>NC_133328.1:259826385-261086385 GCF_042186555.1 Aquarana catesbeiana
GAGGTGTATGGTGCATGCGCATTAGCGATACGGGCACTAATCTGACGCTAAAACCTAACTGATGTCACCTGCCGGGTGATCAGGGGGGTTAAAGCTTTATTGGGTAATATACGGCGGGTACCCTGACATAACAAAAAAAAAACAAAAAAAAAAAAAAACAAAAACCCCCCACACACACACACCACTAACCAGCGTCACCCGTGACACTAATACGGTGATCACTGGTGACAGGGGGTGAAAGGGTTAACAAGGGAGCAATCAGGGGGTTAAAACCTGACACTATAACAACTTGACAGTGAAACAAACTAACCCGTGACACTAATACAGCGATCAGAATATAGATCTGTATACTATATTAGTGACACTGGTGACAGGGGGTGAAAGGGTTAACTGGGGGGCGATCAAGGAGTTAAACCTTGATTAGCAGGGGTACCCTAAAAGCTACCTGGGCCTACTAACTGCCCTAACGCCGATTTGAGTCACACCAATGCAGTGATACATGAAAAATCTGAAAACTTCAATTGGTGACAGTGTGGAGGGGTTAACTGGGGGGCGAAATGTGTGCCTACGTTTTACTGGTATTAGTGCAGTGTTGGTGCAACTCACAGTTAGGATGTCCTCTTTGGAGCCGAAAAGGATTCCACGAGGGGAGATGACATCAACTTCCCCTGCCTGAGTTTACACTTACAAGCAGGGAAATCATTTAATTCGCCAGAACCGGATCAGCAGGGCCAGGCCAAAAATGATTGGCCTGGACCTGAAGACCTGATCGGTTCTGGATCTAATCCGATAGTCGCAGGGGCGTACGGGTTTTAACCCAGCGGTGCTAATCTGCCGACATATATCGACGTGAGTCGGTTGGGAACCGGTTAAAGTGAATGGGACTGTCGGCGAGTCAACAGCAGGTCAGAGGAGGAGCCTGCTGCAGGACAGAAATGACAGTTGCTCTTTAAAAATTATGATTTAAAACAAGCCTTTTTACTAGCGATTTAAAATAGACTTGATTTCAATCAAATCCACCCTGATCCAAAAAAGGTACAGCCAGTCCGATAGGACAATCGTTGAAAAAGGAAAACTCCTCCTACAAGCTTTAACCAGGCACTGATACAAGTCACAAGACTACTATACACTGCTAATGAGGAAAAGGTATTTAGCAGTTTAGATTTACTAAAATAATGGCATTTCCATGTTCTGTGTAGTGAGAGAGCAGACATAGTGAATGTACGGTCCTGGGTTTAGTAACACTTTATGGTCTTCATGTTATATAGTTTGAATACCATGTCAGATATAGTTATTGTAAAAAAAATTTTCCACACTTCACCTCCTCCCCCCTCAATTTTTCCAGGCCAGATAAGAGAAAAGGCCAAAATGCCCCCACAACATACTGTTGGACAGGAAGTTTATGAGTCTCACAAATAGGCGACATATAGCCTTCCATGTACGAGGGCACATCTTTATGGAGGGTTTACTTACACTAGGGTAGCTAGGCATTACTGAGTCGGAATCCCTCAATACAGCCATGCCGTCAAAGCCAGCAATTGCAAAGCAGGAAGGAAAATAGGGCCTTTTAATTAGGGCCCGCAACTTAACGATCTATTTTCATAATCTGTTAGTTGGACGATTCAATCGGCTAAGAACCTTAAAATAATAAATAAAAAATATATAATAATGTGGTGCATAATTTAGTTAACCACTTCCCTACCCGCCATTGTTATATGACGTCCGCAGATGGGATCTCCCATTCTGGGCGGACGTCATATGACGTCTTCGCTTCCCGGCGGTATAAGGAAGTGCGCGGCATCACCAAGGAGCCGAAGGGCGTGCCCGCGATGTCCGCCCAGGCACTCAAGATCGCTCATTACAGAGCAGGACCATGGATCTGTGTGTAAAAACACAAATATCCATAAATTATCCCCTATTTTGTGATTTTTTTGTGTTTTTTTTTTTAAACCGAAAGAAAAAAAAATTATATAAATTTTTTTTTAAATTGGTATATAGCAAAAAGTAAAAATGGATAGAAGAGAAGAAGAAGAAGAAGAAGAAGAAGAAGAAGAAGAAGAAGAAGAAGAAGAAGAAGAAGAAGAAGAAGAAGAAGAAGAAGAAGAAGAAGAAGAAGAAGAAGAAGAAGAAGAAGAAGAAGAAGAAGAAGAAGAAGAAGAAGAAGAAGAAGAAGAAGAAGAAGAAGGAAGAAGAAGAAGAAGAAGAAGAAGAAGAAGAAGAAGAAGAAGAAGAGAGAAGAAGAAGAAGAAGAAGAAGAAGAAGAAGAAGAAGAAGAAGAAGAAGAAGAAGAAGAAGAAGAAGAAGAAGAGAGAAGAGAAGAAGAAGGAAGAAGAAGAAGAAGAAGAAGAAGAAGAAGAAGAAGAAGAAGAAGAAGAAGAAGAAGAAGAAGAAGAAGAAGAAGAAGAAGAAGAAGAGAAGAAGAAGAAGAAGAAGAAGAAGAAGAAGAAGAAGAAGAAGAAGAAGAAGAAGAAGAAGAAGAAGAAGAAGAAGAAGAAGAAGAAGAAGAAGAAGAAGAAGAGAAAGAAGAAGAAGAAGAAGAAGAAGCAAGAAGAAGAAGGAAGAAGAAGAAGAAGAAATAGGTTTCTTTTTTTCGCTGGCCGATGCAGATATTTAGAAATCGCAGCGGCTGATATATGATGTTGATTTTTTTTTTTCCCCCTTCATCTCATAAAATCTAACAGACTCCTTTCACACTGGGGCGTTTTTGGGCTAAAAATAGCGCCTGTAAAGTGCCTGCAAAACAGCTCCCCTGCAGTCTCAGTGTGAAAGCCCGAGTGCTTTCCCACTGAGGCAATGCGCTGGCAGGGTGTTGGGGAAAAAAAAAAAAAAAAAAAAAGGCCTGCAAGCAGCATTTTTGGAGCGGTGTATACCGCTGCTTCACCACTCCTGCCCATTGAAATGAATGCGCACCGCTGCCGAAGCGCCTGCAAAGCGCTTCACGGGCGCATTTAACCCCTTCCTCAGCCGCTAGCTGGGTTATAAGCGCCCCGCTAGCAGTGTTTTACCGTCAACGCATGCCCGCTTCAGTGTGAAAGCAGCCTTAAGTAATACAGAAATTTTTTTTACATTTAAACATTAAACAAAACACACCTCCAATCAGTTCACTTGTATGATGTATGATTTAGGGGAGGAAAAAAAAAAAAAAAAAAAAAAAAAGGGCCAACTTTACTGCTTTTTTTTTTTTAATTCATTAGTGTATTCTTGAAAAAAAAAAAAATTGCATTTGAAAGACCGCTGCGCAAATACCGTGTGAAAAATATAAATATATATATATATACATATACACACACACACACACACACACACACACACACACACACACATATATATATATATATATATATATATATACACACACACACACACACCCCAAGTTTAGGAGGGAATTATAAGGAAAAAAATTTTTAAGGAAAAAAAGAAACAAAAACTTACATTTAAATGCCCATCAATGCAGCCTTGCACAGCATCCATCTGCATGCTTGTCCAGTGTCATTTGCAGCCATGCAGCTTTGTCAGTGCTGATCTGCAGCTTTCTGTGTCCATTTGCAGCATTGCTCAGGCTGCAGTTAAACTGCAGTGACTTTTCATTGTCACTGCAGTTTGAAAATGGCGCCGCAGGCGCCGAAATACACAGAGCTGGTCCTCGGCGGCTCTCGTTCACTTTCGGCTCCACTCGTAGTCTCGCCCGGGATGGGCGAGACTGAGCAGAGCTATCCGAACCTAGCCGAGTACACTCGGCTAGGTTCGGGCGGCGCTCAAGTGAAGCCGAAAGTGGCCGAGAAGAGCCGAGGACCGGCTCTGTGTATTTCGGCGCCGGCGGCACCATTTTCAAATCGCGGTCGGCGATTTTGAAGCTCAGTCAGTGGGGGATCGCAGGGGATCGGCGTATAACACGCACCCGCGATTTTCCCCTGATTTTAAGGGGAAAAAAGTTCGTGTTATACGCCGATAAATACGGTATATATTGTTTGGAGGGTTCTAAGTGAATTTCTAGCAGAAAATACAGGATTTTTACTTGTAAGCAACAAGTGTCAGAAAAAAATTAGTCTTTAAAATGGTTAAACTGAGAACTCCTACACATGGAGTTCAGTTCATTAATAAGTAGAGACATTGTATCTCTTCTTGGTTCTTGGCAAGGTGCCCAGAGAGGAGAGAGAAGTGGCTCCACAGAGGACTTCAGGCAACTTGCATTGACTTCTATTACAGAAGTCATTTGCAAGTCGTGCTGAAGTTATCACCCTTTTTTATCAGCACAATCGGCTGATGCCGATTAAAAAACACCAAATATTTATATCAGTCGACCTCTAATATATACTGTATTTATCAGCGTATAACATGCACTTTTTTCCCCCCTTTAAAATCAGGGGAAAATCATGGGTGCGCGTTATACGCCGATATACACCTAGCCGAGTGTACTGTGTACTCGGCTCTGCTCACAGTCACGCCCAGTCCCGCCATTGGACCTGTGTTATGTCCATCATAGGAGGCGGGCCAGGGGGCGGGACTGCGAGAGCCGAGTACACCACACATCTGGCGCTAAAATTAAAATACCAAACATGCTGTAGTTTTGGGCAAGGCTGCAGATGGACACTGATCATTCTGCAATGATGGACATTTAAATGTTAAGTTGTCTTTTTTTTCCTCAAAGTTTCCTCCTAAACTTGGGGTGCATGTTATACGCCGATAAATATGATAGAGATAGATATAGATAGAGATGGAGAAAAAATATATATAATTTTTATATTTATATTAAATAAAATGTATGAGACTCCCTTGTCATAGGCAGGTGGCTTAACAAAAGCTCCCTGTGCCTGCTGTCACTTATGCTGACCATACAAAAACAATGTCTTCCTTCACAATAAATAAATAAAAAAAAAACTTAATTTTAAGAACATTTGTTCAATTTTCTAATCGTTAGTGGGGTCAAATCGACGCTCGTTTACCACAACAGTGACAGGAAAATCCGAAGGAGCAGAATAGAAAACTTTTCAGAAATTACATTTCTTTTAAAAATGAATGTTAAGTGAAATTTTCAAACTACATTCTTTAATTCAGCAAACGCACCGTATTTTCCCGGCGAATAAGACGACCTTTTACAAAAAAAAAAGCCAAGAAGCGAGGGTCATCTTATACGCCGGGTACAAAATGCCACCCACTGGATATCACCCCACCGGATGGTGGATGTGCAGTATTAATGTATGTAGCTTTAGCTACATACAGTAAAAACCGCTGAGCAATGTATTCTAATCAATACAGAGCCTGCTTGGATTAGAGTAACAACCTCTGCCAATCCAAGCAGGCTACATACAGTAGCCTGCTCGGATTGGCTTTGAAAGTCAGAGAGGCACGAGCTGATGTTACAGTCTCTGCATTCATTAATACATCGCTTGCTGTGATTGGCTTAGTGCAGGATGGGTCCAGCAAGAAGGAAATATGAAGCCTTGGAAGGGGGTGGGGGTCGTCTCATATGGGGAGTATAGGCAATAGTCTTATACGCTGGCAAATACCGTACAAAGATTTTTCGTATGAATATTCTCATCCAATAATGGATACGTGTATGGCCAGCATAAGGCTCGGCTCATCTATGCAGCTTGCTTTTGATCCGTTTCTGCTGTGCGTATTTGCACACGCGAGATTTTGCATTTTTTAATGCTGCTTTGGCCAATTCCTTGCTTGTAGTATGCACTACATGCTTTTCTGCAGCTTCTCCACTGAAGTCTATTGAACAAAAAAAAAAAAAATATGGGGTTCATTTATACTTAAAACAGTGAAAGTAATATATATTACTTATATAATAAATACACTCAGAAGTAGGATATATGGGCATTTCAACTGGGAGTCAGACATGAAGCTATATGAAGGGTGGATATAAAATCTTTTATATGAAAGTTTTCATGGATATGATCATTTTAAATATAATGCACAATGGTAGAAGATGACTTTAAATGTAATGTCTCATTATCTCTAGTCTATTAGCCTCCACCTTCTCTGGGTTCAGATGCTGATCATCCCTGCACAGAGTCTTTAAAGTGATTTTTTAACAAACATGTTAGTTATACTTACCTGCTCTGTGTAATGGTTTTGCACAGAGCAGCCCTGATTCTTCTCTTCTGGCTCCTCCTGCCTTCATAGTGCCACTATAGCAAGCTGCTAAGTATAGTATATAGTGCCCCTATAGCAAGGTAAAAACAATAAAATAAAAATCTGCCTTTAGAACCACTCACTTCCTGCTCAGGACTACATGTCCCATGAGGCATTGCTCCTCACACATTAACAAGTTTTCAGGCACTTACTGACATGCATTGATGGTTTACTGAGCTGTATGTAAGCGGCACCATTTCCTGATATATAAATAATGCATTCTGTATGCAGGCCAACTAATCGGCTGACAGATTATGAAAAATAGTTGACAACCATTTTCATAAATCGATTGTTTTGGCCCTACGTGCAATAGCAAGCCCTGAAAGAGCCGACTGGCCACTTGCCAAGAGATTTAGGATGTCTGCGTACCCTGTTCTTGGCCTCAAAAGGTGCAATCAGAATTGCCAGAATGCCACTCACAAAATTTCCCTTGTGCAAAAGGTGAGAAGGCAACAGCTTGGCACACTGACATCAGTTGTCAAAACCTTCCAAGTCATAGGACGGAACTTCCGGCATCCAGCATTTGCACTGAAAGCCAGGTCTTAGAGATGGACACATATTTGACAAAGCAAAAGGACTCCTGCTGTTTGTCCCGCATGAACAGGATATCGCGTTGTAGAGCCCTGAAATGAAACTGGGCATTGGAAATCGCATCTAGGGAGGCCATTATCTTTCCAAGCTCCCCCACGCAGACACAAATCAAGACACTATGACCTCTGGGACTCCACCTGGGATCGAAAAAAAAAAAAAAAAAAAAAAAAATTTGTTTGTTAAAATTTATTGCACAGTGTTGCAGATTATTGGCACTGAGCAGCGCTGTGGGCACTACACAGCCAGCCCACAGCGCTGCTGCAATCTCTCCCCCTCTCCTCTCACACTGTGCCGATCGGTACAGAGAGGGGAGGGAGGAACCGGCGACATGACGCGACGCCGGTTTGTTACAAGTGATCACTCCGTCATTTGACGAAACTATCACGTGGTAAATGACCGCTATCAGCAGCTATTTACCGTGATCCGTCGGGTCCTCCGGACACGGCTGTCCCGGATGCGTGCGGGAGCAACATTCTGGGAGGACGTCCACCCAGAATACGCCGACCGCGCTGTAGCCGTCTTTCGATGCAGTTGCAGTGTTAGCGGGATCAGCCCAGATACCTGCTAGCACCTGCGTTTTGCCCCTCCGCCCAGCCAAGTGCAGTATCGATCGATCACTGTCACAAAACACTAAACTGCAACGTTCGCAGAGTCAGGCCTGATCCCTGCGATCGCTAACAGTTTTTTTGGTAGCGTTTTGATAGTCGTTAACAGTCAGGAGCTTTTTTACCTGTGGGTCTCACTACTGTACCACTAAATTTAGAGCCCAAAATGGCAAATTGGAGGTACACTAGTGAAGAGGCCTACACGTTTCTGAGCATAACAGATAGTGAAGAGGAAGTCACTCATCTGGCAGATTCAGGCTCAGAATACGAACCTGTAGACAGCAGTGCCTCCATGACAGATAGCTCTGACGACAGTTGTGGTCCCTGCCAAGCCAGGCGTACCAGACCCCAATCTTCTTCTGCTGTTGAGGTGCAAGAACCACAGGGCTTTTGTATGGAGCAGAGAAGTACTAGCGCCGCTATTCCTTCTGGTGAACTGGCAAGCACCAGCGGCCTAGTACACCCTGGTCGTGCATTCAGTACTGCAGTAACACTTGGTGACATGGCAAGTCCCTTAAGTGCAGATCAAGCTGGCAAGCACAAGTAGTGTCCCACTGCCACCAAGAAGACAAACACAGGCCCGTCGTGCACATAGTGCCCTTCCTGCTGCATTTGCCAATCCTAATTGGGAACCAACCACTTCTGCAGCACCCGTACTTCCCCCATTCATTGGTCAACCCGGCATTCAGGTGGAAACAGTTGATTTTATGTCACTTGATTTTTATTCGCTGTTTTTGATCGAAGATCTCTATAAATCTATTGTGGACCAAAGCAATTTGTATGCTGGTCAATACATCACCACTAACCCCCATTCCTCCCTTGCCAGAGATTGGAAGCCAATTACTGTTTCCGAATTTAAGATCTTTATGGGCCTATCCCTCCTCATGGGCATAACCAAAAACAGTGAGTTGCAGTCATATTGGTCCACTGACCCAATTCACCATATGCCCGTGTTCTCTGCTTCCATGGCCAGGGCACGATATGAGCAGATTTTGTGGTTCATGCACTTAAACAATGAACTCTGTCGTCCTTATGGAGACCCTGGATACGATCGGCTCTACAAAATTCGGCCCCTTGAGGGCAGAGGAGAGATCTAGGGTCTAATAGACTCCATTTTTTTCAAAGAAAGTACCTGTCACTACCTATTGCTATCATAGGGGATATTTAAAAAAAAAAAAAAAAAAAAAAAAAAAAAATTTAAAGCACCCCTGTCCCCCCCCTGCTCTCGCGTATAGGCAAACGCAAGCGTTGGTCTGGCGTCAAATGTAAACAGCAATTGCACCATGCATGTGAGGTATCACCGCGACGGTCGAGGGCAGTAATTTTTAGCAGTAGACCTCTGTAAATCTAAAGTGGTAACCTGTAAAAGGCTTTTAAAAATGTATGTAATTTGTCACCACTGCACGTTTGTGCGCAATTTTTAAAACATGTCGTGTGAGGTATCCGTGTACTCGGCCTAAGATCATTTTTATTTCATCAAACATTTGAGCAATATAGTGTTTTAGTGCATTAAAATTAAAAGTGTGTTTTTTCCCCAAAAAAATGCCTTTGAAAAAAAAAAAAAAAAAAAAAAAAAAAAAGGAAGAAACACCCACCATTTTAATCTGTAGGGCCTTTGCTTTAAAAAAATATATATAATGTTTGGGGGCTCAAAGTAATTTTCTTGCAAAAAAAAAAAAAAAAAATTTCTCATGTAAACAAAAAGTGTCAGAAAGGGCTTTGTCTTCAAGTGGTTAGACGAGTGGGTGATGTGTGAGATAAGCTTCTAAATGTTGTGCATAAAATGCCAGGACAGTTCACCCCCCCCAAATGACCCCATTTTGGAAAGTATACACCCCAAGCTATTTGCTGAGAGGCATGTCGAGTCCATGGAATATTTTATATTGTGACACAAGTTGCTGGAAAAGGACAATTTTTTTGTTATTTTTTTTGCACAAAAGTTGTCACTAAATGATATTGCTCAAACATGCCATGGGCATATGTGAAGTTACACCCCAAAATACATTCCGTTGCTTCTCCTGAGTACAGGGATACCAAGTGGGAAACTTTTTGGGAGCCTAGCCGCGTACAAGACCCAGAAAAGCAAGCACCACCTTCAGGGTTTCTAAGGGTGTAAATTTTTGATTTCACTCCTCACTACCCATCACAGTTTCGGAGGCCAAAGAATTCCCAGATGGCACAAACTCCCCGCCCCCCCCCAAATGACCCCATTTTGGAAAGTAGACTCCCCAAGCCATTTGCTGAGAGGTATGGCGAGTATTTTGCAGACCTCACTTTTTGCCACAAAGTTTTGAAAATTTGGAAAAAAAAAAAAAAAAAAAAAAAAAAAAAAAAAAACCCCCCCCCCACACCCCACAAATTTTTCTTTTCTTTCAAAAACAAATGAGCTGCAAAATACTCACCATGCCTCTCAGCAAATAGCTTGGGGTGTCTACTTTCCAAAATATGGCCTTCAAAACTGATAGGTAGTGAGGAGTGAAGTCAAAAATTTACGACCTTAGAAATCCTGAAGGCGGTGCTTGGTTTTCGGGGCCCCGTACGCGGCTAGGCTACCAAAAAGTCCCAAACATGTGGTATCCCCATACTCAGGAGAAGCAGCAGAATATATTTTGGGGTGCAATTGCACATAGCCCATGGCCTATGTGAGCAATATATCATTTAGTGACAACTTTTTGTAAAATATACTTTTGTCATTTAATCACTTGGGACAAAAAAGATTAAATATTCAATGGGCTTCAACATGCCTCTCAGCAATTTCCTTGGGGTGTCTACTTTCCAAAATGGGGTCACGGGGGGGATTTGTACTGCCCTGCCATTTTAGCACCTCAAGAAATGAGATGGGCAGTCAAAACTAAAAGCTGTGTAAATACGCTATAACTTTTGTGCAAACCAATAAATATACGCTCATTGACTTTTTCTTACCAAAGACATGTGGCTGAAATACATTTTGGCCTAAATGTATGACTAAAATTGAGTTTCTTGGATTTTTTTTTATAACAAAGTAGAAAATCTTTTTTTCAAAATTTTCAGTCTTTTTCCGTTTATAGCGCAAAAAATAAACTGCAGAGGTGATCAAATACCAAAAGAAAGCTCTATTTGTGGGGAAAAAAAAAAAAAAAGACACAAATTTCGTTTGGGTACAGCATTGCATGACCACGCAATTAGCAGTTAAAGCGACGCAGTGCCAAATTTTAAAAAGTGCTCTGGTCAGGAAGGGGGTAAAACCTTCCGGGGCTGAAGTGGTTAAAGAAGAAAATGTGCGCTGCATTTCAAGATTTCTTAATTTGCCACATCACAAATGTTAATTCTCCATTACGAACGCTAGTTTACAGGACCGACTGCTTCTGGCTCGTCCTTGCTTCCGAGCATGCGCGTTTGTACTTTGGACTTTTGTCTGACGGACTTGTGTACACACGCTCGGAAAATCCGTCAGACATTTGTCCGCGGAAAATCCAACAATTGTCCGATGGAGAATACATATGGTCGGATTTTCCACCAACAGCCTGTTATCACACATTTCCCGTCGGAATATCCGATCGTGTGTACGAGGCTTAAGTGTCAGACAGAGCGATCATCACTGGGTTTAGTTAACTAAGCAATACATAAGCAATCTCCGAATTTCTTAAAGGCAACCAAACATAATATACAATAAGTATGATTTATTGAAACACAAGTAAAAAATTCCCATGTGAGACAATTAAAAACAATTTTGTATACAAAACATGGAAGTAAGAAGTGGTGATACCCAAACTCATAAGCTGATTCATTGCTGTAGTACAATCAGATTATGAGTTTGGGTATCACCACTTTCATGTTTTTTTTTTCAAATTCTTTATTTAAAGAAAGGACACAAGACAAGCGAAATATAACATCTCGAGATCATATATGCACAAGATAACATACACTGGTATGAACGAAGTCCCGTGTCATGTTCAACCCAACAGTAAATAGAATATCACTATCTTGACATTAGGACTGTGCCTGGCCCTGACCTCAGTTGGAACAGGAAGGCAACCCACTTCTAGGCTGCGCTAGAACTGCCAAGAGATTCCGCTAGTCTTGCTCCTAATTTTCCAGTTTAATAAAAGAGTAGGACTATATAGGTCACGGGGCATCAATAATTACCCCCTACAACCACTGTAGTCCTAGTAAAAACAGAGAGAAGGAAGTGGAGAGAGGAAGGGAGAAAAAGGAAGGGGGACAGCGTGAAGGGGGGACGAGGGGGAAGGGGGAATAAGAGCATAGGGAAGGGAGGGTGTGGGACCACCATGGCACACCGAGGCAGCACGCGCGCCCCTTCACGAGTTGAAGAACAGGGTGGCAAAGCCAATCAACCTCATTAGGATAATATACCTGTATAGCAAGGTAGAACTATATTAATCAGTCAATCGCATTCCTCCCCAAAAGTGTCTGACCTTCGTCTGAAAAGAAGAAAACATTCCAAATGGACCATTTCTTGGTAAAGCGTTCATTCTGGTGGCGGGCTGAGAGGATTAGGTCCTCCATTGTTTTGATTTCTTCTACCTTCCTAACCCATAAACTAATAGGAGGGGGTTGTGTGGATTTCCAGTACAAGGGGATGCAGGCTTTCGCTGCGTCAAGCAAATGAGGTATTAGTGATCGTTTGTATGCTTTCTGGGATTTGTCAGACGCGTGTAACAGAAATAGAGCTGGGTCTGCCTGAATTGGGTATTCAGTGAACTTCTGCAACGTCTGCTGGATGGTTTTCCAAAACCCCTCCAACAGAGGGCAAGACCAGAAGATGTGGAGAATCGTTCCACATTCTCTCTGACATCTCCAGCACTGGTTCGTGACCTCGGGAAATATCTTTTGTAGCTTTGCCGGAGTGTTGTACCACCTAGTAATTATTTTATAGTTAGTCTCTTGCGTTTTCGAGCAGATTGAAGATTTGAAAGTGAATTGGAGGATATTTTGTTTTTGTCATGTTGAGAAAGTGCAGTGTAGGTCCCTTTCCCATTTATCCAGGCATCGGAGACGATGACCATCTAATGGGGCAATCAGCAACTGATAGATGGCCGATAGCATATGGGACACAGCACCTTCTTCTGTGCAGTATGTCTCTAGGGTGGTTAGATTTTGATCAGGGCCACTTGGGAGAGGTAGTGATTTAAGAAAATGACTAAGCTGCTGTGCTCTCCAAAAATCTAAATGGAAGGGACCGTCTAAATCCATGAGTTCTATCCGTGTCGGCCATCTACCATTAATCATAAAGTGGGAGGCTTGGAAGCGACCTGCTGCTCTCATTGCCCGGAAGACAGGGTCTGTATAACCGGGGGCAAACTCTGGGTTTCCCAGTACCGGATGAAGAGGAGACCTTAATGACACCAGGTCCGTACGCGCAAAGAGAGCAGAGCATAATTGTGTGGTAGTACCTATTAGTGGGTGTTTTTTTACATCTCTTGGTAGAGAATTATGACACCAAGGAGCTCTGTTTAGTGGTATCTCACATTGAGTCTGTTCTAGGGTAGTCCATAATTTCGTGGATCGGTGTCGGTTCCAGTCGACTAGTCTTGTTAGGTGAATTGCTTGGTGATACTTACGAAGGTCTGGGACTGCCAGACCCCCATATTGCTTAGGTAACATAATCTGTCGTCTATTCAGTCTAGGTCTTTTATGGGCCCAAATGAAGTCGAAGAATACCGCTCTGACTTGATCGAAATAGCTAGAGGGAATATGGATCGGGAGTGCTTGAAGAAGATAGAGGAATTTAGGCAGGATGCACATCTTAATAATATTGCACCTCCCGAACCATGAATGAAGACCCGTTTGCCATTTGGTAAGGAGAGCTCTAACTTTGGCCAGCAAAGGGGGGAAATTCAGAGGGAAGAGCTGTGAAAATTTGGTAGGAATATATGTACCTAAGTATTTCAAAGCAGAGGTAGTCCATCTAAATTTGAAACTGGATTGGAGGACTGTGAGGTGTTGTGTGGGAATTCCTATGCTCATAGCTTCAGACTTATTGAAATTAATCTTCAGGTTTGAAAGGTCACCATATGTTTTAAATTCTTTGAGGAGGTTTGGGAGAGAGATCAGAGGGTTGGTGAGAGAGAACAACATATCATCCGCATATGCGGCAATTTTCTGTTGTGAGTCTCCCATATCCACCCCAGAGATGTCCGGATTGGCTCTCACGGTACGCAGAAAAGGTTCCAACGACAGGGCGAAGAGGAGTGGGGACAGGGGACATCCCTGGCGCGTTCCATTCTTGATTTCAAAGGAATCTGACAGTATCCCATTGGCCCGGACACGCGCTGAAGGGGCCCCATATAACGATTTAATCCATCCTAACATGTTACTCCCAAGGCCTATGTGTTTCAGAATAGCTATCATAAACTGCCAGTTCACCCTGTCGAAGGCCTTCTCCGCGTCCGTGCTTAGAAGAATGCAGGGAATTTTTTCCTTATTGACCACATGTAGGAGATTCAGTACTTTAGTGGTGTTGTCCCTGGCCTCCCTGGTTGGGACAAAACCAACTTGGTCTAGGTGAATTAAGGAGGGGAGGTGGGATTGGATCCTAGTGGAAAGTATTTTGGTAAAAAGTTTCAAATCAGTATTTTAGGAGAGAAATTGGTCTGTAACTCCCGCACAGGGATGAGTCTTTCCCTTCCTTAGGGATCACTGTGATGTGTGCCGACAGAGAGTCACGGGGGAAATTTATATCGGGGCCTATATAATTGAAGAATTTATGCATGAATTATATAAGGGAGGGGAGTAATGTTTTAAAATATTGTGTGGTAAGTCCGTCCGGTCCTGGGGTTTTCCCTAGCTTAGACGCCTTAACTGCTAATTGTATTTCTTCTGTGGAGATTGGTTCGTCAAGTAGATCCCTTATTTCATCTGAGAGTTTGGGCATGCCCGAGTTAGTGAGATATTCTTCAATTCGAGAGAGCTGGGGAGCTGGAGCCTGCAGGTTGTAAAGAGACGCATAAAACTCCTTAAATTCACCGACTATGTTGCGGGGGAATGAGGTCTTCTGGCCTTTAGAGGTCCTGATATGTGGTATATAATTAGCTAAGACTTGCTCTCTTAGTGACCTGGCCAGAAGTTTGCCACACTTGTTACCTGACTCATATGAAATCCGACGACAAATCTGAATCGCGGCTTTAGCTCTAAATTGCATAAGGTCGGTAATTTTGTTGCGAAGTGTCAAAATTTCGGCCTCCAGAGATTGACTTTGGGCATGTTTGTGTCGGGCTTCAGCAAGGTTCAGTTGTGTCAGGAGCGAAGCCAACTTCTCCGAACGTTGTTTCTTTATGCGTGAACCATGCTTGATAAGGACACCTCGGATCACAGCCTTATGGGCTTCCCAGACGATGCCGGGGTTGCTATCAGGAGTATCATTAGTTTGGAAGTAAAAGTCCAGCTCCCTAGCTACATCCCGAAGTACCTCCTTATCCTGTAGGAGGCTTTCATTTAATCTCCAAGTTCTTGTTTTGGAGGTAAAAAAGGTCAGTCAGGGCATAGGTCAATAGAACAGGGGCATGGTCAGACCATGTAATAGAGCCAATGGAGGTCTCTCTAATGGCATGTAGTTGGGAATGGGGGATTAGGAAGTAGTCGATTCTTGAGTATTGTTTGTGTGATGTTGAATAAAAGGTGTAGTCCCTTTCAGTGGGATGAGTGAGTCTCCAGGCATCAATTAGCTGAGCTTTATGTAGGGTACGCGCAATACGTTTCCTAACACAGGGAGTAATTGAGAAATGCCCCACCGATGTGTCTTCTGACGGGATCAGTGGAACATTGAAATCACCCCCCCAGTATTGTCTGGCCTTTGGCAAATTCTAGCAGGAGGTCAGTTACTTTGGAGATAAACTGTTCCTGCCCACTGTTCGGAACATAAACATTGACAAGAGTCAACCTCTACTCCTCCGATTGTTCCTCTAAGGAACAGATAGCGTCCCTCTGGGTCAGCCCTCATGTCTTCTAGGATCCAAGGGACGGAGCGGGAGATAAGAATGGAAACCCCTCGAGATTTGCTATTCCGATTGGTAGAGTGATATACCTTCGGATAGAATTTGTTTTGCAACAAAGGAAAATTACCTTCCTTAAAATGTGTCTCCTGAATGAACGCCAGATCAGACTTTAGTCGTAAATCTTGAAATAACATACGCCTTTTTTCCGGAACGTTTAGGCCTCTCGCATTAAGCGAGAGCACGCGTACCGCCTCCATGACCTGTGACCCACTTAAAAAGGGAGGGGGGGGCGGGGGAGGACTAGTAGGTAGTGAGAGTAGGAGGGGGGGAGGGCGATTGCAGAGAAGAAAAAAGCAGCAGATAGAAATATGCGTACAGGAACCCCAATAAAAGGTATTGTAATACTAAGTTTACAGAGCTAAGACGCTCACCAGAGAAATTCTGGTTATCGAGCGCAGACCTAGGTGGGGTTGTAGAAAGCAATGACCAGTGAGATACTCACTGACCTTTCCCCTGACCCGCATTATAATATATCATATAAAGAAAGAAAAAAAAAAAAAAAAATGTGTTGACGGTGAATACAGAGAGACACGTACCGAACAAATCAAGGAAGGAGATTTAAAAACATATTTAAGCTATGGCAGTGCAACATAAATCTAACATTTACCCATCCTAAGAGGGGACCTTTAACCTGTGCTCCTACACATCTCAATTAAGGAACAATTAAAACACAAAAGGAAAATAACAACAACAACCAAGACATGGATTCCGCCCACCCCCTATGTGTGTTAGGTGCGAGTAGGTAATTTCTGGTTGTTACCAGTTGCTCACTATTGGTTCCACCAGAGTGTAGCAAGGATGGCAACCCCCATATGATTGTGGGGATACCAGGATGACACAAGTGTAGGCTGTCAGGTCACAAATTAAGCAAAGATGTGTGCGGCACCAAGGCTATTCCCGACCCATCACCTTTAATGATCAACCCATCCTCCTGGAATGCATATCTCCCACTGAGCTCTATGCCCACAGAGCAGGGGCATCTCCCCCCCCCCCCCCAAGACGAGTGTCCCGGTGAGAAGGGGGAGACAGCCCACCCCAAAAACCCTCCATATGCCATCTCATTTTTCTTCTGTGAGGGCTGGAGACACACACATAAACACTTATTTATCGTCACTCCATAGGGTCTACGATTCCCACCCGATACAGCAGTACAAGATGAACTTAACATTCATGGTGGGGAGGCAAGGAGGGCCCACCCGGCAGAGCCCGGGAGGTCACCTCTACGGGAGGAGCCTAAATTCATATCCTCTCCAGGATCTGGGATTCCCTCTAGAGAGCACAGAAGTAATCTCCCCAGTCTCCAGTCTCGGTAACCCTCCTCAATGGCAGTTAGTAAGACGCTCCAAAATAACAGAATGACAACTAAGCTCAAAGTTCCACGATAGGTGTGAAGTACAAGACACCATGCCCAGGCACTGGTTCAGTGTGTATAGGGTGCACCTGAAACACCTGTGATAGTAAAGTTGCCAACATATCTGAGCGTGCATACCTCCAGGCTTCAGGTTGGGTCCAGCTTGTCTCCAAATCCCCAGCCCCGTGGTCGCTGTTCACTCGTAAAGTACCACCGCTTGTTACCGGACTGAACACATGCACTGCGGTAAGGCAGAGTCAGGAGGTGGGGAGTGCTTGCCTCCAAGTTAGACCGCAGACCTCCCTGATGTGGTAAGGGGAAGGAAGAAAGCCTCAGGACCGCGTAAAGTGGGGGGCAACAGAATCCAACATTCAGAACTAACATAATCCGATGTGTGCGGAGAACAAAATGGAGTAGCTCACCGGAACATAGCTCATGATTCCCGGGTACCTTCAGCAGAAGGAGAGCGTGCTCTTCTTCTGTTCCGTTGTCGGCGAGGAGGTTGAGGATGTCGTTGAGTAGAGGATCCTGGGCGGCCTGAGGTACGGGGTAGGATGGTCAGCCAGTTCTGGACAGGTATGGGCTCTACTTCCAGGAAGGCAAAGAAGGCTGGTAGATCCGCGGGTGTACGCAGCGTGAAGGCTGCATTCATTTTGCGAAAACTGACCGCCAGGGGGTATCCCCACTGGTATGTGCAGTCCTGCCTCCTGGACAAGTCCAGAAGGGTTCTTAAAATGGCCCTTCTTTGCAACGTGGCCCTGGAAAGATCCGGGAGAACCTTAATTGTGGCACCATCAAATTCTACGGTCCCTTGCTCCCAGGCTCTGCGCAGAATAAGTTCTTTTTGGTTATAATGATGTATCCTGCACAGCACATCTCTTGGTCTGACAGGATCGGTCGATTTAGGTCCCAAGGTTCTATGTACCCGGTCCATTTCCACGGACGGAGGGGTAGGGCCCAGTATGATCTGAAAAATGGCTGAAACAGTAGCAGCCAGGTCCTCCGCGCCGGTTGCCTCCGGGATACCTCGTAGCCGAAGGTTATTGCGTCGGCTACGGTCCTCAAGGTCTTCTAAATGAAGCTGTAGGTCGATTGCCGTAGCATCTTGGGATTCCTGAGATCGCTCCAGTGCTTCAATTCTGTTCATTAAAAGACGAGATCGTAGCCTCCCCCGAGTCAACCCTGTCTGTGAGGGCATGCAGGTCTGATCTCACCTCCTGGATGTCCCTACTGTGCGCCTCTTCAATACGGAGGATGAGGCCTTCAATGTCTGCTTTGGTCGGTAGGGATTGCAGGATAGCTCGGATATCGTCCGGCATGTCCCTTGATTTAGGGGAGGTATCAGCCATGGTTACGGGGCCGGTAATAGAGGTCTCTGAGGTTGAGTCTGTATTATTCGACGGTACAGTAGATCGCGGTGAGTCCAGGGCACTATCCACCGTTAGGCTGCTGACACGTGGGGCTGCTATAATGGCGCCCGGCGACACTCCCTGTGAGCCTAGGAAGTATCGCTGAATACCACTGCTCGGGACTGAGGGACGGTTACCTCCAGCTGACGATCTTGTCCGGTAGCGCCTAGGAGTTATCATGCCGCTCTGACATACATGGATCACCGTCAATTCAGCGGGATATAGCAGGGTGATCAGGAGCTCTCTTCAGATGCGACCTCACTCGGCCATTGCCAAGCCACGCCCCTCCCACTTTCATGTTTTGTATACAAAACTGTTTTTAATTGTCCCATGTGGAATTTTTTTTTTTACTCGCGTTTCAATAAGACCCCTTTCACACTGGGGCGCTTTGCAGGCGCTATAACGCTAAAAATAGCGCATGCAAAGCGCCCTGAAAGAGCCGCTGCTGTCTCTCCAATGTGAAAGCCCCGAGGACTTTTACACTGGAGCGGTGCACTAGCAGGACGGTAAAAAAAGTCCTGCTAGCAGCATCTTTGGAGCAGTGAAGGTGTGGTGTGTATACCACTCCTAAACCGCTTCTGCCCATTGAATTGAATGGGGCAGCACGGCTATACCGCCGGCATAGCGCTGCTGCAGCAGCGCTTTGCGGTGGTTTTAACCCTCTTTCGGCTGCTAGCGGGGGTAAAAGCGCCCCACGAAATTGACGGTAAAACGCCGCTAAAAATACGTCATCGAATGCCCGTGCCACCTTCAGTATGTGGACAGAACCACCAGCCCACTTTGTCTACGTATATGGGAGTACATCAAGAACATATGGAAGGGCTTCCCGAAACAATCACTGGGTTAATATTTTATGGGATTGACCTCATCAAGGATCACTGGCGAGGAGGAAATAAAACCACCCTAGTGTCTTAAAACAAAACCGCTTGGATCTACCGGTTGGGGTCCCTTGGTGGGGGGGCCACGGTATATACATTATGTAGGGGTGTGCAGAGGAATCTTTCAAGTAGGTGGAGAATCAGATGCCCATCCCACACCCCTGTACTGTCTGAGATGTCGCTTACCACCTAAGCTGTAGTGTGGGGTTTGTATATAGAGGGCCCACCACCATGCCTCTCTTCATGCATTGCATGCCTTGTGGGGTGGGTTCCAGAGTATTAGCTGGGGCACACATTAGGAGGTTTAGAGAGAAAATTTAGATGGGGGGGGGGGATTTGCAGATGCCTGTCTAAGACAGGTATTTGCACCCACTTCCGGTATAGACTCCCACAGGAGTCTATGCCTCTTTCTGTCCCAACCACGCTGTCTGCTGGGACACACACGGGTCACAGAGACAGCGGGGACCAGTTAGGAAGCGCAGCGCAGTAGGGAACCAGGAAGTGAAGCCGCAGCGCTTCACTTCCTGATTCCCTTACAGAGAATGGCGGCGGCACACCCGAGGACCGATTCGGTCTCGGGTGCCGACATCGCTGGACCCTGGGACAGGTGAGTGTCCTTATTTTAAAAAAGTCAGCAGCTGCAGTATTTGTAGCTGCTGACTTTTACATTTTTTTTTTCGCAGGACTCCCTCTTTAAGATTTTATCCCTAGCCACTAGGGGGACTCTGGAGCAATTAGACTATATACTAATGGTACAAATTTATCTCAAACTACTATATTTACCCCAGTCTGTGTATTAACAGCTTTTATTTAGGGTCTGGGCTACCAGGTAATTGGAGGTATGCCAGTTAATTGTTGAGCCAGGTTCAATAAGAAACTGTATTTGCTGCCTTTTGGACTAGGCAATCTATTTTATTCTTATTTCTATAGGTACTTTTTTCCTTTATTCGTAATTCTAAGTTTACCTTTATTTCCATTTTAATCTTAACCCTACTCGGTGTCACTTTTTACACCTTACGGGCCAAAGGGCTTGAGTAATCAGTAATGGTTAATGGGTATTTAGACAGTTTTACTGGGTAATATCTGGCTTTGCTCTCTTACTAAGTTTATCCTTAAGATTTTATCCTTAGCCACTAGGAGGATTCGGGAGCAGTTAGATTATATACCAGGGGTCCTCAAACTTTTTAAACAGGGGGCCAGTTCACTATCAGACTGTTAGAGGGCCGGACTATAGTTCGGACGCACTGTGATAAAAGTCCCTCCCTCCTCCTACCTAGACCAGCTTGTGGCTCATTCTATCTCAACACTCCAAATCAGTCCATCATATCTAAGGCACCCCAAAGTGGACCACCCTAACCACAGCACCCCAAAGAAACCCACACTAGCGGGATGCACAGGGGGAGGCAGTGGGGTGGAGGGGGAACTGCAGAGTGGTCAGAAGGACAGAGGGATGGACAGGGGGACAGAGGGGCTGTGGGATGGACAGGGGGACAGAGGGGCTGCGGGATGGACTGTGGGACGGACAGGGGGGACAGTGGGGTGGACAGGGGTCCTCACTTGTTAGTAGGCTGTTGCCTGAAGCCTCCGCTCTCGCTGTCAATCTTCGCGCCTCCTGTCTGCCACGTGAGGAAGACGTGAATCCGCGCGGGACTGTGCTGGAAACTACACTTCCCAGCATGCAGCGCGGCACACGGAGCCCTCCATCAATGACTGGGGTGGGGGAGGCGGCTTGAGCGGAGCGGATATGCTCCCTGCCGAAGCAGAGTGGACCTGCCCAAGCCGAGCCGATCTGGCCCTGGCCCTGGCCCTGGCCCGAGCCTGGCCTGTCGGGAATCCGGCCCTGGGTGGGGTGGGCCGGATAAATGTCCTCGGCGGGCCGCATGTGGCCCGCGGGCCGTAGTTTGAGGACCCCTGTTATATACTAATGGTACAAATGTATCTTATACTGCTATATTTACCCAGGTCTCTGTATTAACGGATTTGTGTTTATGGTGTTATCAAGGGAGAGCAGGTTTATTATCTACCTTCACCTAAAACCATATTTGGTCCGCCCCGGGATGCATGGGTTTCCTGGTTCCCACTATTGGCTGGGCGGGTCGGTGTTAAGTGGGCGGGGTTACAAGCTGCTCTCCCTTATAAAATACGTGACGTGCAGTGGTAAGACATCGCCGCTGAAGACGTCTGACAAAAGGCGTACGGCGTCACTAAGCACATCATGTGACTTCCAGGAAGCTGAGCGAGTGGGTGGAACACAACCAGAGTTCATGCTGTCCACCTACAGCTCGGTTGCCTATGCTTTATACCGGCAAGTGTAGCCCCTATGGGACCAGGCATTACGCTGCATAAACTGCATTTTTTGTCTGTTTGCTTTTATACATTTTTTTAAAACAATCTTTTAATAAACGGAAGTTTTGGTTATACTGCACTATGGGAGCCAATTTCTCTTTTTTTATGAGGATTATGAAAATTACATCACAACCCGGATATCCCAAGGCTGCTCGAGGAACTGCAAAGGCTGACACCATTGGTTACCTGCCAACCTAAGGAGCTACATGCGCATTACCCCTGTAGGGGTAGTAGAATCTGGTGAGTGGGGACCCTTGAGGGGGGAGCACGCAAGTCACCTGTCAAGATTCTGTGATCAGTAAAGTCACCTGCTACAATTCCTCCAAACACGAACAGTCACCTTCATTGGGATGAACGCACCTAGGTGTTCTTTGTACACGGTGCGATAAACTGCATCTTGGTGTCATTTTTAATTGTGGTGCGATTTTTTTGCATCTCGGGTTTATATACACCTTGATTTTATGATTGGGACACTAAAATGTATACACTTATATGTTTTTGTATATGGTGCGATACATTTTGGTGCGATTTTTTATAAAATTTTTGTTTTTTGGTGTGATTTTTTGCATTTTTATTTGGATTTGGTTTTTGGGTTCACTCACATCCTGTATTTTGGGTTTGGACACTATACGCACTGTTACAAGCAGAGGATCACTATACTATCATGATAATCATGTCTGGATGTTTTATACACTAATTTGTAAGCCATTATATTTTGGGTGATAACCTCTCCTGTGTAGGATTGGTGCCCACACCTAGAGGCACCCATTGAGTGCTGCATGTTTGTCCATTTGCTATTTTACTTCCCTCCAGGAGTTGGCAGCTGCACTGGGCCCTAGCCTTTGATGAAGGAAGGATCAGAAAGACAAGACAATGGTTTTATAATGATCCAGTTTTAGCGCTCAAGGACCAACATTGTTTTTTTTCATGATGGCAACCCTGATTCAGCCCTAGATGAAATAAATAGCGTTCAAAGTTAACTAAGCAATTAACTCTTTACTGCCACCTATTTTCATCAAAATGAGTACCGGTAAACGTTCACAAGATTAGAAAAGTAGAACTTTATAACTGTAAAATAAATGTCTGTACACACATTGTCACCACAGACATGTATATCCAGAGATGTGGCAATCTTCAGAGACTGGGATTCTTTCAAGTCCTGTGTTCACGCATTAAAGACAAATTTTAACAATTTTTAAAAAACAAGGTAGAAATGAGGAGTGCACCAAATGGAAATAATGGTGCCGAAAGCAAGCTCCGCCTTCTACAGGAAACAGACACAATTTAAAAGCCCCCTCCCTCTCTCCTGACCCTCAGTTGTATGAAGATCAAGTAAACCTATACCAAAAGTGAACTCGGAAGAGGAAAAAACAGACTCATTAATACACCACCACCAGGTTAAAATAAGGGACCAATGAATAAAGAATAGGGTAGGAATATAGACGCTGTCCAGGAAGATTCATGGAAATACTGTTACCAGTAAGTCTAACGGGGGTCCCCCCCCCTTCATCTTCCAGCTACTTAAGGTAAAGATCTTGCTTATCCTCTCAGGGAGGGACAACAGCCTGAAGTACATTCCTTCCAAAAAAGAGGTCCTGGCTGGAGAGCATCTGGACTCTAAAGCCTGACGAATGCATGAGAGGAGGACCAGACAGCAGCTTTGGAAATATCTTCCCATGATGCACCCGCTCTTTCTGCCTAAGATGCAGCTAGCGACCTAGTAGAGTGAGCCCCAACTCTGGAAGGAGGGGATTGCCCTGAAGATTTGTAGGCCTCACACATAGCTTCTCTAATCCACCTGGGAATGGAACCCCTGGAAGCCTTGGAACCCGTTTTGGGGCCACTAAAAGTAATCAGTAATTGGGAATCTTTCCTAAATTCACTAGTAGTTTCTAAGTAGTGTAGAAGACATCTTGCATCTAAAAAGCCAAAATGTTTCTTCCTCCGGATTCCTGGGGGAGGAACAAAAGCTAGGAAGAACTACTTCCTGGGATCTGTGGAAGTCAGACAAAACTTTGGGCAAATACAAAGGGTCAGGCCTGATCCCTACTCGTTCATCTAAAATCCTTAGGAAAGGATCTTTACACGAGAAAGAACCCAAATCTGAAACCCTTCTCCCAGAAGTTATCGCCAAAAGGAAAACCATTTTTAAAGTGACCAATTTCAAACAGGCCTCATACAGTGGCTCACAAGGAGGTCTGGTAAGGGCGTTCAACACCAATGACAAGTCCCAGGGGGGAACCTGTTTGACTACTCTGGGTGTACGTCTAGCTGTAGCTAGGAGGAATCTCCTAATTAACCCCTTCCCGCCGACCGTACGCAGATATGCGTACTTGGCTTTCCGGGGTTATACCGGGATGATGCCCGCAGCTGCAGGCATCATCCCGGTACCGTTGTTTCCAGCGGGCGATCGGCTACCCGTGTATAACAACCGATGCGGCTAAAAGCCGCTTGGTTGTTATACCGGAGGAGCGGGAGGGGACATCCCCCCTCCCGCTGCTGTTACCGGGCCTCCCGTGCGATCGGGAGGCCCGGTGTCCAATCGGGAATCTTCGGCGGCTGGAACGAAGCTGTGAGCGGCTTCGTTCCAGCCTTCTTGTTGTAAACCCGGAAGCGACGTCATGACGTCACTTCCCGTTTACTCGGCTGCCAATGGCGCCGAATTTAAAAAAGTACACAGTATTCAGAATCGCCGTTTTCGGCGATCTGAATACTTTGAAGTGTAAAGGAGGGATGGGGGGTCTTTTAGACCCCCCATCCCTCCATAAAGAGTACCTGTCACCACCTATTACTGTCACAAGGGATGTTTACATTTCTTGTGACAGCAAGTAAAAAAAAAAAAAAAATAATGTTTAAAGTGCCCCTGTCCCCGCGAGCTCCTGCAGCGAAGAAAACGTATACGGAAGTCGCGCCCGCATATGTAAACGGTGTTCAAACCACACATGTGAGGCATCGCCGCGATCGTCAGAGCGAGAGCAATAATTCTAGCACTAGACCTCCTCTGTAGCTCAAACCTGGTAACCGTAAAAAAAATTTTAAAGCGTCGCCTATGGAAATTCATAGGTACCGTAGTTTGTCGCCATTCCACGAGTGCGTGCAATTATAAAGGGTGACATGTTTGGTATCTATTTACTCGGCGTAACATCATCTTTCACATTATACAAAAAAATTGGGGTAACTTTACTGTTTGGATTTTTTAAAATTATGAAAGTGTCCCTTTTCCAAAAATTTGCGTTTAAAACACCGCTGCACAAATACCGTGTGATAAAAAATATTGCAACAATCGCCATTTTATTCTCTAGATTCTCTGCTAAAAATATATATATAATGTTTGGGAACTCTAAGTAATTATCTAGCAAAAAATACGGATTTTAACTTGTAAACACCAAAATTTCAAAAATAGGCTTAGTCATGAAAGGGTCTTTTCTCCATGAACAGAGATAGGGTTCAAGTTTCTGCCCCAAGAGTGCTGACAGCAAGCCCCTTTTCCGCTCCTTGTTCCTGCACAATTTTTCGGACCACCAAAGGCATTAGCGGGATTGGAGGAAAGGCATAGGCCAGGGGAAAACTCCACTGGAAAGAGAGCGCATCCGTCCCTGGTTTGAAAGGAAAAATAAGCTGGAAGCTTCCTGTTGTGGGAGGAAGCAAACAGATCCACTTTGGGCATTCCCCACCTGACAACCAATTCCCGCAAGACTTCCTGGTTCAGCTCCCAACTGCTGGAAGTGACAGTTGCTCGGCTCAGATAATGTGCCAGTATATATGCCGACCCACTGATGTGGACTGCCATGATTGAGGAAACATTGTCCTCTGCCCAGGAAAGGATCTCCTGACTCAAACACTAGCAGGCTGAAAGAGTACCTCCCTGCTTGTTGAGGTAAGCCACTGTCGTGGCATTGTCCGAAAAAAACAAAAAAAAAACAAAACCAACAGGTCCCTTGTATGAACCCTGGTTTTCTAAGTGACCAAAGCTTTTCCTACGGCTAACAGTTCCCTGTAGTTTGAGGATTGGGCTGCCTCCCAGGCATCCTGAGCCTGCCAATCCTCTGAGTGCACCCCCCAACACCACAAGCTGGCATCTGTGGTAATCTTTACCGGGAGACGCTGTGCCCAAGCCTTCCCTACCTTGCATATGCTCCGGTCAGACCCACCAGGACAGATTGAGAGAAAAGTCTCCTGGAAGCTACACGACCTGATCTAGAGAGACCTTTCTGCGATCCCAACAATGCAGAAGAAATGCCTGTAGGGATCTGGAATGTAATTGGGCCCAGGGCACTCCCGGAATTGCTGCAGTCATCAAGCCCAGCAGCTGCATTATCTGACGCAGGAATGCCTGGGGACCGTACCTGAATTTCTGCATGGAAAGGAGGATCTTGGAGATCTTCTCTTCCGGTAAGAAAATTCTTTGGGCGATTGAGTCTATCAGGTAGCCTAGAAAAAAACAGCTCTGTGAGGGAACCAGAGCAGATTTCTGCAGATTGACTTTCCAACCCAATCTTTGGAAGGTCTGCAGAACTACTTGCAGATCCCGACCCAGGACCTCTTTGTCCCAGGCAAAAAAAAAAAAATAAATAAATAAATAAATATAATAAAATAAAAAAGTAGCCCAAGTAAGAAGATTTAAATTTTTTGCAACCGAAAAAAGGCCATGACCGTTGTAAAGATTCTCAGGGTTGCCGAGAGACCAAGAGGAAGGGCTCTGAACTGCCAATGACTTAAGCCATTTTCCGAGAGGATCGCAAACCTCAAAAACCTGATGATCCTGGTATATGCAGGATCACCATGAATACCTCTGGCAATAACAATTTCTGAGTGAATATTGTTCAGGAGGCTCAGATTGATGACCATCCAAAATCCTCCTGAAGCTTTTCTTACCAGGAAAATATGAGAATGAGAATAAAAGACGACATCTGGCAGGACATTCATTTGCTTTCCTCATTGCTCAAGCTTGCAAGTTTGACAGTTTTGCAGAGGCACTTAGACAGACGTGGATTCAGGCAATAGCCTAGAGAAGGTCTGCATGTGTCCTCTCAAGGAACTAGTAAGAATATTCTAGTATGCAAAGCAATGTTGTGCTTAACCCAAGCCTGGCAAACTAAATGAAGGTGAGAAAGTAAAAAAACCTGACTGCAACACTCACCGATATTTACACATATCAAAAGACAACTGAGAGAAAAAAAAAAAAAAAAAAAAAAAAAACACAAAAACACCGGAGTTAAGACTTAGGCCTCATGCACACGAGACGCTGTTAAACGCACGTTCAGAGGCAGTTGGACACTTTTTTCAATTGCCCCTGAACTCATTCAATGTTATCCTATGTGTCCATGTACACAGTCTCGTTTTTTGGCGTTTAGGCAGTTGTGTTTAACCTTGTTTTTCCAGAAGCAAAAGTTAAGTGTTTTTAAAGGAACCCTATTTTTTGGACCAGAAAACACAGAAATATGATGGTAAAACTGCAGCAGAGAATGACATTTTGCCACTCGAATTTGGGGCCCCATAGCTTGGGGTCACTTGGAGCTAGGAACGTGGAATTTGGTATGCAAACACAGTGGAACTAGCACTACAACATATCCAAATTTGGGGTTCCTAGCACTAAGTGGCCCCGAGATACAGGGCCCCAAATTTGGGTCACAAAATGTCAAGCACTTTCTGCAGCAGAGAAAAGTTCCTAGCACCAAGTGACCCCGAGATACGGGGCCCCAAATTCAGAGAATGACATTTTGCGACCCAACTTTGGGGCCTCTTGGTGCTAGGAACCCCAAATTTGAATATGTTGTAGTGCTAGTTCCACTGTGTGTGTATACTTGGGGTTCCTAGCTCCAAGTGGCCCTGAGATACGGGGCCCCAAAATGTCATTCTCTGCTCTGCAGACACTTCTAGACGCAAACGCGGCCAAATGCGGCATGCAAAAGCGGCAAAACGGGCGTTTCTAAACACCGGTTTCAGCTATTAAAAACGTGTTCAGCAGAGTTTGCACCGGTAACTCTTTTTCTAGGAGTCTTTCAGGACAGCCTCTGAGACATAGGGCTCCTCCCTCCGGGACAGGAAACCCGTATACCCAATTAGTTTAAAAGGTGGGCCTCCTTCAGTTTAACCAAGAACTAACGGAAGGCTCTGAAAAAGGCATAACACACCAGCACAATGTCAGTACATACCTGGAACACCAATTAATAGAAAACACCAGGTGGGGAAACCAGGCTGCCCTGGAAGACTCCTAGAAAAAGTTACCGGTAAGTCTAACGCCGGTTTTCTCCTTTCGTCTTCCAGGACAGCCTCTGAGATAAGCAAGAAACTTACTTCGTCTGTCCAAATGTCTGTTCTTTAGCAAGACAATAAATCCAGACGGTAATGTCTAGCAAACAGAGTAGTTGGACCACGTTGCTGCCTTGAAGATGTCCTCCGGAGAAGCACCGGCCTTCTCTGCCCATGAAACTGAGACTGCCCTGGTAGAATGAGCCTTAACTAATGGTGCTTGCATCCCTTCTAACTCAAGCTTTTATAATCGTCAGTCTAAAACATCTAGCAATGGAGGACTTAGATGCCTTACAGCCTTTGGGAGCCCCCGCGCAAAATTAACAAAAAGAATCAGACTTCCTGAAGCTTCTAGTGGCTTCCAGATAAAATAAAAGGCTTCTTTTAACATCTAATCAACTCAAAGATCCTTCCTCATCTGCCTCTGAGGTGGAAAAAAAAAATGTCGATAAGACAATGTCCTGCATCCTACGAAACGTAGATACTACTTTAGGGAGGAAACTAGGGTCAGTCTTGAGTACGACCCAAAATCAACAAAAATGGCTCCCAAATAGAGAGAGCCTGCAGGCAGATCACTCAACTTTCTGGCTGACATGATAGGAAAAAAAAAAAAAAAACCAAACCACCACACACACCACACTTTTTTTTTTTTTTTTTTTTTTAAGTACCCACCCATTTCAGCGTTGATTCCTCCAGGGGTTCAAAGCGATTTCTGGTAAGGGTCCTGAGGACCAAGGATCCCAGGTGGGGCAGGCCCTTACCCTCACCAGCCTGGATCTCGCCAGGGCCTTGAAGATTCTTAACGAATTGATTCTGCTGAAGTGAGGTCTGAAGGAAAACAAACACTTAAGGCAGGGGCCTGAACCTTCAATGTACTAATAGAAAGACCCAGTTCTACATCTGCCTTAAGGAAATCCAGAACTGCTGGAATCCCAGGATGTTTCAGCCCCTGCAACCAGGAACTAAACCTTTTCCTTACTTTGGCATAAACTGCCCAGGTTACCGGCTTACGGCACTCCAGAAGAGTTTTAATCACCCTTTCTGAAAACCCGAGACCTCAACCGCTGTTCCTCAGATACCAGGCTGTTAGCCTGAGGTTCTCCATTCTCGGGTGTAGAATAGGGCCCTGAGAAATCAATTCCTCCCTGACCGGAAGCCATAACGGGGGGAGGGGGATGAATGGCCAGTTTCTTCAGGTTGGCAAACCAAGGTCTCCTCAGCCAGAATGGCGCTACTAGGATGAGGTCCGTCAATTCTGCCAAAAATTTTTGGCGAACAGCGGCTATCAGCCTCACTGGAGGAAAGGCGTAACAGAGGCTGAACTGCCAAGGATTGGCAAAGGCATCTATCCCCCTGGGCTGGACCAGCAGATGGATGCAGAAGAATTGTGCCACCTTCTTGTTGCCTTCCAAGGCAAAGAGGTCTACCTCCGGCTGTCTCCAGCATAGCAAAATCTCCTCGAACACCTCCCTGTTGAGGGACCACTCGTCCTGACTTATACGCTGACAGCTGAGAAAATCCGCCAGCGAATTTTGAGAGCCTTTCAGATGAATGGCTGACAGAGTACAGGTTTACCTCGGCCCAACACAGAATCCTGTTTGCTATAGACTGCAGAGCGGGGCTCCTGGTCCCCCCCCCCCCGTTCACATAAGCAACGGCTGCTGCATTGTCTATCTGTACCTGTAGGTGCTGTTCCCCTATCCAGGGCTGGAAAGCCTCTATAGCCCTCAGAATTGCAAGAAGCTCCCTCTGATTTGAGGATTGACATGTTTCTACTGGCGACCAGGCCCCCTAAGCTAAGGTTCCTTCCAGGTGGGCACCCCAGCTCAACGCACTGGCATCGGTTGTTCACAATCTGGACAAGGGTCTGTCCTGGACCTGACCTGCAGCCATAGTGTTATGAACCCGCCACCACAATGACCTCTTGACCCTGGATGATAGGGGTATAGCTTGATCTAGGCTCTGCTTCTTGCCATCCCAGTAACGAAGCATAAGACTCTGCAGAGGGCGCTGATGAAACCTTGCCCAGGCCACTGCTGGGAAACAGGACATCAGACCCAGCACCCTCATGACCTCTCTGATCCGGGCTACCTGATTGGATTGAAGCTGGGCTACTGCCTGATCCACCTTCAGGATCTTTTCCCTAAGGAGAAACACCCTCATCTCCACTGACGAGATCTTGTATCCAAAAATACAGGACCTCCTGTGCCGGGGACAGCCGGGACTTGTCCTGGTTGATTAACCACCCGAGAGAAAGAAGGAAACTCTGCACCTCCTGCAAGTCTCTCTCTAGCTGCTGGGAGTGGGCAATAAATAGGAGATCATCCAGGTAGGGGGAAATCACCGTAATAGCCCTGACCCTTAATGGGGCCAGAGCCTCCGCCAGAACCTTCGTAAAGATTCTCAGCGAAAAAGACAGTCCGAAAGGCAGCGCCCAGAACTGGAAGTGCAGAAACTCAGTTTACCCTGACTGCCAACCCTTAGGAATTTTTGAAAGTCCTGATGTATCGGGATGTGCAAGTAAGCATCCCTGAGATCTACTGTGGCCATGTGGCAACCTGGAAAAAGGAAATTGGTTATTGCAAAGATCGACTCCATCCTGAACCGTTTGTATCTCACAGATTTGTTCAGGGGTCGGAGTTTCAGGATTAACCTGAACTTTCCCGATGGTTTCTTTACAACAAAGACATGGGAATATACTCCCTGGCCATGCTCCCTCTGGGGCACCTGAATAAGGACTCTCTGATCCACTAAATCCCCCAATAATAGTCCCAGAGCTTTCGCTTTTTCTCGGTCCCTGGGTATCCTGAAAGTTTGAGGGGGGATCCGAATCGAACTCCAATGTGTAACCTTTCTTTATGAGAACCCTAGTACATAAGGTCGTGCTTAGAGAGCTGAACCTGCTCCTCACGGATTTCCAAGGTGTCATAGATCGCCTTTAGAAGATCTCCCACATCGTCCAGAGATAATTTATATCTGGACCCCCTGGAGGAATCCTCCTCCCCCTCAGAGTCCGGTGCTGAACCCGCTTGAGGAGGCTAGCGACCCAAGTACCCTCTCCCTCTCATCCTCTTGACTAGGCTCGGATAGGGAAGGCATACTCACTGCCCTGGATAAGGATGAAGAGGGACCCTGCATCCGATCCATCATTCCCTTGAAGGACTGGAATGTGGATGTAATCTCGTCTTTAACAGATGTTAGGATTTTGTGACACGTTGCCACTGAATCATCCTTGACCAGACTGCTGACACTCGGGGCAAAGTGGCTTTTCCCAATTGGTGCCCAACTTAGTCCCACATACGGCACATTTTTTCCCTAGGCAGCTGCAGTTGGGTCCTATCTTGTTTGACCTGAAATCCAAACAATCTCCCATTAGTATGCAGCCCTGACCCACACCACCACTGTGTTATGATAAGTCTAGAAAGTGCCCAGCCCATCACCCGTGGCTCCCCACCCAGGGAGGGCTTTTTAGGTCTAAAAGACTCTGACCCCCCCAGTGTAAGCCATGGTCTACCCTCACCACGCTTACCTGAGAGGTGCCGGAGCCTGTTGAACTGGAGTCCACCTGTACACTCCATGGTCCCTGGTGTTTGCTCAGTCTTTCTGAGCCTTTTCCACCGCTCAGAACACCTGTACACGCACACTGCTGCGCCCCCTGATGACGCAGTTCCGCCGAAAGTACGCTCTTGTCACTTCCTCCTGCTGGAATGCAGAAGCCCCGCCCCTCATGCTGCACCCAGAACGGGAATGGATACCAGCATGGTCAGCCGAGTGTCTCCCGCCCGCTAGCCGACAGGACACAGGTACATAGCGGGGCATGGGCGATGGGATCTGCAGCTACATCAGGGTCCTGCTCTCCCTGAGCAAAAGGCAGTGGTGGTTTAACAGCGACCCTACTCTTCCCTGACAGGGCAGAGGGGTGCTACAGGCAGAGGACAGTCCACGCCAGGGGCTCTCCCAGGACAGCCCTGAGATTTGGAGCTCCCCTTAGGTTCCTAACATGCTCCTTCCCGTCAGGCAGGAAACAAAAACTGAAGAGGGAGGCCTGGAGGACCACCTTTTAAACTAATTGGGTATACGCATTTCCTGTCCCGGAGGGAGGAGCCCTTTGTCTCAGAGGCTGTCCTGGAAGATGAAAGGAGAAAAAAAATATATATATATTTTTTAATAATAATAGTCCTACAAAACATCAAAAAAGGTCCACCAAAAGAGATCAAAACCTTCATGCACCTGCTGTGTGCCAACCACCAAGCAATAATGCCGCTTACCAAATTCTTAAACCCCACAACTCAAGGAGGTCTCAATCAGCATTTAAGAGATGACAAATGCTGCATGGATGGATTGATGGCTCCAGCATTCTTCCTTGCACACCTCACTCTCTAATGAATGGCATTGCCCAAAAAGTGGTCACTGGATCACTTCTCATGCTTAATTCACATTAATGCATTTTGTCATGCAGAAAACACTTTCCATTTTTTTTTTTTTTTTTAAACATGGGTTCCTATGGAACTCATTCACATCAATGCATTTTTTGTGCCTCTGCGTTTTTGGAATGGGTCAGGGACTTTTTGTCCCTGCAAAATGCGTTTTGTGTGCAAGACTTCAATGGACCAGCAGCCAAAAAACGCAAGTACTGCACTTTTACCGCAATGTTACAGGTTTTTGGCTTTACATTCAATGCATATAGCTGGTTGCCACGGAGCGGGCCGGAAAGCAGCCACGTCCTTAACCGATGAGTCAAACTGTAAAAAGGAGAAAGAATGAAAGACCTGGGGGTACCCTTGTTAAGGGGGGCTTCCGGATTCTGATATGCCCTCTGCCCGCAGACCCCCACAATCACTGGCCAGGGTTGTGGGGGGGGGGGGGAGACGCCCTTGTCCCCAAGGGCACGCTCGCTCGTCCCTTTTTTCTGACCTGCATGCTCGGATAAGGGTCTGGTATTAATTTGGCCATTTTTTTTTTTTTTTTTTTGGTGTGGGGGTGGTCACCCTCAAATCCATACCAGACCCATAGGAGTCTTGCTTATTCTTTGACATATGTTGCTGCTGAGACTAGTATTAGTGAAGCGATCCAGTAACCACTTTTGGGGAATGCCATTCATGAGAGAGAGGTGTGAGGAAGAGAGTTGGAGCCATCCATCCATGTGGAAGGTGTCATTTTTTACAAGCAGATTAAGACCCCTTTTACACTGAAGCGCCGGTCATTTTTGCGGCGCTTGCGGATCAGTTTTTTCAGGTCATGTGACATGAGAGAAAGAGAGAGAGAGAGAGAGAGAGAGAGAGAGACCGAGACCCTGTTGTGTCACTTTCTAATCACTGCCCATTCAGTTCAAACGGCAGGGGCACTTTTTACAGTGCTTCAAACCCACCCCAAAGATGCTGGCTGCAGGACTTTTTCTAATGTCCCGCAAGCACATCGCCCGAGTGTGAAAGCACTCATGCAAATGAATGGGAGGCAGTTTTCAAACACTATTTCGAGCGCTAAAATGCCTGAAAACTGCCTCAGTGTGAAAGGGGTCTTAAACTTGAGTTGTGGGGATCTAAGCATTGGGAAAGTGGCATTATAATCACTTGATGTTTGGTGCACAGCAGCTGCATGAAGAGTTTACACAATTCTGGTATGTATCCTAAAGTTTGTGGCATGCATCAAATTCCCTGTAAAGGGAATCACTGCTGTTATTTTGTCTCCTTGCTGCAATGGTCAGAGCCATTTAGGACCTCTGAACATGGTCGCCCTTTTGGGATGCTACATTTTACTTGGTAAAGACTTATTCCTTTTTAAATATAGGCACCACGTCAGTCTTAAGCCAATTCAGTGGTGCCATGCTAGTCATTAAAAACAATGGCTTTGATAGAACAGAGCTCAATTCTGAGGACCCTGAGGTGCACGTCCAAGCCAGACATTTTTGTGGTGATGCACAGTGCCACATTTAAACAGGAAACAATTGCGCACTCTGTCCAGGCAAATAAGGGAACCAAGGCAACATGACTGGATGGCATGCTAGGCTTGACAACCCCAAGGTCTCTTTTTAAAGCCACTGTGTCTGGAGCTCCAGGATCCAGACGTCACGCCTAAACCCTGCTTCTTCATGTGTCCTGGGTGGACCTACGTCACACACAGATGCAACCCTGATTTGGATGCCGTCCTGGACTGCAGACTGAATCTGAAACGAAAACATGCCCCCTGGATTAGTGACGAGGAAGCCTTTAATCTGTTCGGCCTGTGGTTAGTCCCTCTACAGGAAACAATCATCGCTCACGTGGCTGTCCTTGAAGAGGATTGGGGAAACTCGAATGATGACATTGCCAGAAATTAATTTAGTACCATAGAAAAGCACTTCCTGCAGAATTGGTTTTCTATTTAAAATGAGTAGCTAAGAGTTAACTTACCATTGGGTCCCAATGATGTTCTTAAAGTGTTAGCAACTGCCTTAGCTGCCATGATGTGAGACTAGAGAAAAAAAAAAAAAAAAAAAAAAAAAAGTTATTGACATGACAAAATTTCATACATGTGAAAGTTAATTCAGAAATGCAACAAAATTTCACTACTGAACAAAATACTTTATGTGAAATTACCAAACACATTAGCAGAAGAAACGGGAAAAAAAACAAGAAAATCACCTCATGAAATAGTCTGGTGGAAGGTAGCAAATACATTTTAAAAGATAAAATAAAGAGTACAGAAGTGATGGTAAATTACTCACAGATACCGACAACTTATAGTTCCAATACCCCTATTTGGACATATTGGTTACCAATTAGGTGGTTATGGTAGAGATGGAGTATCTGTACGAAGATTGGGAAAATATAAATAAAGCACATAATTGGCGACAAAATTCTATGAATAAGTGTTTAAGAAAAACAGAAGAGATCTCTCTCAGGAATGAGAGAATCAGACACACACACCATAAAATTTGATCAACAAAAAGTTAATTTCAGTAATTCAATTCAAAAAGTGAAACGCAGGTTTTTTTTTTCAAATGTTGATTATGGCTTACAGCTAGTGAAAACCCCAAATTCTGCAACTCAGAAAATTAGATTACATAAGACCAATAAAAAAAAAAAAAAAAAAAAAATTTATTACAGAAATGTTGGCTTAGTGAAAAGTATGTCCATGTACAGTATAGCAGTCCTCAATTTCCACTCGCATTTGGCGAGTGGAACGGCTCTGATCGGGAGGCGGGCCAAGCGAGTCTGCTATGCTCTGGCGGGGAGGCTCAGTTCGGGCTGGGGGCAGGTCCGCTCAGCTTTGGTGGGGAGGTGGGCCAGCTGGCTTGGCTCAGGTCCACTCGAGCCTCCCCGTCTGAACTGAGCAGCCCTGCCCCCCAGCCAAGCTGAGCAGACCCTTATTTTAAAAGTCAGCTGCTGCAGCATTTGTAGCTGCTGACTTAAAAAAAAAAAAAAAATTGGCAGAACTCCCCTTTAAAGAGGTAGTAAACCACAGCATTTAAAAATAAATCCCTGTAAGGCAATGGCATAATGTGCTAATATGCGTCGCATACTAGCACATTATGAAATACTTACCTTAGAGTGAAGCCCTCCAGCCATGCGCTGTCACTGCTGACAGGGTGTCCATCTTCCCCCGGTCTTCCGTCTAGGTTCGGGGGTTCCGGCAGCTTGAATGGCCGAGCCGCAATGATGTCACTCCCACGCACACAGCAATGGCTTTGCCGGCGGTGCTACCCCATTGATTTCAATGGGCAGGGGCGCTTTAGGAGTGGTGTTTACACCACTCCTACAGCGCTGCTTGCAGGAATTTTTTACCTTCTTGCAAGCGCACCGCTCCAGTCTGAAAGCACTCAGGCTTTCAGACTGGAGAGGCTCTTTACAGGCGCTATTTGTAGCGCTTGTAAAGTGCTTCAGTGTGAAAGCAGTCTAAAGCCTAGCACACACTAGTAGTATTTCTTTTAACACAGCAGGGCTGAAGGAAAAAAAACAAAAAACTGACAGCTTAGGGGGAGCCGCTGTACCAACTAGCTGAATACCCCGATTTCCCCTGCTGTTCTATTGGGTCCGGACAGGTAAACTGGTGGTGGCGGCTCACTGGGAGACCTGAGCAACCAGCCGATGCTTCCTAGGAAAACCGCAAAAAAGACAAAAAAAAACAAACAAAAAAAAACCCTGCAATGGCATAATGTGCTAGTATGCATCACATACTAGCACATTATGAAATGCTCACCACCGAGAGGTCTGACATCATCTTCCAGGATCACGGGCTCTGGCGCTGTGGAATGAGTGGCCAGAGCCGTGACGTTGTCGCAAGGAGACCCTCAGTTCCGGCAACAAGCTCTGCACCATATGCCGGACCTTTAGAGCTCATGCGCCCCTGACATCAGCATGCAGGGTGAATATCTCCTAAACTGTGCATGTTTAGGAGATATTCATTTTTCCTACAGGTAAGCCCTATTATAGGCTTACCTGTAGGGGGGGGGAAACCACACCAAAGCAGGGTTTACAACTGCTCTACTGGCAGAGGATGGATTTTTTTTTGTTTTTTAATAGAGCCCAGATCTCAACATAAAAAAGTACCTGTCACATGCCTATAGAAATGATAAAAAAAAAAAACAAAACAAAAAAACAAACGAGGAACAAAGTGCGGGTTCTAATTAAGAGGCTGGTTTTACACTGTGTGCTGGAGTATGACGTTTTAAAATGGCGTGTCATACTTCATAAACGGCTGGTTTTGTACTGTGTGCTGAAAACATTTTAAAATGGCGTCACACTTTAAACGTGCCACACACTCCAGCACATGCTAGTGAAATTCGGGAAAAATTGTCAATTGGCTTGGTTTCCAAGCCATCCCTACTAACAAGATTACAGCAAAAGTCGGTACATGTACTCTCATTAGCAGCATTATCGCTGCTTTCCATCCCGAAATTATTTTACTTCTTACCTTAAGAGCCTCCAAACCGGACACGCGTGACTTGCGCTCTTGATCCTTGATGATGATAAAAGGTCGTCCATACTCATCAAATGCCAGCGTGCCTAGGGCAGACATGATAATAACGAATATACGCAAAGCCGAAAGAAAGCTCAAGTCAGCGGCAACAGCACGCTGAAATTACCCAAACGGCTTCTGTACCGCGCATGCGCATCAGCGTTTGCTTTACGGCAGATTCTGGAAACATCTATATGGAATGTACCATTTGACTAACGTAGGAAATGACAAATTGCACATTTTTGACATTTTGCATACCTAGTAATGTAGGGCAGCTTGTCATGTATTCATTTAAAATATACACATTTTTGTTAAGGTAAAGCGTATGCAATCCCTGCAAATCTTTTATTTGGTTTGTGTTGTCATATGTGGGCGGTTCCACAAGGAAGTAATGTAACTTGGTGCACGGTATATCTTGATGAGTTAACTGATTCGACTTCTTAGGAGTAAAAAGGTAACTGTACTGTACAGTTCATTATTTGTTGCATCAAGTTAATTTGTCAACTGCGTTGTGTGGTTACCGTTGTTACTTTTTATGAAGTTATGTGCCTGGATTGTTGACCCTTCCTCTCTTTTAGTGTACTTTTTTCGTTTCCTGTTAGAAACGGTTGCATTCATGCTTCGTAAGTCTTTTTGTCAAGACATTCCACTTCAGTGCGCTTTCCATTCACTGGTAAGGAACTGGAGCCAAGCCATAGACCGTTCCAAATCAGACGAGGTTTTTTTGGTTGGATATTCAACAGAGAAAAACTAGATGGCACGCTATACAGAATAATGATTACACAGAGTTGTCACACATACATCACCCTCTATAACATTTACATTATGGTATGATTTTACTGTTGAAATTTAAAGTTACAGAGTCCCAAATATGAACCCATTGGCTACAAACTAACATTTTTGCAATACTTCTAAATGGGTCAAAAACAAAATCTCGCATTGCACCAATACATTTACAATGCAGATCTGTCATACACCCCCCCCCCCTCTATGATATCTTACAATATGGTATTTAAGATATGTAAGATGGATCTAAAATGACAGGTGCTCTTTAAATGTAAGGACTTAGTCTTGCTGGTAGTTAAAATCTTTAACCACTTACAGACCAGAAGATTTGGCTGCTTTACCATCTCAATACTGGGCACGTACACCCCCCTTCCTTCCCAGAACAATTTTCAGCTTTCAGTGCTCTCACACTTTAAATGACAATTACTCAGTCATGCTACACTGTACCCAAATTAATTTTATCATTTTGTTCACACGAATAGAGCTTTCTTTTGGTGGTATTTATTCACCACTTCATTTTTTATTTTTTGTGATATAAGCGAAAAAAAAGCGAATATTTTGAAAAAAAACAACATTTTCTACTTTCTGTTTTAAAAGAAACTAGAGCAGTCAAAGCATTTGTCCAGACAGCCAAAGGAAATGTCCAGGAATTGTCCAAGCAGCAAACAGATATGGAAAAGTATGAACATGGTTCAGTACAAGTCCAAGGTTTAGCAGGCAGTTCAGGTGGCAGGCAGAGGCATGGCCATTTCAGGTGGCAGGTAAAAGCATGGCCAGTTCAGGTGGCAGGCATAGGCATGGCCAGTTCAGGTGGCAGCAGGCATCACTATAAATATTGGGCCTTGGTCAGGTAAGACCTGAGGACAGGGGTAGAGGCTTCTTTCCACCCAAATCTCTACAAAGTCTCCGAGTCTCCAGACACTAATCTGAGAAAACGAAAAACCTGGAGAAAAACGTTTTCTACAAATGATCAGTTCGGGAGGCAGGCAAAAAGCATGGTCATTTAACAGGCTGAGGTCAATTCACGTTGAAAGCAGAAACATGTTTGGCAGAGGCATAGTCGTTAACAGTCTGGGTCATTCACAGAAATGGCATATAGTTTGCAGGACTTTTTCCAGGGGGGATGACGTGAGACGTGGGACGGCGTCTGAAGGGGAGGGAGGAGCCTGGGTGTGCTGACATCCCGGCCGCGAGCTAGATGGGGAAGCCGCGGTGGGAATGAGAAGGGGGTGAGAGAAGCCGGTATCAAGATCCACCCCTGTCGGAAGCACTCTGGCCATTCGAGGCGCCGGATACGCCTGACTGCTTTGTGGAGCTTGAGGCGGGCACTTGGCCCGGGAGGCGAGACACACTGTGCGGGACCGGCAATCGTCCCCTCCACAGCCCCCCCGGATCCTCATCCATGGCGGCTTACTGTTGAAGCAGGGATGCAGCGTATAGAAGATAGGACAAATAAAGCTATCTGCTGAGCTACGGTAGGAGAGACTCCCTAGCCCCACGGAAAGGCTTTTTGTAAGTATAGCGCTGACACCTAAAACCCTGGGAAAGAGAGATAAGAGAGGATACCCCATACTGCGAAGCTCAAGATAGGACTGTCTTGCTTGGAAGTATAACTGCGGTAAGAGGTACTTTCAATCTGGCAGGGTGGCCTCATGGTAAGCTTTCAGTTGTATGTCTTGTAACCGAAGTGGGCTGAGGAAAGGACTGGCTAAACACCTATAACTGGTTTTGCTGACTTACTGAACTGTATATTTACTTTGGAATAATCTATGAATTTATGAACTTCTGAATCACTGAAACTCGCTGTCTGCTGCATTACACCTGATTCCCTGCAGGTGGAAACCGGAGGGATCTGTAACATTGATGATCTTTAGAACTCTTTCTGGATCATTCATAAACCTCTGAAACTTGCTGTCAGTGATACTTTATCTGACTTACCTGTAGGGGGGCCGGAGAGGGGTGCTGCAGGTGCTGATTTTAGAAGGACCCTTGAATCATACATAACCTTTTGAACTGCTGAAATCTGCTGTCAGCAGCACCATACCTGATTTCCCCGTTGGGTGAAGTTGGAGGGGTTAGCACATTTCCTGAACTTTTGAAATTAAGAAACTTAGGTTCCCTCCCTTTTTTTTTTTTTTTTTTTTTTTTTTTTTTTTTTGATGAAACCTGCTGCTTGCAGTGCTACACCTTTCTCTGCAAGGGGAAAGTCGGAGGAGCCTGTACAGTAAAGGAGGCAAGGGCAGTCTGGGAATAGGACCCTGGTAAAGAGGACGGTGGGTAAAAGTATAAGGGAATTAAAAAGCTTAGCAAAACGGCATAATAACCAGGAAAACTAAGACCAAAAAAACCCCAGATCGTAGGGGAGGGTCGGTCGACCCACCATGAGCAAATCCTCGTCTAAAACTCCGGGGGGGGGCACCTAAAACCCCAAAGGATAATATCGCGGGAAGCACAATCAAACAGTACCTGGCCCAGGGGCTTAGCCCGAATAACAGTGACCCCCGTACCCCATAAGCAAGGTAAAGCGGACAAAAAGAAAGGATCTGAGGAGAGGAAGGAAGGCACCCCAAATCAATCTAAAGAGGACTTGGCAAATGAAAGTGAACTAGAGTCAACTAGGCTGGAAGATCAAAGGATGGAGGCCCAACTCCCCACAAAAGGAGATATCCTGGAAATGTTCACGAGATTAGAAAACTCCATTAAAACCGAGATCAACATGCTGAGGTCTGACCTAGGGCACCTGCTGGCTAGAATTGAGACAGTTGAAGATTCATTGGATAAACAAGCCCTAGAGATAAGTGCTCTTAAAGATCAAATTAAAAACATACATCTTAACCAGGCCAAATTCCTCTACAGGTTAGAAGGCCAAGAAAATAGAAATAGAAGACAGAATTTGAGACTGCACTCGCTACTGGAAAAAAGGGGGGAAGACCTGAGGAAGGTTATTGGAGAGTTATTCTCCCCAATACTCGGTGGTGGTATAGAGGACTTTCCGAACATGGAACGGGCACACCGGGTGGGGAGATCAGATCCCAACAGGCCCAATAGAATGCGAGACATTATTGTAAGATTCAGGTATTATGAGGATAAGGCCAGGATCTGGTCAAACTTAAGGGGGAAAACCCCACTGCAGTTTGAGGGTGCCGAAGTCCAGGTTTTCTCAGATTTGGCACCAGAGACACTGGCTAGAAGACGTCTGCTAAAACCCCTTCTAGAACAGATGAGGACACGGAATATAAAATACAGTTGGAGTTTCCCTGCTTGCCTCCTCGGGACACAGGATGGGAAATCAGCCAGGCTGAGATTTCCTGATGAATTGGGGGACTTCTGTAAAAAGTTAGAGATGCAAGAACCACAGTTGCCAGAATGGTTCAATGTATGGGGAGAAGGGGGGGTTATGGGACTGGGTTAGAAATTGAGTACGCCAGTAAAGTGACGGGTGGGGTGGGGGGGGGGGGGCGGAGGGAGGGGAGAGCATAAAGAAGGAAGGCCAAGTGGATTTGGAAGGGGTGCACGGAGGGTGACCGGCCAACCGCCCCCTAAACCCACCTTGTATTTAATGTAGAGGAAGAGGGGGCACACTGAGAGCTCCACCTCTGGAATTGGAGATCCTCTGAGGTACATGAGTCATCGTGTTCTTCGGGGGTCTAGGGGCCGGATTGGGGGTGGGGGGGAAGGGAGGATGGGTGGAACTGGGAGGATGGGGAGGGGGGATACCGCTGCTACATTGCCCGTAAACACAGTTAAAATTAGCTATAGATCAAAAAGGTATGGCAACTATTAATTTTATGACCTAAAACATCAGAGGGCTGAATATCCCTAGTAAGAGACACATGATAATGAAAGAGCTCAAACGGTATGGGGCAGGGGTGGTCTTTCTCCAAGAGACACACATCTCACACGAGTCAAAAGTTAAACTGTCTTCCAGGGATTTCCTGCTCTGGTATTATGGAGATACAGTCACTAAAAGAGCGAGGGGGGTAGCAATTGGATTCGCAAATGGAATCCGTTTCATACTGGAAGACAGATTCCTGTTTCTAAAAGGGAAATTAGGGGACGAGGAATACACATTAGCAAATGTTTACGCCCCCAATAAAAACCCGATGAAATATCTTAAATGTATCTTGGCTAAGCTGGGGGCCTTCAGGAAGGGACATACGATTTGGATGGGAGACCTGAACTTTTGTATGACACCTGGTCTGGATAGTGGGACCCGTACACGGGGGACTACTTGCGCTCATTTGAAAGGGGTTAAACAAAAACTGCACGACAGCCAAATGGTTGACATCTGGAGGATTCAACACCCTAAAACACAAAATTTTACGTTTTACTCCCCCGTGCACGGGTCCTACTCCAGGATAGACTACATCTTTGTTGAACACAGGGATGTGGATAAGGTGCTGGAGTCTAAGATCAAAATCTCTACTGTATCGGTTCATGCCCCGGTGGGGATGAAAATGTCAGCATCGGGGAAAGTAGGCCAGCTGGTCGGATGGCGTCTGAATGAAGAGCTGATTAGAGACAAGGAAGGATGTGCACTGGTAGCAAGGGAACTCGAAAACTATTTTTTATATAATGACACGGGAGAAGTAACAGGGTCAGCCTTGTGGGAGGCCCATAAAAAAAAAAGGAGAGGTCTTAGAAAATATGCGTACTCAGGAATGAGTTAGGCAAAGCTGTACAAGAACATAAAAGCCAGCCGGACTGCAATAAAGAGTTGTACAAAACGGTAATAAATAAAAGAACTGAGTTAAAGGAATTATTAGACCACGAAACTAAGATGGTCCTGAATAGGACTGCCAGGGAAAGATATAAGTTGGGAAATAAACCTAGTAAATATCTGGCAAAATTTTTACAAAAGAAAAAAGCCATCAATTATATTGAGAAAATTCAATCAAAGGATGGCAATATGGTCTATTCGCCCAAAGGAATTGCAGAAATATTTAGATCTTACTACCAAGAATTATACTCTGTACAGCAGCAGGAAGCCCGGCCGGGGTAAAAGAAAAGTAAAATTATTAATTTTCTTAAAAATGCTGGTCTACCGAAAATTTCCAATGAGACCGGGGAAGCGTTGGAGGCCCCGATCTCCGAGGAAGAAATAGGGAAGGCCCTGTCAGAATCGACATCGGGGAAGAGTCCAGGGCCGGATGGTTTTACAATATCTTATTATAAAAAATGTAAATCAATCCTGGTCCCAAGGCTTTGCCATTATATGAATGGCCTGGGGGCAGAGCATAAAATCAGCAAGGAGGCCTTGTCAGCTGCAATTACTGTCATTTTAAAAGAGGGAAAGGAGGAAACGTTGTGTTCTAGTTATAGGCCAATTTCATTACTCAACGTGGACGTAAAACTTTTCGCTAAAGTCTTGGCTGGAAGGTTGAAAGGACTTATGAATACACTTGTAAATCCGGACCAAGTTGGTTTTACTCCTAAAAGAGAAGGGAGGGATAATGGGGTTAAAACAGTACTCCTGCTTCAAATGATAAAAGAAAGGGGACCCCCAGGACTGCTACTGTTGATTGACGCCGAAAAGGTCTTCGACAGGATAGACTGGGGATTCATGATTCAGACCCTAGAGACAATAGGGATCGGCCCCAGAATGATCAGTTGGCCTAATGTCTTTCCCTTTCGAGATGAAAAAAGGGACGAGGCAGGGGTGTCCCCTGTCTCCAATGCTTTTCGTTCTCTCCCTGGAACCACTTCTGGCCACGATCCGTAATGATTCTAGTATATCCGGATTTAAGCTGGGACAGGAAGAGCATAAACTCTCCTCTTTCGCAGATGACAAATTGTTTTATGTCATGAACCCCGGAATACAATGAGTAATTTAACAAAATACCCTGAAACAATATGGGGAAATCTCCAACTTCAAAATAAATCTTGCAAAATCTGAGATATTAAATATCAATATTAGTCAGACAGAAGTAAGAGCACCAAAAAACGAGTTTAAATTTGCCTGGACAAAGGAATTAAAATACTAAGGTATCAAATTAGCAAATACAAGGGAGCAGATATATAAAAAAAGCTATATCCCCCTACTTGACGAAGTTAGGTCTTATTGTAATAAACTCCTCGGAACGTCACTATCTTGGTTGGGAAGAATTAACAGCATAAAAATTATGATCCTCCCTAAGGTCATGTACAGATTTCAGATGGTGCCATTAGCCCTTCCTCAGCAATACTTGAGAAAAATAAAAATGTTGTTGTCGAATCTAATCTGGAAACATAAAAAACCGAGAGTTTCTTTCCAAACGTTGAAGCAGGGGAAAAGGAAGGGAGGCCTGGCGGTCCCCAACATCTCAACCTACTACAAAGCTGTTGTGTTGTCCAGAGTGGTAGAATGGGCAAAGGAAAAAAATGAGAAAAAATTGGTTATTATAAAGAAACCACTAAGTAAAGCACAATTGGGAAGCATAATTTGGAACCCTCCACAACACAGAATACTTGGCGAATACACTGACACATAATGTATTTAAAATTTGGGATGGGATATATAAACGGGTTAATGGTAAATATAATTCACCTTTAATTACACTGGTAGATAACAAATATTTTCCACCAGGGATGAATAGCATAGGAGGTGTTTGGTTAAAAAAGGAAGTCACACAATTAAGGGACATAGTAAAAAAAGGAAAAATGATTCCCACGCAGGAATTGTTGCACAATAATCTTGCACCGGGGATGGTTGAGTTGCGGTCTCTCCAGTTGAGCCATTTCCTCAAAAATGTACCTCTACCTATTAGATCCGGAGATGATCTCTCCATTTTTGAGAGACTGTTCGTGGAAGAGGACCCGAGAAATACTGTATCAAAAATGTATAAAGTATTGCTGAGGGCGGACGAACTGGAGACACCACCATTCATCCCTAAATGGAAGAGGGAATTGGGCACATTGCAAGATAGGAAGTTTATTAGAAAAATCTTTAATCTTGCTCACACCTCGGCAGTGGACAGCAGAATGGCAGAGATGAATTATAAATGCCTTGTAAGGTGGTACGCTACCCCAGATAAAACAAGCAAATTTCAGTGCAATACATCAGTAGAGTGTTGGAGAGGATGTAAAGAGGTGGGCACCATGACACATCTGTGGTGGGAATGCCCTAAAATTAGGAAATTCTGGAAAAGATACTGCAAATGACTAAGGAGATCACACAAAAAGAAGTTGTGGAAGACCCATGGGTGGTACTGTTCCACGGTGGGGCGGGTGACATAAAACAGTATAAAGGGTCCCTGACCCCTCATCTTCTAAATGCTGCTAAGAGACTCATACCCAAGTACTGGCAAAAAAAGGAAGCTCCTTTGATGTAGGAGTGGATAGATATGGTAGAGGAAACATACATTATGGAATGCTGGGGAAGTACTGTGGAGGAGGAGATTAACAGAGCAACGGTAAAATGGGAGAGTTGGTTAGCTTTTAAAAAGACATGGAGCTACGCCCAAGAATTGAGATGGTAGAACTCGGGTAAGGAGTCGATTGGTCTTGGCTTCAACCTTTCGACTTAATGGAGAGTAGCGGTGGGAAAGGGTTTATGGGGTAGGGGTAAAGGGGGTATATTGGGTATTGCGTTACATTTGTTTTTTTGTAAACTGTTGGAAAAATTTTGCTATCGCGGCACTATCTGCCACGATGATGTGACAATTATTGGGACGGGAATGATGATTGGCAAGGCTGATTCAAGTCCCTGATCGCTGTCTGCTGAAGTGGTTAAAAAAGAAAAAAAAAAAGAAATGGCAGATAGTGGAAGCTGGAAAAAAATCATCTTCACTTTACTGATAGTGAAGTATGATAGCTCCGATAGCACTCTCCAATACAGAGGCCTGGCTGGGAGGGACATTGGGGGCAGTAGTATCAGGTGTCACGGCAAATTCCTCTACTTGAACACACACAACTTTTTTGGGGGGTTTGCGACCTGTTTGGATAAGAGGGAGGATTTCAGGAAAGTGCCTTTCATGGAGTCTGGCTAATGCATCAGAGTGAATTAGTTGAGGGGCTTGGCCATGGGGATAGAGAAGGGCTGTGATAACGTCTTCTTGGAATTTTAGATAGGTTAGGGAACTTTGGATGGACTTAGAAAAAATAATATATGAATTGAACAGGGCTAGTTGCATCAAATAAATGGCAACTTTCTTGTACCAAAACAGTGATTTCCTGGTGGCCAAGTGGGGCTGCATCATCTGGTCGTTCATATCCACCACCCCCCCCCCATGTATAGGTTATACTCCTGCACACATTTTGGCTTCTGGATGGGGCCTTTTCTTCTCTGTAGTTCCATCAAGGTGTCATCATGCATTGTGGAAAGGATGTAGACATCTCTTTTTTTTATTTCTCCACTTCAGCGTTAGTACCTCTTCAATCCGCATACTGGCCATTTCACCCTGTTTCAATTTCTTGGCGACCAATCTCTGTGGGAAGCCTTTGTGGTTGGTCCATGCTGTCCCACAGGCCACAGTCTCCTTTTGGTACAAATGGCGTAAAAGTGGTAGACTCGTGTAGAAATTGTCTACGTATAGGTGATAACCTTTCCCAAGCAATGGTTCGATCAGCTGCCAGACAATTTTGCCACTTGTTCCCATGTAGGTAGGGCATCCAGGGGGGTTTAGCTGTCTGTCTTTTCCCTCATAAATAATAAAGTCATATGTGTAACCCATAGCCCTGTCACACCTTATAAAATTTTACCCCACATCTGGCTCTTTTACTGGGGAGCTATTGCTTTATTCCAAGTCTTCCGGTGAAGTGTACTAGGGATTCATCAACAGAAATATTTATATCAGGGGTAAACATCTGCTTGAAGCTGGCGCAAAAAAAATTGATTAGGGGCCGAATTTTAAATAACTTATCATAACTGGGATGATTTCGAGGGGGGCATTGGGCATTGTTGTTGAAATGTAAAAATCTCATAATCATCTCGTAACGGGTTCTGGGCATCATTGACGAATAGACCGGCATGTGGTGGATAGGTTGAGTAGATTAGTAGGCATGGAGTTCATTTTTTTTTTTGTCAGCCCCATGTTGAGGGTTAGGCCAAGGAAAATTTTAAATTCTTCCACGGTGAGGGGTTTCCAAACAAAAAGGACGGGCATATGAGGAATTTGGATTGTTGGCTGGCGTATAGATTACATTGCTCCACAATGTAATTTAGGCGATCATCGGTAAAAAATAAGTAAAAATAATACATTGGGGTTACATTTTCTGACTGTATCTGAGGGCCTGGCTGGGCCGTAAAAAGGGAAATTACAGGTTCTACTGACGTATCGGGCAGAACACCTGGGAGGCTAGTATGGGCCCTGCCTCATGATGGGATGCTCCATTGCTAGCATTTGGCCTATCCTCTAGGAAGGTTGCAGAACTGCTGGTGGATGCCTGCCTATCCCGGAGTGCTGCGCTGCTGGTGGATGCCTGCTGGTGGATGCCCTGGAGTGCTGCACAGCTGGTGGATGCCTGCATATCATCCTGGAGTGCTGCGCTGCTGGTGGATGCCCTGGAGTACTGCGCTGCTGGTGAATGTCTGCGCCTGCTCATATCTCCCGATTTCTCCTTGTTAGGATTTTATCTTCCTCGGTTTCCGTCTCTGAGCCACTGCTTTCCACTGGCTCATAGTCGCTATCCAAGTCTGACGCTACTCTCGTCCGACATACTCTGGAGTATCTGGAGAGCCTCCTCGACGTTGTACAATATTTTGGTCATGTTGGTGGGCAGATGTGCCAGATGGCGGGCATATGTGTCAGATGGCGGGCGGCATATCTGTCAGATGGCGGGCGGCAGATGTGTCAGATGGCGGGTGGCAGATGTGCCAGATGGCGGGCGGCCATGCCAGATGGTGGACGGGCAGATGTGCCTGATGTTGGCGGGCAGATGTGCCTGATGTTGGCGGGTGGCAGATGTGCCAGATGGAGGGCGGCAGATGTGCCTGATGATGATGGGCAGATGTGCCTGATGATGGCAGGCGGCTGATGTGCCAGCTGTTGACGGGCTGGCTGGTGTGCCAGCTGTTGGCGGGCAGATGTGCCAGCTGTTAGCGGACAGATGTGCTAGTTGTTGACGGGCAGATGTTCTATGTATGACAGGTGTTTTCAGTGTTTTGGGGACACTAGCTGGGTGATCAGTTAGTAAACAGCAGACAAACGGCTAAAAACTCACTGATCTACCAGCTGCAGCACAGATCTCTCTTCCTCTCCTCACTGACAGGCTCTGTGTGAGGAGAGGAAGAGATGAGAGCAGTTACAACCGCTCTCTATTTACATTACATGACGACTGTGATTGGACACAGTCGTCGTGTGACCAATCACATGGCAATAAATATAAAAATACAGCGCTGTCAGCAAAGATATTAAGACCGGTGAAAATTATTCACCTGTCTAATGTGTTAAATATAAGTATAAAAATCAAGCAGCAGTTAGAGATGTGAGACACACACTAGACAAGATATTAGAACGGAAAAACTGCGCTAAAATGAGATCAAAATAAATGTAATCATATTTTAAAAGTCCATATGAGTGTTAAACAGATATTGTTGTCCCTCAGAGGGCGATCACAATATGACATGCATCTTCATGCCAAGCAAAGGTGACATCACACATAAAATCCACCGCAGAAGATAGTGTTATGGATAGGATAGTCCTTCACCAAAAAAAACATTGCCTCTTACCAGCTATTTTGATCTCTGTTCAGGAGATCGCATATGCCTTTTGGCTTATAACCCAGCCACAGTCACAGGATGAAGCGGTATACCATCAGCTCTCCTCCTCTCAGAACCTTCTCTATTAGCCCACAGACAGCAACTCAAATAATAGTCACCAGTCACATAAAAGAGAAGAGGGCTCCCATAGTGTAAAAACGTATATACCTTTATTCATTAAAAAAAAAAAATGCACTTACACACATCCAAATGTACATGGCATCAGATATTAGTCGAGCCGGCCGTCTCTCTCAAAACGAACGCCCGTAGCTTCCGGGACTGCGTGTTGTATACAGGTGGCGTCAGCACGCCGCTCTCCCTACGCCGTTTCGTCAAACCTGACGTCGTCCAGGGGTACGGGCGGCGTGCTGATCCACCACCTTATATGCTTCGTTTTACAGAAAGAGAACGCCCAGTCCTGAGGTCCGAGCAGTCATGATGCGGATGCCACCATATTGAAAGAGGGCAAACGCCAGTAAACTAACAGGGGAAAGCCGCTGTTATTTGGTAACTTCCCTTGAATAGGAGTATGCCCTAATTTCTAACTAATTACCTATAAAATGTGGTAAATTCATTAAAATTAAATTATCAACAATATATTCTATGTGGTTAAAATACCGGTATTAACTATATTGAGTTTGTAAACCCGAATAGTGACATCTAGTGGTCAAACTCTATATGGTATGGCATCTGACATCTTTATATTGTTAGCCTTACCATCAGGTTTTCTAAGGTTAAAATTGAAAAACAACAAAAAACAACAAAAAAAATTTTTATTTTTTCCCCAAACGTGAGATGCAAAATCCATTGACACGCTTGTACAAAAGTGAAAAAGAAAAAAGGAAAAAGAAGAAAGGAAAAAAGAAAAAATCAAAAGTCTATAAACTTAACTATCTTAGGCCTGTTGAACCAGTAGAAAAAATGTAGTTAAGTTCAATTATGGGAGCTAACCATACCAATCCCATAAATCTAGAATGGCATACGACCATACAGGCATCATATGACTCATGCAGTATATAGGTCGTTCTTCAATAATTAAAAAGAGCAATGAAATTAAATTCATTCAGTCTCCAAACATTACGATATGGTTCACAATCGCAACCCTGCAAATACAATCTTTCTGGCTATAGATAAGTACAATGCCCACTGGAGGGGTGGATCTCTAGTTAGAGAGATGGCGATGGAGATAGCGTGGATCCATAGGGTGCGCTGCTATACCCCGTAGGGCCTTAACTTAGATACAGATGTTAATACCTTTATTGATAACAGTTAAAGTTAAGTATGTGTGAACTAGTCCTGAGCTCCTTGTAGCACCCTTGGGGGGTGAGGGATTTTTCACTTATGCTTGACTATACGTTTTGTAATTAAGGGAGGGCTCCTTCTTGCTGAGTTTTTTAAGAGTGCTCTTTTTAATTATTGAAGGACGACCTATATACTGCATGAGTCATATGATGCCTGTATGGTCGTATGCCATTCTAGATTTATGGGATTGGTATGGTTAGCTCCCATAATTGAACTTAACTACATTTTTTCTACTGGTTCAACAGGCCTAAGATAGTAAAGTTTATATACTTTTGATTTTTTCTTTTTTCCTTTTTTCTTTTTCACTTTTGTACAAGCGTGTCAATGGATTTTGTATCCCACGTTTGGGAAATTAATTTTTTTTGTTGTTTTTTTGTTGTTTTTCAATTTTAACCTTAGAAAACCTGATGGTAAGGCTAACAATATAAAGATGTCAGATGCCATACCATATAGAGTTTGACCACTAGATGTCACTATTCCGTTTTACAAACTCAATATAATTAATACCGGTATTTTAACCACATAGAATATATTGTTGATAATTTAATTTTAATGAATTTACCACATTTTATAGGTAATTAGTTAGAAATTAGGGCATACTCCTATTCAAGGGAAGTTACCAAATAACAGTGGCTTTCCCCTGTTAGTTTACTGGCGTTTGCCCTCTTTCAATATGGTGGCATCCGCATCATGACGGCTCGGACCTCAGGACTGGGCGCTCTCTTTCTGTAAAACCAATCACATGGCCCTCCTGTCTTGTGCTACTCTCCTGTCTCTGGGGGGCACAGGGAGATCGGGATCGCGCCGCTGTGCAGGCACGCAGCGACACGATCCCCTGTCAGATGTCACCCCTCCCCCTATGTTTACATTACGATGGCTGTGATTAAACACAGCCATCGTGCGGATCAGGAGGGCAAATCACAGTGCCCTCTTGCCATTCCGAGATGCGGCGTGCCCGGGGGACACGCGCATTTTGGGATCACGCGATCCTGCTCCTTCTGAAGGACGTTTGGGAATGTACACTCAGAAGGAGGAAGCTCCCACCCGGCCATTTATGTGCAGTGGCCGGGTGGGAAGTGGTTAATGACCAGGCCATTTTTTGTGATACGGCACCGTGTCGCTTTAACTGACAATTGCGCGGTCGTGCAACGCTGTACCCAAACAAAATTGACGTCCTTTTTTTCCCCACAAATAGAGCTTTCTTTTGGTGGTGTTTGATCACCTCTGCAGGTTTTTATTTTTTATGCTATAAACCAATAGAGTGACAATTTTGGAAAAAAAAACAATATTTTTTACTTTTTGCTATAATAAATATCCCCAATTTGTTTTTAAAAAACACATTTCTTTTTTTCTTTTTCAGTTTGGGCCAATATATATTCTTCTACATATTTTTGGTAAAAAATTGCAATAAGCGTACCGTATTTTGATTGTTTTGCACAAAAGTTATAGCGTCTACAAATGATGGGAAAGATTTATGGCATTTATATTATTTTTTTTTTTTTTTACTAGTAATGGCGTTGATCTGTGATTTTTTTGCACATTGCGGCATTGCGGCAGACAGATCAGACACTTTTGACACATTTTTGGGACCATTGACATGCTATAAAAATCAAAAGGAGAGTAAGTGCAGTGCAATAAATAAAGTCCCCAATGGTCAATACAGGCAGGTCCACCTAAAGCTGTCAATGGCCAGAGAAAAGAAAATCTTGCATGCAGTTTTCTATTGCACTTACCAGAGAACGTGGACCTCTGCAGAGCAGGGGTCAAACTCACGTGTATCCCCTAGGGGATGATGATCTCCTTGATGTTTTCACTGGAAACAAACACAGCAGTCAGAAGATTCTAGTATCCAAAGGGATGAACCAGTCTTCCAGCAGAAAGAACCCCCAGGGATATAAGCATCAGGATCCCGGTGTCCCCACGGACGACTCCAAGGTGTCAAATGTAAAAAAAGGGAGGAGTACTATCTAAGAGTAATCCATTTATTGCAGAAAGAAACAGTCACTAGTATAAAAACAGGCGCTCACAAGCGCTGTAGCTTAAGAGATTTAAAAAGTCAGACAGCAATGTAATGCAGTGCCGACACACATAGTATAGCAGCGGGTGACGTCCGTGTTGTAGCTCCTCCCCCCGTACGCGGCGTTACGTCCTATTGGACTTCGTCAGCGAGGGGTGGAGCCTGACAATCACCCGGTATCTTTTATAATAAACTGATGGTGTCTCATTGGGCTAAGGAACACACGGAAGTAAAAAGCTTCCTTAGTAACCGGACCCTAGCAACAACTCGTCCTATATGCGAAATCAATGAGACCCTGTGTAAAACCTGAGTGGCGGAACCGGAAATCGAATATTGGACTTCCTATTGTGTAGACACAAATCACCTTACCAGAAAGGGACACAGTACGGCCACAGTATAAAAATTCCATTAAATATCCCAAAAAGGGTAAATAAATTAATTAAATTAAATGGAATAACATACTTTACTAAAAGTAAAATTAACAATAACGGAAGTGGTCTACCACTGCCATCTCTGTGTGTAATAAAAACAGACATATGAAAAGAACCTTAAATATAAAAATAAAAAAAAAAAGAACATTTGAATTCCCCATCTAAATTTGACTCATATGCAACTATTTATTCGATATAAAACAGTTTAAGTCAAATTCTACATTTAACCCCTTAGGGATCATAACCTGAGTCTCATGAATCCACATGGATTCACGCTGGCTCAATTGCCTAATGTAGTTGCCCCCCCTCCAATGTGGATTCACTTTTTCAATACCCCAAAATTTGCTGGAAGACTGGTTCATCCCTTTGGATACTAGGATCTTCTAACTGCTGTGTTCGTTTCCAGTGACAACATCAAGGAGATCATCATCCCCTAGGGGATACACGTGAGTTTGACCCCTGCTCTGCAGAGGTCCACGTTCTCTGGTAAGTGCAATAGAAAACTGCATGCAAGATTTTCTTTTCTCTGGCCATTGACAGCTTTAGGTGGACCTGCCTGTATTGACCATTGGGGACTTTATGTATTGCGCTTCACTTACTCTCCTTTTCATTTTGGTTATTGTTTCAGGCATTTGTGATTACCTGTAGTGTTCAGCTTGCAATTGGGTTTGGGTATTCATTAGTTTGCGCTGATTGTCACCTATACAATGCCATAAAAATGCACTGATTACTGTGTAAATGTCATTGGCAGGGAAGGGGTTAACACTAGGCGGCGATCAAGGGGTTAAATGTGTGTTCCCTAGATATGTTCTAACTGTGAGGGGATAGGACTGACTGGGGGAGGAGACAAATAGTTGTTCCTACTTAGTAGGAACAACAATATGTCTCCTCTCCCCTGACAGAACAGGGATTTGTGTGTTTACACACACTAATTCCTGTTCCTGCTCTCGTACACGCGATCGCGTGTGGCCGGCAGTGATCGCGCCTGCTGATTGGCCATGCGCATCGGGATCCCTGCCGTGCAGCGGGCGCGCACGCGCCTGCTGTCACCCTTAATGGTACAGACGTACCTTTATGGCGATTTGCGGGAACTAACCACTTTGCCGCTGTATAACGGCGTAAGCCGGTCGGCAAGTGGTTAATATTTGCAAACAAAATGAAGGTTTCCTTTTTAGAATAATAAGTTGTCAGGTTAGTAAAACAGCGATATCAGAACCAATTCAGTCATACAGTTTGTACTGTACATAGATTTGCATGGTTACTGTGAAATTGTGTGAATGCATCAATGCAGTGCATGTTATCTCAGCTTGCAGAGCTTGGATTCATTGAATGAGTTTACCAAAAATGTAAATATTACAGCCTCATTCTACATAACTAAGCTCCATTTCATGCTGAATAAACTAAATTATTATTGTATGCTAAATAGAAAACTATCTTTAGATAGATTTTTACTCCAAAAACGGAAAATTGAATACTTGCCTTTCTGTAATTTTCCTTTCCTGGTGCCTACCCATGGCAGCATACCTGACACGTACCTCGTATCTGAGCCTGACGTGCAGAGGGAGACCTCTCGTACAGCCCTGGTTCCCAGATCACTGGAGTTGAGGACAGTGACCGTAGGAGCACAGTGGGGTATAAGTGCCTCGTGGATTCTCTGGAACCAAAGATGACGTCCGCTGGGAGGCACTGGAACTGGCTGGAGTGCCGGGTGCAGGTAAGCTGGATGCAGGTCAGCAGGGTGCAGGTAAGCCGGATGCAGGTCAGCTGGATGCAGGTGAGCTGGATGCAGGTCATCAGGGTGCAGGTAAGCTGGATGCAGGTCAGCAGGGTGCAGGTAAGCTGGATGCAGGTCAGCTGGATGCAGGTGAGCTGGATGCAGGTCAGCAGGCTGCATGTAAGCTGGATGCAGGTCAGCAGGGTGCAGGAAGCCGGATGCAGGTCAGCTGAATGCAGGTGAGCTGGATGCAGGTGCGCCAAGAAGCAGCAAACGCACATGAGTGTGCACAGCAGGCAGAAGCAAGGTCAGACAAGCCGGGTCATACACAGCGGATCAGATCAACAGAATCGGCAGGCAAGGAATGGTCAAGTTCAGGCTGGTTCTGGTAGCAGGAGATCAGGCAGGCAAGCAAACAGGATCGGGGTCAATGGAGAGCCAAGGTTCAGGATTGGAGACAGCAGTGTAGTCAGAGAGCCAGGTCAGAAGGTGATCAGATGCAGATTACAGGAACAGGAAACAGGTGAAGCTGCAGATCAAACAGCAAGAGCTGAATGGTGGAAGCCCCTCTTAAAGGCCGCTGGGCGCCAAAGCCGCATTACTGTGCGCGCGCACAATCTCCGCGATCGGCGCTCGCGCATTGGCGCACGCCTGTTCGTTACTGGGGACCTGTTGGCAAGGATGCGCCTGAGCCCTGTTGCAGTTCTGGAAGTAGTATGTCCATGACATTGCCCCCCCCTTAAGGGCAACCTCCGGGTGCCCAAAAGAGCTCTTTTCTGTGGATGTCTGCGGAAGAAGGCCTGGATTAGTTCTTGGGCATGCACATTTTGCTTAGGTTCCCATGAGTTCTCCTCTGGTCCATACCCCTTCCACTTGATTAAAAATTGAAGTTGGTTACCTCTCCTCCTGCAGTCTATGACAGCCTCCACTTCATACTCTTCATCCTTATTAATAATAACAGGTTCGGGTGGCCCCGATCCTCTGTCTGGGAAAAGGTCAGGTACTGTGGGTTTAAGCAGAGACACGTGAAACACTGGGTGCACTTTGAGTGACTCAGTCAAGGTAAGCTCATAGGAGACCTCATTCAATTTCCTTTTAACTGGAAAAGGGCCAATGACTTTGGGTGCCAGCTTTTTTGAAGGGCGTGCCATCTTGAGGTTGGTGGTAGATAACCACACCTGATCACCTGGTTGGAGACGTAATTCACCTCTTCTCTTCCTGTCATAAAGCCTCTTGTTGGTTGCCTGCGCTTTGGCCATTGCTTCTTGCAACAACTTGTTGTTGCAACCCAGGAATTCGACAGTGCTTTGTACTGCTGGAACTGGAGATTCCGGGATAATGTTAGGCAGGAAGACAGGATGGAACCCATAGTTTGCAAAGAATGGTGACTGACCTGTGGCTGAATGGCTGGCATTGTTGAAAGCGAATTCCGCTAGAGGCAAAAGTGCTACCCAATCATCCTGGACAAACGAGGTAAAGCAACGGATGTACTGTTCAAGGGTTTGGTTCGTTTTGTTTAAATCCTTTTTATTAATCTTCCAAGATATACATGTACAAAAAATAAGCAATACTTTTAATATAAAATCGTTACCAGAGGCCAATCAAAACTCCATCCAGAAACTCATACTATTACCGTCATACCTTTTTAATTTACCCATTCCCTTTATCCCTCCCACTCCCCCCCCCCCCCCCACCCCCAATCCTTTGGCTCTATCAAGTGGAACTACAATAACAATCCACAGTAGTCCAAAATGCAGTTGAAGAAAATTTCAGCAATTATAATTTACCATTCTCTTCCTTTCCCACGTACCAGATCTCATCTTTCCTTTCGGCCCACCTTACAGGATCCCCAGGTCATTACTCGAACCCTGGAACCATGGTTCCCACATATTCCTAAACTTCCTGTAGCTTCCTCTTTTAATATAAGTTGTCCTCTCTGTTCTCACCAGCACATTCATTGTTCTAACCCAGTCCTCCGGGGCAGGAGGGGCCGCTGACAACCAGGACTGCGCTATCAGTTTCCTCGCTTGATAAAGGCATCTCACCACTGCTGTAACTTTAAGCCTATTTCCCATGTTCTGATGAATTAATCCCAGCACACAGGTCTTGGCCTCCGATTCCAGTCTTGTCCCAAACCTGGATTCAATAACATTCAGGATCTCGGACCAGTATCTGGCTAATTTCGGGCATCTCCACAACATGTGTATGAGATCACCCGTCTCAAGACATCTGGGACATTTATCATCTAATCTTTGGCCGAACCTGAACAACCTCTTTGGGGTAAAATAAGCTCTATGCACCAGCAAGAGGTGGGAGGCCCGTTGCGATGGAGAGACCGACACCAGAGGGCCCAACGCCAATATCCTATTCCACTGGTCGTCCGTCAACTCCCCCACATCCGCCTCCCACCCCTCCCTGGCACGCCCGAGCGTTTGTATATTTGTCATTCTGGCCATCAGTTGTCCAATAGATCCCTGAGATCATGCCCTTAAGGTTAGATGTTAATACCACTCTATTAACCACTTGCCGACCGCCTAACGCACATATACGGCGGCAGAATGGCACGGGCAGGCAGAATCACGTACCCGTACGTGATCTGCCTCCCGCGGGCGGGGGGTCCGATCGGACCCCCCCCTGGTGCCAGCGGCGGTCGGCATTTGACTGGGAGCGTCGGGAGGCGAGGGGGAGACCATCCGATCGTGGCCCCCCCCTTGCGATCGCTCCCAGCCAATCGGAATCCTCCCCTGCCTGTGTGTAGTTTCACACAGGCAGAGGATGTGATGTCATCTCTCCTCGGCTCGGCAGTTTCCGTTCCAGCGCCGAGGAGAGAAGACATGTAAGTGCACAACACACACACACACACACAGTAGAACATGCCAGGCATACTTTACACCCCCGATCGCCCCCCGATCCCCCCCCAATCACCCCCCCCCCCTGTCACAAACTGACAGCAAGCAGTATTTTTTTTTTTTTTTGTCTGATTACTGCATGGTGTCAGTTTGTGACAGTTACAGTGTTAGGGCAGTGAGTATTACCCCCCTTTAGGTCTAGGATACCCCCCTAACCCCCCCTAATAAAGTTTTAACCCCTTGATCACCCCCTGTCACCAGTGTCACTAAGCGATCATTTTTCTGATCGCTGTATTAGTGTCGCTGGTGACGCTAGTTAGGGAGGTAAATATTTAGGTTCGCCGTCAGCGTTTTATAGCGACAGGGACCCCCATATACTATCTAATAAATGTTTTAACCCCTTGATTGCCCCCTAGTTAACCCTTTCACCACTGATCACCGTATAACCGTTACGGGTGACGCTGGTTAGTTCGTTTATTTTTTATAGTGTCAGGGCACCCGCCGTTTATTACCGAATAAAGGTTTAGCCCCCTGATCGCCCGGCGGTGATATGCGTCGCCACAGGCAGCGTCAGATTAGCGCCAGTACCGCTAACACCCACGCACGCAGCATACGCCTCCCTTAGTGGTATAGTATCTGTACGGATCAATATCTGATCCGATCAGATCTATACTAGTGTCCCCAGCAGTTTAGGGTTCCCAAAAACGCAGTGTTAGCGGGATCAGCCCAGATACCCGCTAGCACCTGCGTTTTTCCCCTCTGCCCGGCCCAGCCCACCCAAGTGCAGTATCGATCGATCACTGTCACTTACAAAACACTAAACGCATAACTGCAGCGTTCACAGAGTCAGGCCTGATCCCTGCGATTGCTAACAGTTTTCTTGGTAGCGTTTTGGTGAACTGGCAAGCACCAGCCCCAGGCAGCGTCAGGTTAGCGCCAGTACCGCTAACACCCACGCACGCAGCGTACACCTCCCTTAGTGGTATAGTATCTGAACGGATCAATATCTGATCCGATCAGATCTATACTAGCGTCCCCAGCAGTTTAGGGTTCCCAAACACGCAGTGTTAGCGGGATCAGCCCAGATACCTGCTAGCACCTGCGTTTTGCCCCTCCGCCCGGCCCAGCCCACCCAAGTGCAGTATCGATCGATCACTGTCACTTACAAAACACTAAACGCATAACTGCAGCGTTCGCAGAGTCAGGCCTGATCCCTGCGATCGCTAACAGTTTTTTTGGTAGCGTTTTGGTGAACTGGCAAGCACCAGCCCCAGGCAGCGTCAGGTTAGCGCCAGTACCGCTAACACCCACGCACGCACCGTACACCTCCCTTAGTGGTATAGTATCTGATCGGATCAATATCTGATCTGATCAGATCTATACTAGCGTCCCCAGCAGTTTAGGGTTCCCACAAATGCAGTGTTAGCGGGATCAGCCCAGATACCTGCTAGCACCTGCGTTTTGCCCCTCCGCCCAGCCCAGCCCACCCAAGTGCAGTATCGATCGATCACTGACACTTACAAAACACTAAACGCATAACTGCAGCGTTCGCAGAGTCAGGCCTGATCCCTGCGATCGCTAACAGTTTTTTTTGTAGCGTTTTGGTGAACTGGCAAGCACCAGCGGCCTAGTACACCCCGGTCGTAGTCAAACCAGCACTGCAGTAACACTTGGTGACGTGGCGAGTCCCATAAGTGCAGTTCAAGCTGGTGAGGTGGCAAGCACAAGTAGTGTCCCGCTGCCACCAAAAAGACAAACACAGGCCCGTCGTGCCCATAGTGCCCTTCCTGCTGCATTCGCCAATCCTAATTGGGAACCCACCGCTTCTGCAGTGCCCGTACTTCCCCCATTCACATCCCCAACCAAATGCAGTCGGCTGCATGAGAGGCATTTTCTTTATGTCCTCCCGAGTACCCCTACCCAACGAACCCCCCCAAAAAAGATGTCGTGTCTGCAGCAAGCGCGGATATAGGCGTGACACCCGCTATTATTGTCCCTCCTGTCCTGACAATCCTGGTCTTTGCATTGGTGAATGTTTTGAACGCTACCATTCACTAGTTGAGTATTAGCGTAGGGTACAGCATTGCACAGACTAGGCAAACTTTCACAGGGTCTCCCAAGATGCCATCGCATTTTGAGAGACCCGAACCTGGAACCGGTTACAGTTATAAAAGTTAGTTACAAAAAAAAGTGTAAAAAAAAAAAAAAAAAAAACACATACAAAAATATAAAATAAAAAAAAATAGTTGTCGTTTTATTGTTCTCTCTCTCTCTATTCTCTCTCTCTTGTTCTGCTCTTTTTTACTGTATTCTATTCTGCAATGTTTTATTGTTATTATGTTTTATCACGTTTGTTTTTCAGGTATGCAATTTTTTATACCTTACCGTTTACTGTGCTTTATTGTTAACCATTTTTTTGTCTTCAGGTACGCCATTCACGACTTTCAGTGGTTATACCAGAATGATGCCTGCAGGTTTAGGTATCATCTTGGTATCATTCTTTTCAGCCAGCGATCGGCTTTCATGTAAAAGCAATCCTAGCAGCTAATTAGCCTCTAGACTGCTTTTACAAGCAGTGGGAGGGAATGCCCCCCCCCAATGTCTTCCGTGTTTTTCTCTGGCTCTCCTGTCTCAACAGGGAACCTGAGAATGCAGCCGGTGATTCAGCCAGCTGACCATAGAGCTGATCAGAGACCAGAGTGGCTCCAAACATCTCTATGGCCTAAGAAACCGGAAGCTACGAGCATTTTATGACTTAGATTTCGCCGGATGTAAATAGCGCCATTGGGAAATTGGGAAAGCATTTTATCACACCGATCTTGGTGTGGTCAGATGCTTTGAGGGCAGAGGAGAAATCTAGGGTCTAATAGACCCCAATTTTTGCAAAAAAGAGTACCTGTCACTACCTATTGCTATGATAGGGGATATTTACATTCCCTGAGATAACAATAAAAATGATTTAAAAAAAAAAAAAAATGAAAGGAACAGTTTAAAAATAAGATAAAAAAATAATAATAGTAAAGAAAAAAAAAAAAAAAAAAAAGCACCCCTGTCCCCCCTGCTCTCGCGCTAAGGCGAACGCAAGCGTCGGTCTGGCGTCAAATGTAAACAGCAATTGCACCATGCATGTGAGGTATCACCGCGAACGTCAGATCGAGGGCAGTAATTTTAGCAGTAGACCTCCTCTGTAAATCTAAAGTGGTAACCTGTAAAGGCTTTTAAAGGCTTTTAAAAATGTATTTAGTTTGTCGCCACTGCACGTTTGTGCGCAATTTTAAAGCATGTCATGTTTGGTATCCATGTACTCGGCCTAAGATCATCTTTTTTATTTCATCAAACATTTGGGCAATATAGTGTGTTTTAGTGCATTAAAATTTAAAAAAGTGTGTTTTTTCCCCAAAAAATGCGTTTGAAAAATTGCTGCGCAAATACTGTGTGAAAAAAAAAATGAAACACCCACCATTTTAATCTGTAGGGCATTTGCTTTAAAAAAAATATATAATGTTTGGGGGTTCAAAGTAATTTTCTTGCAAAAAAAAATTATTTTTTTATGTAATCAAAAAGTGTCAGAAAGGGCTTTGTCTTCAAGTGGTTAGAAGAGTGGGTGATGTGTGACATAAGCTTCTAAATGTTGTGCATAAAATGCCAGGACAGTTCAAAACCCCCCCAAATGACCCCATTTTGGAAAGTAGACACCCCAAGCTATTTGCTGAGAGGCATGTTGAGTCCATGGAATATTTTATATTGTGACACAAGTTGCGGGAAAGAGACAATTTTTTATTTTTTTTATTTTTTTTTGCGCAAAGTTGTCACTAAATGATATATTGCTCAAACATGCCATGGGAATATGTGAAATTACACCCCAAAATACATTCTGTTGCTTCTCCTGAGTACGGGGATACCACATGTGTGAGACTTTTTGGGAGCCTAGCCGCGCACGGGACCCCGAAAACCAAGCACCGCCTTCAGGCTTTCTAAGGCCGTAAATTTTTGATTTCACTCTTCACTGCCTATCACAGTTTTGGAGGCCATGGAATGCCCAGGTGGCAAAAAACCCCCCCAAATGACCCCATTTTGGAAAGTAGACACCCCAAGCTATTTGATGAGAGGTATAGTGAGTATTTTGCAGACCTCACTTTTTGTCACAAAGTTTTGAAAATTGAAAAAAGAAAAAAAAAATTTTTTTTTCTCGTCTTTCTTTATTTTCAAAAACAAATGAGAGCTGCAAAATACTCACCATGCCTCTCAGCAAATAGCTTGGGGTGTCTACTTTCCAAAATGGGGTCATTTGGGGGGGGTTTGTGCCACCTGGGCATTCCATGGCCTCCGAAACTGTGATAGGTAGTGAGGAGTAAAATCAAAAATGTACGCCCCTAGAAATCCTGAAGGCAGTGATTGGTTTTCGGGGCCCCGTACGCGGCTAGGCTCTCAAAAAGTCCCACACATGTGGTATCCCCGTACTCAGGAGAAGCAGCTAAATGTATTTTGGGGTGCAATTCCACATATGCCCATGGCCTGTGTGAGCAATATATCATTTAGTGACAACTTTGTGCAAAAAAAAAAAAAAAAAAAAAATTGTCACTTTCCCGCAACTTGTGTCAAAATATAAAACATTCCATGGACTCAACATGCCTCAAAGCAAATAGCATGGGGTGTCTACTTTCCAAAATGGGGTCATTTGGCGGGGTTTTATGCCATCTGGGCATTTTATGGCCTTCAAAACTGTGATAGGTAGTGAGGAGTAAAATCAAAAATGTACGCCCTTAGAAATCCTGAAGGCAGTGATTGGTTTTCGGGGCCCCGTACGCGGCTAGGCTCCCAAAAAGTCCCACACATGTGGTATCCCCATACTCAGGAGAAGCAGCTAAATGTATTTTGGGGTGCAATTCCACATATGCCCATGGCCTGTGTGAGCAATATATCATTTAGTGACAACTTTTTGTAATTTTTTTTTTTTTTGTCATTATTCAATCACTTGGGACAAAAAAAATGAATATTCAATGGGCTCAACATGCCTCTCAGCAAATTCCTTGGGGTGTCTACTTTCCAAAATGGGGTCATTTGTGGGGGTTTTGTACTGCCCTGCCATTTTAGCACCTCAAGAAACAACATAGGCAGTCATAAATTAAAGGCTGTGTAAATTCCAGAAAATGTACCCTAGTTTGTAGGCGCTATAACTTTTGCGCAAACCAATAAATATACACTTATTGACATTTTTTCTACCAAAGACATGTGGCCGAATACATTTTGGCCTAAATGTATGACTAAAATTGAGTTTATTGGATTTTTTTTAGAACAAAAAGTAGAAAATATCATTTTTTTTCAAAATTTTCGGTCTTTTTCCGTGTATAGCGCAAAAAATAAAAACGGCAGAGAAAAGGACGCAAATTTCGTTTGGGTACAGCATTGCATGACCGCGCAATTAGCAGTTAAAGCGACGCAGTGCCGAATTGTAAAAAGTGCTCTGGTCAGGAAGGGGGTAAAACCTTCCGGGGCTGAAGTGGTTAAGGAGAGGGGCCTTGCACCATTCCAATGTCTTAGACTTGAATTGTTTATCCAGGGCATGCCTAATCTGGAGGTAATAATAAAATGTTTCTTTTGGGATACCAAATTCTCTTCTTAGATCCATAAAGGACTTAAGAACCTTATCATTAAATAATTGGGCCAGCCAAACCAAACCACACTCTTCCCACAGCCTATTTTTTCCAACAAAGTTTAGTTCCTTCAATTGCTCGTTGTTCCATATAGGTGAGAACTCCGTAAAGCCCCCATATCCCAGCTCAGATTTCACTGCACGCCAGATTTTTACAACCAGCTTATATGTTGGTAGCGCACAGCGAATGGACTCCGCTTCTAGTGCCCCTGCTAAGGATTTATGTGGCTTACCTGATAACATAATTTCCCAACTATTATTCACCTCCCCCCTATTTTCACACCCTCCCAGATGTTGCATCTGTGCAGTCAAAAAATACTTATATGGGTGAGGAACCGCCAGCCCCCCCTCTTTAGTGGGACGTTGTAGTGTCTGAAGGCTGATCCTAGCCTGACCTTTTTTCCATATTAACTCTCGGAAAAGTGAGCTTATTTTAACAAACCACTCTCTATTTATCCAAACCGGAGAGTTATGGAGTATGTACATTAACTGTGGCATCCAAATCATCTTCATCAGGTTTACCCGACCCGCTACCGACAGAGGGAACCGGCACCAAATATCCTTCTTCCTTTTACATCTTTCTAAAAGTGGAACTAAATTATCACTAATAAACTGGTTAGGGGTACTAGATAACACTATACCTAAATACTTAAACTTTTCCACTATTTTAATCCGGGGTGATCCCTGGAGAAGCGAACCACTAGTTGAGTCAATCGGGAGGAGTACCGTCTTCTCCCAGTTGACCATCAGCCCCGATACCCTCCCGAATCCTTCCACCAGCTGCATTACTTTTACTAGCGAGGGCCCTATGTCCCCCAAAAATATTAAAACGTCATCGGCATATAGGGCTATTTTTTCCTCTCCCCCTTTCCTCTTAAATCCCTGCAGACCAAAGGAACTTCTCACAACTTCCGCAAAAGGCTCCATTGCCAGGGCGAACAGCAGGGGCGAAAGCGGGCATCCCTGCCTAGTTCCTCTCCCAATGGATATCCTCCGCGAGAATGCATTGTTGATCTTTAATCTGGCGTTAGGGTGCTGATAAAGTATTTTAAGCCAATTAATAAATACCGTACCTTTCCAGAACCCACCATAGATATCCCCATTCCAGAGTGTCAAATGCCTTGGCAATATCCAAAGACAAGACAGCTCTGGATCCTATATTCTCAACCGGGGTCTGAAGATTCAGATATGTCCTTCTGATATTTTTGCTAGTAGCTCTATTCTGTATGAACCCAGATTGATCTGGGTGCACCAGAGTAGTAATACACTTATTTAACCTAGCTGCCAGGACTTTTGCCAAAATCTTAACATCAGACCCCAGCAAAGAAATTGGCCTATATAAGGATGTGTCTACTTGATCTTTCCCTTCCTTCTGGATTAGTACTATGGTTGCTTCAGACATCGAGGTCGGCAGACTACCAACGGCAGCCGACCAATTCAGGGTCTTCAGAAGCTCTGGGACCAGCATCTCCCCATATTGTTTGTAAATTTCAGCTGGAAGTCCATCTGGACCTGAAGCTTTCCTATTGGGCATATCTGATATAGCTTGCCACATTTCCTCAGATGTTATAGGGGCTTCCAGACTGATCCTATCTGCAGCCGACAGGGACGGGAGATTAGTTCCTTCCAAGAATTTTTCCATCTCACCCCTTTCTACACTGTGTCGTGACTTGTATAGCTCGTTATAGTATTCAAAAAAACATTTCCCTTATTACCCCAGAATCTGATGAAATCTCCCCCTCCGATGTCTTAATTAGAGGAACTGTTGAGGAGGGAGCATTAGTGCTGGCCAGTATGGCCAACATCCGGCCCACACTCTCCCCCTCCCCAAAGTTTCTCTGTCTCTGGAAAAGTTTCCTATTTTCTGCAACTCTAATACTTTCCATTTTATATTCCTGTTGCTTCCTTACCCAACATTCTTGATTTTCCGGTCTTGGATCTGCCACGTACTTTCTCTCTGACACTAACACCTCCTCTCTAATAGCCTCACCCCTTACCCTTGTTTGCTTCTTCACTTTTGATATCTGTTGAATCAAAAGCCCTCTAAGGTACGCTTTTAAGGAATCCCAAACCACCCCTTCCGACGCAGAGCCAGCATTGTGTTCAATAAACTCTCTTAATCTTGCCTTCATTTCCTCTCTATTCCCTATTATCTCCAACCATATTGGGTTTAATGACCATATCCTCTGGCTATCACAGCCCTGCACCCCTATTTTTACTATCAGCGGTGAGTGATCCGACACCCCTCTTGGGCGGTATTCAATTTTCCTTATTAAAGGCTGAATTTCCTGATTGCCGATGGCCAAGTCAGTACGGGAGAGGGTGTGGTGAGACCCCAAAAAACAAGAGTATTGTCATGCATTAGGAAAGCGAGCTCTCCATAGGTCGCACCACCCCATCTCCTCAAGAAACTGAACCAGCCAACCCTCAGACACCCTGCTCGCCTCCTGCCCAAGGGGAAACCTATCTAGCCTGTTATTCAGCACAGCATTAAAGTCCCCCACTACAATAACAGGCACCCCTTCTTTGTCTTCCATATACCCCACCAACTGTAGCAGGACATCCATCCTAAATGGTGGAGGAATATATAAATTTACTATAACAAAAGGCCTGCCCTCAATCAAACAATACAAAAAAATAAAACAACCCAGCTTATCAATACTGACATCCCTGCCGGAGAACGTCAACCCTCTCCTGACCAAAATACTGACTCCTCTTGAGTAAGAGGAGTACACAGAATGGTACTGTGTCTGAAATTTTTTATTTCTAATTTGTAAGTTAGTCTCGTCTGTCAAATGCGTTTCCTGCAGGCATATTAATTCAGTGCCACAAGATTCCAGTTCCAAAAATACAGTGGCCTTTTTAATGGGATTACTCATCCCCCTTATATTCCAGGAGCTTATACCAAATATTCTCGACTGCATAAAACATTTAACATAAAAAAATACCAGTGGTAGCAAGACCGGGAAAAAGTTAATTCCCTACTTAATAATGTAAACAACAGGGCCGAGGGAGGAAGCTGCACTAATACCACGCTATTATATAAAAAGAAAAACAACAAAGAAAATAACCCTCCTCTATCATAACGAAACCATTCTAGCACCAGTGCCCTCCCTCCCAACACCCCCTTGACACTCTGCAATAATTCAACAATGACCCCGAAAATACCCATCAGTGTTACTTTTGTATAAATCTTGTGAAAAAGGGAGGCTCTGGTCGGGAGCAGATGGAGATTCCTCCCGTTTCCACCCCCCCATCCTCCAAACCTATTCAGTGTTATTTTTAATCTCTTTCTTATCTTTGTGCAATTTAGGTGCATATTCATATTTACATTCAACAATATAACTTCTGTTAACCATGTTCTATAATTTTTAACCCTTATTATATTTGAGCCCTTCTTCACACCCCATTGCCTATCTTGGCCAGCCCTAGGGACTTTCCTTGTGACCTTATCAACCCCCTCAACCATTTCCATCCAATCCCCTACCCCCCACCCTAAGTGAGCATCATTTATCCTAACTATCAATCCCTTCCCACGCCCCCCCTCCCCTTCCCTCATCCCCTGAGACCCCATCAACATCCATCCTAGTTGTGAGTCATCTTCCCTACCATTCCTCACCCACCCCTCCCCCCCAACCCATATCCCCTGCTCCAACACCAAGAGAAAAACCCCAACCCACAACCATTTCGTGTCTCTCATTGAAAACTTTCTCCCACCTGCCCCTCCCCCTCTCACCTCCCAGCCCCTGCTGCAAAAAAAAAAAAAAAAAAATCCACTTTTAATAATTTAAGTTAATTATGCTCTAGCTCTAAATGTTCAATTTGTTGTCTTCGAGCCACTTTGTGACCCCTCCGACAGAGTCAAAGAAATGAGTTGCCCCTAGGGCCACTATACGCAATCTCGCTGGGTATAACAATGCGTATGGAATTTTATAGTTCCGTAGAGCAAGCTTGATATCCGTAAAACCTGCCCTTCTCCTTTGCAGATCCGGAGAGTAGTCTGGATACAAAGAGACTTTAGCGCCGTTGTGAAAGATGTCCCCCTTTTCTCTTGATTTTTGCATCAGTGTCACTTTATCTTTTTTAACTAAATAACTTCATGATCATTGGTCTAGGACGACCTTCTGTATAAGTTGTCCTGGTAGGTACTGTATGTGCCCTCTCAATAGCGAAGAAATGCGAAAACGTCTCAGCCCCAAAGACCTCCCAAAGCCATTTCTCCATAAACTCTTCAGGACAGGAGCCCTCACATCTCTCTGGGAGGCCTATTACCCTCACGTTGTGTCTGCGCGGCCTGTTTTCCATTTCATCCATTTTAGAATTATTTGCTAGCTTATTATATCTAGCTGAGCTTTCATTAATTTAAATTCTTGCCGCAATGGGTGTAAAATATCTTTGGCTTGACTAAGCCTATCCTCCAACATGGATGTTCTCACCCCCACTTTCTGAAGTTCTTGGCTCATGGAACATAACTCTTCCTTCAAACCCCTCAGCTGGTCACACAAGTTACTCAGTGAGCTCCTACAGGAGTTCACTGCACACAGTACATCTTTTAGCGTGGGCTCTGATTCGCTAACTATGCTTAGGTCCGGAATGACTTCAGCAGCTTTTCCCGGATGATCTTTCTCAGGACTTTTTTTATTCGCTGTTATAGTATTAGCGGGAGGTGCTGCTGGTGTTTTGCCTAAGCTCTTTCTGTCTCCAGTACCACCCGGCTGTGTTTTCTCGTGGTAACTGGCTGCCTTTAGCTGGGGATTGCGAGGGAGTACGTGCAAACCTTTCTAGCTTGGCTGCGGCAGACAATGCAGATGCCGCTTGATTCCCCTTCTCCTTAGATGAGCGGGTGGACTGGGAAGGAAGGTTCTCCTGGGACTGCTGCTGCTGGTCCTCCCCTTTCTTTCTAGTCATGATTAGCCTTTGGGAACTATACCAGAGGGTTCTTTAACCAGGTGTGACAGAATTTGGTTGCTGTTAACTTTCAGGGCTCTTACACTCGCCCTGTTACCCCATTAAACATATGTGGCGGATAACAACAGTCTATTTATTCTCCTATATAATCTCCGGTACTATCTTTGTTACCTCCTGCCCCTTCTTCTTTCAGGGGCTGAATCCGACAGCGTGCCCGGGCTGGTCCACTCCTATGCAGCGGCTGTACGGCGGCTCAGCTTTCAGCGCTCTGTCACTCGTCGCTCTGCGGGTTCAGCGTTCGGTGGGCTCACCGTCCTTCTCTCGTGGGATTCTCTCAGCCTCGCGTGAAGATGTGAGCCATTGCTCGGCAACCGGACGCGGCGGGTCAAGCTGCACAGGATTACTCCGGCGGCGCAGCCAGCTTCCGTCACGGCCGGTCTCTCACGATCACCACCAACTCCGGCCCTCCGCGGCCCCCCCTCTCTCCCGGACCAGGCATAGCAAAGGGTCAGCAGAGTCGGCTAGCCGAAGAAGCAGGTGCTGTCAGCAATTGCTCGGAGCTGGTTTAGGCTATTGGAAATGGCAGCATATGGGCTGAAGCAGGGAGAGAGCTCACTCTCCTCCACTCACTCCTGCATCCGGTCACGCCCCCCTTGGTTCGTCCTCTCAGTTTGTCCGTTAGTCTGGGGGTGGAAAGCAGATGACATGGAAAGCTCAATTTTCAGGATTTGGCATAGTGACCTCCAGAAGCGGGAGGTGAACTGGACTCCCCTGTCAGATACAATGTTGGTTAGTACCCCGTGCAGCCTTATGATCTCCCTGACAAACACCCGGGCGGTTTCCAAAGCAGACGGAGTACTCTTTAGGGGTATGAAGTGGGCCATCTTAGACAAACGGTCAACCACTACAAAGATAGCTGTATGTCCTTCAGAAGGGGGTAGTTCCACTACAAAGTTCATGGCAATCATGCTCCAGGGTCTGTCAGGAATTGGTAGTGGTCTGAGGAGACGCCAGGACTTGGTCCTGGCAGACTTGCTTTGGGTACAGGTGACACATGATTTGACATAGTCCTTGCAATCTTCCTCAAGCTTCGGCCACCAAAACATGCGCTGGATTAGTTCACGAGTCTTGTGAACCCCAAAGTGTCCGGCCAGTGGATGGTCGTGACACAGGCTCAGAACTTCTGTCTGGCAACTTTCTGGCACAAAAATTTTGCTGTCCTTCCAAAGCATCCCATCCTTGGGTATCAAGGTTGATCCTGGAGGACCGGACACCCCCTCTGAGGCTTGTTTTAGACCGGACATCAGGTCTGTCTGGAAAAGCAGAAAGTTGCCCTCAGATAAAATGGTGTCAAGGACTGAAGTTTCCTTGGGGTCATCGTACATCCGAGAGAGAGCGTCAGGCTTGATGTTCTTTGATCCTGGCCGGTAGGTGATGTGAAATGAAAATCTGGAAAAGAATAATGCCCATCGTGCTTGGCGTGGCTTCAAACGTTTGGCAGTTTGTAAATATTCCAGATTTCTATGATCCGTGTAGATAAGTATGGGATGTGCAGCTCCCTCTAGCAGATATCGCCATTCTTCGAGCGCGGCCTTAATGACCAGAAGTTCATGGTCACCTACATCGTAATTCTTCTCGGCAGGCGAAAGCTTCCGGGAGAAGAAAGCTATGGGGTGCATGAGGTCCTTGAGTCCTTGACGCTGAGAAATAACTGCCCCCACAGCTGTTTCTGAGGCATCAACCTCGAGTAGGTAAGGAAGAGAAGGATCCGGGTGGCTGAAGATGGAGGCAGAGGTAAAAAGTCCCTTTAGGGTAGAAAAGGCGGCTTGAGCCTGGGGATTCCACTGGAATCGGATGTTTTGTCTTGTTAGCTGGGTGATCGGGGAGATAATTGCAGAAAAGCCCTTGATAAACCTTCTGTAAAAATTGGCGAAGCCAACAAAACGTTGCACCCCCTTCTTATCCGAGGGTGCAGGCCAGTCCAGGACAGCTGTAACCTTCTGTGGCTCCATCTTGAACCCCTCTGTGGAAATTACCAGGCCCAGGAATTGGATACTCTGCCGCTCGAACTCTCATTTTTCTGGTTTGGCCATATAGCCCATGCTGACGGAGTCAAGTACCATCTTGACATGTTTCTGATGCTGATCCAAGGATGAGGAAAAGATCAGGATATCGTCTAAGTAGGCTATGACGAAGATGTCCAGATAGTCTCTGAAGATATCATTTATCAGGTGCTGGAAGGTAGCAGGGGCATTACACAGGCCGAAGGGCATCACTAGTTATTCATAGTGGCCAAACCTGGTACGGAAGGCCGTCTTCCACTCGTCCCCTGCACGAATGCGAACCAAATTGTAGGCCCCACGAAGATCGAGTTTGGTGAACAGAACAGTAGTTCACAGCCTCTGAAAAAGCTCAGGAACCAGGGGTAAGGGATACCGGTTCTTGACCATGACCTTGTTCAGCTCCCGGTAGTCCACACAAGGACGCAATGAGTGGTCCTTCTTCTCCACAAAAAAGATCCCTGCCCCAGCCGGAGAGCTGGATGGCCGGATGAACCCCCTCTTAAGGTTTTCATTAACATATTCCTTTAACACTTCCAACTCCCTCTCAGACAGGGGGAAAATCCGCCCGAAGGGGATTTCAGCTCCGGGCAGTAACTCAATCGGGCAATCGTAGGAACGATGAGGAGGAAGTGTCTCTGCCCCTCGTTTACTAAAAACGTCCAAGAACTCATGGTACTGTTCGGGTACCGCTGAGCGTAATTCTGAGTCAGCTTCCAAACCCAGCAAAGGGCTTGGGAGGTAAGGGCAGACAGTGTCCTTGGCAGTAGAGAGACTGAAACTTGATTTCTCCGGAGCCCCAATCAATCTGCGGGTTGTGGGCCTAGACCCAAGATGACCGGGATCAAAGGGGAAGCAATTGCATCAAACTTAAGCAGCTCGCATGCATTGCGGAAAATCCGAAACTTGCTTCGATCCCCAGAAAACTTCTCCGGAATTGGGACCCTAGGTTCTGGAGATGACATCATTACAGGGAGTGTGGGGGAAGCCTTTGACGACAACCCGCTGAAAGGAAGGTTTGTAATACTCGTCCGGGACTGCACTTGTCTCTCAAGGTGTTCATAGCTGTCCTGGAGGGATTTCACCTCTTGAGTGAGGACAGAGAGCAGTTGGCAGATTTCATCAGTAGCGGAGGTCCCTCTTGCAGGCTCAGGCATGGCTGTTTGATACTGACACGTACCTCATATGTGAGCCTGATGTGCAGAGGGAGACCTCTCGTACAGCCCTGGTTCCCAGATCACTGGAGTTGAGAACAGTGACCGTAGGAGCACAGTAGGGTATGAGTGCCTGGTGGGAGGCACTGGAACTGGCTGGAGTGCCGGGTGCAGGTAAGCTGGATGCAGGTCAGCAGGGTGCAGGTAAGCTGGATGCAGGTCAGCTGGATGCAGGTGAGCTGGATGCAGGTCAGCAGGGTGCAGGTCAGCAGGGTTCAGGTAAGCCGGGTGCAGGTGAGCTGGATGCAGGTGAGCTGGATGCTGGTCAGCAGGGTGCAGGTAAGCTGGATGCAGGTCAGCAGGGTGCAGGAAGCCGGATGCAGGTCAGCGCTGAATGCAGGTGAGCTGGATGCAGGTGCGCCAAGAAGCAGCAAACGCACATGAGTGTGTACAGCAGGCAGAAGCAAGGTCAGACAAGCCGGGTCATACACAGCGGATCAGATCAACAGAATCGGCAGGCAAGGAATGGTCAAGTTCAGGCTGGTTCTGGTAGCAGGAGATCAGGCAGGCAAGCAAACAGGATCAGGGTCAATGGAGAGCCAAGGTTCAGGATTGGAGACAGCAGCGTAGTCAGAGAGCCAGGTCAGAAGGTGATCAGATGCATATTACAGGAACAGGAAACAGGTGAAGCTGCAGATCAAACAGCAAGAGCTGAATGGTGGAAGCCCCTCTTAAAGGCCACTGGGCGCCAAAGCTGGGTTACTGTGCGTGCGCGCACCATCTCCGCGATCGGCGCACGCCTGTTCGTTACTGGGGACCTGTAGGCGGGGATGCGCCTGAGCCCTGTTGCAGTTCTGGAAGTAGTGTGTCCATGACAATACCAATGGTTGGTTGCTCCGCCCCCTACCAACCCACAGGACCACTTTAACTCTATAAAAAAGAGTTGCTCCCCTCAGCCGGTATTCTTGTAACTAGACCTCATAACACTAAGGATTATCGAAGGGAGGGTGTATGGGTAGTCACCAGGAAAGGAAAATTACGGAAAGGTAAGTATTACATTTTCCGTTTTCCTGGTGCCTCCATGGCAGCATACCAATGGTAAATCACTCGCTTACAGGGGGGGTACTGCAATAAGAAATTTAATGAAAACTACAGTACAGATAACTGCAAAGCCTTTTCCCCAAACTCTCGGGAAGTAAGAACTGCTGGGTCTACACTATAGTGAGACATGAAGGTGCTGAAGGATGACCAACTGGCTGCTCGGCAAATTGTCTCAGGGGAGACCGGCGCCAAGGCTTCCCAGGAGGAGGCTATTCCACACGTTGAATGCGCATTGACCGCATCTGGAACTGGAAGACCACTAGCCCGATATGCTGATAGGGCTGAAACTTGGACCTTAAGTGTGTTCAGGCCCAAACCTAAGTCCAAACCACTCTGTAAAAAGAGAAGTATATTCTGGACTCTGGGATTCAAGGGATCGAAATGGTTAGTCTCTGCTAATTCTGTAAACTTCCTCCAAACTCTATAATACGTGGTATTAGTAGATTATTTTCTCGCCTATAGTAGTGTCTGGATAACACTATGCGAACATCCTAACTCGCCCAACCTCTTCTGCTCAACTTCCAGGCCCTCAAGTCTAGAATCTCTGGGTGCGGGTGACAGAATTTGTCCTGAGCCAGAAAGTTGTCTATGCGTGGAAGGGGAAGTGGTTTGCACAAGGCCATCCTGACTAGGAGCGTGAATCACGGTCTTTTGGGTCAATACGGAATCACTGCCAAAACTGTGACCTTCTCTGTTAGGCGTTGGAGAAACCTCAGTATCAGAGGGGTTGGAGGAAACTCATATCCCCTCTGAAAGTTCCATGGTTGAACTAGGGCATCCACCCCTGCTGACCTCGGAGATGGGAATCTCGAAAAAAATAGAGGCGTCTTCGCATTGAGCGGGGAGGCAAAAAGATCTATTTGGGGAGTTGCTGGCATATCCAGAGGAAGACCCTCGGGTTCAGCGACCATTCGTTGTTGTCGCTGAATGTTCTTGAAAGATAATCGGCTAACGAATTCTCGGGCCCTGGAATATATGCGGCTCGTAGGTTGATTATATTCCTCTCGGCCCATGTTAGAATGGGTGTTACCTCGTTCAAGAGGGACCTGCTGTGCATTCCCCCCTGATTCTGGACATAGGCCACTGCCGCTCTGTTGTCCATCTGGAGAAGGATGGATTTTTGCCCTGAGGAAGGTGGCTAGATGCAAGATCGCCATCCAAGCTGCCCTTAGCTCCAAGTTGTTTGACCCTACTTCTGCTGAATTGAATTGCCATCTCCCCTGTACCAACTGGTCTTGATAGTGTGCTCCCCACCCTAACCAACTTGCGTCTGTTGTCAGAACAGTCCATGAGATGGGACCAAGGGAACAGTGAACCAGAAGGTTGGATGGCCTTGTCCACCACCAGAGGCTGGATTTCGTTGCGGGCGCAATCAATATCCTCTGATCCGGGTGATCCTTCCTCCACTGTGATAGAAAGCCCAGCTGGAACGCCCGTAGATGCCACCTGGCCCATTTCACCATGGGTATGCATGAAGAGAGGGACCCTAGCAGGCTCAGACAGTCTGATGCTGACATGGAATGGCTCGCCATTGCTCTTTTTACTTTCCATATCAATGTAGGAATTTTTTCTGATGGGAGTGAAACTGCTTTTTCTGGAGCGTTGAAGAATGCTCCTAGGTATGTCATCTCCTGTGTAGGTGTGAGCTGGCTTTTGGAATAGTTGATCAGACACTGTCTAGGACCAATTGCACATGTATTTCTAAGTTCTGTTTGTGCTGGGATAGAATTAGGATATCGTCCAAATAATGTAGTACTCAAATACCTTTCTCTCGAAGAGGAGCCAAGATCGCCACTAGTACCTTGGTGAAGGTCCTGGGTGCTGTTGAAATCCCGAAGGGAAGACATTGGAATTGAAGATGTAAGTCACCTACTCTGAACCCGAAAGAAAGGCTGAAACTGCCGATGGATAGGTATATGAAGATACGCATCTTGAAGGTCTATAGAAGCCATCCAATCCCCAGGTTGTACAGATAGGATTACTGTGTTTAAGGACTCCATTTTGAAATGTTCCACATGGATATTACTGTTCAACCTCTTCAGGTCCAGCACAGGCCTCCAACCCCCCAACTTCTTGGGTACCAAAAAGACTGGGGAATAAAATCCTAAGTGCTTTTCCGAGTCCAGAACTGGCACTACTGCCTGCTGGAGAATAAGAATTTGAATATATTGAAGAAGGGCCTCCTTCTTTTCTTTGGAGGTTGGAATTTTGGTGGGCTGAAAGGAAAAAGGGGGGGGCGCCTTTTGAATTTCCAGAAATGCCCTTAAAGGACAGTGGATATTGCCCACTGGTCTATGCAATCTTCCACCCAAACCTGGGCAAACGCCTTGAGATGAGTTCCCACTGGACCAGTTTGGGTGGAGAGGGCGTCAAAAGGACTTCTGGCTCTCAACCATGGATGTAGAGGCTTTAGGTTTTCCCGACTTCAAAAAAGTGGCTTGCGAGACCTTCCAGCCTCTTCTGTACTCCCTTCCTGGCCGGTGCGATCTGGAATCCTTCGCTCTCTGCTGGACAGCTGGGTGTGTAGCGAATCTCTTCCTCCTGCCTCTGTCCTGGGGAATCAAACCACTTTTCCCCCCTGTGACTCTGGTAATAGCCGCATCCATTTTTTTCGCCGAACAGAGCTTTCCCATCATATGGGATACGACACCAGGATTGTTTTGATGTTGGGTCGGCAGACCATGGCTTTAGCCATAACGCTTTTCTGGCCGTGATGGAGTACAGCATGGCTCTGGAGGAACATTTTAAGACATCAATGGCTGCTTCTGCTATGAAATCTGAGACCAATTTTAATTCATCCAGCGCCTTAATAATTTCCTCTGAGTCCACACCTTGTCTGAGGGCTGTTTCGATGTTGTCCGACCATACTCTGGTAGCTCTCGAGATCGAGGTCAGAGCTACCACCGGTTTGCATGCTCCTCCAGCTGCCTGATAAGACTTTTTTAGGTCTTAATCAATTCTTCGGTCAAGAACATCCTTAAAGTGGATGTAAACCCGAAATTTTTTTTTTTTTTTTTATATCATACTGTAGAGTATAAGATTTCCTATCATTTGAGCCCAGTCTTGCCACACAGAGTTAATCCATCTCTGAGCAATCCTCTTTTATTGTTCAGTGAAATAAATCTTGACAAACAGAGAAAAACTTTGTCAAATACTCCCCCTTGCTGTGAGTGACAGGTGATTTACATATCTGGTGCACTAGCCTAAGAGACATGCAGTATTTTTTAATTCCCACCCACTCCTTTCTTCAGCAGCTCTGCGAGGATTGGCTGTTCCACACCTCAGCATGATTTGGCATGCTGAAGTCATGTGGTTACTTTCCTGTCTTTTCACTGGATGTTAGAGATCATAGCAGAAGTTCAGTGTAAGAAATAAACAGGAGAAAATGCATATTGACAAGGGGAGTGTAGAGGTGGGTGGGGAGTCTACTGACATCACGACTCCACTCACCGAGCTCCAGACAACAGACCACCACCCACAGAATCTGCAGTTTTTCGGGTCTAATAACAGACAGAGGGGAAACATTTGACAGGTAAAGATACATGCAGGAGGCATGTATATCCTTATAGATAACCCCTGTGGCAGTAGTTTAGAAAGGATGACATTGGGTTTACATCCACTTTAAAGGAGACAGCTTCTTCTAAGGGTAGTGTCGTATTTCTGGCTAACCTCATAATTGAGGCATCTGCAGTCGGTACAGTATCAAAGAGTTGGGCGTCTGCTTCTGCCAGCGGATATAATTTGAGAAAACGATTATAAGCAATGGGTCTTCTTTCCACTTTCTACCACTCATCTGTCACTACCTCCTTGATTTCTTCCATCAAGTGGAAGGTTGATAATTTCTTCTTTAAGTGTGGAAAATATCTTTTTGTTTTAGATGGAGGCTCTGGATCCTCCTCCCATTGGATTGTGTCCTTAACTGCGGTGATGAAAGGTTCAACTAGAGCGAAGTCAAAGGCCGAAGTATTATCCTCCACCATTTCTGTCTTGTCTCCAGAAATAACCTCTGCATCAGGATGAGGGGTGGGTATATTTACTGCCGTTTCGGCCGAGGATGGGTTAACTTGGTCTTGGGATAAGGCCAACTCCCGGATTGTATCCTTGATCAGGCTTTTAATTGATTCCATCGACTGCTCTTTGTCTCTTTCTTTGTCACCCGTGGCCTCCAGTAGGCACTGCCCGTATACTAATTTCTCAGGCAGGGCTTGTTTTCCGCATACCCAACATGTTTTTTCCCTTGGATACACGGGTCTGTGCTGGGATTTGTGCCTATAGAGGCATGTGGGGTGACCTCTGGTCACTGCGGGAGGCATCAGCCGAAGATGAATGAGAGCGACCCGAGCTTCTATGTCCCTTTGATCTTCTGTCTGGAGAATTTTGTGGGATGACCTGCAGGATGATCCCCGACGCGGGCTATAATAAAAAATAGAAACAAAGAAAAAAGATGTTCCAACTTGCCCGGAGTGCTCTTTAAAAAAAAAAAAAAATTTTACCTGACTGTTGCAGCCCTTACCTAGTGGTATGTTGAGGATCTTTTTGATGCAGGATTAGACTACTAGGGGCATCTGGGGAAAAAAGGAAGAAACTAAATAAAAAATAAAAAGAGGAACAATATGATTTAAAAAAAAAACAAAAAAAAACACATACATATGCCGTGACTCCGCCCCCCGCCGGGTAAAGCAGAGCCAAACGGCGCCGCACACTCCTTCAGGGGGAGGAAATACACATGGAGGGACACTGAAGAAGGTAGCAAACAGTATACAGTAAATATATATATATATATATATATATATATATATATATATATATATATATATATATATATATGACATGCCACAAAAGGAAAATAGAGGAGAGAGACAGGCTCCTGTTAACCTTCAAAAAACGGCCCAAAAAAAAGATCCACAGAAAAACGGGCTCCCATACTTATCTGGCGCCTTTAGCAGCCCAAGCAATGGGACTCCATACTGCAGGAGAGCATGAACCTGCAACGGTCACACCATAAAGCGGTGAGGTGGGGCTGATCGTGATCCTGCAGGAATGAGGACAGAGAAAAGAATACCGGCTGAGGGGAGCAACTCTTTTTTTTTATAGAGTTAAAGTGGTCCTGTGGGTTGGTAGGGGGCGTAGCTACCAACCATGGGTATGCTGCCATGGAGGCACCCGGAAAGCATTTTATTAAACTAAATTTGATAAAAATCAAGAAAATCAAATTTAAATGAAAAAAAAATCAGATTTTTTTTTTTATTTGTTTTTAAAAAGTCATTGATTTTTATCCACGCTGGAAATTTGTTTGTGCGATAAAGTTTTGATTTTTTTTTATATACCGTATACTTGACTCTGCCTCGTGTGGGTGCCAGTAAAGTCCACGGCAGCAGGACTGGTTCTTGCAAACATTTTCTATGTATTAGTAAAATTGTACATATCATCACAACTACTTTGTGCATCCAGGTGGATTATACCTTGTTTTTTTCAGGATAAATTGGGCTTTTATTCAGTGGTAAATGGTAATGGATATCTCCTGATTTATTTTTTATTATTAAAGGAAAGCTGGCCCAAAATAGTAAAAAGAAAATCTTTTCTTAAATTTAGCTGTATATTTTTCCTACTCCTAACGATCACAGCGATTAACACACACATATGTGTTTGTTATTTGTTGTTTGTACCCCTAGTACAGCCCAAAAACAGTAGTATACATTTTGCTTTTTTTTTTTTTTTTTTTTTTTAGTCCTACTTAAAACACACTAACACTCATACTAACTGACACTCATACTAATACTAATTAAAAAAAAAAAAAAATAGAAAAAAAAATCCTGCCCAAAATATACTGACCATTGACCCAAACACTAACCCTGGCACTGACCTAGATCAAACCTTGATCTAGGTATTTTTTCTTATTATTCTCTTTTTTTTTTTTTACACACTTTTTTTTTTTCCTCTCTGCGAGGAGAGAAAGATGCGCACTGTACCCTTCCTCTCCATTCAGAGAAAGAGAAACACGGGCAAGCTTCACAGTGATTGATCAATCAGTAGCTACCACAGCGATCAGGTGACCCAGAATCGGGAGTTCCGGGTCCCGATCGCTAGTACGGCACTGTGCAATGTGCTCCCAGACAGATACACATAGATGCGGCCCCACGCCAAAAAGCCCAATCCAGTAAGGCCACATATACAGTATCTCACAAAAGTGAGTACACCCCTCACATTTTTGTAAATATTTTATTACAGTATATCTTTTCATGTTACAACACTGAAGAAATGACACGTTGTTACAATGTAAAGTAGTGAGTGTACAGCTTGTATAACAGTGTAAATTTGCTGTCCCCTCAAGATAACTCAGCACACAGTCATTAATGTCTAAACCGCTGGCAACAAAAGTGAGTACACCCTTACGTGAAAATGTCCAAATTGGGCCCAAGGTGTCAAATTTTGTGTGGCCACCATTATTTTCCAGTACTGCCTTAACCCTCGTGGGCATTCAGTTCACCAGAGCTTCACAGGTTGACACTGGAGTCCTCTTACACTCCTCCATGACAACATCATGGAGCTGGTGGATGTTAGAGACCTTGTGCTTCTCCACCTTCCGTTTGAGGATGCCACACAGATACTCAATAGGGTTTAGGTCTGGAGACATGCTTGGCCAGTCCATCACCTTTACCCTCAGCTTCTTTAGCAAGGCAGTGGTCATCTTGGAGGTGTGTTTGGGGTCGTTCTCATGTTGGAAAACTGCCCTGCGGCCCAGTCTCCGAAGGCAGGGAATCATGCTCTGCTGCAGTATGTCACAGTACATTTTGGCTTTCATGGTTCCCTCAGTGAACTGTAGCTCTCCAGTGCCGGCAGAACTTATGCATCCCAAGACCATGACACTCCCACCACCATGCTTGACTGTAAGCAAGACACACTTGTCTTGCTTACTCCTCACCTGGTTGCCACCACACGCTTGACACCATCTGAACCAAATAAGTTTATCTTGGTCTCATCAGACCACAGGACATGGTTCCAGCAATCCATGTCCTTAGTCTGCTTATCTTCAGCAAACTTTGTTATGGCGATTTTTACCTACCTCACGTATACGCTTAATTATACATAACATAAGTGATTAAAACCTTTTATCTATATATGAATCAACCAATGCGGTTGCAGCTATAACCCATGAAATCAATAAGGAATGATAATGGTACTAAAATACAAAGATGACATTTATACAGAAAAGAAAAGTTAGAATAATTGGATATTACCAAATATAACATAGTGATGTTACAAATACAGTGTTGCCAGTCTACAAAGATAATTAATGCAAAAAGGAGATATGGTTACAATTGACATACAGGCATGGAAAGTATTCAGACCCCCCTAAATTTTTCACTCTTTGTTATATTGCAGTCATTTGCTAAAATCATTTAAGTTAATTTTGTTTCCTCATTAATGTACACACAGCACCCCATATTGACAGAAAAACACAGAATTGTTGACATTTTTGCAGATTTATTAAAAAAGAAAAACTGAAATATCACATGGTCCTAAGTATTCAGACCCTTTGCTGTGACACTCATATATTTAACTCAGGTGCTGTCCATTTCTTCTGATCATCCTTGAGATGGTTCTACACCTTCATTTAAGTCCAGCTGTGTTTGATTATACTGATTAGACCTGATTAGGAAAGCCACACACCTGTCTATATAAGACCTTACAGCTCACAGTGCATGTCAGAGCAAATGCGAATCATGAGGTCAAAGGAACTGCCTGAAGAGCTCAGAGAGAATTGTGGCAGGGCACAGATCTGACCAAGGTTACAAAAAATTTCTGCTCCACTTAAGGTTCCTAAGAGCACAGTGGCCTCCATAATCCTTAAATGGAAGACATTTGGGATGACCAGAACCCTTCCTAGAGCTGGCCGTGCGGCCAAACTAAGCTATCGGGGGAGAAGAGCCTTGGTGAGAGAGGTAAAGAAGAACCCAAAGATCACTGTGGCTGAGCTCCAGAGATGCAGTCGGGAGATGGGAGATAGTTGTAGAAAGTCAACCATCACTGCAGCCCTCCACAAGTCGGGTCTTTATGGCAGAGTGGCCCGATGGAAGCCTCTCCTCAGTGCAAGACACATAAAAGCCTGCATGGAGTTTGCTAAAAAACACCTGAAGGACTCCAAGATGGTGAGAAATAAGATTCTTTGGTCTGATGAGACCAAGATAGAACTTTTTGGCCTTAATTCTAAGCGGTATGTGTGGAGAAAACCAGGCACTGTTCATCACCTGTCCAATACAGTCCCAACAGTGAAGCATGGTGGTGGCAGCATCGTGCTGTGGAGGTGTTTTTCAGCTGCAGGGACAGGATGGCTGGTTGCAATCGAGGGAAAGATGAATGTGGCCAAGTACAGGGATATCCTGGACGAAAACCTTCTCCAGAGTGCTCAGGACCTCAGACTGGGCCGAGGGTTTACCTTCCAACAAGACAATGACCCTAAGCACACAGCTAAAATAACAAAGGAGTGGCTTCACATCAACTCCGTGACTGTTCTTGAATGGCCCAGCCAGAGCCCTCAAAAAGAAAAAGAAAAACTGCGCTGCAGAGCAAAAAAGGTCAAAGGTAAAAGCTGCACACAAAATACACCAATATCTGTGTATACCATGAAAAATAAAAAATAAATAAAGTGCGCTAATTATATGAAAATACACACATAGATGTGAATACATGTGGGTAGTAGTAAAAACCACAATCTACTGAGAGCAAGTAAATGACTCCATGAGTGGTAAAAATATATAAGTGCAAAACATAAAAACTCAAATAAAAAGAAGAAACAAAAAATGTGTACATGTGAAATACAATGATATTAATAGCGTGAAAATCTGAAAATCAAACAAACTCAGTCCATGGGTTCAAATATAAAAAGTTCATCAGTGAAAAAAAGCTTCCATCCACTATACAGCTCAGCAGCAACTAATTCCCCTATGAGTGGATTGACAAAGGAGAGAGATGTGCAGGATGGTGCAAATCCACTGGCGGTGACTCCAATAAGTGAGAAAGTGATAAAGGTGGACTCTTACCCTCCGTGTTGGACCCCCTCCTTGGCAGGGTCTATCAGGCATGCAGATTTTTGCCCTCTGCAGGGACCATGTAATGAGAAGATCTCCCCAGCAGCTGTTAGGAATGTTGTCTCCGATCCGGGCTGGTCCAAGTGAAACATAAAAAAAGGGAAAGAAAAACTGCGCTATAGACCAAAATAAACAATTAATCGTTGAAAAGCTGCAATCCTGACAATAAACATCAATTGTGGGAAAAACATAAAAAGTAAAAGGAATTGCGCTAATGCATGTGCAAAATAACATAAAAACGATATATATAAAGTTAAGTGCAAAAGTAGAAATAAAACTGAATGTGAATAACAGTTGATGATAATCCACCGTAATGTCCCAATAAAATAAGAGCTCAATGTAGTATGTAAAGAACTCCAATTCGCCCAAAAAGTGCAAAAACAAAAAGTCCAAGTAATAATACGATCAGTGACAGCAAAGGAGGGTCCACCACCAGGGATAGAAGGGGTTGCTCCTTACCAGATGGCCATGACCCCCCACTACAGAGGGTCACAGCAAGCAGATAAGATTGTAACACAGAGATTGGGGACTTCTATCAGCATCCACCAGGGGTCGCCTCACCGTCAGTCACTCCAGCAAAGTAGAGTAGAGCGCTGCTCGCTCAGGTACTACATAGACTTGTGTGTAAAGGACGTCGTCAGCAGGCCGGGGGCGGAGGGTGAGAGCTCCTTTTCATTCTATGGTGTATCCCTGCCATTGGCTTTGCTGGAGTGACTGACGGTGAGGCGACCCCTGGTGGATGCTGATAGAAGTCCCCAATCTCTGTGTTACAATCTTATCTGCTTGCTGTGACCCTCTGTAGTGGGGGGTCATGGCCATCTGGTAAGGAGCAACCCCTTCTATCCCTGGTGGTGGACCCTCCTTTGCTGTCACTGATCGTATTATTACTTGGACTTTTTGTTTTTGCACTTTTTGGGCGAATTGGAGTTCTTTACATACTACATTGAGCTCTTATTTTATTGGGACATTACGGTGGATTATCATCAACTGTTATTCACATTCAGTTTTATTTCTACTTTTGCACTTAACTTTATATATATCGTTTTTATGTTATTTTGCACATGCATTAGCGCAATTCCTTTTACTTTTTATGGTCCAAGTGAAACGCCTGGAGAGGGGGGGAAGGAAAGCTCTCTTGCTCCCAGTGTGGCAAAGGAAAAAACAAAAGAGCGGAGCTCCAATAGTGTAAAAAGTTTCGGAATTTATTAAATAAAAGTACAGACCGCAACGGAGAGTGCACGCTCCGTGAGGTGAAAATACAATTAAAAACAAGCCGGCATATAAAAATCGTAATAACCCGTGCATAACATGGGGCAATCGTGACGGCTTACAACGTAGCCACGCCCTACATGTTTCGTCATTAGTAGACGTCTTCAAAGGGGCACGGGCTACGTGTTAAGCCATCCCCTATATAGTATAACTGCACACCAAGCCTCGTTTTCACCTCCACTCTCAGGGGAGGGAAAACCCAATCCTCTACCTGGTGCTCCTCAGTGAATGGATGTTGCCAAGGTGACACATAGGACTGAAACTAAACAAAACTTCAGCCCCTCCCAGCAGAGCCAATCTCTCGCGCCATCTGGAGGAAGAAGCCCAGTATTACTAGACAATTAATATGTCTTACAGATGCTAATTTGGAACGTAAAACTGACAGAGCAGAAAGGAGAAAATCACTGAATCTCACCAAGAGGCAAGATGTGATGGAAAAAATTGTAAGTATATATGGAAATGTACGGAAAAGAAACAACGTTCATCTCCGTAAATAAAACCACATTCAAAAAACACATGTATGAAAAAAATATATATATGTATTAAAGTCACACCGTAATAAATGGAGGCCCATCCATGAACGTGAAGAGCACTCGGTATCACAATGATGCGACTAAATCATTATAATGTATAATATCTAAACATATCACTATGCTCCCAAAAAAAAAAAAAAAATTGTGAATGGATGAAGAGATAAAAAAAGTGAATGGATGAAAAAAAAAAAAAAAAAAAAAAAAAAAAAAGCCAGAGCCCTGACTTAAACCCAATTGAGCATCTCTGGAGAGACCTAAAAATGGCTGTACATCAACGTTTACCATCCAACCTGACAGAACTGGAGAGGATCTGCAAGGAGGAATGGCAGAGGATCCCCAAATCCAGGTGTGAAAAACTTGTTGCATCTTTCCCAAAAAACTCATGGCTGTATTTTTTTTTTTTTTTATAATTTAATCTTTTAGTATGAATTTTATAGGTATACAAACAAAAGACGTCAAATCACATTTTCACATTATACATTGTGTCTCCTATATCAAAATCCCCCTTCCCTCCCTCCCTCCCTTATTGATCTGTTCTCCTCACATCTTTCTATGTTAACCTGTTTCTATCATTGCCTGTGAATATTTTTCTGACATTTTGAACATTCTCCATTTCTCCAAAGTTGCCCTATAATTTTCGATCCGCGCTGCATAGGTACTCCATGTTGCTAATATAATCCACTCTCTGTAACCACTCTTTAATACTTGGCTTCTTAGTGCACAGCCATTTTTTAGGGATAAAACCTTTTGCCGCGTTGAGCAGAAACGGAACCAAGGTTTTTTTATATTGTTTCCTTGTTTTGGTTGTTCCCTGGAACAAGCAGTTCCAGGGTTTTTGAGGGATCCTCTCTCCTGTTATTGTCTCTGTATGGTCTAATATACCTCGCCAGTATTCTTTTATCCCTGGGCATTCCCACCATATATGCAGTGTTGTTTCTTGTTTTTTGCAGTCCCTCCAACAATGTGGGGACTTATCTGGCTGAATTTTATTAATTCTTTCTGGTGTCAAACGCCAGCGGACCATGCACTTATAATTTACTTCTATCGAGGTTATATCAGAGGCACAGTTGTAGACTGCATTTATCATTTGCGTTTCATCTAATTTTAGGCTCATGTCCTGTTCCCATTTTTTAATGAAGGATAGGGTCCTGTGTCCCTCTAATTCTGTTAAAATTTCATATGTTTGAGATAAGCCATGCTTTACAGAATTTTTTTTCGTTACAAAGCTTTTCTATTGACGTTAGTTCTTTCTCCTCTCTGATTGGTTGAGGGATTGTGTTTACAAAATGTTTTATTTGTAGGTACTCCCATTCTTTTAAGTAAGAACACCCGTGCTTTATTATTAAATCCTGCTTTGTCATGATTTCCCTGTGTCTTATAACATCTTTTAATCCACTCTCTGTAACCACTCTTTAATACCTGGCTTCTTAGTGCACAGCCATTTTTTAGGGATAAAACCTTTTGCCCATTTGTTTACCCAATTGTGATCCATTTCCTGGTGTAAAAAAATTTGTGCCCGCAAGTGAGATTAATGGAGAATTGTATTTCCATTTTTCTTTATGGTGAAGTGCATCCCATATTTTAAGTACTATTTTAGTCATCTCGTGTCATTTTACTATGTGTTCTATATTTCTGTGGTATCCAGATAATTTTTGGAAGTTGTGTACCATATAGTGTGTCTTCCATCTTTACCATTATCTTTTTAGTGTTTAGGTTGGCCCATTCAACTTCAAATTCAACATAAAGTTTTTTAACCTCGATGCCAGTACTTTAGCGTATAGTTTTATGTCGGCATTTAATAGCGATATGGGCCGATAGTTAGAACAAATAGTTCTGTCCTTCCCCGGCTTTGGTATAGCAGAGATATTTGCCAGGAGGGATTCCTTTCTTATTTCCTCATTCTCCCCTATTTTATTCAAATAATTACATAGTTCTGGGACAAGTTGTTCTTTGAATCTTTTGTAATATTTAATTGAAAAGCCATCTGGGCCTGGGCTTTTCCCCCCTGGTGTTTCCTTTAAGGCTTTAAAAATTTCTTCCTTTGTAATTGGGCCGTCTAATAGTTCTGCGTTTTCTGCTGATATCTTTGGTAGGCCAACTTCCGCTAGGTATTCCCGTATTTTCACTTTTCTAACATCTTCCTCTTTTCGTGACTCCTTCTTTCTGATTGCATATAATGCACTATAATATGTTTTAAAGGCATTAGCTATCTCCGTTGTTTTATATTTGATTTCCGCTTTCTCACTATTTTTTCAATATAGTTTAGGGGTTTTTTTTTCCTTAGATATTTTTGCTAGATATTTCCCTGGTTTATTCCCCCACATATACCTTTCTTTTGCCACGTTTTTAAATACTTTCCTAGTTTCCTGCTCCATCATATCATTTAATTGGCCTCTTTTTATTATAATCTTCTGGTGTGTGTCTATGTCTAGTTGTGATTTGTGATTTTGCTCCAATTCATATAATTCCTTTATTATATTTTTCATTTTTGATTCTCTTTCTTTTTTTTGCCAGCTCCAATGGAAATCCATTTCTCCTGGATATAGGCCTTGTGGGCCTCCCAGATTGTTGCCTTTGACACATCTGGTGTATCATTTATTTAAAATATTGTTCGATCTCAGTCATTATTGTTCTTCCTACTTCTTCATCATCAATAAGATCTTCATTTAATCTCAATAAGCCTTTTCTGCTCTCCATATCTCTAAATCTTATTTTTACTGTTACTGGAGCATAGTCAGAGACAGAGATTATTCCCTGTACTTGGCCGCATTCATCTACCTTCCTTTCATCCACTGTAAAACTAATGTTCCTTGATATACCAATGGCGACTCCTTTTGACCTCTTATTTGGGGTATCAGTGTAATACCAAGTTGAAATCGCACGTGAATACAACTTGGTATTTGGGTCAAGCAATATATGCATTTCCTGTAGGAAGATTATATCTGCGAAGTACCTCTCCATCTCCTTAAGCACAATATATCTTTTTTCAGGGGAGTTGAAACCTCTCACATTTTATGTAATAAACTTAAAGTCTGTCATTAGCTTGCTAATATTACTTATTTTCGCAGGTAATTGAGGACAAACAGATCTTCTACCCCCCCGTCAACCTCTCCCTCACACCACACCCTTCTCCCCCCCCCCCCACCACCCAGCCCCCCTCCCCTGCCATCAGGTGGAATCTTGCCCCCTTGATCTGAAGCACTTTTCTGGGGATCACCCTGTCCCTTGGCTTCCTTTGACCTGAGGTTGAGTTCTGTTTGGTGACGTCGTAAGTCATCCCACCTACTGCCAGTGAGATGGTACTAGAACCTGCCAAGAGTCCGGGTCCCTAATCCCCTAATGTTTAATTTTAGTCTTTTCATAATTCCTTTCAGGCCCACCCCACCCACCCAACACCCCCCCACCCCTCCCGACACCCCCCACCCTGCCCCCTCCCAGGTCTCTCGTGGGAAAAAAAAAGCAACATTTTTCATTCAAGAGTGATGTATGCTCTTGCAGCTTCGTAAAACTGTAAAATTAACCTGGCCTCTTTTCTATACGGTCTTTCGGTATGGGGATCTCCAGTTTTCTGAAAAATTCCACTGTGTCGTCTATAAATCTCAGCCTAGCTGTACAAACATTTTTTCTACCTATTAGGCATGAAGGGAAACGCCATTTGTATTGGACATCATTCTCGCATAGAATTGCTAACAAGGGTTTTAAAGTTCTCCTTCTTTTCAAAGTTTCCTGTGATATATCTTGATAGAATTGGATGCGATTTCCTTCATGTTCTATAGGTGATTTCTCTCTCAGGTTTCGCCATAGGGAATTTTTGTCTTCCCAATTCTTGAATCGCACAATGATGTCTCTTGGATTCTCCTGTGGGAGTTCTTTTGGCTTTTTTATCCTATGGACTCTCTCAATTTTTATTGGATTAGTTATTTCTTTATCCATCAAGGGGTTACAGATCTTTTTAATGACTTCTGTTAGATCTTCTTGATGGGAGGTTTCTGGTACACCACGTATCCTTATGTTTTTTCTTCTATCCCTGTTTTCTTGTTCCTCTAATTTATATGCTTGTTCTTGTACTTTTTTCAAGGTCTTAATTTCTGCTTCTAATTTCCCTATATTGATACTGTTACTTTCGGATATTTTTTCCAATTCTTTCTAAAATATGGCCGAGATTTTTGTGGATTCTTTCCATTTCAGTTTTCAAGTACTTTCTTAAAGCAGCGAACATAGATGCAATTTCATTTTTAGTCGGTAAGGAGGGGTTATTTTGTTGCAGCTGTTTGTCTCTAGATGCACGCTTTAAGGTTGTTTCACAGCAAAGCATTCCATAAACCGTTTTGTGATGTACTCACCACTCTGGTGCTTCTCTAGGCGTGGGTCTTTTTTGCTTTGCTCAGCTTCACTGCCTATTGATTCCAGGTGAGCATGTGAAGGGTCGGAGGGATTGGGGGGGGAGGAGGGTGCGGGCCGCTCAAGATAACCCCTTTTCGTCTCAGTTCCGAAGCAGGGTCCCTGGTGGGAGTATCAGCTGTCTCTGGTTATCATTCCATGAGACATGTCGGTATCTTCCTTAGGGGGGTTCTCACTTCTTCATCCAGCCCTCTTAATTGCCCAATGGGGCGGTTGAAAAGGGAAGAAGAGATGATGTCTTGGGGGGAAGGTAACTGACGCTCTCCGTCCTCCCGCTCTCTCCACAATCTGACCGCCAGGCTGATTTCAGTGTTCTATCTTGCCTAGTGGAGCAGAGAGCAGGGAGCGTCTGGGGCTACGGCTGCAAGTCGTCCGCCTCGTTCTCCTCCTATGAGGCAGCTGCCCATGAGAGCCGTATCCTCTCACCTAATCCGGGCCCGGAGAGTACTCCGGGCTCTTTCAGCGAAGACGATACTCCTGTGAATGACATGGCAGAGTTTAAGCTGTCCCCCGTCCGTCTACTAAAGTGCTCGGAGTGCAGCCGAGTGGGAGGGGGGGGGGTAGTCAGGCGGGCTCAGGCGGACATGATCGGGTCCTTCAGCAGGGAGTAGGGCCTGGTTCTCCCCTGCACGCTCTAGGTGAGGGCGCACGCCATTACTAGGCTCCTCCCTCCAGGCCTTTTTTTTGACTCGTGGCTGTATTAGATCAAAAGGGTGCTCCTACTAAATACTGAGCAAAGGGTCTGAATACTTAAGACCATGTGATATTTCAGTTTTTCTTTTTTAATAAATCTGCAACAATGTCAACAACTCTGTGTTTTTCTGTCAATATGGGGTGCTGTGTTTACATTAATGAGGAAAAAAAGGAACTTAAATTATTTTAGCAAATGGCTGCAATATAACAAAGAGTGAAAAATTTAAGGGGGTCTGAATACTTTCTGTCCCCACTGTACACATGCTATCAAGGTATTAAGGCAAATCCTAGGATAGAAAAAGTTAGAGAAAAGAAAATAGAAATAAGATAATACGTATACATTACATAGACAGCCCTTACGTGACCATGCTTCATCTAGACTGTGAGACTAAGAGACAGCGCATCCCTAGCAGCTTTTTTTTAATATGTTCCCTCTCTACCCATCCCTACCAATCACACCAATGGACTAATTTAATTGGCATTGTATCCTGATTGGCTGAAATTCAATCCTAGTTGGCCATTATGCTTCTCACATAAGCATTAGACTCTCTTTGGTGCCTCTCTGTCTGAAACATGATTACCTTTGTTAAGGCTATCTCTTGATTTAAAACAGTCAGCCCACTTTGATCTTGGCCTAAATTAGCATTTCAAGAACTTATGATCAGGTGGAGACACAATGTCTGCTCCTCACCCCAAAGACAATAGTGTAACTTATTCAGTATGTAGACAACAGACAAAAGACGTTGGTCTTTTGAGATACAGAAAACACCTCTCATGATTAAACCCAAAAATATATTACGTACACACGTTCCTATAACATACATGGCAACAAAAGTGAGTACACCCCTAAGTGAAAATGTCCAAATTGGGCCCAATTAGCCATTTTTCCTCCCCGGTGTGATGTGACTTGTAATGCCCCTTACACACGATCGGAATTTCCGTCAGAAAAACCTTGGATGGTTTTTCCGACGGAATTTTGCTCAAGCTTGCCTTGCATACACACGGTCACACTAAAGTTCTCTGAACTTTCGACCGTCAAGAACGCGGTGACGTACAACACTATGACGAGCCAAGAAAATTAAGTTCAATGCTTCCGAGCATGTGTCGAATTGTTTCCGAGCATGCATAGGAATTTTGTGCGTCGGAATTGCTACAGATGATCGGAATTTCCGATAGGAACTTTTTCCGTCGGAAAAATAGAGAACCTGCTCTCAATCTTTTGCTGGCGGAAATTTCGCCAGCAAAAGTCCGATGGAGCATACACACGGTCGGAATTTCCGACCAAAAGCTCACATCGGACTTTTGCTGGCAGAATTTCTGATCGTGTGTACGCGGCATTAGTGTTACAAGGTCTCAGGTGTGAATGGGCAGCAGGTGTGTTAAATTTGGTGTTATCAATCTCACTCTCTCATACTGGTCACTGAAAGTTCAACTTGGCACCTCATGGCAAAGAACTCTCTGAGGATCTGAAAAAAATAATTGTTGCTCTACATAAAGATGGTCTAGGCCAGGGATATGCAATTAGCGGACCTCCAGCTGTTGCTAAACTTGTAGTCCCATCATGCTTCTGCATCTGGGTGTCATGCTTGTGGCTCTCAGAGTCTTGCTATGCCTCATGGGAATTGTAGTTCTGCAACAGCTGGAGGTCCGCTAATTGCATATCCCTGGTCTAGGCTATCAAAAGATTTTCAAGACCCTGAAACTGAGCTGCAGCACGGTGGCCAAGACCATACAGCAGTTTAACAGGACAGGTTCCACTCAGAACAGATCTCGCCATGGTTGACCAAAGGAGTTGAGTGCACGTGCTCACCATCATATCCAGAGGTTGTCTTTGGGAAATAGATGTATGAGTGCTGCCAGGATTGCTGCAGAGGTTCAAGGGGTGGTGGGGTCAGCCTGTCAGTGCTCAGACCATACGCCACACACTGCCTCAAATTTGTCTGCATGGCTGTCGTCCCAGAAGGAAGCCTGTTCTAAAGATGATGCACAAGAAAGCCTGCAAACAGTTTGCTGAAGACAAGCAAAGATTATTACATGGATTACTAGAACCATGTCCTGTGGTCTGATGAGACCAAGATAAATGTATTTGGTTCAGATGGTGTCAAGCGTGTGTGCCGGCAACCAGGTGAGAAGTACAAAGACAAGTGTGTCTTGCCTACAGTCAAGCATGTTGGTGGGAGTGTCATGGTCTGGGGCTGCATGAATGCTGCCGGCACTGGGGAGCTACAGTTCATTGAGGGAACCATGAATGCCAAAATGTACTGTGACATACTGAAGCAGAGCAGCATCCCCTCCTTGCGGAGACTGGGCTGCAGGGCAGTATTCCAAAATGATAACAACCCTCCAAGACGACCACTGCCTTGCTAAAGAAGCTGAGGGTAAAGGTAATGGACTGGCCAAGCATGTCTCCAGACCTAAACCCCTAAAAGGTGAAGGAGCGCAAGTTCTCTAACATCCACCAGCTCCGTGATGTCGTCATGGAGGAGTGGAAGAGGACTCCAGTGTCAACCTGTGAAGCTCTGGTGAACTCCATGCCCAAGAGGGTTAAGGCAGTGCTGGAAAATAATGGTGGCCACACAAAATATTGACACTTTGGGCCCAATTTGGATATTTTCACTTAGGGGTGTACTCACTTTTGTTGCCAGCAGTTTAGACATTAATGGCTATGTATTGCGTTATTTTGAGGGGACAGCAAATTTACACTGCTATACAAGCTGTACACTCAATACTTTACATTGTAGCTCTTAGATTGTAAGCTCTAAGGAGCAGGGCCCTCTGATTCCTACTGTATCAAATTGTATTGTATTTGTACTGTTTACCCTCAAGTTGTAAAGCGCTACGTAAACTGTTGGCGCTATATAAATACTGTATAATAATAATAATAATTGTAGCAAAGTGTAATTTCTTCAGTGTTGTCACATGAAAAGATATAATAAAATATTTACAAAAAATGTGAGGGGTGTACTCACTTTTGTGAGATACTGTGTGTGTGTGTGTGTGTGTATGCATATGATGTATGTATATATGTGTGTGTGTATATATATATATATATATGTATATATATATATATATATATATATACACACAGTGGGGACAGAAAGTATTCAGATCCCCTTACATTTTTCACTCTTTGTTATATTGCAGCCATCATTTGCTAAAATCATTTAAGTTCATTTTTTTCCTCATTAATGTACACACAGCACCCCATATTGACAGAAAAACACAGAATTGTTGACATTTTTGCAGATTTATTAAAAAAGAAAAACTGAAATATCACATGGTCCTAAGTATTCAGACCCTTTGCTCAGTATTTAGTATAAGCACCCTTTTGATCTAATACAGCCATGAGTCTTTTTGGGAAAGATGCAACAAGTTTTTCACACCTGGATTTGGGAATCCTCTGCCATTCCTCCTTGAAGATCCTCTCCAGTTCTGTCAGGTTGGATGGTAAACGTTGGTGGACAGCCATTTTTAGGTCTCTCCAGAGATGCTCAATTGGGTTTAAGTTAGGGCTCTGGCTGGGCCATTCAAGAACAGTCACTGAGTTGTTGTGAAGCCACTCCTTTGTTATTTTAGCTGTGTGCTTAGGGTCATTGTCTTGTTGGAAGGTAAACCTTCGGCTCGGTCTGTGGTCCTGAGCACTCTGGAGAAGGTTTTCGTCCAGGATATCCCTGTACTTGGCCGCATTCATTTTTCCCTCGACTGCAACCAGTCATCCTGTCCCTGCATCTGAAAAACACCCCCACAACATGATGCTGCCACTACCATGCTTCACTGTTGGGACTCTATTGGACAGGTGAAGAGCAGTGCCTGGTTTTCTCCACATATACCGCTTAGAATTAAGGCCAGAAAGTTCTATCTTGGTCTCATCAGACCAAAGAATCTTATTTCTTATCATCTTGGAGTCTTTCAGATGTTTTTTTAGCAAACTCCATGCGGGCTTTCATGTGTCTTGCACTGTCTCCCATCTCCCGACTGCATCTCTTGAGCTCCGGCACAGTGATCTTTGGGTTCTTCTTTACCTCTCTCATAAAGGCTCTTCTCCCCGATAGCTCAGTTTGGCTGGACGGCCAGCTCTAGGAAGGGTTCTGGTCGTCCCAAACGTCTTCCATTCAAGGATTTTGGAGGCCACTGTGCTCTTAGGAACCTTATGTGCAGCAGAATTTTTTTGTAACCTTGGCCAGATCTGTGCCTTGCCACAATTCTGTCTCTGAGCTCTTCAGGCAGTTCCTTTGACCTCATGATTCTCATTTGCTCTGACATGCACTGTGAGCTGTAAGGTCTTATATTGACAGGTGTGTGGCTTTCCTAATCAAGTCCAATCAGTATAATCAAACACAGCTGGACTCAAATTAAGGTGTAGAACCATCTCAAGGATGATCAGAAGAAATGGACAGCACCTGAGTTAAATATATGAGTGTCATAGCACTCTTACGTAGTCTCCTAGAGCCCGCTGAGCAACGAGAAGCCGAACAGTGTCCAGGTCAAGTCAGTTCTCCCATAGCGGGGGGGGGAGAAAGGCGGCCGCCAATACCCCTGCTGTGTTGTAGTGTAGCCAGAAATGGAACCAACCACTTCCGGTGAGCGTGTTCCTTTTCTGGCTACACTACAATACAGCAGGGGTATTGGTGGCCGCCTTCCCCCCCCCTGCTATGGGAGAACTGACATGACCTGGACACTGTTCGGCTCCTCATTGCTCAGCAGACTCTAGGTGACTACGTAAGCTTTTCCTTTTAATTCCCTTGTTTTTATACAGGACTGCTTTTTATTATATGCAAGACTGAATAAATTCATTCATTATTTGTCATCTATTGTGGGACTGTTTGTTTCTTCAACCCATTGAGCGCTGGATTTTTGTGTTTTGAGTGAACCAGGGCTTAAAAGTCCTAAAAACATGTAAATATGAAAAGTGCAAACAAGAGCCAACAAGTTGAACGAGAAACTTCAGCCCATGCCAGATGAACTTAAAATTTGGCAAGCATGTCTACATAATTGCGTATTCTTCTCTGTAAAGCAGTGGCAGCCTCCTTTTATTTGCTCAAGATCATTCAAACACTGCATCATATCTGCACTTATTCGGCCAGTTGCGCATCTTGGAAGTTCGAGACCTTGTAAGAAGAGAAAAAAGTATTAAGGGAACGATTGTCAAGTGGCTGAGGCCCTACATTTCTGGAAATACTTACCTATTGTTGCTTGCAACCTGCTTGCCCTTCAGACACCTATACTACTAGGAATGTACACACTGCAACTACTCTGTAATCTTGGCCCTGGTGCCTGGGTCTACAAAACTCTGGTACCTAGCAACACTGCCAGCTCCTTCCACCTCTTCCTTCTCCATGCTAATGTTAAGGCACTACATACTTTGCTAATGTGTGGAGTGGGTGTTTGGTTTGGACATCTAAACACTTGACATGTATACACATTTTTAGCCAGATTCAAAGAATACTTACTTGTGCAAACAACAGGCTCACGAATAGTTTCTTCCACTTCTGGGTCTCTTTGGCCCTCTGTTTGACTTGCGTCTGGGGATGTTACATGAACAAGTGCAAGGTCTGTGCTGGGTCCAGGTGTCAGATCCCACGCCTCAAAACCAACATCCTGGTTGAGCTAACCACACTCACTTTCCTCTAAAAAAAAACAAAAAACAATACACTATTTATTAAGCCACCCCAAGTCACATCTGTTTCAAGCATCCATTTTGCTACATTAGTTGACCAACCTTGCACTTGGTCTGATGACAATGTTTGCTCCTGACTAGTGGACTCCACCATGCTTCACTGTGTTTTTTTTTTTTTTTTTTTTTTTTTTTAGTGAAAAATGCATCGAAAAGGGAAGGTGATGTAATTTTACATTGGGCAAACACTGGATAAGTGCCAACATTGATAAACTCTTGCAGCTGCCCCCTACCCCTCTTGTCTCCTATGGGATAGGGGATATATGATGATCATTCTAGCAGGCATGACTCTGTGTGATTTTGATCCCCGGGGCCTCTCCTCTACCCATGTCTACACTGGCAAGGCTGCATTAATGGGCACTGATGAGCCAGGCAGCAACCAGAAAGTGTTCTTTACCCCTTAAGTTCCAGCTTAAGCCCATGGCCTTTGGTCCACCTAGAATCGGTGGCTAAATGAGTGTGTTTGAAGTTGTCACTTATGTTTTTGGGGGGAAGATGGCCTTGTTGTCTCCCCTGTTGGGGCCCGATGGAGGGTAGGCTCTCTTTGTCCCCTCTGGTGGTTTGTCTGTAGCCTCATTTTTTTGTGCCTCCCCGTTGAAAGAAGAGAAAAAAAATAGTTTAAAAAATAAATACATGGCAAAACAAACATTTAAAAATGTCCATATCTGCTTTATATTTAACTTAATATTTATAATACAAATTCAGACAAAGATTAGAGAAAACATTATCTCGATTTATCGAGACCTACTTGGAGAAAACACATATACAGACAGCTAATTTACATATATACATATTGGTTAGATACAAATATTGCTTACTTTTTTTGATTATATGATGGATGGACTCCATCTGGTCCATCTACTTTAGATCAGACCATCGCTTTCTGATTTGGTCCTTAGTTCGTTGCACCGAAAATTCTCCCTGCAAAACAGCAATGACCTTCTCCAAAATGAGATCCTTTCGGCTGTTGGGCTTTCGTAGTTGCGCAGCTTGCAGTCGTAGTAGTGCTTCTCAAAGATCCGCACCATCTCCACCATCTCACCCTTGTTCATGGGGGTGAATTTGTGCCTCCTATAAGATCCACCACCGCGGGGCTGCCTAGAATTCGCAGAATCCACCATGTTGTCCCTCCCGAATGTTCTGCCGTGTGCGTTGCATGCAGAAGGGAGATGGTCACGCCCCAGCGTCATGACACGCTGAGAGCGGAGTTTCACGCATGCACAGTGTATATAAAGCCATAACGCACGGTCGATGTAACGGCTGTAGAAACTATCTTGGAGTGGAGGACGAACAATCGCCATCACACGAAAGGAGCCATAAAACGAAGGTACAAATATAAATTGGGGTATAGGTGGTTAGTGGACTATACGGCTTAGATTGAGGCCTATATTGGGACCAGTTTATGAGTTATGCCAGACATTATGTTTTATCTTGTGTTATATCTTGCAGGCATCTGATTATTTATCATGGTTGATAAATTTACATTGCCAGATTTTTTTTGCCACACTTCATTGACCTGTAGCGGGAGCTGCACTGTCTGTGGAAGGTCAAAAGTCGAGACTACTTGAATAAAATCTTGAGGAAGACAGGAAAAACTCCTCGAGTTGGTCAAACCAGTGCAACCCAGGGCAGACATTGCATATATCAAGACCAAAATCTTCAATCTGAGGAGTACCTTTTAACAGAGAGCTCAAGAAGGTCCAGGAATCAAAGAGATCGGGAGCATCAGCTGATGATATCTATGTCCCCAGGCTGTGGTATTATAGAAGTATGCATTTTTTGACCGACCAGACCGAACCCAGGTCATTGCTGTTCCACATCGGCTGAGGCCACAGCTCCTGAGGTTCACCCTGGTCCTTCTACACAGGATGAAGATGTGGAGGAGCCCAGCTTGACCCAGGTATAGCATTGTTGAACATATTTTTATCCAAAAATACAATAATGATAACTAGACATTCTTGTTCAAATATTTCTGCCTTAACAAAGTGGTGGGATCAGAATGATAGTCTTTTCCATTTGTCCACATTCAATTTGCAACAGTCAGGATTTTCTTTTTTTTTTGTTTACAAAAGTTTTATTTGGAAGTTTGAATTACAAAAATATAAAGGTTATTCTTGTTACAGGATATATGAATAAAACATTAATATACATTGACATGTGGGGAGGAGGTATGATGGTAAATCAGGTACAAATGAAAAGTAATAGTCATACAGTAGTACATTTTCACATGTAATATTGCAATAAAGTCTGTCAAGTTACATTCCAGTAAGACCATTTCTTTTTATGAATATTTGTTGAATCATTGAGAGTGTGGTAGATCCATTCCGAGATCTTAATTGATTCCATTCTTGTGGTAACTTGTTGCCATTGTAAATTGTTTGTCTTCCAATTATATGCAATCATCCAATAAATGGAGCTGCACAATGAGTGGAATAATCTCATGCATGGTGTGGGAATATTTGGTATTTTTGCATATAAGAGACAAACTTGGGGGGTGAGTGTAATTTTTTGTTGGGAAGAGGATTCAATAAAGCCAGTGGCCTTGAGCCAAATTTGTTTGATGTGTTTGCATTCCCAGAAAGTATGTAAAAGGGTACCTGGTTCTGGGCATCCCCTAAAACAATTTGGGGAGACAGAAGGGTAATATGTATGAAGTTTGGAGGGGTTTAGATACCATCTAGCGAATAATTTAAGAGGGGTTTCTCTGAAAGAGATGGCTTTATTACATTTACGGAGATTTTCAGACATGGAGGACCATTCCTCAGTACTGAATGGAGTCGCCATGTCCGATTCCCATTTTAGCATCTGTGTTGATTTGTCTGGTGCTTCAAAGTTATTTAGGTAATGATAGATTCTTGAAATAAGACCTTTATCATTTGATAAGGAGATACAGATATGTTCAAATGTGGTGTTGATACTGCATGTTGTGAGAGCAAAAAATTTATTATAAAAGGATTTGATAAGATGGTAGTTATGAAGTTCAGATGCTGGTAGACCATGGGTGGATTGTAGGGATAAAAAAGGGGGAAACCCCCATTTTGATTGAAGGGATTTGAGAGTAGTTAAATTCTTGTTGATCCATAGGGAAAAGGAGGATCTATTGTTATATGCTATGGGGAATCTGGGATCTCCTAGAAAGGAGGCTAAGGGTGGAGTTTTAGAAGAGAGTTTGAAAGTATCTTTGTATTTATTCCATAGTTGGAAAGATTGAGCAACTATAATGTTGTATTTAAGGAGTCTTTTGTAAGATGTGATGTTAGACCATAGTATTCCTTGTAGGTGAAGTGGGAGGATAGATGTGGATTCAAATTTTTTCCAAGGGTTTACCTGGGAAGGAGTGAACCATTGTGTAAGTTGGGTTAGTCTGGCTGCTAAAAAGTATAGCCAGATATTAGGGAGGCCAAAGCCTCCTGATGTTTGAGGTCTGTGCATAAGGGCGTAACTGCATCTAGGTTTTTTTCCAGACCAGACAAACTTGTTTATAATTCCTTGAATATATAATAATTTAGATTTTGGGACATTAATGGGAAGTGCTCGAAAATAATATAGAAGTTTAGGGAGGATTGTCATTTTAACGGCACATATCCTTCCAAGAAGGGATATGTGGAAAGAGGACCAGGACGTTAGGAGGGAGGTGATTTGAGAGAATAATGGGATGTAGTTAGATTTATATAGTAAGTTATGTGTAGGGGTTATATTAACACCAAGATATCTAAATGACTTGGTATTCCATATGAATGGGAAGTTGTTAGACAATAGATTTTGAGTGTTTTGGCTGTAGTTGATTGGCATGGCTGAGCATTTAGTGGTATTGATTTTAAGACCTGAGAGGGAATGCAAGGAGTTGAGTTCTTTAAGGAGAGAAGGGATTGATGTGTGGGGTTCTGTGAGGAATATAAGAGCGTCATCAGCATATAAGCTAATTTTGAATTCATTAATATCCTTAGTGTAACCCTTTATATCAATATTGTTTCTGATTTTTTGGGCTAATGGTTCAATAGCAAGGGCAAACAATAGAGGTGAAAGGGGGCAGCCTTGTCTAGTTCCTCTGCTAAGTGGGAAAAATTCTGAGTTATGACCAGGAATTTTGATTCTAGTGTGGGGGGCATGGTATAATGCATTGAAGCCTTGTAGAAATTTATCTGAGATCCCATACTTAGGTAATAAGTAGTTAAGATAGGACCAGCTGACACTGTCAAAAGCCTTGTGGATATCTAAGCTGAGAAGGCATAATTGTTTGAAGTATAGATTTGCATCTTGTATTATGTTCGTTACTAGTCTGATATTATCCACAATCTGGAGATTCGGGATAAACCCAGTTTGGTCAATGTGAATTAAGTTTGGGATCACTATAGCTAGTCTATCCAATAGAAGTCTACCGAAAATCTTTAAATCATTATTGAGAACCGAAATAGGGCGGTAGTTTTGGGGAAGGGAGTGGTCTTTGAATGGTTTGGGAATAAGTGAGAGGTTGGCTAGAAGCATTTCGTCAGGGAAGTGACCACCGTTAAGAACATGATTGTAGAGATTTTTAAGGTGTGGGATTAAAAGTGGGGCAAATTTTTTATAGTATGAGGAGGAGAAGCCATCTGGGCCTGGTGCCGTAGATGTCTTGAGTGATTTAATTATTTTTAATATTTCAGTATCTGTGCAAGGGGCATTAAGGTGTTCTATTTGTTGTGGGTTAAGATGAGGTAGAGGGATATCATCTAGCCAGGATTTGGAGTCACCATCAAGAGGTGGTTGTGGGCTGGAAAGCAAGTCTTTATAAAAAGTAGAGAATATTTTAAGAACTCCATGAGGGTGAGTAACCATATTACCAGAGTGATCTCTAAGTTTATAAGAGTGTGGGGGTTTGTGATCCTGGTTTAGTTTTTTAGCAAACATAGTTGATGGAGAATTACTATGTAAAAGGAATTTGGCTCTTGAGAATCTAAGGGATTTTTCTGTGTTAGCTGACAAAATAAGATCTAAGGCTTTACGTTTTTCTTGAATCTGTTTAGTGAGATCTTGTGATGGGTTGTGCTGAATTTTATTATATAAGATATTTAGATCTCTTGTTAAACTTTTGATATTAATAAGTCTTTCTTTATTTTTGTTTGCAGTAAGGCTAATTAATTGACCACGTAATACTGCTTTATGGGCGACCCAAAGCGTGGTAGAGGGGGTTTCATCATTTACATTTTCTGTGAAGTAGTTATCAATATGTGTCATGATCGACTGTGTTGTAGTTGGATCTGTTAATATTGAATCATTTCATCTCCAATTGTAAGGGGAGGGTGAAAGACCTATATGGGAGGTTTCAAATGAAGTGATATCATGATCTGACCAAGGGCAAGGATGAATATTTGCTTTGGATGAGTTGGCAAGGAGTATTGGGGTGCAGAATATGTAGTCAAGTCTAGTGTATACATCATGTGGATGTGAGTAATGTGTATATGATCTGATACCGATATTATGAGCCCTCCATGAGTCAATGAGTTGAAGTTTGTTTATAGATCTATTTAGGGATTTGGAGAAAGCTTTGGAGGAAGGGGATACTTTACTCCTATCCAAAGAAGGGTGTGATGTATGATTAAAGTCACCACCTAGAATAATGTGGGGGGAGCTATATCTGTTAAGTGTTTCAAAAAAGTTGGAATAAAAAGTGGATTGTGACTCATTGGGGGCATAGATTGAGGCTATTGTAATAGCTTTGTTATTTAATAGTCCCTTTATGATAATGTATCTACTGTCTGGATCTTTGTATAAGTTTTGTATGTCTAGGACAATAGTGTTGCGAATAAAAATAGCAACTCCACGTGTTTTATTCTGAAAAGTAGTGTAATAAAATTGATTATATGTTTTATCAAAATAATTTGGGTGATTGGATTCAGCAAAATGTGTTTCTTGCAAGAGAATAATATCAGCCCCTAATCTTTTGTAATGTTGAAATGCTTTTTTCCTTTTATGTGGAGAGTTAAAACCCTGAGTATTATGGGAAAGGATTTTCAAAACCATTGATCACATTTTGTTGGTGTATGTTTGGGTAGAAATCTCAATCTTAATAAAATATATAGGGGTGTATATGGAGAGCATGAATGTGAGTACAAAGGAAAAGATCTCTCTGGTTTTAAGGGTGTGTGAAGAATATACCATGAGGGGTGAAATGGAGTCATAAATAGTACATCATACCATACCATCAGAATGTGGTAACCTTGAAAATATTGACAATGTTTAAAATAGGCTATTTGAAAAGTTTTAAATGAACTTCCAAAATTTACTGAATTTTTTGCATTGGCCATATAGGCTGAACTTTCACGTGAAAAAAACATAGTATAAACCAAGGGACAAGGAAATTCTTATCACTATAATATGAACATAGCTTCAAAGGACAAATATGTCCAAATCCTGCAGATGCAGTCGAACACAAAATCCACCAAAGAAGGGATAGCGCGGTCGACCACATGGGCAGGTGGGGGAACAATCCAGCGACGGCTTACATAACAGGCAACTTAAACAAATTATTATTTGACTGAGCGCAACATATACCAGGGGGGCCTAAAGAAAAGAAAAGGTTAAACACGGCCCATGAACAAATGTTGGGATGAGAATATTAAATGAAGAAACAACCACATCTGTCTCCGTTTAAATGGAGAAAGTGTCCTTGCTTTCAAAAAGTAGTATATCAGAAACTTGTATATATACTGTTAATAGAGACAAACAACCAATACAGCATTATGATTATTAGAGTATAGGAAGTGAGGAGGGAGGAGGATAAACGAGAAGGGGGGGAGGGAAGTGGAAGAGAGGGGAAAGAGGGGGGGGAGATAGGTACAAAAGAAACAAATAATAATAAAAAAATAAAAAAATAAAAAAAAAAAAATTTTTTCCCTTTTTTTTTTTTTTCCTCTTTCGTTCTTCATCTTCCTTTCTTCTTTCTTCTCATCCCCATGTCTTCATCTTCTGGAGAGTCAGGAGGAGGAAAAGTTATGGTGATAGATCAGACCAATGAGGAAATCAAGACGAAGATGCTGTACTAGCAGAAATCACTTTCGATGCTGTGGGAGAACTGTAGATATGATGTTGATTTAAATTCCGTAGAGGTACGGTGAAGGTTATAGAAAACTTTGGTGAGATTTTTTTTTTTTTTTTTAAGTGTGAGGGTTGAGGAGGTGCAGGAGGATATTAGATTACTTGATCTTGAAATGGTTGGCGCCATCTTCTTTGCTCCAAAGTTTTGCGTCTTGAGGATGGAGTAGACCAGATGGGAGAGGGTCTTGGAGTAGATGGAAATTTATTTGGGGGTTCAGGTTCAAGCAAACCCAGTTTTACCAATAGTTTCTTCCCTTCAATGATGTTATATACTGTGTATGTTGAGCCATTATATGGGATAGTGAGTTTGAATGGAAATCCCCATCTGTATTTAATTCTTGCTGCTTGTAGAATATTGGTGACCTCCTTCATCCTGCGTCTTCTGTCTAAGGTGGCAGGTGAGATATCAGGGTAGACTTGCAGCTTTTTGCCATCTAGTGCAATATTTGGGGAGTTTCTTGATGCACGCATGATGTATTCTTTCACCAGAAAATCTTTCATGCACATGATGATATCTCTGGGTGGTTTATCAGGTGGAGGTTTGGGGCGTAAGGCTCTGTGAATTCTGTCACATGTAAAGGCTGATATAGGTTTATCAGGTAAAAGATTGTGAAAAATCTTGGAAACCACGCAGTCTGATGTTATGGCGTCTGTTTCTGTTATCTAAGTCCTCGACTTGCGCCTGCATGAAGGCAAAACTGTCAGCTAGTGTCTCATAATCCTTTCTCAGATCATTATGAGCAAGAGAGAGTTCATCGTGCTTGGTTTCAAGAATGTCAGTGCGACTACCTATGCTGGCAATCTCTTGAGATAATGCAGTGGTAGATTTATGGACTTCACTCTCAATCTAGCTTATCAAAAATGGAGGTGAGACTAGCATCTAGATCAGCTTTAGATAGGGGATAAGTGTACTCACAGTTCCCATTGCTGATAGAGGGAACGGATGGATCGGATTGCATTTGCTTCCCTGAGGCCGCATGTAAGCTGGTGCCGGCGCCATTTTGGGACATCTTCCTGTTCTGTTTGCCTGCAGCGTCCAGGAGAAAGTGAGTAAGGTTGTGTTGTGGGCAGCGAATATGCCCGGATCTTCTTGCTGGCATGCACGGGTATGTTACCCAGGTATGGGTGATGTTTCCGCCGTGGAACGAGCGCTCTGGCCCTGGATTATCGGCCTGTGTTGTCCGGGTCAGATGGAGCTCAGGCTACTCGCGTCCGTCCCGCATCGCGCCGCGCATGCGCCCCCAATGTCCCATTTTCATCCACAGGAAAGTCATTCAGGAGGAGCTCGTGGCCAGCAGCCACACGGAGTCCCAGATCCCTTCCCTACGCCCTCCTGCTAAAAGGGCCAGGAAGAGCAGGTACCTGGATGAGTCCACAGCTGCCTTCCTCAGCCACGCCACTAGTGCCATCAGGACGGATCCAGATGCAGCTGAGGCATTTGGGTTTCTGACGGCAAATAAGTTAAGGGAGATGGATGTGGATCAAAGGAGAATGTGTGAGGAACTCATGCTGCAGCTCCTCAACAAGGGGGGAAGGGGACAAATTACATCAAAAACCCACATTTCAGATTTTGATGCCCCGCCTCCACAGCCACCACAGCAACCCCACCCACCACAACAGCATGGCAGACATTGGCAATTCCAGCCACAAGACCTCCAACAAGACCACTGGGCTGGGGATTTTCAGCCCTCAGATACTATTTTTTTTTATTATGATTTTATTTGTTATACTTTATTTCTTTTTGTATGCATAGAATGCACTTTTTGGTTAACTTGAATAATGCACAATAAAAAACAATTGTGTAGAATAATACTTGGCTATGTGTTTTACTTCAAATGACAGTTACATTTAAAAAGTACAATGTAAAATTAACAAGGGACACCAACATAGTTGTATCTTTCATCTAAAAAAACGACGGGATAATGTTGTTGTGGTAACTTGACCAAAAAAGAATAAAAAAGACAATATTATTCTTGATATCACTAGAAAAAAAAGCCGTTTTAACCACTTCAGCCCCGGAAGGTTTTACCCTCTTCCTGACCAGAGCACTTTTTACAATTTGGCACTGTGTCGCTTTAACTGCTAATTGCGCAGTCATGCAATGTTGTACCCAAACAAAATTTGCGTCCTTTTTTTCCCACAAATAGAGCTTTCATTTGATGGTAATTGATCACCTCTGCAGTTTTTATTTTTTGCACTATAAACGGAAAAAGACCGAAAATTTTGAAAAAAAATGATATTTTCTACTTTTTGTTATAAAATCCAATAAACTCCATTTTAGTCATACATTTAGGCCAAAATGTATTCAGCCACATGTCTTTGGTGAAAAAAAAGTCAATAAGCGTATATTTATTGGTTTGCGCAAAAGTTATAGCGTCTACAAACTAGGGTACATTTTCTGGAATTTACACAGATTTTAGTTTATGACTTTCATTTCTTGAGGTGCTAAAATGGCAGGGCAGTACAACCCCCCCCCCAAATGACCCCATTTTGGAAAGTAGACACCCCAAGGAAATTGCTGAGAGGCATGTTGAGCCCATTGAATATTTTTTTTTTGTCCCAAGTGATTGAATAATGACAAAACAAAAAAGAAAAACAGTTTTTACAAAAAGTTGTCACTAAATGATATATTGCTCACACATGCCATGGTTATATGCGGAATTGCACCCCAAAATACATTTTGCTGCTTCTCCTGAGTACGGGGATACCACATGTGTGGGACTTTTTGGGAGCCTAGCCGCGTACGGGGCCCCGAAAACCAAGCACCGCCTTCAGGATTTCTAAGGTCGTAAATTTTTGATTTCACTCCTCACTGCCTATCACAGTTTTGAAGGCCATAAAATGCCCAGATGGCACAACCCCCCCAAATGACCCCATTTTGGAAAGTAGACACCCCAAGCTATTTGCTGAGAGGCATGATGAGTCCATGGAATCTCATTTGGTTTTGAAAATAAAGAAAGAAAAGAAAAATGTTTTTTTTTTTTTTCTTTTTTCAATTTTCAAAACTTTGTGACAAAAAACTAGGTCTGCAATATACTCACTATACCTCTCAGAAAATAGCTTGGGGTGTCTACTTTCCAAAATGGGGTCATTTGGGGGGGGGGGGTTGTGCCATCTGGGCATTCCATGGCCTCCAAAACTGTGATAGGCAGTGAGGAGTGAAATCAAAAATTTACACCCTTAGAAACCCTGAAGGTGGTGCTTGGTTTTCGGGGTCCCGTACGCAGCTAGGCTCCCAAAAAGTCTCACACATGTGATATCCCTGTACTCAGGAGAAGCAACAGAATGTATTTTGGGGTGTAATTTCACATATGCCCATGGCATGTTCAAACAATATATCATTTAGTGACAACTTTGTGCAAAAAAAAGTGTCTTTTTCCCGCAACTTGTGTCACAATATAAAATATTCCATGGATTAGACATGCATCTCAGCAAATAGCTTGGGGTGTCAACTTCCCAAAATGAGGTCATTTGGGGGGGTTTTGAACTGTCCTGGCATTTTATGCACAACATTTAGAAGCTTATGTCACACATCACCCACTCTTCTAACCACTTGAAGACAAAGCCCTTTCTGACACTTTTTGTTTACATGAAAAAATATATTTTTTTTGCAAGAAAATTACTTTGAACCCCCAAACATTATGTATTTTCTTAAAGCAAAGACCCTACAGATTAAAATGGTGGGTGTTTCATTTTTTTTTTTTACACAGTATTTGCGCAGCGATTTTTCAAACGCATGTTTTTGGGAAAAACACACTTTTTAAAATTTTAATGCACTAAAATACACTATATTTCCCAAATGTTTGATGAAATAAAAAAGATGATCTTAGGCCGAGTACATGGATACCAAACACGACATGCTTTAAAATTGCGCACAAATGTGCAAACAACATACATTTTTAAAAGCCTTTAAAAGCCTTTACAGGTTACCACTTTAGATTTACAGAGGAGGTCTACTGCTAAAATTACTTCCCTCGATCTGACCTTTGCGGTGATACCTCACATGCCTGGTGCAAGTTTACATTTGACGCGAGACCGACGCTTGCGTTCGCCTTTGCGCGCGAGAAGGGGGGGGACAGGGGTGCTTTTTTTTTTTTTTTTTTTTTTTGCGTTTTTTATCTTATTTTTAAACTGTTCCTTTAATTTTTTTTTTTTTTTTATAATTTTTATTGTTATCTCAGGGAATGTAAATATCCCCTATGATAGCAAGGGGTAGTGACAGGTACTCTTTTTTGAAAAAATTGGGGTCTATTAGACCCTAGATCTCTCCTCTGCCCTCAAAGCAGCTGACCACACCAAGATCGGTGTGATAAAATGCTTTCCCAATTTCACAATGGCGCTGTTTACATCCGGCGAAATCTAAGTCATGAAATGCTCGTAGCTTCTGGTTTCTTAGGCCATAGAGATGATTGGAGCCATTCTGGTCTCTGATCAGCTCTATGGTCAGCTGGCTGAATCACCGGCTGCATTGTCGGGTTCCCTGTTGGGACAGGAGAGCCAGAGGAAACCATGGAAGGCAGGTGGTGGGAGGGGGGGGACATGACCTTGTAAAAGCAGTCTAGAGGCTAATAAGCCGCTAGGATTGCTTTTACATGAAAGTCGACCGCTGGCTGAAAATAATGATACCAAGATGATACCTAAACCTGCAGGCATCATTCTGGTATAACCACTCAAAGTCCAGCAACATACCAGTACGTTGCTGGTCCTTGTTGGGCATATATTGTAATCTTTTTTTTTTTCACAGGCTGCATGAAAAAAAGAGATTGATCGGTGGGTATGCCTACCATTAGAATACCTCCCTTCATCCACCCACTTCTAATGATGGGCATACATGCACCAAGTTAGGAGCAAATTGCTCCTCCGCCCCAGCTGCCCTCATGCTTCGGCATATATGCTCTTTTTTTTAACTGGTGGTGAAATTACCCCCAACAGCGCTGGAGTCATGACTTTATGTATCGTGGGAGCAAACAATGTTGCTGTCGAGATAAATAAATCCGCGCTGCAACTGAATGGCGTACCTGCTAAGCAAATGATGGTTAACAATAAAACAAAGTAACATTAAAGTATAACAGTAATGCCCCGTACACACGGTCAGATTTTCCGATGGAAAATGTCCGATCGGAGCGTGTGTGGGCTCCATCGGACATTTTCCATCGGATTTTCTGACACACAAAGTTGGAGAGCAGGAGATAAAATTTTCCGACAACAAAATCCGATCGCGTCAATTCCGACCGTGTGTGGCCTGTTCCGACGCACAAAGTGCCACGCATGCTCAGAAGAAATTCCGGCACGGAACAGCTCATTCTGGTAAACTTAGCATTCGCAATGGATACAGCACTTTCGTCACGCTGCAATGTCCAAAATGGTTTAATACAGCGCACTCTCTTCTTCTTTATAATGTGACAAGAATTAAGTAGTTTTGCTGCTCATATTCAAACACACTTCTCACAAAGTTTTATTTATGTTTTTTTATTGGGATTCCCTGAATATATTGTTATTAGTTGTCACATCTGACAGAATGTTTTTTTTTTTTTTATTTAATTTTTTTTGGGATTTTAAGCCTTTTTTTTTTTTTTAGATTTAATGTTTGTATTTTTTCCAAGGCTGATCTTTGTTCAATGTTATTTTTACTCCAGAATATTTGTGTGTGTGTTTTGTGTGTCAAGTTACCCCAACACCATTGATATCTTTTATTATTTAATCTCAAGGAGATTGTTTGTTGTTGGTGTCCCTTGTTAATTTCACATTGTATATTTGAAATGTACCTGAAATCTCACAAAAAAACTGTCCTTTTTGAAGTAAAACACATAGGAGAGTATAATTCAAAACAAAAATCCTTTATTAAGGGATCAGAACCAAACAAAGAGGAAGGCAACACTGGATCAACAGGAGAAATTAGCGAAGCCTGGGACCCCCACAGCAGACATCAATTCTTGAACATCAAAATTGGTGGCCTGAGTAGTCCATATGTAAGGGAGGGCAGTCTGGTTCAGAAGTCGCAGAGATCTAGAAAGCAGCAGATGACATCTGTGTCCCCAGGCTCTGGTACCACAAGAGGCTGCATCTTTTGCCAGACCAGACTGAGCCCAGGGCCATCACTCTCTGGTCTTCCTTCCACGCTTCCTTCCACGCTGTGGCTGTGCTGTTGGAGATGTGGCAGGAGGAGGAGTAGGACCTGGAGGAGGAGGAGGACCTGGAGGAGAAGGAGGAGGAGGAGGAGGACCTGCAGGAGGAGGACCATCGCAAAGGTGTGTCTGAGCTGTAATTTGGCCCCTCATACCTTTGTTAAGAGCCTCCAATATGAGCGACTCACATGGCTTGTTGGCCCTCCTCCATCCTCTGCATTTTATAGGCAATGGTGGCAGCAATGTCCTCCTCCACGGTGTGTGGTGCTCCCAGGACCTCTGTAGCCCTCCAAAAGAGTCCTCTGGCAGCCTCCTCTAGGGCACTCCTCCTCCTGCCACTTTCTCTTTCCAGGGGGGGTGGAGGGACCTGCAGATCAGCCAGCCGGCTCAGCCCGGCCACCTCCTGGCTGAGACTTCCCTGTGTATGAAAAAGGGACATGGTTTTAGTTGTTGCATCATCAATCACAATCATAAATTAGTACTCCCAACTAACAGCTAGTTAACATCATTGATTGGACAAGCAGAAATATTTAGAGGAATGCTATACCTGGCTCAATCTGGGCTCCTCCACATGTTGCCTGGAAGGCCCAGATTGGGCGTCAGAAGCCTCAGCCGGGGGGGAAGGAAGCGTGGAAGGAAGACTGGAGAGGGATGGCCTGGGTTCAGTCTGGCCTGCCAGAAAATGCAGCCTGTCATAGTACCACATCCTGGGGACATAGATGTCATCTGCTGCTCCGGATCTCTGTGAATCCAGGACTTTCTTGCGCTCCCTTACATATGTACTCCTCAGGCCACCAATTAAGATCTTCAAAAATGTGATGTCTGCCGTGGGGATCACCTGCTTCACAATTTCACACAATTGCTCCAGTGCTGCCTTCCTCTTTGCTTGGTTCTTGTAATGGGGGTGTTTAATCTCCCACAGACATGGCAGCTCCCTTAACATATCTATGACTACTGACATGAAGTCATTGTCTTTCACTAGCATATCCATGTTCACTGCAAGACACAACACAAGCCAAACCCTAATGTCAGACAAAACTCTCCTAATCTTGTTACAATATAGGCCTCAATGTAGAAGCAGTATAGGCACAAGTTTGTCTCTTACCTTCGTTTTTACGATCGGCGCGTCCAATGCTCCTTCCTCCACTCACAGATCATACGTAATACGCACGTGTGTTACGCTTTAGATACACTGCGCATGCGTGTAACTCCGCCCGCCCCTGGCGTTCTTTCTATTCTATTCCCCGCCCCTTTTCGTTCGGCGCAGTGGGGGAAGAGCACATGGCGGAGTCACAGCAGGTGCGGGATAATTACAGGAACGAGGAGGAAGGCCCGGATCCGGACACGTCCCGATCCAGAAGGAGACATTTTAAGGCCACAAATATGTCCTTTGGGGAGATGTTGGAGATGGTGGACATCCTGAAGAGGGCCGACTATGACGAAAAGTATGGGCCTTACCCCAACCCCAATATCAGAAAGGCCAAGATCATGGCGAAAGTGGTCAAAAGTCTTCACAGGAATTTCGGGGGAACGACGATCGAAAGATCACCTCAGGAAGCGGTGGTCGGACCTGAAATTAAGAGAGCCAGAGCAGTACAGAAAGATCCGGAGAGTGCTGCAAAAAAGTAAGTAGTTGTGCTGTGTTCCTATTCTTTTTGTCTTTATTACGTTCGTGCTGCTCCATATGCTTTTCTTAATTGTACAGTTTAAAAGGGCAACTTTAATGTTCATGGGCCCATTATTCGTTCGTATCAAACATTTTTCTTTCGGCCTCTAAAACACCATTGTTTAGGCCATATGCATTTTCCCACATTTTTTAGGGCCTACTTGGATGCCAAATATTTGTTTGTGTAGATGGGTTTGTTACTAGAATGAAATGCAAACTAGATTCTGTGTAAGGAGAGGACACTGAGCAGCTGTTTTCACATCTGGACACTGGAGCACTAGTGTGGGACACAAGAACACCATTTTTTATTAGGGGGGCTACACAGGTGCTCCAGTGTATACTATAGGGGGGTCTCCATCTGTGAAGCTTGTACTAAACAGGTAAAGTATTGCAGCTTGACAAAGGGCAATAAAAAAAATACATCTTGGAACTCGGCTAAAATAGACAATTGTACCCCACTTCCAAGCAATGTTTCCTATTTATAGTTCTGCCATCAAATATCTGTGTGCTAATTATACCATTTTTGTTTTACATAGGGGAGAAAAGACTCGGAGGACACCCCTCATCCGAGGAGACCACAGACCCCCCACCTATGGAAGAAGGTGAAATACCCCCAACCCAAGAAGAGCAGGAGGAGGAAGAAGATGTGGTGGAAATTGGCACCACAACAGGTGAGTGTCTGCGACCACAGGCTCAGGTAAGAAATGGATGCTGGCAGATTTTTGATACCTGTTTTTGTTTGGTTTCTCTCTTTTTAGGTGATCGTGATGTGAGGGATCGAGATCCTTTCACATCTGAAAGTGCCCAGATCCTGATCGGGGAGATCATGGGGTGTAATGTCGAATTGCAAAACATCCAGAAAAAAATAAATGATGTGATTCAAAAAAATAATAACATCATTGATGTTTTGGGGCGAATTTAAAACCCCACAAAATCACTTTTTGGATTGTGGTCCAATGTTTTAAATCTTTTTGCAATGTTTTGAAAAGCCAAATTTGGAGGATGCACACAGTGTGCCAACATGTGCTATCTGCCATCACGGGAGATCAATGGACGTGTTTTGGGGGTGCAACCCCTTCCTCAATTATAAAGTAGCGGTGAGGAAAGGCTTGCTCCCCCAAAACATGTCCCTTGATCCCCCGTGATGGCAGCTAGCACATGTTGACATTCGTAAATTGGTGTGCATCTTCCAAATTTGGCTTTTCCAGGGGTGATTTCCCCCCATCTGAACGCAATATCAAACACAGTTCCTAAATACTGATGTCTGATATTGCCTTCAGGTTTTACCTAATGTGAACTTTGTAAGTTCAAGTTTTTTGTCTTTCTTGTTGGTTTTACACAGGCCTGTTTTATCGTAAATGGACATTTCTATTTTTGATAATGCCACCCCAAAAATTGTTATACAACAAACATGTTGGTTTGTTTTAAAAACCTTTGGTAAATGCACATGTGATTGTGCAGGTATAAAAAAGTTGGTCAATCAAGAATGTGTGGATTATTGTCTCAACACTACAACACTTTTGGGGTGAAGTAATTGCTGTTTTCAGCGAAAATGGGGGTTATTTCCTAAGGGCAAGTCCACTTTGCACTACAAGTGCAGGTTCAGTGCAGTTGCAAGTGCACTTGTAGTGAAATGTGTTTTTGCATTTAGTAAATAACAGCCAACAGTGCTTTGTATAAGGTTACACAATCACGCCATTTTCTGCACTCAACACATTTCTGTCAGGGTCAGCTAAAACAAACACAAGCAGTAAATGTCCACAAAGAATTTCTTTTTGTTTTTTATTATAAAAAGGCTTCACATATTTGCTGGCATATTGATGGCCCCCCTACCCGCAAAGAACTCCAGGTAGCGTAACCGGACATCACGGCCACTCAGGGAGGGCAAGCCAGGACGGCCGCCTTCAAGCGCCGTCAGTGTAGTTTCATGTATCATTCCGGCCCCAGGCCCAACTGAGCCAGCATAGTTGGCCGAATGTTTCCTTAAAAAGTTATGGAGAATACAGCACGCCAGTATAATATGGTTCCGTTTATACTCCGCCATATGGATGGGTGTCATAAATAGGCGGAACCGGCTGGCCAGGATTCCAAATGTGTTCTCCACCACTCTTCGGGCTCTGGCCAGCCGGTAATTAAAAACCCTCTGTTCCGGGGTGAGGGTCCTCATCGGGAATGGCCACATCAGGTGGTCCCCCAGCGCAAACGCTTCATCAGCAACGAACACGAATGGGAGTCCTTCCACATTGTCCTCTGGAGCTGGCAAGTCCAAGCTGCCATTCTGGAGACGCCTGTAGAACTCCGTCTGGGCGATGACTCCACCATCGGACATCCGGCCATTCTTCCCCACGTCCACATACAAGAAGTCGTAATTAGCCGACACCACCGCCAACATCACTATACTATTGAACCCCTTATAGTTGAAATAGTACGACCCCGAGTTGGGTGGTGGGACGATGTGGACGTGTTTCCCATCAATTGCCCCTCCTCAGTTAGGAAAGTCCCACCGCTGGGCAAAGTGGGAGGCCACAGTCTGCCATTCCTGTGGCGTGGAAGGAAACTGTTGAGGGAAAAAATAAAACATTACTATTTTTGCTCAGAAACATGGCAAGCAGATTAGGCACAAACATTATGGGTCAACCTCCAGATAGCATTTATTAAGGGGAATTTAACAACGCCAAAGTATAAGGTCCACCTATCATATTCCCCCTCCCCCCTCTCATGGGCCATTTCTAACATTATGGGGTGTGTGGAAATCTTGGACAGGTAACCCTCTTCACTTCATTGAGAGATGAATGCCTAAATAATGGGTATTACTTGGAACAGCCCCTCCTTAGTTACACTATTGGCAGCCCACTGGACAGGTAAGAAGTGTCATAATACCAAGATATAAATACACATTGTACATATTTGAGGACATTTGGACATTCTGCTATTACCTATCAAGATAACAATAGAATACAAAAACTTTAAACAGTACCATTTGAAAGTATACAGGCAGGCCCTTGCACTACATGCTTTGGGGAATTCATCCATAAATCTGAGCACAAAAGAGATGGGTATAGTGTGTATTATGGGTTTTGCAAAGTCAGCAGATAGAGGATTGAGGATAGAAAGAGAATTGGGATCAGCTGAGTTAGCAGTTGGGGGGAGGGAGGGTTACTAAAAATTATTTGGGGACACCACAAAAAAAGCCTCTGGCACTCTGCCTGAATTTAAAGAAAAAATAACATTTCAAAACATTTTAGGGGGTGTTTGGGGTAAAGCACTACTATGGAGCTGATAAAATACATTGTTAAGTGACTACATGAGGTGAATATAGGGCCAGGAGACACCATGCTGGGGAGGTTATTGAAGGGCAAATATGTATGAAGGACCTAAAATAATAATTACATAAAAATCCAGCATGCATGAGAACAAAGGGGACATTCACAGCATATTACAATCATGATAATTAGGGAATGAGGAAAGAAATACAATATATTAGCAAACATTCAATACAATAAAATGTGATATAAAAGGATAAAAATCTTACCTTCATATACTCCTTCTGTAGGACCTGGATGATGGCAGAACAGGTCTCTGGGATAATGATCCCCAGAGCCTGGGGGGAGATGCCTGTCGAGAACTTCAAGTCCTGCAGGCTTCTCCCTGTCGCCAAGTACCGCAGGGTAGCGACGAGCCTCTGCTCCGGAGTGATGGCTTGCCTCATGCAGGTATCCTGCCTGCTAATATAAGGGGTCAGTGAAGCCAACAGACGGTGAAACACGGGGTCCGTCATCCGGAGAAAGTTCCTGAAATCATCAGGATTATTCTCACGGATCTCACGGAGCAAAGGCATATGAGAGAACTGGTCACGCTGAAGCAACCAATTCTTGGTCCATGAACTCCTCCCCACCCCGTTCATGGACTGGACTTGTGTCAAGGTCAGGACCCCAGCACCAAGCCCCCGCACAGCACGAACTCTACGAGGAGTACGCATACGCAACATGGCTAGAAAACGGTCAGCTGCTCAGAACGAAGTAACAGAACGCACTGAAGAACAGCAAGGCCTGTGAAGAGCGACCTGAAAAACAATAACGAATGAACAAGAATACAATGACTAATTAAAGTCACGCGGAACTTGCTGCACGCACTGAAGAGCAGATACAAACCCACAAGCACAAACTGAACGGCAGAAAACGATCTGAAAGCCACGAGTCTGAAAAAGCGCGAATCGTCTCTCACCAAACTTTTACTAACACGAGATTAGCAAAAGGAGCCCAAAGGGTGCCGCGCTTGGTTCTGAACCGGCCTTTTCTAGTCTCGTCGTACATGGTGTACGTGACCGCGTGGTTGGCGATGGGAAATTCCGACAACTTTGTGCGACCGTGTGTACGCAAAACAAGTTTGAGCCAACATCCGTCAGAAAAAATCCTAGGATTTTGTTGTCGGAATGTCCGAACAAAGTCCGACCGTGTGTACGGGGCATAAGACATACCATACCTGCAAAGCAAATACAAAAAAACATAGTAAAAAATAAAACATTTTTTAACGCAACCTGTGCCTAATATATATATATATATATATATATATATATATATATATATATATATGCCAAAGCATGGGGGCATCCACCCGCAAAAGGTATGAGCAAATCGCTCCTCCGCCCCTGCTGCCCCCATGCTTCGGCATATATGCTCTTTTTTTTTTTTTTAACTGTGGTGGTGAAATCACCTCCGACAGCGCTGAAGTCACGGCTTTATGTATCGTGGGAGCAAACGCTGTTGCTGTCAAGATAAATAAATCCGCGCTGCAGCTGAATGGCGTACCTGAAAACAAAAAAATGGTTAACAATAAAACACAGTAAACAGTAAAGTATAAAAAAATACATACCTGCAAAGCAAACATGATAAAACATAATAACAATAAAACATTGCAGAATAGAATATAGTAAAAAAGAGCAGAACAATAGAGAGAGAATAGAGAGTGAGAGAACAATAAAACGACAACTATTTTTGTTTTTTTTATCTTATATTTTTTTTTGTGTATTTTTTTTTTTTATAACTGTAACTTTTGTAACTGTAACCGGTTCCAGGTTCAGGTCTCTCAAAATGCGATGACATCTTGGGAGACCCTGCGAAGGTGTGCCTAGTCTGTGCAATGCTGTACCCTACGCTAAAACTCAACTAGTGTATGGTAGCGCTCAAAACATTCACCAATGCAAAGACCAGGATTGTCAGGACAGGAGGGACAATAATAGTGGGTGTCACGCCTATGTCCGCGCTTTCTACAGACACAACATTTTCCTTGGGGGGCTCGTTGGGTAGGGGTACTCGGGAGGACATAAGGAAAATGCCTCTCATGCAGCCGGCTTACTGCATTTGGTTGGGGAAGGTGAGGTGGAGCACCGTCTGGAAACAGAAGGGCTCTGACGATCTCTTCCTGGAATTAAAGGAAAGATCCAGTGCGTCCTGAAGCTCTGTATAGCACATGAGCGTTCAGCAAAGCCAACTGAAATTAGTATACAGACACTTTTTTATACCAGCATCTGGCCTTACGGGCAACTAGTTACAGCGCCAACAACTGGTCGTTGAGGTCCACCCCTCCCATATTTTGGTTATATTCGTGGACACAGAGGGGTTTCTCCACAACACCAGTCGCCGTAGTAATTTGGACAGTCGTGTCTGCATGAAGGGAGGTAAGAACGAAAACATTCTTATTATCCCTCCACTTCATAGCAAGCAAGTTATTACACTTCAAGCAGGCTCTCTCCCCCAGCCTAAGGCGGGAATCTACAAGCCGCTGGGGAAAGTCCCGGCGATTAGATCGCACGGTGCTACATGCTCCAATCTTATGATCAAACAAGTGATTAAAAAGTAATAATTGTCCACGTACAAGTGGTACCCCTGTCCGAATAAGGGTGACACCAAGTCCCACACAATCTTGCCAGCGCTTCCTATGTAGTCAGGGCAGTTTGTCGGCTCTACGTGACTATCTCTTCCCTCATAAACCATAAAACTACATGTATAGCCTGTGGCCCTGTCACAGAGCTTATACATCTTGACCCCGTATCTGGCACGCTTGCTGGAAAGGTACTGTTTGAATGACAAGCGGCCAGAAAACTTAATCAGGGACTCATCAACGCAGACAACATGATGGGGAGTAAATAAATTTGCAAAACGTTGGTTGAAGTGGTTTATGAGGGGCCGAATTTTGTAGAGCCAATCGTATCCAGGGTCTCCACGAGGACGACAGAGTTCATTGTTGTTGAAGTGCATGAACAAAATGAACGCAGAATCTGCTCGTATAGTGCCCTGGCCATGGAAGCAGAGAACACGGGCATATGGTGAATTGGGTCAGTGGACCAATATGACCGCAACTCACTCTTTTTTTGGTTATGCCCATGAGGAGGGATAGGCCCAGAAAGATCTTAAATTCGGAAACCGTAATTGGTTTCCAATCTCTGGCAAGGGAGGACTGGGGAATAGTGGCGATGTGTTGACCAGCGTACAAATGGTCCACAATAGATCTATAGAGATCTTCGGTGAAAAACAGCGGAAAAAATCAAGTGACGTAAAATTAACTGTTTCCACCTGAATGCAGGGTTGACAAGTGAATGGGCGAAGTACGGGTGCTGCAGAAGTGGTGGGTTCCCAATTAGGACTGGCGAATGCAGCAGTAAGGGCACTATGGGCACGACGGGCCTGTGTTCGTCTTCTTGGTGGCAGCGGGACACTACATGTGCTTGCCACTTCGCCAGCTTGAACTGCACTTATAGGACTCACCGCGTCACCAAGTGTTACTGCAGTGATGTATGACCAGGGTGTACTAGGCTGCTGGTGCTTGCCAGTTTACCAGAAGGAATAGCGGTGCTAGTACTTCTCTGCTCCATACGAGAGCCCTGCGGTTCTTGCACCTCAACAGCAGAAGAAGAAGATTGGGGTCTGGTGCGCCTGACCTTGGCAGGGACCACAACTCCGTCGTCAGAGCTATCTGTCATGGAGCCGCTGCTGTCTGCAGGTTTGTATTCTGAGCCTGAATCTGACAGATGAGTGACTTCCTCTTCACTATCTGTCATGCTCAGAAATGTGTAGGCCTCTTCACTGGTGTACCTTCGATTTGCCATTTTGGGCTCTAAATTTAGTGGTACACTAGTGAGACTCACAGGTAAAAAAGCTCCAGACTGTTAGCGACTGTATCAAAACGCTACCAAAAAACTGTTAGCGATCGCAGGGATCAGGCCTGACTCTGTGAACGCTGCAGTTATGTGTTTAGTGTTTTGCAAGTGACAGTGATCGATCGATACTGCACTTGGGTGGGCTGGGCTGGGCGGAGGGGCAAAACGCAGGTGCTGGCAGGTATCTGGGCTGATCCCGCTAACACTGCGTTTTTGGGAACCCTAAACTGCTGGGGACGCTAGTATAGATCTGATCGGATCAGATATTGATCTGTTCAGATACTATATCACTAAGGGAGGTGTATGCTGCGTTCGTGGGTGTTAGCGGTACTGGCACTAACCTGACGCTGCCTGGAGCGACGCAGACCCTATCTGACCATTAAACCTAACTTATATCACCCGCCGGGCGATTAGGAGGTTAAACCTTTATTAGGTAATAAACGGCGGATGCCCTGACACTATAAAAAACCAACTAACCAGCGTCACCCGTAACAGTTAAACGGTGATCACTGGTGAAAGGGTTAACTAGGGGACAATCAGGGGGTTAAAACCTTTACCAGGTAGTATATGGGGGTACCTGACGCTATAAACACCTGACGCGAACCTAAATACTTACCTGTCTAACTTAGCATCACCTGTGATACTAATACAGCGATCAAAAAAAAAAAAAGAGAAAAAAAAAAACTGCTATTGGTGTCACTGTGACAGGGGGTACAGGGGGGTGATCGGGGGGTGAAAAGTGTGCCTAGAGTGTTCTACTGTACGTGTAGTGTTTGGTGCACTTACTTGATGTCTTCTCTCCTTGGAAGCCGGAACGAAAAGGCTTCACGAGGAGCGATTACATCACTTCCTCTGCCGCTGTTTACATTACAGCAGCAGAGGAAGATTCTCATTCGCCAGGAGCGATCGTGAGGGGGTGGCCATGAATCAGTGATCGTTCCTGACGGTAATCCGACCGCTGCAGGTAAGCCCTTATGCCTGCCCGTGCCTTTGTGCCGACATACATCGGCGTGCGGCGGTCGGCAACTGGTTAAATACGTTTGGCAGAACTCCGTCAGTATAACTAGCAAAGCTGCTTCATTATTATCCCATTAACTGCTTGCCGACCGCCGGCTGTCAATTGACGGCCAGGCGGCGCAGCTCTTGTTGCAGGAGGGTGTCATATGACGCCCTCGCTTTGCCGGCCCACCAGGGAGCGCGCGCCGCCGTGTCACTGGGCACCCGGTGCGCGTGCCCGGCGGCCGCGATGTCCGCTGGGCACCCGCAATTTCCGGTAACACAGCAGGACCATGGATCTGTGTGTGTAAACACACAGATCCACGGTCCTGTCAGAGGAGAGGAGACCGATGGTGTATTCCCAGTACAGAGGAACACCGATCGGTCTCCTCCCCTTGTGAGTCCCCTCCCCCTACAGTTAGAAACACTCCCTAGCAAACACAGTTAACCCCTCGATCACCACCTAGTGTTAACCCCTTCCCTGCCAGTCACATTTATACAGTAATCAATGCATTTTTATAGCACGGATCGCTGTATAAATGTGAATGGTCCCAAAAATGTGTCAAAAGTGTCTGATATGTCGCAGTCACGATAAAAATTGCAGATGGCCGCCATTACTAGTAAAAAAAAGATTAAAAAAAATAAAAATGCTATAAATTTATCCCCTATTTTGTAAACGCTATGACTTTTGTGCAAACCAATCAATACACCCTTATTGCGTTTTTTTTTTTTTTTTACCAAAAATATGTAGAAGAATACGTATCGGCCTAAACTGAGGGAAAAAAATTGTTTTAAAGAAAAAAAAATTGGATATTTATTATAGCAAAAAGTAAAAAATATTGTGTTTTTTTTTCAAAATTGTCGCTCTTCTTTTGTTTATAGTACAAAAAATAAAAACCGCAGAGGCGATCAAATACCACCAAAAGAAAGCTCTGTTTGTGGGAAAAAAATTATACCAATTTCATCTGGGTACAGTGTTGTATGACCGCACAATTGTCATTCAAAGTGTGATAGTGCTGAAAGCTGAAAAATGGCTTGGGCAGTGAAAATGCCCTGTATTGAGGTGGTTAAAGAAGAAGAGAATGTGCACTACATTTCGAGATATCATAATTTTCCCGCATCATGAATGTTAATTCTCCATTACGAGCGCTAATTTACAAGACCGACCGCTTCCGGCTCGTCCTTGCTTCCGAGCATGCATGTTTGTACTTTGGACTTTTGTATGATGGACTTGTGTACACACGATAGGAAAATCCGACAACAGACCGTTGTCCACGGAAAATCCGACAACAATTGTCCGATGAAGCATACAAACGGTCGGATTTTAGGCCAACAGTCTGTCAACAGACAATTCCCGTCGGAAAATTTGATCGTGTGTACGAGGCTTAAGACCCCATACACATTATTAGATTTTCTGCAGATTTTTGTCTTTAGATTTACCAAAACCATGTAATATGAGGTCAAACCTTAAGAGTTTCAATTTGTATGCAATCAAACAGGCCCTTGCACTACATGGTTTAGGTAAATCTGAAGACAAAAATCTGCAGAAAATCTAATAGTGTGTATGGGGCTTTACTCCTCTGGGATTTTGGGTCTGAGAGTAGGCTATGTTTGTACAGGAGCTTATGACTGAGAGAAAATCGGGACTGTTGGCAAGTATGAGATGTATATATATATATGAATTGTATTGTACTTGTACTGTCTGCCCTAATGTTGTAAAGCGCTGCGTAAACTGTCGGCGCTATATAAATCCTGTATAATAATAATAAGATATATATATATATATATATATATATATATATATATATATATATATATATATATATATAAATATATATAATTTTTTTTTTTAAGAGTCTCTATAGGATGAAATGGTGGGCATATTTGTATGTCACATGATATTTGTGCAAATTTTTTTGGAAAAAATACACAAATACACAAAGTGGAACTATGGTCAAAATGAAAAAAATCAATATGTCATGTAACTCCACAATGTGTTAAACATCTCACTAGTTGTTTTGCAAACAGCAGTAAGGATATTCAGATATCTACCTTGTCCCCTGCAGCTCAAAACCCTCATGTCCACTTCCTTTAAGGAGGAGACAATGCTGTTTCCGCTGTCTGTAAATGCCTCAGTTGTCCTCTTTTGTGTGATGCTGCTGTGAAGAAACTACAGCTTGTTGTGCTTACATCGCTGGGGGGCTCCGCCCACTCCCCCCTCACGAGTGACCCATGAAGTCCCGCCCACTCCTACCTATGTCCCGCTCCCGCCTACTCCGACCAATGCCTGCCCACTGCTCTTTCTCTATAAGTAAGAGGTAGAAAAGGGGTAGAAAACCCCAGGGACTTTTAAGGTGCTTAGATAGATGAAGTAAATAGATGATATAAACTTTAGTGATACATGTGATATCTCATTCCTTGTCTTTTATTATTTCCAGCATACCACAAATCATACCTAAACTCCTGAGGAAGCTCCAAATGAGCGAAACATGTTGAGTGGTAGTTAGTGAGTGGTATTCTTCCCATCAATTATATTGTTGGATGTGGACATTAGGAGACTTTTTAATCATGTTTTGTAATGTTATGTAATTGTATAAACAAATACATTTTTATTTTTATATACATGTCTTTCTACTCTATTTACTTCATCTATGTAAGCGCCTTAAAAGTCCCTGGGGTTTTCTACCCCTTTTCCCTCTCTTGCTTACATTGTCCATATGGCATGTGGTGCTAAAGTTTGATTGTTTCTGCCCTCTACATAATAAATGCTTGGCTTCTCTAAAAAGCTGACAGAGGAAAACAGGCAGCAAGAAGCATACAGAAAAATCTGTGTGTAAAGTTACCTGCAGACAAAAGTAATAATGATGATATAATTATTACAATATAAAAAAAAATATATAAAATGTTTATACTCTCCTCTGTGCACCTGGCTCCAACTCCCCCATCCTCTGTGCACCTTGCTCTGTCCTATCCTCCACCTGGCTACAACTCCCATCTCCTCTGTGCACCTGGCTCCATCCTAACCTCCACCTGTCTGCAGCTCCCCTCTCGTCTGTGCACCTGGCTCCGTCCTACCATCCACCTGGCTGTAACTCCCTTCTTCTCTGTGCACCTGGCTCCGTCCTACCCTCCACCTGGCTGCAAATCCCTTCTCCTCTGTGTACCTGGCTCCATCCTACCCTCCACCAGGCTGCAACTCCCCTCTCCTCTGTGCACCTGGCTCCATTCTTCCCTCCACCTGTCTGCAACTCCCTCTGTGCACCTGGCTCCTCTGTGCACCTGGCACCATCCTACCCTCCACCTTGCTGCAACTCCCCTTGTCCTCTGTGTACCTGGCTCTGTCCTACCCTCCACCTGGCTGCAGCTCCCTTCTCCTCTGTGCACCTGGCCCGGTCCTACCCTCCACCTGGCTGCAACTCCCCTCTCTGTGCACCTGGCTCAGTCCTCCCCTCCACCTGGCTGCAACTCCCTACTCCTCTGTGCACCTGGCTCCGTCCTACCCTCCATCTGTCTGCAACTCCCCTCTCCTCTCTGCACCTGGCTCCGTCCTCCCCTCCACCTGGCTGCAACTCCCCTCTCCTCTGTGCACCTGGCTCCGTCCTACCCTTCACAAGACTGCAACTCCCCTCTTCTCTGTGCACCTGGTTTTGTCCTACCCTCCACCTGGCTGCAATTCCCCTCTCCTCTGTGCACCTGGCACCATCCTCCCCTCCACCTGGCTGCAACTCCCCTCTCCTTTGTCCACCTGTCTCTGTCCTCCACTCCACCTGTCTGCAACTCCCTTATCCCCTGTGCACCTGGCTCCATCCTTCCCTCCGCCTGTCTGCAACTCCCTCTGTGCACCTGGCACCGTCCTACCCGCCACCTGGTTGCAACTCCCCTTGTCCTCTGTGCACCTGGTACCGTCCTACCCTCCACCTGGCTGCAACTCCCTTCTCCTCTGTGCACCTGGCTCTGTCCTACTCTCCACCTGGCTGCAAATTCCTTCTCCTCTGTGCACCTAGCTCTGTCCTACCCTCCACCTGGCTGCAACTTCCTTCTCCTCTGTGAACCTGGCACCGTCCTAACCTCCACCTGGCTGCAACTCCCCTTGTCCTCTGTGCACCTGGCTCCGTTCTACCCTCCACCTGGCTGCAACTCCCTTCTCCTCTGTGCACCTGGATCCATCCTCCCCACCACCTGGCTGCAACTCTTTTCCCCTTTGTGCACCTGGCTCTGTCCTCCCCTCCACCTGGCTGCAACTCCCTTCTCCTCTGTGCACCTGGCTCTATCCTACCCTCCACCTGGCTGCAATTCCCCTCTCCTCTTTGCACCTGGCTCCGTTCTACCCTCCACTTGGCTGCAGCTCCCTTCTCCTTTGTGCACCTGGCTCCATCCTACCCTCCACCTGGGTGCAACTCCTTTCTCCTCTGTGCACCTGGCTCCGTCCTACCCTCCACCTGGCTGCAAATCCCTTCTCCTCTGTGCACCTGGCTCCGTCCTACCCTCCACCTGGCTGCAACTCCTTTCTCCTCTGTGCACCTGGCTCCGTCCTCCCCTCCAGGTCACAGGGGACACAGGATGATTAGGGGCACAGGGGTCACAGGATGGTCAGGGGTTACAGGGGACACACGATGATCAGGGAACTCGGGAAACACAGGGGACACGGAATGACCAGGGGCTTGGGGGGACACGGGGGACAACCGGATGATTAGGGGTAGAGTCATGGGGGAATAAATAAAGGGGAAAAAAACTGCGTTAATCCAATGAACTAATATGGGTGGACAAATCCCAAAGCTGCAATTAATGTGGGATAAACACAGATATAGGTTAAAAAAGAGAAAATCGCGCTTAATAAAGTCCAAATTAATAATATATAGTATTCCAAATGCTGCAAAATCGCGCTTAATAAAGTCCAAATTAATAATATATAGTATTCCAAATGCTTGACCAACTGAAGATATGTTCAATGTTCACCCGGTGACTAAATCACAAAAAGTGTACCATCACCTTATGGAAAATATGCTTACCAGATAAATAAGCAGATGACTATAACCCTAGCCCGGGCTAGTGGTTTTGCAAGATGGAATGTATGAGTTTCGAACCTCTCAGCATGGGTTGGTGTTGATTCCAAAATTGTTTTTTTTGTATTGACCAAAAAAACAGAAAAATGACATAGCGTAATATTGTCAAAAAAATAAAACTGTATGCACAATAGATGCAATTGCACTCACACTGTGAACAACCAAGGATTGCACAAACAGAGAATCACCCAGTGGATAAAGCAGGATTATGTGTACCGTCACCACAAGGCAGATGTCTCTTTATGAAAAAAACTCAGGTGAATTCAGGTGAGGAGAGCTCAGAACTCACATCCACCACTGACACTTCTCTCAGAGGTTCTCCAGGGGCCCCAATACAGAGCAGGGCCCCCACCCACACCCAGTGGTGCTCCAGTTTTACCTGGACAGGATCTGCAGCTTGTATCGGAACCTCTGCACACAGGTGACGGTATATCGGAGGTCTCCAGCCAGAGAGAGTTACCTGATCATTCATATCATCTGATGAACGCTGAATTTCCCTGAGACATCCGCTCTGTTACCTGCCTGCATTGGGATAAAGGCCCTGACCGGGTTTATGGTCACAAGCTTCTTTTGCTTGCTGTTTGCTAAGCCTTCATTTCTCATGGTGATCACTTCTTGGATGCGGTGGTGGATTTGTCACGGAATTATTTCCATCATATTTGAACTTTATACTTTTGCACATTTTTGAATATTTCCTTGATTATTCTTTATTCAATATCTTATTTAATAATAATTTTTTTGATTTTTCAATTAATCTATACCCCTAGGGATAAGGTTTTTCACGTAATAGATAATGTCAATTATTAATTAAGTGATTCATTTGTTAACGTTTAACATTGATGCTCACCAATTATTATTATTTTTATTCACATTTTTATCAATCTTAGCGCTGCTATTGTTTTTTTTTTTTTTTTTTATTCAAAAATATTTATATTTCAAATATGAGTGTATATTACCTTCAATCGATAAGAAAAAAAATAAAAATAATGAAGTTGATAAGTGTTTATTGTGTAGTGAAAAATTGTACTTAAATTGATGAGATATAAACACTCAATCGCCATAAGCAAGTGATGAAAAATAATTGAATAGTAATGAAAAATATATATATTTTTTATATAATAAATGAAAAATTATTAAAAATTGAATAAAATTAAAAGTGAATGAAATTAAAATAAAAGTAAAATTGAATGTTCCAATAAGAGATGAAATATGTAACCTCTCTCTGTTGGATGGACAATACCAAACATTGATATAATGATTAATATAGAAAATAATATTTTATAATTGAAATAATAAGACAAATGATAAAAATAAAAAAAATTGTAGAAATAGTCGCTATATGTGCAGACCCCCACATACGTGTCTCAGACCAGGTTCACAATATTTATTCAGCCTAAGAGTTGTCAATGAAGGCATTCACAACAACAATATTTAGCCCGTAGGGCGCATATGTCCTAACCTTGTGTATCCATGACATTTCAAGTTTAGAGATCTCTCTCACAATGGAACTACCTCGCCAGTTGGGGCTATACTTATGAATACCTAAAAAAAGGGTATTTGAGGGATTCTTCCTGTGTACCAAGTAATGTTTAGACGAGTGGTTCTTAAATCCTGATTTAATATTGGTGATATGTTCATTTAACTTGACCTGCAAGGGGGCGTTTGGTCCTCCCTATATACTGTAATTCACATGGACATTGGAGTAAATACACCACGCCCAATGTGGAGCAGGTAATGAAAGGTTTAATATCATGACGGATTTGAGTGCTAGTGGACAAGAAATTAGTAGTCCTCCTATGGGTACAGCTATTAAATGAACACACCCTACATCTACGGCATTGGTAATAACCTGTTAGTTGGTTAAAAAAAATACCTTTTTTATGGGCGGATCTAGAATATTAGGAGCCACTCTATTCCTCAAAGAAGGTGCTCCTCTGAAGATCACCTGCGGCCTTTCTGGCAGAATATTCCCCAACACACGATCATTGCGAACAATATGCCAATGTCTTGACACCATTTGTTTGACGCTTTTATGTTGCAATGAATAAGTGGTCAAGAATGGAATTCCTTGGGGGAATTTATCTAGATTTTGGGATGACCTATCCACAAGAAGATCCTCTCTATTAAGCTGTTTAACAGAATTTAAAGCAATCTTCAGATTATCCTCTTTGTAGCCCTTCTCTAAAATCTCTGGGTAAGGATCTCAGCTTGTTCTAAGAAACTGTTCTGGAACAGTTTCTCTTGAGCCTCATATACTGGCTCTTCGGAACTGATCCAAGCCAAGGCCTATGATGGCAACTATTTGTAGGGATAAATGAGTTCCTGTCTGTGGACTTACAGTAGGTTGAGGTGGTAAGTCTATCAGCCTCAACTGTAATTTTTCTAGGCAAAAAAATTATTCTTGGTTTGGCTCCTCTCATATTTCAACTCTATACCTCTCTCAATATGGTTGAGAAAAGCCGTAAAGGACTGAAGAGACAAAACATCCCCCTCCCATAGGAGGAGGATGTCATCTATGTAACGGATCCACAGGACCAACTGAGGTATGTCCCGGGCATAGATGACATCCTCCTCCCACCTGGCCATAAATAAATTGGCGAGGCTAGGGGCATATTTAGCCCCCATAGCAACCCCCCCTGCTCTGCTTGTAGAATTAATGACTAAATCTGCTTATTTGGCTTACAATCTGGTAAGCATGTTTTCCATAAGGTGATGGTACACTTTTTGTGATTTAGTCACCTGGTGAACATTGAACATATCTTCAGTTGGTCAAGCATTTGGAATACTATATGTTATTAATTTGGACTTTATTAAGCGCGATTTTCTCTTTTTTATCTAGAGTCATGGGGACACAGGAAGATTGTGATTCAGGGTTCACAGCGGACATAGGATGATCAGTAGACTATGTTACAGGGGACACCGCATGATTAGGGGCTCGCAGGTCACATGGGACATAGGATGATTGCGATTCAAGGGCCACAGTGGACACTGGATGATTCAGGGACTGTGGGGTCACAGGATGATCAGGGGCTCTGCGGCCACAGGGAACACCCTCTCTCTTTTTCTCTCTCCCTTCTCTCGCTTTAAAAAAACATAACATATGTGAATCTTTAAAAATATTAGGTAAAAATTGACATTATAAACATATGGATCAGTGACAACTATTCCATCTTCCACTGCTGCATTGCTGCAGCAGCACTAGCAAAGGCGCGTATCTTTTGCTGACTCTGTTTTACATAGCACACACCCAGCTATTGATTGGCAAATTGACGTGTGTTATGTAAAATACACTGAGAAGGATAGAAGGAACAAGGAGTCATGGGAACTGTAGTTCCCTGTGGGAGATATAGAGACTAGCACAGTGACAGGAATTAACATACCAACTCTGCAGAACTCCTCCCACCATCCCTAGCATTAAAGACCCCAATTGCAGCTATATGGTAGGAAAATAATCATTTCAGTTATTATGTTTATTACCATGTGTAACTTTCAAGTATTTATATGAGAATTTACTAAAATGTTTATGTTGCCTTTAGTTGTACTTTAAATTAATTTTAATGCACAAAAACACAAAATAATACCCAAATGTTTGGTAAAATATAAAAGATGATGTTATGCTGAGTAAATAGATATGAAACATGTTACCCTTTTAACCCTTTCATGACTAAGCCTATTTTTGAAATTTGGTGTTTACAAGTTAAAATCCGTATTTTTTGCTAGAAAATTACTTAGAGTTCCCAAACATTATATATATTTTTTTAGCAGAGAATCTAGAGAATAAAATGGCGATTGTTGCAATATTTTTTATCACACGGTATTTGTGCAGCGGTGTTTTAAACGCAAATTTTTGGAAAAGGGACACTTTCATGAATTTTAAAAAATCCAAACAGTAAAGTTACCCCAATTTTTTTGTATAATGTGAAAGATGATGTTACGCCGAGTAAATAGATACCAAACATGTCACCCTTTATAATTGCACGCACTCGTGGAATGGCGACAAACTACGGTACCTATGAATTTCCATAGGCGATGCTTTAAAAATGTTTTACGGTTACCAGGTTTGAGCTACAGAGGAGGTCTAGGGCTAGAATTATTGCTCTCGCTCTGATGATCGCGGCGATACCTCACATGTGTGGTTTGAACACCGTTTACATATGCGGGCGCGACTTCCGTATGTGTTTTCTTCGCTGCGCGAGCTCGCGGGGACAGGGGCACTTTAAAAAATTTTTTAATTAATTACTTTATTTATTTATTTTATTTATTTTTTTACTTTAAAATTGTGTTTAAAAAAAAATTTTTTTTTTTTTTTACTTTTATTGCTGTCACAAGGAATGTAAACATCCCTTGTGACAGTAATAGGTGGTGACAGGTACTCTTTATGGAGGGATGGGGGGTCTAAAAGACCCCCCATCCCTCCTTTACACTTCAAAGTATTCAGATCGCCAAAAACGGCGATTCTGAATACTGTGTACTTTTTTAAATTCGGCGCCATTGGCAGCCGAGTAAACGGGAAGTGACGTCATGACGTTGCTTCCGTGTTTACAACAAGAAGGCTGGAACGAAGCCGCTCACAGCTTCGTTCCAGCCCGCCCCCAGCCGCCGAAGATTCCCGATTGGACACCGGGCCTCCCGATCGCAAGGGAGGCCCAATAACAGCGGCGGGAGGCGGCGGGAGGGGGGGGATGTCCCCTCCCACTCCTCCGGTATAACAACCGAGCGGCTTTTAGCCGCATCGGTTGTTATATATGGGTAGCCGATCGCCCGCTGGAAACAACGGTACCGGGATGATGCCTGCAGCTGCGGGCATCATCCCGGTATAACCCCAGAAAGCCGAGTACGCATATCTGCATACGGTCGGCGGGAAGAGGATATTATATTGCATCCGCCCATGGAACAGTGGCAAATTACAGTACCTAAAAATTTCCATAGGTGATGCTTTACTGGTTACCAGTTTACAGTTACACAGGAAGTCTGGTGCTAGAATTATTACTCTTGCTCTGACGTTCATGGTAACACCTCACATATGTGGTGCGATTGCTGTTTACATATGTGTGCAGGACCCATGTACATGTTCGCATTTGTGCATGAGCCTCAATGGCCCTCAACATTTCACACTACCCAAACCCCTCAGTTCCCAGTAACCTCCTACAGTGCCCCCAGTGTCTCAGAGTACCTTTATTATATATATATATATATATATATATATATATATATATATATATATATATATATATATATATATATTTTGTAATAGTCCCTGTCACTGGGAAAAGGGATGGGATCTCTAACCCTGTGTCCATGTCTTATGGAGAGCCAGCAGGTTGTGTGCCCAGGTGCACACAGCCCATATAACGAGGGGCTAGTGAGAGCAGAGGGAGGAGGAAAGTGGAGTGTGTGTAGCTTGTTGCTACTGCTGTGTGAAGACAGACCTGTGTCTGGAGAGTGGTCTGCCCTGTGGGAGTCTGCAGCCTATGTAAAGGGGATTCTTTGCCCAGGGACTGGGAAAGGCTGGCCAGCCTTGAGAGTCGGGGAGACTGAGGAAGCCAGTGAGTCCAGGGGGCTGTAAAGAATTGGCAAATCTGTTGAGAGCAAGCAGAGGAACTGCTGACAAGAGAGCCAGGTGGCTTGGTATGTTTTCCTTATTTTTGGAGTGCTTAATGAAGTTAAACCCCTGCGTGGGAATCCTGAATGGACCTTTTTGCTTTTGTTTTCCGGTTTAATAAACGTGGGCTACCAGGCCCTTAACTATAATGCCTGTCTGATGTGGACTCACTGCACTAAAAACGCATTTATCGCTTGAGTTAAATACCCCAAACATTACAATATATATATATATATATATGAATAAACCACATACAACACAAAACACATCTGGTGGATGTTCCAACATAAAGCCAAGGACAAACAACACATGTGAAGGGACCATACATGGTTGAAGTGGACCTAGGACAGACCCATGTCCCCAAATGTAAAATCATCATTGACACTATGAATGCTTATTGGTTGGTTCTTTCATTTTAACACTAGACCTTGGTTGGGTGGCCACCCACAGCTGTTGTTTTTATTAGATATTATATATTTTTTCTTTGAAATATTTAGTGTACTATCAGGTTAGGAGTGGGGCAGTGATATTTTTAACATAGTCTTGTGTTGTATGTGGTTTATTCGTATATATAAAATAAAGGTGCAGTTTTGGGTGCTGTCATATATTCAAATTTTTAATCCAATTTTTTTTCCTTTTTTATTTTAAATAATGTTTTCCTTTGAGATGAGACTTTTTGGAGATGAGATTGTTTGATGTCTATTGCTTGCTGGTTTTTGTAATATTACATGTTTTATGGATGGCTCCCCCCAGTGGTGTATTTAGGTTTTGTGCTGCCCTAGGCCTGACTAAACACATGCACCCCCCTAATTTAAATATGATCCACCCCATCCTGCCGAAGCCACACCACTTCCTGTTTAAGACCCACCCTATCATCTGTAAACAACACCCCTTCCTCTTTAGGCTCATTTGGCACCTTTCGGGGGGTCGGGGGGAACGGGTACCTGTTTCTGACAGGTACCCTTCCCCACTTCTGGGAGACTGCGCTGTCCTCTCTGAAGTTTGCCCCCCCTCCTCCTTCCTCCACTGGGCCATTCAGAAAGTGCAATGCGCTTCGCACATGTGCAGTAGAGAACCGGTCGGTTTCCCTTACCATGAATGATATTGGCAAAACCCGAGAGCCAATCCGAAAATCGGCTGAGGTGTCGACATCGTTGGATCCCTGGACAGGTAAGTGTCCTAATATTAAAAGTCAGCAGCTACAGTATTTTTAGCTGAGTTTTAATGCTATCACGGGGGGGGTCTCACTGTGCCCATCAATTGCAGCCTCACTGTGCCCCATCAAACGCAGCCACTGTGCCCATCAAATGCAGCCACTGTGCCCATCAAATGCAGCCACTGTGCCCATCAAATGCAGCCACTGTGCCCATCAAATGCAGCCACTGTGCCCTCAAACGCAGCCACTGTACCCATCAAATGCTGCCACTGTGCTATCAGACGCAGCCACTGTGCCCATCAAATGCTGCCACTGTGCTATCAAATGCAGTCACTGTGCCCATCAAATGCAGTCACTGTGCCCATCAAATGCAGTCACTGTGCCCATCAAATGCAGCCACTGTGCCCATCAAACGCAGCCACTGGGCCCATCAAATGCAGCCACTGTGCTATCAAACGCAGCCACTGTGCCATCAAACGCAACCACTGTGCCATCAAACTTAGCCATTGTGCCCTCAAACGCAGCCACTGTGCCCATCAAAGGCAGCCACTGTGCCCATCAATTGCAGCCAATATGCCCATCAAACTCTCCCACTGTGCCCATCAAACGCAGCCACTGTGCCATCAAACGCAGCCACTGTGCCCATCAAACGCAGCCACTGTGCCCATCAAACGCAGCCACTGTGCCCATCAAACGCAGCCACTGTGCCCATCAAATGCAGCCACTGTGCCATCAAATGCAGCCACTGTGCCCATCAAATGCAGCCACTGTGCCCATCAAATGCAGCCACTGTGCCCATCAAATGCAGCCACTGTGCCCATCAAATGCAGCCACTGTGCCCATCAAATGCAGCCACTGTGCCCATCAAATGCAGCCACTGTGCCCATCAAATGCAGCCACTGTGCCCATCAAATGCAGCCACTGTGCCCATCAAATGCAGCCACTGTGCCCATCAAATTCTGCCAGTGCCCATCAAATGCTGCCAGTGCCCATAACACTGATATACTTTATTCAATCACTGTACCTGCTGTCCTGGGGGTTTCCCTCGTGCTCCTCTCTCTCCTCCTGACGTCACAGCCAGATCCTGCCCCAGGGCCAAGGAGAAGATTCACTGCAGGAAAGCAGTGCAGGGGAGGGTAGGCGGAGCTTAAGGCTCCACCTGTCACCTGCTGCTTATGGGGGCGCGAGTGACACACGCCGCCCCCCCCCGCATGAGAGAAAGCCCCCCCACCCGTCTTGCCGATTCCTGGCTCCCGCTGCTGCCTCCTGCACACATGCAGCCCACGGCGGCCGGCTTTCTGTAGCGGTGTATGGGTGTGCTTGTCAGAGAGTAGGGGGGCGTGAGATACACGCCCCCACCCTCTGCCAAGCACGCCCATAAACAGTGGCGCTGCTACAGAAAGCCGGCCGCCGTGGGCTGCATGTGTGCGGGAGCCGGTAATCGGCAAGATGGGTGGGGGGGCTTTCTCTCATGCGGGGGGCGGCCCTTTTTGCCGCCCCCCCGCAAAGTGCCGCCCTAGGCCTAGGCTTTGTCGGCCTAGGCCAAAACACAGCCCTGGCTCCCCCACCAGTCTTAATAAGAAAGTTTACAAACCTTGTAGGACTCTATATAAATAAAATGAATTGTGCCCGCGCTAAAAAATATATGAACCGAAAAAAATGTATATGAATATATATAAACTGAGTAAGAAATATATGTGCAGAAATATTAAACCATAATTAGTATGCTAATAAAAAGACATACATATATAAATATATAATGTGCAATCCTTATATATAAAATTCACAAAGTGCATCCACATAAAAGTGCAATCCTTCTATAAAATGCTGAAAGTGCATCATGCATGAATATAAACCTAATTGATAAGTGCAAATCCTGTGACAATCAAGTGTCCAAACAAAATCCGATCAGCAGCTCTAAACTTGAGCAAAGAAGTGTTAGAAAACAGTGTCCATTAACAAAGTGTTCATCATGCTTCTCCTGATAAGTGTGCAAAACACAACAAGCTGGATGTGCTCTCCCGTGGTCCCCCACTTGTGCTTGCGCTCACCTCTATTCGTGTGACACGGTAGTTAAACAGTGTCAAACATGCATTGGGGCCACTCCTGGGCTCACTCAGGATGCAATGATGTATATCCAATCCTCACAGGTAAAGCCAAAGCATCATTCATAAAAGAAAAAAAGAAACCTCCATAGTGTAATATAGTAAGGGATTTAGTTAAAGTAAGAGAAATTCCTCCAGGAGGGTACTCATAGTGTGCGGGTGCTACAGTGCACCAAACTATACAGGTGTGTTTCGTATAGCAGCGGCTCGTGTGGCATGCGGTGTGGTGTATATTAACCTCCTTCCTTGCTGACAGCTCCGTCCTACCCCTCCCCGACGCGTATTTGGCACAGGGATCACGTGCCTTCCTCTGGGGGATATCGAAGGCACGTGATCCCTGTGCCGAATACGCGTCGGGGAGGGGTAGGACGGAGCTGTCAGCAAGGAAGGAGGTTAATATACACCACACCGCACGCCACACGAGCCGCTGCTATACGAAACACACCTGTATAGTTTGGTGCACTGTAGCACCCGCACACTGTGAGTACCCTCCTGGAGGAATTTCTCTTAGGCCCCTTTCACACTGGGGCGGTGGGGGCGTCGGCGGTACAACAGCACTGCTGTACCGTCGTTCTTGCAGCGGTATTCGGCCGCTAGCGGTTCGGTTTTAAATAAATTAAGTATAAAGAGCTGCGCTTAGAACAATGATTAAGGTATGCTGCCCCCCTAAAAAGAGCTTCCCTAGGGATTCTCTGCTGATTAGAATTGTGTTACCAAGGGGTATGGCGCTCCCTATAGAGTGATATATGGGAGGGGTGGTTTAGTGTGTTCTCAGGTGGTTTCCCCCATTATAGTCCCAAGGAAGGTACCTAATAACCACAGGGAAACCTAGTTACCTTAAATTTATATGTCTGTACCCACACACATATATATATACACGTACACTCACATATACCAGCAGGGATAAGAGGTTGTTATGGACAGGGGCCGTCTTCGGTTGTGGTTCACTCAGATCCCTATAATAAGGGGTGTGAGCTGGGACAGGTCTGCACCATATACCACCACAAATGAGGTAACTATGCCGTATATGTATAGGACATATACATACACTAAACTAGTGCAAGATAATCCAAACCATAAGTATAAATAAACTCTGCTTAAACGGTACAAAATAAATAAATATATATAAAGATATGTGCCATAACATTACATATTATAATCAAAGTTAGTGCAAAAAAACATTTTATAATCAAAATTAGTGCAAAAACCAGTTGCAATTTTTCAGTGATTATAGTCCTTAAAGTGAAATAACTTGTTCAGACCCAGTGTTCCAAGCAATTTCGTGACTTGAGTGCTCTCGGATAATTCCTGTGACTTTTGTGCTCCCCCTTATGGGTCCCCACTCACCAGATCCAACAGCCCCAGAAGGGGCAGATAGCATAGGATGTCTCAATCACGGTCTCCTCTCCACAGCATTCATGCGGGGCATTCGGGATGATCTCCGTGCTATTGGTTTTCCCAATGGATTCCCGGATCCTCCAACCTCAGAAGGGGACAGATTACATGGGGTGTTGCGGTCACGTTTGTTTCTCCCCCACCGTCCTAACGAGCATCCAGGTAGTGTCCTTACTATTGGGTTCAATGTTCACAATGGCTCCCTAATAAAAAGAAAAAATAGGAGGCTCCCATGGTGTAGTAAATATAAGAACCTTTATTCAAAAGACTCCATCACCATACAACGGAGTGAAATAAAAATAAAAATAAAATAAATTTAAAAACAAGGATAAGCTAAGTAAAATAAACAGTTTGCTAGCTCAGGGTAAAAGATGTGCCTGAGAACGGCGCCACGCACGCTACGTCACTTCCGGGTACGGACTCTGTCTGGAACGCAGGTGGAGCGCAAATAGCTCCAACCCGCGGCACGCATCTTATTGTCACGGGCCCGTTCTCAGGCACATCTTTTACCCTGAGCTAGCAAACTGTTTATTTTACTTAGCTTATCCTTGTTTTTAAATTTATTTTATTTTTATTTTTATTTCACTCCGTTGTATGGTGATGGAGTCTTTTGAATAAAGGTTCTTATATTTACTACACCATGGGAGCCTCCTATTTTTTCTTTTTATGAGGGAGCCATTGTGAACATTGAACCCAATAGTAAGGACACTACCTGGATGCTCGTTAGGACGGTGGGGGAGAAACAAACGTGACCGCAACACCCCATGTAATCTGTCCCCTTCTGAGGTTGGAGGATCCGGGAATCCATTGGGAAAACCAATAGCACGGAGATCATCCCGAATGCCCCGCATGAATGCTGTGGAGAGGAGACCGTGATTGAGACATCCTATGCTATCTGCCCCTTCTGGGGCTGTTGGATCTGGTGAGTGGGGACCCATAAGGGGGAGCACAAAAGTCACAGGAATTATCCGAGAGCACTCAAGTCACGAAATTGCTTGGAACACTGGGTCTGAACAAGTTATTTCACTTTAAGGACTATAATCACTGAAAAATTGCAACTGGTTTTTGCACTAATTTTGATTATAATATGTAATGTTATGGCACATATCTTTATATATATTTATTTATTTATTTTGTACCGTTTAAGCAGAGTTTATTTATACTTATGGTTTGGATTATCTTGCACTAGTTTAGTGTATGTATATGTCCTATACATATACGGCATAGTTACCTCATTTGTGGTGGTATATGGTGCAGACCTGTCCCAGCTCACACCCCTTATTATAGGGATCTGAGTGAACCACAACCGAAGACGGCCCTTGTCCATAACAACCTCTTATCCCTGCTGGTATATGTGAGTGTACGTGTATATATATATATATATATATGTGTGTGGGTACAGACATATAAATTTAAGGTAACTAGGTTTCCCTGTGGTTATTAGGTACCTTCCTTGGGACTATAATGGGGGAAACCACCTGAGAACACACTAAACCACCCCTCCCATATATCACTCTATAGGGAGCGCCATACCCCTTGGTAACACAATTCTAATCAGCGGTTCGGTTTTAACCCCCGCTGGCGGCCGAAAAAGGGTTAAATCCGCTCGTACAGCGCGGCTATAGCCGCGGTATTACCGCGGTATAGCCGCGCTGTCCCATTGATTTCAATGGGCAGGAGCGGTGAATACACCGCTCCTTCACCGCTCCAAAAAAGCGGTTTGCAGGACTTTTTTCACCGCCCTGCCTGCGCACCGCTTCACACTGAACAAACAGCGGAGGCTGTTTAGGGGCGGTTTTCAGGCGGTATTTTTAGCGCAATACCTCCTGAAAACCGCTCCAGTGTGAAAGGGGCCTTACTTTAAATAAATCCCTTACTATATTACACTATGGAGGTTTCTTTTTTTCTTTTATGAATGATGCTTTGGCTTTACTTGTGAGGATTGGATATACATCATTGCATCCTGAGTGAGCCCAGGAGTGGCCCCAATGCGTGTTTGACACTGTTTAACTACCGTGTCACACGAATAGAGGTGAGCGCAAGCACAAGTGGGGGACCACGGGAGAGCACATCCAGCTTGTTGTGTTTTGGACACTTATCAGGAGACGCATGATGAACACTTTGTTAATGGACACTGTTTTCTAACACTTCTTTGCTCAAGTTTAGAGCTGCTGATCGGATTTTGTTTGGACACTTGATTGTCACAGGATTTGCACTTATCAATTAGGTTTATATTCATGCATGATGCACTTTCAGCATTTTATAGAAGGATTGCACTTTTATGTGGATGCAGTTTGTGAATTTTATATGTAAGGATTGCACATTATATATTTATATATGTATGTCTTTTTATTAGCATACTAATTATGGTTTAATATTTCTGCACATATATTTCTTACTCAGTTTATATATATTCATATACATTTTTTTTCGGTTCATATATTTTTTAGCGCGGGCACAATTAAATTTTATTTATATTTAAATACACGGAATGAAACGTGGTGAAGTGTTTGCTGCTTAAAATATATTTTTTTTACTCCTTAGAGGCATTGGTTCACTTGTGGCTCGCAAGAACCCCTCTTTTTTGCTTGTAGGACTCTATATTGTTTCTCGTTGTGCTCTGCAAAAACCTAGCCACCTGGAGAAACCACCAGCCCTATTCCAGGCCCCATCTCCACAGATCTCCCCTGAGCTCTCTCCTCTTAGCCCACTGGTTCTCACTTTTTTTTTTGCAAAATATAAGTTTTATTGATTTTTAAAGAGGGGGGTCAGGGAGGTTACAGTACAATGATGGCTATAACCGAAAACATACATACGTGATGATATTTGAGAAAAGGCTGACTCTCTGTCCACAATGTGGACCTGTCACGGTCCCTACCGTGCCTTGCAGATGGCCAGGTGTGGTCGCGCTCCTAGTGGTTCTGGGTGGTATTGAACTCATGACTGTCTGTTCTTGCTCCTGTTTCTTTACCTCTGAGCCACACCTCAGTTCTATTCAGCCTGCATTCCAGCCATGCCTAGTTTAGTATGAAGTACTGTGGGCGATACTCTGTACCTGTCACTCCTGGATTAGCTGAGGCAGGTTACCTAATTAGCTGGGTATAAAACCCTGTCTCACTCTGAGGGCTTGTTCAGTTCATTTTCTCATGTTTGCCAAGTGTTCCTGTCTTCTGTTGCAGTGTTCCAGTGTTCCAAGACTGACCCGGCTTCAGACCCTGGCTTTGTTAATCGTTATCCTGACTTCTAGAATCCCTGACTGCGGCTTTACCTCGACTATCCCTTGGCTATTCTTGTCAAGCCCCTGTGACAGATTCACAGCCCAGGTAGCTTATCTCTTTGTTACCGTTGGCTGTGTGTATTTGCAAGTACATCTCTGCGCCATGGACTCCAACCTAGGTCAGCCCTTACATAGTGAACTGAACAACATGGAGTCTGCAGAGATGTACAGGATGCTCACCTCCCTTGCTCTGCAAGTCTCCAGCCTGGGCCAGACCATTGCTGAGTTGCAGCAAGAAGTCCGCTTGTTTAAAGGCACAGTACGCCCAACCCTGGAACCTGCATGTCCAGAACCATTTGTTGTGATGCCTGAGAAGTTTGATAGGAATCATGCATCATTCTTGAACTTTAGGATGGATTGTGAGCTGTTGTTCGCTCTTAAGCCTAGGACCTATGCCTCTGACTTTATAAAGGTTCGCACATTCATCAACCTGCTCACTGGGCTAACCAAGATATAGGCTTTTCAGCTATTACAGGAGAGGAGTCCAATCTTGGACAGATGGGAGGCTTCCTTGTTTGCTCTGGACTCTTATATTTCAGTTTCTAAGAAAACCAGTGTTCCAAATCTGATCCTAGTTCACGTGACCTACGGGTACCCAGGGATAGGAGTACCCTGTACAAATACGACTCCAAGCCATCCCAGTCTCTGCCAAGTTATGAAGCCCTAACCCCTCAAAGCCTAGACGCTCCTGGGGTTTTACACACTCCTACCCTGGATGATGTGGAATCCATGGAGATCGGGTCCATCTGGTCCAAGCTGTCTTAAGGGAGAGAGAGAGCGGAGGAGAGGCTGTGGACTCTGTTTCTATTGTGGAGTAAGAGGGCACCTTGTCTCTCTCTGCCAAAGTTTCAGCAAATGGGTACTTCTAGGATCCTTCCTGTAACCCCTGAATCTTTGCCTGCTATCCAGCTTGAAGTTCCTGTGCCCCATTCTGACATCCCAGTGCCTGCTACCCAGTCTGATGTTCCGGTACCTGCTGCCCGGTCTGATCTCCCTGTGCCCATGTTCCAGCTAGAAGTTCCTGTGTCTTGTCCCCGCTTGAAGTTCCTGTGCCTGTGTCCCCGCTTGAAGTTCCTGTGCCTGTGTCCCCGCTTGAAGTTCCTGTGCCTGTGTCCCCGCTTGAAGTTCCTGTGCCTGTGTCCCCGCTTGAAGTTCCTGTGCCTGTGTCCCCGCTTGAAGTTCCTGTGCCTGTGTCCCCGCTTGAAGTTCCTGTGCCTGTGTCCCCACTTGAAGTTCCTGTGCTTGTGTCCCCGCTACCTCCTGACTGTACGTATGCCTCGAATGGCACCATAGTCCATAAGCAGGACCTGAGGATTTTTGAAAGAGCCTTGCGAGCTACAAAAGTCTCCACAGCTGGAACTTCTAAAACAAAGAAAGCCCAAAGGAAATTTTCTAACTCTTCTTTTGATTTATTTAGTTTGATATTTTTGACCAACTATCTGTTCCATGCTCTAAAGGCATTCCTAATGGGAGGGAACTGTCACGGTCCCTACAGTGCCTTGCAGACGGCCAGGCGTGGTCACACCCCAAGTGGCTCTGGGTGGTATTGAACTCACGACTGTCTGTTCTTGCTCCTGTCTCTTTACCTCTGAGCCACATCTCAGTTCTATTCAGCCTGCTTTCCAGCAATGCCTAGTTTAGTATTGTCACAGACCTAGCCAGAACAGAGGCTGTTGGAGAGGACTGTATGCAAGCCTCTTGCCCACCGATTATGGGCCCTAGCATTTGGGGGAATGGTGCTCTCTGTGAGCTGTATGCCTGGGTACCCTGGGGTTGGTGTTACTTTGGATTCAGCTCCATGTCCCCCCAAAACACACAGACTCTGGAACCCGTTATATGCCATATTAGAATGATAAGACTGAATTATACTGTTGGGACACATCCTGTGAGGAGATGCTAATGTCATCATCTCCACTCACCTGTCTGATGTCAGCTATAATGGGTTTAATGTAAATAAGTTTAGTCTAGGTATTCAACTCATTGTTGTTTGTTCTAATTAACCCTGTGTTGATGTTTATGGTAATGTGTGTTAATTGAATGAGCTGATCACATTGTCCTCTATACAATGTAGGAGACGGGACGACTCCTATTGGAGCTCATGTTAATTAGGTTAATTAGGTTATGTTTGTATTGTTAATTGTAATTAGCCCCAGCTATTGTGTTTATATTCCTGTGTGAAGCTCGGTGACCACAAGTCTGGGCGAAAGGTCATGTCTCAGCCACCTAGGCTGTATAAAGGATGAGATAATTAGCTCATGTTAATTAGGTTAGTTTTGAGTCAGCCTGGTGTATAAATGTGTGTGATATCTCAAATAAAAAACAGTTCTGATGTACTCCAAGACTGGTGTTGTCTAGTTCTTGGGGTTCCTATAGCCAGATCCATTGGACTCGTGTTCCAGAACTTAGGAAGCGGTATATGACGGAAGCACTCAAGCGGAGTGTGGGACGTTCCGTGACAAGTATGAAGTACTGTGGGCGATACTCTGTTTGTACCTGTCACTCCTGGATTAGCTGAGGCAGGTTACCTAATTAGCGGGGTATAAAACCCTGTCTCACTCTGAGGGCTTGTTCAGTTCATTTTCTCATATTTGCCAAGTGTTCCTGTCTTCTGTTGTAGTGTTCCAGTGTTCTAAGACTGACCCCAGCTTCAGACCCTGGCTTTGTTTATCGCTGTCCTGACTTCTGGAATCCCTGACTGCGGCTTTACCTTGACTATCCCTTGGCTATTCTTGTCAAGCCCCCGTGCACAGATTCACAGCCCAGGTAGCTTATCTCTTTGTTACCGTGGACTGTGTGTATTTGCAAGGTGAGCGTACATCTCTGCGCCATGGACTCCAAGCTAGGTAAGTCCTTACAGGACCACATAACATTGTCATAAAAAACAGGTTAATGTAGCATTTTACACAGACAGTATTAGACATTTGGTATTTCTAATCCTGGATAATTGGGTGAAAGATGTCGCCTTGACTTCTTAATCAAAGATTTATTCGGACTGTCAGTTCCCCGACCACTATGGCAGAAAAGAAGGAAGGCACTGGAGTACCAAGAGGGAGATTCAGAGGGGGAGAGAGGAGAGGAAGGGAGAGGGGTTGTTTGACCCGGGGGTGATGGATGTAGTGTTGGTGTCAATCTTCTTTTGGCCTATGTCAGGTTACTCTTCAAGAGTTTAGTAAGGACTTTCCTTCATCAGAGAGAATAAACATGTTCCAAAGCCTCCAGACCTTTGAATGCTTTTCTTGTTTGTGTTGTGTCGTGAGAACTAGATGCTCCAGTTTTTTAATGTCCTCTACTCTGCGCAACCACAATCCAATAGATGGAGGTGTGTTTTGTTTCCACATAGCGGGAATACAGGATTTTGTGTCGTTAAGTAAATGCCGCACAATAGATTTTCTATACACCTGTGCCGGAATTGTGGTAGTGTGGAGCAGAAAGAAAGCTGGGTTCTTTCTGAACTGTGTGATAAGTAAATTTTTGAGTGACTGTCCTGACTGTCATCCAAAAGTGTAGTAGTAGTGGGCAGGACCAGAAGATATGGAGGATCGTCCCCTTGTCTGTTTGGCATCTCCAGCATTTGTCTGAGGTAGTTGGGAAGTACTGGTGTAATAACTTGGGTGTATAATACCACCTGGTTAAGATCTTATAGTTTGTTTCTTATATTTTTGTACAAATGGAAGACTTTAAGGAGAACCTGAGGATGTTTTGTTTTTGTGTGTCTGTAAAAGTGCGCTGTAGGTCAGTTTCCCATTTCCGTAGGAACAACAAATTTGGTTGTTTCCATGGGGTGTTAAGCAAGGTGTATGTTTTTGATAGTACTTGGGGTAGAACTCCTTTGTCTCTACAATAGTCCTCAAATGTCGTTAGATTGCAGTTGAATTGAACTGGGTCTGGAATTGAATGTAAGAAATGGTGTAGTCATATTGCCTTTGAAAATGGAAGTTGGAAGTGGCCTGCATCGCTTGTGAGTGAGTGATTACCTTCCAAGAAATGTAAAGTGCAGTCTTTACCTGATGACAAAAGCGTCTTATATTCTGATTGGTCGAGTCCAGAGATAAATGCAGGGTTACCTAGGATTAGGAGTAGAGGGGAGTGTTTGGTGGACAGGGAGGTTGTGTTTATCATTGTCGAACCTACGCAAAGCGTGGTGCCCATGATAGGATGTGATGTCATAGCAGGAGGGAGTTATAGCACCATATAGTCCCCTTCAGTGGAACCATCACCTGGGCGCGTTCTAGTTACGTCCACAGTTTGTTTTTTTCATGTCGGTTCCAATCAATAATTCTCCCTAAGTGTACTGCTATGTAATAGTTTTTTAGGTCTGAAAGGGCTAGTCCTCCGTAATGTTTTGGCAGTGTTAGGTACCGTCTGCGCAGTCGTGGTTTTGTGTGCGACCAGATAAATTTAGTGAACAGTGAGTGCGCTTGTTTAAAATATAGGGGTGTGATCTTAACCGGTAGTGCTTGGAACAGGTATAGGAACTTCGGGAGAATTAACATTTTAATGAGGTTGCACCTGCCGAACCAGGAGTGAAGTCCCTTGTTCCATTCCTCGAGCAGCACTCTTGTCCTGGTTAACAGGGGTGGGAAGTTCAGTTCAAAGGTGCGTGTCAGGTTGCTCGGGATAAGGGTCCCCAGGTATTTAAGATAGCTGTCTGACCATTTAAATTTGAACTGAGCTTTCAGGGAGTTCAGGCTATTTGGATTCATATTAATACCCATTGCTGCGGATTTATCAAAATTAATTTTTAGATTGGAGATGTTGCCATATCTGTTAAATTCTTTGATAAGGTTTGGGAGGGATACTACAGGGTTGGTCAGGGAAAATAAGAGGTCATCCGCATATGCTGAAATCTCGTATTGGGAGTTACCTACCGATAATCCCATTATGTCAGGGTTCGAGCGTATCGTACATAGAAAGGGCTCTAGCACTTGGGCAAAAAGAAGGGGTGATAATGGACATCCCTGCCTGGTACCATTTGAGATAATGAAGGGGTCTGAGAGGACCCCATTGGCTTTAAACTGAGCTGTTGGTGTGGAATAAATGCTGGAGATTCATTGTAACATTTTATTTCCTAGGCCGATATGTTTAAGAATGGAGGACATAAACTCCTAATTGGCACGGTCGAAAGCCTTCTTAGCGTCTGTGCTTAGGAAGATGCATGGTGTTTTAGTCATTGAGGCTATATTCACTAGATTGATCACCTTGGTGGTGTTATCTCTCGCCTCTCGTAAGGGGACAAAGCCCACTTGATCTAGATGTATTATGTCTGTCATATGATGGGATAATCTATTGACCAGTATTTTCGTGAAGGGTTTAAGATCTACATTCAGGAGGGCTATAGGTCTGTAGCTGCTACATACGGCTGGATCTTTACCCTCCTTAGGGATAAGAGAGATGTGAGCTCTCAAAGTATCTCTTTGGAGTTGTCCCCCTTCCGAAAGGGTGTTAAATAGTTTCACCATATAGGGGCCTAGCATTGGTAAGAGGGCTTGATAGTACTGCAGGGTAAATCCGTCCGGACCCGGCGCTTTGCCCGGCTTTATCCCTTTGATAAGATAGTCTTCCATTACAGCATCATTGGTATGTCGCTTCGGAAGATTGTATAGGGCACAATAGTAATCCTGGAATTCCTGTGCAATCTGGGTCGGCATGACCCTTTTGTGTCCCGAGGGTGAAATAATTTGGGGTATGTAGGTGTGCAGTCTATGTTGTCTAACCGCTTTAGCCAGTAGTTTCCCACATTTGTTACTGGATTCGAAGGAGAGCTTCCTACAGAATTGTAATGCCGCTTTAGCTTTGTACTGCAGTATTGTATTATGGCGACCTGAAATCAAGGTCGCTAAAAGTCCCATAAAAAGTGCTTGTATCAAACTTCAAACACTTAAACAGTAAAAGTTCCAAGTCCCAAACAAAGTGCTCGTGCTCAAAGAATGGATGCGGAATTCCGTACTTGATAAATGCTCAAAGAAGGTGCCCCCACATAGATGTAAACTCACCCCTCAAAATGGACCAACTATTGCTAGTTTGGTCAAACACGCATGTGGGGCAGCCCCTGTGGATTAAAAATGTTATATGGATTTCAAAGAATGGAGGTACAAAAGCCCTCTACTAGTGAAAGCTAGTTAATGGTTTACACTGAGTATAAACATAAACGCCATCTTGTGGTTAAAATTAATCATAAAAAAAATAGAAGATCGAAGGGAGTTGCTATAGGGTTCTCAAAGGCCTCGAATTTCTCACTGGTAGATAGAATGACGGACCCTGAGGGTTTGCTACATTTTTTTGAAGGGTAAAATGGGGAATAGGATGTTTACTCTTGTGAACGTTTATTGCCCCAATAATGATCCAACGGTATTTCTGGGACAGGTGTTGACGAAGCTGACGGAGTTCAGGGAGGGGGAGGTAGTGCTGACAGGGGACCTCAACTTTTGCCTTGACCCTGACCTGGATAGTACATCCCGTGCCCAGGGGATAAGGAAGGCCTCAATCAGCGCAATCGGGCAGAGGCTGTTTCGCTGCCAGCTGATGGATGCATGGAGACTGCAGCATGCTAAAGAAAGAGACTTTACCTTCTTCTCCCCTGTGCACGGGACTTATTCCAGATTAGACTATATATTTGTGGACCACAGTCTTCTGGAGTGGGTGGAGGAAACCAGAATAGAAATCCTATCCCTCTCAGATCATTCACCGGTCACGATGAAGGTGAGGATCCCAGAATGGCAACGACAACCCTTCTCGTGGAAGTTGAATGAATACATGGTGAAGGATCCAAAAGTAGTAGAAAGGGTTCAGGAGGAAGTGGATTTTTTATTTAAATCGAATGACACTGGAGAGGTTTCCCCCTCTATCCTATGGGAAACGCATAAAGCTTATATTAGAGGGATCCTCATTTCCATGGGAGCAGGGTTAAAAAAAAAAGAGAAAGGAAGAAAGGGAAAGGCTGATAGAGGAAATTTTCTCTCTGGAACAGGTCCATAAAAAGTCCAAGGGGCAGAATCAGGACTGCTATCACCAATTAGCCGCTAAAAGGGAGGAGTTGAGGGACTCGATGGAACATGATGCCAAAAGAGCTCTCAATAAGATAACAAAGGATAACTATCTCTGGGCGAATAAGTCGAGTAAGCACTTGGCCAGATTAATAAGAAAAAAAAGGGGCCGGAACTTTATTGAAAAAATACAAAATAAAAGAGGCGAGTCAATAGTGACCAGTAGAGGCATGGCAGAAGAGTTTAAAAAGTTTTATGCGGCCTTATATTCTATTGGGCAACATGGAGCGGAGGACCATATTTGCATGGGCAGGGGCGAGGAATTCTTGAAGGGGGCGGGGGTAGTGGAGCTAACCGAGGAGGAGAGATCTACCTTGGATAGACCTATTGAGGAGGAGGAAATTTTGGCTGCCCTGAAAGATTGTAGAAAATTGAGAAAAACTGCGCTGTAAACCAAAAAAATATATGTAAAGCAGCAATCCCCACAAAAAACATCAATTGTGGATAAGCATGAGAAAAACAAGGGGTTGCGCTAATACTGGTATTGCATAATATAAAATCTACAGTGAAAGAAGATTTATAAAGTGATCATACATAAAAATAAAAATAAAACCAATGTACAAAACGTTTAGTGATGGTGAAAAAACAGTCCCATCCGATGAGGCATCAGTTAAATATCATAGTAAGTCCAAATCACCAAAAATAGACAACAAAAGTCCAAGTGATAATGAGTGTAATTCTGTGATAGCAAAGGAGGGTCCACCACCAGAGAATGGAAGGGGTTGCTCCTTACCAGATGGCCATGACCCCCCACCACAGGGGATCACAGCAAGCAGAAATCTTTAAAAGCCAAAAGATGGGAACTGCCAGCGGTGTCCACCAGAGGTCATCTCAACTTTAGCCACACCAACGAACCCATGGCAAGGGTACCATAAAATATAGAAGGGGCTCACATAGTGTAAAACCGATAAAATGTATTGAAATATAATAAACTAAAAATGAACACTTACAAACGTAATTAGTAGAACAGCCTTAAGTCCGGCTCCGTGGCCACCGGAGCTCGGACAAACCCGTCCTGCTGGAATACAACTCGCTTGGGGGTGACGTCAGCGCGTCGTCTGGCTCCGCCCTACGCGTTTCGTGACATCACGTCTTCCAGGGGCACAGGCGGCGCGCCGCGTCACCTCCCTTAAATAATACCATGATTAAACCAAGCCTCGCTGTGGATCGCTTCACACCATGGGTCCTCCAAACCACCGCACACACTTCCGGCATTCGGATGCGCTCCACGGTGCGAGCGATCAGCAGAGGTCATACAGTCCCAGCAATACACACGGACCGACACAAAATTATAAAATCCTATGCATTAAACATAACCAAATTGAACTTTGTGCGGATGAACTCACTGCCCAATATATATATATATATATATATATATATATATATATATATATATATATATATATATATATATATATATATATATATATATATATATATATATATATATATATATAGCTAGGCACAGTAAACAGAATAAAATTAGATAAAATAAAATAAACAATTCCCACATTACTTGACATTGTTAAATCCCTGATTGGAAACAAGAGATCCAGGTTGGGTGGTTGGAGCCAATCGGACCTGAGAACCAATCAGATCTATATGGGACTAGAATGTTCCCCAGATCGACCTCTATCCAGTTGCTCTAAAAGTAAATTTGTTAAATATTCCTCATTCCCTAAAATCTCGGGGTTGCAAAACCGGAAATGGGATAATGTGTTGATTGTGGTCTCCAACCAACATCATTCGCCACTAGCGCCATCTAGTGGATATTTTAGAAAGTGCTGTCAGTAACTATGTACTGGATTAGAGTCCCAATAAATCTCCACTTGGTGTAAAACACTACCAAGTGGATATTATGGAAATCACAGAAAAAATGTATAAAACCAAAAATTTATAAAACAGGGAGCAAAACCTCTTTGGGAATGAAACTTGACTAAGACAAATCAAATTCATATGCTGTACAAATAGCTGACCAAAGAGGTTTTGCTCCCTGTTGTTTTATAAATTTTTGGTTTTATACATTTTTATGGTAATTATCCAAAAACCAACTTGGTAGAGAAACGATAAATGCAAGGAATAAGGAAAAATGAGAATGCTTATATATATATATATATATATATATATATATATATATATATATATATATATATATATATATATATATATATATATATATATATATTATAAAAATAGATAAAAAAGGGGGAAGGAATTAAATTAGAATAATACATTTAAAAAAGAAATAAAAGTAAATAAATTTTTTTATATATATATATATATATATATATCCACGCAATAGTGTATAAAACGTATGATCAATAAATGTAATAGTCATATACTAAAACAGCGCTAGTGTTGAGCACATATAAACGAAAAGATAATGTGTGGCCAACTTCACACAGAAAAGCCCTTAGGAATAATGAAGTACAAACAGTGGTTCAGAGAGTGTTCAAAGTAGATCCTAAAAATGTCACAGCGTGCACCTTCCACCGATCACTCCAATTCCACCATGCGTGAACACACTTCCCTCAGGGGATCAAACTCACCAGAGCTAAATTAAATAAGAGCCTCCAAGGGAAGAAAATCTCTGAGCCATACTGATAACAACACTTTTCCAGGAGATAGGTAGATGGTAGGGCTCCAAGAAGGATCATAAACAAAAGAAGAGCGCATATAGCGTAATCCCGTTTATTGATAATAAAAACCCATCACATCATAAGTCCCCCATCAATATCTACGTACTAGACAAAGGCAGTCATAAAGAAGAAAGAGTGAAATCACCGTGCACTGCACCGTAGGGCCTCTGGTCATCCCGTCACGGCAATCAAGGAGCGAAAGAATAACTTCGGGTCCGACAACGATGGAGCGCACGCGTCACTTCCGGCGTCATGTAGGTCACGCTCTGACGCGCTTCGTCATATCCTGACTTCAACAGAGGGCGTGCCTACACGACAACAAAGACGGGCTTAAATTGTCCCGCCCCAAACCTCCGCAGCCAGTCACAGCCTACAGCGAACTGACAGGCGCACGTCAACACACCTAAAGTAAACAGTGACGGCTTCCTACAAGAGGGGGAGAGGGCCAAAAAACCCCACTGCACTAATTACATAGATCGGCCAAATTAAGCCAAAGCAATGAATAATGAAGGGGATGAAACGGTTGTAAGCCAACCCTCCATAGCGTCCCATACCCCAAATATTCATTCTTACATCTTTAAGTTCCATTATAGTACATTCCAGATAATGCTAAATTATTAAAATTACATTACTGTATATAACATAATAATTCATAATCGTCAGATAAATGCAAAAATATTCTAATATACTCCGACAAGAATAATGCATTTGGGCAAATCAGATAAAAGACATGATAATTACTAAAAAAAAATTTTCAGATAGTAGTATGCATCTAAAACGTACATAGAATTATATATGAATTACATATATAGAAATAATCTCAAATTACATATATATAAAAAAACATTAAAATGTAGAATAAAAATAGACTGAAAATAGAATAAAAATAGAATAAAAACTACTCGGATAAATTGACCCTATATATAATTAATAGTCACTTATGAAGCAATTGATGTCTAAGTCGACATTTAACCCCTTTGGTGATAAAGTGTCTGCCAAGAAAATCCATTGGGTCTCTCTTAGATAGATCCCTAACCAGATTGGAACCCCTTCACTGAGATTTTAAGTGATCTATACCCCAAAATTTCAGACCAGAGGGGTCCTGATTATGCATCAATTTAAAATGGAGCGAGACATTGTGGTCTTTAAAACCTAATTTTATATTAGCTACATGCTCTGCAATTCTAATTTTCAAAAGCCTCTTAGTTCGTCCTATATAAATAAGACCACACGGACATTGTATAGCATAGACCACTTGAGAAGTGTTACATGTAATAAATTCTTTGATGGTGAATTCTTTATTGTTAGATGTTGATGTAAACCTATCAAGGGCCCTCAATGGCCTGTTTACTTCTTTACAAGCCCGACACTTCCTGCAACAGAAAAAAACATCTCTAAGCCAAAAGGCTAGGGGCCTCGCAGGAGGGTCTAGCACTTTTTTACTATTTTGTCAGCAAAGCTCAATGATAAACCCTGGTTTACAGGGCAATACTGAGTGCAAAACTTTATCCATAAGCAGGACATGCCAATATATTGAGAGTGGAAGTCTGAAATAAAACTCCACTCATGACTGTCATTTTTCAAATTAGGGTGGGCTTCCTCCAGAAGAGTCTCTAAGGGCAGCATAGCTACTTCCTGAATCGTGACATCCAATGCTTCTTCATAATAGCCTTTTTTCAATAAATCTCCTCTTAATAATTTGGGCTTGTGATATAAAGTCAGCTTCATTCGAACAGTTCCTTTTCACTCTAGCGAGCTGGCCCTTAGGAATGTTTTTTAGCCACATAGGGTGGTGACCACTGCTAATAGGTAGGTAACTGTTGGAATCCGTGGGCTTGAAGTAAACCTTAGTACCCAGCCTATTTCCTTGCCTGAAAATGCTGACACCTAAAAAGTGAATATCACTTTGACTGTATTCACTAGTCAACTTGATGTTTTTCGTGTTTAAATTTAGTTCCCTTAAGAATTCCTGTAGAGAGTCAATGGACCCCTCCCAAATAAAAAACAGGTCATCTATATATCTTTTGTACAATAGGAGCTGGGTACGAGTGACAGAAAAGATCGTTTTGTCCTCCCACTCTCCCATGAACAAATTTGCTATACTGGGGGCAAATTTAGCCTCCATAGCGACGCCACTACCTTGGGAGTGCCCAAGCAGAAGTCAAGGGCGTTCCGTATAAACACTTTTTGATTGTGCGGAAGGTCGTCACGCTGGCATAAAGCCCAATTCAGGGCCAAAAGAGCATCATCATGTTGAATGATTGAATAAAGGGATGCCACATCTGCCATTACCAAATACAGTTCCTGCTTGCCTGTTAGGTCGATCTGCTGCAATATCTGTAAGAGACTTTTAGTATCCCTGAGAAATGCCCTAGTCCGTATGACACTATCTTGCAGAAAGCGATCCAAGTATTGACCCATCCGGGACATGATAGACCCGATTCCGTTAACGATCGGTCTCCCAGGGGGATTCTGCGTATCCTTCTGGATCTTAGGGAGGGTATAAATTGTGGGAATTCTACTACTACTTGGCACAAGATACTTCCTTTCTCGATTTGATAACACGCGCGTTGAATATCCCATATCAACAAGACCTCTCAAATTCTTGGTGTATTGTGCAGTAGGATCATTTTCTAATTTCACATAGGTACTCCCATCACTCAACATTTCCATAAGTTGGTTATGGTAGAATTCCTTATTTAAAATCACAACCCCTCCCCCCTTGTCAGCGGGTCTTATAACTACATCCTTCCTCTCTTCAAGCATAGTTATACCATCTAATATATGCTGAGGATTTACGTTCTTTCTTTCTCGGTGATTTCACTCTTTCTGCTTTATGACTGCCTTTGTCTAGTACGTAGATATTGATGGGGGACTTATGATGTGATGGGTTTTTATTATCAATAAACGGGATTACGCTATATGCGCTCTTCTTTTGTTTATGATCCTTCTTGGAGCCCTACCATCTACCTATCTCCTGGAAAAGTGTTATCAGTATGGCCCAGAGATTTTCTTCCCTTGGAGGCTCTTATTTAATTTGGCTCTGGTGAGTTTGATCCCCTGAAGGGAGTGTGTTCCCGCATGGTGGAATTGGAGTGATCGGTGGAAGGTGCACGCTGTGACATTCTTAGGATCTACTTTGAACACTCCCTGAACCACTGTTTGTACTTCATTATTCCTAAGGACTTTTCTGTGTGAAGTTGGCCACACATTATTTTTTCGTTTTATATGTGCTCAACACTAGCGCTGTTTTAGTATATGACTATTACATTTATTGATCATACGTTTTATATACTTTTGTGTGGATTTATTGTTTTTTAAACAGCAGCTTAGCCTCCACACCCTTAGTTTTAAATCATTTAGGTGGTTTGGAAGGTATTTTTTCATTATGTCATCTCATATGCTGACTACTTTGGAATAGTGGCTGGTGTTCTGTGGCGCTGAGCGGTGTATTATAGGCCTTAATATACACTTTTTGTTTTATATTTTTCTAATTTTCTTGGCAGCCATGGATGCTCTACTGTTTCTTAGTAGCAGGAATATTGATATTAGTAATGTTTTTGCAGTCAATGAGCAGACCACTGCACAACTTACCACTAACGGGCTGTTGACTGCCTTAGGGAATGCATTAGAGAAACAGGTCCGTACATGGTGGGACATCTGTACGTTTCAACAGTACATCAAAGAAAAATTATCGTCAGAAGTTTAAGGTAGGATGTAGTCCCACAAGATGGGCTTGATGACCCTGAGTCTATGAAAGAGTGGTATGAATTTTTTACTACCATGGGGTTCAAGCTTCAGGATCTTGTGCTTGCACGGAAGCGTAAGAAAATGGCTATGCTAGAGGCTAGGATCAATGATCTTAGACTGCAACTTGACCCCTTGAAAGACTCACAGCAAGTGGTAGATTTTAACACTCGGATAAAAAAGAAGCTTGAGAAAGTTGACAAAGACACACAAAAGAAGAAAACTAAGAAATTCCATAGAGATCTGGGAGATTTTAGATCTGAGTCTGTGTATCTGTGGCAACAAGCCAAGACCCCAATAAATACTGAAAGAAACAGAAGGCCCAGAAAGTAGATGTGCCACTGTACCCCCCTTTACCCCCCGTGTTGGCGACAACAGAAGAAGAGAAGGTTATAGTCGACAACCGAGGGTCTACTCTACAACTGTTAGAAATAATATTGATTATGGGAGAAACAATGCAGGTAGGAAAGGTCCTGGTAATGCCTACCACTACACACCTCCCAATAACCAATATCAAGTCCCTATGCATAATAGGTTTGATCCTTTGAGGGATAATGCTGATAGAGAGAGGCTCCAATCTCCCTGTCCTTTTTTAGGGAGAGGGAGAGGCTGGCAGAAACAAGGCCGGGGGGACCCTCAACGAAGAGGGAGACCACCAGCACGATCGCAGCAGGGGCAGGATTATCAAGAATGCCAGTTTAGAGAACAGCTGCAATGGGAGAGGGATTATGCTCATTATCCCGGTCAGAGGAGAGAAGAGCAAGGGGATGTAGGGCAGGACGAAGGGCCCAAAAAAAGAAGGAGAGCAGGATTAGGGGGTATTTTTAATCTAAGCAATGTCATTTTAAGTCATAAAGAAACCAATATCCTTCATTTGAGCTTGAAGTGTGGCCTTAAAAGGCCAATTAATAAATTTGATGTTTTTATTGACATACACAAATACATCAGGAAGGTCAATATGAAAAAGTATTTTTTAAATAAAAATTCCCAACCTGTGAGTACTATGGCCTCGGTGCCTGTAGATAGCGGACTAAGGAATAAGTCCCTTTTTAATCCGGTGAATGGAGCGAACCAACAAATTGAGGTGTTCAAGGGACTAGTGATACGAGATTTAGAGCACCTAGTCCCTAAAAAGAACGTAAATCCTCAGCATATATTAGATGATATAACTATGCTTGAAGAGAGGAAGGATGTAGTTATAAGACCCGCTGACAAGGGGGGAGGGGTTGTGATTTTAAATAAGGAATTCTACCATAACCAACTTATGGAAATGTTGAGTGATGGGAGTACCTATGTGAAATTTGAAAATGATCCTACTGCACAATACACCAAGAATTTGAGAGGTCTTGTTGATATGGGATATTCAACGCGCGTGTTATCAAATCGAGAAAGGAAGTATCTCGTGCCAAGTAGTAGTAGAATTCCCACAATTTATACCCTCCCTAAAATCCATAAGGATACGCAGAATCCCCCTGGGAGACCGATCGTTAACGGGATCGGGTCTATCACGTCCCGGATGGGTCAATACTTGGATCGCTTTCTGCAAGATAGTGTCATACGGACTAGGGCATTTCTCAGGGATACTAAAAGTCTCTTACAGATATTGCAGCAGATTGACCTAACAGGCAAGCAGGAACTGTATTTGGTAACGGCAGATGTGGCATCCCTTTATTCAATCATTCAACATGATGATGCTCTTTTGGCCCTGAATTGGGCTTTATGCCAGTGTGATGACCTACCGCACAGTCAAAAATTGTTTATACGGAACGCCCTTGACTTCTGCTTGGGCCATAACTTCTTTTGGTATAATGGTCAGTTTTACTCCCAATGTAGGGGCGTTGCTATGGGGGCTAAATTTGCCCAAAGTATAGCAAATTTGTTCATGGGAAAGTGGGAGGACAAAACGATCTTTTCTGTCACTCGTACCCAGCTCCTATTGTACAAAAGATATATAGATGACCTGTTTTTTATTTGGGAGGGGTCCATTGACTCTACAGGAATTCTTAAGGGAACTAAATTTAAACACGAAAAACATCAAGTTGACTAGTGAATACAGTCAAAGTGATATTCACTTTTTAGAGTTGAAAATGTTTTTATTGGTATGAAGAAACAAAGGAAAATAATACAGTTGACATAAAATATTATACTGTAAAAGGACAACCAGCATGCCAAATGGCTATCGCCGACAGCAATACTGGCAGCTAGTGAGTAGTAGATCATATAAACAAATTATGTCAGACATCAAGATGGTAAGATGGAAAGAGAGAAGATGAAAGGGGGAGAAGTAGGATAAAAGATAGGAGGAAGGAAAGGGGAAGGAGTAGAGGGGGGGGGTCTGCTGGCTGGAAACGGAGAGGAAGGACTCTAGTTTATCGGTTACAAGGATAAATGGGTAAATCAGGGATCAGAGGGCATTCAAATTTATGGAAGAGGTTGGAGTCGGGGTGACAGGGAGCAATGTAACCAGCATGTCTGAGGAGGAGAAGCGTCGCCAGACCGACCATAATATTGTGAATTTCTCGTAGGTATCATTGTCTAGCGCCAACATCTCCTCCATACGCATAATATCATTCATAGTGGAGGTCCAAAGGGCTAACGTGGGGATAGTCATTGTCTTCCAAAAAAGAGGTATAAGTTGCCGAGCCGCAGACAAGAAGAAGCGTAGGAGATTGCGTTTTTGAGAGGTTACTTTAGGTGTGTTGACGTGCGCCTGTCAGCTCGCTGTAGGCTGTGACTGGCTGCGGAAGTTTGGGGCGGGATCATTTAAGCCCGTCTTTGTTGTCGTGTAGGCACGCCCTCTGTTGAAGCCAGGATATGACGAAACATGTCAGGGCGTGACCTACACGACGCCGGAAGTGACGCGTGCGCTCCATTGTTGTCGGACCCGGAACGAGGAAGTGATTCTTTCGCTCCTTGATTGCCGTGACGGGATGACCGGAGGCCCTACGGTGCAGTGCACGGTGATTTTACTCTTTCTTCTTTATGACTGCCTTTGTCTAGCCTTCCTTGATGGGGGACTTATGATGTGATGGGTTTTTATTATCAATAAACGGGATTACTCTATGTGCGCTCTTCTTTTGTTTATGATCCTTCTTGGAGCCCTACCATCTACCTATCTCCTGGAAAAGTGTTGTTATCAGTATGGCCCAGAGATTTTTCCTTGGAGGCTCTTATTTAATTTAGCTCTGGTGAGTTTGATCCCCTGAGGGGAGTGTGTTCACGCATGGTGGAATTGGAGTAATCGGTGGAAGGTGCACGCTGTGACATTCTTAGGATCTACTTTGAACACTCTCTGAACCACTGTTTGTACTTCACTATTCCTAAGGACTTTTCTGTGTGAAGTTGGCCACACATTATCTTTTCGTTTATATGTGCTCAACACTAGCGCTGTTTTAGTATATGACTATTACATTTATTAATCATACGTTTTGTGTGGATTTATTGTTTTTTAAACAGCAGCTTAGCCTCCACACCCTTAGTTTTAAATCATTTAGGTGGTTTGGAAGGTATTTTTTCATTATGTCATCTCATATGCTGGCTACTTTGGAATAGTGGCTGGTGTTCTGTGGCACTGAGCGGTGTATTATAGGCCTTAATATACACTTTTTGTTATATATATATATATATATATATATATATATATATATATATATATATATATATATATATATATATATATATATATATATATATATATAAAATGTTTTTGTTTCTGTTTGCTTCCTTTTTTTTTATTGTATATATTTTTTTCATTTATCTACTTTTACTTTTGCTAATTTTTTTAATTTTTATTTTTACTTTTTCCTTCCCCCTTTTTTATCTACCGTATTTATCGGCATATAACACGCACTTTTTTCCCCTGAAAATGGGGTAGAGGGACTCGGCGGAGCCGAGATACACATACCCGAGAGTCCTCGGCTTTTCTCGGCGCCACTTACAGTCCCGCCCAGTCCCGCCATTGGACCTGTGTGATGTCCATCATAGGGCGGGACTGGGCGGGACTGTAAGCGGCGCCGAGAAAAGCCGAGGACTCTCGGGTATGTGTATCTCGGCTCCGCCGAGTCCCTGCAGTCTCGGCGCCATATTTGAATTTACACACGGCTGTGTATGTCAGCAGGGATCGCAGTGATCCCACAAGGCTGCACTGGGGCAAGGCTGCACTGGGGCAAGGCTGCACTGGAGCAAGGCTGCACTGGGGCAAAGCTGCACTGACATGGCTGCACTGACAAGGCTGCACTGACATGGCTGCACTGGGGCAAAGCTGCACTGACAAGGCTGCAATGGACACTGGGGCAAGGCTGCACTGACAATTCTGCACTGGGGCAAAGCTGCACTGACAAGGCTGCACTGACAATTCTGCACTGGGGCAAAGCTGCACTGACAAGGCTGCAGTAGACACTGTAGCAAGGCTGCACTGACACTGACAAGGCTGCAGATGGACACCGATAACGCTGCATTGATGGGCATTTTAATGTAAGTTTTTCTTCCTTAAACTTTACTCCTAAAAGTTTTTTTCCTTAAAATTCCCTCCTAAACTTGGGGTGCGTGTTATACGCCGCCGTGTGTTATACGCCGATAAATACGGTATTTTTATTTATATTTTATATATTTATATATATATATTTTAGCATTCTCATTTTTTCCTTATTCCTTGCATTTATTGTTTCTTCACCGAGTTGGTTTTTGGATAATTACCACACCGGGCCACTAGATGGCTATAGACTGATATTATATGATTAGAGAAGCAATGATTCATTTTAACCACAAGATGGTGTTTATAGTTAGGTTGAAAAAAGACACAAGTCCATCCAGTTCAACCATAAAAAAATAAATAAATAAAATTTAAAATATCGTACAATCTAATATACCCAATTCTATACCCACAGTTGATCCAGAGGAAGGCAAGAAAACCCCAGCAGAGCATGCTCCAATTTGCTACAGCAGGGGAAAAAATTCCTTCCCGATCCCCCAAGAGGCAATCGGATTTTCCCTGGATCAACTTTACCTATAAATGTTAGTACCAGGCCTTTCTTAAAGCAAACTACTGAGCTAGCCAGAACCACCTCTGCAGGGAGTCTATTCCACATTTTCACAGCTCTTACTGTGAAGAAACCTTTCTGTATTTGGAGATGAAATCTCTTTTCCTCTAGACGTAAAGAGTGCTCAATACCAAGTTCACTATATGGACCCCTTATATATTTGAACATGTTGATCATATCCTCCTTCTCAAGAGTGAACAAATTCAGTTCCTCTAATCTTTCCTCATAGCTGAGTTCCTCCATTATTATTATTATTATTATTATTATTATTATTATTATTATTATACAGGCTTTATATAGCGCCAACAGTTTATGTAGCGCTTTACAACTTGAGGGTAGACAGTACAAATACAATACACTTTGATACAGTAGGAATCAGAGGGCCCTGCTCCTTAGAGCTTACAATCTAAGAGGGAAGGTCAAGAGATACAAGAGGTAATAACTGTGGGTGATGTGCTGATTGAGAAGATAAATGTACAGTTGTTAGGTGGGGGCCAGATAGGCTTCTCTGAAGAGATGAGTTTTCAGGGATCGTCTGAAAGTGGATAAAGTAGGAGAAAATCGGATGGATTGGGGTAGAGCATTCCAGAGGATGGGGGAGGCTCTGGAGAAGTCCTGAAGGCGAGCATGGGATGAGGTGACAAGGGAGTTTGAGAGCAGGAGGTCTTGGGAGGAGCGAAGAGAACGATTAGGTTGGTATTTTGTGACTAGGTTAGAGATGTAGCTGGGGGCCAGGTTGTGGATGGCTTTGTAAGTTATAGTTAGTATCTTGAATTTAATTTGGTGACTGAGTGGCAGCCAATGGAGGGATTGGCAGAGGGGTGTAGCAGACGCTGAGTGGTTTGTGAGGTGGATGAGCCTGGCAGCAGTGTTCATGACGGACTGAAGTGGGGATAGCCTATTTAGAGTTAAACCAATGAGGAGGGAGTTGCAGTAGTTGAGACGGGAGATGACCAGGGAGTGGATTAGAAGCTTTGTGGTGACATTGGTTAGAAAGGGGCGTATCTTGGAGATGTTGCGGAGATTGAGGCGGCAAGTTTTGGATAGTGATAGAATGTTGGGTCGAAAGGTTAGTTCAGAGTCCAGGATTACACCTAGGACCTTGGCGTGGGGAGATGGGTTGATAGTTGAGCCGTTGATATTGACAGGGAAATCAGGGGAAGTGGCACCTGAGGGAGGAAATATCATGAGCTCAGTTTTGGATAGGTTGAGCTTGAGAAAGTGATGTGACATCCAGGCTGATATGTCTGCTAGTAAGTTGGTAATGCGTGAGGAGACAGATGGAGAAAGCTGGGGGGTGGAGAGATAGATTTGGGTGTCATCAGCGTAGAGATGATATTTAAAGCCGTGGGAGGCAATCAACTGACCTAAGGAGGTGGTGTAGATTGAGAAAAGGAGAGGTCCAAGAACAGAACCTTGGGGGACCCCAACAGAGAAAGGAAGAGGAGAGGAGGAAGTAGAGTTGTAAGTGACACTGAAGGAGCGGTGGGATAGGTAGGATGAGAACCAGCGAAGAGTACAGTCACGGAGACCAAAGGAGTGGAGTTTTTTGAGGAGAAGGGGGTGGTCCACTGTGTCAAAGGCAGCAGAGAGATCCAGGAGAAGTAGTACAGAATAGTGTCCATTGGCTTTAGCCATTAGTAGGTCATTTGAGAGTTTATGGAGAGCAGTTTCCATGGAGTGTTGAGGGCGAAAACCGGACTGAAGGGGATCAAGAAGTTTATTCATGGTCAGATGGTCGCTTAGTCGGTTGTAGACCAGTATTTCAAGAAGTTTGGAGGAGAAGGAGAGTAAGAAGATGGGACGTAAGTTGTTGAGATTGGTGGGGTCCAGTGAGGGCTTTTTAAGTATGGGGGTGACTAGCGCATGTTTTAGAGAGTTTGGGAAGATGCCACAAGAGAGGGAGAGGTTGAAAATGTGAGTTAGAGAGTGTAGAATCGAGTCAGAGGGTGAGCGTAACATTTGCGAGGGAACAGGATCCAGGGGGCAGGTGGTTAGATGAGTGCTAGATAAAAGTTTAGCAACCTCAGTAATAGTAGCAGGGTTGAATGAGGGAAGTAATGATTGTATCTGTGGACATGGGGTGTTGCATGGGGGAGGTTTTTGCGCATTGGTGATCTCCTCATGAATTGTATCAATCTTAGTTTTGAAGTGATTGGCAATCTCCTGGGCAGTGAGTGAGTTGGTGGGTGGAGGCAGTGGAGGACAGAGTAGAGTGTTGAAGGTAGAGAAGAGTTGACGTGGACTGGATGAGAAGGTGTTAATGAGTGTGATAAAGTAGGTCTGTTTGGCAGTGTGAAGGCAGGAGTAGTATTTTAGGAGAGCAGATTCATATTGTGTGAAGTCTTCCTGGGTCTTAGTCTTATGCCACAGGCGCTCAAGAGCGCGGCTAAGTTTTCTGAGACTTCTGGTGTCATCTGTTTGCCAGGGTTGTAGCAGTCGGGGCCTAATTCTGCGTGTAGTGAGAGGGTCAAGCTTGTCTAGGGAGGAAGACAGTGAGCTGTTGTAGATGAAAGTAGCTAGGTTGGGGCAGGACAGAGGTGAGGTTTTGTCATAGAGGTGATCAGTAGCAGAGTAGTGAAGAGAAGGGCTGAGGTGGCGAAGGTTTCTAAGTGTAACTGTTAGGCGGTTGGAGGGAGAAGAGGTGGAAGACAGGGAGAGAGCAAAACTAATAAGGTGGTGATCAGAGAGTGGGAGTGGATTTTTGGAAAGGTTGCACAGAGTGCACAGATAGGAGAAGACAAGGTCAAGGGTGTTGCCGTTGGAGTGGGTAGGAACCTGTATCCATTGCTACAGGTCAAGCGATGAGGTTAGACTGAGAAGTTTAGAAGTAATAGTAGTGTTAGTGTTAACAGGGATGTTGAAGTCCCCAAGAATAATTGTGGGGATTTCAGAAGAGAGAAAGTAGGGTAGCCAGGCAGAGTAGTCATCAAGAAAGGCTGATACTGGTCCAGGGGGCCGGTAGATGACAGCAATTCTTAGAGAAATGGGAGAGAATAGACGAATGCAATGTGCCTCAAAAGAGGAGAGTGTCAGAGAGGGAGGTGGGTGAAGTACCTGATAGGTGCTGCATGGGGCTAGAAGGATTCCCACTCCGCCTCCCTTCCGTCCACTTGGTCTGGGGGAGTGAGTCCAGAGAAGGCACCCATGGGAGAGGGAAGCAGGAGAAATAGTATCTGATTCATGAAGCCAGGTTTCAGTAATGGCAAGTAGGTTAAAGGAATTTGTGATAAAGAGGTCGTGAAGGGCGGTGAGTTTGTTGCAGACAGAACGTGCATTCCACAGGGCACAGGAAAAGGGGGGGTTGGTTTTGGAAAGAGGAATAGAGACCAAGTTCTGTGGGTTGCGGCTCCTGCCAGAGGGTGTATGGGGATGGGAGCGTTGGGCAAAGACAAATGATGGTGGCCCAGGGTTTGGGGATATGTCACCAGAGATTAGGAGAAGCAGGAGGGTGAGGGAGGTAATGTGGGAATGTGATTTATGTGAAGGGGCATGTCTCAGAGTACTGGAGGTTTTATCAGTATATGGATGTAGAATGAGCAAGAGTTGGTAGGAGCAGTAGTAGGGAGAGGACAGAAGGCAGGGTGATATGTATAAGCAGGCGGGTGGAGAGGGGGGGTGAAGGTAAGAGAGTTTAAGGAGAGAGGACAGGAGTGTCAGAGAGTGCATGTTACAGAGTGGAAGGAGAGCTTATTAGAGAGACAGGGTCACCTACAGTCTGTTAGGTGCTTTCCAGTGCAAATTGCTATATTTGTTTGCTTCGTGCAATCGCTGAAGTGCAGAGATTGAAGTGCATATCACTTGTAGAAAGAATCACTTAGGGATAGAAGCCTTAAGGATAGAAGCCATTGCAATGTGCTCCCCCACTTATTATCAGTTTGGTTGCCCTTCTCTGCACTTTCCCCAGTTCCCCCGATACCCTTTTTGAGAACTGGTGCCCAAAACTGAACTGCATATTCCAGATGAGGTCTTACTAATGATTTGAACAGGGGAAAAATTACCCGTATTTATCGGCGTATAACACGTGGCGGCGTATAACATGCACCCCAAGTTTAGGAGGGAATTTTAAAGAAAAAACTATTTTAAGGAAAAAAACTTACATTTAAATGCCCATCAATGCAGCCTTATCAGTGTCCATCTGCAGCCTTTCACAGCGTCCATCTGCATGCTTGTCCAGTGTCATTTGCAGCCTTGTCAGTGTCATTTGCAGCCTTGTCAGTGTCATTTGCAGCCTTGTCAGTGTCATTTGCAGCCTTGGTGTCATTTGCAGCCTTGGTGTCATTTGCAGCCTTGGTGTCATTTGCAGCCTTGGTGTCATTTGCAGCCTTGGTGTCATTTGCAGCCTTGGTGTCATTTGCAGCCTTGCAGCCTTGGTGTCATTTGCAGCCTTGGTGTCATTTGCAGCCTTGCAGCCTTGGTGTCATTTGCAGCCTTGCAGCCTTGGTGTCATTTGCAGCCTTGGTGTCATTTGCAGCCTTGGTGTCATTTGCAGCCTTGGTGTCATTTGCAGCCTTGGTGTCATTTGCAGCCTTGGTGTCATTTGCAGCCTTGGTGTCATTTGCAGCCTTGGTGTCATTTGCAGTCTTATCAGTGTCCATTTGCAGCCTTGTCAGCGCCCATCTGCAGCTTTGTCAGTGCCCATCTGCAGCTTTGTCAGTTTCCATTTGCAGCCTTGCCCAGGCTGCAGTTAAACTGCAGTGACTTGTCAGTGTCACTGCAGTTTGAAAACGGTGCAGCCGAGATACACAGAGCCGGTCCTGTGTATCTCGATGGCTTTCAGCCGCTTTCTTCTCCTCTCGTAGTCCCGCCCGGGATGGGCATGACTGTGAGTGGAGCCGAGCGCCGCCCATATACATGGTTAGCCCAGTGTACTCGGCTAGGTTTGGCTAGCTCCGCTCACAGTTAAGCCCAGTCCCTGTGTCCATCATAGGGCGGGACTGGGCGTGACTGTGAGCGGAGCTAGCCGAACCTAACCGAGTACACTCTGCTATCTGTGTATTTCAGCGGCCGGCGCTCGTTCCGCTCACAGTCAGCGGGGATCGGTGTATAACACGCATCCGCGATTTGCCCCTGATTTTAAGGGGAAAAAAGTGCGTGTTATACGCCAATAAATACGGTATATCTCTCTCTCTGGATTCCATACCTCTTTTAATACAAAAAAGGACTTTGCTCGCTTTGGAAACCGCAGCTTGGCATTGCATGCTATTATTGAGCTTATGATCTACCAAAACCCCCAGATCCTTCTCCACTATGGATTCCCCCAGTTGTACTCCCCCTAGAATGTATGATGCATGCATATTATTAGCCCCCAAGTGCATAACTTTATCATCATTAAACCTCATCTGCCACATAGTCACCCAATTAGACAGTGCATTGAGGTCGGCTTGTAAATTGGAGACATCCTGTAAGGATGTTATTCCACTGCATAGCTTGGTGTCATCTGCAAAGACAGAAATGTTACTTTTGATCCCAGACCCAATATAATTTATAAAGATATTAAAAAGTAAGGGTCCCAACACTGATCCTTGGGGTACACCACTGATAACCTTAGACCATTCATAGTAAGAATCATTAACCACTACTCTCTGAATTCTGTCTTTTAGCCAGTTTTCTATCCATTTACAAACTGATATTTCCAAGCCTGTAGACTTTACCTTATACATGAGCCGTGTGTGCGGAACTGTTTCGAACGTTTTTGCAAAATCCAAGTATACCACATCCACCTCCACGCCTCTGTCCAAGGTTTTACTTACCTCTCCATAAAAAGAAATCAGGTTTGTCTGACAACTTCTGTCTTTCATGAATGCATGCTGTCTGTTGCTTAAAATGTTTTTTTCTAGCAAGAACTTGTCTATGTGGTCTTTTATTAAACGCTCTAGTATCTTCCCAACTATAGAAGTTAAACTAATGCCCCGTACACACGGTCGGACATTGATCGGACATTCCGACAACAAAGTCCATGGATTTTTTCCCACGGATGTTGGCTCAAACTTGTTTTGCATACACACGGTCGCACAAAGTTGTCGGAATTTCTGATCACCGAGAACGCGGTCACGTACACCACGTACAACGAGACTATACAAGGGCAGTTCAGAACCAAGCGCGGCACCCTTTGGGCTCCTTTTGCTAATCTCGTGTTAGTAAAAGTTTGGTGAGAGACGATTCGCGCTTTTTCAGACACGTGGTTTTCAGATAGTTTTCTGCTGTTCAGTTTGTGCTTGTGGGTTTGTATCTGGTCTTCAGTGCATGCAGCGAGTTACGTGTGACTCTGTCATTGTGTTCTTGTTTGTTCGTTACTGTTTTTCAGGTCGCTCTTCACAGGCCTTGCTGTTCTTCAGTGCGTTTTGTTACTTCGTTCTGAGCAGCCGACCGTTTTCTAGCCATGTTGCGTATACGTACTCCTCGTAGAGTTCGTGCTGTGCGGGGGCTTGGTGTTGGGGTCCTTACCTTGACACAAGTCCAGTCCATGAACAGGGTGGGGAGGAGTTCATGGACCAAGAATTGGTTGCTACAGTGTGACCAGTTCTGTCATATGTCTTTGCTCCGTGAGATCCATGAGAATAATCCTGATGATTTCAGGAAATTTCTCCGGATGACGGACCCCGTATTTCACCGTTTGTTGGCTTTGCTGACCCCCTATATCAGCAGGCAGGTTACCTGCATGAGGCAAGCCATCACTCCGGAGCAGAGGCTCATCGCCACCCTGCGGTACTTGGCGACGGGGAGAAGCCTGTAGGACCTCAAGTTCTCGACAAGCATCTCCCCCCAGGCTCTGGGGATCATTATCCCAGAGACCTGTTCTGCCATCATCCAGGTCCTGCAGAAGGATTATATTAAGGTAAGATTTATCCTTTAATATTACATTTTATTGTATATAATGTTTGTTAATATATTGTATTTCTTTCCTCATTGCCTAATTACCATGATTGTAATATGCTGTGAATGTCCCCTTTGTCCTCATGCATGCTGGAATTTTATGTTTTTTTTGGCCTTCATACATATTTGCCTTCACTTACCTCCCCAGCATGCTCTCCTGGGCCTATACTCACCTCGTCTACTCAATTAACAATGTATTTTGTCAGCTCCATAGTAGTGCATTTGGCCTAAAAACCTCCTAAAATGTAGAAATTTGTGATGTGTGTTTGAAATTCTGGCAGAGTGCCAGAGGCTTTTTTTTTTGTGTCCCAAAATCATTTGGAACCCTCCCTCCCCCCAACTGCTAACTCAGCTGATACCAATCCTTTATCTGCTGACTTTGGCAAACCCATACACACTATACCCAACTCTTTAGTGGTCATATTTATGGATGAATTCCCCAAAGCATCTAGTGCAAGGGCCTGCCCGAATACTTACAAATGGTACTGTTTAAAGTTTTTGTATCCTATTATTATCTTTATAGGTAATAGCAGAATGTAAAAATGTGCTTCCATTTGTACAGTGTGTATTTTTATCTTTGTATTATGACACTTCTTACCTGTCCAGTGGGCTGCCAATAGTGTAAAGTAAGGAGGGGATGGCCAAAGTAATACACATTATTTAGGCATTCATCTCCCAATGAAGTGGAGAGGGTTACCTGTCCCAAACATATCCCCCCCCCCATAAAATTTAGCAAATGGCCCATGGGGGGGGGGGGGGGGGGAGCTGATAGGTGGACCTTATACCTTTGTCTTTAAATACTCCCTAAAATAAATTTTATACTGATGTTGGCCAAGAATGTTTGTGTCTAATCTGCTTTCCATGTTTATGTGCAAAATTATTAATTTTCTTTTCTTGTTCGACTCCACAGTTTCCTTCCATGCCACAGGAATGGCAGACTGTTGCCTCCCACTTTGCCCAGCGGTGGGACTTTCCTAACTGCGGAGGGGCAATTGATGGGAAACACGTCCATATCGTCCCACCACCCAACTCGGGGTCATACTATTACAACTACAAGGGGTTCAATAGTATTGTGATGTTGGCGTTGGTGTCGGCTACTTATGAGTTCCTGTATGTGGACGTGGGGAAGAATGCCCAGACGGAGTTCTACAGGCGTCTCCAGAATGGCAGCTTGGACTTGCCACCTCCAGAAGACAATGTGGAAGGACTCCCATTCGTCTTCGTTGCAGATGAAGCGTTTGTGCTGGGGGACCATCTTATGCGGCCATTCCCTATGAGGACCCTCACCCTGGACCAGAGGGTTTTTAATCACTGGCTGGCCAGAGCCAGAAGAGTGGTGGAGAACACATTTGGAATCATGGCCAGCCGGTTCCGCCTATTTCTTACACCCATACACATGGCGGAGTATAAACTGAATCATATCATCCTGGCGTGCTATGTTCTCCACAACTTTTTAAGGCAAAATTTTGACAACTATGCTGCCACACAGCCCCCCCTGCACATTACACAGCCCCCTGCATATTACACAGCCCCCTGCATATTACATAGCCCCCCCAAGCCGTGTAAGCACAGAGGGATAGGGCGCTTTAAAAAAAAATTGTATTTATTTTTTACATTTTTTTTTTACACTGTCCCTTTGAAAAAAACATCCCTTGTGACAGTAATAGGCAGTGACAAGTACTCTTTATAGATTTTACCCCCAAATCCCTCCTTTGCACTTAAAAGCATTCAAAATGCCAAGTTTGGCTGTTTTGAGTACTGCCATTCTTTTAATTTGGCATCTTTAAGCCTTCTGTAAACAGCATGTGATGTCATAACATCTCTTCCGGGTTACTAGATCGGAAACCCGATCAAAGCCAATTCCGGCTTCGTTCGGGTCTCTGGCAAGCCGGCGAACGTGCCGACTGATCGCTCTAGCCTCCCGGGGGACGGGAGATCCCCGGTGAACCGCGGAAGGTGGCGGGAGGGGGGACATCCCCTCCCACTGCTTGGGATAACAGCCAAGCGACTTGGCTTTCTTGTTATCCCAAGAAAGCCAACCACCGGCTCTGAAGGGGTTAAGATGTCCGTAGGCTGGGTGCACATCAATTCATCATGTGCATTGATGGGCCGGACATTTAGCGGCGGCGGGCCGCCTGCAGCCCGTGGGCCGTAGGTTGCTGACCCCTGATCTAAGACAATCAATATTTAAACAGTATAAACACAATATGTAAACACTGACAATACCCATAACAAGTTATTTACCTGGCTTACACTTAAAAAGTCAACACAAAATATCAGCCCCTCAGGATACAGTTGAAAAACAAGATCTGCTATGCATGCCACACAGAGAAATAGGAGTGACCAGATTGCATCTAACCATTGCAGTGACCTTGATGATTAGCTTCACAGTGCTGCAATTTTAATTTGACATGTCACGTTTCACAGGTGCTCATGGAAGGCAACATGTTTTATTTCATAATACAAGATGTGTTTGAATATGAAATCTGGATACACCTAGCCTCATCACTCTTGGGGGCCACCTGGAATGCAATTTAACTGGTTACCCATCAGGGCTTTGTACATATGAGAACCTTCATCTGAAAGAAGAATCATGCCCCCTGATGGGAATATGGGAACAAAAGCTCGGCTCCAGACCTCCTGGTGTAATAAAGATGGAAGTGCTTGATTAACACGTCTGCAAACAAAGCTTAAAAAAAAAACACTGCTGCCAAGATGACTGATGGGCTAAGTTACAGAAGAAAAAAAGCCATTGGATAGAAGGCTAGATGGGTGTTGTGTGGGGGTGGGGTCTGATTGTAGTTTAAAAGTGCTCACTGAATGGAATTGCTCTCTCCCTCTCTTGTCTCATGGCTCTCTTGCCTCATGGCTCTCTAGAAATTTTGAGCCCAGCTTAAAGCTGGGCTCAAAATGTGAAATCTGGATACACCTAGCCTCATCACTCTTGGGGGCCGCCTGGAATGCAATTTAACTGGTTACCCATCAGGGCTTTGTAAACATATGAGAACCTTCATCTGAAAGAAGAATCATGCCCCCTGACGGGAATATGGGAACAAAAGCTTGGCTCCAGACCTCCTGGTGTAATAAAGATGGAAGTGCTTGATTAACACGTCTGCAAACAAAGCTTAGAAAAAAACACTGCTGCCAAGATGACTGATGGGCTGAGTTACAGAAGAAAAAAAGCCATTGGATAGAAGGCTAGATGGGTGTTGTGTGGGGGTGGGGTGTGATTGTAGTTTAAAAGTGCTCACTGAATGGAATTGCTCTCTCCTTCTCTTGTCTCATGGCTCTCTTGCCTCATGGCTCTCCAGCCATTTTGAGCCCAGCTTAAAGCTATTAAACACAGAGGAGGACCTTGCGTAAAGTATCTTTTATATTCTTTTGTTTTATATGCTCTGTAATATTTTCCTTTTCATTTTATTATGTTAGCATTCCTAATTTCTTGGGAAATAAATAAGACCCTTGCTTATATAAGCAGTGTGTTTATTTTTAATAGCTAACCTTATTATTGTACTATCACCAGTAACTATACCAGAGCTTTTCCAGACCAGCTAACTATAGGAATAGACAAGTTAACACATATTTATAATAAAGAGGGGGAAACCAATAACCACCCAATATTTATTTCACCACCCCCCCACCCCTTTTCAAACTTGCCCATTGCACTGCAGCCACAAGTCACGCTATTGGCTCATGGTTGTGACCGCAAATTTTCCATGCGGCTTGGAAAAAAAACACATATTCAGGAGCCAGCCGTAGCACTTCCTGAATGTCTGCAAACTGCCTCTGCAAAGTAATCAGGGGACAGCAGCAAGTGTGAAGGAGGCCTTCATGGTGAAAGGTCCACTTTAAACCACAAAGGGCTTGTTCTGACTCTTATACACTCCATTTAATTTGTGAACATATAGCTTGGTTTGAGACTGCATCCCAGTGATGGTCAACTGATAAGGTTTTGAGGGCCTCAACTGCAACCCTTGACATAACAAAGGGTTGTGCATAATATTTAATGCTAGACATACAACAGTAGATGATCAGAGACTGCAGGCATACTATAGGAGATGGTCAGAGACTGCAGGCATACTACAGGAGTTGGTCAGAGACTGCAGGCATAGTACAGGTGATGGTAGGAGACTGCATGCATATTACAGGTGATGGTAAGAGACTGCAGGCACACTACAGGAGATTGTAAATAAACAGAAGTGGAGGCCACCATCTAAGCTGTGCATGTGTAGCTGTTTATGAAACTACAAAATTATCAAAAGATATACAGTCAGGTCCATAAATATTGGGACATCAACACAATTCTAATCTTTTTGGCTCTATACACCACCACAATGAGTTTGAAATGAAACTAATAAGATGTGCTTTAACTGCAGACTTTCAGCTTTAATTTGAGGGTATTTACATCCAAATCAGGTGAACAGCGTAGGAATTACAACAGTTTGTATTCGTGCCTCCCACTTTTTAAGGGACCTAAAGTAATGGGACAGATTAACAATCATCCATCAAACTTTCACTTTTTAATACTTGGTTGCAAATCCTTTGCAGTCAAATATAGCTTGATGTCTGGAATGCATAGACATCACCAGACACTGGGTTTCATTCCTGGAAATGCTCTGCTAGGCCTCTACTGCAACTGTCTTCAGTTCCTGCTTGTTCTTGGGGCATTTTCCTTTCAGTTTTATCTTCAGCAAGTGAAATGCATGCTCAATCGGATTCAGGTCAGGTGATTGACTTGGCCATTGCATAACATTCCACTTCTTTCCATTAAAAAACTCTTTGGTTGCTTTCGCAGTATGCTTTGGGTCATTGTCCATCTGCACTGTGAAGCGCCGTCCAATGAGTTCTGAAGCATTTTGCTGAATATGAGCAGATAATATTGCCTGAAACACTCCAGAATTCATCCTGCTGCTTTTGTCAGCAGTCACATCATCAATAAATACAAGAGAACCAGTTCCATTGGCAGCCATACATGCTAACGCCCTGACACTACCACCACCATGCTTCACTGATGAGGTGGTATGCTTTGGTTCTGAAGTTCCTTTCCTTCTCCATACTCTTCTCTTCCAATCACTCTGGTACAAGTTGATCTTGGTCTCATCTGTCCATAGGATGTTGTTCCAGAACTGTGAAGGCTTTTTTAGATGTTGTTTGGCAAACTCTAATCTGGCCTTCCTGTTTTTGAGGCTCACCAATGGTTTACATCTTGTGATAAACCCTCTGCATTCACTCTGGTGAAGTCTTCTCTTGATAGTTGACTTTGACACACATACACCTACCTCCTGGAGAGTGTTCTTGATCTGGCCAACTGTTGGCCAGATCAAGGGTGTTTTCTTCACCAGAGAAAGAATTCTTCGGTCATCCACCACAGTTGTTTTCCGTTGTCATCCAGGTCTTTTGGTGTTGCTGAGCTCGCCGGTGCGTTCTTTCTTTTTAAGGATGTTCCAAAAAGGGGTGTACTCACTTTTGTTGCCAGTGGTTTAGACATTAATGGCTGTGTGTTGCGTTTTTTGAGGGGACAGCAAATTTACACTGTTATACAAGCTTTACACTCGCTACTTTATATTGTAGCAAAGTGACATTTCTTCAGTGTTGTCACATGAAAAGATACCAAATATTTACAAAAATGTGAGGGGTGTACTCACTTTTGAGAGATACTGTATATACACGTGCTGCGGCATATCTCTGTCCCATGTAAAGTCCTCCTTTGGGCGGCAAAGATGTGCAGCGTTCAGTAGGGAAACGTGGTGGATGCAGAGCTGTGCTGGGAAGCTGCTGGTGCGAGCAGCAAGGAACTGTCCCTCTCTGGTGCCAGATAGGTGGCCAGTGTCCCAGCCCAGGCTCGAGTCGGGTCCCCCGGCCTCACCTCAGACTCTCCAATCTCAGCAGAAAGCTTAACGCTTAAATTTACCTAAAATAACAAATAAGCACAAAGAATATTGCTTACCTTCAACAAGATGTATCCCTTCTGCTCCTGTGTCCTCCTTTCCCCAAAATCTTCCTGTGCCAATGCCCCCACCCTCACTGTCTTAAAGCGGAGGTCCACCCTAAAATAAAAAATGACATTAAAATTCTACAAAAAATTAATTAAAAAATGAGAAACATTTTTTTTTTACGTACCAGAAACCCCTGTTGCTAGGCAGTGTTCCTAATCTGCCTCTTCCTATTCCGCTGCGCTGTTCTGTCACTTTCTCCTCTTCGGTGAGCTGGCCCGTTGTATTCTGGGACATGTGTGTGTCCCAGAAAACACCAGGGCCATTCACAAAGTGCCGCGCAACTCGCACATGCGCAGTAGGAAACGGGCAGTGAAGCCACAAGGCTCCACTGCCTGTTTCCCTTAGTTAGGATGGCGGCGCCGGCACCCGATCCGATGGATGGATCGGCCTCGGGGGGCCAACATCGCGGGCTTGCTGGACAGGTAAGTGCCCTTATTAAAAGTCAGCAGCTACAGTGTTTGTAGTTGCTGACTTTTTTTTTTTAAACAGCCGGACTTCCGCTTTAATATTTCCATGCAGCAGGGGTTAATAGAACTAAGGGGCTGTTAAAGACTGTCCAGCTATTCCCTCCCTTTCTGCCCAGCTGCTCTATTCATATAAGACGTTATGACAGCTTCTACTGTATGACTATAACATGATCTGTGGCTAGAGGAGGCAAACTTATCAATCACCCTCCCTTCACAGATCATGTTTCATTCATGAATGCTGTAGTAATGGCTTCTATGAATGGAGGAGCTGAAAGGGTGGGCACAGTCAGGCACTCATGATGCCACACCAGTCACAGTGTCACCCGACCAATGTTAGCCAGCAACAAAGTTCCTGATAGCTGCCATATTAGTGACAGTGTCACCAGACCAGTGCAGGCAGTTTAAATGTTCCTAATCACTAGCCACACTAGTGCCAGTGTCACCCTAGTCAGTGCAGCCAACAACAGTGTCCCTGATCGCTGCTACTTTAGTATAGTGTCACCAGAGCCAGTGCATCCAGCAACAGTGTTCTTGATCACTGCCACACCAGTGTAGTGTTGCCTCTGCCACCTGTACTGACCCTGTTCTGTTTATTGACCATGTTTCTGCCTGCTGTTTTCACCAATCCATTGCCTGTTTATTTATAATGTCTCTGGTTGCCGCCTGAACTGATTTACTTGCACATCTCGCTGACTACGTTCCTGTAGGACACCAGTCCCAGCCATCCCCTGAAGACAACTGCACTCCTGGAACCACAGGGACTCTTTTGTTCACCCTTTGTTCGGCCTCCTGTATTTCCTGGCTAGTGAATATAGAATTCCTGGGGCAGCTTGGCTTATAGTTTTTTAGACTGCTATAGGTGACACTTGGCTTATAGGTATGGGGACAGCTATTGGTGATGCTACACTAAACTATGTTCCCTGACCACTTATACAGAAGCAAGCAGTTACAGTACATTGTTTGTGATACAATGGTGATTTATCTCTATGATGCAAAAGATTCAATGTCTTGTACATAATAAGTCCAAACATTGAAAAAGTCTCATACATGTTATCCCCATACTCAGGAGGAGTAGCAGAATATGTTTTGGGGCGAAATTCTAAGTATGTATATGCTGTGTGAGAGAAATATTTTATGAAACTGACAACTTTGTGTAAAAAAAAAAATCATTCTCTTTCTGCATTTCCCAAAAAACTTGGAGGAAAGAAATTAAATTTTCTAAAGACTCACCATGCCTCTTAAAAAATACCCTGGGCACCTCAGGCGCATGCACGGAAGACTCCAAGATGGCCGTTTAGCCCTGGAGCTCCGCACGGTGCCAGCCTATCTACGAAAGAGCCGACAGAGAACTTGGCCCCAGCCCGCTCAACCAACATCTGCCCGGTGAACGTCCAGGAATCACCCTGATGTCCTGCAGCACCGCCAGAAGAGATTTATCCTGGCAGCTAGACCCCAGTCCACGACAGGCAAAGATAGCAGCCGCAACTACACGAGGCCAGCACACGGAGACCGAGGAATAGATAGCCGACCAGGATGAAGGAGGTGCCTCTCCGCTTATCCCTGTATGCCCCATAGTGAGTAACCCACCTCCCAACGCACCCTCCCCAGCCTCAACTGTGTCTTTGATAGGGAGAACCCTTGATGAACTGCTGCTTACACCCATGAGTGACATTTTAGCTAGCCCTAATGTACTGGAGAGTGGGACACAAAATCATCCCCTCACTCCTGCTGATTTCCCCTCCATAATGTCAGGCTTTTCAAAAATACTGTCTAGGGGTTTGGCCCACACAGCTGCTCAGATCAACTCTTCTATTCATGTAGATCTGCAGGATTTGGGAACTTGTATAGAAGCCATTGAAAAGAAAACGGCTCAAACTGTCGCCAGAGCCATTCAGAACACTGCCAGAATACAGGATCTCAAGGATCAACTGGAGACCGCCTTGTCAAAAATTGATGACCTGGAAGACAGATCCAGACAATATAACTTCAGAATTAGAGGTCTCCCGGAATCGGTTAAGGAAGTGCAACCCGCTATTTGTTCCTTTAATAAAGACTTAACTCCAGATATTCTAGCTCACTGCCTGAAGCTAGACAGGGCCCTACAACCACCATGTGCAGATGGTCTCCCAAGAGACTTGATAGTCAAGCCACATTTCTACTCCGTGAGAGAAGAGGTGATGAAAATATCCCCGGAACACAGACAGAATCCTCATGCAGGGTCATCAGGTCCAGATCATTGAAGACCTCTCCCGCTCTACCGTACAAAGGAGAGGCTCCTTGAAACCACTACCACAGATCCTGACACAAAAGGAAATTACGTATAGATGGTCCTTTCCATTCTGCCTAAACTTCTTATTTTGGAACAAGTCTTATGGCTTCTCCTCCTTTCCAGATGGCGAACGTTTTCTCCTACAGCTGGGTCTGATTACCCAAGAGATGCCTCATCCAACCACCCACAGAGGTCCTTCATCTACAAAGAGGCCATCACCCCCTAGCCCCCTCAGACCTGTGTAGCAGAAACAGCAACCAAAGAGGTCAAGGGAATCTCAACCTCCCTGATGTGACCTGGCCCAGGACAAGGATGTCCAGTTCCACTTCATTTGTGTTTGTACACTTAGGAGTCAGTCTCCCCTTCATCGGAGATCTCCTGGTTCCCATCAGACTCATTGGCCTCATTCCCTTGGGATCATCTCTAGGAAGGGAGGGGGTGGGCTATTAATTGACATTAAGTGTTGTGATTTTTACCCCCTTCCCTTTTTTTTCCCCCTTTCGTTTCATACATTAGGGGACACAGAGCCATAGTAGTTACTATGTGGGTTATAGGCCACCTTCAGGTGATGGACACTGGCATGCCCTAAGACAAGAAGTGCACTCCCTATATAACCCCTTCCCACTACTGGGAGTACCTCCGTTTTTTCGCCAGTGTCTAAGGTGTTGGTCACGAGTAAAGATGTGCTGTGCTGAGCTCCACTGGAGCAATCCTTGCTGGGGCTAGCCATGCTGACCGGATCCATTCAAGCTGTCTTATTTTGTCCCTGCGTGGGTGAACAACGAGCTTGTTATATTTCTCTTGTTTACCCCCAAAAAAAATGACTCAATAAACATATTGGAACAGAAAGTGTCTTATTTTGGGCCAAATTGAATGGTACTCTGGCCTCTTATTCGAAGAAACAAAGTTTTGCCTGTGAATGCTTCTCTTTTTAGAGAGCTGGACCCTGGGATCCAGTACTTTTTGGTAGTGAGGCCATAAAGTTTTCCTGGCAGGGTACTGTTGCAGGTCCAGGATAGTGGGTTCCCTCTAGGGTCCCCTGCTCCTGAAGGTTTAAAGCGGGGTTCCACCCAAATTTTGAACAATATCTGTATGTATTCTCTTCCTTGCCTAGATGCTGACATGCCATTTAAAAAAATTTAAATCGCCGTAATTACCTTTTATTTTTCTATTCTTCTTTGCACTTCCTGGTTCTCCTCCCGTGGGAGTAGGCGTGTTTCTAGCCTCTCCCAGACTCCTGGGAGCTAGTCTCAGGCTTCCCAGGATGCCACTGAGCATGTGCGGGAACGAGCGGTGAATGCTGGGAGCACAGCATTCACCACATCCAGGAAATAAATGCTTGTGGGCTTCAAATGCCCACAATGAAGATGGAAACCGCCTGCAGTGAATAATATAAGTTATTCTTTCCGACGAAATTTGACACAGGCGGACATATTACACACAATATGTGAGTATGTAATGCTGAGAAGAAAAGTTTGTGAATGAACTAAAAAAAAACAAAAAACGTTAGATAGGTGGACCCCCGCTTTAACGGAACCCACCGTGAAGGGTGAAGATTGGGTCTGTTGGTTTACCACAGAAAACCCTGCAGCGGGAAAGGTAAGTGGAGTTTTCTAAGAAATCTTTTAAATTTTCTTATGAATGTCTCCTTTAAAAAAAAATGTTGTCATGCCTATGTGTCACCACTGGGGGCTGTATTAAGCACTCACCGCCTCATGCTGGAAACAGCATTGTGTCAGGAGCCCAACACTTCCTCCTTCTCCTCCGGCCAAAGCAGCAAAGCCTCCGGTAAGCCTAAAGGGGGATTTGTCTCCCCGCCTGTTGCCCCCCTATGCTGGAATTCCCCCCCTTGTGGGGGAAAAAGCGCCCAGATCCTTTTTTAAAAAGAAAAAGGAAAATGCAGCGGCCGCTCAGCGGCTTTTGTAAACCCCCCCCCGCCATGCTCGCTCTGTGTCCGAGGGTACCTGTAGTCCGCCGCTAGCGCGGGAAAACCTGTCTTTTTGAAAACGGAGGGGGAACTGTAGGCGACGCTGGAGTTCTCCGACGCCAGGTGCACGTGGAGGCAAGCTTTTAAAAGCACACTGTGTGCTGCTGCTGGCTGTGGAGGGACACAAGAGCAAAGAGGTGGCATTTTTCAGGTTTGGTGACACAGGCATTTTTTCCTTTTGACACATTGTTACTGCTTCAGGCTGGGCATTAATAGCAGCAATTTTTTTGCTGGACTATAGCCCTAGCAGTGTATGCATTCCTTCTGGTAGTGCCTCTGCTTTGTGCATCAGGCTATGAGTGGAAGGGGGACAAGGAACTCCTCAAAGGGTTCTAAGGGATCAATTGTTTTACAATAACCTAAATCCATGTCCATCAGTGGGGACTGGTGTTGCAGCAACGCTGGACACTTTAGCCCCTATATATATTACCCAGGAGGTTTTTTCTTCTACCATTTCAAGTTTGGAACAGAAGATTGATGCTATGATCACTTTCCATAGTGGATCCAAGCGTAGCAGATCCCCCTCCAGTGCTCAGGACCCTCATACTGAGGTGCAAGGAGCAGGGGATAAGGAAGTTCTTCCAAAGGATCAGGAACACGCTGATATCTCCTCTTCCGAGGATCCTAATATAGAGGGTGTAGTCTCACAAGAAAGTTTATTGGTACACTCCCTTACTAAGTTGGTTCGCTCAACTTTTTTGCTGCCTGTAGCACAGTCTATTGATGAGCCCACCTCTGGTTTGGGATCACTAAAGCCTCCCTCATCTGGGGATGCCTTTCCTATCCATTCACGGCTAAAAAAGCTGATGTATTCTGAATGGAAACACCCGGATAAGCAGTTTTTTCCTCCAAAAAGGTTTTCTACACTTTATCCTATGGAGGAGGAATTCTATAAGAAATGGGGGGTTCCAGCAATCGATGTTGCAATCTCCTTGGTAAATAAAAATCTCACTTGTCCGGTAGACAATGCACAAATGTTAAAGGATCCAACAGATAAAAAGTTGGAATTTCTTTTTAAGAACAACATTTCTCTGGCAAGTTCAGTGGTGCAGCCAGCTCTTGCGGCAATTGGAGTGTCTCAGTCCATAAAGGACCAGTTTGTAGAGGTACTTAAGATTATTCCTGATCAGCAGGCCCAGCAATGGGCTGGCGTATCAGAAGCACTATGTTTTACGGTGGATGCTATGAAGGATTCTATTATTCAAGCCTCACGACTTATGCTCAGACTGGTACATACACGCAGAGTCCTATGATTGAAAAATTGGTCAGCCGAAGCGCCGTGTAAAAAGCTTTTGGCCAGTTTCCCATTTCATGGTGAACGGTTATTTGGGGACGATTTAGATAAATATATCCAAAGGATTTCTAATAGGAAAAGTTCTCTTTTACCAGTAAAGAAGAAGTTTAAGCATTTCTCCTTTTAAACATGCATCCTCTCCAGTGCCAGGAGCATCTGCCTCTAGGCAGTCTCGACGGCCTCCACCATCAAGCTCAAAAGGAAGACCTCAGGGGCAGTCCCAGGGCCAAAAGAGGACTTGGGGCAGAAAGCCCGCAAAGCAAAATACTAAAGCCTCCTTATGAAGGGGCGCCCCTGCTTGCTCGGGTGGGGGGAAGGCTTCTGCAATTTTCAAAGATCTTGCAGGAACAATGTCAAGACAGATGGGTGGCTTCCTCAATTTCTCTAGGTTACAAACTAGAGTTCCAAGAATTCCCATCTCCTCGTTTTCTAAGATCAAACGTTCCCAGAGATCCAGGGAAAAGGAAGTCTCTCTTTCTAGCTCTGGATCATCTCTTATCCCAGAATGTGATATCAGAGGTTCCCACAGAGGAGCAAGGTTCAGGGTTTTATTCAAACCTTTTTTACAGTTCCAAAACCGAATGGGGAAGTAAGACCCATTCTAGATCTCAAAGATCTGAATCGGCACTTAAATATCCGTTCCTTTTGCATGGAGTCAATCCGAATGTCTACATTTTGCAAGGAGGGGAATTTTTGGCATCAGTCGACATCAAGGATTCATATCTCCATGTGCCGATATTTCCCGCTCATCAGAAGTTTCTACGCTTCAAGGTAAAAAATCATCATTCTCAGTTTGCGGCTCTGCCATTCGGTCTAGCCACCGCACCACATGTGTTCACAAAGATCCTGGCACCTCCTTTAGCCAGGTTAAGGGCTCAGGGTATAACTACCCTAGCCTATCTAGACGATTTGCTTTTAGTAGATCAATCAGTCTCCAGTCTAAACGAAAGTTTAATCTCAGCTGTAAGCTACCTGGAATTCCTAGGCTGGATTCTCAACCTAGAAAAATCCTCCTTAAAACCTTCAAGGAGATTACAGTACTTGGGGCTGATCATAGATACCGTTCAAAAGAAGGTATTCTTACCCCAGGCAAGAGTCAGCTCCATAAAGGAACTGATTCAACTTGTCAAAACAAAGAGAAATACCTCCGTTCGGCTGTGCATGAAATTGTTAGGAAAGATGGTGGCCTCTTTTGAGGCCGTTCATTATGCACAGTTTCATTCAAGACTGTTAAAAAAACACCATTCTGCCGGCCTGGAACAAGAAGGTCCAGGCTTTGGACTTTCCAATGTACTTATCCCCTGAGGTGCGTCAGAGTCTCAATTGGTGGTTGATATCCAGCAACCTCCAAAAGGGGAAATCCTTTCTACCAGTATCCTGGAAAGTGGTAACAATGGATGCCAGCCTTCTAGACTGGGGAGCAGTCCTGGAAAAAGCATCTGTCCAGGGGAAGTGGTCCAAGTCAGAAAGGACCTTGCCCATCAATATTCTGGAAATTCGGGCAGTACGTCTGGCCCTAGAGGCCTGGACGCTCAGACTACGGAATTGTCCTGTCAGGATTTAATCTGACAATGCCACGGCTGTGGCCTACATCAATCACCAAGGGGACACGAGAAGTCGTGTAGCCCAAAAAGAAGTGAATCCTGTTCTAGCTTGGGCAGAAAGCAACATTCCTTGCCTATCAGCGATTTTCATTCCAGGGATAGAAAATTGGCAGGCGGACTACTTGAGTCACCAACAATTGTTTCCGGGAGAATGGTCCCTTCACCCCGACATTTTTCTGTCAATATGTCACAAATGGGGTGTTCCGGACGTGGATCTGTTCGCGTCCAGATTCAACAACAAAGTCGACAACTTTGTGTCAAGGACGAGGGATCTGCTAGCGTGCGGAACAGACGCCTTGGTCTTTCCATGGGATCAGTTTTCACTGATCTATGCATTTCCTCCAGTTCTGCTGCTTCCGCGCCTTCTCCCCAGGGTCAAGCAGGAACGGAAAAAGGTGATTCTGGTGGCCCCAGCGTGGCCCAGAAGATCTTGGTTTGCCGAGATCATAAAGACGGCGGTAGGGGTCCCTTGGATCCTGCCGCTGTGGCCATACCTTCTTGCACAAGGTCCGGTATTCTATCCTACCTTACAAACGCTAAATTTAATGGTTTGGCTATTAAAACCCACATTCTAAAGGACCGTGGGTTATCTCCTTCAGTAGTGTCTACTTTGGTTAATGCTAGGAAGCCAGCCTCCAGAGTCATTTACTATAGAGTCTGGAAGGCATATGTCTCCTGGTGTGGATCCAGGGGTTGGCACCCCGGGAAGTATGTCATAGGTAGGATCCTTGAATTCCTACAAATGGGATTGGAAATGAAGCTGGCCTTGAATACTATCAAGGGCCAGGCCTCGGCCTTATCAGTATTCTTTCAACAGCCTCTTGCTTCTCACTCTCTGGTACGTAATTTTATTCAGGGGGTAACCCATCAGGGCACCCCTGAATCCTTGGGATTCGAATTTAGTCTTGTCAGCTTTATAGAAACAGCCTTTTGAGCCTATACGGGAAATTCCCTTGGTTCTTTTGACGAGAAAAATAATCTTTTTGGTTGCCAGTAGGGTATCAGACTTGGCGGCTCTGTCTTGTAAAGAGCCATATTTGATTATGCATAAGGATAAGGTGGTACTGCGGCCTCATCCTGAATTCCTACCGAAGGTAGTGACAGGTTTTCATTTAAACCAGGATATTATTCTGCCTTCTTTTTTCCAAGAACCTTGATCTAGGGAAGAGAAGTCACTAAATTCCCTTGAAGTAGTGAGAGTGGTCAAGGTCTGTTTAAAAGATACTGCTCATATTCGCAAAACAGATGTTTTGTTTGTACTGCCAGCAGGTCCTAAAAGAGGACAGGCAGCATCAAAGTCTACTATTTCCAAATGGATTCGTCAAATGATTGTTCAAGCTTATGGTCTAAAGAAGAAAATTTCTCCTTTTCATGTTAAAGTGCACTCCACCAGGGCAGTTAGTGCCTCTTGGGCTGTGCATCACCAGGCCTCTATGGCTCAGATCTGCAAGGCCGCAACATGGTCTTCAGTTCATACGTTTACCAGATTCTATCAAATCGATGTTAAAGGTCATGAGGATATTGCCTTTGGGCGTAGTGTACTGCAGGCTGCAGTATAAATCATCTAGCCTCAAAGCCCTACCTTTTTGTTGTGTCTCCCTCCCTTCAGTTGCCATTGCTATGGGACATCCCACATAGTAACTACTATGGCTCTGTGTCCCCTGATGTATGAAAAGAAAACATGATTTTTAAAAACAGCTTACCTGTAAATTCCTGTAAGTTTGCTTACTGATTTATTTTATTTGTACCCCCCTTTTTTTCCCCCTTTTTTTTCCTCCCTGCTTATCTACTTCCTACTCCTCCAGCTCTCTGCCCTTTCAAGGTCTTCCAGGAAGGTCCTTCTCAGCACTTCTGGGACGGGGACCATTGGAGTTGCATAACCCACAGCTCTTCAAATGGGAATTTGTCTCCACAGGGTGAGATTGTATTTTTTACTGAGTTGTCCAAACCTCTGTTCTATGTCTAGCTCCACACATACAGCTCCACACATACTAACCTAAATCTACAGATTGTGACCCACAATGTGCAGGGTCTGAACTCCCCAGTAAAATGAAGGAAACTATTCCAACTGTATCACACTTTAAAGATGGATGTAATCCTCCTACAGGAGACCCATTTTCCTACCTCCTATAACCCCTCTTTCCTACATCAGAGCTACCCCCAATTTTATTTAGCTAACAGTGAAAATAAAACACGGGGAGTGGCGATCTGTTTCTCGAAATGTCTAAACCTTTCCCCCTCAAGAGCACTCAAAGACCCAGAGGGACAATACTTGCTGGTCTTTGGCTCTATAGACAGAATGACATACACATTTATATCCTATTATGCTCCAAACAATGCCAGGCCAATTTCTTTGAATCCATGTTTCGCACCATGAAGCCACACTTTGAGGGCACTTTAATCCTAGGGGGGGACTCCAACTTAGCATTTGATATCTCCCTGGACAACTCAGGCAACAGAGCTCCAAAACCCAAATTCCCCACCAGGCAAAGCGTAAAAATAGCACAATTGCTTTACAAACTCGGTTTAATAGATACAGTGCATCTGGAAAGTATTCACAGCGCTTCACTTTTTTCACATTTTGTTATGTTACAGCCTTATGCCCTGTACACACGGTCGGATTCTCAGACGGAAAAAGTGTGATCGGATTGTGTTGTCGGAAATTCCGATCATGTGTGGGCTCCATCGGACTTTTTCCGTTGGAATTTCGGACACACAAAGTTTGAGAACAGGCTATAAAATTTTCCGACAACAAAATCCGATCAGTTAAATTCCGATCGTGTGTACACAAATCCGACGCACAAAGTGCCACGCATGCTCAGAATAAATTAAGAGACGAAAGCTATTGGCTACTGCCCCGTCTATAGTCCCGACGTACGTATTTTACATCACCGCGTTCAGAACGATCGGATTTTCCGACAAATTTGTGCGACCGTGTGTATGCAAGACAAGTTTGAGCCAACATCCGTCGGAAAAAATCCATGGATTTTGTTGTCGGAATGTTCGATCAATGTCTGATCGTGTGTACAGGGCATTATTCCAAAATAGATTAAATTCATTATTTTCCTCAAAATTCTACAAACAATATCCAATAATGACAATGTCAAAGAAGTTAGTTTGAAATCTTTGCAAATTAAAAATAAAAAAACGAAAAAAAAATCAAAAATCTTATGTACATAAGTATTCGCAGCCTTTGCCATGACACTCAAAATTTAGCTCAGGTGCATCTTGTTTCCACTATTCATCCTTGAGCTGTTTCTACAACTTGATTGGAGTCCACCTGTGGAAAATTTAGTTGATTGGACATGATTTGGAAAGGCCCACACCTGTCTATATATAGCCCCACAGTTAACAGTGCATGTCAGAGCACAAACCAAGCCATGAAGTCCAAGGAATTGTCTGTAGACCTCCGACACAGTATTGTATCGAGGCACAGATCTGGGGAAGGGTACAGAAAAATGTCTGCAGCATTGAAGGTCCCAATGAGCATAGTGGCCTCCATCATCCATAAATGGAAGAAGTTTGGAACCACCAGGATTCTACCTATAGTGATCCGCCCAGCCAAACTAATCAATCGAAGGAGAAGGGCCTTAGTCAGGGAGGTGACCAAGAACACGATGGTCACTCTGACAGAGCTCCAGCATTTCTCTGTGGAGAGTGAAGAACCTTCCAGAAGAACAACCATCTCTGCAGCACTCCACCAATCAGGCCTGTATGGTAAAGTGGTCAGACAGAAGCCACTCCTCAGTAAAAGGCACATGACAGCCCACCTGGAGTTTGCCGAAAGGCACCTTAAGGATTCTCAGACCATGAGAAACAAAGTTCTCTGGTCTGATGAACAAAGATTGAACTCTTTGGCTTGAATGGCAAGCGTCGTTCTGGAGAAAACCAGGCACTGCTCATCACCTGGCCAATAACATGCCTACAGTGAAGCATGGTGGTAGCAGCATGCTGTGGGGATGTTTTTTAGTAGCAAGAACTGGCAGACTAGTCAGGCTCGAGGGAAAGATGAATGCAGCAATGTACAGAGACAGCCTTCTTGAAAATCTGCTCCAGGGCGCTCTGGACCTCAGACTGGGGCAAAGGTTCATCTTCCAACAGGACAATGACCCTAAGCACACAGCCAAGATAACAAAGGAGTTCCTACGGGACAACTGTGTTAATGTCCTTGAGTGGCCCAGCCAGAGCCCAGACTTGAACCTGATTTAACATCTCTGGAGACATCTGAAAATGGCTGTGCACCAACGCTCCCCCTCCAACCTGATGGAGCTTGAGAGGTCCTGCAAAGAAGAATGGGAGAAACTGCCAAATAAAAGTGTGCCAAGCTTGTAGCATCATGCTCAAAAATACTTGAGGCTGTAATTGGTGCCAGTGGTGCTTTAAGAAAGTATTGATCAAAGGCTGTGAATACTTATGTACATTGATTTTTTTTGTTTTTAATTTTTAATAAATTTGCAAAGATTTCTTAATAATCAAAAATTTTTATTGTTTATTTCATTTATATATATATACAACATTCTATACCCCTTTGTTCAAACAATAGAAACATACTACACATTACATCCTACATCACCTACCACCGTTTTCCCCCCTGTCCCCGCGGCCGACATTTACATATGCGAGGGGAAAAAAAAAAAAAAAAAAATGGTACCCACCCCACCGTGTTTATCGTGCTTATGTTTATAAAGTGTTAAAAAATGAAATTATAAATAAGTTCCCCCTAATTCTTATTAGTGTCCTTAATCACTTCAATTCATAATTATATATTGTGTGAAGAGAAAAAAAAAAAAAAAATAAATGGTACCCACCCCACCGTGTTTATCGTGCTTATGTTTATAAAGTGTTTAAAAATAAAATTATAAATAAGTTCCCCCTTATTCTTATTAGTGTCATTAATCACTTCAATTAAAAAAAAAAAAGGGTGTGGGGAGTTCCCCCCTTATTCTGATTAGTGTCTTTAGTCCCTACAATTCCTTGTTATGTATTGTGAAAAAAAAAAAATCCCTTCCGTGTATATTCGTGTTTGTATTTATATAATTTATAAAGTGTTTTTAAAGATAAATTTATAAGTACATTCCCCCCTTATTCTATTTCGTGTCATTAATTACTTCAGTTCATTATTAAATACAACCCCTTTATTCTAGTTCGTGTCACTAACCACTAAAATTCATAATTATGAAGATGTGTTAAAAAAAAAAAAAAAAAAGCAATTTCCCTATAATTCATATTTGTTATTAATCGTGTGCCTATCCCTTCCCCCCTCCACCTCCAATGTTTGTCAAAACTGGGACAAGAGGGGAATAGTAAAAAAAAAAAAAAAAAAAAAAAAACCTACAAAAAAAACAAAGACCACATATACATTTACCCATACATTATCTTACCCCCCTCCCTCTTTGATTAGCATTAGAGAAGTTATATGACTATTTACATCTACCCTTCAGGGCCATTCTTCTTATGTCTCTATTCTAAATGACTATACCATTCCTTCCTCCTACCCATCTGTATTTCCCTCTTCTATTATCTCCTCAGCGCATTGTTCCCAGTTTGCCCATGTCGTTTCAAATTTCTTTCTTTGGTTTTTAACCACATGAACCCATCTCTCTGCTTCCTTTATTATATTAACCTCGTTTCTCCACTCTATGACTGACGGGATCCGGTCCTGTCTCCAGTACTTCGGAATTAGTTTTTTCGCTGCATTTAACAAATGTGGGGTTATACTTTCTCTATATTTTTTGATAGGTCCAGTCATTCCGTGAAATAAATATTGTATGGGCCCAAACTCTATGTGCTCCGTCATCATTTTCTTAATCCAGGGGGCTACTAATTCCCAAAAACGCTTAATTATTGGGCACGTCCACCATAGATGAAGAAAAGTTCCCCTCTGTCCACAGCCCCTCCAGCATTTGTCATTAGCTTCTGAAGAGATTTGTGCCATTTTAACTGGTGTCCTATACCATCTCGCTAGGAATTTATATGCCATTTCTTGCACCTTTGTACTTATGGAGGTAGTAAATGTTAACGATATCATTTTATTTATTTGTTTATCTGTCCACACTTGGCCTAGCTCCCTCTCCCATTCTTTCATGAAGTATGGGGGTTTTTTTTCTTGTTCTCCTAGGATCATTCTGTACGTCCAGGATAATGTATGCCCATCTTCTGATGTCTGTGCACACTTCTTCTCAAATGCGGTAAGTGTATTTATGGATCTTAACGGTTTTATTTTCTTAAGGAAACTCGTCATTTGACGGTATTTCCATTCTGCCATTCTTGTCTCCCCAAATTTCAAGATCATCTCTGTCAGTGGTATTTAAAACTCCACTTGGGGCAAACTTACCGCATCTAATATTCCCATCTTGTCCCCACGCCCCCAGACTTCCCGTCTTCTCCCCCGGGAGGAACCACGGAAATCCCTCCAGAGGAGTCAGAGGGGAGGTCTGTGGGGCATACCTACCCTCCTTATTCAGTCTATCCCATACTTCTAATGTATTCAGGGTTATTGGTGATGTCCATTGTGACAGCCCTCTCAGTGACCCTTGGATCCATGGTGCTCCTGCCAGGTTTCTCCCCGCCATCATCATTTCTGCCTGTACCCATGGTTTTCTATCTAGGTCATGGCACCAGTCTATTATTCTAACTAGTGCCATGGCCTTATAATAGGATGTTATATCCGGGAGTCCTAGGCCACCCTCCGCTCTACTCCTTCTTAAAATGTCGTACGCCAATCTAGGCCTTTTATCATTCCATACAAAGGCTATTAATAGCCGACGCATTTGTTTAAGGAGACTCGCCGGCAACCTGATTGGCACTGTACGCAGCACATAAACTATTCTGGGCAGTATACTCATTTTTATGGCACTGATTCTTCCGAACCAGGTCAAGTATTTCCCCTTCCATTTCTTTAATTCTTCTGTTATTTCTTTCACTAATGAGCCATAATTATGCTCCAACAATAGTTCATAGTCTGCGCTTATCTGTACCCCCAGGTATGTCAGCGACTCTCTGTTGCATATAAATGGGTATTTCTCCTTCAATGTTCTCTCCATCTCCGCTGGGACATGACTGGGAAGGATGACTGATTTCTCGAAATTAATCTTAAAGCCAGACACCCCTCCAAATTTCTGTACTTCTACCATCAATGCGGCTATAGATGTCTGGGGAGTGGACATAAAAAATAATAAATCGTCCGCATATGCTGCTACTTTATGTTCCGTATGGCCTATGTGCGTCCCCACTATCTCCTTATTCTTTCTGATTCTACGCAAAAAGGGTTCCATTACTATTGCAAATATCAATGGGGACAGTGGGCACCCCTGCCTGGTACCGTTTTGTATGTTAAAGCATTCAGATACTGTCCCATTTACCTTAATTCTTGCTCTTGGTTTTGTGTATAGTGCCATAATCCATCCCAGCATTCTCTCCCCCAGTCCTATCCTCCCCAGTACTTCTCTCATAAAGCCCCAGTTCACTCTGTCGAAGGCTTTCTCCGCATCCATCGACAGAGTGATTCCTGGGGCTTCACCTGGGCCATGTTGCATCCAATGCAGTATATGGAGTGCGCGGGTGGTGTTATCTCTTGCTTCTCGCCCCTTTACAAACCCTGCTTGATCTGGGTGCAATAAATCTCCTACATCTTCCTGTAGCCTCAGGGCCAGAATTTTTGCCAGTATCTTGGTGTCTGAGTTCAGCAGAGAGATTGGCCTGTAATTGGCACATACCTGGGGATCTTTTCCCTCTTTTGGCAAAACCGTTATGTACGCCAGTGATGCTTCTGAGGAGAGTGGATTTCCAGCACCCATAGAGTTGAGATAATCACAAAGTGGCCTTACCAAAATTGGGAGAAATTTCTTGTAATATATGTTTGTCAGCCCATCCGGGCCTGGGCTTTTCCCTGGGGGTAGGGCTGCTATCACTCTGCTCAACTCTTCCACCGTGATTGGGCGTTCCATAATCTCAGAGGTTTCTCTATTTAGTATTGGCATGTCTGCGTTCTCAATGTAATCCTTGATCTTATCTCTCCTTTGTTCCTCGCTTTCCCCTTCTTCAGATGGTTCTGTTTTGGAGATGTTATATAGTACCTCATAAAATTTACTAAATTCTTTTGCTATCGCCTTTGTGTCTATTATTTTCCTACCCTGAACTAGTAAGCTGTGCACGTGTCTGGAGTCCTGTTGTTTTTTAAGTTGTTTTGCCAGTAGCTTACCGCATTTATTTCCTTGTTCATATGCTCTATTTGCGAAAAACCTAATTTTGTTCTTCGCTTTATATTCTAAATATTGCGCAAGCTCTGCCCGTATACTCTCCAGACGTCTACCATCCACTGGATCGAGATTTTCCTTATGCTTTATCTCTAGGGTTCTGATCTTCTCTAGTAATTCGTCCATTTCCCTTTTGCTTTCCTTTTTCATATATGTGCCGATGGCAATTAAGTCCCCCCTCACAACCGCTTTGTGTGCTTCCCACACCACTTGATCTGACACTCCTTCCGTTTTATTTATTTCGAAATACTCCTTTATCCTAACCCTTAATTTCTCCACTATGTCTTCTTTATCCAACAATGACTCGTTCAGACGCCAAGTTCGTTCCGCCCGAGTCATTTGAGTTGGTTGAAGGGTCAAAATCATTGGGGCATGGTCAGACATAGTTATTCAATTGTACTTGTGCTGACATTCCCCAAGTAGAATTGATCCACCAAAAAGAGGTCTAGCCGTGAATACATATCGTGTATTTTAGAGTAATAGCTATAATCCCTGATACCTGGATGTAAAGCTCTCCAAGTATCCACTAGGTGTTGAGAGCGTAAGATTTGTTTAACCCGCTTTATGGCTTTAAAAGACACAGCAGTTCTACCCGTAGAGGTATCTATACTCGGCTCTAACACCATATTAAAATCTCCTCCTACCACTACACACCCTTCCTTAAATTCTTCCAGTTTTCTAAATACTTTAACCAGAAAGTTAGCTGTCCCAACATTGGGCGAATATATTGAAGCAAAGGTATATCGTCTCCCCTGTAGTGTACCCTTTACAAACAAGTACCGACCTTCTGGGTCACTTTGCAGGGACTCCATAGTCCATGGGCACGATTTTTTGAACGCAATTGTGACCCCTCTTGCCCTCGCTATTGGGGATACTGCATGATACCATTGATTCAGTACATTCTGGGGTAAGCTTGGAATTGAGCTGCTCTTGAAATGGGTCTCCTGCAGGAAAACAACATCAGCTCCCCAATGTTGCAGCTCAACCCATAAGCGCCCTCTTTTAATTGGTGAATTCAAACCCCTCACATTATATGACAAAATTTTCAAAATGGCTGTCATTTTATTTCATTTTTAGGGCACCCAGCCCCTTGCCCTTGTTCTCTATCTTCTCCTCTGCCAATCCCACCCCCCCTTCTACCCCCCCCCCCCTCCCCGTCATTCATTACTTCCAGACAAAAAAAACCCAAAAAAAACAAAAATTATACCACTTGTATATCATAAATATATACCTTACATACTTACATCCTGTCCTCCCATACCACAAACCTTCCATTAGGGGTATTTCTAAAAATCGGGTATTTAGCTTGCGCACACCCACACCTCCTGTGCGCCTGCCACCACCCTTCCCTGCCTTCCGCAGGATTATTCTCCCCTTCCATTGGGGCTGACCTATTGACCTACCTAAGGTACACATTCCCCACTACACCTTCCCTTCCAATCCCCCCCTCTCCCCGGCATTACTCTATTAAACCCCTCCTGAGTGGGAAGGACAAAAAAAATGTCCTTTAAGTCCTTCTCTGGGCTATTCCCCTATTAACCTTTGCTGGTACTTCTTGCCATTTCTCTGCTTGTTGTAGGAGGGGCCCTAGACAACTTATTCTCCAGTCCACAAAGTCCACCATCGGGAGATCTAATTTTTCCACAAATACTTTTAGATCGTCCTTCGTTCGCAATGTTGCGGTTCTTCCATTCCTGGAAGCTGTTAGACTGAAAGGGAACCCCCACCTATACTTGATCTCCGCCTTCCGTAGAATTTCCATTAATGGGCGAACCGCCCCACGTTTAAAGAGTCCTTTTCGATATATCTGGATACAGAGCTATGTTTGAACCTTCAAATGTAATCCTAGGGTTATCACGTGCCATCTTCATTATACTCTCCTTCACTGCATATTTGTGCACTTTACATATTACATCTCTGGGTACGTCAGTTTTTGTGCTCTTGGAGTGGGCCCGATGTATCCGGTCTATTTCTATAACATTAGGGGCTTGACCTCCTAAAATCTGTCCAAACATTTTTTGTGCCACTGGGGCTAGTTCTGTCGCTGTGATTGACTCTTTCAGTCCCTTTATACGTATATTTTGGCGTTTATCCCTATTCTCATATTCATCCAGCTGGTCCCTGTATGCATTTAAAGTTTCTTCATATTTTTTCATGGATTCTTGAGTTTCCGTCACAGCTTGTATAATGACTTCTTGTTCTTTTTCCATCCCCTCTACTCTGTATCCCAGGTCCCTGACGTCCTCTTTTACGCTTGCTACTGCTTGCATACAAGATTGTTCAACTGCATTTATTAATTGCTGAATATCACTTTTAGTGGGGAGGGCCTTCAACAGGCCCCAGATATCCCTTTCTGGGTCTACACTTTGTCCAGTCCATCCTTGTGGGTTCCCTTCACCGTTTTGGAGGCTCTCCTGGTCACAGTCCATGACATATCTCTGCGGTGACCCACATCTTCCCTCTCCCCCACCTTTTATACTTGGGTATTTCTGATTATTATTTTGGTCCATGTTGGGGGTTGGGTCCTCTCCTTCTCTTGCTCTCATCCTCTCCATATCTATGGTCTCAGACTCTTCTTGAGTCTGTCTATTATCCTCCCCCTATGTCACTGTACCCCAGCTTCCCGTTGATGTACTTTGTATAGCCGTTTCTAAATGTCCATTACCAGGAACTAGCTGGCCTATATTTTTAGCCCCTTTTACCTGGGGGCACCCAGCACCACTACCGGGAGGGCTCTGCTCCGGTGTCCTCCTCCCTCTTCCCGCTGTAGGAGGTCTCTTACCGTTTGCGACGATACTGTCCCCTTTCGGCTGTACATCCGCCCGCTTTGTCCCAGACTCACACTCTGTTTTCTCCACACAGTCAGTTATGGTGGCACCGCTCCGTTTTTTAATATCCAGCCGTCCAGTTGGCTCAGGTGTGCGGGGGGACATGAAAGCCTTAATGCCGTCCATTGATTTCCTTCCTCTCCCTGCTGTTGACTGCTACTTGTCTGCGAGTTGTCATCCTTGTACAATAACACAGTGGGAGCTGTGGTGTAATAAAGCGGTGACCCGACTGGCCAGTAACACAGCAGTGGAATGGTGTAATTAAATAGAAGGGATTTTGTACAGTGGCACCGTGGGAACTGTGATGTAATGAAGCAGTGATCCAGCCAGCCAATAACACAGCGGTGGAATGGTGTAGTTAAATTAAAAATAATTTCATACACTGACACAGTGGGGACTGTGATGTAATGTGGCAGTGACCCAGCCAGCCAGTAACACAGCTGTGAAATGGTATGGTTAATGGTATAGTTAAAGTTGCGTACAGTGACACAGTGGGAGCTGTGGTGTAATGAGGCAGTGATCCAGCCTGCCAGTAACACAGCGGTGGAATAGTAAAGTTAATAATATGGTTTAACTTGATATAATTTTGTACTCTGACACAGTAGGAGCTGTGTTGTAATGAGGCAGTGATCCAGCCAGCCTGTAACACAGCGGTGGAATAATATAATTAGATTGAAGGGGTTTAATACAGTGACACAATGGGAGCTGTGGTGTGTAGAAACAGTGACCCAGCCGGCCAGTAACACAGCGATGGAGTGATATTTGTAAATGGTATGTGTAGATAGAAGGGATGTTCATGAAGGGATCAGGAGGAGCCGCCAATCACCTCTCACCTCACTCTCCTTTCACTTTCGGTTTTGGCCGCCCGTCTGTTTCTCCTGAGAGCTCCGGTGTATGTTTGCCTGCCGTACAGTATGTAACAGGATTGAAGCCAAACAGATAGACAGGCATGCCCAGGCAGACAAGAGAGCTCTGGTGTGTATCCTCCCAGCGTTCAGCTTGACTGAAGCCAAGTATTTCAGCAGATATGCAGACAGACAGGCTCTCTCTCTCTCTATGTCTCAGCGTCTCTCAGCGTCTCTGTATTCCATCTGACAGCCGGATGATTTCTCGTACTCTTAGCCCGGGAACATGAGAGGGGGGGGAGGAGCACTTCACTCACTCACACACTCACGCCCATCCCCAGACAATTTGCAAAGATTTCAAACAAACTTCACATTATGGAGTATTGTTTGTAGAATTTTGAGGAAAATAATGAATTTAATCAATTTTGGAATAAGGCTGTAACATAACAAAATGTGGAAAAAGTTAAGCGCTGTGAATACTTTCTGGATGTACTGTATATGGAGGGAATTAAATCCCCTTGTGAAGGACTACACCCACTTTTCTGCTCCCCATCTTACATATACCAGGATAGACCACATCTTCCTACAATCTTCCACTACTCCTCTAGCCTGTACCTTCAAAATCTGAGACGCACCCCTTTCAGATCAATCAATGACACTATCTCTTATGCGTCCCATTTTTGCAGAGGGCCCTTTTAGGTGGTGTTTAAATGAGGCTCTTCTAAATGATCCTGTACAATGTTCAATCCTAGATAAAGCTCTTAGAGACTACTTTACATACAATGATAACAACACAGTATCTGTCCAAATATAGAGTATCTCTATATTTGGGCAGCCCACAAATCAGTGATGAGAGGAAAACTCATTCAGATTTCCTCCCAATTGAAACGAGAACGGGAAGCCTATATTCAAAAGCTGAATAGGGAATTTCTTGCCTTGAGCAAACGCCATAAGCGTCAGCCCGCCCCAGACATGTTAGCGCAACTGGTCTTAGGCCGGATAGCTCTGAACCTTGCTTTAACCACAGCAGCAGAGAAACACCTGACATGGACTGGCACACGTTTCAACTCACAAAAAGACAGAATCTAATCCAAATTAGCGTCTAAACTGAGCCCTAAACCTTGAACCATATCCTTCCCCAAAACCTGCAATTCCTCCGGTAATTTGACTCCAAACCCTCTCCGGATTATGGAAAATTTCAATGCACTCTACTGTAATTTATCAAATACACACACACACACACACACACTCTTCCCCTAGCAAACTGGAAACTTTTTTTACAAGACCTACCCATTCTCAAACTCTCAAAACTTCATAGTGAACTCCTGGACAAGCCTATAGGGACAGAGGAGATCTGGGGGGTTATTAAATCACAAAAGTTAGGTTCTATACTAGGCCCTTCTCAGTCTGCTCTTACAAGAAATGTGGTCTTTCCCTGGCCTCCTATATTGCTAGGTTCTTCAACCACCTCTGGGATGGAACCCCCCTGGACAGAGACTTGAATTCAACATTTGTCTCAGTCATTCCCAAACCTGGGAAAAATACAAGTGATGTCGCTAACTACCGTCCGATTTCCCTCATTAATAATGACCTAAAAATTCTGCCGAAGATTCTCGCATCGAGAATGTTGAGCTTTATTGTGAGATACATATATAAAGACCAGGCGGGTTTCATACCAGAGAGGCAAGGCCCGGACCAAATTATGAGAGCCATAGATATCATTTCACTGCTCCGGTCCCAGTACGATGGCGGTACCCCCCAAGAAGGCTTCTTCTCTCCATTGACCTTCAAAAAGCTTTCGACTCTGTGTTTTGGCCATATCTCTTTGACATACTAGAGAGATGGGGCTTTGGTCCCAAATTCATGGGAATAATTCATTCACTTTATTCTACTCCCAATGGACAAGTTCGCTTGATAGGCCATTACTCTGATTCTTTTGATATCAAAAATGGGACTAGACACAAGGCTGTCCTCTCTCCCCTCTAATATTCACGATAGCTTTTGAAACCCTAGCCATAGCCTCAGATCCCATCCTGATATCAAGGGAGTCCGTTGTGGTTCACAGGAACACAAGTGCGGCCTGTTCGCGGATGATTTATTACTTTTTGTGACCGCCCCACTGATCTCCACCCCCAATAATTTTAAACTACTACAGGATTTTGGTTCGGTCTCAGAATTTCGGGTTAACGTCTCCAAATCGCTAGCTTTAAACCTTTTGGCACCACTTGAATTAGTGGACTGGCTATGACACCATTTTCCCTTCACCTGGGCTTCCGACTTCTTACCGTACTTGGGAATTAGACTACCCAAATAACATAGATAAGTTGTACTCCAATAACTATCCTCCTCAGTTTTGCAAACTAGAGGAGGACTTCTCAAATTGGTCGAAGGGCGATCTAACATGGCTGGGCAGGATTAATGCTATCAAAGTGACCCTCCTTCCCCGCCTGTTATACCTCTTCCGTTCCCTACCCATTCCAATAAAAACAGTGCTACTTTCTTAAATTTCAAGCTAAAATGATACGCTTTGCCTGGGGGCAAAAAGGCCATAGCTGCCCCCAAGGAGACCCTCTGGCGCCTGAAAAATCAAGGGGATTGGGCCTACCTAACGTATGGTGGTATTATCAAGCAGCCCAGCTGGCACAAATTACCACAGTTTAATCCAGAGGTCCTAAACCTGACTGGGTTTCTATAGAAAGATAAGTAGTTCCCCTCCACACAATTGATTTTCTTCTTTGGTGTCCTCCTAGACTTAGACCCACGGTCTACCCTCTCACAGTCTTGTGTGATGGCCTGCAGAAACAGTCTGCCCTAATCTCTAACACAAAGCCTTTATCTCACCTGTTCCACAACCTGTTCTTTCCCCCCGGCATGAACATTAAAGCGTTTCAATGGTGGCTAAACAAGGGGCTTTTTAGAATAGGCCACTTCTTTAACTCTTTAGAGCCCATCTCTTTGGGCTACTGTTTAAGCAAGCTTGAAATGCCTATAACTAAGTGATTTAGACTTTCCCAAATTACACACTTCCTTCATACAATATGGCTCAATAAACCTGACCCTCTCAAAATAACCTATGAACTATGAACAATGGTGCTCTAAGAGTATAGACCAGAGGGGAGGCATCACTATAATATATTCTTCCCTGGTTGACAACCCTTTTAAACCGTCATATGCTCGATCTTGGGAGTCTGACTTGGAGGAACAATGGGACCCTGATACTTGGTTCCGGGCCTTCCGACAATCTTTTAAAGGTTTCTTGAATGGGGGCTCTGTGATGGAGAGGAGTCTGTGATGGGGGGCTCTGTGATAGAGAGGAGTTTGTGATGGGGGGCTCTGTGATAGAGAGGAATCTGTAATGGGGAGTCTGTGATGGGGGGAGTCTGTGATGAAGTGCTCTGTGGTGGGGGGAGTCTGTGATGGAGAGGAGTCTGTGATGGGGGTAGTCTGTGATGGTGAGGAATCTGTGATGGAGGGGAAACTGTGATGGAGAGGGCTCTGTGATGGGGGGCTTTGTGATGGAGAGGAATCTGTGATGGGGGGGATCAGTGATGGAGAGGAATCTGTGATGGGGGATCTGTGATGGGGGGCTCTGTGATGAATAGGAGTCTGTGATGGAGAGGAGTCTGTGATGGGGGGGATCTGTGATGGAGAGGAGTCTGTGATGGGGGGATTTGTGATGGAGAGGGGTCTGTGATGGGGGGTTTTGTGATGGAGAGGGTCTATGGTGGGGGGCTCTGTGATTGAGAGGAGTCTGTGATGGGGGGGATCTGTGATGGAGAGAAGTCTGTGATGGAGAGGAGTCTGTGATGGAGGGCTCTGTGATGGAGGGCTCTGTGATGGAGGGCTCTGTGATGGAGGGCTCTGTGATGGAGGGCTCTGTGATGGAGGGCTCTGTGATGGAGGGCTCTGTGATGGAGGGCTCTGTGATGGAGGGCTCTGTGATGGAGGGCTCTGTGATGGAGGGCTCTGTGATGGAGGGCTCTGTGATGGAGGGCTCTGTGATGGAGGGCTCTGTGATGGAGGGCTCTGTGATGGAGGGCTCTGTGATGGAGGGCTCTGTGATGGAGGGCTCTGTGATGGAGGGCTCTGTGATGGAGGGCTCTGTGATGGAGGGCTCTGTGATGGAGGGCTCTGTGATGGAGGGCTCTGTGATGGAGGGCTCTGTGATGGAGGGCTCTGTGATGGAGGGCTCTGTGATGGAGGGCTCTGTGATGGAGGGCTCTGTGATGGAGGGCTCTGTGATGGAGGGCTCTGTGATGGAGGGCTCTGTGATGGAGGGCTCTGTGATGGAGGGCTCTGTGATGGAGGGCTCTGTGATGGAGGGCTCTGTGATGGAGGGCTCTGTGATGAAGAGGAGTTTGTGATGGGGAGGAGGGGGTCTGTGATGAGGGGATTCTGTGAAATACTAATAAGTTTATGTTGATTAAAATTATTCTTTATTTTAAGTATTGTATTGTGTTTTCTTGTTTTTTTGCACTACAAATAAGATATGTGCAGTGTGCATAGGAATTTGTTCATATTTTCTTCAAACTATAGTCGTCCCCCCCCCTACAGTCCGAGGGCTGTGATCTGGCCCCTTGTTTAAAAAGTTTGAGGACCCCTGCTTTAGGAGCTGGAACTCAGGAGAAGAACATATAGCGTAATACTGAGATAACATCCACTCCACACCAGCCATGTGAATAAAGTGCCACTATCGATCACCGCCACTATGTGCTTCAATGTGGTGACATGGCGTCACTACACAAGTTCTACTTGATGCGCGTTTCACACGATAGTGCATCCTTAGGGACCCGTACAATTTGCCTGCTGCTCCCCTTAATGACTCCCGGAATACGATACTTTCTTGTCCAAAGTCTCAGAATATGTCTCCATTACGGCTCTTCCTACTCTCTCTCTGTCTGTAGTGGCTGATCTAGACCGGCCTTTTCCTGAATGGGAACTACTGAATGTCATTTCCGCAATCAAACCCAATAAAAGCCCAGGTCCCAACGTATTTGCGACTGAGGCCTGACTCTGCTAATGCTGCGGTTTTGTGTACTATGTATCGGACGTGACCGTGATCTACTGATACTGCACTTGTTTGGGGGGGCACGGAGGGGCTAAGCGCAGGTGCTGGCAGGTGTCAGGGCTGATCCTGCAAATGCTGCGTTTAGGAAACACTAAACATTGGGGATGATAGTATAGTTCTGATCTGATCAAAGATATTAATCCATTCAGACATTATACCAGTAATGAAGTGTATAGTGTGTGTGTTACTGGCAATCAAAGGGTTAAAATGTATTAGAAAAATATGTGGCAATCTGACGCTATCAGGGATCAGCGCTAACTGACGCTAACACTAACTGGAGTCACCCGTGACACTAATATAGTGATCAGAAAAAAGATCTGTACACTGTACTAATGACACTGTGACAGGGCAGTGAAAGGGTTAACTGGGGGTGATCAGGGGGTTAAATGTGCCTAACTGTGTGTACTGGTGTCAGTGTAGTGCTTTTTCTCACTGTGTGATGTGATCTCTCTCACGCTGGAACTGAAAAGGGCTCCAGGAGAGACAATCACATCACTTACTGTGCCTGTGTTTACATTACACAGGCACAGGACGTTCTGTGATTCATCAGAAATGATCAGCAGGTCCAGGCTACAAATCATTGGCCTGGACCTGTAGATTAATCGGTTCTGGAACGAATCCGATCGCCGCTGGGCCACGCTGCCGCAGTAAATGTGTGGTGGGCGGTCCGGAACCAGTTAAAGATCTTTCTACACAGACTTCACTGTTTGGATCTTCTCCTGCATTTAAAAGTTAATTCTTCAGGAATACTGTTATTAGACTGTCTCGGTCAGTCGTGATTTTGTAACATGAGATTTATGCTGTTTTATTAAGTGCTGCAATTTTTTATTCAAGTACCTACACTGACCTATTTTGAGACCATGCCCCTTTCATCAGGGCAGGGGAGTGAGGTACTGTGAACTTTAAATAGGCTGAAAAAAAGTTGAAAATGGTGCTCACGCATGGGGCAAAGAGAGCTTCAGAATGATGCTAGTGCAGAGAATAAGCCACAGCTGAATGGTTAATTAACTAAACTTTTTGCAGGGAATCCGGCACAAGCAGCATGTGCCACATTTAGGTCCCATTCACACTTGGCTGCTCTGAAAATGCAGGCAGAATCACCTGCATTTTCAGAAATGCAGCAATGCATGTGCGCTGCCATTATTTTTTTTTTATGGCCTCCCAAATGCGGTGCAATTTTATAGCGTTTGTCACGTGACAGATTGGAGCAAAACTGAAAAAAAAACCATGATGCATACACCCGAAAAGGTCCTGGAGCTTCTTTGATGCGTTAGTCGTTCATAGGGCAGCCCATTTATGTGGATATGCTCTGTGCGCGACCAGCAAAAAACAAAAAAAATTAATGCAAGTGGAAGCCTGCTTTCCCACTACACAAAGTATGAATGGAGCCTAAAAAAAAGATCTTCAGGGAGAAATAGAAACTGGCTCAGGGCCTGCGCCTAATTTGCAAAGGTATTGCAAATGTTTTCAATATAAATTCTACAGATACCTGCCAGATCAGGCCTGGCATACTGGATGTGAACTGTCTGCAGAAAGCTCGATTGTCTTTCTGCCCATACAGTGATCACACAGCTTGAACAGTGCAGTTCAGAGTTTGAGCAATACAAATTTGTGCGATTGGTAGAACTGGCTCAGTGAGTGGGTATGTTTTTTTAACCAATTATTTATGGTTTTGCTATATTTGGAGATTTTTTTTTAACACCTATTTGATATGGCTTGTGAGTGATAACTAAAGAAGAAAAGATTTGAGTCTGAATTTTTTAAAAGTAGTATTAGGCACTGTGAAGCAGGCCATAGATAAAATTTCTAAAGAAAAATTCTTAGAAAAAGTCTTAGGAAAATTCGTACAAAAATTCTCAGAACATTCGAATGTCGTTCAAAAGATTTTGTTTGCTTTTAACATCTGATTTTGAAATGAATGGACTTGTTGATTAATGATTAGAAAAACAAATTAACTTTCTTAGAACATTCTTTTTCTAAGAATTGGCATTCTAAATTTCTTCCTATGACCAGCCTAAAGCTTCATCCAAAAGGGAAAGTTACGCTTCTTTGCATCCTCCTCCCCTCCTCTGGCTGAGAGCACTGCCCGGAGTTCTCTGGCGGGGAGGCAAACGCTGTAGTAACATCGGATTGTTAGTACAGTGGCTCCAACCTAGGCTGTCTGTTTTTTTTTTTCGTTCAGTCCACTGGGTTGAACTAAAAAATCCTAGGAGTATATACTAGGCTTTAGACATAAGCAACTAAAACTGAAAAAATGAAAGCTCCTGAGCCTCAGCAGGTACATTTTGATGACTTTATGGTAATAAACACTATGAAGGAATCAATTGCCTATGTATGCTTTTGCTGTGTTAGGTTGATTTTTTTTCTTGTAAAAAAAAAGGATATAAACAATGAAGGGGGGCTGTTAGGAATAACAAGGAAAGGACAGGGTTGACTTTTTCCCCAGACTCCTAATGCCACTACTTTGTGGGAAGCAGCGGTTGCCACCTCACAAGGAATCCTGCAAAATATTGTGTATAGGAAAGGGATCCCAGGGAGAAAGGTGGGGTCAGTTATGGCACTTCCTGGGAAAATATTCCATCTTTGCTCCCAACGGCGAAAGGATGAGCCCCTATGGCTATCTCCAAGTAATCCCTTATGGTGTAATAGATCTTTGGGGGAATTAATTAAATTACCAGATGGACAAATGACATGGGAAAAATATGGCATAAAATATCTACATCACATATGTCAGGATGATGGTCTGTCCACTTTTTCACAGTTGCGGGACCAGTATGGTGTACCTAGGACGTGTTTTTTTCGCTATGCGCAACTGCGTCATGCAGCGATTGCGCAATTCGGGAGCACTGAGCTTCGGGTACAAAATACGGGACTGGAAAAGGCTCTGCTTGATCCGGATCCATCTAAAGGAATCACTAGATACTATAGGGCAGTTGGTCCGGAGGAAATGGGTTCCACTTCTAGGGCTCGAGCAAGATGGGTGGTGGTTATCCCGGAGTTGTCGGGGGAGCTGTGGCAGGAAGTTCTTGATACGTATTTGGGGTCTGTTATCTCTTCCACAGATAAAATGATTCAATTTTGTTACCTTCACCAGCTATATTATACGCCAACTAGACTTTATCGAATGCGTAGAAAGGACTCTGCACTCATAAATGTATGGGGAGTCCGAAAAGACACACAACTTCAGTGTGTATAAACAACAGCACTCTCCACCACGTGGTATAGTAATCTGCTTACCAGATGGCTGGAATTGGTATGCGTGTTATAATAACCACCGACTTCGTGTGTATCCAGCTTCTATATGAAATCCCCCACAGGCAGATAATAGGTGTCCAGATAGTGTTCACACACAACAAGCTTCTCCAGGTTCTCACATCAAAGGTAAGGCATTCAGTATACCGATCAGCAATACCCAGTGAAGGAAATAGTGAAGCCCGCAATAGCAATAAAAAATATTTTATTGTAGTAACTTACAGTTGAAATTCAAACGTGCATGCATCACAGGAAACGATCGACTGCAGCATTCAGTGTGCTATTGTCAACCTGCCTGACATGTATCATCGCAAACGGATATCATCAGAGGCGTGGTTTCACTGACACCAGCACGCCTTAAATATAAAGGGGCCAATTGCAGCTGATTGGAAAATAATTATCTTCCAAGCAACAGCTGGGTGTAAACAATCAGGCCGCGCTGTACGCGTGCACGCCAAAGAACCACAACCCATTGGCTATAGGATGACATACGACGGGGGGATGTCATCCACCGCGCCATTACGTCCACCTGGATGTGTTCGGCTAGCCTCTACCTCTACAGTGCATGCGCGGCTTAACCGAACCAACCTATTGGCCTGCTGGACTGACGTCCACCGTGTCACTACCTCGAGCACGGAGATTGCATCAGTGGAGCGCGGATGTGGCTTACATCCACGTTCCAGATAGAAATTAAACAAAAAGTTTCAATGGCCCAAGTGAGTGATGAGACGCATTGCACTCCACCATTACGGCGCATGGGCAAAGAAACCCGGAAATAATGTTAAAATCACCCTGCACAATATAAATAACAGGGAGCTGCCAAGGGTCGAAACTAATTATTAAAAGGCAAACTGACATGATTAAAAACACAATATGGGATGCCTGGGGGGAGACTATGGAGGAAGATCCCCAGAAAGACAACCCATAAGGAAAAAAAAGGAGGAAAAATATACACAATAATATAAAAAGAGAAGAAAATAAATATAAAAAATGTAGCACAAAATACAAGTGGGCAGGAATGAGAATGAGGACTACATGTGAAAAGAATGAGAGTACAAGACAGAATAATGTCCCTAAACAATGAAACATTGTAATTATTAACTGACAGAATAGATGTTCAACTGTTATTAATGAAACTATTAACGTTCCATTCTACGTTCATCCCAAAAGGGGTATAGCACTTTAAATTATATATCCAGCGGGTCTCCAACCGCGAGATTTCTCTCTTAGTGAAACTACCTCTCCAATGGGGTGTAAAACGATCAATGGCAATAATAGTAGTCCCTGCTGGATTTTTATTATGATGCTCCAGGTAATGTCGTGACACTGTATGTTTAGGGAACCCTTTTCTGATGTTTGTTAGATGTTCATTAACCCACATGTTCATTGCTCTTATAGTGCGGCCCACATACTGTAGACCACATGGACAAATTAACAGATACACCACATTTTTCGACGTGCATGTTATAAAGGTGTCAGTATTATACGTTCTTGCGGTGGTGTGGGACTTAAATTGGCTGATTTTTCTATCTTTATTTTTATTAACCTGACAGACTGCACATTTACGGCAGGGATAAAAAACCTTAGATTTTTGAAAAAATTATACTCTATTAGGTGCATCCAGAACATTGTGAGCAATCTGCAACTTTAGAGGTGGTACCCCTCTGAAAATCACTTGTGGGTGCTCAGGTAAAACAGGGCCCAAGATTTTATCATTTTTTAATACTGCCCAATGTTTTTTCATGATCTTTTTTATTTCATAATGTTGTCGTGAGTAGGTGGTAATTAAAAAGAAATTATGAATGTTATCATTACTAACAGATTTATCCCTTCCTTTCAACATAATGGTTCTATCCATAAGAGATTCTCTTTAATTACCACCTACTCACGACAACATTATGAAATAAAAAAAATCATGAAAAAACATTGGGCAGTATTAAAAAATGATAAAATCTTCAGCCCTGTTTTACCTGAGCACCCACAAGTGAACATCAATTAGAGTGAAAACACACAAATCAGCCCAAATAGTGCCACAGTGCTCATCACTGTCAGTGTCACAGTGCCACGTATCAGTGCCATCTGTCACCAGTGCCATCTGCCAGTGTCATCAGTGCCATCTGTCATCAGTGCCATCTGTCATCAGTGCCACCTGTCATCAGTGCCACCTGTCAGTGTCACCTGCCACATCAGTGCCACCTGTCAGTGTCACCTTCCACATCAGTGCCACATTTCATCAATGCCATCTGTCACCAGTGCCACATATCAGTGCCATTTGTCACCACAAGAATGTCTAAAAGATTATTTTCAGCCGAGGAGGCGTTACAATATTCTTGCGGCTTACGAGAGCAACGTGGAGCTCTCCGCTTCAGATTCCTCCTCATATTCAGATTCTGAGTCTGACGTGGACTATGAGCCTGTCCTAAGCAGTGGAACACTGACAGCCTCAGATGAGGATGAGAGTCCGCCCGCCAGACGAAGGTGTACTGGTGAGGAGGCAGTGCCATCCACCAGCACCGCATTGCCATCCACCAGCACCGCAGTGCCATCCGCTAGCACCACAGTACCTCGGCATGGGCCACGTACTAGTGGGGTGTCACCTCAGTCCCAAAGGGTTAGGTACCATGCCAGCCTTCCCTATTCCAATCAGAACCCCTTGTGGCTTCCTCCTAATTCAGGAGAAGCTACCATTCTCCCTTTCACTGCCCAGCCAGGAGTCCAGGTGGACACAGAAAATTTTTCCCCGATGGATTTTTTCCCTTTAATTTTAACTGAGGACATGCTAGCATCAATTGTGGCCCAGTGCAACCTGTATGCACAACAATTCTTAGCATGTAACCCAACATCCTATTATGCCCGTCCCTACAAATATAGAGCCCTAACAGTGGAGGACATGTGACCACCCTTTTTGTCTTCCAACATCCGGATCCTCTGGCTGTCCCTCCATGCGGCCTGGAACGCACGCCGGCTAGGATGAGATATGAAGGGTCTTTTCTAACTTCAGAGTTACCCTGACATATGAGCAGCCCCAGTGCCGGGTAGGCACCCACTAATGTAAGCGGCCACTTGGCTATTTTTATTGTTTATATTTTAATAAATGGTTTTACGCTATGGAGACTGTTTTTGTTTCCTATATACCCATATCTTGAACGAATGTGACGGGAAGGATCCATGCCTATAATACCATCCAATATCCAGCCGTCCATGTGAGCAGGCACAATCCTGCGCAAGCGCTAGTGACTCTCTTTTTAACTAAAGGAGTCATTGGTGTCTGGTAAGCAGATATCTATTATCTCAAGGTGTATCTGGTGACGGAATTTTTCTCACAACAGAAAGATTGTGACACTATTGCAAGATACCACTTCATTCACTTATGTTATGGGGACAATAATCACTATTACTGTCATCACTTCAATGTGTAACTCAAATGTGAATTGTTACTGCTAGTATTTTTATATATTTTTTTCACTCTTCAATGAGAAGCTTTGTTGTTTGCTTCTTTTATGCACCTAATTATTTTTGATAACCTCTAGCGCCCCCATCTATTTAAAATATTCCATTTTTTTGATTTTTCAAAGAAACTTGGGGGAGCAGCTTATATAGGTTGTAAATTATTTACTAGTTTGAATATTTATTAGTTTAATTTATATTTTCACTGCTGGGAATGTTTTTTTGATATGTGATTCACTTATATCTTTTTTGGTATTGACACCACTGGCGCGGAAGTTACTGTTTTCTAATCTTTTGTTTACCCTTTGCTCAGCAGAATGTATTTTGGGGTGTAATTCTTGGTATGTGCATCCTATGTGCCCCTATAACACCTGACGATGTTCCTTATATGTGGCCAGGCTGTGTAAAAGTCTCACACGTGGTATCGCCATACTCAGGAGGAGTAGCAGAATGTATTTTAGGGTGTCATTTTTGCTATGTACATGCTATGTGTTGGAAATATCTTATAAATAGACAACTTTGTGTAAAAAAAATGCATTTTCATTAATTTCATTTCACATTTTCCAAAAACTTCTGGAAAAAAATGAACCGTTTAAAAGACTCATTATTTTGTGGGCGTTTCCATTGTTCTGGTGCTCCAGGGCCTTCAAAAGTATAATAGGTGGTTGAGAAATGAGATGTGTAATTTATGCTCCTAGAATGCCTGAAGGTGCTATTTCAATGTTGGGCCTCTGTATGTGGCCAGGCTGTGTAAAAGTCTCACACATGTGGTATCGCCATACTCAGGAGGAGTAGCAGAATGTATTTTGGGGTGTAATTGTTGCTATGTACATGCTATGTGTTGGAAATATCTTATAAATGGACAACTTTGCATAAAAAAAATGTGGTTTAATTTTTTTTCCACATTTTCCAAAAACTTCTGGAAAAAAATTAACCGTTCAAAAGACTCATTATGCCTCATAGATTGAACGTTGGGGTGTTAGCTTTCCAAAATGGGGTCGTTTTGTGAGCGTTTCCATTGTCCTGGTGCTCCAGGGCCTTCAAAAGTGTAATAGGTGGTTGAGAAATGAGATGTGTAATTTATGCTCCTAAAACCCTTGAAGTTGCTATTTCAATATTGGGCCTCTGTATGTGGCCAGGATGTGTAAAAGTCTCACACATGTGGTATCGCCATACTCAGGAGGAGTAGCAGAATGTATTTTTGGGTGTAGTTTTTTTTTTTCCAATACTTTATTTTTGCATAATAGAAAAAGGTGACACACACTTGTAGTCTTAGCTGTTCGCATAGATGTGGACGATTATCATCCAGAACGAGGAGTCTCTGTACCCCGTGTGTCAATTTTCCACGGAAGAACCGTGTTACAAAGTTCAAAGAGTCAGAGTTGGCCCGAGGGGACCTAAAAGAAAAGAAGAAGAGAAGGAGGAGGTGGAAAGGGGACTGGAGGGGTAGAATAGAATAAAAAAGGGATGGGGGGAGGAATCCAGCAGTCTAAAACCCTCTCCAAAAGTGTCCTCCTTCATGGGGGATTTAGAACGAGTCCTGCATTCTCAGAGTATACAAATTCATGCCAGTAGTACCATTTTTTTAGTATATTTCTCATAGAGGCCTTTCTCAGTGGCTACCAGGTCTTCCATCGCACTTATATCAGCAACCTTTTTCAACCAAGTGGAGATCATCGGAGGCTGTGTCTGTTTCCAGAACAATAGGATGCATCCCTTGGCGACCATGATCAGGAGGGGGTAAGATAGATTTCCTATATTTTTTACTGGGGATGTTGTGGTGATGCAGGAGGAAAAAGGCCGGGTCTATTGGAATGTCTCTGTCAGTAAATTTTTGGACAACACGATGGACTTCTGTCCAGTAGGGTTCTAAGAGCAGGCAGGACCAAAAGATGTGGAGAAGGGAGCCAATCTCCTCTCCACATCTCCAACACAAGTCCGAGCATTTTGCAAATATTTTATGGATCTTTACAGGGGTGGATAACCACCGGGTTGGTATCTTGAAGCCTGTCTCTTGGTGTTTAGCGCAAATCGAATTCTTGTAAGAAATAGATAGAGTCTATCTACCTGTTTCTCGGTCAATTCAACCCCCAGATCTCTCTCCCACCCTGCTACATATGGAGGCTTGTGATCTACTGGCGGTGTTGGGGTGTAATTTTTGCTATGTACATGCTATGTGTTGGAAATATCTTATAAATGGACAACTTTGTGTAAAAAAAAATGCGTTTTAATTTTTTTCACACATTTTCCAAAAACTTCTGGAAAAAAATGAACCCTTCAAAAGACTCATTTTGCCTCATAGATTATACGTTGGGGTGTTAGCTTTCCAAAATGGGGTCACTTTGTGGGCGTTTCCATTGTCCTGGTGCTCCAGGGCCTTCAAAAGGGTAATAGGTAGTCAACAAGTTAGATCTGTCATTTATGCTCCTAGAACACCTGATGGTGCTCCCTGCATGTTGGGCCTCTCTATGTGGCTAGGCTGTGAAAAAGTCCAACACATGTGGTATCGCCATACTAAGGAGGAGAAGCAGAATGTATTTTGGGGCGCCATTGTGGTATACACATGCCATGTGAGAGAAATAACCTATTACAATGACAATTTTGTGGGGAAAAAAAATCTTCATTTTGCAAAGAATTGTGAGGAAAAAATGACAACATGAAAAACCTCACCATGCATCTTACTTAATACTAACTAACTAAAATACCATGTCTACTTTCAAAAAAGGGGTCATTTGGGGGGTATTTGTACTTTCCTGGCTTGTTCGGGTCGCAAGAAATGAGGCCACCAGTACATCAGGTGTGATCAATTTTTTATGATTTGCAGCTCAGCTTGTAGACTCTATAACTTTACACAGACCAAATAATATCCACTAATTTGGGTTATTTTTACCAAAGATATGTAGCAGTATAAATTGTGGCCAAAATTTATTAAGAAAAAATTCATAATTTGCAAAATGTTATCACAGAAAAGATAAATGCAGGGTTTTTTCAAAAATTTCGTTCTTTTTTCATTTATAGCGCAAAAAATAAAAAACCCAGAGGTGATCAAATACCACCAAAAGAAAGCTCTATTTGTATGAAAAAAGGACAAAAAATTCATTTGGGTACAGTATTACATGACTGAATAATTGTTATTCAAAATGTGAGAGCACTGAAAGCTGAAAATTGGTCTGGTCAGGAGGGAGGTTTAAGTGCCCATTTGTCAAGTGGTTAATGATGTGGTATTATACACAGTATTTTATATTTCAATGTTTTTATTGAAAAACATAACAAAGTACAAAATAGTCAGTCATATAAGCAGATTAATATCAAATTGTCAAAACAATAGTCTCCAATACAGCAGTAGTTAAAGTAGATTCCCATCATCCATTCTCCAGCCATTACGGTAACAAGACACAAAAAGTGTGACAAACAACAAAAATCAGTGGGATCCAATCCTAGCCCCACTATCATGAGCCAGGTATTCTTTATGTGAGGGTATGGGTATAGACCCAGAATCTTGGGAGGTCCCAGATAAGGTCCCTGGGACAGTCCCAAGTCTCACGGTCATACGTGATCTCATCCGAGATCAGCTGTATTGTGCTAAAGTTTCCAAAAATGAAAGAAAAGAACCAAACAAAAAACAAAAAAGAGAAGAGAGGAAAGTAAGAAATGAAAGAGAGTGAGCTGGAGAGGGAAGAAGAGGGTTGTCCTGGGGTATGCTATGGAGTTGAGATATAATCGATCCATGGGTCCCATATCTTATTACATTTCTTGACTTTATTACAGAGAATGTGAGTGTTTATCATTGATCATAATCCAATGAAGTTTATTCTTAACCTGGTCAAGAGGGATTATTGATTGTTTCCAATGTCTTGCAATTGTAATTCTCGCTGCCAGTAATATATATTTAATTAATTTTACTGAATGTTTGGGGATTTCATCAGGTAATTTGTGAAAGAGGGCAGTTTCAGGAGATTTACGAATGTTTACCCCCGTCACTGAATTGATTAAATTGAATATTTGAATCCAAAATCTGATTATGAGGGGGCATTGCCACCAAATATGGTGCATAGTCCCCAACTGACGGCAACGTCGGAAACAGTTTGGAGAAGTAGAAGGATGCATCTTGGCTTCTCTAGTGGGTACCAAGTACCAACGTAGGAGCATTTTGTAATTAGCCTCAATCAGAGTAGTATTAATGGAAATTTTGGATAACTGATAAGCAAGATCTTGCCATTCTGTGAGGTCAAAAGTTATATTCAAATCTTTTTCCCATTGGACCATATAAGTCAATTTTGAATCTGGTTCAGTGAGGGAGGTATAAATCGCAGAAATCCGACCCCTCTGAAAGCCCCTAGCCTGACAAGTTACTTCAAATGTTGTAAGCGTAAGGGGGCCCACTACTTGGTGAAGTTTAGATCTGGCAAACGATGCAATTTGATTATACCGAAATATTTCACTAGGGGGCATTTGAAACTCATCTTTGAAGTATTGTATCGTGTGCAATCGATTCCCATTCAGAAAGTCTCCAATTCTCAGTAACCCTTTATTGAGCCACCACTGAAACACCTGTGGGGTCAAACCAGGTGGGAATTCCAGATTACAAAAGATAGGAGCAAGTGGTGTATGGGGGGACGACAGGGGATTGCGGTTGCGTGACCTATTCCATATTGTTAGGGAATATGATAGAGTGGGGCACAGTATAGGAGGGCGTCGATGGCTGGGAAGCCACATTAGTGATCCTATGGCCAATGGATGATATACACAGTATTTTATATAAGTGTGTATTAATGGAATTCTTGTTTTTCATTATACTTTTTGACAGCACGTACCTGGAGAAGAAACAGGAAAAAGAAGTAAAAAAAATGTGTGAATCTAATTTAAATCATAGCACTGTTCTGGAAGACTCTTCATTGAAAGTTAGCACTAGAAACGAAAAGACAAGAAAATGGGGACTATTTGTCACTGGTGTTGTTGGAGGGACACTAATGACATTATATGCAATTGCCACTCCATTTTTAGCCCCAGCATTCAGAAAAATCTGTCTACCGTATGTTCCTGCAACAAACAAACAGATAAGGAATGTACTGAAAATGCTTCAGCTTAGGAGTGGACATCTGGTTGATATCGGAAGTGGTGATGGACGCATTGTAAGTTGCAGGCAATTGTTATTGCTGCTTTATTTGTTTCTTTACTATTAGCAGGAGCATATGTTTGCACATGTTTTTTTTTTTAAATGTACAAACTTATTAACAAAATTATAAAACATGTACTATTTTAGATAACAAATGATGTTTATAGTAAATATTACTCATATTTTTTTCTCATTTCTGTTTTCTATTGTAATGCACATAACGCATGAATGCTTGTGTCAATTAAAGTGGAAGTCCATGCTAAAACTAAAATCCCTACATCTATAGACACCAACGATCTAACATTAACCTATCTAACCCTATAAAGAAAAAATCAGTATACATACCTTTTTGGAAGCCGCTCTGACCCGATCCGACCAGATCCCCCACTGAGCTGTCAGCCGCGGCATCGCTGTGGAGGTGGGTGCAAAGGTCATAGACGACAACGGAAGCCCCATAGTAAATCTATGGGTGACGTCATGTCACATTCATTTCACAGCCGTTGTCGGCCGTGTCTTCTTCCGAGCTTCCACCGTTGGAGATCGGCTCGGATCGGGTCAGATCGGCTTCCAAAAAGGTATGTATACTGATTTTTTTCTTTACAGGGCTAGATAGGTTAGTGTTAGATCTTTGGTGTCTATAGATGTAGGGATTTTAGTTTTAGCATGGACTTCCACTTTAATAAACCAACTTGTGTCAACAGAAATCATTTTAATGACATATAAATATAGTGATTGGGGCCACCGGCCGTACCGAGCCGCAGCAAGAATCTCTGATTCCCACCACTACAATTTGCACCAGCAGCCCTAATCACCGATGTAAATGTAGCCTGGCGCTACATTCACATGGACACCTAAATGATTGAGTTTAGTTGCGTTTAGAAGACTTTTCTAAAAGCTGCTGGACTCACACAATACAAAAGTAGTCATGTTATTCATACATAACGATTAGCAACATTTAGAGACAGAAACAGACAGCTTATCTACATTTGGCAAAAGAATGAAAGTGCTGCATCCAGTGTCGACTATATGCAGTGCGTTTAGCAGCAGAAAATGACTCGTAGGGTGGTTCTACACAACAAAATAATTTTTTATAAAAATACTATAACTAAACAAATCATAATCAGAAAAAAGGCAAACAGTGAAAGCTGTCATGTTCATTAACATTAGCACTCAGTTGAGAAATTATGTTGGTGGCCAGTGAAATGTTGTCTTACATTGGTGGCCAGTGAAGAGGGGCTTTCTTGGATTGGTGGTCTGTGGGAGAAGGACCCCCTTAAATTGGATGCCATTGGAAGAATGGTCCGCTTAAGAGGTTGTCAGTGGGAGAAGGGCCATTACACTGCTGGTCATTATGAAGTATGATATATAAAATGATTATTGGCGTTAATGGCTACTTAAATGAGAGCCAGAATTTGCAGATAGCTCAAGCAACCCCTAGCAACCTCTGAAGGAACCCTAGGGTTCCATGGATCCCTGGTTGATAAAGGCTTCAAATAGAACATCTGTCACAACTTTGAAGGGAAATTAAATTTAAAAGAGCTTATAAAATTATATTCCTGGGTGGCTCAACTCCAACGTAAAAATGTATATAAAAGCAAAGGAAAAGGCCTTCTAAAAATACAAAGCTGACGGGTCATTGTCAGCAATCCAACTTTACAAAGAATGCAATAAGAAATGTAAGGGTGCAATCAAGGCAGCAAAGATAGAACTCAATGGCACATAGCGGAGGAGAGTAAAAAAATACGAAGACATTCTTTAAATATATAGATAATAAGAAAGGGAGGCCAGAACATATTGGCTCCATAAAAGATGATGAAGGGAATCTGGATACAAAAGACAGAGTGATGACGAAGATTTTGAATATATTTTTCTCCTCAGGCTTCACAAGGGAAACTGGGGTTTCTGTAACCAAGATGGTAATGTTAATCTTCATAACACGTCACAGGAAGCACCCTCATGGGTAACAGAGGACAGAATTAGAAATAGACTTGAAAAACGTAACATAAATAAGTCACCGGGACAAGGTGGTTTGCACCCAAGAGTGCTTAAGGAACTCAGTCAAGTGATAGCCAGACCAATGTACCTAATTTTTATGGACAGTTTGCTGACTGGAATGGTACCAGCTGATTGGAGAAAAGTCATTGTAGCACCAATATTAAAAAAAAGGCAGAGATATAGCTCTGGGAACTACAGGCCAATTAGCCTAACATCAATAGTCTTCAAGCTATTGGAGGGGATGATAAGGAACTATATACAAGATTTCACTAATGAAAACGGTATCATTAGTAGTGATCAGCATGGATTCATGAATAATAGTTCTTGCCAGACCAATCTATTAACCTTCTATGAAGAAGTGAGCTGCCATCCAGATAAAGGAAGGGCTGTGGATGTGGTGTATCTGGATTTTTTTAACCACTTCCCTACCCACATATAGTCATATGACGTCCTGGGATGGGATCTCCCATCCTGGGTGGACGTCATATGACGTCCTGGGATTCCCGGCCGTCTAGGGGGCGCGCGCGCCTGCCACGTTGCTCGGGACCCGGTGCATGTGCCCGGCAGCCGCGATGTCCGCCGGGCACACGCGATTGCCTGTTAACCGGGCCGGACCGTGGATCTGTGTGTGTAAACACACAGATCCACAGCCTGTCAGGTGAGAGGAGAGCGATCTGTGTTCCCAGAACGGAGGAACACTGATCGGTCTCCTCCCCTTGTACGTTCCCTCCCCCTACAGTTAGAAGCATTCCCTAGGAAACATATTAACCCCTCCCTGCCCCCTAGTGGTTAACCCCTTCACTGCCTGTCACATTTACACAGTAATCAATGCAATTTTATAGCATTGATCGCTGTATAAATGTGAATGGTCCCAAAAATGTGTCAAAAGTGTCCGACGTGTCCGCCATAATGTCGCAGTCACTAAAAAAATTGTGATCGCCGCTAAAAAAATTAATAAATTTTTTTTTTTTTAAAATGCCATAAATCTATCCCGTATTTTGTAGATGCTATAACTTTTGCGCAAACCAATCAATATACGCTTATTGCGATTTTTTTTTACCAAAAATATGTAGAAGAATACGTATCGGCCGAAACTGAGGAAAACATTTGTTTTTAAAAAAAAAAAATTGGATATTTATTATAGCAAAAAGTAAAAAATATTGTGTTTTTTTCAAAATTGTCGCTCTTCTTTTGTTTATAGCGCAAAAAATAAAAACCGCCAAAAGAAAGCTCTATTTGTGGGGAAAAAAGGACGTCAATTTTTTTTGGGTACAATGTTGCACGACCGCGCAATTGTCGTTTAAAGTGCGACAGCGCTGAAAACTAAAAATTGGCCAGGGAAGGAAGGGGGTGAAGATGCCCTGTATTGAACCGGTTAAAGGCATTCAATACAGTTCCCCACAAATGTTGACTGTACAGTACTGTCTGTTGGCATGGACCATAGGGTGAGTACATGGATTGAAAACTGGCTACAGGGGAGAGTCCAAAGGGTGGTGATAAAAGGGGAGTACTCGGAATGGTCTGGTGTGGAAAGTGGGGCCCCCAGGGTTCTATCCTGGGACCAATCTGTTGTAATATGTTGGTCGATTTATGTAGGATATTATATTATTATATGTGTACACATACAGTACAATATTGACATATTGACCAGGCCAGAATTCAGTTGATAATGGTTGAGTTGCCAACTCAATTTTAACATATCAAAGGGACAGCTGATGACCCTTTGATGTGTTAATCTTACTCAAGTCTACCTTGGTATGTGTGGTATGGCCTGTTAACCTAATTGAACATTTCAAAGGGTACATTGTTTACATACATAAAGATGATAAAGAACCATAGAAGAAGTATTTATTGATGGTAATTAGACTTGATGGGGTATTCATGGAAATGGTGGCTTTTCACTTTGATTAACAATAAGATCAAAGAGTATTTTGGGTTGACCTAGCAGAAATCCCCCCCCCCCTTAGTTTACTAGTATTTCAGGGGGACAATTCAAGCTGGCAATCAGTCTTTTCATTCTCCATGAAGATGATGGCCACAGGTCTAGATATAGTCTAGGACAAATGGGACTCTGAAAGCTACTGTTCGTTGTCATATTTACTCTGTTGGATTTTGTCATCTGTTGCAAGTATCTTATGGACTTTGTTCTGTCTGAAGTTTCAATAAAGTGCATCTCTCTGGAAGAATCAGGTTGCTGCTGGAAATTACTCACATTATAATAATAACTAAATAATCATCTACTACACACAACTACATCACTACACAATCCTTTTTAATTTATTCATAAACGATCTGGAGGATGGGATAAACAGCTCAATCTCAGTATTTGCAGACCATACAAAGTTATGCAGGGCAATAACTTCTACGCAGGATGTGGAAACCTTGCAAGAGGATCTAAACAAATTAATAGGGTGGGCAACTACATGGAAAATGAGGTTTAATGTTGAAAAATGTAAAGTAATCCATTTGGGTGCCAAAAATATGAATGCAATTTACTTGCTAGGGGGAGAACCTCTGGGGAAATCTAGGATAGAAAAGGACCTGGGGGTCCTATTAGATGACAGGTTCAGCAATGGCATGCAATGCCAAGCTGCTGCAAGCAAACCCAACAGATTATTGGCATGCATTAAAAAGGGGATTCACCCTACAGATAAGACAATAATTCTGCCACTCTACAAGACTCTGGTCTGGCCGCATCTGGAGTATGCCGTCCAGTTTTGGGCACCAGTCCTCAGGAGGGATGTGCTGGATCTGGAGAGAGTCCAGAGAAGGGAAAAGCTAATTAAGGGACAGGAGTATCTCAGCTATGGGGAAAGACTACAAGCATTGAACTTATTCTCTCTGGAGAGAAGACGCTTGAGAGGGGGTATGATATCAATGTACAAATACCGTACTGGTGACCCTAGCATAAGGAAAAAACTTTTCAGTGAAAGGAAATTTAAAAAGGCACGTGGCCATTCACTGAAATTGGAAAAGAAGCGGTTTAACCTTTAACTGTGTAGAGGGTTTTATACTGTAAGAGCGGAAAGGATGTGGAATTCTCTTCCACAAGCAGTGGTATCAGTGGGGAGCATCGATAATTTAAAAAACTTTTAGATGGGTACGATAATGACCACAACATACAGGGGTATACAATGTACTACTGACACAAACACATACAAACACACACACACAGGTTTAACTGGATGGACTTGTGTCTTTTTTCAACCTCACCAATTATGTAACTATGATTTACTGGATTGGGAATAGGTGAGTATAATGCCGCGTACACATGATCGCACATTCCGACAACAAAATCCATGTTTTTTTTCCGACAGGTGTTGGCTCAAACTTGTCTTGCATACACACGGTCACACAAATCTTGTTGGAAATCAGGAACCTCAAGAACACGGTGACGTACAACACGTACGACGGCACTAGAAAAGGGAAGTTCAATAGCCAGTGCGCCACCCTTTGGGCTCCTTCTGCTTATCTCATGTTAATAGAAGTTTGGTGAGAGAAGCTTCACACTTTTCAGACTTTTCAGATCGTTACTGTCTTCAGTTTGTGCTTGTGGGTTCGTATCAGGTTTTTGAGTGCGTATTTTATAGTACGTATTTGATTTTCAGTGTGTATTTGTTCAATCGTTTCTGATTTTCAGCTGGAGCAACCAATTCTTCGTCCATGAACTCCTCCTCGTTTCTGATTTTCAGCTCGCTCTTCTCAGGCCTTTCTGTTTTTCAGTGCTTTCTGTTAGTTCCTTCTGACCAACCGACCGTTTTGAAGCCATGTTGCGGTTATGTAGTCGTCGTAGAGTTCGTGCTGTGCAGGGGCTTGGTGTTGGGGTTCTTACTTTGACCCAAGCCCAGTCCGGGGAGGAGTTCATGGACGAAGAATTGGTTGCTCCAGCGTGACCAATTCTCTCATATGCCTTTGTTGCGGGAGATCCGTGAGAATAATCCTGATGATTTCAGGAATTATCTCCGGATGACAGACGCTGTTTTTCACCATTAGTTGGCTTTGCTGTCCCCTTATATTACAAAGCAGGACACTTGCATGCAGCAAGCCATCACTCCTGAGCAGAGGCTAGTTGCCACGTTGCGGTACTTGGCGACGGGGAGGAGTCTGCAGGACGTTAAGTTTCTCGACAGGCATTTCCCCCCAGGCCTGGGGATTATTATTCCAGAGACCTGTTCTGCCATCATTCAGGTCCTGCAGAAGGACTATATTAGGGTAAGTTTTATCCTTTAACATCACATTCTGTGTATTTAATGTTTGCTAATGTATTGTATTTATTTCATCATTCCCTAATTACCATGATTGTAATATGCTGTGAATGTCCTCTTTATCCTTATGCATGCTGGAAGTTTTTAAACTTCCTTTTTTGTCCTTCATGCATATTTGCCTTCACTAACCTCCCCAGCATGCAATCCTGGGCCCATGCACACCTAGCCTAGTCACTTAACAATGTATTTTGTCTGCTCCATAGTAGTGCTTTACCCTAAACACCCCCTATAATGAGTTTAAATGTTATTTGTGTCTTTAAATTAATGCAGAGTGCCAGAGGCTTTTTTTGGGGTCCCAAAATCATTTGGAACCCTCCCTCCCCCCAACCGCTAAGTCAACCGATACCAATCCTCTATCTGCTGACTTTGCCAAACCCATACACCATATACCTACCTCTTTTGTGGTCATATTTATGGATGAATTCACCAAAGCATGGTAGTGTTTAAAGTTTTGTTCTCCTATTATCTTGATAGGTAATTGCAGAATGTAAAAAAGTGCTTCAATTTGTACAGTGTGTATTTATATTTTTTGTTTATGACACTTATTAACCTGTCCAGTGGGCTGCCAATAGTGTAAGTAAGGAGGGGCTGGCCAAAGTAACACACATTATTTATGTATTCAGCCCTCAATTAAGTAGAGAGGGTTACCTGTCCAAAACATACCCCCACCTAAAATTTTTACAATGGGCCATCAGATAGGGTGAGGAATCTGATAAGTGGACCTTATATTTTTCTCTTTAAATACTCCTTCAAATAAATGTTATACTTATGTTGGCCAAGAATGTTTGTGTCTAATCTGCTTGCAATGTTATGTGCAAAAGTACTAATTTTTTTTTTCTTGTTTCACTCCACAGTTTCCTTCAACGCCACAGGAATGGCAGACTGTGGCTTCCCAATTTGCCCAGCAGTGGGACTTTACCAACTGTGGAGGGGCAATAGATGGGAAACACATCCACATCATCCCACCCCCCAACTCAGGGTCATACTATTATAGTTACAAAGTGTTTAATAGTATTTCACTGTTGGCGGTGGTGTCGGCGACTTACGAGTTTCTGTATGTGGACGTGGGGAAAAATGGGCGGATGTTGGATGGTGGAGTCATCGCCCACACAGAGTTTTACAGACAGCTCCAGAATGGCAGGTTGGGCTTGCCACCTCCAGAAGACAATGTGGCGGGACTCCCATTCGTCTTCATCGCGGATGAAGTTTTTGTGCTGGGGGACCATCTTCTGCGGCCATTCCCGATGAGGACCCTCACCCCGGACCAGAGGGTTTTTAATTACTGGCTGGCCAGAGCCAGAAGAGTGGTTGAAAATGCCTTTGGAATAATGGCCAGCCGGTTCCGCCTATTCCTCACTCCTATTAATATGGCAGAATATAAACTCAACCACATAATTCTTGCATGCGCATTTTACATAACTTTTTGCGCAAAAATGCAGCAAACTATGTGGCCTCAGTTGGGACTGAGGCCAGCTTATTACCGGATACAACAACTCTGATGGCTCTTGAACCTGGCCGTCCTGGCTTGCCCCCCCAAGCGCCTGCGAAGTTCGCCAAAGGTATCTAGAGTACTTTTCGGGTAGGGGGGCCATTGATATGCCAGAGAATATTCAAAAATTAAAAAAAAAATTATTTTTGGAGAAACTGACATCATATTTCCTTTGATTTACTGCTTGTGTTTCTTTTAGCTGTCTCCTAGGTTCTCTAATGTGCTTTTTTCCAGCCATTTTCTTCAACAGTGCAAACGTAATTTATTTGATACATGAGGTGACAATCTTTTCAGCAAACTATTATGTTGTGGGTCTGCTACACACACACACACACACCTTGTTTTTGTTGTTAATGTATATAATGCATTACTGATACAAAATATTCATCATTTTCAGCACTATGAATGAATTTTTGGGAGTCATGAAAATGATGTGATTGTGGCAAATTATAAAGCACTGTGGGAGTTATTTACTAAAGGAAAATCCACTTTGCACTCCAAGTGCACTGCAAAAGTGCACTTGAAACTGCACTGAAAGTGCACTTGTAGTGCAAAGTGGATTTGCATTTAGTACATAACCCCCATTTCAGTGTAAACACCAACTTAGTACAAAAAATATTGAGCCTTGAAAGAAGAAGCCACACATTGTTGAGTAGAAAACGTTTTACTCTGTGCACATTCACATGTGCGTTAGAAAAGGGCTTTTGAACAAACCAACATATTTTAGTAATAACATTTTTGTTTTTGACAGTACAACTATCCTTTTTTGTGGTAAACAGGCATGTTTAAAACCATAAAACAATACACAACTCAGGAACTTACAAAGTTCAACTTTGACAAAGTGAAGGCAATATCAGACATTAGTATGTCCAAACTGTGTTAATATTGCCTTCATTACACCCCTGTGAAGGCCAAATTTTGAAGATGCACACAAATTGAGGTCAACATGGGGATTTCCCTCCTGATCCCATGCCTAATGTCAACATGTGCTAGTTCCCATCATGGGGGATCAATGGACGTGTTTCGGGGGTGCAACCCCTTCCTCTCATCTACATTAGTTGCGAGGAAGGGGTTAAACCCCAAAACGCATACATTGATATCCCGTGATGGCAGATAGCACATGTTGACACACTGTGTATCTTCAAAATTTGACTTTCTATAAAAAATTTAAAATGTGTGAAAATAATCAAAATAGAAGCAAACTAGAAGACTTTTGGGGTGTTTTAGATTCTGTCTAAAACATCAATGATGTTTTTGAGTCTTTTTTCCACATCATTGATGTCTTCCTTGATCTTCTGTAAATCACGATTGCATACCATGATCTCCCCGATGAGGACGTGTGCACTTGCACTTGTGAAATGAGATTCTTCTTCCACAACATCCACATCACCTAAAATAAAAAACACACCATGTATTATAAATATGCAGGCATCCATCTATTACCTGAAGCTGTGGTCTCAGACACTCACCTGTTGTGGTCACTATTTCGCCCACTTCATAAACCTCTCCTTCTTCCACATCTTCTGGTTGTGGTGTGGGGATTTCCTTTTCTTTAGGAGGTGGGGGGTCCCCGGTGTCCTCTGATTTTCCGAGTGTTTTCTCCCCTATGTGAATTAAAAAAAGGTATACTTAGCAAACATATTTGATGCGAGAAATAGTAATATGAAACATTGCTTGGAAGTGTTGTACAATTGTCTTTTTTGGCAGAGTTCCAAGCTGAAGACATTATTTTTTTCCCTTTATAAAGCTGGAATACTTACCTTTTTTGTACAATTTTCACACATGGAGACACCCCTAGTATCCCCTGGAGCACCTGTGTGGGACACCCTAAAGAGGGTGTTCTGGTGTCCCACACTAGTGCTCCTGCATCCAGATGTGTAAACAGCTGCTGAGTGTCCTCTCCTTACACTGAATCAAGTTTGCATTTCATTCTAATTACAAACCCATCTAGACAACAAACTTCGTTTAATAGAAATAGGCCTGAACAAATGTAGTTAACCTGCATCTGACAAAATCATTGTATTAGTGGGCGAACGAACGATGTTTACTACGAATGATTACTGTGCCCATGAACCTGAAACTTGCCATTTTAAACTGTACAACAGTAAAGAAAAGCGCATGGAGCAGCATGAACATAATAATAATAATAGGAACACAAGACAACTACTTACTTTTTTGAAGAACTCTCTTGATCTGTCTGTACTGATCCTGCTCCCTCAATTTGAGGTCTGACCGTTTCCTCAGTTGATCCTTGGATCGTCGTACCCCAAAATACTTCTGCAGACTTTTCACAACTTTAGTAATGATCTTGGCCTTTCTCACATTTGGGTTTGGGTAAGGTCCATGCTTCCCGTCATAGTCGGCCCTCTTCAAGATGTCCACCATCTCCACCATCTCTATAAAGGACATACTCGAGGCCTTAAATCTCCTCCGGGATCGGGACGTTCGTGGCTCCGGCCTTTCGTCGTTGCTGCTGCTGTCTGTATGCACTTGCTTTTTCTCCGCCATGTGCTCTCCTACTGCGCCGAAAGACAAGGGGTGGGGAATAGACTAGAAAAAACGTCAGGGGCAGGCGGAGTTTCATACATGTGCACTGTATATAAAGCGTAACACGCGTGCATCGTACGTACGACCTGTGAGCAGAGGAAGCGCTGATCCTTAGAACAAAGGTACAATTTTAACCTATATTGGGACAAGATTAGGAGAGTTTAGCCTGACATTAGGGTTTCTCTTGTGTTGTGTCTTGTAGAGAAAATGGATGGCTTCAATGATCACAACTTCCTCCCCCTATTCATAAACAAGTACAGGGAGCTGCCCTGTCTGTGGCAGGTGAAACATCCACATTATAATCATAAACAAAAGAGGCAGGCAGCGCTGGAGAAACTGCTGGAGTTTGTGAAGCCGCAGATCCCCACGGCAACCATCGCCTATTTGAAGGCAAAAATTGGTGCACTAGGAGCACTAAGGTCCAGGATTCCACGAGATCAGAAGCAGCAGCAGATGCCATTTATGTCCCCAGGCTGTGGTACTATGACAGACTGCGTTTTCTGTCAGACCAGACTGAAGACCGGCAATCACTCTTAACCCTTCCTTCCATGGTTCCTTCCACCCCAGCTTTGGCTTCCGACATCCAACCTGGGCCTTCCAGCCAGGAAGAAGTGGAGGAGCCCAGCTTGAGCCAGGTATAGCATTGTTTTACATAGTTCTTGTCGTAAAATTAATGATGTTAACTAGATGTTATTATTAATCACTAATTGCTGAATTAATAAAGTGTTTTACATATCAATAGACAGTAGTGACCAAAAAATGTTTGGGTCCAGAATGAAAAATGCTGGGGTCAGAATGATAGTCTTTTCTATTTGTTAACATTCGATTTGCAACAGTCATGAGCTGAAAATTGTGTGTGATTGATGAATAAAAAACTAAAACTATGTCCCTTTTTCATACACAGGATAGCCTCAGCCAGGAGGAAGGCGTGGAATGTGGCAGCCAGGAGGAGGCTGTGGAATGTGGCAGCCAGGAGGTGGCGGGGGTAAGTGGCAGCCAGGAGGTGGCCCGGCCCAGTAGCCTGGCCGAACCCCAGGTTCCTCTCCTCCACCTTCTAACCAAAAGACCAAGGAAGGGGAGTAATGTGGAGGGGGCAGCGCTTGGGCTGATTCTGGAGGCTAATGCTGCCCTCAGAACCACCCCCACTCTTCAAGAGGCCTTTGCCTCCATGGCTGCATGCAAAATGCAGGAAATGGAGGCAGGCCAATGACTCATCTGTGAGGAAATAACTTACCTGTCCCTAAATAAGGGGTTGAGCGGCCAACTCACAACCAAAACCCACCTGTGTGAGTTGGACCATCCTCCTCCTCCTCCTCCCCCACCTCCTGCCACAACTCCAAAAACACAGCCTGGAAGGAAGAGTGGAAGGAAGACAAGAATGTGATGGCCTGGGTTCAGTCTGGTCTGACAAAAGACACAGGCTGTTGTATGACCACAGCCTGTGGACATACAGTGGGGACGGAAAGTATTCAGACCCCCTTAAATTTTTCACTCTTTTGTTATATTGCAGCCATTTGCTAAAATCATTTAAGTTCATTTTTTTTCCCTCATTAATGTACACACAGCACCCCATATTGACAGAAAAATACAGAATTGTTGACATTTTTGCAGATTTATTAAAAAAGAAAAACTGAAATATCACATGGTCCTAAGTATTCAGACCCTTTGCTCAGTATTTAGTAGAAGCACCCTTTTGAACTAATACAGCCATGAGTCTTTTTGGGAAAGATGCAACAAGTTTTTCACACCTGGATTTGGGGATCCTCTGCCATTCCTCCTTGCAGATCCTGTCCAGTTCTGTCAGGTTGGATGTAAACGTTGGTGGACAGCCATTTTTAGGTCTCTCCAGAGATGCTCAATTGGGTTTAAGTTAGGGCCCTGGCTGGGCCATTCAAGAACAGTCACGGAGTTGTTGTGAAGCCACTCCTTCGTTATTTTAGCTGTGTGCTTAGGGTCTTTGTCTTGTTGGAAGGTAACCCTTCGGCCCAGTCTGAGGTCCTGAGCACTCTGGAGAAGGTTTTCATCCAGGATATCCCTGTACTTGGCCGCATTCATCTTTCCCTCGATTGCAACTGTCCCTGCAGCTGAAAAACACCCCCACAGCATGATGCTGCCACCACCATGCTTCACTGTTGGGACTGTATTGGACAGGTGATGAGCAGTGCCTGGTTTTCTCCACACATACTGCTTAGAATTAAGGCCAAAAAGTTCTATCTTGGTCTCATCAGACCAGAGAATTTTATTTCTCACCATCTAGGAGTCCTTCAGGTGTTTTTTTTAGCAAACTTTATGCGGGCTTTCATGTGTCTTGCACTGAGGAGAGGCTTCCGTTGGGCCACTCTGCCATAAAGCCCCGACTGGTGGAGGGCTGCAGTGATGGTTGACTTTCTACAACTTTCTCCCATCTCCTGACTGCATCTCTGGAGCTCAGCCACAGTGATCTTTGGGTTCTTCTTTACCTCTCTTATCAAGGCTCTTCTCCCCTGATAGCTCAGTTTGGCCGGACGGCCAGCTCTAGGAAGTGTTCTTGTTGTCCCAAACGTCTTCCATTTAAGGATTATGGAGGCCACTGTGCTCTTAGGAACCTTAAGTGCAGCAGACTTTTTTTTGTAACCTTGGCCAGATCTGTGCCTTGCCACAATTCTGTCTCTGAGCTCTTCAGGCAGTTTCTTTGACCTCATTATTATTATACAGGATTTATAGAGCGACAACAGTTTACGCAGCGCTTTACAATATAAAAGGGAGACAATACAGTTATAATACAATAAGATACAGGAGGATTAAGAGGGCCCTGCTCAGAAGAGCTTACAATCTAATAGGGTGGGGCAGGTGGTACAAAAGGTTGTAACTGTGGGGAATGAGCTGATGGAAGTGGTAAAAGATTAGTTAGAGACGTTATAGGCTTTCCTGAAGAGATGAGTTTTCAGGGATCGCCTGAAGGTAGCAAGAGTAGGGGATAGCTGGACAGGTGGAGGTAGTGAGTTCCAGAGTATGGGAGAGGCTCTGAAGAAATCCTGGAGATGAGCATGAGAGGAGATGAGAGAGCTTGAGAGTAGGAGTTCTTGAGAAGAGCGGAGAGGACAATTTGGGTGATATTTGGAGACAAGATTGGTGATGTAGCTCGGGGCAGAGTTGTGAATGGCTTTGTATGTTGTGGTTAGTATTTAAATTGAATTCACTGGGTGATTGGGAGCCAGTGTAGGGATTGGAGGAGAGGGTTGGCAGACACTGAGCGGTTGGTAAGGTGGATAAGTTTGGCAGCAGCATTCATGATAGACTGAAGAGGGGATAGCCTATGGAGAGGCAGGCCAATGAGAAGGGAGTTGCAATAGTCAAGGGGAGAGATAACAAGGGAGTGAATGAGGAGCTTGGTGGTTTAATTTGTTAAAAAGGGGCGAATTTTAGAGATGTTACGGAGGTGAATTCTACAAACTTTTGACAACGATTGGATTTGAGACTGAAATGACAAGTCAGAGTCTAGGATTACACCTAGTACCCTGGAGTGAGGGGAGGGACTGATGGTTGCATTGTTGATTTTGATGGAAACGTTGTGGAGGGGGGCACGGGCAGGGGGGAATATTAATAGCTCAGTTTTAGAGAGATTTAGTTTAAGGAAGTGGTGCAACATCCATGCTGATATGTCAGTAAGTTAGTAATGCGAGAGGAGACTGAAGGAGTGAGGTGAGGAGTGGAAAGATTTGGGTGTCATCAGTGTATAAGTGGTATTGGAAGCTGTGGGTGGTTATGAAGTCACCAAGGGAGTAGGTGTAGATAGAGAAGAGAAGGGGTCCAAGAACAGAGCCTTGGGGGACCCCCACAGAAAGGGGCAATGGAGAGGAGGAGACAGAGTTGTAGGTGACACTGAAGGAGCGCTGTAATAAATAGGCAGAGAACCAGGATAGAGCAGAATCTCGAAGGCCAAGGGAATGTAGTTTATTGAGAAGGAGTGGGTGGTCAACAGTATCAAAGGCCGCAGAGAGGTCAAGTAGTAGGAGTATGGAGTACTGGCTGTTGGTTTTAGCAGTTAGTAAATCGTTAGTGAGTTTTAGTATGGGAGTTTCTGTGGAGTGCTGTGAGTGAAAGCCAGACTGTAAAGGGTCAAGAAGGTTATTTTCACTGAGGTAGGAGCTAAGACGGTTGTAGACTAAGCGTTCTAGAAGTTTAGAGGTGAATGGGAGCAATGAGATGGGTCTTAAGTTGTTCAGGTTGATAGGGTCCAGTGAGGGCTTTTTTTTTTTTTTCCAGCAGTTTTTATTGAAAAGAATGATGCAGGTTACAAAGAGTAATACAACATAACATGTAGCCATGTGGCTATGTAATAAAGCAATACAGGGCTTTTTTTCTCAGAGAAAGGGTGCAGGAACTCACCCTCTGTCCAATTCTCCGCCCCAACCATGCCCAAACTCCGCCCTAACCGCACCCAAACCCCACCCCCAGCCACACCATCCTTAGAGGAGAGAATTACAGCGGCGCCAAAAAATTGTAATGAGTTAAGGCTTAGAACTGTGTATCACATAAGGCAAATTCTCCAAAATCCCCCCCAGCTCTCTTCATTACAAATCCCCTCCTAGCTCTCCTCTCATCACAAATCCTCCTAGCTCCCCTCTCATCACAAATCCCCCCAGCTCTCCTCTCATTACAAATCCTCCCAGCTTCCCTCTCATCACAAATCCCCCCAGCTCTCCTCTCATCACAAATCCCCTCCTAGCTCTCCTCTCATCACAAATCCCCTCCTAGCTCTCCTCTCATCAAAAATCCCCTCCCAGCTCTCATCACAAATCCCCTCCCAGCTCTCCTCTCATCACAAATCCCCTCCTAGCTCTCCTCTCATCACAAATCCCCTCCTAGCTCTCCTCATCACAAATCCCCTCCTAGCTCTCCTCTCATCAAAAATCCCCTCCCAGCTCTCATCACAAATCCCCTCCCAGCTCTCCTCTCATCACAAATCCCCCCAGCTCTCCTCTCCACAAATCCCCCCAGCTCTCCTCTCCACAAATCCCCCCAGCTCTCCTCTCATCACAAATCCCCCCAGCTCTCCTCTCATCACAAATCCCCCCAAATCTCCTCTCTGTACAAATCCACCCAGCTCCCCTCTCTGTAGATATATAGTTACATAGTTAGTAAGGTTGAATAAAGACACCAGTCCATCGAGTTCAACCTGAGCGAGTGTGGGCGCATGTCTACAATTATCCCTATTTTTTTATTTAAGGTACCCATATAGCACTGTGTCAATTTTTACACAGCGCTCCACACATATATTGCACACTCACATCAGTCCCTACCCTCAAGGAGCCCACAATCCAAGGTCCCTAAGATTCATATACTAGGGCCAAATTTGGACAGAAGCCAATTAACCTACCAGCATGTCTTTGGAGTGTGGGAGGAAACCAGAGTACCCGGAGGAAACCCACGCATACACAGGGAGAACATGCAAACTCCATGCAGGTAGTGTCATGGTTGGGATTTGAACCAGCGACCCTTCTTACTGCTAGGCGAGAGTGCTACCCACTACACCACTGTGGGCGAGAGTGCTACCCACTACACCACTGTGCTGTACAAATCCACCCAGCTCCCCTCTCATCACAAATCCCCCCAGCTCTCCTCTCATCATAAATCCCCCCAGCTCTCCTCTCTGCTGACCTCCCCCTCCTCCACATACATACTTTCTCAGCTCCCCTCTCATCACAAATCCCCCAAGGCTCTCCTCTGTGTACAATACTCTCCCCGCTACTAAACACACACAAAGTTTACCTCTCTCCACATATTCCCCCCTCCCCCACACATTTTCACAGTGCACTCCTCTCTGAATGAACTCAGTCTCTGCAAAGCTTTCCCTCATTGTGACAGGTCCCTCAATTCTTCTGCCATCACCGCTCTCCATGGTATGTGCAGTTTTTTTTTCTGCACAGTGCAGTGGACCGGAGAGCTCCCCTACTGTAGCACAGAGCTAAGGAGGTGTTTCAGGGCTCCTCAGCTCCGTACTACAAAGGCTGAGTAGCGGCAGCAGGCAGAGATGGAAGCTTCCTCCCGAATCACTGCAGGAGCTGAAGGTTGAGACGCGACCAGTGATTGAGGGCAGCAGCCCTGATTGTGCAGCGCTAGCACAGGGAGGACAGTAGAGGAAGTGAGCTCTGCAGAAAACTTCCTGTACTGACTTCAGTATTAAATGAGGCTGGAGAGGAGAGTGCTGCCAAAGCAGACATCCCAACCTGACCAAACTCATTTGCGCCGCGCCCCCCCCCCCCCAATTTAACACATCTAGAGGATGATCAAATTAAATGGAATCAGTATACACAGGTTTACTTCTGAGAGATATTAAAGGAACACTCTAACCACAATGACCACTTCAGTGATTTGAAGTGGTCAAGGTGGTAGGAGTCAGTATGTGGGATGGCATGAATATACTAAGGTGGGCTAATGATTGGCTTCTGTCTACACTGAGGGCTACACAGAGATCAATATTTGGCCATTCCCTGCTAAACTGAATTTTGATGTGTGTACTCAACTTTACCCAATTCCTTGCTGGTCCCCCACAGTGCCTGTGTATGTCTTACTGAATATGGTCACACCCCATAGTCAGAAAGAATAGAGTCTTTCACTTACCTGTTCCTGAAAACGCACACACACCAAGATTGGATTTTTATTTTTTTGTAAACCTGGAGTTGGGCTGTATTATGGAACCACATCCTTTTCTTTTATTGCTCAAATTCCTGAATATGTTAGGAATATACTGGGACTTTTCAGGTGCTACAGAGATATTCTACATACACATATATTAAACAGAATGATTTTGTGAAATGCATCCACCTGAAAAGTCCCATTATATTCCTAACACATTCAGGAATTTTACTTTCACTTTCACCATACATGTCCTGCTGAGGTACAGGACAAGTTTTCAGCACAGATTTATACAGTGTGGAAGGCACAAAAATAGGCACTCACAGGAGAAGAATGTCATCTGTTATCCAGCCTGTTATCTTACCCTGGGGAGAGCTCCGATGACTGTGTTCTTCTGTTTGCTCTGTCCTCCCTGGGGAGGAGGGGGAGGGGAGAGGGTGCTGACAGGAACACAAGACAGGCAGAAATCAGCTTCTCCTTTCTGGACATTACTCTCCAATGCTCTCAAGCCGCTCCTCCTTATCCATGGACCCGAGGGGATGGGGTGTGTTATCTGAACAGTGGCATGTCCAGGCTCGTGGTGTGATACACTCCCCTCCTCCCTCCCTCGCTCAGCTATGTGACAGCACCAGTTGTCAGTGCTGTGCTGACATTTCACATCCTCAGCTCCTCTCCTTTCTCCACGCCGAAAATTCAGAGCTTCTCCAGAGCTAATGAGAGAGGAGAGGTGTGGATTGAAGGCAGAGGAACTAACCATGATCAGAAGATTATACTACAGCAGACAGCCTGATACCGCCCCCACCCTGTAATCTCACTGAGGCTCGGCCCTGCCAGGAGATCGCAGGGAATCTCTTGAGAAGTCTGCCAAAGGTTCCGGTGGGTTCCGGCTGAAAAAAAGCCCTGCAGCATTAACAAAAATGTTGGTGTACATTCACACATTCACAATGTGAGGTTGAATAGGTAGTGATAAAATAAACATGAACGGAAATAAGACACAAGATGACACAGCTATGCTTACAACGTTCTATGGGAGTCTATGATACTCCAGTGAGATTGTACTAGCCCCTCAGACAAGCACTGCTTAAGAATCCGTGCTGGGATGTATCTAGAGGTTACATCTTAGAAACTGGTATCTCTTCTCTGCCACACGCACCCCCAATGGGAGCTAACTGTGTGTGGGCAATACTTGTAACCATTTGGAATTAGGCTTAGGAAATGTAGGTCTTTCGGGGGTATAACCATCATGACAACCATAGTCTTTGTCGCTGAAGGTTAGTATAATGTTGTTCATTATATATAATCTGTCTGTTGGATTATTGACTGTATATGGGGATGGGCAAGAATGGGGGGAGAAATGGGGGAAGGGGGGGGTTGGTTGAGGGTAAGGTGTGTTGGAGAGGTGGCTCATGAGACCCCCTCATGTCTATACATGTCGTCCCAGCAGCCAGATGAGGGAATGGAAAAGGAAGCAGCCGGCTCACCTCCCCAATGGCAGCTACACAGTTTGGGAGTGGAGGAAGCCAGCCTCCTGCCCCAACGGTTAGCCAGAGCGGAGGATGCGGAGTCCCCAGCAGAAGTGCTGGCAACAGGGCAGAGTGCTACCAACCTCTGCCCAGCACCGGAAACAACTGTGGAGTTCCAGGGAGCCGGGGCAGTCGGCCCCTCTCTCCTGTGACATGCTGATGTAGTAAAGCTGCTACTCCCAGCTGAATCACTGGCAACAGGGCAGAGCGCCGCTGGCCTCTGCCTAGCACCTACAGTGTCTCTACAGTTTCAGAAAGCTGGGGCGATCGGGCCCTCTGCCTAGCAGCAGACCGAGCCCCGGAATGTTAAAAACCACCCAGCTGAAGCACTGGCAGCTGGACAGAGTAAATGACATCTGCCCCACACCTACTGAGATCAACTATTCCTTGCAGCCAAGAAAGGAGATCATGCGGACAGACTATATGAGTTCACTATGCCTGACTAACGCATGTCCAGACCAGGTGAAGTTGTTGGCCAACCTTTGATGGGGGAGAAATGTGACAGACTCACCCGGGATAGAGGCTTTTGGAGGGGACTGAATGCAAGCCTCTTGCCGACTGATAATGGGCCCTGGCATTTGGGGGAACGGTGCTCTTTGTGAGCTGTATGCCTGGGAACCCTTGAGGTGGTATTACTGTGGATTGGGGTCCTGGTCCCCCAGGACACACAGACTCTGGGGATCCTGTGTATGCCATATGGGAAATGGTGACTTGGAGGGGTATGTCTTGGATTGCTTAAAATGGGACAGTAATATTTATCCCCAATATCTTCCAGGATATATATGTAAAGACTATTATTGGTTTGATTCTGAACTCAACATGTTAATTGAGTGAGCTGATCACATTGGCCTCCAGGACTGGCTAGGAGACGAACAGTCTACTCCTACTATAGTTTGTTGATGACTAGGCTGAGGAGGGGGGGAGAACACTGTGTGTATTGTTAATTGTAATTAGCTCCTGCTATTTTGAGAATACTACTGTGTGAAGCTCAGTGACCACAAGTCTGTTCTAAAAGGTCATGTCTCTTAGTCACCTAGGCTAGATAACGGATTAGATAATTAGCTCATGTTAATTAGGTTACGTTTTAGTCATCCTGCTGCATATATTTCTGTGAGATCTCAAATAAAAAGTTAGTCCATGTTAGCAGTGAAACAAGTGTCGCCTTGTTTTGTGCTTGGGAGTATTTGGAATATCTGATATCTGTATCCAGACTGGGAGGAAGTGGTATACTGACAGAAACACTCAAGCAGAGTGTGGGACGTTCCGTAACACTGTCTTTCAAGATAATGAATTTTGTCAGAGAGAGGAAGTGGTATACTGACAGAAACACTCAAGCAGAGTGTGGGACGTTCCGTAACACTGTCTTTCAAGATAATGAATTTTGTCAGAGAGATTAGATATTAGTGCTTGTCTGGTTTTACGCTGTTGTGCAGTAATTGCAATTAATTCTCCCCTCACGACGAATTTATGCGCGGCCCAGAGGGTTAGCGGGGAGGTTTCGGAAGACGCATTCTGTTGAAAGTAACGCGTTAGGTATTCATTTATTCTTGTTGTGTGTGCTGGGTCTGTGAGGATAGCGTTGTCCATACGCCAGGGTACGTGTCTTTTGGGAGATGTCGGGAACGTAATGGTATTGGAGATAGGGTGATGGTCTGAAAAGACCATTGGATCTATTGTGGCATTTAGTAATGAGTCTAAGTCCGGTTGGGTTCAAAAAAAGTGAAGTCTTTAGTATTTGGGTTCAGTGTACGCCATGTATCGTGCAGCGCAAGGTTAGAAAGTTGCGTTTTTATTGCTTGAAGAGCCCGATAGGTGATGGAGGAAGCACCTGAGGAAGCGTCCAGAGAGGGGTTAAGGGCTAAGTTGAAGTCACCCCCGAGGATCAGCATGCCTGTGGAGAATGTAATTAGATTTTGTAGGGTGTTGCGAAAAAAGGGGACGTGCTGGCTGTTGGGGGGCGTATAGGTTGGCAAGTGTTATGGGTGTATTGTGAAGTTTGCCCTTAAGAAAGTTATATCTTGCATTGGGGTCAATCATTGTGTCTTGTATTTGCAGGGGGTAGTTTTTGGATATCGGAATGGAGACTACTTTCGATTTGGAGTTTGGGTTGGTGGCATGGTACACTGTTGGATAGGCTGAATTGATAAGTTTGGGGATGTTGTCTGATTTGATATGCGTTTCTTGGATAAAGACCACATCCGCTTTAGCTTTCCGTAGTAGTAGAAGTAGCCGTGATCTTTTTTCGGGGGTATTGAGTCCCTTTATGTTTATGGAGTATAGCTTGACCTGGGGAGGGGGGTTGTGAGATGTGGAAGAGGGCATGTGAAGATCTGTCCTCTGTGTTCCGCGTTTACTGTAAAGGTAGCTTAAGCTATGAAAGTTGGGGAGAGGGAGAGGGATAAGGGTAGTAGGGGTGGAGAGTAGGAGAGTTTAAGAGGGTAATATTTCTAGGGCTGGAACCGAACAGGCTGTGGGATTATCCCTGAGCCCGTAAAGGTGTATTCGGAGAGGTACAGAGCAAGGTCAGAGGGCGCCTGTCCTAGGCAAGCAGACTCTGGTTCAAGCTACTGTGTGGGGGGTTGAAAGAGACCACGCGTGGAGGAGGTAATTAGATGTAGTGGTAGTCTGCTATTGTCCTTGTGCTTGTGCTATCGTCCGATTTTCGTCCGCTCCTGATTGGCTGACTTCTGTTTTGCTGATCAGGTGGGGGTTTTAAAAGGCAGCCACATCTCAGCATTTATACCTACCTGCTGCGGGATAAGTGTGGGGACCTGGTGATACGTGTTAAAGGTAATAACTTTGAACCTCTTTCTTATTTGGCGCCGAAGCTTTTTTATCCTCACCATTGTTGTTATACTTGATTATGTTAGCTGGCTTCCATGCTGACAGCTTTTCTACCTGTATTGATTTTTAGATCACCTAATTCAGCTGGTGTTATCTGAAGGATGTGCTGGGGAGGTTTCAGTGCTTAGCCTATACATTGGCGGAACATCATGTTTAGGGCGCACCTTTGTTTCCAGCCATATGCATCTTTTTGGTAAGCACCTCTAGTATATTAAGTATCTAATAAGCCCCCCAATTCGTTATAAGTATTCGCCATTGATTTATCCAATTTATATGAAATTCTGGTCATCTTATTAATACCACTACTTTGTTATTTTTCTAGCTTCTTTGGCTATACTTAAATCCTGCGAATTTTGTATCTAATCATTGTGCCGTGAATTTCCTCTGTGCACTATTGAGTGCTCCCTTCTTGCATATAATTAGGGTATGTAATTGAGGCTTAGTTCCCATTATTAATTAATGAATATCTGAACGTTTATATGCTAATTTTTATTTTCTAGGTGCCTTTTAATTCCTCTGTAGCCAAATACTGGGCTGAGTGTGACTACCATTCTCAGTGCTCTGGTGGTGTCTCGCTTGTGTCCTGGAATTCTTGCATGGTATGTTCTGGGTGTGGGAGCTGGGAGGCCGGGGAGAAAGTTGGACAGTATTTTGACCGCTTTGCGATGTGACAGTTCGCCTTAACGGTACTAGATTATGTGGATTTAATGATATACTTTCTTTTTTCTTGTTTCAGTGTTTTTACTTTTTGTGTTTATCTGTACATTCCCCTGATGAAGCCAATGGTTTGGCGAAACTAGTTGGGAACAAGTGACCAGCGATCACCTTCTAACACCTTTGGTGACGGTCCTTATCTTGAATTGTATTTGTGTTTTTGTGTTCTCAAAAATTTTTTGTATATGCATGTCTATGTACATTTTTTAGCTCTTTTGATACGAATAAAATAAACATTATATTTTTACAATAAAATTGTTCTATTTCATTGGTGGCACCACAATAATCCCATCCCCCCCTTTTTCCCTATTAGAATATTTCTTAACAGGGATGAGGTGCCGTATCTACTAGGACATACCACCTATCACCTATATATCTGTCACAAGCCTAGTGTGATTAGAGGAGTAAGATTTAATTGGTAAATCTGATAATCTGACGTGTGTTGGTAGGTGGATTGGGTCAAGCCTAGGTGTAGGCAAGAAGTACCCGGTTTTGTAAAGAGAGGGGTGGACGAGCCTCGTAAGTCAGGTAAGATGAAAAACGAAAGGAACAGTTATGCATAATTTAGCAATATTACAACAATGTAAATGATAACTCTCGGTAAAGCCAGAACACGAAAATATTTGTTAATATGGTAGCTGGTCTAATCCTGAACCTTATAACCGGTGTCAAAAACTTATGATAACATGGGGGCTGCAGTGCTTTTTCATATACGTGTTGGTGCGCGGGAGCAACGGGATCCCGTGCAACTTCCCCCTTGATAGTGGATGGCTGGGATTTCCAGAAGGGGTGCAGTACGATATAATGCATCTGATTTTCTTGAGTGTAGCAAGGCCGGAGGTTTTTCCCTTCCTTGGATTATAGATTAAGCGTTCACTCTGGCCTATGCAGTACATGGATCACAATTGGGTATGCGGTAATGAATGTTTTCGATATTAGATACGTAATTTGTAGTGTGGGCCAGGCCGGTCCTTCTCTACCAAACCCTTTAGCCTTTATGTACATGAGGTATGAGAATAGTAAAGTGTTGCTAGGCGAGTGTTGTATCTCGCATGGGGGAACAGCTGTTGTGGCGCCCTCTAGTGTCAGGGAATCTCCTAGTCCTAGAGAGACAATGACATCTTGTTAATATAGTATCTGGCGGCCTAAAGGCCTCCGCTGGCCCACATATATTCACTCTACATATGGCTGTTATGTTTATCCTGAGCATTACTTCGATAACATTACCTAAGCTTGTTTGTAGCTATAACAAAGTGCAAACTCAGATATCAACATATAATCCATAACTTCAGTCCTCTTAACTCATTTAGGTAGTAGATAAGGGGGGGAGAAGAACTCGTTGGTGAACCCCTACCATAACTGTCTTGATGCTAATAATAAGACTGATGCGTTTTGAACCCGCACAGTGGAGGTACAAAAGTTAGAGTCGTATTGGCTTTTTTCTTATACTAGAAAATAAACAGAGTCAGTCCGTTAACGAAACGGTTTAGCTGGATAGACTGAGGGTGCGTTTCTTACCCAACCTTTAGTAATATCACAGTCCCTTCATCATAGCTGCGGATGCCGGATATCGACCGTCTGGGAAAAACAAGGTGACCAATGAAACCTAGAAAAATAACGGAGGTTGTCTTGAACTGAGTAACCAGGAACAATGAAAAAGTCAGGTCAACAGAAGAACTATTTTATGAGGCGAGTTCGCTTCCGTGTTAGCGTGGTGGTGAGTGGTCTCGGTGAGGGCCATAATCCCGCCTGGCCCTTCTTGGGCGCGGAGAGGCGGACGGGCTGGTGCCATTGTGATGACCTCTGTTGAACATATGAGATCTGGTATCCGATGTGGATCTGCGCCTACGGTATCAGATCTCCTGCGTTTCCATAGACTCTTCGGGGCGTTGATCTTTCCTAGTTGTGGCATGGCGGAATTCAGCGTACCAGTTCGGAACTTCTATTAGGGAGATGCCCATGGTGGCACAGAAGGAAGGTAGTTCTTCGGGTACCCTTAATAGAGTCGTGTGACCTTGACATGTGGCTGAGAGCCCGAAGGGGAATTTCCACCTATACGGTATGTTTTTGGTACGCAGAGTATCCAGGAGAGGCTTCAAGTCCCTTCTATTCCGCAAAGTATTGCCAGAGAGGTCCTGGTAGATATGTAACTCTGAGCCCCCGTGTGTAATATGGATTCTGTTTCTTGCCTTGCAGAGTATATCTCCTTTCAGTTTAAAATCAACCAGGCAGCACACGACATCTCTTTAGGTTTGAGGGCACGGTGGATGCGCTCCATCTCTATGTTGGTGTGTGCTGGTCTGTCCAGCAGATTGTTGAATATAGCTGAAATGGCGGGCGGTAGTTGTTCATTATGCACAGCTTCTCGTAGTCCCCTGACACGTATGTTATGTCTTCGGTCTCTGTTATCTAAATCCTCCATATGCCTCTGGAGGTCTCTCAGTTGTAAGATGTGAGCATCCACCCTGTGAGTGGTCCTGCGTAGGATCGTGTTGTGTTGGGCAGTGGTGTGTTCTACCTCTTGAACTCTGTCAGCAATGGCACGGATGTCAATGCGCAGGTCTGCAATGCCGCTGACAGAGTCTCTTTAATGTCTGCAGCCACCGCTCTGAGATCTAGGAGGCTCGGATGGATCAGTGCTTGAGCGGCCTGTGTCCCTTGATCGGTGGAGAGGAGGTCTTGTGACGCTCCGGGCACACCAGGCGGCAGCTGCGCTAGAGCCTGTGAGGTAGTCTTTTGGGATGCCGCCATATTGGGCCTCTGTGAGCGGAATAGCTCGGGGATGCTCTGGCTCATACCACTCTGCTGTCTTTTCAGTGAGCGGGAGGTAGAGGAGGTCCACGATGCAGTCCCCATCGCTGTGTGACAGGCAAAGCACGAAGGGGTTTCCCTGAAGCGAAGTGGCTAGGAGGTAGCGGGAGCTAGTCTTCTATGCGTCCATCTTCCCGCGAGGTCAGGCCACGCCCCCAGTGAGGGCTTTTTAAGTATGGGAGTGATCTGCGCATGATTTAGAGGGGAGGGGAGGGGAAGGTGCCACTAGAGAGGGAGAGATTGAAGATGTGAGTGAGGGAGCATAGGATAGAAGAAGAGGGTGACCGTAGTAGTTGTGAGGGAACAGGGTCCAGGGGACAATTGGTTAAGTGGGCATCTGAGAAAAGATTTGTAACCTCTTCAGTAGTAGCCAATTCAAAAGAGGAGAGTGTTGAATGTGCTGTTAGGCAAGGTATGTTGGGTGGGGAAGATGTACGCACAGTGGAGGTATCCTCACGAATTGCATTAATCTTGTCTTTGAAGTGATTGGAAATCTCTTGGGTTAGTGAGTGAGTTAGTGGGTAGAGGGGGTGGGGGATGAAGCAGAGAGATAAAGGTTGAGAAGAGCCGACGGGGACTGGATGACAAGGAATTAACAAGAGACACAAAGTAGGCTTGTTTGGCAGCATGGAGGCATGAATTGTATTTTAGAAGGGCAGATTTATATAGGGTGAAGTCTTGCAGGCATTTGGTTTTACGCCACAGTCGTTCAAGAGCACGGCAATGTCTCTTGAGATTTCTAGTGTTGTCAGTTTGCCAGAGTTGTAACAGTCGGGGCCTGATTCTGTGTGTGGTTAGAGGAGCAAGTGCATCTAGTGATGATGAGCGTGAACTGTTGTAGATAGAGGTGGCCAGGTCAGGACAGGACAGGGGAGAGATTATGTCATATAGGTGGTCAGTAGCAGAATAGAGAAGAGAAGGGTTAAAGTGGCGAAGGTTTCTACAAGTAATTGTTTGCTGCTTGGAGGGATGGGTGGTTGGAGGCAAGGATACAGTGAAAGTAATGAGGTTGTGATCAGAGAGAGGAAAGGGGGTGTTGGTGAGGTTGCCAGGGTTGCAGAGATGGGAGAATACAAGGTCAAGGGTATTACCATTGGAGTGAGTGGAAGTATGTGTTTATTGGGTTAGATGAGGTTAAGTAGAGAAGTTTAGCTGTAGTTGGGCTGTTAACATTGACAGGAATGTTGAAGTCGCCAAGAATGATTGTGGGTATTTCAGAGGAGAGAAAGTAGGGTAGCCAGGCAGCAAAGTCATCAAGAAAGCGCGATACCCGCCCAGGAGGCCGATAAATTGCTGCAATCCTCAGAGAAATTGGAGAAAACAGACGAATACAGTGCATCTCGAAAGGAGCGTGGGATAGAGAGGGAGGGACAGGAAGGCCTTGGAAGGTGCTTTGTGGGGATAGAAGGAAGCCTACTCCACCTCCTTTCTGTCTGTTGGGTCTGGGGGAGTGAGTCCTCATGATTCTCATTTGCTCTGACATGCACTGTGAGCTGTAAGGTCTTATATAGACAGGTGTGTGGCTTTCCTAATCAAGTCCAATCAGTTTAATCAAACATAGCTGGACTCAAATGAAGGTATAGAACCATCTCAAGGATGATCAGAAAAAATGGACAGCACCTGAGTTAAATATATGAGTGTCACAGCAAAGGGTCTTAATACTTAGGACCATGTGATATTTCAGTTTTTCTTTTTTAATAAATCTGCAAAAATGTCAACAATTCTGTGTTTTTCTGTCAATATGGGGTGCTGTGTGTGTACATTAATGAGGAAAAAAATGAACTTAAGTGATTTTAGCAAATGGCTGCAATATAACAAAGAGTGAAAAATTTAAGGGGGGTCTGAATACTTTCCGTCCCCACTGTATGTGTCATCTGCTGCTGTTCCTGATCACTTGTAGTCTGGGACTGGATTATGCTCAGTATTATATGGACTCCTCATGCTACCAATTTTGGCTGTAAGATAGTTGATGTGTGCCCTGGGGTACAAAGGCTTCGCCAATTTCACCTGTTTCTCCAGCGTTGCCTTCCTCTTTATTTGAATATGACCCATAATAAATGGCTATTTTGTATTCACAAATACTTGCCTATGTGTTTAACTTCAAAAGGGACAGTTTGTTTGTGAGTAGGCAGGTACATTTCAAAAATTCAATGTCAAATTAACAAGGGACACCAATACCAACCTCCTTGAGGTTAAAAAATACAAGATAATAATGGTGTTGTGGTAACTTGGCACAAAATGAAATAAAAAAATTATGAAGATCACTATAAAAAAATTAAAAAAAACACTGTTACCAAAAATTCTAAACATTATTATGGAGATCTGACGGAAAAAAAAAATATTCATGAGATCACGAGAAATAATAAAGAAATCAGGTTGTCAGAACTCTGTGTGGATATGAGCAGCAAAACAACTTCATTGTTCTAGCATTATAAAGAAGAAGAGAATGCGCTGCATTAAAAGATTTAAAAATTTGCAGTGTGACGAATGTGCTATCTCCATTATGAACGCTAGCTTTACCAGACCGGAATTATGTACATATGATCGGAATTTATGAGAACGGATTTTGTTGTCGGAAAATTTGAGATCCAGATCTCAAATTTTGTTTGTCGGAAATTTCGACAGAAAATGTCCGATGGAGCCACCACACGGTCGGAATTTCTGACAACAAGCTCCCATCGAACATTTGTTGTCGGTGTGTACGCGGCATAAGACTGGGAAGCTGGGTTTGCTTTGGTATTTCTGTTTATTGTGACATAAGAAAACGAATCCATGCAGTTAAAAAACAAATGCCTACTCTCATTATGGAGCCGTACATTTATCAACATAGGGAGAGCTCGGGTAGGTTTGAAAGGATATGGTCCCCATGGCTTGATACGCCAGGACTATGCCCTAGGGAGTTGGCAATGTCTAGAATTCTGCAATGCCCTACAGGGAGTTTGTTATACTCTGTACCAAGTGAATTGTGTGACTGAGAAGGGGCTTGAGTATTGTGGCATCATGCAATATGCTTATGTTATGTGCTGTTGCACACATTCGAAACTGAAATGTTTTGTACATTGGAAGCGGTTTATTTCATTCAATAAAACTCTTTTCTGATAAAAAAAAAAGAAAAAAAAAACAAAACAAATGCTTATTTAGGCCTAGTTCACACAGAACGTACTATACCATATTCCCATGCTTACCTGCACAGGGATGCACAGGTGGTCCGTGCATCCCCATGCAGGCAGTTCCATTGATTTCAATTGGGACAGAGTGGCTGCAATGAAATCTACTGTATAAGCAGTTTATAGCCCGCTCTGTATTTAATCTGTGAGGGGCATATGTCTTATGCCCTGTATACACGGTCGGACTTTGTTCGGACATTCCGACAACAAAATCCTAGGATTTTTTCCGACGGATGTTGGCTCAAACTTGTTTTGCCTACACACGGTCGCACAAAGTTGTCGGAATTTCCGATCGCCAACAACGCGGTGACGTACACCACGTACGACGAGACTAGAAAAGGCCGGTTCAGAACCAAGCGCGGCACCCTTTGGGCTCCTTTTGCTAATCTCGTGTTAGTAAAAGTTTGGTGAGAGACGATTCGCACTTTTTCAGACTCGTGGCTTTCAGATCGTTTTCTGACGTTCAGTTTGTGCTTGTGGGTTTGTATCTGCTCTTCAATGCGTGCAGTCAGTTCGTATCAGAGTTTTCTGTGTGATCTTGCCTGCTCGTTGCTGTTTTTCAGGCCTTGCTGTTCTTCAGTGCGTTCTGTTACTTCGTTCTGAGCAGCCGACCGTTTTCTAGCCATGTTTCGTATGCGTACTCCTCGTAGAGTTCGTGCTGTGCGGGGGCTTGGTGTTGGGGTCCTGACCTTGACACAAGTCCAGTCCATGAACAGGGTGGGGAGGAGTTCATGGACCAAGAATTGGTTGCTTCAGCGTGACCAGTTCTCTCATATGCCTTTGCTCCGTGAGAATAATTCTGATGATTTCAGGAACTTTCTCAGGATGACGGACCCCGTGTTTCACCGTCTGTTGGCTTCGCTGACCCCCTATATTAGCAGGCAGGATACCTGCATGAGGCAAGCCATCACTCCGGAGCAGAGGTTGGTCGCTACCTTGCGGTATTTGGCCACAGGGAGAAGTCTACAGGACTTGAAGTTCTCGACAGGCATCTCCCCCCAGGCTCTGGGGATCATTATCCCGGAGACCTGTTCTGCCATCATCCAGGTCCTGCAGAAGGAGTATATGAAGGTAAGATTTTTATCCTTTAATATCACATTTTATTGTATTGAATGTTTGATAATATATTGTATTTCTTTCCTCATTCCCTAATTACCATGATTGGAATATGCTGTGAATGTCCCCTTTGTTCTCATGCATGCTGGATTTTTATGTAATTATTATTTTAGGTCCTTCATACATATTTGCCCTTCAATAACCTCTCCAGCATGGTGTCTCCTGCCCTATATTCACCTCATGTAGTCACTTAACAATGTATTTTATCAGCTCCATAGTAGTGCTTTACCCCAAACACCCCCTAAAATGTTTGGAAATGTTATTTTTGATTTAAATTCAGGCAGAGGGCCAGAGGCTTTTTTTTGTGGTGTCCCCAAATTTTTTGTAACCCTCCCCCCCAACTGCTAAGTCAGCTGATCCCAATTCTCTATCCTCAATCATCTATCTGCTGACTTTGCCAAACCCATACACACTATACCCATCTCTTTACTGGTCAGATTTATGGATGAATTCCCCAAAGCATGTAGTGCAAGGGCCTACCTGTATAATTTCCAATGGTACTGTTTAAAGTTCTTGTATCCTATTATGATCTTGATAGGTAATAGCAGAATGTCCAAATGTGCTCAAATGTGTACAGTGTGTATTTATATCTTTGTATTATGACACTTCTTACCTGTCCAGTGGGCTGCCAATAGTGTAACTAAGGAGGGGCTGTTCCAAGTAATACCCTGTATTTAGGCATTCATCTCTCAATGAAGTGAAGAGGGTTACCTGTCCAAGAGTTCCCCCCCCCCTATAATGTTAGAAATGGCCCATGAGAGGGGGGGAGGGGGAATATGATAGGTGTACCTTATACTTTGTTGTTGTAAAATTCCCCTTAATAAATGCTATCTGGAGGTTGACCCATAATGTTTGTGTCTAATCTGCTTGCCATGTTTCTGTGAAAAAATAGTAATGTTTATTGTTTTTTCCTCAACAGTTTCCTTCAACGCCTCAGGAATGGCAGACTGTGGCCTCCCACTTTGCCCATCGGTGGGACTTTCCTAACTGCGGAGGGGCAATTGATGGAAAACACGTCCACATCATCCCACCACCCAACTTGGGGTCGTACTATTATAATTACAAGGGGTTTAATAGTATAGTGATGTTGGCGGTGGTGTCGGCTAATTACGACTTCTTGTATCTGGACGTGGGGAAGAATGGCCGGATGTCCGATGGTGGAGTGATCGCCCAGACGGAGTTCTACAGGCGTCTCCAGAATGGCAGCTTGGACTTGCCACCTCCAGAGGACAATGTTGAAGGTCTCCCATTTGTGTTCGTTGCTGATGAAGCGTTTGCGCTGGGGGACCACCTGATGCGGCCATTCCCGATGAGGACCCTCACCCCGGAACAGAGGGTTTTTAATTACCGGCTGGCCAGAGCCCGAAGAGTGGTGGAGAACACATTTGGAATCCTGGCCAGCCGGTTCCGACTATTTCTGACACCCATCCATATGGCGGAGTATAAACTGAACCATATTATACTGGCGTGCTGTGTTCTCCATAATTTTTTAAGAAAACATTCAGCCAACTATGCTGGCTCAGTTGGGCCTGAGGCCGGAATACCAAATACATCAACAATGACGGCGCTTGAAAGCGGCCGTCCTGGCTTGCCCTCCCTGAGTGCCCGTGATGTCCGGTTACGATACCTGGAGTTCTTTGCGGGTAGGGGGGCTATCAATATGCCAGACAATCTGTGACACCTTTTTCAAATAAAAAACAACCAAAAGCAATTCTTGGTGGACATTTACTGCTTGTGTTTGTTTGAGCTGACCCTGACAGAAATGTGTTGAGTGCAGAAAATGTCGTGATTGGGTAACCTTATAAAGAATAGTGTTGGCTGGTACTTCCTAAATGCAAAAACACATTTCACTACAAGTGCACTTGCAACTGCACTGAACCTGCACTTGTAGTGCAAAGTGTATTTGCCCTTAGGAAATAACCCCCATTTTTGCATAAAACAGCTATTACATCACCCCAAAAGTGTTGTAGTGTTGAGACAATAATTCACACATTCTTGAGTAAGGCACTTTTTTATACCTGCACAATCACATGTGCATTTACCAAAGGTTTTTAAAACAAAACAACATGTTTGTTGTATAACAATTTTTGGGGGGGGCATTATCAAAAATCAAAATATCCATTTCAGATAAAACAGGCCTGTGTAAAACCAACAAGAAAGCCAAAAAACTTGAACTTACAAAGTTCACATTAGGTAAAACCTGAAGGCTATATCAGACATCAGTATTTAGGAACTGGGTTTGATATAGCGTTCAGATGGGGGGAAATCACCCCTGGAAAAGCCAAATTTGGAAGATGCACACCAATTTACGAATGTCAACATGTGCTATCTGCCATCAGGGGGGATCAAGGGACGTGTTTTGGGGGAGCAAGCCCTTCCTCAACGCTACTTTATAATTGAGGAAGGGGTTGCACCCCCAAAACGCGTCCATTGATCTCCCGTGATGGCAGATAGCACATGTTGGCACACTGTGTGCATCCTCCAAATTTGGCTTTTCTAAACATTGTAAAAATTTTAGTAAGATAAAACAGGTGATTTTGTGGGGTTTAAATTCGCCCCAAAACATCAATGATGTTATTATTTTTTTTAATAACATCACTGATTTGTTGCTGGATGTTTTGCAATTGGAGATTACACCCCATGATCTCCCCGATCAGTATCTGGGCACTTTCAGATGTAAAGCGTTCTGGATCACGATCACCTAAAAAGAGATAAAGAACAAAAAAAACAGGTCTCAAAAATCTGCCAACATCCATCTCTTTTACCTGAGCCTGTGGTCGCAGACACTCACCTGTTGTGGTGACAATCTCCACCACATCTTCTTCTTCCTCCTGCTCTTCTTCTTGGGTTGGTATTTCCCCTTCTTCCAGAGGGGGGGGGGGGGCTCTGGTCTCCTGGGATGAGGGGTGTCCGAGTCTTTTCTCCCCTATGTAAAACAAAAATGGTATAATTAGCACACAGATATTTGATGACAGAACTAGAAATAGGAAACATTGCTCGTAAGTGGGGTACAATTGTCTATTTTAGCCGAGTTCCAAGATGTATATTTTTTATTGCCCTTTGTCAAGCTGCAATACTTTACCTGTTTGGTACAAGCTTCACAGATGTATACACTGGAGCATCAGTGTGCCCCCCCTAATAAAAATGGTGTTCTTGTGTCCCACACTAGTGCTCCAGTGTCCAGATGTGAAAACAGCTGCTCAGTGTCCTCTCCTTACACACAATCTAGTTGGCATTTCATTCTAGTAACAAACCCATCTACACAAACAAATATTTGGCATCCAAGTAGGCCCCAAAAAAATGTGTGAAAATGCATATGGCCTAAACAATGGTGTTTTAGAGGCCGAAAGAAAAATGTTTGATACGAACGAATAATGGGCCCATGAACATTAAAGTTGACCTTTTTAAACGTTACAATTACTAAAAGCATATGGAGCAGAACGAACGGAATAAAGACAGAAAGAATATGAACACAGCACAACTACTTACTTTTTTGCAGCACTCTCCGGATCTTTCGGTACTGCTCTGGCTCTCTCAACTTCAGGTCCGACCACCGCTTCCTGAGCTGATCTTTAGACCTTCGTACCCCGAAATTCCACTCAAGACTCCTGACCACTTTACCAATGATTTTGGCCTTTCTGATGTTGGGGTTGGGGTAAGGCCCATATTTTCCGTCATAGTCGGACTTCTTCATGATGTCTACCATCTCCAACATCTCCCCAAACGACATATTTGTGGCCTTAAAACGTCTCCTTCTGGATCGGGACGTGCCTGGATCCGGGCTTTCCTCCTCCTCCTCCTCGTTGTTAGAATTATCACGCACCTGTTGTTACTCCGCCATCATGCTCTTCCCCCACTGCGCCGAACGAAAAGGGGCGGGGAATAGACTAGAAAGAACGTCAGGGGCGGGCGGAGTTACACGCATGCGCAGTGTGTATAAAGCGTAACACGCGTGCGTATTACGTACGATCTGTGAGCGGAGGAAGGAGCATTGGACGCGCCGATCGTAAGAACGAAGGTAAGAGACAAACTTGGGCCTATACTGCTTCTAGATTGAGGCCTATATTGTAACAAGATTAGGAGAGTTTGGTCTGACATTAGGCTTTGTCTTGTGTTGTGTCTTGCAGTGAACATGGATATCTTAATGAGAGATACTGACTTCATGTCACTATTCATTGATATGCTAAGGGAGCTGCCCTGTCTGTGGGAGATTACCCACCCCCATTTCAAGAGCCAAGCAAAGAGGAAGGCAGCACTGGAGCAATTGTGTGAAATTGTGAAGCAGGTGATCCCCACGGCAGACATCACTTATTTAAAGATTTTCATTGGTGGCCTGAGGAGCACATATCTGAGGGAGCGCAATAAAGTCCTGGATTCACAGAGATCCGGAGCAGCAGATGACATCTATGTCCCCAGGATGTTGTACTACGACAGGCTGCATTTTCTGGCAGGCCAGACTGAACCCAGGCCATCCCTCTCCAGTCTTCCTTCCACGCTTCCTTCCCCCCCGGCTGAGGCTTCTGACGCCCAACCTGGGCCTTCCAGGCCATATGTGGAGGAGCCCAGATTGAGCCAGGTATAGCATTCCTCTAAATATTTCTGCTTGTCCAATCAATGATGTTACCTAGATGTTAGTTGGGAGTACTAATTTAGGATTGTGATTGATGATGCCAAAACTAAAACTATGTCCCTTTTTCATACACAGGGAAGTCTCAGCCAGGAGGTGGCCGGGCCGAGCCGGCTGGCTGATATCAAGGTCCCTCCACCCCCCCTGAAAACAGAAAGTGGCAGTAGGACGAGTGCCCTAGAGGAGGCGGCTATCAGATTCTTTTGGAGGGCTACAAAGGTCCTGGGAGCACCACACACCAGGCAGGAGAACATTGCTGCATTCATAGCATATAAAATGCAGAGGATGGAGGAGGGCCAAAAAGCCATGTGTCGGGCCCTCATATCAGAGGCTCTGGAGAAAGGTGTGAGGGGCCAAATTACACCTCACACACAGCTTTGGGATGGTCCTCCTCCTCCTCCTGCAGGTCCTCCTCCTCCTCCTCCCTCTCCTCCAGGTCCTCCCAGTCCTCCTCCAGGTCCTCCCAGTCCTCCTCCTCCTCCTCCTCCTCCAGGTCCTACTCCTCCTCCTGCCACATCTCCAACTGCACAGCCACAGCCCGGAAGGAAGTGTGAAAGGAAGACCAGAGAGTGATTGCCCTGGATCCAGTCTGGTCGGCCAAAAGATGCAGCCTCTTGTGGTACCACAGCCTGGGGACACAGATGTCATCTGCTGCTATCCGAGTCTCTGTGAATCCCGGACCAGACTGCCCTCCCTTACATATGGACTCCTCAGGCCACCAATTTTGATGTTGAAGAATTGATGTCTGCCGTGGGGGTCCCAGGCTTCACTAATTTCTGCTGTTGATCCAGTGTTGCCTTCCTCTTTGTTTGGTTCTGATCCCTTAATAAAGGATTTTTGTTTTGAATTATACTCTCCTATGTGTTTTACTTCAAAAATGACAGTTTGTTTGTGAGGATTCAGGTACATTTCTAATATAAAATGTGAAATGAACAAGGGTCACCAACAACAAACAATCTCCTTGAGATTAAATAATAAAAGATATCAATGGTGTTGGGGTAACTTGACACACAAAACACACCCAAAAATATTCTGGAGTAAAAAATAAAAATAACATTGAACAAAGATCAGCCTTGGAAAAAATCCAAACATTAAAGAAAAAAAAAGGCTTAAAATCAAAAAAAAAAAAAACATAAAAAATATAAAACTGTCAGATGTGACAACTAATAACAATATATTCAGGGAATCCCACTAAAAAAACACAAATAAAAGTTTGTGAGAAGTGTGTGTGAATATGAGCAGCAAAACTACTTAATTCTTGTCACATTATAAAGAAGAAGAGAGTGCGCTGTATTAAACCATTTTTTACATTGCAGCGTGACGAAAGTGCTGTATCCATTGCGAACGCTAAGTTTACCAGAACGAGCTGTCCCGTGTCGGAATTTCTTCTGAGCATGCGTGGCACTTTGTGCGTCGGAACAGGCCACACACGGTCGGAATTGACGCGATCGGATTTTGTTGTCGGAAAATTTTATCTCCTGCTGTCCAACTTTGTGTGTCGGAAAATCCGATGGAAAATGTCCGATGGCGCCCACACACGGTCGGAATTTCCGACAACACGCTCCGATCGGACAATGTCCATCGGAAAATCCGACCGTGTGTACGGGGCATTAGGCTTTTCCATGCGGGTGTTCTTAAGCGTACACTCATGTGAGGACTGTGTTTGCCCACACAAGATGCACATGTGGTCCGTGCATCCCCGTGCAGGCAGTCCCATTGATATCAATTGAGACACAGCCACTGCATGGACACAGCCGTGTGAGTGCAGGTGCATGTCCCCAAATACAGACAGGGTGAGTACAGGGACACGCACCTGCACCCACATGGATATCATATTGAGATCCGGTGTCTTTGTCCGTGCATCCGCTGTGTCCCAATTAACATCAGTGAAACTGCCTGCATGTGGATGCATGGAACACCTGTGCATCCTCCATGCAGGTAAACACAGCCCTACACAGTAGTAGGGTATAGTATGCCCTGCGTTAACGAGGCCTTAAAAGACATTTATGCAACACATACTAATATCCCTGTGAATGTTAGAGGTGGAAAAATAATTGGAGGGAAATCATTTTAGTTTGACTCTAACTTTGTTGAGAGTTGAAGTGTAACAGCATTTACACTTTACTCTCAACAGTGAGGTTAAATTGTTTGTCCTATTTTTTTGCATCTCTAAGGTCCCTTACTTATGGGGCATCTAGCTGCTGTGCCTCCAATCCCAGGAGGCACTGCCCTGCATCCTCTCAAAGTCTATGACAGGCTAAAATTATATTGCAGCTTGATGGGGCTAGATGCTGAACAGCGTTGTACTGGCATTTTGGGCATTATGTTTTCAGGGATGAATGCCCGATCAGCTCCATCCAGCCGCTGCATATTTCGGCCTGTCATAGACTTTGACAGGCTGCAGGCAGCAGGGATGGGCACTGCACCTGTGCCACCAGGACTCACTTAAAGGTTGGGATTGGAGGCACAGTAGCTAGACACCCCATGTGCATCTGGCCTCACATGCATGGGAATATTTTATATCTGTTAGATTAATTACATTTACAGTATCTTACAAAAGTGAGTACACCCCTCACATGTTTGTAAATATTTTATTATATCTTTTCATGTGGCAACATTGAAGAAATTACACTTTGCTACAATGTAAAGTAGTGAGTGTACAGCTTGTATAACAGTGTAAATTTGCTGTCCCCTCAAAATAACTCAACACACAGCCATTAATGTCTAAACCACTGGCAACAAAAGTGAGTACACCCCTAAGTAAAAATGTCCAAATTGTCAATATTTTGTGTGGCCACCATTATTTTCCAGCACTGCCTTAACCCTCTTGGGCATGGAGTTCACCAGAGCTTCACAGGTTGCCACTGGAGTTCTCTTCCACTCCACCATGACGACATCACAAAGCTGGTGGATGTTAGAGACTTTGCGCTTCTCCACCTTCAGTTTGAGCATGCCCGACAGATGCTCAATCGGGTTTAGGTCTGGAGACATGCTTGGCCAAGTCAGTCATCTTGGAGGTGTGTTTGGGGTCGTTATTATGTTGGAATAATGCCCTGCAGGCCCAGTCTCCGAAGGGAGGGGATCGTGCTCTGCTTCAGTATGTCACAATACATGTTGGCATTCATGGTTCCCTCAATGAACTGTAGCTCCCCAGTGCTGCAGCACTCATGCAGCCCCAGACCATGACACTCCCACCACCATGCTTGACTGTAGGCAAGACACTCTTGTCTTTGTATGCCTCTTCTGGTTGCCGCGACCCACGCTTGACACCATCTAAACCAAATAAGTTTATCTTGGTCTCATCAGACCACAGGACATAGTTCCAGTAATTCATGTCCTTCGTCTGCTTGTCTTCAGCAAACTGTTTGCGGGCTTTCTTGTACATCATCTTTAGAAGAGGCTTCCTTCTGGAACGACAGCCATGCAGACCAATTTGATGCAGTGTGTGGCGTAAGGTCTGAGCACTGACAGGCTAAACCCCCACCCCTTCAACGTCTGCATCAATGCTGGCAGCACTCATACGTCTATTTCCCAAAGACAACCTCTGTATATGACGCTGAGCACGTGCACTCAACTTCTTTGGTCAACCATGGCGAGGCCTGCTCTGAATGGAACCTGTCCCGTTAAACCGCTGTATGGTCTTGGCCACCGTGCTGCAGCTCAGTTTCAGGGTTTGGTCAATCTTCTTATAGCCTAGGCCATTTTTGTGTAGAGCAACAATTCTTTTTTTCAGATCCTCAGAGAGTTCTTTGCCATGAGGTGCCATGTTGAACTTCCAGTATAAGAGAGTAAGAGCGATAACACCCAATTTAACACACCTGCTCCCCATTCACACCTGAGACATTGTAACACTAACAAGTCACATGACACCAGGGAGGGAAAATAGCTAATTGGGCCCAACTTGGACATTTTCACTTTGGGTGTATTCACTTTTTTGCCAGCGGTATAGACATTAATGGCTGTGTGTTGAGTTATTTTGAAGGGACAGCAAATGTACACTGTTATACAAGCTGTACACTCACTACCTTACATTGTAGCAAAGTGTAATTTCTTCAGTGTTGTCACATGAAAAGATATAATAAAATATTTACAAAAATGTGAGGGGTGTACTCACTTTTGTGAGATATTGTATATGGATATTGGAATGCCGGGCCCTATTTTCGGAATCTTCTAAACAAAATTGAAGGACTAAGTTTTCCTCTTTGAGGTTTTCAAATTCAACTGCATAAGCCTGGGTGTTATTTTCAAGTTCATCAAATCGCAGTTCAAGATTTAAAGTGCGTTGGCCCAGTTCTCTAATTTCCCCAGTCAGACTGTTTCCCTGTTTGTTATATGATCTGAGGTCTGTGTAAGGGCTTTGTGAAGCATTTTGTCAAATTGCCTCAGAACAAATTGCCTGTAGAATATGTCATTTGTGAAGTTTGTATAGAGGAATCTGAGTTATATTCCCCCTGTGTATAGAGGAATTTGAGTTATATCCCCCCTGTGTTGCCACAGATACTTTAGACTGCTGAGAGCATTTCACTGAGTGTGAGGTACCAGGGGGAGGGGATGCTTCTGAAGCCTGAGGCAGCACTTCTTTTGTGTTTTTTGGCTTCATTTTCAGACGAGAACCATTACATTAGGTATAGGGAGTTATTACCAGACCGAGTAACACTATTTACTAGACATGTGCAATTTGTTTTACTCTAAATTAGTTTTTTCGATGAAATAGGACAAATTCGTTACTTCGGAAATATGCGAATTAACTAAAAGACGTTTAACTAATTTTTCCGAAAACGAAAATTCAAAAATCCGAAATTCGAAAATCTGAAAATACGGAAATCAGAAAAATAAAAAATGTGAAAATAAGAACGAAAATCAGAAAATTCTAAAATCTTAAATAACTAACTAATAATAACTATTAATAAATATTACATTATAGGTATTGGAATTCTCTTTCAAATTATTAATAATAATAATAATAATAATAATAATGATGAAAACGTTTTATTATTATTAATTTGTTACGTTCCATTTTGTTTAGATGCGCCATGTGTTATTTCAGATAACTCGTAACTTTGGATAAATTCGTATTCCTTATGTTCACTAACAGACAAATTTGAAAGGAAATTCCAATACCTATAATTTAATAGTTGGTTATTATTACTTATTTTGGATTTTAGGATTTTCGTTCTTTTGAATTTTCGGTTTTTCGTTCTTATGTACGGTTTTTTGAATTACCGAATTTTAGAATTCCAGAATTTTCGAATTTATTCAAAATAACAAATTTTGATCATAACGAATCTGAAAAACGAAAAAAAAAACCCAAATGAAATGAAAACGAACACATTTTTTGGCAGTGCACATGTATAATATTTACCAGGTGAAGCTGAGCTGGGACACAATATAATACGGCAGAAACATCCCTTCAGGTGCAGAGCTTTAAGCTGGCATGTCTGCTCAGTCAGGCTTCGCCCATGCTCCTGAACTCCTATGTATTTTCAATAGCCATAACATAATCCACAGAGAATCTCTAGCCTCGCTCAGTGGGAGGACGAGTGCTAGCCAACTCATGACTTATTACTGCCATATGTAAGCTCACCAAAGAGATGTACAGAAAAACAAACCTATATATTTTTTCACATCGATTATATAATCTACAGTATTCACCCCCTTGGCTTTTTACCTATTTTGTAACATTACAGCCTTTAGTTCAATGTTTTTTTTAATTTGAATTATATGTGATAGATCAGAACACAATAGTCTAAGTTGGTGAAATAAAATTAGAAAAATATATACATAAAACAATTTTTCAGAAATAAAAAAATGATAATTGCCATGTGCTTATGTATTCACCCCCTTTGTTATGAAACCCATAAAAAGCTCTGGTGCAACCAATTACCTTCAGAAGTCACATAATTAGTGAAATGATGTCTACTGTGCAATCTAAGTGTCACATGATCTGCCATTACATATACACACCTTTTTGAAAGGCCCTGGAGGCTGCAACCCCTAAGCAAGAGGCACCACTAACCAAACACTGCCATGAAGACCAAGGAACTCCCCAAACAAGTAAGGGACAATGTTGTTGAGAAGTAGAAGTCAGGGTTGGGTTATAAAAAAATATCCAAATCTTTCATGATCCCTAGGAGCACCATCAAAGCTATCATAACCAAATGGAAAGAACATGGCACAACAGCAAACCTGCCAAGAGACAGCCGCACACCAAAACTCACGGACCGGGCAAGGAGGGCATTTATCAGAGAGGCAGCACAGAGACCTAAGGTAACCCTGGAGGAGCTGCAGAGTTCCACAGCAGAGACTGGAGTATCTGTACATAGGATGATAATAAGCCATACTCTCCATAGAGTTGGGCTTTATGGCAGAGTGGCCAGAAGAAAGCCATTACTTTCAGCAAAAAACAAAATAGCATGTTTTGAGTTTGCGAAAAGGCATGTGGGAGACTCCCAAAATGTATGGAGGAAGGTGTTCTGGTCTGATGAGACTAAAATGTAACTTTTTGGCCATCAAAGAAAACGCTATGTATGGCGTAAACCCAACACATCACATCACCCAAAGAACACCATCCCCAACTTGAAGGAGCTGGAGCAGATTTGCATAGAGGAATGGGCAAAAATCCCAGTAGTAAGATGTGGTAAGCTCATAGAGACTTATCCAAAGCGACTTGGAGCTGTGATAGCCACAAAAGGTGGCTCTAAAAAGTATTGACTTTAGGGGGGTGAGTAGATATGCACATTGACTTTTTCTGTTATTTTGTCCTATTTGTTGTTTGCTTCACAAAAAAAAATATCTTCAAAGTTGTGGGCATGTTCTGTAAATTAAATGATGCAAATCCTCAAACAATCCATGTTAATTCCAGGTTGTGAGGCAACAAAACATGAAAAATGCCAAGGGGGTGAATACTTTTGCAAGGCACTGTATATAGGTTATTTTTCCCAATCTAGAAAAGATAAAAATATAACAACTCGATTATTCTATTAAGATCCAACACATATGTTAGTAATGTTAATAAGCAAATATTAGATTAAGGAAGGCTTCTAACAGGGTGACAAGTAGGCATGCAAGGCTTCTTTGCAGTGCACATTTGATTTACACAGTGAAGTTTATTTTTACTTTTTTGTGATTTATTTATTTTTTAAATTGACATATTTTTAGAGCATCAGTTATACAAGATTTATATAGCAGTTTGCGCAGTGTTTACAATATAAAGGGAAACAATACAGCGACCATACAGTTCAATATAAGAGGGTTAGGAGGGCCCTGCTCCTGCAAGCTTAAAGTCTAATAGCAAGGGGCTGGTGGAACAAAAGGAAATAACTATGAGGGATGAACCGATGGGGAAATAGAAGATTTGGTTATTAGCTGGAGGCAGGATAGGCTCCCCTGAAGAGAGTCATCTGCAATCGCCTAAAAGTGGACAGAGTAGGAGATAGTCAGATAGATTGGGAGTAGGGAGTTTTTGGAGGATGGGAGATGCTCTGTAGAAGTTCTGGAGACGAGCATAGAAGGAGGAGACAAGGTAGCTAGAGAGCTGGAGGTCTTGGGAGGAGTGGAGAGGATAGTTTGGGTGATATTTGGAGACAAGATTGGTATGTAGCTCAGGGCAGAGTTGTAAATGGCTTTGTATGTTATTGTTAGTGTTTTGAATTTTATTTGGCAATGGGAAGCCAATGGAGGCATTGGCAGAGAGGGGGTGGTGAACACTGAACAGTTGGTAAGGTTAATGTGTTGGGCAACAGCATTCATGATAGACTGAAGTGGGGAAAGCCTGCGGAGAGGTAGGCCAATGAGGAGGGAGTTACAATAGTCAAGGGCGTAAATAAGTTGCCTAGTGGTTTCAACGGTTACAGAGGTAAACTCTGCAATATTTGGATATGGATTAGATTTGGGGCTGAAGGGACAGGTCAGAGTCCAGGATTACACCTAGCACCCTGGCATGAGGGGAGAGACTGATGGTTGTATTATTGATTTTGATGGAGAATTCGGGGGAGAGGGCATGGGCAGGAGGGCTTATGAGCTCAGTTTTAGAAAGATTGAGTTTGAGGAAGTGGTGTGAAATCAATGCTGATATGTCAGTTATTAAGTTAGCATTGCGAGAGGAGACTAAAGGAGTTAGGTAATAGAGAGGAGTGAAGGAGTGCGGTGGTAGAGAGATAGATTTGTGTGTTGTCAGCATAGAGATGGTACGGAAGCCATGTCAGTTTATCAAGTGACCAAGGGAGGAGGTGTAGATTGAGAAGGGGGGGGTCCTGAGGACAGAACCTTGGGGGACCCTTACAGAAAGAGGAAGTGAAGAGGAGGAGATAGTTAAAGGTAACTCTGAAGGAGCGCTGTGATAGGTAGGAGGAGAACCAGGAGAGAGTAGAGTCTTGAAGGCCAAGATAGTGGAGTTTTTTTAGAAGGAGGGGATGGTCAATAGTGTCAAAGGCTACAAAGAGTTCTAGTAGTATGAGTATGGAGTAGTTGGCATTGGATTTAGTAGTTAGTAAATCAGTAGTGAGTTTTAGGGCAGTTTCAGTGGAGTGTAGTAAGCAAAAGCCGGACTGTGAGGGGTCAAGTAGGTTGTTGTCAGTGAGGTAGGAGCTGAGATGTTTGCAGACTAAGTGTTTTACATTTTTTGATGTAATCAGGAGCAAGGAGATGGGTCTTAAGTTGTTCAGGCTGGTGGGGTCCATTGAGGACTTTTTAAATATGGGGTGATCAGGGCATGTTTTAGAGGAGGGAAGGGTGCCAGTAGAGAGGGAGAGATTGAAGATGTGAGTGAGGGAGCATAGGATAGAAGAAGAGGGTGACTGTAGTAGTTGTGATCAAGGGGACAGGTGGTAAGGCGGGCTTCTGAGAAAACTTTAGTGACCTCTTCGGTTGTATCTCTTGAGCAGTAAGTGTGTTACTGGGTGGAGGTGGTGGTGGAGAGAGTAGAGAGTTTAAGGTAGAAAAGAGACGACGAGGACTGGAGGACAGGGTGTTAATGAGAGTGACAAAATAGGCTTGTTTGGCAGCATAGAGGGAGGAATTGAATTTTATTGATTTTATTTTATTTCAGGTACTTATATAGCGCCGTCAATTTACGCAGCGCTTTACATATACATTATACATTCACATCAGTCCCTACACCCTCAAGGAGCTTACAATCTAAGGTCCCTAACTCACATTCATACATACTAGGGACAATTTAGACAGGATCCAATTAACCTACCAGCATGTCTTTGGAGTGTGGGAGGAAACCGGAGTACCCGGAGGAAACCCACGCAGACACAGGGAGAACATGCAAACTCCAGGCAGGTAGTGTCGTGGTCGGGATTTGAACCAGTGACCCTTCTTACTGCTAGGCGAGAGTGCTACCCACTACACCACTGTGCCGCCCATAAGATGGCAGCTTTATATAGGGTGAATGCTTGCTGGGATTTGGTTTTACGCCAGATTTCTGGTGTTGTCAATCTGCCAAGGTTGTCATGGTCAGGGCCTGATACTTTGTGTAGTAAGAGGAGCAAGAGAATTCAGTGTGGATGAAAGTAAAGTGTTCTAGACAGAAATGGCCAGGTCAGGGCAAGACAGGGGTGCAATTTTGTCATAGAGGTGGTTAGTTGCAAAGTGGTAAAGAGAAGGATTAAAGCGGTGAAGATTTCTGTGGGTAATTGTTTGCTGCTTTGAGGAACAGGTTGTTTTACAAGGACATTGTAAAAGTTATGAGGTTGTTATCAGAGAGAGGAAAGGGTGTGTTGGTGAGGTTGTAGGGGGTATAAAGACAGGAGAAAGCAAGGTCAAGGGTATTACAGTCAGAGTGAGTGGAGGACTGTGTACATTGTGTTGAGTCAAAGGATGAGGTTGAAGTGATTGTAAACGATCACACTGTAAAACAATCAATTCAGTTTAAAATAGAAATGAAAGGCAAAACATTTTTGTATAGATATATAAAAAAATTATAAATATCTTTTTTTCCCTTTTTATAAATGATCACATTCCCTCTGTTCTCAACTGCATAAGAGATCGGGGGGGGGGGGGGGGGGAGCAGCAGCACACTAAGTGAACCAGTAAAGGCTGTGCAGCGGGGGCGTGTCAGGATAAGTCTGATCATTGGAGGAGAGTACACAGAGTTCCCAAGTTAGCTAGAGAACTGACCATGCTGTGCTCTCCTGCCTGTTGTCAGTTTTTAATAGGAAAGCAAGGGGACTAGCAAGAACATCAGGGATTTCACATAAAGGAAAAAATACAGAGGACAGGATACTTTCTCATACAAGTACATGGTACAGCAGGCACATATCAGGAATATGAAGTATTGGGGTAAAAACCGCTTTGAGTTGAGAAGTTGGGATGTAAATGGGCTGTTAACATTAGTGGAGATGTTAAAATAACCAATAATGATAGTGGGTGTTTCAGAGGAGAGAAAGTAGGGTAGCCTGGCAGAGAGGTCGTCAAGAAAGCATGAGAGTGGTCCAGGAGGCTGATAGATCACTGCAATCCTTAGAGAAATGGGAGAAAACAGAAGAATGCAGGGAGTCTCGAAAGAAGAGAAGGATAGAGGAGGGAGGGGTAGGAAGGACTTGTTGAAAGGTGCTCAGTGGAAATAGAAGCAAACCAACTTCACCTCCTTTCCATCCACTGGGTCTGAGTGAGTGAGTCCAGTGGAGGGTTCCTTGGGAGAGACAGAGTCCCGTGCTTGAAGCCAGGTTTCTGTGATTGCAAGAGAGTGGGAGACAAAAAGATAATGGACAGAGGTGAGCTTGTTGCAGACAGAGCAGGCATTCCAAAGGGCACATGTAGAGTAGATTGCGGCAAATGCTGGAGGAAGGAGGGTGCCTGGTGTGGGGGTGAGATACTGGAGGACCAGGATTAGGGGAGGCATCCCCAGAGGGTGGGAGAAGAAAGTAAATGAGCTAAGTGAGATGGGAGTGGGATGTACTGTATATAAGTGCACATACCTCCCTGTCCTGGTGTTTGGGTCTGCAGGTGGGTAACTATTTGCAGGAGGTGATGAGAACAGTAATAGGGAGAGGGTAGAAGTGAGGGTGATATGTACAGTACAAGTTTTGAGGTGAAGAAGAGGGGTAAAGAAATGAGAATTTGAGAAGAGAACATACTAGTATGAGAAGGAAGACTAGAGGGAGCGTACTAAAGGGTAGAGCGAATAGGAATCGAACTTGTAGGAGATGCTTTGAAAAGTGGTGGTTTTCGGTGGGTTCAGAGTGGAGCAGAGTTTACCTGTTGATCACTCCTGCAGAAAAATCACTTACGTAGGAATAAATGCCCTGTCTGTGACTTCCCCCATAAGCTGAACTAAATTTAAGTGAGATGATCAAATGAGGAATCCTTCCCCACCCCAATTAGGAGCTGATAAGGAACACATACATTGAGGGGGGGGGGGGTCGGGGGTCAAGACCAGGCCAGACACAGGCCAAAGTTATAAAAGATTATTGATTCTTTGACCAAAAAGGGAGGTGAGAATCATTCTCCACAAATGGACAGGTTCAAAAGGCTCTTAGAATATTTACCCTAAATATAGCAGAGTGTCAAGATAGCAGTGAGACAGTTTTTATTGGTTCAGACACAGTGACATTACCATAAATATAGCACAGTGTTAGGATAGCAGTGAGACAATTCAGAGATAGTAGCATTACCTGTGAAAAGCAGAAAAGACATGATGAGATGATGAGAGAGTGACGGGGATGTGTCTGATCAACTGCTGATCATTCCTGCAGAAACATCACACACAGGAAAATTTGTCCTGACTGTGACTATGCCGCTATCTGTCAGTTGATTTGCCCACTATAAAATTGAAGTTCATACAGTGCCTTGCAAAAGTATTTACCCCCTTGGCATTTTTCGTGTTTTGTTGCCTCACAACCTGGAATTAACATGGATTGTTTGAGGATTTGCATCATTTAATTTACAGAACATGCCCATAACTTTGAAGATGATTTTTTTTTTTTTTTTATTGTGAAGCAAACAACAAATAGGACAGAATAATAGAAAAAGTCAATGTGCATAACTATTCACCCCCCTAAAGTCAATACTTTGTAGAGCCACCTTTTGCGGCTATCACAGCTCCAAGTCGCTTTGGATAAGTCTCTATGAGCTTGCCACCTTACCACTGGGATTTTTGCCCATTCCTCCTTGCAAAACTGCTACAGCTCCTTCAAGTTGGATGGTTTCTGCTTGTGAACAGCAATCTTTAAGTCTAATCACAGATTTTCTATTGGATTGAGGTCTGGGCTGTGGCTAGGCCATTCCAACACATTTACATTTTTCATCAGACCAGAGCACCTTCCTCCATACATTTTGGGAGCCTCCCAGACGCCTTTTCGCAAACTCAAAACGTGCCATTTTGTTTTTTGCTGAAAGTAATGGCTTTCTTCTGTCCACTCTGTCATAAAGCCCAACTCTATGGATCGTACGGCTTATTTCCTATGTACAGATACTCCAGTCTCTGCTGTGGAACTCTGCAGCTCCTCCAGGGTTACCTTAGGTCTCTGTGCTGGGGCGCACACGCTCTGCACATGGCCGATCGCTCTCACACACTGATGTGTTTTTATTCTGTTTGGAATTCCAACTTTTTACTTGATTGATCGAGTGACTCGGCTGTGGGACATTTCTTACATGCAGCATTGCATCACCCTCCAATAAAAAGCCTTTTTTTTTAGCAATATTGCGCTATTGGAGTTTTTCCCCTTTTTCTTTTTTATATTCATTCACTTGCACTTTTGGCTGTGAGACTGGACTGGACTACCGCTCAGCGCCTGTGGAAACCATCTGGTGGTGAACGCCCGGCACATTGGGACATTTCTTCAGGCTCCAGTCATCAGGATACTTCTCCAACAGAATCTTAGATCCAACAAGTCTGAATAAGGGCGGTCACTGGATTTCTGGTAGGCCTCCTGTCTCTCTGTGGTGGTGGTCTCATGTGGTCAAGTCTATTGCCCCATACACACAGTCGGACATTGATCGGACATTCCGACAACAAAATCCATGTATTTTTTCCCGACGGATGTTGGCTCAAACTTGTTTTGCATACACACGGTCGCACAAAGTTGTCAGAATTTCCGAACGCCAAGAACGCTGTCACGTACACCACGTACGACGAGACTATAAAAGGGCAGTTCAGTACTAAGCGTGCCACCCTTTGGGCTTCTTTTGCTAATCTTGTGTTAGTAAAAGTTTGGTGAGAGATGATTCGTGCTTTTTCAGACTCGTGGTTTTCAGATCGCATTTCTGCTGTTCAGTTTGTGCTTGTGGGTTTGTATCTGGTCTTCAGTGCGTGCAGCGAGTTCCCATTGACTTGTCATTGTGTTCTTGTTTGTTCATTACTGATTTTCAGGTCGCTCTTCACAGGCCTTGCTGTTCTTTAGTGCGTTCTGTTACTTTGTTCTGAGCAGCCGACCGTTTTCTAGCCATGTTGCTTATACATACTCATCGTAGAGTTCGTGCTGTGCTGGGGCTTGGTGTTGGGGTTCTTACTTTGACACAAGCCCAGTCCATGAACAGGGCGAGGAGGAGTTCATGGACCAAGAATTGGTTGCTTCAGCATGACCAGTTCTGTCACATGCCTTTGCTCCGTGAAATCCGTGAGAATAATCCTGATGATTTCAGAAACTTTCTCCGGATGACGGACCCCATATTTCACCGTTTGTTGGCTTTGCTGACCCCCTATATCAGCAGGCAGGATACCTGCATGTGGCAAGCCATCACTCCGGAGCAGAGGCTCGTCGCCACCCTCCGGTACTTGGCGACGGGGAGAAGCCTGCAGGACCTCAAATTCTCGACAGGCATCTCCCCCCAGGCTCTGGGGATCATTATCCCGGAGACCTGTTCTGCCATCATCCAGGTCCTGTGGAAGGACTATATTAAGGTAAGATTTTTATCCTTTAACATCACATTTTATTGTATATATTGTTTGATAATATATTGTATATTTCTTTCCTCATTCCTTAATTACCATGATTGTAATATGCTGTGAATGTCCCCTTTTTCCTCATGCATGCTGGATTTTTATGGGGTTTTTTTGTCCTTCATACATATTTGCCTTCACTTACCTCCCCAGCATGCACTCCTGGGCCTATATTCACCTCATGTAGTCACTTAACAATGTATTTTGTCTGCTCCATTGTAGTGATTTACCCTAAACACCCCCTAAAATTTTGAAAATTGTGATGTGTGCTTTAAATTCTGGCAGAGTTCCAGAGGCTTTTTTTTGGGTCCCAAAATCATTTGGAACCCTCTCTCCTCCCAAATGCTAACTCAGCTGATACCAATCCTCTATCTGCTGACTTTGCCAAACCCATACACACTATACCCACCTCTTTTGTGGTCAGATTTATGGATGAATTCCCCAAAGCATGTAGTGCAAGGGCCTGCCTGAATACTTTCAAATGGTACTGTTGAAAGTTTTTGGATCCTATTCTTATCTTGATAGGTAATAGCAGAATGTAAAAATGTGCGTGTGTTTTCTTGTGAAAAAAAAAAATGTGTGTGTGTACAGTGTGTATTTATCTCTTTGTATTATGACACTTCTTACCTGTCCAGTGGGCTGCCAATAGTGTAAAGTAAGGAGGGGCTGGCCAAAGTAATACACATTATTTAGGCATTCAGCTCTCAATGAAGTGGAGAGGGTTACCTGTCCAAAACATCTCCCCCCATACATTTTTTTAAATGACCCATGAGAAGGGGGGGGGGGGGAATCTGATAGGTGGACCTTATACCTTTGTCTTTAAATAATCCCTAAAAAAAAATTTATACTGATGTTGGTCAAGAATGTTTGTGTCTAATCTGCCTTCCATGTTTATGTGCAAAATGATTAATTTTTTTTCTTGTTTGACTCCACAGTTTCCTTCCAACCCACAGAAATGGCAGACTGTGGCCTCCCACTTTGCCCAGCAGTGGGACTTTCCTAACTGCGTTGGGGCAATTGATGGGAAACACGTCCACATCGTCCCACCACCCAACTCTGGGTTATACTATTACAACTACAAGGGGTTCAATAGTATTGTGATGTTGGCGGTGGTGTCGGCTACTTACGAGTTCCTGTATGTGGAAGTGGGGAAGAATGGCTGGATGTCAGATGGTGGAGTCATCGCCTACACGGAGTTCTACAGGCATCTCCAGAATGGCAGCTTGGGCTTGCCACCTCCAGAAGACAATGCGGAAGGACTCCCATTCGTCTTCGTTGCGGATGAAGCGTTTGCACTGGGGGACCATCTTATGCGGCCATTCCCTATGGGGACCCTCACTCTGGACCAGAGGGTTTTTAATTACTGGCTGGCCAGAGCCAGAAGAGTGGTGGAGAACACATTTGGAATAATGGCCAGCCGGTTCCGCCTATTACTTACACCCATACACATGGTGGAGTATAAACTTAATCACATCATCCTGGCTTGCTGTGTTCTCCACAACCTTTTAAGGAGAAATTCTGTGAACTATGCTGGCCTAGTTGGGCCTGAAGCCGGAATTAATCTCAATTAACCAACCCTGACGGCGCTTGAAGCTGGTCGTCCTGGCTTGCCCCCCCTGAGTGCCCGCGAGGTTCGTATAAGATACATGGAATACTTTGCGGGTGGGGGGGGCATCGATATGCCAGACAATGTCTGAGACATTTTTTACATAAAATTTTTTTTTAAACTGAACAAATATTTGCTTATGTTTACTGCTTGTCTTTCTTTTAGCTGACCATGACAGAAATTTGGGGAGTACTGAAAATGGCGTGATTGTGTAAAATTAAAAAGCACTGTTGGGTGTTATTTACTAAAGGCAAAGACACTTTGCACTACAAGTGCACTTGAGACTGCACTGAAACTGCACTTGTACTACAAAGTGGATTTGCCCTTAGGAAATAACCCCCATTGTCACTGAAAACACCAATTTTACCACAAAGACGGAAAATTGTATACTCACCTTTCCGTAATTTTCCTTTCCTGACGCATCTTCATGGCAGCACACACTGGGTTGTGACTCCGCCCCCACAACCTGACAGGATTGGTCTAGCTATAAAAGTTGAAGAGAGATGACCCCCACCATTCTCTGTATATATCATATAAGAACAGGGTGGGAATCTGTGTGCTGCCATGAAGATGCATCAGGAAAGGAAAATTACAGAAAGGTGAGTATACAATTTTCCGTTTTCCTGACGCCTTCATGGCAGCACACACTGGGAAATAACTCGCCAGTCGGGAGGGTGCAAATATTAAAGTTTTATTATTCTAAAGAGCTGTGGAATTGTCTCTAATAATGGATCTGCCAAAGTCCGCTGTTAGTTGAGCAGAGTCAATTTTGTAGTGAGAAGTAAATGTATGTCTCGATGACCAGGTCGCTGCTTTACAGATTGTCTCTGGTGAAACCCTGCAGTATGCTGCCCATGAAGTTGCCACTGCCCTGGTTGAGTGTGCCCTGATGCCTTCCGGGATAATTAGCTGCTGAGAAGAGTATGCCTTTTTTATGGTGTTGACCAGCCAGGATGCGATTGTTCGAGAAGTTGCTGGATGACCCTTCCTAGGACCGTGTGGAATTATGAGAAGAGTATCCGACTTTCTGAAGGAAGCTGTAGTTTCCAGATAGTTGGTAATGATCGTTTTGACATCCAATGCATGAGGCTCGCCCTGGTCGTTAGTAAAGGATGGAAGGGTGATATCCTGATTATAATGAAAAGAAGATGATACCTTGGGATTGAAATGCTCCGAGGGCCTCAATACCAGTCTATCGGGATAGAGGACTAGGTATGGTTCTGTTATCAGTAGTGCTTTAAGTTCTGAAACTCTTCTCGCAGATGTAATGGTGATAAGGAAGGTTAACTTCAAAGTCAGGTTCCAAAGTGAAATTGACTCACCTGGAAAAAAAGGAGGTTTTGATAATGCATCAAGTACTGTAGAGAGATCCCATGCCGGAAATATGGGTTTTTTCGGAGGTCTGATTTTTAAGCAAGCCTTCATGAACTGAATCACCAGAGCGTGTAGGGCCCATCTAATGCCTGTTTTAGCTGATAGGGCAGAAACCTGGACTTTAAGGGTACTTGAGCTCAATTCTTTAGTAATACCCAACTGAAGGAATTCCAGAACTTGCGGTGGCTCTGGTGATACTAGGTTCCAATTTTTTTGTTGGGCCAGTGAACAAAACCTATTCCAGACTTGTGAGTATGTCTTGTTGGTGGTGTTTTTCCTTGCCTGTAAAAGAGTTGAAATTACCTCCTGCGAGCATCCCTGCTGTCAAGTGTAATCTTTCTGGAGCTGGGTGTAGGAATTGACCCTGGGATAGGAGGTCCGATGTTAATGGGAGAGGCAGCGGTTGCTGCAGGCTGAGTTGTAGTAGGGTTGTGAACCAAGGCCTCCTCGGCCAAAAAGGAATTATAGCTATTACTGTGGCCGATGATTTCCGAAGCCTGGATAGGAACCTCACGATTAAGGGTACTGGAGGAAAAATGTAACCCAGCTTGAAATTCCACGGATGGGTCAGACAATCCGTACCCTCGGCCGATGGGAAGGCTGCTCTTGAAAAAAATCTCCGACATTTGGTGTTCGCAGGAGTAGCTGCTAGGTCGATCTCCGGTATTCCCCAAGTTCTTGAAAGAACATTGGACCACTCGTTTGAGAGAAGTTCCCTGCTCAAATAGTCGGCCAGCATGTTCTGAGCTGCTGGGACATACACCGCTCTCAAGTCTATTAGATGCACTTGTGCCCACTCCATGATAGGGCGCACCTCCTGCATTAATGTGCAACTCCTCATACCCCCTTGCCTCTGAATATATGCTACAGCGACTCTGTTGTCCATTTGGATCACAACGTTCTTTCCTGCCAGGTATGGAGTGAAGGCCAGAAGTGCCTGAAAGGTGCTCTGAGTTCTAGTATATTGGATACTATCCTGTGAGCTTGAAACTTCCACTGCCCTTGGGCTGCTAGATTTTGGTAATGAGCTCCCCATCCCTTCTGGCTGGCGTCCGAAGTGACCACCTCTGGCTGTGGAGGAACTATAGGTTTGAACCTCTTGAGGTTGCTGGACCTTGTCCACCACCACATCGATTGCTTCACATACCTGTGTATGTAGATTGTCTGAAGCATTGGTACTCCATTCCACTGCCTCAGAAAGGAATTCTGTAAGATTCTTGTGTGCCATTGGGACCACTGGATCATGGGCAGAGTTGCAGACATGGAACCCAGGACACTCATACACACTCTGGCTGGTAAGTGTGTAACTGAGATTAGCCTCTGAATTTTCTGGATCAGGGGCATGATTTTCTCCTGAGGGAGCTGTACTCTGTTCTGGATGGTGTCTAGTTCTGCTCCTAGAAAAACCATCTTCTGAGTGGGCTGAAGCTTTCTTTTCTGCCAGTTCACTAGCCAACCGAAAACTTGCAGGGTTGATAGTAAGATCTCTCCGTGTTGTATCAAGACCTGGCGACTTTCTGCTAGAAGAAGTATATCGTCCAGATAATGGTGTACTCTTAGACCTCTCTCTCTGAGGTATGCGATGATGGGCAGAAGAATTTTGGTGAAGGTCCTGGGAGCCGACGAGATGCCGAAGGGTAGGCACTGGAACTGGAAGTGATGTTGGTTGATTGAAAAGCGGAGAAATCTTTGAAAGGCAGGATGTATTGGAATGTGAAGATAGGCGTCTGATAAGTCTACAGACAGCATCCAATCTTCTAGATTCACAGCTAATAGTATGGACTGTAGGCTTTCCATCTTGAAGGATTCTAATTTGATGTTTTTGTTTAGTCTCTTTAAGTCCAGCACTGGCCGTAAATCCCCCGTTTTCTTTTTTACTAGAAAAAGAGGGGAGTAGAATCCTCTGCCTCTTTGACACTGCGGAACCTCCAAAATTGCCTCCTTTTGTTTTAATTCCATTATGTCTTTCAGAAGGATCCTTCTCTTGGCTGGAGAAGACGGGAGTTTGGTTGGAAGAAACTGGTTCCCGGGAATCCTGTTCAAGAATCTCCACTTGTGACCAAACTTGATCGTGGAAATGGTCCAAGGGTCCCTGATGTTTTCTGACCATATTTGTGTGAATTTCTTGAGTCTGGTGCCCACCCTCAGAGGATGGGCTGGCGTACCTTCAAAAGGACTTCTGCTGTTCGCTAGAAGGCGTGGCCTTGGTTTTTCACATCCTCAGGAAGGATGACTGTGTGTTCCTCCAGTTCCTCTTAAACTCTTTACCTGGTCTGTAGGTTTTGGCTTCTCTGTACCATTCGGGAAGGTTACCCTTGTAAGCAGGATCTCTTGGGTCTCCTGTCAGAGGGAATGAGGCCCGATTTTCCCCCGTCACCTTAGAAATGGCTGCATCCAATTTGGAGCCGAAGAGATTGGAACCATCATAGGGAATCTTGCACCAATTTGTCTTTGATGCTGCGTAGGCTACCCAGGGTTTTAGCCACAGAGCTCTCCTTGCCATCACCGAGGCTAACATTGCCCGGGCCGAGCACCTAATAATGTCCACAGAGGCTTCCGCGATAAAATCGCCTGCCAATTTAAGTTCCTGTAGGGACGTAATTACTTTCTCCAAGTCTGCTTCCTCCTGGAGAGATTTCTCAATATTGACAGCCCAGCCAGAGATGGCTCTACCAACTGCTGCTGTGGTGACTGCTGGTCTACAAGCGCCTCCTGCTATGGAGTAGGCTTTTTTAGGTTCCAGATCAATCTTCCGATCAGGAACGTCACGGAAGGAGACAGTGTCCTCGATGGGTAGGGTGACATGTCTTGCCAGACGCATCAAGGAGGCATCCACAATCGGAGCGTTATTTAAGGAGTTGACTTTAGGTTCTTTTAAAGGATACATTTTGGCTAGTCTATTGTTTAGGCTAGGCCTCTTGTCGGATCTTTCCCATTCATCCTTGATTAAATCATTCAATCAATGAAAGGGAAGGTTTCTGGATCCCTCTTCAGGTTTGGAAAATATTTCCGGGTCTTCTGAGGTGCTTCTTCAGATTCTTCCCAACCTATGGCCTCCTTGACTAATTTTGCAAAAGGTTCGACCAGAGTGAAGTCAAACCCTGCTGGTACCTCTGGATCCTCTGAAGGGGATTCTGGTTCCGTCCCTACCTCGATTGCTGAGCGAGGATGAGCCATGGAAGTACCTGGGTCTCATCTGGCCGGCAGGGGTGTAGTTGACTCCATTATGGATTCTCGCACTGATTCCCGAATTCGGCTACGTCAAGAGTGACTGTGGCGTGAGTGACCATGGCGAGAATGACTACGGCGTGAGTGCCTGTGAGGAGAAGAGGAGCGTGACCGGCTTCTGCGGGATCTTCTGCTCGAGGTATGGCTTGACCTTTCTTTGCGTCTTGATTTAGACCTGGAAGGGCTGTCAGAAGGAGTCTTGTCAGAAGATATGCTCTCTTTTTTCTCTCTCCAATACTTACCACTGAATGCGGACAGCCCCTTACCTTATCGGCCGTGGGTGGTCTGCTTGGGCAGTGGTCTCCATGAGCGGAGAGGAAGAGGGCAGGCTGGAACAGAAGAAGTCTGGAAGGAGTTAAAGAAGCAGACAAATATATATATATATTCCTATTTTTTTTTTATATGCCATACAAAGAAATCCCTGTAATAATGAACAAAGGGAGAACCTAAGAGCACTTACCAGGTCTCAATGGAGAAATACTGATCAAGAATGGGCAGAAAAGTAGCTGGAATAATGAGCAGAATACAAATACTTGTTTTTTAAAACCAGAGTCCTTTTTTAAATAGACCGCCGCCGTCGTGGCAAAAATGATGCTTCGCGCATGCGCAGAAGCGCCGCGATGACTCCGGCGCCATCTTGGACTCTGGAAAAAAGGTTAGAACGGCCCCATCTCTGTCTACAGCGCATGCGCAATGCGGGACGAGACACGCGGTGGCCATGATAGATTCTCTGAGCGCTGTGGGACTACAGGTTCCAGAAGTAAGAAAGAAGAATATATAGGAAGAAAATAATAGAAGGGGTAGAAAAATCACTGCAAGTGAAAAATGAAAATGAAAGTGGAGACCACTGCAATATCTGAAGCTTCTTTAAAGCTTACTATGTGCCAGATGATCCGTGCTGCTGCCCCTGAGACCACCAGAGCGGAGTTCCCTCCATAGAAGCTCCTTTAGAGACTGTACAGGAGGAACTTCCAAACAGGAGAGGCTTGAACCTGCTGAGGCGATGCGGTAAGAGGCTCTGCGATGTTCACCCATCTTGTCAGGTGAGGATAAAAAAGAGAATAGTGGGGGTCATCTCTCTTCAACTTTTATAGCTAGACCAATCCTGTCAGGTTGTGGAGGCGGAGTAACAACCCAGTGTGTGCTGCCATGAAGGCATCAGGAAAAAAGTTTATGAGCATTGAAAGAAGAATCCACACATTGTTGATTATCAATCTTTTTAATCAAAGCACAATCACATGTGCATTTATAAAAGTTTTTAAAACAAACCAACATGTTTGTTGTATAACACATTTTTTGGTCACATTAATACAAGTAGAAATGTCCTTTTAAGTTTCAAACCAACAAGAAATACACAAATCTGGAACTTACAAAGTTCAACTTTTGTAGAAAGTGAAGGCAATATCAGACATGAGTATTTATAAACTGTGTTTGATATTGCGTTCAGCAGATGGGGTGAAGTCACCCCTGGAAAAGCCAAATTTTGAAGATGCACACAAATTGCCGAATGTCAACATGTGCTAGCTTCCATCATGTGGAATCAATGGACGTGTTTTGTGGGTGCAACCCTCTCAGCTACTTTATTTTTGAGGAAGGGGTTGCACCCCCAAAACGCATACATTGATCTCCCGTGATGGCAGATAGCACATGTTGACACACTGTGTGCATCTTCAAAACTTGGCTTTTCCAGAATATATTTTAAAATGTCTAAAAAATTTTCCAGAAAAAAAAGGCAACAATATTAGGGATTTCGAGGGGTTTTAAACTCTCCCTAAAACATCAATGATGTTCTTCATTTTGTTTTGAACATCATTGATGTTTTGCTTGATGTTTTCCAAGTCCCTATTACACCCCATGATCTCCCCGATCAGGATCTGGGCACTTTCACTCGTGAAATGACCTTCATCCACAACATCACGATCACCTAAAAATATATAAACAAAAAAACACCATGTATTATAAATATGCCGGCATCCATCTCTTACCTGAGCCTGTGGTCACAGACACTCACCTGTTGTGGTGACAATTTCCACCACGTCTCCCTCCAACTCCTGTTGGCTTTGGGGGATTTCCACTTCTTCATGAGGTGGGGGGTCTGTTGTCTCCTCTGATGATTGGTGTCGTCCGAGTCTTTTCTCTCCTATGTTAAAAAAAATAGGTATACTTAGCACACAGATATTTGATGGCAGAAATAGGAATATGAAACATTGCTTGGAAGTGGGGTACAATTGTATGTTTTGGCAGAGTTGCAAGATGAAGAAATATTGTTTTCCTTTGTCAAGCTTGAATACTTACCTGTTTTGTACAAGCTTCACAGATGGAGTCACCCCTATAGTATACACTAGAGCACCTGTGTGGGACCCCTAATAAAAAGGGTTTTCTTGTGTTCCAACACTAGTGCTCCAGCGTCCAGATGTGTAAACAGCTGCTGAGTGTCTTCTCCTTACACAGAATCTAGTTTGCAGTTCATTCTAGTTACAAACCCATCTAGACAACAAAATTATTTTAAGAGAAGTAGGCAAGAAAAAATTTATTGAAATGCATCTGGCCAAAACATGGTGTTTTATTGGCCGAACGAACAATGTTTCCTACGAACGAATAATGTGCCCATGAACATGAAAGTTGCCATTTTAAACTGTACAACAGTAAAGAAAAGCACATGGAGCAGCATGAACTTTATAAAAAATAAAGAATAGGAACACAGGACAACTACTTACTTTTCTGCAGCACTCTCCTGATCCTTCTATACTGATCGTGCTCTCTTAATTTGAGGTCCGACCACCGCTTCCTGAGTTGATCCTTGGCTCGCCGTACACCAAAATTACGGTGCAGACTCTTCACAACTTTCGCCATGATCTTGGCCTTTCTCACATTTGGGTTTGGGTAAGGTCCATACTTCCCATCATAGTCGGCCCTCTTCAGTATGTCCAACATCTCCCCAAAGGACATATTTGAGGCCTTAAATCTTCTCCTCCGGGATCGTGACAATTTCTGGCTCCGGGCTTTCCTCCTCCTCCTCCTCGTTGCTGTAATTAGCACGCACCTGGCTGTCTCCGCCATGTCCTCTTCCCCACTGCGCCGAATGAGAAGGGGCAGGGAATAGACTAGGAAGAACGTCAGGGGCAGGCGGAGTTTCACGCATGCGCAGTGTATATAAAGTGTAACACGCGTGCATAGTACGTACGATCTGTGAGCAGAGGAAGGAGTATCGGAAGCGCCGATCGTGAAAACGAAGGTAACATTTAAACTTTGGCCTATACTGCTTAGAAATTGAGGCCTATATTGGGACAAGATTAGGAGACTTTAGCCTGACATTAGGGTTTGTCTTGTGTTGTGTCTTGCAGAGAAAATGGATATATTGAAAGATCGGGACTTTATCAGCATCTTCATTGATATGTTCAGGGAGCTGCCCTGTTTGTGGCAGGTAAACCACCCACATTAAAGAACCAAACAAAGAGGAAGGCAGCGCTGGATAATTTGCTGCAATTTGTGAAGCTGGTGATCCCCACGGCAGACATCCCCTATTTGAAGGCCTCAATTGGTGGCATGAGGAGCACGCTTCCTTCCCCCCCAGCTGAGGCTTCTGACGTCCAACCTGGGCCTTCCAGGCAGCAACATGTGGAGGAGCCCAGCTTGAGCCAGGTATAGCATTCTTCAAAATATTTATGGTTGTCAAATTAATGATGTTAAATCTATGTTAGTTTGGATTACTAATTTATGATTGTAAATGATGAACCAAAAACTAAAACAATGTCCCTTTTTCATACACAGGAAAGTCTCAGCCAGGAGGTGGCCAGGCCAAGTAGTCTGCCCGATACCCAGGTCTCTCCCCTCCGCCTTCAAAGAAAAAGTGGCAGGAAGAGGAATAACCTGGAGGAGGCTGCAATTGGCCTATTTTGAAAGGCTACTGAGGCCCTCAGAACACCCCTCAGTGTGGAATAGGATTTTGCTGACCTAACAACATGCAAAATGCTGCAAATGGAGGAGGGCCAACGCCTCTTAGGTGAGTTTCTCATTTTAGAAGCACTAAATAAGGGGTCGAGGGGCCAACTCACAAACCAAAGCCACATTTGTGAGCTCACCCATGGTCCTCCTCCTCCTCCTCCTCCAGGTCCTCCTCCTCCTCCTCCAGGACCTACTCCTCCTCCTGCCAAGGAAGACCAGAGAGTGATGGCCCTGGGTTCAGTCTGGTCTGGCAAAAGATGCAGGCTCTTGTATGACCACAGCCTGGGGACATGTATGTCATCTGCTGCTGTTCATGAACTCTTGGACTTGGACTCTGGACCAGACTGTACTCCCTTATTTATGGACTCCTCAGGCCACCAATTTTGCAGTAAAATAATTGATGTGTGCCCTGGGGGCCAAGGGCTTCGCCAATTTATGCTGTTTCTCCAGTGTTGCCTCCCTCTTTGTTTGGTTATGACCCCTTAATAAAGGAATTTTTGTTTCAATTATACTCGCCTATGTGTGTTTTCCTTCAAAAAGGACAGTATGTTTGTGAGGAGGCAGGTACATTTCAAAAATACAATGTGAAATTAACAAGAGACACCAACACCAAACAATCTCCTTGAGATTAATAAATAATACAAGATAATAATGGTGTTGTGGTAAGTTGACACACAAAACACACCCAAAACTATTCTGTAGTAAAAAAAAATTAAAAAAAAAAAGACTTTAAAAAAATCCAAACGAAAAAAAAAATAATCTTAAAACATCCCAAAAAGATATTTTTTTCGTCAGATGTGACAAATAAAAACATATTGGTGAAATCTCGATAAATAATAAAGAAAGAAGTTTGTGAGAAGTCTGTGTGAATATGAGCAGCAAAACAACTTCATTCTTCTAGCATTATAAAGAATAAGAGAGTGCGCTGCATTAAACAATTTAAAACATTGCAGCATGATGAAAGTGCTATATCCATTCCGAACGCTAATTTTACCAGACCGAGCAGTTCCGTCTCGGAATTTATTCTGAGTATGCGTGGCACTTTGTGCGTCGGAATTGTCCACACACGGTCGGAATGGACGCGATCGGATTTTGTTGTCGGAAAATTTTATAGCCTGCTCTCAAACTTTGTGTGTCGGAAATTCTGATGGAAAAAGTCCGATGGAGCCCACACACAGTCGGAATTTCCGACAACAAGCTCGGATCGCACATTTTCCTTCGGAAAATCCGACCGTGTGTACAGGGCATAACTCATGACCCATTATCTATGAATGATTCACGTCACAGCGCACCAGGATTAATATTCATTTATGAACGCAAGTCACTTATTAACCTTAATAGAATACGGATATTTGTATTTTGTGGACTATTGATATATTGGACATTTGCTTAATCAATTGCTGTTGTGCACTGTTCTGATTGTTTTTTATTGTTTTTCATGATTTATGGTTTTACACCATGGATATTGTTTGCACTTTTGCACTTTAATATTTAGTTGTGGCACACACATATTTATCAATTTATAGCGCTGCACTTTTTTGCTATATATAGGTTTGCTGTTGTGCCATGTTCTTTGCATTTGGTTATGGTAGGTTTGATGGTGCTCCTAGGGATCATCAAAGATTTGGATATTTTTTTATAACCTAACCCTGACTTACTTCTCAACGACATTGTCCCCTTACTTGTTTGGAGAGTTCCTTGGTCTTCATGGCAGTGTTTAGTTAGTGGTGCCTCTTGCTTAGGTGTTGCAGCCTCTGGGGCCTTTCAAAAAGTTGTGTATATGTAATGATAGATCATGTGACACCTTGATTGCACACAGGTGGACATCATTTTACTAACTATGTGACTTCTGATGGTAATTGGTTGCACCAGAGCTTTTTATGGGCTTCATAGCAAAGGGGGTGAATACATACGCACATGCCAATTATCAGTTTTTTATTTCTGAAAAATATTTTTATGTATATATTTTTCTAATTTTACTTCACCAACTTAGAATATTGTGTTCTGATCCATCACATATAATTCAGATTAAAAAAAACATTGAACTAAAGGCTGTAATGTAACAAAAAAGCCAAGGGGGGGGGATACTTTTGCAAGGCACTGTATTTGCAAAGGATTGAGAAATTATTAGAAGACATTGAATAAGTTCCTGATAAAGAAGGACATTGAACACCCTTCTCCCCACCTCTGGACCCTCTGTGAGCCATCATTGTTACGTCTACAGTATATAGAAACAATGCAACGCTGTTGATGTTCTTTTGAGATTTGATGCTCTAGATTCTTTTTCTAGAATTTTTTTAAATTCAATAATGTGTGACAGATCTATTTTACTGTATTTTATTTAGCTTCAAACTGGGTTTAGGTATGTTTATGTATTCTCCATTTCACTGCAATTTATCTATTTTAAAAGGTGATTGCTGCTGCCAAGAAAGGTTTTCAAGCTGAAGGTTATGAATTAAACCCATGGTTAGTGTGGTATTCCCGATACAGAGCATGGAGAGAAGGTGTGAATGACAATGCCAAATTTCACATATCAGATATGTGGAAGGTAAGCAGAATATGCTACTGTATTTTAATAATATAATTAAATTGTTTGTTTGATTTCAGACAGTATACCATTTAAATCTAGTCCCTCCCTACATCTGAATTGGTTTATTATTGCTTTTTCATTTCTCTTGCATGGCTCAAAAGCATACAGTTAGAGATCAGTATAGTACAGAGATCAGATACCAATGTCTGCTTGACACCGGGAATTTACTCCACACCGCAGCCTGCATTTTAGTCCCATTTATAAAATGCAGGTCTACAGTGTGCCACAGAGTTCTCTCCATTAGAAGTTGAACTAAAGCCACTTATAACTGTTTTCAAAAAAAGCTGACATTAGAAGTATTCTTTAAGACCTCATTCACACGGACACACTAATGCGTACATCTGTGCAAAGGGACGTTTTTTTCCCACACTGAATGAACAGGTGTCCTCAGCCTGTCAGGACTTTTCAAGTGCATTTCCTTTTGAAACCTGATTTATATGGTGATTGGTCAATCTGGTTAAAGTCTTTAAGTTACAAGTTAATTAAGTGGTTGCAGTAAGTACCCAACCATTAAAAAAAAAAAAAATCTACAAATCTGTCATATGTACTAGTGCCTACATTTCAAAACATATGTGCTTTTCACATCATATCAGTTATTAATAAATAAGTAAATAAAATGTGCTCAAATCTAAAAAGCATTAATGTTGAAACTGACTGTGCCTTCTCATATCTACTAACTTCCTTCCATGCAATGTACTCCACTTGACTACACTGTATCGTGCCAATATGTGTTTCTTCCTCCTGCGTCTTTTCAACACCCAATCTCTGTGCAATTAAATCACTAGTTCTCTTGACCTGCTATTTTCTTTCACAAATGTTTTATTGAAGTTTAAACAAACATCAGGTATTAAAGTCAAGGTTGAAAATGTGAAGTCAGGCAGGGCTTATGAACTCAATAATACAGAGTTAAAAGTCAAAGTGCCAACATATAACAAATAGTGCTATTTAGACATATACACAAGCATAAAGCAAGACATTAGCCTAATAAAGTCCAGTGCAGATTAAACTATAGTGTCTTTTCCTTCATCCACAAGTAATGCTGAATGCATAAAGATGATATGCTGATCAGAATAGTGAAAATGTCTAACACTTCCCATACGGTGCTCCACCCAAAATAGACAATGTACTGGTGCCCGATCCAGTGGATACAGTGTTAACAAGGTATCAGGAATCCCGTGTGTACCCTTTGGACAGCATGAACTCACCAGAAGGGTTGGGCCCTCATGACAAAGGTCAAGCATGGTTTGTAGGAAATGGGATGTACTCCTCTGTGCCCCTAGACCTCCAAAGTTCCACTCAGGATGAGAAGAAGAAAAGAAAATACTCATACCATAAAACCTTTATTAAAATATATAAAAGCAAGCAATGCACTCACATTTGTTGGTGCCTACAAGATAGTCAGCAAGGCAGTCAGGGTCAATTTTGTGTAGAGATTGCAGCCGCTCCACATGTCACAGAAGCCAGCTCGCAATTCCGCCTAACACACAGTAACCCAGATGACATCAGAGCAATTCAGGTCTGTCCCAATGCGTTTTGCCCAATAGGCTTCCTCAGGAGGATAGCCCTGAACAACTACATCACCCTCTATAAATACACAGAGTAATTAACTCCTTAAGCACACAGTCTGCAAGGTAACAGAGAATACCAGCTCATTCTTGATACCTTGTTAACAGTGGATGGAGCACCAGTGAATTGTCACTTTTGGAGCACCGTGCGGGGAGTGTTGGACACTTTCACTATTCAGATCAGTATATATTCTTTATTTATGTGTTGAGCACAACTTGTGGATGAAGGAAAGGGCACTATAATTTAATCTGCACTGGACGTTATTGGGATAATGTCTTTTTTTTCTTTAAGGGCCCTTTCACACATGCACAATCGGGCGGACCTTATTGGACTCTCCATGCACCTCTATGGATCGACAGATGTCAGCTGTGACATGTCTGCTGACATCCGATGCTATCCGATTCATCAAATCCAGACGGATGGAAACCCTATTTTCCATCTGTCTGGGCGATCGGATAGAATCGGATAAAAACGGACAGGCGGATCTGTTTTCATCCGATCTCTCAATAGAGGACAGCGGGGCTCTGACAGGTCCTCAGAGATGGACCTGTCATCCACTTGCTCAGCGGAGATCAACTGGTTGATCCCTGCTAAGCAAGCAGAGTCCGTCAAATCGGATAGCCCCGTGTGAAAGGGGTCTTAAAGTTAAATTTTTAATGTGTATTTCAGCAAGACAGGAAATCTTACAAGAAGGAAATAATGGTACAAAACTCAGCGGTGCATCCAATAACACTGAACAATCAGAATCGATAACAGAATCAATGTTTGCAGGCACCCGCTGATGATCCAGCAGAGAGGCAGAATGGCGGTCTGCCTATATAAACAAGGCAGATCACCCTTCTGACAGGAGGGTAGGCATGGAACCTGTGTAACTGCAAAGCAGGGACATGGATCCATGTCATCTCCTAGTAAAAGCACCTCCCACACTGTAATAAAGCACAGGCTAGGCACACAGTTAATCCTCTTGATTGCCCCTGTTGTTAATCCCCTCCCAGCCAGTGTATTTAGTACAATGATAGTGTATATTATTAGCAATGAGCACTGGTCCCCAAAAAGTGTCAGTTAGTGTCCAAATGTCCGCCACAATGTCGCAGTCCCCCTAGAAGTCACTGATTGCCGCCATTACTAGTAATACATAAATAAAAATATCCCATAGTTTGTAGACACTATAATGTTTGTATATATTAATGAATCCGCGCTTAGGTATAGGCTAGGCTGCAGCCTCCCCTAAGGTGCCCCAAGGAGGAGCTCCAATAATGTGAAATGTATATATGTGAGTTGGGGGTGAATGGCGCTGCCTATGAACTGAAGAGTGATCTAGTGAATCACCCTTCACAGGTGAACGTGCACTGTGGTGAAATATCACAAATAATCTAAAACAGTGTTGTGTGCTCACAAGTTCCACCAGTTGTAATTATTGGAACTTATTATAACCTGGGTGAAATACCGTTGTGCATTTATCAATTTCCCACTACATGCATTACCACCAAGTTACCAACATCTACTATCAATGTTTATATTCCTAAAATGTCCTCTATTAGTTATGAGTGCAATCAGATGAAGTCCACCTCCATACAAAAGTTTATGACCGCACTTATAGGGCGTACACACGGTCGGACTTTGTTCGGACATTCCGACAACAAAATCCTTGGATTTTTTCCGACGGATGTTGGCTCAAACTTGTTTTGCCTACACACGGTCGCACAAAGTTGTCGGAATTTCCGATCGACAACCACGCGGTCACGTACACCACGTACGACAAGACTAGAAAAGGCCGGTTCAGAACCAAGCGCAGCACCCTTTGGGCTCCTTTTGCTAATCTCGTGTTAGTAAAAGTTTGGTGAGAGACGATTCGCACTTTTTCAGACTCGTGGCTTTCAGATCGTTTTCTGCCGTTCAGTTTGTGCTTGTGGGTTTGTATCTGCTCTTCAGTGCGTGCAGCAAGTTCTGCGTGACTTAGTCATTGTATTCTTGTTTGTTCGTTACTGGTTTTCAGGTCGCTCTTCACAGGCCTTGCTGTTCCTCAGTGCGTTCTGTTACTTCGTTCTGAGCAGCCGACCGTTTTCTAGCCATGTTTCGTATGCGTACTCCTCGTAGAGTTCGTGCTGTGCGGGGGCTTGGTTTTGCGGTCCTGACCTTGACACAAGTCCAGTCCATGAACAGGGTGGGGAGGAGTTCATGGACCAAGAATTGGTTGCTTCAGCGTGACCAGTTCTGTCATATGCCTTTGCTCCGTGAGATCCGTGACAATAATCCTGATGATTTCAGGAACTTTCTCAGGATGATGGACCCCGTATTTCACCGTTTGTTGGCTTCGCTGACCCCCTATATCAGCAGGCAGGATACCTGCATGAGGCAAGCCATCACTGCGGAGCAGAGGTTGGTCGCTACCCTGCGGTATTTGGCCACAGGGAGAAGCCTGCAGGACTTTAAGTTCTCAACAGGCATCTCCCCCCAGGCTCTTCTTTGTGGACATTTACTGCTTGTGTTTGTTTTAGCTGACCCTGACAGAAATGTGCGGAGTCCAGAAAATGTCGTGATTGTGTAACCTTATACAAAGCACTGTTGGCTGTTATTTACTAAATGCAAAGACACTTTTCACTACAAGTGCACTTGCAACTGCACTGAAACAGCACTTGTAGTGCAAAGAGGATTTGCCCTTAGGAAATTACCCCCATTTTCTCATAAAACAACAATTACATCACCCCAAAAGTGTTGTAGCGTTGAGACAATAATCCATACATTCTTGATGAACAATCTTTTTAATACCTGCACAATCACATGTGCATTTACCAAAGGTTTTTCTGACAAACCAACATGTTTGTTGTATAACAATTTTTGTGGTGTCATTATCCAAAATCAAAATGTCCATTTTATAGAAAACAGGCCTGTGTAAAACCCACAAGAAAAGACACAAATCTTGATCTTACAAAGTTCACATTTGGTAGGACTGGAAGGCAATATCAGACATGAGTATTTAGGAACTGTGTTTGATATTGCGTTCAGATGGGGGGAAATCACCCCAGGAAAAGCCAAATTTGGAAGATGCACACAAATTTCACAATGTCAACATGTGCTATCTGCCATCATGGGGGAACAAGGGACGTGTTTTGGGGGAGAAAGCCCTTCCTCTCAGCTACTTTGTTATTGAGGAAGGGGTTGCACCCCCAAAACGCGTCCATTGATCTCCCGTGATGGCAGATAGCACATGTTGACACACTGTGTGCATCCTCCAAATTTGGCTTTGTGAAAAATCACAAAACATTTCGCACATTGTAGCAGACAAAAGAAGAAAGTGATTTGGAGGGGTTTTAAACTCGCCCCAAAACATCAATGATGTTTTTATATTTTGGAATAACATCATTGATGTTTTGCTTGATGTTTTCCAATTGTAAATTACACCCCATGATCTCCCCGATCAGGATCTGGGCACTTTCGGATGTGAAAGGATCTTCATCCACAACCTCACGTTCACCTAAAAAGAGAGGAACCCCAAAATAAATTAGGTTTGCAAAAAAATGCCGCCATCCATCTCTTACGTGAGCCTGTGGTCGCAGACACTCACCTGTTGTGGTGACTAGTTCAGCCACGTCTTCATCCTCCTGCTCATCTTGTGTTGTTGGGATTTCCCCTTCTTCCAGGGGGGGGGCTCTGGTCTCCTCAGATGAGGGGTGTCCTCCGAGTCTTTTATCCCCTATGTAAAACAAAAATGGTATACTTAGCACACAGATATTTAATGTCAGAACTATAAAGATGAAACATTGCTTGGAAGTGGGGTACAATTATCTATTTTAGCAGAGTTCCAAGATGTAGCTTTTTTAGTGTCCTTTGTCAAGCTGCAATACTTTACCTGTTTGGTACAAGCTTCACAGATGGAGACCCCCCTATAGTATACACTGGAGCACCTGTGTGGCCCCCTAATAAAAATGGTGTTCTGGGGTCCCACGCTAGTGTTCCAGTGTCCAGATGTGAAACCAGCTGCTGAGTGTCCTCTCCTTACACACAATCTAGTTTGCATTTCATTCTAGTAACAAACCCATCTACACAACCCAATTCTTTGAAGCCAAGTATAGGGCATCAAAATGGTGGCCAAATGCATATGGCCTAAACAATGGTATTTTATCGTCCAAAATAAAAATGTGTGATCCGAACGAATAATGTGCCCATGAACATGAAAGTTGCCATTTTAAACTGTACAACAGTTCCTAAAAGCACATGGAGCAGCACGAACGTAATAAACACAAAAAGAATAGGAACACAGCACAAATACTTACTTTTTTGCAGCACTCTCCGGATCTTTCTGTACTGCTCATGTTCTCGTAATTTCAGGTCCGACCACCACTTCCTGAGCTGATCTTTCGATCGTCGTACCCCGAATTTCCGGTGCAGACTTCTGACCACTTTCGCCATTATCTTGGCCTTTCGGACATTGGGGTTGGGGTAAGGCCCATACTTTCCGTCATAGTCGGCCTTCTTCAGGATGTCCACCATTTCCAACATCTCCCCAAAGGACATATTTGAGTCCTTTAATCTCCTTCTGGATCGGGACGTTTCAGGCTCTGGCCTTTCCTCCCCCTCCTCCTCGTTGCTACAATTAGCACGATCCTGCTGTCTATCCGCCATGTGCTCTTCCCCCACTGCGCCGAACGAAAAGGGGCGGGGAATAGACTAGAAAGAACGTCAGGGGCGGGCAGAGTTATACGCATGCGCAGTGTGTATAAATCGTAACGCGCGCTTCTTACGTACGATCTGTGAGCGGAGGAAGGAGCATCGGAGACGCCGATCGTGCTAACGAAGGTAGGATCTAAACTTGGGCCTATACTGCTTCGAAATGGAAGCCTATATTGTAACAAGATTAGGGGAGTTTGGCCTGACATTAGGGTTTGTCTTGTGTTGTGTCTTGCAGAGAAAATGGATGGGTTCAACGACCACAATTTCCTGCCCCTGTTCATAGACAAATACAGGGAGCTGCCCTGTCTGTGGCAGGTCAGACACCCCCACTATAATCACAAACAGAAGAGGCAGGCAGTGCTGGAGAAACTGCTGGAGTTGGTGAAGCTGGTGGTCCCCACAGCAACCATCCCTTATTTAAAAGCTAAAATTGGTGGCCTGAGGAGCACGTATCTTAAGGAGCGCAAGAAGGTCACAGATTCCCAGAGGTCCGGAGCTGCAGCAGATGACGTTTATTTTCCCAGACTGTGGTACTATGAGAGACTGCGATTTCTGTCAGACCACACTGAAGTCAGGGAATCCCTCTCTACTCTTCCTTCCACACTTCCTTCCATACCAGCTGAGGCTTCTAATGTCCAACCTGGGCCTTCCAGCCAGGAAGAAGTGGAGGAGCCCAGCTGGAGTCAGGTATAGCATTCTTCTACAGATTTCTGGTCAATAAATAAATGATGTTTACTAGATGTTATTATTGATCACTAATTGATGATTGAAAAAAGTGTTTTACATATCAATAGACAGTAGTGGGCACCCAAAATTGGGACAAGAATGCAAAATGCTGGAGCGCAGCCAGACGAGCTTGAGAAAGGAGCGCGCACCTCGTGTATTCCCTTGGTGCGCATGCTCAGAACGCGTCGCTTTACGGCAGCACAGTCACTTCACTGAACTCTGCACTCCAGCCCTCTCTGTGACCGTCCGACTGTGCTCCAAGCCTCGCTTTGGATTCCGCCCGAATACCGGAAGTCTCCTGTGGAACAGGACGCCCGCTGCATGGACAAACAGAACACACCACCATCCTGATTGCAGAGACTGAATGTGACTACACTGGACTCCCCTGTGCCTGATAACAGATACCTACATGTGACTGTTTTAAAGCATTTTGCTATTAAATTTTAAACAGTCTTACTAAGAGGCGCCTGTCACGTTGTCTTTTCTTTTTACATATTTGGAGTGGCTTCAACTCCCTTCAAAAGGCTGCCCTATCAATACAGACTGTACATCTCACACAGAGCTGTTTATGCTCAAAGGACTATTATATGAACTTGCATTGCTTATACTATAACCTGCGCTGCTACTGATTGTTGTTTTCTTCTATATCATCCTCCGAAAACCAGAGCATCCAGGCCCTCAAGGGACAATCTCTGATATCCTGTTTTTGCTGGGTCGGGGGGTAGTGCTTTCCTTCTTTATGCCCCAAACAGTGTGTCCTCAGATAGAAAAGAGATGGGCTCCAATAGTGTAATTCCAGATAATACTTTTATTAAAAAATCTAATTTCTTAAAAACAAATTTCTTTAGATAAATGGGTGGTAAACATCAACCCGAATCCTGCGTTCCAGCGCCCGGAGCCTCGCTAAACTGGAAGTGATGTGTGTGCATAGATCTGGCTTACACGTTTCATCATAGGACGTCGTCTGAGGTGGTGCCATCCTGGTACACCTCACGTCATTTATGGAGAGCGGCCATGCAGGATCCACCCCCTGTTGATTAATTGCGAGTGGGCAATAGGAATAGGTTACACTAAACCCATTACATTGATGTTTAAAGCGAGCACTATTGATCCATATAGTTACAATGCTTTAACACTCAGAATTACATTAGAATCCTATCATATCCCTTGGGGTCAGTTGCTAGATAATATCCTGCATCACTGCTCACCCGTTACACTCCTGATATTAGCAAATAAAACAGACATACCGGTTCTCTGATGAATTCCTCCAATACACATGTTAGGATCCACCATCTGGGATCTCTATTGCGTGTTCAGGGCTATTGATCCCGGCTCCCTGGGGGTGATACCCCCACTCCCCTCCACCTCCCCCCCCCCTTTTTTTTTCTCTCTCTTATCTTTTCCTTCTTCTCCATTTATCCTTCTAAACCAAAAAACAAAAAGCGATGGGCACAGGAGCATATATGTACCCTGTATTAGACTTCAGTTGGTGGTGTGAACATGATTGATGGGTCCCCTTCACTCATATTAAATTGTTTTGTATGGTTGTGCTTATTGCACTCTTTATCATTTCTATGCAATGCAAAGTTGTCTCTATATTTGTATCTGTGTCACATCTTTAGATTAAAAATGTAAAAAAAACAGACATACATTTCAGACAGAGTATATAGGCTATTTCAGCCCCGATTTTTAAAAAAACATAACATTAGGTTATCATTCGCTATCCAAAAACATCAATACTGCAAGTCGCACTGACTTCAAAGTAGTCCCTTTACTATCTCTTGATCCGACTTTGATGGGAGTTGAAATCCATAGACCTTAAGTTTACACAGGCATTCCCTGAAATCGCGTCAAAATTTCGTCCAAGAAATCGCGGTAAAATCATGTGACTTTCAAGTCACATCAGTATGAAAGGGGCCTAAGCGATGTTGTGATAAACTTGGCAGGCTGCCTGTTTTTTTTTTGGGGGGGGGGGGGGGTTGACAGCTGTCAGCAGTGAGCAGAGAACTCTGCATTGAATCGGGAAAATGCTGTGTTAAGATTATGAGGGGGGTAGATTCTTTAACGATTGATCGTTCAGCTCTAATGGAAAGCTTTGATATTTTTTCATAAGAAGTACATAAATGATATATTGGTACATAGGGGAGGAAGCTGGAATTTAGAGGAAAAAAAGGTGAACAAAGGGGAACTTAGCCTTTCAACTCGGGTGGCCAGACCATTTTGCAATTTTTCCCTTACAGCTTGTAAAATACCCCTCAAACCCTAAATTTTCTGAAAACACATGACCTGTAGAATAAAAACAAGGCTCTTCTGATTTTTGAGGCCCCGCAATATTTGCGCAAATGTTTATAAAAACAATATTTTTGCTAAAGATACACTAAAATCGTTATTGGCAGATACAAACACAACAAATTTGACATAATTTCTGCTAAATTCCTACTAAATATAAAAGCTTAACTTGTATTGAGTTATTAAAAAACAAACAAACATACATTTTTAACTTTAAACTTTTTGTGAAATGGTGAAAATCAAATGTATGTAAATTTCCACTTATAGCTTTGAGCCCATGTTCACACTGAGCTGCGGGAATGAAGCCGTGCGAGTTCAGCTGAACTCGCAGGATTTCACTCCCGTATGTCAGTCCCGATTTCGGCTGCAATTTCACAGACATCTGTGCGGGTTTCTGCACAGATGTCAATGTAAATCGCAGCCCAAAATCACAAAAAGTAAATCGCAGAAACTACTTTTTGAAATCGGTGCAGCGCCGCAGATGCGGCGTCGCACCGATTGGGACGGTGCCAATTGACTGCAATTGCCACCGATTTGACATGCGATTTGACATGTCAAAACGCTCCAGTGTGAACCAGGGCTCAGAGTTTGTAAAAGACTCCCCAAACCATTTTCTAAAAACACATGACCAGTAGAATAAAAAAGAAGGTGCTTCTGATTTTTTTAGGCCACACAGTAGTTGCACAAATCACTAGTTTCACTAAAAGCACTAAAATCCTTATTTGCACACATAACCATAACATAACTTAAATTCCTTCTAAGGCCTCACGCAATGGGGTGTGCTAAAGTGTACAGCCATATAGGGCCTTGTATACTCACATGGAGATGCACAAGGTGTTCCGTGCATTCCTATGCAGGCAGTCCTATATATGTCAATTGGGACGCAGTAGCTGCAAGGACAGATCTGACATCAGTGTGGGTGTAGATGCATGGCCCCAAACACAGACAGTGTGAGATCAGGGACATGCACCCACATGGATTTCAAGTTGGGAGAAGTGGCTGTGTCTATGGAGCTGCTGTGTCCCAATTGAAATGGATGGGACTGCATGCACTGAACACCTGTGCATTTGCATGCAACCGCTGTGCCCAGTTGACATCAATGGTATGGGAGGGTAGTTGAACAGATCTTGATAAGTTTATGAAGAAGCATAATGCAAATACTAAAAATATCACTTTGACATGGAATGTTAGCTTGGAGCGGATGGTTTTCTTGGATTTAGAGATCACAATGGAGGACCATCTTTTCCGTATGTGTAATTACCTTAAGCCTACTGACCGAAATTCATATATACCACTAGAGAGCTGCCACCACAGATTGTGGTTATGTAATATTCCTAGGGGTCGATTCATAAGGCTGCGGTGAAATTGTACATCGGAGCCTGACTTCCTTATGCAATCACATGAATTGTCATCCAGGTTCCAACAAAAAGGTTATAAGAAAATCTCTCTGAATCAAGAAATAGAGAAAACCAGGTTAACCCTTTTGATGCCAAGTACGTATACCATACGGATCTACAGAAGTGCCCGCAGGTGGCCAAGTCAGTACGGCATACGGACCTCCTTTCTCCCTCTCCTATAAGCTTATGGCACTTCATTGACCATAAGCTTATATGAGAATTGTTCAGCAGACTCTGCTAAAACTCTAAACTCTAAAACTGCCCCCCACTCTCTTCTATTCTCTTAACCTCCCTTCTTACCCCCCAGCACTAAATTACCCTCTTCCCCCTGATCGGACCCTCCCCTGCAAACCCGCTCCCTGCAGCCACCATAATTAGCCGCCTCTTCTACTCTCGCTTCAGGTGCTGCATGGGGCTTGGGGGGTCCAGATGTGTCCCCCCAGCCAGTCAGATCACCCCCCCAACTGCCCCTGCAGAGGGCGCATGCAGCGATCACTACTGATCGTGCTGTATGCACACTGACAGCTGATATATTGTAACCACGAGTGTTACAATGTATCAGACTGTCATTTTCTGAATGAATGGAATCTCCATACAGATTCCCATTCATTCAAATAAAGCGCTACAGAGAAAAGGGACTATCTTCAGTCCCTTTCTCTGTCTCAAAAAAAAAGAGATATGGGGGTCTGTTTAGACCTCTGATATCTCACCAAAGACCCCCCCCCCCCCCCCAATAAAAAAAAATGACTGTTAAGAAAAGTAAAATAAAAAAATTAAAACCACAAACATAGTAAGACCCCCCAGGTCCGCCCGCACTCACCCCTCCATAGTAACGTTCCCCCCTCCTCCGTACTCACCCCTCCACGGATATCTCAGCTTCTCCTCCCGGCCAACCCGATCCATCCTGATTGGCCAGGAGGAGAAGCCGGAAGACGATAGCGAATATTAATTTGCTATTGTCACAAGTGGGTGGGTTCGAGGTGCAATGCTCTGCGCCCTGAGCCCAACCTTTTTCAAGCCAATTACAGCCTCATGCTCAAAAATGCTCTAAGGAGAGTGGTTTGAACAGCGCAGAAAATTGTAGGGTGTGAATTTGTTTCTCTAGAAGAAATATATGATACTCAATGCCTTTGTAGAGCAGGAAAAATAGTGAGAGACCGGACTCATCCGGGTTGTCATTTCTTTGAATTAAAACATATAACATAGATTGATGCGCTCTGATACAATGATTTTAGGGGATTCTGACCACTATATAATTGATAGCAGCTTGATATCATTGTCAATCTAACAATTTTTATTTAATTAATTGCACGTGCATTCACATACATTTGATTTACACTTATTTGATTGTATATGTCACGCTAGAACATTATTGCGCTTGGTGTTTTTGTTTATTTACATTTCTTTGAATTAATGCTATCTGGGAGACGTTTTAGGGTGATTAAAACAAGGACAAATAGATTTAAAGAGAGCTTCTTTCCCAGGGCTGTTAAGGCTATTAATGCAGGAATGAAATGAAAGAGATTACATAGTTTTGTCCAATCTTATGCCCTGTACAATCAGTGTACAGGGCATAAGTCTTTTCCAGATACACTATTTAGCCAAAAGTATTGGGACACCTGCCTTTACACACACATGAACTTTAATGGCAGCCCAGTCTTAGGCCGTAGGGTTAAAATATGATTTGGCCCACCCTTTGCAGCTAGAACAGCTTCTGGGAAGGCTGTCCACAAGGTTTAGTGCGTCTATGGGAATGTTTGATCATTCTTCCAGAAGTGCATTTGTGAGGCCAGGCACTGATGTTGGATGAGAAGGCCTGGCTCGCAGTCTCTGCTCTAATTCAGCCAAAGGGTGTTCTATCGGGTTGAGGTCAGGACTCTGTGCAGGCCAGTCAAGTTTCTCCACCCCCAACTCCCTCATCCATGTCTTTATGGACCTTGCTTTGTGCACTGGTGTACAGTCATGTTGGAACAGGAAGGGGCTTTCCCCAAATTGTTCCCACAAAGTTGGGAGCATGAAATTGTCCAAAATGTCTTGGTATGCTGACGCCTTAAGAGTTCCCTTCACTGGAACTAAGAGGCCAAGCCCAACCCCTGAAAAACAACCCCACATCATAATCCCCCCTCCACCAAATATTTTGGACCAGTGCACAAAGCAAGGTCCATAAAGACATGGATGAGTGATTTTGGGGTGGAGGAACTTGACTGGCCTGGACAGAGTCCTGACCTCAACACAACAGAACACCTGGGGGATGAATTAGAGCGGAGACTGTAGGTCAGTCCTTCTCGTCCAACATCAGTGCCTGACCTCACAAATGCACTTGGAAGAATGGTCAAACATTCCCATAGACGGAAACAATGCTTTTATCATTGGATGTGAACAAAGCGTTTGACACCCTGTTGTGGCCTTACCTTGTGTCAGTACTCCGGCATTATCTGGCTTGAATGGAGGAGAAGATTTGGATGCCGCACACTGGATGTAGTCAAAAAACTTCACTTTATTGAAAAAATGGGATCATCAAAACAACAAGACTATCATGCAGAAAGTACAGGTAAGCTGACGCGTTTCGCACTCAGGACTGAGTGCTTACTCATAGCTAACAAATATTAAAAAGACAAACTCTTATATAGCTCAATGGAGTATCACATGATTGCCCAATTAGATGGTCATTGAGTCTCAGCTGGAAGCCAATTTAATGAGGTCTCGGCATCTACTGGCTATTTGGTGTGTTAACTGATTGAGAAATGTTTTCAAAACCGTGACATGTAAATAGATGACAAAGAATGTGAAAAAAGATGTGTATATGTACATGTGTAGACAAAAAATATATATGTGTGTGTATATATATATATAGTGAATCCTATCAATAAACGTGTATATAATAATGAATGTACTTCTATAACGTGTATATATGAAAGGTGATAAGTATCAAAAAAAAGGGGTTACTATTAAGTGAAAGGAAAAAATGTGTAAAAAATATTTCTCATTAAAAAAAGAGAAAATATATTGATAAAAATCTTCAGACAACGTGCAAAGTAAATGTGAAGAGTGAATGTAATGAAACTATATGTGAACAAAATATATAAATATGATGAGACTCTCTATAATATGCCGGTGAAGTGGATGAAGCTCTCTATAATGAGCCGGAATAATACAGGTGAAATATAGAGCAATGTGACCTGAAATAATGCGTGATATGCCCGCGGTTGATAACAAGGTACATATAGGGCCCTATAATAATAAAAATAAACTATGGGATTCAAAGACATAAAATCACGCTGATAAAGGTTGCCCTGATCTGGTCAAATGGCAGTGATATATGCAGGGTCCCAGTAGACTGACTTGTAACGTAATGATTCTAAATGATGAGCCTGGCCGAGAGCAGGGTGTGTGTAGAATTTCAAGGATGAAGCAGCGGTGTTCAAAGTAATAGAACGCCGCTAGTCTGTGTCACACTAAATGTCTAGATGGAATTATAGTGATGGTAATAAAGTTGGTAGAGGTCTCGGCCAGTCACCCAAGTTTAAGGGATCACAAAAAGGGACAAATGAAAAACAAGTAAGATACTATAGGCTGGGATACGAAGACATAAAATCACGCTGATCAGGGTAGCCCTGATCTGGTCAAATGGCAGTGATATATGCAGGGTCCCAGTAGACTGACTTGTAGCGTAGTGATTCTAAATGTTAAAATATGTTAGTTTGTGATCCGTCTCGGGTGGCTCATATAAAAGCATGTCTCAGTATATGTGTGTCAGCAAATGCCAAGACCTCCAAACAAAACATATTGGAATAATACATCTTATGAATCCACTAATACAATACTCATATATTAACACCGGCAAGTGAAACAGATGAAAACGGGCATATAATGATCGACGTGAATCCAATCTATGAAGACGATGAGAAGAAATGTTATAATGCTGCATTCTAAAGAGAAACAACTATATGTATGTTCATATTGCAACATTACACTCACAAAATAAGCACTAAACACAAAATTTTTATTATTATAGGGCCCTATATGTACCTTGTTATCAACCGCGGGCATATCACGCATTATTTCAGGTCACATTGCTCTATATTTCACCTGTATTATTCCGGCTCATTATAGAGAGCTTCATCCACTTCACCGGCATATTATAGAGAGTCTCATCATATTTATATATTTTGTTCACATATAGTTTCATTACATTCACTCTTCACATTTACTTTGCACGTTGTCTGAATATTTTTATCAATATATTTTCTCTTTTTTTAATGAGAAATATATTTTTTACACATTTTTTCCTTTCACTTAATAGTAACCCCTTTTTTTTGATACTTATCACCTTTCATATATACACGTTATAGAAGTACATTCATTATTATATACACGTTTATTGATAGGATTCACTATATATATATACACACACATATATATTTTTTGTCTACACATGTACATATACACATCTTTTTTCACATTCTTTGTCATCTATTTACATGTCACGGTTTTGAAAACATTTCTCAATCAGTTAACACACCAAATAGCCAGTAGATGCCGAGACCTCATTAAATTGGCTTCCAGCTGAGACTCAATGACCATCTAATTGGGCAATCATGTGATACTCCATTGAGCTATATAAGAGTTTGTCTTTTTAATATTTGTTAGCTATGAGTAAGCACTCAGTCCTGAGTGCGAAACGCGTCAGCTTACCTGTACTTTCTGCATGATAGTCTTGTTGTTTTGATGATCCCATTTTTTCAATAAAGTGAAGTTTTTTGACTACATCCAGTGTGCGGCATCCAAATCTTCTCCTCCATTCAAGCCTGCTTTGCCTAGCATTCAGCCAGCACCTGGAGCTCTTCTGCTCTGAAACTTCTACTTACACCTGGGTCAGTGTCAGCCTGAGCGGTGGAAACACTTTCTTTGCTTGTCTGCATCTAAAGACTCCGGCATTATCTGTTTGGTAGTTCCTTTTTGAGTTGGTTGACGGCATTATACGACGCCCCCCCAGGCCAAAATTAGATATTATAGATTTGAATCATCTCTCTTCCTTATCCGGAGGGGTACTCGGCAGGGATGTCCACTTTCGCCACTCCTTTTTGTCCTGGCCCTGGAGCCTTTGGCTGAGACAATCCTTTCACACCCAGATGTAAAGGGTATTGAAGTTGCTGGGTCTGCTCACAAGATCTCGTTATTTGCAGACGACATTCTGCTAACCCAGACCATGCCTAGAGTTTCCCTGTCTAATTTATTATCCCTTTAAAGTACTTTTGCGTCCATTTCAGGTCTACATGTTAACCCTAATAAGTCTAAGGCTATGTCAGTGAATCTTTCTCCTCCCGAATTATTCGCCTTGAAAGAGTCTTTTCCTTTTCAGTGGCTTCCCTCTTTGCCTTATTTAGGGGGTTCGACTTACCCCTAAATATGACGGGCTATATCAGGCTAATTCCCCCCCCCCCCTTTAGGAAACTGACAGATATGCTCTCTTCCTGGTCTCACCTCCCATTATCCTGGTTGGGCAGGATTGCTGCGGTACGTATGTCTTATCTTCCGAAATTACTATATTATTTCAGGGTACTGCCGGTCTCGATTCCTTCACATATGTTACATATTCATCAAAGTAAACTTTTGACATTTATACGGGGCTCGGTTCGCCCCTGAATCAACAAACGGGTCTTAAACACCCGGAGGATTAATGGGGGACTTTCGGTTCCCAATTTACAGGCATACTATGCTGCTATAGACCTGGTGGACTCCCATCCTATTCCTCTGTCATCATTACCCTGGCTCCCTCCTATACATCGCCCGACTAGACTCGGACCATGCTTGACCCATTCTCTCCACCTGTGGGACGCTATAAAATTTTCTGCAGGTTTAATATCCCCTCATTTACCTCTACTTAGCCTTATACACTGTCCGCTATTTCCTCCCGGCTGCGACAATCCTAAGCATGGTTTCACGGATATTCATTCTCTGTTCACTCCCATGAGAATATTGACTTTTGAATCTCTTAGGTCTTCCCATGATATTCCTCTACGAGAACATTACAGCTATCTACAAATTAAGCACTTCCTCCACCAACTGATAAAATCCCAACCTACCCCATATACTTTGACCCCTTCCGAAAGCATATGTAGGGCACGACTCCATTCCCCAGAAATAATTTCTTTGCTCTATTCCTCAATCATTTCCTATAGGAGACCCCCAGTACACTTCTATCATTTACAATGGGAGAAGGATTTAGGAAGGCAAATAGATCCAGTGGATTGGCAGATCATGACGATAAACCGCTCCAAAAGTTCTAAAAATGTCCTTATATTGTAAAATGCCTATAAGGTGTTCTATAGATGGTACTATACACCTGCTAGGTTGGCCCGTTTTATTCCAGCCTAATCTCCTCTTTGCTTTCGGGGCTGCTCACAAGACAGAACAATGGCTCATATTTGGTGGACATGTCCCACGGTCTGCAGATTGTGGGTCAGGTTCTGTACTTTTCTTCACAACATACTTCACACTAACCTTAAAAGAGACCCCTATGAAGCCCTTCTTTGTAAACTGATCCCAGAACTGCTCCGACATGAGCGCCTACTGGCCCTACACCTTTTCACTGCCACTAAGCTGACCATTGCGAGAGCCTGGAAGTCCCCAGTGCTTAGTTTCGAAGAAGTCAAGCATCGCATGAACGATATCATGATCAACGAGAAATCAATAGCTCTCGCTTCAGACACCCACAGTAAATTTCTCAGGGTATGGCAGCCATGGATAACGTACTCCCAAACTTCCAGGTTTGACAATAGACTTCCCTCAATTTAAAGGACTCCTGCTGCACTCCCCGCTGGACTCTTCTCTTCTCTCCCCTTTTCCTCTTTACTCTTTTTCCTTTTTCCCTTTCTATTTCTTTCACTTTTCTTTCTTATTTCTTTTTTACGCTTCAGTTTTTGTTATATTATAATTATATATTTTTTTTGTACAAAATGGTTACAATGGTTTCACACCACCATTGATGTATAGTACATTGGCATATATAGGCAGCCTCTCTATTTTTTGATTGTACTGTGTTGTACTGAACTCATTTATCTGATCTGCCTTGGTCGTATTTCACCATGCACCATAATCTGGAGCTCCGAGTGCTCCAACATAAGGACTTTAACTAACCTTACATGGTTCTGGTGATGTTTCTAATGTTCTAATCGCATCCCTCAGCTGGGATATTTTTCTGTATGCTGCGTTTAAAGTAACCATCTAATTGTTAACGCAACCTGTTGAATTTAATTGTTTTGCAAATAAAATACTTTGTAAAAGAAACATTCCCATAGACACACTCCTAAACCTTGTGGACAGCCTTCCCAAAAGAGTTGAAGCTGTTATAGCTGCAAAGGGTGGGCCAAATGAGTTTTGAACTCAATACTAATACTGGGATGCCATTACAGTTCATGTGCGTTTAAAGGCAGGCGTCCCAATACTTAGGCCAATATATTGTATATTGCTTGTGACACTGAGCATGGCTATGGACTTAGGGCTGGTTCACACCACAGAGATGCAGAGAACATGTGTGAGGCTGCCTGGTGGATAAGTGGGTAGCAGTTCTGTCTAGCAGCACCTGGGATTTTGGTTCAATTCTCCAACATGCTAATGCTTGTGTTGAAGTTTATATGTTCTCCCTGTGTGGGTTTCTCACCACAATCCAAAGACATAATGGCATTTTATTTGTCTCCTGTAGAAATAGGTTCTAATGTAAGAAAGTTACTTTTGGACTTTAGATTGGAAGCTCATTACAGCAATGGACTGATGTTAATGTTTGTTAGCACTAATCATGCCCAGGGACTTGGACATTTAAAATTTTAGGGTTGACACTGCACAGGTACATATGTTTAGAAAACTGTTGCTTTTTTTATGTGGATGCAAATGGACTTCGATCTTTGGCCTGTAGTTGGAGATTTGATGCACATAGCCAAGGGCTAACACAGTTGCGAATAGTATTATGTGTTCCTGCTCATCAGGTGCAATCACTTTAGACATACATGAAGAGATAAATTGAAAGATACTGGTGGGCGTGTACTTCTATTGGGCGTGTCAGTGTGCTAACAATACAACCTCTCTTATATAAAGGCCTGCAGTAGGGGGAGTTCGTTTGGCCTGAGAAGGTCAGGTTTTTTGCTGTGATTTGTGGGGGAGAAGGAATGATATTGTGCCTATTGACAAATGCCCAACTAGGGATATTTGGTGAAATTTTTGTGCATTTTTTCAAACAAAAGTAGGTTTATGTGGCCATGCTGTCAATGTTGTGTGTGTATTGTTCCTGTCTGAACATGCAAACATCGTTTGGAAGCATCTGCTGACCTTCTACTCTTTTTGATCTCGTTGTTTAATCGTGTACTCCGAAATGCAGCTTCCAGCAGAACATGGTCACCAATGTATGTATGTGTGGATTGTGGGCCGGTGATGGGTGTTTTGAATAAGTCTTTTTTAATATTATGTTGGAATGCTTTGTAAGACTAATGACTGTTAAATACAGTCAGGTCCATAAATATTGGGACATGGACACAATTCTAATCTTTTTGGCTCTATACACCACCACAATGGATTTGAAATGAAACTAACAAGATGTGCTTTAATTGCAGACTTTCAGCTTTAGTTCAAGGGTATTTACATCCAAATCAGGTGAACGGTGTAGGAATTACAACAGTTTGTATATGTGCCTCCCACTTTTTAAGGGGCCAAAAGTAATGGAACAATTGGCTGCTCAGCTGTTCCATGGCCAGGTGTGTGTTATTCCCTCATTATCCCATTTACAAGAAGTAGATAAAAGGTCCAGAGTTCATTTCAAGTGTGCTATTTGCATTTGGAATCTGTTGCTGTCAACTCTCAATATGAGATCCAAAGAGCTGTCACTATCAGTGAAGCAAGCCATCATTAGGCTGAAAAAACAAAACAAACCCATTAGAGAGATAGCAAAAACATTAGGTGTGGCCAAATCAACTATTTGGAACATCCTTAAAAAGAAAGAACGCACCGGTGAGCTCAGCAACACCAACACCCGGAAGACCACGGAAAACAACTGGGGCGAATGACCGAAGAATTCTTTCCCTGGTGAAGAAAACACCCTTCACAACAGTTGGCCAGATCAAGAACACTCTCCAGGAGGTAGGTGTATGTGTATCAAAGTCAACAATCAAGAGAAGACTTCACCAGAGTGAATACAGAGGGTTCACCACAAAATGTAAACCATTGGTGAGCCTCAAAAACAGGAAGGCCAGATTAGAGTTTGCCAAACAACATCTAAAAAAGCCTTCACAGTTCTGGAACAAAATCCCATGGACAGATGAGACCAAGATCAACTTGTATCAGAGTAATGGGAAGAGAAGAGTATGGAGAATGAAAGGAACTGCTCATGCCCCTGTTTTTCACCGTCTGTTGGCTTTGCTGTCCCCTTATATTAGCAGGCTTGCCATCACTCCCGAGCAGAGGCTAGTTGCCACGTTGCGATACTTGGCGACTGGGAGAAGTCTACAGGACCTCAAGTTCTCTACAGGCATCTCCGCCCAGGCTCTGGGGATCATTATCCCAGAGACCTGGTCTGCCATCATTCAGGTCCTGCAGAAGGACTATATTAGGGTAAGCTTTCTCCTTTAACATCACATTCTATGTATTTAATGTCTGCTAATGTATTGTATTTCTTTCATCATTCCTGTCAGAAATCATGAATCAGACCGAGACAGAAGTACAGTTAATCACACTTGTTTAATAATAATAAAAAGGTAAACAGAGTAAGCATAGTTAATACATACCCAGAGTTCAGTGACCAAATCGGGTTGTTAGCCAATGCCAATGTCAGAGAGCCAGAGATCAATGTAGTAGTACAGCAAGTAGGATCAGGAGCCAGAAGGGACGTCAGCCGAGCAAGTCTTCAACAGGAACGCAGGAGAAAGTCTCTGAGATGTGACCAAAGGCGAAGGCAGAGATGAAGTGAGCTGGACGGCTTTAAGTAGCCAGGACTGACGAGCAGATTATCAACAGCTGAGTCACTGTGGAGAGAAAGGAACTGGCAATTAGCCGACAGCTAAGCGGCCAGCTCAGAGAAGGAAGGGCTGAGCCCAGCCCTTACAATTCCCTAATTACCATGATTGTAATATGCTGTGAGTGTCCCCTCTGTCCTCATGCATGCCGTAAGCTTTTAATGCTCCTTTTTTGTCCTTCATGCATATTTGCCTTCACTAACGTCCCTAGCATGCTATCCTGGGCCCATACACACCTAGCCTAGTCACTTAACAATGTATTTTGTCAGCTCCATTGTAGTGTTTTACCCTAAGCACCCCCTAAAATGTGTACAAATGTTATTTGTGTCCTTAAATTCAGGCAGAGTGCCAGAGGCTTTTTTTGGCTCCCAAACTCATTTAGAACCCTCCCCCCCCTAAAATTTTTACAATGGGCCATCAAGGGGGGGGCGAGGAATCTGATAAGTGGACCTTATACTTTTGTCTTTAAATACTCCTTAAAATAAATGTTATACTGATGTTGGCCAAGAATGTTTGTGTCCAATCTGCTTGCAATGTTATGTGCAAAAGTACTATTTTTTTTTTAATGTTTTGACTCCACAGTTTCCTTCAACGCCACAGGCATGGCAGACTGTGACTTTCCCAACTGCGGCGGGGCAATCGATGGGAAGCACATCTACATCATCCCACCACCCCACTCGGCGTCATACTATTTTAATTATAATGGGTTTCATAGTATTGTGTTAATGGCGGTGGTGTCGGCGACATATGAGTTTTTATATGTGGACGTGGGGAAGAATAGCCGGATGTTAGATGGTGGAGTCTTTTCCCAGACCGAGTTCTACTAACGTCTCCAGAGTGGTGGCTTGGGATTGCCACCTGAGGAAGAGAACGGACTCCCATTTGTTTTTATCGCTAATGAAGCATTTGGTCTGGGTGATCACCTGATGAGGCCATTCCCCCAGAGGACCCTCACCCTGGAGAAGAGGGTTTTTAATTACCGGCTGGCCAGAGCCAGAAGAGTCGTGGAGAATACCTTTTGGGATAATGGCCAGCCGGTTCTGCCTATTTCTAATGGCAATAAATATGGCGGAGTACAAACTTAACTACATCATTTTATCATACTGCATACTGCACAAATTTTTAAAGCGAAATGCTCCAAATTCAGTTGGGCCTGAGGCTGGACTTCATGAAACGACAATGACGGCCCTTGACTGGCCGTCATGGCTTGCCCCCCCCCAAAGCGCCCGTGAAGTGCGTCAAAAATATGTGGATTATTTTATGGGTAGGGGGGGCATTGCTATGCCAGCAAATTTGTAAATATTTTCGAAATGAAAAAAAAAATATCTGATAAAATCTTGATTTTGATTTACTGCTTGTGTTTCTTTTAGCTGTCTCCTAGGTTCTCCTAGTGCACTTGTGGTGCCAAGTGGTTTTTCCATTATTTAAATAACACCCATTGTCACTGTAAACACCAACTTAATACAACTGGTATTGAGCATTAAAAGAAGAAGCCACACATTGTTGAGTAGAAAGAATTTTACTCCGTACTGTTACCCTGAAAAATCTATATTTAAGATTTTTCATCTCATATATATGATGTGGGTTAAATTAGAGTTCTTTTCGACCAAGAGCGAAAGCTTCAAATATAATAACATTTATTAGGAAGCAGTTGAAAGTCTAGCTAATACACAATCATCTATCTTATCGTCTTACACCAAGGAAGAAAATATTAGGTTGACATGAAGGCAGGAGGCGGAGCCTAGCGGAGCAGACATGCATTGTTAGAGCTCCGCACCGCTGAGGAGAGAAGAGAAGGACAAAGCGGAGCCTGCAGGCTCAAAAGGTATCCATTTGAACCTTTTTGCCCCAGGGAACAAACTGTGAAAGTTTGGGCAGGAAATATGGTACTGGGAGGAAACCGTGGCAGAAATAAAAATCACCTCACAAAGAGCTAACAGGCACTCACTGCAACTAAAGCAGCTCCAGTCACCTCACAATATACAGCATCAGGGCGCTCTCACAGACAGAAAATGTCACAGCAAGACTCTCCATTTGAGTCAGATACAGAACAAATCCTCTCACAAACTTCTCCACAAGCCTCCTCAGCATCCCCAGTAATATTATTACAATTTGAAAAGATGCTTCATAAGGCTTTAAAACAAACCTCAGACCAAATAACAAAAAGCCTAACCAAAGAAATAAGAGAGCTGGGAAACCGCACCGCAGCCTTAGAAATAAAAATGGATGAAATTGAAATTACAACCCAAGAAAATATAACAGAATTGGAACAATTAAAAAAAGAGAATTTAATACTTCAAACTAAGCTCGAAGATTACGAAAATAGAGCCAGACGTTCAAACTTGCGCATAAGGGGAATACCTGAAACTGTGACAGACCTGCAATCTACTATTACTGCTCTATTACAAGAACTAAAGCCAGATATCCCTATTGAACGTTTAGAACTGGACAGAGTACACAGAGCCCTCACAGCCAAAAAGAAAGATGGACCCCCACGTGATATAATCACAAAATGTCATTATTACAGAACAAAAGAACAAATACTAATTGCTGCAAGAGAAAAAAAGGAACTTAATTTTCAAGGACACAATTATCAAATTTTTGCTGACCTATCCCAACTTACTATTACTAAAAGACGATCCATGAAACCCCAACTAATGGAACTGCAACGCCACAACATTATGTATCAATGGGGCTTCCCCTTTTCAGTCAGATTTAACTACCAAGGTACAATTTACAAAAGCAGATCAGCAGATGAACTACAACAAACCCTTTTAAAATTAAATCTGACAGAACCCACAAGCAGCAACACTCCCACATGCAGAAGAATGGGCATCATCTTCACCTTCAGGCAGCACCCAGAAAATTTCAGAACAAAATGGGAATCATCATTCTCACAAAAGAGGCCGTTATGCCACATCATCCATGGACCAAGAAGATTCAATGGACTGACATCCTAATTCCTAATATCTCTTCATTTATTATACTAAGAGATGGTTCTCTATAAAAAACCTGTATTTATAACTGAATGTAACTGCATTCTGATAGTCACACACTTTGTGGGATCATGTTACATTCCAGTTATATTTCTTATTACTTCTGATTCATATAGCCTTAGAATATATAAGTGAAATAAGGAAATTCTTGTTCAGTTATATATTATCAGGTAATAACAATAGATTTATTACTTTTTAGGACAAATATGTTCAATAATCCAGAAGTAATGGAAGCTTTTTCTTTCTTTTCTTAAAACAAATATATTATTACCTAACTAGTTCCTAGAATTATGTTTTTGTTTATTCTAATCTGAAGCAATATAACCTCAATTTTATGAGTTAACATATCTAAACAGTTACATATGAATAAAATATGTAATTGTTTACTCTAAAAGGGTTAAAATCCCAAAATAATTCAAACTATCTTCGTCAATTACCAAAGTTATTAACAGTACCTTTCTAACTGAATTATTTAGCCTAGGGCAAAACTAACCATATACAACCACCCTGGAATAAATAATTTCAACAAAAACTATATTCTGCACTCCAATTAATGAAACATCATTTTGATGTCTTTTGACATAGCACTTCTCTCCTGTAAGCGGAAGATCCGTGTACCCCCATTAGCCCTCCTCATTCTCCCAACCATATTATGTGGGAGTGTGACGAAGGCACTTATTCCCCTGAGAGAGATATTTATTCTTTTTCACGGGTAAATTGTGATTACTTGCAAAAAATAATTTATACAATGTATCATCTAATCTCATATGTTTTTTGTTTACTCTTTACTCCAGAATTGATCTGCGCAGTCAGCTCTGCATAACAAAAAGTAAGTCAAAGCTATTTGATCTGTTGCCATGGCACCACTGAATATACTCTCCCTGAATGTTCAGGGAATAAATGTCCCTCAAAAAAGGACCAAAGCCTTCCGTACTTTCCATAACAAGAAGGCTCACATAGTATGCCTCCAAGAAACACACTTCACCAAAGATTCTACTCCAAAATATATTTCTCCTTTTTATCAACAAATTTACACGGCTTCTGCCTGTACCAAGCAAAGGGGAACTCTAATTGCATTTCACCGATCCACACCATTCACCTTATCATCAGAAATTAAAGACCCAGAAGGTAGATACCTGATACTCATGGGTTATATAATGGATACAGCAATCACGGTGATTTCCTACTACGCTCCTAACAAACAACCTACACCATTCCTCTCACATATATTACAAGTGATTAATACACACAAAATAGGAACAGTGATAATGTGTGGGGATGCGAACCAGGTCCTCCTCCCATTTCTAGATAAATCACCTTTTACACCATCCAAAATAACCTCTAGATTACCTTTTTCTCAACTTCTTTCCAAATACAATCTGGTAGATTCATGGAGAGAAAGTAACCCAATGAAAAAGAAATTCACTTATTTCTCGCACCCTCATCAAACCTTCACCAGAATAGATCATATTTTTCTAACAATAGGAATGATACCAGAAATTATTGCATCAGATATAATTCCGATTCCGTGGTCTGACCATAATGCAGTATACACTACTATAGCCTCAGCCATACCAAAAGCGCATGACCCAACGTGGTACTTACCGGACATAATGCTCAAACACCCACTACATCAGATGGCCATTGAACAAGCTTTAAAGGAATACATATCAATTAATATTACAACAGACATCTCCCCAATAACACTGTGGGAAGCTCATAAGCCTGTCTTGCGTGGTACAATACAAAGACAAATGGCACTATTTAAACGGGAACGCAAAAATCTAGCAAAAAAACTAGAACTCAATTTTAATGCAGCCTACATATCATTCCAAGATAATCCATCTCAGAGTACAAAATCTCATCTGGAAAAATCTAGATTGGAATACGATCTATTTCTCACTGAGTCAGTTGATAAATCCCTCAAACGCTCCAAACACAATTTCTACATGAATACAAACAAACCAGGTACATATTTGGCTCGGGCATTAAATTCAACTAACAAATCTTTCAAACCAATACGTTTGAAATTATCAAAAAATGTTTATACTTGTAATCCAGTTAAAATAGTCCATAAATTTCACTCACATCTCGCAACTTTATACAAGACAAACAATGAATTTAATCCTACAGAGGCTGAATCCTTCTTCTCAAAAATAACCTTACCTGAGTTATCTCAGAATCAAAAAAGCAGCTTGGATGAGCCTATAACTATAGATGAAGTTGCTAACGCCATAAAAGACCTAAAACTTAACAAAAGACCAGGCCCAGACGGCTACTCGGCTTTATACTATAAAACATTCTCAGAAATACTCTCTCCCATTCTCACTGAAACTTTTAACAAAGATGGACATTCTTTTCGGCAAGAAACACTAATGGCAATTGTTTGTATGATCCCAAAACCCCTTTCTGATGATACTTCCTGTGTGAATTATCGGCCTATCTCTCTGTTAAACCTTGATATTAAATTATTAGCAAAAATAATAGCAAAACGCCTCAATAGCATTATAGGAAAATTAATACATAGAGATCAAGTAGGCTTCATGCCAAATAGACAGGCAGGCGATAATATACGCAGGGCAGTGTTATTGGCACATATTGCTAAAAAACGGAAAATCCCTTTATGTTTTCTATCTCTCGATATTAAGAGGGCATTTGACACAGTATCCTGGCAATATATGCAATATTCATTACAAAAATGGGGTTTTGGACCCCACTTTTTAACATGGATCAAAGCATTATATAATAAACCCAAAGCCTATATAAAATATGCTGGATACAAATCTGATGCCTTTAATATCGAAAGAGGTACCCGACAGGGTTGCCCATTATCTCCCTTATTATTTGCCCTTATACTCGAACCCATGGCCCAATACATCAGAACAAACCAAACTATAACTGGCATTGAAGTAGGAGGTATCACACACAAATTATGTATATTTGCAGACTATATATTACTTTTTCTATCATCACCACAGGTCTCTGGTCCTAACTTAATACCAGCTCTTGATGGATTTGCAGCCCTATCCGGCCTTATGATTAATCCCAAGAAATGCCTAGTGCTTAATATTTCACTCACAAACATGGAATTGATCCCGGCTAGGGCTGCACTCCCATTCACATGGGCAGAAAAATCAATCCCATATCTTGGAATTCATTTAACAGCATCTCATTCTGACTTATTCTCAACCAATTATCCTCCTGTATTAAGACAGATCACAAATCTAATAAAACAATGGTCGCAACTTCCTTTATCCTGGATAGGGAAGATTAATGCAATCAAAATGACTATTCTACCCAAATTGCTTTATCTATTCAGAGTCCTCCCTATTCCAATTCCTTCCTATTTTTTGAGAATAGTACAAAAAGAGCAACTTCGTTTATATGGGGCTCTTCTAAACCACGTATACCTATACACACACTACATCTTCCCAAAAATAAAGGAGGCCTGGGATACCCTAATTTTACTAACTATTACAGAGCAGCACATTTGGCCAGTCTGTCCAAATACCATGCAAAACAGGAAATCCCATTATGGGTATTTATAGAGGCTTCAGAAAATGACCCTCTATTAATATCAAACTTATTATGGCTTGATCCTAAAGACCGCTTTAAAATTCATAATCCCATAACTAAACACTTCTTATCTCTCTGGGATAAACTAAAAACCAAATATCAGTTACAATCTCCACACAATCCTCTCCTTTCTTTTATCAGAAATCCGGCCTTTTATCCGGCATGGATCTACCCAAATTCTTTTAAAGCTTGGACAACATCAGGCATTCAGACACTAAATGACTTCATAGCATCTAAATCATTCCTTTCATTCCCATCGCTTAGAGAAAAATATGATCTACCAAACTCTGAGATATTTAGATAACTCCAAATCAAAAATTTCTACACACCATTCTTAAAGGGGGATACACCATTATCCCAATTATCCATTTTTTAATCAATCTGTACAAAAGATCCATTTGCTAAAGGTACAATTTCATCACTTTATAATCAATTATATGGAGTAGCAAATCTTAATAGACCCTCTTACGTTCAGAGGTGGGAGGAGGACCTGGGACGAACTTTAGAAGACACGGACTGGTCTAACATATGGCTCACATCTAAGTCATCGTCACCCAACATCTTAGCACTGGAGACAAATTATAAAGTCCTAACTCGCTAGTACCTTGTACCCGCTAGAGTGGCAAAATATTCACCTAATACCTCAGCTCTTTGTTTTCGAGGATGCCCAGAAATAGGCACACATTTACACATATGGTGGACGTGCCCAGTAATCCAAACCTTCTGGAAGAAAGTCTTCGTGATTGCATCTAAAATATTTAAAAAAATAATACAACCAGATCCTTATATAACTTTACTTAATCTAAAACCGGAATGGTTAACACTCTCTCAATTCAAACTTATGATCCAACTAACAACGGCTACAAAACAAACAGTGGCCAAGGCATGGAAATCTCCTACATTGGTACTAGCAGAAACAATTCACAGAATGAATAATACAATGTCCCATGCTAAGATGGTAGCCATCGATCAAAATCAAATTCCAAAATTTGAAAAACTTTGGCATCCTTGGATAAAACAACAGTTCCTGTCAAACTTCAATGACTCTGTCCTGTTGCCATGGTAGCAGATTAAATGACTTACAGAGACACCCATTCTAAGGCTTCAAAGAGAACTAAAAAGAATAATAAACTGACGAGCAGGACAACCTTGTGGACCATATCTCTGCCTTTCTACCCTTTTTCTTCTTTCTCTTTCCTTTTCTCCACCTTACGATTAAAGCTCATTATCAGAATTTATTTGACCTATATACACTCTACCTGTAAACAATATGTATAGTAGGTATAAATCATTTAAATACCTACAAAAGTAACTAAGGAAATGATATATATCTTTAATTTAGGTTTACGTGAACCCAATGTTTAATATTTGAAATTTCATGATATTTACCTATATAAACCCTACTGTAAAACAATGAGCTTACTTTATAGATCCTTGTAAACTTACTTTATGTATCTTTATAATATTGTATACTCAATAAACTTCTTTTGACAAGGAAAATATTAGGTTGAAATAAAATATTTACATAAAGGAATACAGAGTATATTCCTTAAAACTGTAATTTAAGTTACAAGTAAAACAGACCTTTTTCATAATTACCCTTTAGTTCCATTCTGATGGCTGCTGTTCCCCAGAGAGAGAGTTACCTCCCCTTGGCTCTGAGTATATCAAACCAGGCTGATGTCTCATTGGTTGGCCTAGCTTGGATCATGATTGGAGGGCTTACTCCATAAGTCGGCCCCCTTTCATGCAAATCCTCGTGACTATGCCGGCCAGTTGATTTAATTGAATTTCCCCAGGAACTTAGGTATTGATTATGGGTTGGGCTCCCTCCAATGCATATCCCAGCATGGGACCCTTTGAAGCGAGTAGGTGTAAAACAATGGAATTGGCTCTCCATTGTTTGTATATACAAGCCTCGGCCCACATTGTCTGCTCTTAACACAAGCTTCAATTAAACCCTTTTGCCCTGCTTTCATAGATCCAGCTAAATGAAATATTTTCATAATTACAATATTTTACAGCTATTAATGGAGATTTCACATAAACTCATAAGGCAACAGATGGCCCCTTGTGGCCAGTTGAGAATATGAGACTCGGCCACACCTAGAATAATGGTTTATGTGCAATCTCCTTTAATATTTGGCACTTTTGGCTTTGCCCTCTGAAAAGAAATAAAACTCTTTGAGAAGAAAAAACTTTTAAACTCGCCAACTCTACAGTTCATTCACATTTCTGGATCTTAGTATCGGTAGTCATCACTTGTTTTGGATGTCATAAGTCCATAATACAAATCATGAGATACAAAACACACCAAAAAAAAAACACGTAGGGGAAAAAAAACCATGAGGATCCTTGTTCTCAACCGTCCAATAATAGTGCAAAAGTCAATAATGTCAATCTGGATCATGTTGCCCTTGCTTCTGGGACAGCCTTCCATGGTGATTCCAGTTGGATACAGCATACAGTAATGGCCTCTGGACCAGCTTTCCTGGCTTTCTAAGATTTTTCTTTATTAATGTGGACAGAGGTAGAGAAAGAAAAACACAAGTACATTTAAGACATATGCATTCAAATGAATGCTTGTCTGGTAAGTCTGAGCAGTAAGGACCTTTGATTAGAATTGCCATAGATATACTGCGACATAATAATGAGACCCCTTTCCCAGTGACATGTGTAACAATTTGAATGGTTATGCCCTTCAGCCAGGTGTCTGATTTCCATCCCCCCATCTTTCTTCCTCCATTGTCATATGCCTGCAAGTACCTCTGCCCCACCTTCTGTCGAATACCACGTTGTGTGTGTGTGTGTGTGTGTGTGTGTGTGTATGACCCTTCAAGTGTCCAGGGGGATTTTGTTGCCATCGCAACTCACCACTAACTCCTTTTACTGAAACTGTGTTCAGTTCAACCTTGTCTGGTGCCAAACATTTGGGCATATAGCTCCGTCCTTGGCTACCGTGTGTTAGCTACTGTGTGAGTCCTGCTTTTAGCAGGCTGCGGAAGAGGTCATCACTTTAAGAGTTCTCAGTGCAGATTAGGCAGTGTCGCCTACGCAGACAAAATAACTTGATTTCAGAATACGGATAAGTGGGATGTCACCAGTCACTAGTGGCTTCAGGAACAATCAAACTAAATTACTCTTAAGTACAATTGTACTATACTTCCTGCTATTTGCCAATCACTATGAGTCTCACCAGTCCCAGTATATTTATATGATATTCACGCAATGCTCTTTGAACTTAGTTATGGCACAAAAAAGAAAACTGACCAACAAAAAAAAATTGATCAATGACCACATATGATGACTGACCAATATTAGAACTGTAGAGAGGATTGTATGTCACATATACAAAGAAAATAGTCACATGACTGTTGCTAACTCCCAGGTGTTACTGTCATAGTTTGTAATAGCTACAATGACATATATTTATATAAAACAATTATCCAATGTCGAAAGAGAAGAAAAAAAAACTGATGGAACTTTGTCCCATCCCCAAAATGCTATAGGGAAGCTTTAATATTCTATATCAACATTTCTAACCATTTTAAATGTTCTCCATATAATGTTCCCCCTACTCCTCTCTTTTTTTTTTTTTATTTCACCCTAGTGAGATCAAACTCAAGAATCACCAAAAAAAAAAAAAAAAAATAAAGCTAATATAGGAAAGGAAGAAAAATAATAAGCATTAAAAGAAAAATTAAAAACAGAAAAATAATTAAAATCTTTCTTCCCCCTTTTTTTTGTAAACAAAAAAAATGACCGTAAAAAAAAAAAAAAAAAAAAGAATAAAAATGAGAGAGGAAAAAAAAATGAAACAAATTAAAAAAAAAAAGGATATTGAATCTGTATTTTGTGAAACACCAAGAAAAGCAATTGAAACTGCCTTCAAACATTGTAGTTATACAAAAGGTAACACTCTCTCTCTCTCGGTGGTGATTAACATATCAATTGACTCTCAGTGCAAACCCATTTGCAAGTCAAGCAGGCAACAAGAAGTTGTATTAGAGAGAGTAGGATCTCTGTTTAACCACTTGCCGACCCCGGGCCATACTCGAAAGACAGCTGCAGCGCGGTCGGCTCGTTCTGGGTGGACGTCCTCCCACAATCCTGCTCTCGCGCGCCCCCTGAGAACTTCCGCAGCCGTTTAGTATGTGATCGCTCCGTCATCACATGTAAACAAACCGGCGTCATTTCATGACGCCAGTTCCTCCCTCCCCTCTGTGTACCGATCGGTACAGTGCGAGGGGAGAGGGGGAGGGATCGGATGGCAGCACCGCTGTGGGCTGCATGTGTAGGGCCCACAGCGCTGCTCAGTGACAGTTGTAGTCACATCCATCCCTCCATGCTCAGCCATCCCTGCAATATACCCTGCAATATACTCTGCAATATACTCTGCAATATACCCTGCAATATATCCTGGAATACTCTGCAATATACTCTGTAATATACCCTGCAATACTCTGCAATATACCCAGCAATACTCTGCAATATACCCTGCAATATACCCTGCAATATACCCTGCAATACTCTGCAATATACCCAGCTATACTCTGCAATATACCCTGCAATACTCTGCAATATACTCTGTAATATACCCTGCAATACTCTGCAATATACCCTGTAATACTCTGCAATATACCCAGCAATACTCTGCAATATACTCTGCAATACACCCAGCAATACTCTGCAATATACTCTGTAATATACTCTGTAATATACCCTGCAATACTCTGCAATATACCCTGCAATACTCTGCAAAATACCCAGCAATACTCTGCAATATACCCAGCAATACTCTGCAATATACCCTGCAATATATCCTGCAATACTCTGCAAGCAATACTCTGCAATATACCCTGCAATACTCTGCAATATACTCTGCAATATACCCAGCAATACTCTGCAATATACCCTTCAATACTCTGCAATATACCCTGCAATACTCTGCAATATACTCTGTAATATACCCTGCAATACTCAGCAATATACCCTGCAATACTCTGCAAGTAATACTCTGCAATATACCCTGCAATACTCTGCAATATACTCGGTAATATACCCTGCAATACTCTGCAATATACCCAGCAATACTCTGCAATATACCCAACAATACTCTGCAATATACTCTGCAATATACCCAGCAATACCCCGCAATACTCTGCAATCTACCCTGCAATACCCCGCAATACTCTGCACTACCCTGCAATACCCCGCAATACTCTGCAATACCCCGCAATACCCCGCAATACTCTGCAATACTCTGCACTACTCTGCAATACCCTGCAATACTCTGCAATACCCTGCACTACCCTGCAATACTCTGCACTACCCTGCACTACCACGCAATACCCTGCAATACCCTGCAGTACTCTGCAATTCCCCGCAATACTCCGCAATACCCAGCAATACTCTGCAATACCCTGCAATACCCTGCAATACCCCGCAATACCCCGCAATACTCTGCAATACTCCACAATACCCCGCAATGCTCTGCAATTTTTAACCAGTTCCTGCCCGCCGTCATATGACATCCTTGACTTTGTGTGGGGTTATCTGAATGATGCCTGCAGCTACAGGCATCATTCAGATATCAGCTTTTTCAGCCAGCGATTCCCTACACCATAAGAATGATCATAGCGGCTAGCGGCTGTTCCACTGCTTGATCGTTCTTATAGGAGGCGAGAGGGGACGCCCCCCCTTCCCGCCACCCTCCGGTGCTTCTACCCACTCATCACTACGATCGAAGCCAGGATCGTTTTTTTTTTTTATGTCAGGCTTCCCAGCCTAGAGGTGAGATGCGGGGTCTTATTGACCCCATATCTAACTGTAAAGAGGACCTGTCATGCCATATTCCTATTACAAGGGATGTTTACATTCCTTGTAATAGGAATAAAAGTGAACAAAATTTTTTTTTTTTTTGGGAAAAAAGTGTTAAACTAAAACAAATAACGTAAAATGAACAATAAAAAAAATACATTTTAAAGCGCCCCTGTCCGTGTGCTCGCATGCAGAAGCGAACGCATACGTAAGTCCCGCCCACATATGAAAATGGTGTTCAAACCACACATGTGAGGTATCACTGCAAACATTGGAGCGAGAGCAATAATTTTGGCCCTAGACCTCCTCTGTAACTCAAAACATGTAACCAGTAAAAAATGTTAAAGCGTCACCTATGGAGATTTTTAGGTAGTGAAGTTTGGCACCATTCCACGAGCGTGTGCAATTTTGAAGGGTGACATGTTAGGTATCTATTTACTCGGCGTAACTTCATCTTTCATATTATGCAAAAAACAATGGGCTAACTTTACTGTTTTTTTTTTTTTTTTTTTAAAGCACAAAACAAAAAAAAAGCGTTCGAAAAATTGCTGCGCAAATACTGTGCAAGATAAAAAGTTGCAACAACCGCCATTGTATTCTCTAGGGTCTTTGCTAAAAATATATATATAATGTTTTGGGGTTCTATGTAATTTTCTAGCAAATAAATGATTTTTACATGTAGGAGAGAAATATAAGAATTGGCCTGGGTGCTCCAGAACGCCTGGAGGTGCTACCTACATGTTGGGCCTCTGTATGTGGCCACGCTGTGTAAAAGTCTCACACATGTGGTATTGCCATACTCGGGAGTAATAGCAGAATGTGTTTTGGGGTGTAATTTGTGCTATGCATATGCTGTGTGTGAGAAATAACCTTCTAATATGACAATTTTGTGGAAAAAAAAAAATCTTGATTTTGCAAAGAATTGTGGGAAAAAATGACAATTTCAAAAAAACTCACCATGCATCTTTTCAAATACCTTGGAATGTCTTCTTTCCAAAAAGGGGTCATTTGGGGGGTATTTGTACATTTCTGGCATGTTAGGGTCTCAAGAAATTAGATAGGCTGTCAGTACTTCAGGTGTGATCAATTTTCAGATATTGGCACCATAGCTTTTGGACTCTCTAACATTCACAAAGACCAAATAATATACACCAAGTTGTACTTATTTTTACCAAAGATATGTAGCAGTATAAATTTTGGCCAAAATTTACAAAGAAAAATTACTAATTTGCTAAATTTTATAACAGAAACAAAGAAAAATTCATTTTTTTACCAAATTTTCAGTCTTTTTTATTTTATAGCGCAAAAAATAAAATACCCAACGGTGAGTAAATACCACCAAAAAAAAGCTCTATTTGTGTGAAAAAAAAGGACAAAAATTTCATAGGCACAAGTAGGTGCCGTAGCATTAGCATGTTCACATCTGCTAGCCTGTCCTTTAAAGAATTAAAATTGTTTGTAGCAACTGTATCTCTGTTTGTGTGCACTGTGTGTGATCTATAAATTTTCCTTTCTTAGTTTCATGTAACTGATTTTGGATCACTTTATATGCACTAATTATGTGGTCCAGTTCAGTCTCCACTTTGGTTAGCATGTTTTTATATTGTACCACTTCTTTTTGGGCCAATTTGTAATTTTTAACATTTTCCTCCTGTGAGGCATTAACCATTTGATTAAGGGTAGTTAAGGTTTGTACTTGGTTATGTAAAGCTGTATTCTCCTTTTCCCTCTCAAAAATTGTAATATTTTTATTATAGACTATATCTTCAAATTGCTGTATTTTAGCATTCATAGCCATGCAAGCCGAATACATGCCTGCTACAGCTAAACCTTTGAGCTTTTTACTCTTTTTGGTTGTTTTAAATTGTTTTTCAAATAACTCCTGGACATAGGCCCAAGGGGATAAATGCAATTTAGCATCACAGGCAAATGCATTGCTCTTATGTTTAATAGTATAAGGTGCTACAAACTTTTCTAGACAGGACATGGCTGCAATTATCAACAAATAATATGCACAATTTGTAAGCTAGATTACGTTAAATGTTCCCCTGTACTATACAGTCGCTATAGAAGGAGGGGAAAAAAGAACAATAAACAGAAACTCAAATAGAATTCAATTCAGAAAATACAGTAAAGTATAAAAAATATTTTCAGCTCTCAATAAAACAATCTTTTCGCTTAGTGGAGACACACTAACACTAGCCTGTAGCCTACACACAATAGACTCTAGTTTACCTTGTCTGAGCCTACACCCGCAAAACAATAGACCCGGGGGACAAAAGGAACAATAGTAAGGCCACCGGGAATAAAATAGGATGGGTAGCCCTCCAGGTTTACAATAGAAAGGTAAACACAGCCTTGTTTATGCCAATGTTAAACCAAATTCAGTTTAAAAAAACAAATCTACCACAAACTCAGATTATCAAATTTTGTTAGGGTTTATCCTTTAAAAAAAAAATTTCAAGGTATAATATAGTATGCTAACTGCACCTTATACCCTATAATAATAATCTTTCTCAGATATTAGCTTCAGCATTCAGCAACAAGACTTTTTTGTACTTTAACTGACGCCAATGAGAATATTACTGCTTGTAAATTCCCACAGCTAAAAAAACAAACAAACAAATAAACCAAACTACTCTCTTGTAGCTCATTTTCAATGTCCTACACACAATACTATGCCTTTAGTGGACACACCATTTAAATTAAAAACAAAAATCTGTTGAACCTTTTCAACAAAATTAAGACCACCCTCAATCGATGAGGGTGGTCTTAATTTTGTTGAAAAGGTTCAACAGATGAAACACATGTACTCACCATACAGCACACTCAAACACTGGTTAATTTTCCCGCCAAGTTACTTTCTCCCCATTACATTACATTATAATGGTACTTCCAAAGAACCTTTTCAATTAAAATTACGGGATATTAAGCAAAACAAAATAATATGTGGTGTATACTCCCTCCTTTTTAGAGTTAATCTAATACCCACTAATAATTTTCCTTAGATAAACTTGTTGTGACCTCCAACTTCCAGGACAAACTGACTCAGTTTAAATTACTCCCAATAACCTTAATCTGCATTACACAAATCTCAGTATTATATTAAATACTTTCAGTCTTGTACTCTACTGCCGTGGTCGCCATCTGTTACCCTAAAAAATCTATATTTAAGATTTTTCATATCTCATAGATATGATGTGGGTTAAATGAGTTCTTTTCAACCAAGAGTGAAAGCTTCAAATATAATAACATTTATTAGGAAGCAGTTGAAAGTCTAGCTAATACACAATCATCTATCTATCGTCTTACACCAAGGAAGAAAATATTAGGTTGAAATAAAAACATTTACATGAAGGAATACAGAGTATATTCCTTAAAACAGTAATCTAAGTTACAAGTAAAACAGACCTTTTTCATAATTACCCTTTAGTTCCATTCTGATGGCTGCTGTTCCCCAGAGAGAGAGTTACCTTCCCTTGGCTCTGAGTATATCAAACCAGGCTGATGTCTCATTGGTTGGCCTAGTTTGGATCATGATTGGAGGGCTTACTCCATAAGTCGACCCCCTTTCATGCAAATCCTCGTGACTATGCCGGCCAGGTGATTTAATTGAATTTCCCCAGGAACTTAGGTATTGATTATGGGTTGGGCTCCCTCCAATGCATATCCCAGCATGGGACCCTTTGAAGCGAGTAGGTGTAAAACAATGGAATTGGCTCTCCATTGTTTGTATATACAAGCCTCGGCCCACATTGTCTGCTCTTAACAAAAGCTTTAATGAAACCCTTTTGCCCTTCTTTCATAGATGCCAGCTAAATTAAATATTTTCATAATTACAATATTTTACAGCTATTAGTGGAGATTTCACATAAACTCATAAGGCAACAGTGCACATGTGCATTATAAAACATTTTGGGGTAAAAAAAAATACATCTTGGTTTTTTAAAGTTTGTTATATTTCCAAACATAACATACACAACTCTGGAACTTACAAAGTTCAACATTGAAAAAATGAAGGCAATATCAGACATTATAGTGTCAAAACTGTGTTGATATTGCCTTCATCAGATGGGGTGATGTCACCCCTGTAAAAGCCAAATTTAGAAGATGCACACAAATTGTGAGTCAAAATGGGGATTTCCTTTCTGATCCCATGCCTAATGTCAACATGTGCTATCTCCAATCATGGGGGATCAATGGACATGTTTTGAGGGTGCAACCCCTTCCTCTCACCTACTAGAGTTGCGAGGAAGGGGTTGCACCCACAAAACACGTACCTTGATATCCCCTGATGGCAGATAGCACATGTTGGCACACTGTGTGCATCTTCCAAATTTGGCTTTTAAACTGTATTAAAACTTTAGTTAAATTTTCTTAAAAAAAAAATGTGTAATATTTTTAGGATTTAGATTCTATCTAATACATGAATCATGTTCTTCATTCTTTGTTCAATCTCCTTGGTTTTTTCCTTTGTGAAGTCTAAATCCCGACTACAAAACATTATGTCCTGATTAGCCTTTGTGCACTGTCACTGGTGAAATGAGTAGATTGTTCTTCCACAACATGCACGTCACCTAAAATAAAAAAACACACCATGTATTATAAATATGCAGGCATATATCTATTACCTGAATCTGTGGTGTCAGACACTGACCTGTTGTGGTGGCAATTTCAACCACTTCTTCCACCTCTCCTCCCTCCACATCCTGAGGTTGTGGTGTCCTCTGCCCCCCTTCATCCTGAGGTGGGGGTTCCTGGTGTCCTCAGATGTCCCGAGTCTTTTCTCCCCTATGAGAATGAAACAAAAGGTATACTTAGCACACAGATATTTGTGGCCAGAAATATGAATGTGAAACATTGCTTGGAAGTGGGGTACAATTGTCTGTTTGGGCAGAGTTCCAAGTTAAAGAAATGATTTATTCTCTTAACAAAGCTGGAATACTTACCTTTTTTGGACAACTTTCACACATGTAGACACCCCTAGTATCCACTGGATCACCTGTGTGGGACACCCTAAAAAGTATCTTCTGGTGTCCCACACTAGTGCTCCTGAGTCCAGATGTGTAAACAGCTGCTGAGTGTCCTCTCCTTACATTACACTGAATCAAGTTTGCAATTAATTCTAGTTACAAATACATTGAGACAACAATGTCCTAAACTTCTTTTAATACAAATTAGCATGACCAAATGTAATTAACCCTGTATCTGCTAAAAACATCGTATTTAGTTGGCAAATGAACGATGTGTACTGCGACCGATTACTGTGCCCACGAACATGAAAGTAGCCATTTTTAAATGTACAACAGTAAAGAAAAGCACACGGAGCAACATGCAAGTAATAATAATAATAGGAACACACGACAAATACGTACTTTTTAGAAGCACTCTTTTGATTCTTCTGTACTGATCCTGCTCCCTCAATTTCAGGTCTGACCAGCGTTTCTTCAATTGCTCTTTGGATCGTCGTACCGCAAAATTCCTGTGCAGACTCTTCACAACTTTAGTCATGATCTTGGCCTTTCTCACATTTGGGTTTAGGTAAGGTCCGTACTTCCCATCATAGTCGGCCATCTTCAAGATGTCCACCATCTCCACAAAGGACATATTTGAGGTCTTATATCTTCTCCTCCGGGATCGGGACGTTTCTGGCTCCGGGCTTTCCTCCTCGTTACTGCTATTATCACGCACCTGCTGTGTCTCTGCCATGTGCTCTCCCATTGTGCCGAAAGAGAAAGGGTGGGGAATATTCCAGAAAGAACGTCAGGGGCGTGCGGAGCTTCATGCATGCGCAGTGTACATAAAGCTAACACACTTGTGTCGTACGTATGATCTGTGTGCGCAGGAAGGAGGACCGGAAGCGCCGAACGTTATAACGAAGGTAACATCTTAACTTGGGACATCAGTGGCCTATACTAATTCTAGATTGAGGCCTATATTGGGATAAGATTAGGAGAGTTTAGCCTGATATTAGTGTTTTGGTCTTGTGTTTTGTCTTTCAGCAAATATTAAACAATTCAAAGACCCTGAATTCATGGGTCAGTTCATTGATAGATACAGGGATATGAGAAATTTGTGGGGGGGTTATAAACCCCTTATATCGAAATAAACCAGCTAGGAAGGCATTGCAGTTTCTGGAAGACCAGATTGAAGCCAGGGAATCACTTTCTACACTTCCCTCAACCCTTTCCTCAACCCCAGCTGTGGCTTCCGAGGACCAACCTGGGCCTTCCACCCTAGAAGAAGTGGAGGAGCCCAGCTGGAGCCAGGTATAGTATATTTTAACATATTTATTGTCCGAAAATTAGCGTTGTTAACTAGATGTTATTATTGATAACAAATGAATAATTTTACAAAAAGTGTTTTACATATTTAGACTGTGGGGCCAAAAATGATTGTGACAAGAATGAAAAATGCTGGGCTCAGAATGATAGTCTTTTTTATTTATTAACATTTAATTTGCAACAGTCATGAGCTGAAAATTGTGTGTGATTGATGAACCAAAAACTAAAACTATGTCTATTTTTCATACACAGGAAGACCTGAGCCAGGACGAGGCTCTGGTATGTGTCAGCCAGGAGGAGGCGGGGGTAAGTGTCTCCCAGGAGGTGGCCAGGCCCAGTAGCCTCACCAAATCCCAGGTGCCCCCCTCCGCCTCACAACAGAAAGGGCCAGGAAGGACATGGCGGAGGCAGCACTGGGCCTCTTTAAGGATGCTAATGTGGCCCTGAAAACACCCCCAATGCTAAAGAGGCCTATGGCTGCTATGTAGCTGCAAAATTGCAGCAAATGGAGGAGGGCCAATGCTTCATGTGTGAGAATATTATTTTTCAGGCCCTTCAGAAGGGGTTGAGGGGCCAAATTAGTGAGAACATGAACTTATGTGCGCTCACCCATCCTCCTCCTCCTGCCACAAGTCCACCTTCAGAGCCACAGCCTCCAAGGATGGCTGCAGGGAAGACTGCAGGGAAGCGTGGAGGGAAGGCTGCAAGGAAGACATGAAAGTGATGGCCTGGATTCAGTCTGGTCTGACAGAAGACGCAGGCTGTGGTAGTACTACAGCCCGGGGACATATATGTCATCTGCTGCTGTTCCTGATCTCTGGGAGTCCTGGACCAGATTGTGCTCCCTATTATATGGACTTCTCAGGCTACCAATTTTAATTTACAAAGAGTTGATGTGTGCCCTGGGGTACAAAGGCTTCGCAAATTCAATCAGTTTCTCTAGCATTGCCTTCCTCTTTATTTTGTTATGAGCCAGAATAAATGGAGATTTTTTAATATGAAAATACTTGCCTATGTGTTTTTCTTCAAAAAGGACAGTTTGTTTGTGAGTAGGCAGGTATATTTAAAAAATATAACTAACAAGGGACACCAACCAACCTCCTTGAGCTTTAAAAATACAAGATAATAATGTGGTTGTGGAAATTTGACACACCAAAACAAAAATTATGGAGATCACTAGAAAATAATTTAAAAATAATCCAAAAAACAGGAGATCTTGATTATAAATAAAAAAAAAGGTGACTCTAAAAAATAATTCTAAACATTATTATGGAGATCTGGCTTTAAAAACAAAAAAGATTATTCAGGAGATCACAAGAAATAATAAAGAAATAAGTTTGTCATAACTCTGTGTGAATATCAGCAGCAAAACAAATTCATTATTCTAGCATTATAAAGAACAAAAGAATGCGCTGCATTAAAAGATCCAATAATTTGCAGCGTGACGAATGTGCTATCTCCATTATGAATGCTAATTTTACCAGACCGATCGCTTCCGTCTTGTACTTGATTCGGAGCATGCGTGATTTTTTGCATGTTCAAATTGCATACAGACGATCGCATTTTCGGATAGGAACTTTTTCCGACAGAAAAATAGAGAACCTGCTCTCAATCTTTTGCTCACTGTAATTCCACCAGCAAAAGTATACAAGAGCATACACACGGTCGCATTTTCCGACCAAAAGCTCACATCGGTCTTTTGCTGGCGGCATTTCTGATCGTGTGTACGTGGCATAAGTAATTAACCCATGTTTTATTTATGTTTGGTATAAACTTTAAACCATATGTGTTAATATTCAAATTGTCTAGAAAACGATTTAACCCCTGCCAAAATAAATGTGAAATATGCAGTATTTCACCATACCTGCCTAAATATCAAATAGATTTGCTATTTTTCTCTGAACGTATTAAAAAGTGGAAAAAATGTAGTTACAGTTTTTTTAGGGTCTAGAATTGTGCTTTACATTGGATTTGTATACATTAAATTACATAGAAAAATCATTATTTCTTTTGCAAAAGGATCCAATTATTTATTCCATATTCATGAAGTAAAAAACTTTTTTTCTTTTTTTAGGTAAATTTCTCGCCATATACAAATGTTGTTATTTTTGGAGTTCCACCGATGGTAAGTTATTTATATTGTGCTATAGTGCTATGAAAAGTATTAAAGTGGTTGTTAACCAACTCTGCTACCTTTATATAATCCTCTTTGTCTCGTTATGCTAGATGCTCCTGTCTCTCTGCTCTCCCCGTCTGACAGCTGCAGCGGGCAGGGCCAAGATTCCCCCCCACTTGGTGTCAGTCAGGAAGAGAGGAGGAGAGAGCTGGCTGATCACGTGATCGCTGATTGGCGCACTGAAAGGTATAAACTGCTTTTTTTTAATAAATCACAGAGACAGGAACATCTAGCATAACAAGACAAAGAGGATTATATAAGATTCAAAGTTATTTCAGCAGCAGGAGGGGAGGGGGTGGGCACTTGACACAGAGCAGGCAGGCAGGGAGAGAGGACAGAGGAGAGACAGGAGAGCTGCGGCTGATGGAGGCACGTAAACTGACCACAGTGTCAGGGCTCAGCAGCCATGATACATCATGGTCAATTTACAGAGGGGAGGGCATAGCCAGGCAGGATCAGCCAGGTATTTCAGGTAATACAGGGGGCCAAATTACACAGCACAAGCACTGTGCTGTATAACATGCTTTAAAGGAACAGGATTCATTTTTTTAGGGTAACAAATGGTTTAAGGTCAATATAACATGTTCAGCGCATTCATGATTATTATTATTATTTGTAATATTATTATTATTATTACAAGCCACCGTGTTTGCCTTTCAGAGCAATGAGAAAAGGCTGGTACTGTGTGTGGGTGAGCATGTGACTCTCTCCCCTTCTTGCACAATGCTGTGCTACATAGTTACATGGTTACATAGTTAGAGGAAAAGAGATTTAACTGCCACATATGGAAAGGCTTCATCACAGTAAGAGCTGATGTGGAATAGACTCCCTCAAGAACCCGAAAAAGTACATAGGTGCATTTAAATCAACCAATATAATAAAATAAATAAATAAATAAATAAATAGAAATCCTCCATGTACAGAACTATGTCAGAAGTGTGGAAATTAAAGAAAATAAAAACGACTTGTCCAAGGGACTAAATCGGGGTCCCAATCTACTTGTCCTAACAAAATGAATACATTTAACCAAAACCAAAATATATATATATATACACATATACATATACACGCAGTGTATATAAATAAGGTTTTAACATTGTGCTGTTATCTCCTACTCACCTCTCTATCTGTCTCCAGCACCGTACCTGAGGACTAGCAGGGAAGGGAGAGATCTTGCAGTGGGACAAGCACTGATTTGGTGCTTGTCAGGAAATGGGAGTGTCGGTCTCTCTTAACGCTCAGAAGAAGGGCTTCTGCTGAGCAAGTAAATGAGGCACCGGCCCCAGTGAGAAAAAAAAAACTTTATTTTTTCAGGTTACCCTCGCACACGGAAGCACTTGGGTGCTCAGTACAAGCACATGCTGAGCAGCCAAATCAAGCTCCGGCGTCCGCTCTGTGAGGCTCCATTCACACTTGGGCCTTTTGGAATCACGGCAGAATCTCTGCAATTTATTCCATTTATCGCACAGCAAATTGCATAATGTGAAGCTTTTCACCTAAAAGAAGCTCCTGCTCCTTTTTGGGTGACACGCTTTATGCAATGCGATTTGCAGCACGATAAATCATACATCAATCGCAACAAAACTGCACTGCACTTTAGTTGCTATTGAAAATAATGGCACCTGTACCTGCATTTTGCGATTGTAGTGCGTTTTAAGATCGCGGGCAGAATTGCAGCGATTCTGCCACAATCCCAAAATGCCCTGGCGTGAATTAAAATTCCAAGCTCAACTCACCAGCCAGCGTGCTTCCAACTAAATTAACCTGTCTAATGCCCCGTACACACGGTCGGACATTGATCGGACATTCCGACAACAAAATCCATGGATTTTTTCCGACGGATGTTGGCTCAAATTTGTCTTGCATACACACGGTCACACAAAGTTGTCGGAAAATCCGATCGTTCTGAACGTGGTGACGTAAAACACGTACGTCGGGACTATAAACGGGGCAGTAGCCAATAACTTTCATCTCTTAATTTATTCTGAGCATGCGTGGCACTTTGTGCGTCGGATTTGTGTACACACGATCGGAATTTCCGACAACGGATTTTGTTGTCGGAAAATTTTATAGCCTGCTCTCAAACTTTGTGTGTCGGAAATTCCGATGGAAAATGTGTGATGGAGCCCACAGACAGTCCTAATTTCCGACAACAAGGTCCTAACACACATTTTCCATCGGAAAATCCGACCGTGTGTACAGGGCATAACAGTTTGCATTAAAAACAGGGGCTAAGTTAGCACACATTTGCAAATATATGTGTAAGCTGAGGAGGTCGTGCTAAGGCACTCCATTATTATCCGCAGTCTTAACTCTATACATTTTTGAGAGCCTCCATAGTAGAAGCACATGCATTATAATGGATTGGCAGAGGGCAGGTGAACCTGGAAGTAGCCCACCCCTCCTTAAAGGCACAGGGGCACACTAGAAACCCAGAACATACCACAATGGCAGCAAAGGTGTCCAGTGCACCCCCTCACCAGCATTCCAACAGTACAAACAAACGGCCACTGCCTCCATCTATAACGGGCCTTCACAGCAAGGAGCACATGGAAGGGCATGCGTTCCTAAGCTGCACAGCATATTGTATAGTGGCATTCTGAGATGACTGTTCACATGAATTATAGCCAGTTTTGCATAGAAGTGTCTGGAAGGCAGTTTTGCATAGAAGTGGCTAGAAGACAGATTTGCATGGAAGTGGATTGAAGGCAGTTTTCTAGAAAAGAGGATGGAAGGCATTTCTAGCATACAAAAGCAGATTGAAAATCACAGCAGTACTAAATTCACATGAAAATCGCACCAGAGCTGGCCAGAACTAGTTCTTGAGGGAGTCTTTTCCACATTTTAACAGCTCTTACTGTTATGAAGCCTTTCCACGCGTGGAGGTTAAATCTCCAAACATAAAAAGCTCCCTTTTAACATTTGTAATGACCTTAATTGAATAACTCTGCATCAAGTTCACTATAAGGACCACTTTTTATTTATACATGTGATCATATCCCCCTTATTCACCCCTTCCCAAGAGTGAATAATTTCAGTTTAGCTGATCTTTCCTCATAGTTGAAGTCCTCCATGCCTCTTGTCAGTTTGGTTGCATTCTCTCTGCAATTTCCCTAGTTCCCCAATATCCTTTTTGAGAACTGGTGCCCAAAACCAAACTTCATATTCTAGATGAGGTCTTATTTATCTTATTATCACTTCAGCTCCGGAAGGATTTGACCCCTTAATATGACTAGGCAATTTTTTGCGATATAGCACTGTCACTTTAACTGACAATTGCGCGGTCGTGCGACGCTGTACCCAAACAAAATTTTGAAAAAAATAATATTTTTTACTTTTTGCTATAATAAATATCCCCAAATTTAAAAAAAAAACAAATTTCTTCATCAATTTAGGCCAATATGTATTCTTCTACATACTTTTGGTAAAAAAATCGCAGTAAGCATATATTGATTGGTTTGCGCAAAAGTTATAGCGTTTACAAAATAGGGGCTAGATTTATGGCATTTTTATTACTATTATTTTTTTATACTAGTAATGGTGGTGATCTGCGATTTTTAGTGGGACTGCGACATTGCAGCGAAACCAGAGACACTTTTGACTGTTTTTGGGACCACTGACATTTATACAGCGATCAGTGCTATAAAAATGCACTGATTACTGTAAATGTCACTGGAAGGGAAGGGGTTAACAGGGGGTGACCAAGGGGTTAAATATGTTCCCTCATGTGTGTTTCTAAATGTGGGGGGATAGGACTTACTGGAGGAGGAGACAGATCGCTGTTCCTAATTACTAGGAACAGCAGATCTGTCTCTCCTCTCCTGTCAGAACGGGGATTTGTGTGTTTGTGCAGCGGGCGAGCGTGTCTGCTATGGCTCTTTAAAGGAGCCGAAGTACCAGTGTATTGATTTGCAGGAACGAGCTGACCTGCCGCGGTATAATGACGGTGGCTGGTCGGCAAGTGGTTCATGTATTTGTACGGGGCAAAATTATCTCTCTCTCGCTCAAGTCTATACTTCCTTTTAATACAAGAAAGTATTTTGCTTGCTTGGCATTTTATGCTATTATTTAGTTGGATCTACCAGAACACCCAAATCCTTCTCAACCGTTGGTTCCATCTAGAATGAATAATGCATGCATGTTTTTAGCCACCAAGTGCATAACTTTTTTTTTTATCTCAAATAAAGTTTTTATTGAGAACAAAAAGTAACATTACAAACATTTGTTCGGTCCAAAGAGATTACATCGAATATATCCTTAAAACACATTCAAATTTCCATTGCTGTACATCAAATCAAGGTTTCTAGGTCAATACATGCACCTGTTTTATTATTAACTCCTCACACCCCATCAGCAATATCTCACTAGTTGTACCTGAGTAATCACAAAATTCTATCCAGAATTAAATCCATCGGGGATGGCGATGGCATATCCAACCAGGGTGACCATCCTGCTTGGTATTTGCCTGGGCGTCCTCTATGTTGGAAAAAAAAAACTTCTCCAGACGTAGTATCATGCCCATTTGTACTACCCACTGCTTCCACAAGGGAAGCTCAGTCGCATTCCAGTGTCGAAGAATCGAGATACAGGCCTGAAACAGCACCCTGGCTGTGGCTTGTTTGGCTACTTCCTCCCACCTGAAGATCATCTATAATGCCTAAAAGGCAAGGTGTAGGATCCATAACAACATTAACTCCAAATACTCTGGAGAGGGTATCCGTAACCTTCTTCCAATATATATGTAGTTTTGGGCATCTCCATAGACGATGGATCAAATCCCCATGATCATGGGAACATTTGGTACATATAGAATCCTCTCTCTTCCCCATTTTAAATAGTCTTGCTGGGGTGAGGTGAACTCTAAGGAGAAAGCATTTGGGTAACATTGTGGGAGCACATTTGTACTGCCTGCATGGCCTCCTCCCACTGTTCCTCAAAGGCACCCACATTTTGCTCCCATCTATGCTCTGCTCTCAAAGGAAAATCCTTCACAAAGATTAACAACAACATGTAATAGTACCTGGAGATAAATCCCTTGTATAGTTCCACCTCTGACCTGTAATTAAATATAGGAGTGGACTGCGTGACCCAAATGCCTTCCCCAGGCTGTGCCCTAATAGCATGTTGTAGTTGTAAATAATAAAAATATTTGGATTGCGGGAGGTTAAATTTAGCTTGTAGACTAGGAAAAGAACACAATTGACCATTGTCAAATATATGAGACGTGTGCGTTATAGCAAAATACTTCCATCTAGCCCGGTATTGTAATGACTTCAGCTCTGGGTAGCGCCCATTACCCCTGATTGGGCTAAATCCGGTGAACCCATTGACCTCCTGCATCTGCCTTGTATTATTCCAAATCTTTTGCGTAAATCCCCAGGTAGGAAAAAGTTTATTGGACTTGCTGAATGCCAATGCCTCCAGTCCCATCTCTACACTCCCCATCCCTGACACATAGTGCACTACGCGAGCAGTGGGATCTGCTCTGGCACCCTCCTGAGACATGACACGTGCGATATGCTGCAGCTGGCCCGCTAAGTAGTAAAGCCATGGATTAGGTAAAGTTAGGCCTCCTCCATCCTGTGACCTTTGAAGTCGGGGGCTTAGACTGCCATATGAATGATCTAAATATGGAATTAATAATCCAAAAGATTTTTAAGGGAATGACCATTGGGGGTATCATGAAATACATACAGTAGTTGTAGCATAAAGATCATTTTTATGAGATTTATTTTCCCTACTACTGATAACTTAAGCATTGACCAAACTTTGATTTTATCCTGTATCCGAGCAAACAGTGGCGACAAGTTCAAATAAACATAATCTAGGGGTCTCGGGGAACATATATACCCAAGTATTTAAATTTTGGTAATACCGGTATATTATATAGGGCTGAGCCTGGGGAATCAGGAGTTACGTCCAAGGGCATTATGGATGATTTGGACCAGTTAATGGTGAGGCCAGAATAGGTCCCAAAATTGGCTATGCCTGTCATGGCTTCTCAAAATGAGTCTGTGGTATCCCCCAGTAGAAGCATAGTAACATCGGCTTATAACATCATTTTTCCTGTACGTCCCCATATCTAAAGCCACAAAAGGATGTATTAGACCGAATCAGGGCCGCTAAGGGTTTAAACCCTTGTGTGCGTCGAACAGTTGTAAGGCTCCGTCACCCCAATTGTCTGCCTCGAATTGTAAATTGAAGAACAATCTGCGCAAATTAATTGCAGTGTATCGTTGTGGGATAAATTCAGATCCGAGTGAACAAATAGATGAGACAACCCCATTTTACCTCAGAGCTGTCGCTGTCACTGTGTAAAAGAGAGATAGGACCCTGGATCTAGAGGTTCTTTACCTGGTTTTAGTAACAATACAATATTAGCTCTACACATGGAACTAGAAAGACACCTTTGTTTTCTGGCAATTTTAGGTACTTTAAGCAAACAGGAAAGAATAACCTCTCCATACTGCTTATATGCCTTTATGGGATGGCTGTCATCTTCTGGTGCCTTAGACTTTGGGAACGAACTGACCGCCAGCTGCATTTCCACCAGTGTTAATGAAGAGTCTAATAATTTCCTATGTGAATCTGACAATTGTGGTAACTCCACTCCTTGTAGGAATGTATGGAGGGATTCTAGGGAATATTGTTTAGACTGATATAGTTTGAAATAAAATTCCACTAACTCTTTCATAACCAGCCCCCGCCTTAGTGCGTAAAGCACATATCGAAGGAGAGGTCTGTTGTGATTGTACTATCCTCGCAAGTAGGCAGCCAGACTGCTCCCCCTCCTCATAAAAGGCCAATTTACTGAAGAAGCGTTTCTTATCCGCGGCCGAGGTGGTGAGCTAATTCAACCCCTCTTGTGCAAATACTAATTTCTCAAGTGACATTAGATGGATTGTCTGTAAATTCCACCACCAAACGACTTACCAGCTGCACAGCCTGCTTCTTTTGGGAGCCTGAGGCCTTTTTAATAGTGGCTATTTCTGAGATGAATACTCCCCGCAGGAATGCCCTAAATGCATCCCAGGATGTAAGAGGATCCCAATAGTCAGCATTGGTACTCCAAAATGTTGAAATCTGGGATGTGATGCGGGTATGGGATTGTATAAGATTTAGCCAAAAGGCATTTAGCTTCCATGGGGCCCTCTCTAAAGTGGATATGGGCTTGGAGTTTAAATAGACAAGGAGAGGAGAATGATCCGATATGCCTCTCAGGAAGTATTTCACATCCTGCACTAGGTGTAAGGCTTGTAGTGTACATAAGCAAATTGGAGTGTCATGGTTATGCAATAGAGTTTTCTCTGTTAGCTTACCTGTCTCCATGTGTTCATCTCTAAAGACCAGCTGCCTCTCACTTGACTGGTTTTATAACCTCTCCTCTAAGCATGGCCCCACCGCAGGCCCTATCAGGGAACCCTATATTAACCTGTGCACTGTAAGCCAGCAGTGCTGATCAACCATTGTTTCTTAGCCTCCGTGTGTACTTGCTGTGTTTCCTACGTCTGATTCCGGTTACCGACTTTGGCCTGTTCTCGACTCTCCCTGTCTGCTTGTTACCCTGACCTTTGGCATGTTATGTTTATCCTTGTCTGCTAGTCGCCCTGACCTTTGGCTTACCCCTTACTTCCCTGTCGTTCCAGCCTGCTGCCTCCTTCCTCTTCTCCTGTAGTCTACGGTGAGCGTGAGCTGTGAGACCCTGGGGGCCGCGACCTGGAGCCAGACTGCAGCGCAGTCCATCCTCACCACTAGAGGCTCTGGTGAACACCCGCTGGCTCTTAGACTCCGCACCCTGGAGAATCTATGCTCTAGCTCCCACTGGGATCCATGTTAGTTATCCTGTAGACCTGCTTCCTGAACCCACCCTGAGTTCCATCCGCAGCAGTCAGCCTTAGGGTCCACTACCTTAGCGGTGCACTTCCCACTCCTACAGAGTGCATCTGTCACCTGGTCTCAGGTGACCTGACAGTTTGATCAGCCATGGATCCGGCTGATGTGCCGCTACCCGCAGATGATCTGTTGCAGGGCTTAGTTCGCAGACTTGACACCCAGGAATCGCAAGTGGTGCGATTCCTTCAGGATTTGGCATCCCGTTTTGAACAGGTTCAGGCCTCATTAGGACCCCCGGTTAAACAACCTCAACCGCTATCTGCTGCTGCACCTATCGCACCAGTCGCAGCCACACATTCATTTCAACTGCCAGCTTCGGCTCCTTTCTCTGGGGACTCCAAGTCTTGCAGAGGGTTCCTTAGCCAGTGCACAATTCATTTTGAACTTCAGCCCCAAAACCTTCACATCCGATTGGGCGAAAGTAGCCTATACTATATCCCTCCTGTCCGGCGAGGCGCTAGCTTGGGCTGCCCCTCTGTGGGAACTGAATGATACAGTGGTTTCTAGCCTGTCTGATTTATTGAAACTTTTTCGGAATATCTTCGAGGAATGTCTCTGTCAAGAATCCGCTTCTGTGGGACAGTATGCTCTTCAGTTCCGCATCCTCACAGCTCAATTGAGCTGGAACAATGAGGCCCTAGTTGCAACCTTTTTACATGGCCTCTCTGATAGAGTGAAGGATGAATTAGCAGGAAGATCCCTTCCTGCTGATCTGGACGGTGTCATCACCTTGTGTAACCAGATCGATATTCGCTTTCAGGAGAGGGCCCTGGAAAAAAGACGTCAGCACTCCCCGTTCCTTAGGCAGCTTGAGCTCCCAGTCCCTTCTCTTCGATCCGAGGAGCACCCCCTGCCCGCTGAGGAACTTATGCAGCTGGGCTGGACCAAGTTGTCTCCTAAAGAACGCGCTAGGTGCAGAACTCTGGGCCTGTGCCTCTATTGTGGGGCCAAAGGTCATTTTCGTGACACTCGTTCTCTTCGTCCGGAAAAACGATTAGGGCTAATACATCTGGAAGGTGGAGTATTATACCCTTGAAGTATCACCTTCACCTTCTCATCTTCTTCTTTCTGTGTTCCTTCATGTCGGCGCTTCCTCTTGTTCAGTCTCGGCACATCTGGATTCCGGAGCTGCTGGCAATTTCATGGATTGGGAAACTGCATCTTCCATGAGTTTAACCCTTTTGCCCCTTTCAACGCCATTGGTGGTCTTGGCGATTGATGGCACTGTTCAACCAGGGGGTCCTATCTGCTTCCAGACCCTCCCTGTTAAAATGTCGGTAGGGACAGTCCACCAGGAGTGGATATCTTTCCTTGTCTTACCTAAGGCTTCATCTCCTATCATATTAGGTCTTCCTTGGTTACAGTTCCATTCTCCACACATTGACTGGACTGCTGGACAGGGCCTGGCTTGGGGTTCCTCCTGTTCCCCTTCCTGCCTACTCAAGGTTACCCCAAAAGAGAAATTCCCTGTTGCCACCATCCCAGTATCTTCTGCTCTTCCCGCTGCATATAGCGATTTCTGGAATGTCCCCTGCAATAGTCGCGCTGAGGCACTCTCTGGGTCATGTGGCACTCTGGATGAGGAGCCCACCTGTGAACTTGAGCCGATCATTCACTCCAGTTAGCATGGTCATTTACCTTTGCTTGTTCCTGGACCCTCTTGGACGCACACCCTGGCTGACTCGTCTACCAGTTCCACAGTCGCTACGCCCTGTGATGCGATTCTGGTGGTCGCTGCACCTGGCAATGCTGTTCAGTCGGCCTCTGCACCAGTTCAGCCTATGCTCAGTGAAGCTATCCAGCTTGACTTCTGTGACACATCACTTTCTAACCAACCTGGTCTCAGGGATCCACTGACTTCTGCCCAGTCTGATGATCCTGTGCTGGATGTCCAGCTCATCTTTAAGGGTCTGGGGGACCCTGCTCAGACTCCTGATGGTCTTCTTATGCCTTTACCCATTCCTAAGAAGCCTTTAGCCCTCAATAAGTCCTCTCGTCCTCTCCCTACCTCAGTTTCGGTCTCTGAGGATAATCTTAAGTACGAGGTTAGTCAAGTTCTCGATTCCCAGCGCCATAGAGGCATTCTTCAGTACCTCGTACATTGGGAAGGGTTTGGTCCTGAGGAAAGGTCTTGGATCACTGCTTCTGAGATCTTTGCGCCTCGTCTGTTGAGAAGGTTTCATCTGGCGGGGGAGGGGGAGGCCTCATTAGAGGGGGGGGTACTGTCATGGATATACAATAGAGTTTTCTCTGTTAGCTTACCTGTCTCCATGTGTTCATTTCTAAAGACGGTGCCTCTCACCTGACTGGTTTTATAACCTCTCCTCTAAGCATGGCCCCACCGCAGGCCCTATCAGGGAACCCTATATTAACCTGTGCACTGTAAGCCAGCAGTGCTGATCAACCATTGTGTGTTAGCCTCCGTGTGTACTTGCTGTGTTTCCTACGTCTGATTCCTGTTACCGACTTTGGCCTGTTCTCGACTCTCCCTGTCTGCTTGTTATCCTGACCTTTGGCATGTTATGTTTATCCTTGTCTGCTAGTCGCCTTGACCTTTGGCTTACCTCTTACTTCCCTGTCGTTCCAGCCTGCTGCCTCCTTCCTCTTCTCCAGTAGTCTACGGTGAGCGTGATCTGTGAGACCCTAGGGGCCGGACCTGGAGCCAGACTGCAGCGCAGTCCATCCTCACCACTAGAGGCTCTGGTGAACACCCGCTGGCTCTTAGACTCCGCACCCTGGGGAATATATGCTCTAGCTTCCACTGGGATCCATGTTAGTTATCCTGTAGACCTGCTTCCTGAACCCACCCCGAGTTCCATCCGCAGCAGTCAGCCTTAGGGTCCACTACCTTAGCGGTGCACTTCCCACTCCTACAGAGTGCATCTGTCACCTGGTCTCAGGTGACCTGACATGGAGAAGCAAGAAAATTGCTTCTGTAAAGGATATCTACACCTCCATGGGTGCACCCAGCCTACCTCCTTTATGAATTTCATGAGCACCGTGCTGCGAGGTCCATCTCCCGATAACTTCGGGGGGGTGTTTGTCCAGGGCTGGATCAAGATAGCAATTAAGGTCCCCCACAAGACAATGGAACCCAAGGGCTGCTAGATCAGTAATGTCTTCAAAACCTCAGAGTTAAATGGAGGCGGCACATACACAAATGCTAATATACATTTAAGCTGAAAAATGCAACACGTCATAAATATATATCTGCCTTCAGTATCTACCAATTTGTCAAAAACCTTGAAGTCCAGGGCCCGATTGATCAAAACACTTACACCCAAGAGAAGGAGGTATGAGTGGAATCAAATGCTCGTGCTACCCAGGCAAAGTTTAGACAGAACAGTGTGTCCACTGTAAGGTGAGTTTCTTGTAAAGCGCTGATAGCGGGCAAGAGTGCTGTAGAAATCATGGTGCGTTTAAGTAGATTTTAGAGTCCCCTAATGTTCCAGGAGGCAATAGGGATGGCAGCCATCAAAAGACCAAGTACAATAGGGGTGTCAGATAACAACACTGTGCAGTTGTAATATAAAAGGCCATTCAGGGTAGCACTCATGGGGTTCCCAAGCACATGGCCCGGGCAATGCATACTGATGGTGGATGGGGTCCAGTCTCCAATAATACAGCCATAGTCGACACACTTCCAGCCAATAACTAGTGTAGAACCAGTCTCTGAGGACATGAACATCTGTGCTAAGAAGCAATCTGTGCAGCCGCACAAGCAGCATAACAAAAGAGACTTCACTGTGAAATGCAAGGCAACTCCAGACTGCAACGTATAGGACTCTGATGATCCTATCCATGTGCAATGAAGAAAAAATAAGAAACAGAACAGAAAAAATATCCCTAAACTGAAAAAGTTCCAGGGAGGACAATGGGCCTCTCCTTTCACGAGGCCAGTGGCCAGATGCCATCTGGACCATCAAATAACAGGTAGGTATCACTTCCTGTGACATAACCCCATTCGCTCTTTTTAGTACAAGGATACGTTTTGTTCCCAGCTAAAGATGTCTGTGCATTGAGGCCCCATGTATTACAAACGGGCCGCTTACACCATGCAAAGATAGCAAAATATCAAACCTCTTCAGCTTCATCGCTCCTCATTGGACGTAAGGAGTGTTCATTCGCGTCCAGCCAATCAGAAGCCTCTTTTGCTGCTACAAAAAATTGTGATTGTCCTTTAGCCGTTATGGAGAGTTCTGCCTGAAATAACATGGCATAGGTCACCTGAAGTCCTTGAAGTGGTTTTTTAACCTCCACAAACCTAGCTCTTTTATGCTGTTCTTCAGCCAAAAAATCCGGGTAAAAGGATATTTTTACCCCGTTATATTGGATAGTCCGCTTCTCTCTGGTTTGGCGCAGAATACTTTCTTTGTCTTTATAATTCAGCAGACGGGCCAGGGTGGTGCAGGGTGGATGGCCTGGAGGAAGGGGTATCAATGGCACGCAATGTGCTCTCTCCACTGAATATAAAGGGGTGAAGACCTCCTTGCCAAACACCTCTAAAAGCCAATGCTCCACAAATTCTGTGGGCTCCCTCCCCTCCACCTTCTTCGGGAGCTCCACAATCTGGACATTATTGCACCGCAGGCGATTCTCAATGTCCTCAGCTCTCAGTTCCGTAGCTTTAGCCTGTCTTGCTGTAGTTTGAGTTTTCCTAATCAGCGGGGCCAGCTTATCTTCCACATCACTGATTCTACTTTCAGTTGTTGTGCGTTCTCTAATTTTTTGTAGGTCTTGGCGAATCAGGATCACATCCTCTTTCAGTCCGCCAAAGTGTTCTTTCAGGGTATCAACCAATGCTGTGCATTTAGGTTGTTCTCCCTCTTCCTCCCCCTCCTCTGAGTCAGGTAGTAGTTGGTCTGTATCAGCTATGGGGCCTTGTGCAGACAGATCAGGCACAGGCCCAGTTTGGAAATTGTCCGGGGTAGTGCACAAATCCTCCTCTATGATTTGCCCTGTGGGACTCCAGAGCTTCTGGGCATAGTACAGCATGTCCTTAGGAGGGTCCTTTGCTTTAGGAGTATTGGGCAGCTTACTCACTGTGTCCCACTGTTTGTCAGATCCACATGGCCCGCACTGGGGAATAACTGCTGAGGTGCGGTGTTGGGAGTGGAGCAATGCTCTGTCCTCCTTGCTTTTGCGGGTCAGCATGTCGGATTCGCCGGGGTTTCCTCCAAGTTAATGCAGGATATAGGCAGTGTACAGGGTTGTCACCAGGGTTGTACAGGTGGTCACCAGGCTGGGAGAAGGATTATGCCAGGATCGATAGCGGGAGCTCTATGAGACACAGCCTCTCACATGCCGCTCTTGGCCATGCCCCCCCAAGTGCATAACTTTATTTATTATTATTATTATTATTATTATTATTATTACAGGACACAGGCTTTTTTTTCTCAAAAAAGGATTTTTATTGGCATAAAAGGTAACATACAAGTTCAAAGAATTATTCATTCTTTAACGTTAGTTAAAGAATAAATGGGCTAAGTTCTCTTACATAAAACATCATGACATTCAATAGATATAATGCCAGACAGGCCTCGACAGCTTTCGCCTATACAAATCATGTACAGTTAACTGTCTCTATACAAGAATACGGTTCTCTCTTAACCCATTACCATATGATTTAACAAAGCAATCTGTCCATTACTAATTCTAGTGGGGATAATCCTGGGGTATTTAACCAAGGAGCCCACAACAGGTCGAATTTTCCTGGTCGGCCCCTGCGTTGGAATATATACTTCTCTAATCTTAAGGTGGCTCCCATCTGGGCTATCCAATAAAAGTTTAGAAGGATCGGTCGCCTTCCAATGTTGGAGGATAAGCTTATGGGCTTGGAAAAGAGCTCTACCAATAGCCTTTTTTGGGTTGTCTTCAATTGAGAGATCATCAAGAATACCAAGGATACATATTTTAAAGGTCCTGTGGGACATTGACCAGGAATACTTTATTAATGGTTGTGAGAACTCCCCTCCAATATAGGTGTAGTTTGGGGCATCGCCACAATAGATGAATGAGGTCCCCGTGGTCTCTAGCACACCTTGTGCAGTCAGCGCTTTCACTTATGCCCATCCTATGCAGCCTAGCAGGTGTGAGGTGAACCCTCAACACAATGTATAACTGTGACAGTCGTTGTGCTGTGTTAAGCGAGCACCCCTGTATTGCCTGTAGAGCCTCCGCCCATTGGTCCTCTTCTAAAGTACCCACGTCTCTCTCCCATGGGGATGTCACTTTAGTGGGAAAGCCAGCTAAGAATATTGATAGTAGCATAGCGTATGACCTAGATATGAAACCCTTAAAGTGAGACACCTCGTCATTAATGGAAGACAGGGGCAGGGGATTGTGTCCACAGATTATTTCCTGCTTGTGCCTTGACTGCATGTCGTAGCTGTAAATAAGGGAAGTACATTGAGGCAACCCAAATTTTTCCTGCAGCTCCACGAAAGGGAGCAGACTGCCATTAGAAAAAAATGTGAACCAAATGTGTAACACCATGCAATTGTTTGCCTGTTCGACTTGGCAAAGGATAGAGCCTCAATCCCTGTAACCACCCCGTGTGAGCCCGTGGTATGCTGTAAAAGGGCTGTAGTTGGATCCTCACATCCTTCCCCTGTACCAGGCCCACTAGGTATAGCTCGGCAATATGTTGTAGCTGGGCGGCCAAATAATATAGCCATGGATTTGGAAGGGCCAATCCCCCTGCATCCTTAGGTTTCTGAAACTGTATCAATCTAATCCTCGGGGGTTTTTTAAGCCAGAGAAAGGCCAGAAATAGGGAGTTAAGGACCCTGAATATTTTAAGTGGGACTACCATAGGGGTGTTATGCAGAATGTGTAAAAGTTGCAGCATGAAAATCATCTTGGTGCGGTTTACTGTACCTACCAATGACATTTTTAGTTTGGACCATATTTTAAATTTATCTCTTATCCGGCCTAATGGGAAAAGGCTAAGAGATATGTAATCGCAAGGCTGTGGTGTGACCCAAACTCCCAAGTATTTAAATTTTGATGATACCGGAATATCATGAAGTGTGGGGCCCTGCGTAGGAGCAGAGTCCAACATCATGATCGTGGATTTGCTCCAACTGATCACCAATCCCGAGACCCAAATTGCTAAATAACCGACATGGCTTTCTCCAGGGACCGTATCTCCCAATAGCAACATAGAGTCGTCAGCGTAGAGCGTAAGTTTTTTGTGTATCTGTCCGTATTTAAAGCCAGTTATTGGAGGGTTGGGGCAGCCATAGGCTCTATGGCAATGGCAAAGAGTAAGGGGGACAGGGGGCAGCCCTGTCGAGTCCCCCTATGTAGTGGGAAAGGGGCAGACACCCGACCTGCTTCTCTAATTACTGCAGAGGGAAACTATAGAGGAGTTGTACCCAGGGAGGAACACTGGTCTGAACCCAAACTTGGTCAGAGTGGCCCAAAGATATTGCCACTCGATGCTGTCAAATGCCTGTCAAATGCCTTGTGGGCATCTAACGACAGCAACGCTCTATCTCCCATGTTGTCTGCTTGGGATTGTATGTTAAGGAATAGCTGGCATAGAATAATGGCCGTGGACCTTTCCAGTATAAAGCCGGACTGGTCTGGGTGTATAATGGAAAAGATTACCTTATTGAGTCTCAGGGCCAGTACTTTTGCAAGGATTTTTATGTCATTCTGCAGGAGTGAGGTTGACCTATATGAGCCCGGGTCCAGTGGGTCCTTCCCTGATTTAAGCAATAGGACTCTGCTGGCCTGTGTCATAGAGTCCAGGAGGTGTTGGGAATCCCTAGCTGAGTTAAGGGTCCTAAGCAGTTGTGGTAGTGTGATATCCACATATTGTTTGTACACCTCAATCAGGATGCCATCATCCCCAGGTGCCTTAGAGTTGGGAAATAAGTTAGTTGCTATTTGCATCTCCTCAATAGTGATAAGGGTTTCTAGCAAATCATTCTGGGACTCTTACTCGTTAAGCACGGTGGTCCAATCCCCTGTAGGAATTCCTGCACCCCCCCTGGTGAATGTGTCTGGATTGATAAAGGTCTTAGTAGAAGTCTACTAGTTCCTGCATAATCAAGTCTGGGGTATTTACCACCTTTCCTATTTTATTTTGTAGGGCCCCAATAGAGGGGGATAGCTGTTGTGAGTGTACTATTTTTGCCAGCAGCTTTCCCGTCTGTTCCCCTTCCTCATAAAAGGCCATTTTATTGAAAAACCTTTTTCTATCTGCTTAGGAGGCATCTAACCGATTGACTGCATCTTGAGCCGCTATCCATGGCTCCCTCCCCCGAATTTGCAATGTATTCCGCTTCCAGGCGTCTCACCTTTCGTTTAATAGAATTAACCTCCGATATAAATAGTCCTCTTAGGAATTCTTTGAAGGCATCCCAAGCGGCATTCAGATCGGAGTAATCTGCGTGTCTCTGCCAGTAGGCTGTTATTTCAGTCGCAATTTTGGTATGGGAGGGAAAGAGATTCAGCCAAAAGGCATTTTGCTTCCATGGCGCTCTCGGCAGATTGGATGCCGATCTAACCGTCAGGCGTACTGCCAAAGGGGAGTGGTCTGATATACTCCTAGTTAGGTATTGCACCTCCTCAATATGTTGGGAAGCCGATGTCATGCATAGACAAATATCAATTCTGGATAGGGATAAAAGCGTTTTGGAGAAACACGAAAATTGCCTCTTCTGTTGGGTTTCTGATTCTCCAGGGATCAATCCACCCCACTTTCTCTATGAATTTTGCCAGGGTTGGTCTTGCCCTTAGGAGTCCCCCTACAGGTGGGGGGTGTCTATCCAGTTTTGGATCTAATATTTCGTTAAGGTCCCCCACTAATATTAAGGGAATACTCAGGTTGCCCAGTTGGTACGACAGCAGGGCACGTAAGACTATGGAATTAAATGGAGAAGGTATATACAGCAGCTAGGATAAATGTCAACTGAGAAATTCTGCATAACAAAAACACATATCTTCCCTCCCAATCAACCACTGAGTCAAGTAATTGAAAATCTAGGGACCGATGTATCAGTACACTCACCCCCCTAGAATAGGAGGTGTGGGTAGAGTGATATGCCCATCCTACCCATGCAAAGCCCACACATGACAAAGTATCTGACCTTAAATGTGTTTCCTGTAAAACACATACAGCTGGGAGGTGTTTTCTGATAGAGGTGGACACCATGGTCCGCTTAAGGGGATCATTCAGGCCTCTCACGTTCCATGAAACAATAGAAGTGCAGGTCAGAATGATATCCTACAATATTAATAACGGTACTGTAAATGCTCAGTCCAGGCTGCCCTCCGCTTTATCGTGGTATGCAGTGGCCTACCATAACTGAGATGTTCAAAGGGACCATCAGGTTCTGCAATACGTAGCCAGGTCTCAGCTGCAAAGGACAGCCTCACAACTTTTCCATGAAGGTGTGTAAGGACAAATGAGATGCTGGTAGCAACTTAAACTGAAATAATAAATTGCAAAGGGGGGCCCCTTGTAGGTGCTGTCCTATGTGCACAGTGGGAGGTATGCCAGGCAGATAGTGTTGCCCCTAAAAGCTTGGTGAACAGTGTTGGTGCCTCCCCTCTCCCGATGGGCTCAGGGTCTCCAGTAACAAAGAGATAAAAACTCGGTAACAGTACCAACAACAATTGGTGGGTGTAAACAGTAACCCATTCCGGTCTCTGCTGCAAAAGACAGGCAGTGACCAGTGTCTTGCAACGTACTTTGTACTCCAATGATGGATTTAATTGCATAGGAAATACTTGTGCTCTTTTCCTGATAAGAAAGGAGTATGATTCTCCTGGTCGTGTAAACATTCAGCCATGTTGCAAAAAAAAAAAAACAAGGGAAAAGTGAAATCTAGGGATTCACATCAATAGATTGATAGCTGGGGGGCGTGGCCGGACGTGTGTGAGGGAGGACGTGTGGATGCTGAGCTCCACACAGGCACGATCAATCCGTTGCCATCCCTGCCCTATTCCTCCTCTACAGGACCCCAGCACACCTGCCCTGCTTTCTAGATCCCCCTGCTATATTCCTGAAGGGGTCTTTGCTGGATTTGGCTGCTGCCTACTCTGCATGCGAGCCTGAGGCTCATCCGTCTCCACGGACACCGGCCGCCATCTTGGGGCCTACAGACGGCTCGGAGCCATCCGTTTCTGTGCCTGGTAACCCGAGCGACAAACGGACGCTCTGCCCTGCTCGCCTGGCACCCGTGCAGCTGGAAACCGAGGGCCGGGTGAGCGTGGGAGGATAGTCGCCTGCGGATCCCGTCTCTCTGCTCCGGATCCCCGAGGCCCGACGCCATCTTGCGGCCTGCTGGCCCGTTCCTCTCTGCCTCCTGGACACTGTGAGTAAAAACTCTCCCCCCCGTGTGTGCCCAGAGAAGGGACTCCACCGGTCACATTACCGGGATACCGAGGCCTAAGCCCGATTACTCGTTGGCTAATCCGGGAGGAGTGGAGTTTACACTGCAGGCTGTCCCCATTAGGAAAGTCCGCGGCTTCGGCCTAGGCCTGGAAGTGGTCGGCCATCTTGCTACACCAGCTACACCTACTCCAGCTCCATTCCACCTTAACCATCCGCAAAGTTATTTCCTCTCCAGAATTAACACACAGGAGGATTATTACCCATCTCCCATAGTAGCTTACAGGTTCTTTTTTGCAACTTACTACTATATTTGATTCTTGCAATATGACTGTAATATCTATGTAATCAGATGTTAATGAGGTGAGCCCTATCCAGTTATCGGCCTTACAGCTCCAGCTATGCCCGCCAAGACACCTAAAACCCGTTCCACATTAGGTAAAAGCTCCGGAAAAGGGCTGAAATCTCACACGGTTACCTCCGGCTCCATCCAGCAATATTTAGCTGGGGAACGCAAAGATCAAGCCAGAACCTCAAGACCAAGTGTCTCCCCTTTCTCCCATGCTGCCTCTGTGAGGGAAAGCTCTCCTGCCTCCTCTTATTGTTCAGATCTTATGGATGATCCTGGATCCCCCGCTGGCTCTGAAATGACGACTCTGATGAGTGGTCTTAAAAAAGAACTCGCTGGAATGTTTCACAGTTTGGAGAAATCCATTAAGAAAGAAATTACAGAGGTGAGAACTGACATGTCTCACCTCCTGGTCAGAGTTGAGGAAACGGAACAGCGTCAGGACTCCCAAGCAGCAGCTATAAAAGAATTGCAGGAGACTGTCACTCAGCTGGCTTTTGCTCATCGTGCCTCTCTATACAAACTCGAAGATCTCGAGAACCGTAACCGTAGAAATAACTTACGAATCAGAGGGTTACCAGAAGCAACCAGAGACAATGATCTTGAGCCATCAATCCGAGGCATTTTCAATACAATACTGGGAAACCCGGTCACTGACCCAATACGATTTGATCGTGTACACCACGCTTTGCGCCCTCGAAACGTGAATTCAGAACAGCCCAGGGACGTCATATGCCGTCTACACTACTTTGAAGACAAAAACGCCATTATGACAAAAATGCGGAACACTCCTAACATTGACTTTGATGGAGCAGTTATCCCCATATTCCCTGATCTGTCCAACGAAACCCTCGATCGCCGCAGAGCGCTGAAACCACTCCTTGAACATTTGCGCACATACGGGATTACGTATAGATGGGGTTTTCCAGCCTGCCTGATTGCCACCAAAAATGGCCATTCCCATACCCTTCGTTTCCCTGAGGAACTTCCTACCTTTATACAGGATGTACATCTTCCGCCTGTAGAGCTTCCAGGTTGGCAGGACCCCATCCCAAAATTCTCTAACCCCCTGGATCCCCATTGGCAGAAAACACCATCAAAGAGACAGCGCACGTCAATCCCTGGATCCGCACAAAAACATGGCTGAGTGATGTCTTTTTCTACTCATTCCTTCTCCCTAAATGATGATACCCCATTTTTTCAATGCCCTAATGGTCTTGGTTAAACACCTGGAACTCTCTTTTTTTTTTTTTTTCAGCTTCATTGGCTTAGAGGACTCAGACCTGACACAAATGTTTTCTGTCTATAGGGTATCTCATTTCGTAAGTTCAGTCTCACTGGGCCCAATGGGTTCAGCTGCACATTCTCTTACAGGTTTTGTAATGTTCAAGTTGTTATTGTTATTGTCTTGGTTCTTATAATTTCCCTTCCTCCTTATCTAGCTTATCGCTGGAGCTCACTTTGCATAATTATAATGTACTTTTTTTACAGGCCGAGAGCTGGCGGGGCGCCTTTCTCCCCAGGGCCTCTTCCTCGGTGCGTCCCCCACCCCCCCTCCCTTTTGGGGTTGGCGAGATCGGGCTGCCCACAGGGTTTCTAATCCAGACTCTTATTGGAGTATTGGATGGCCGCCTGCTCTCCCTCTCCCCACAGGGACCACTGCAGATTTCTGCGTGTCTCACCCGTACTTCCTACGATTGTGCTATTGCATGCTCATGCCTTCTTTATGTGCTTAACTCCTCTTCTTATACTTCTCCAAACTATCTCTTCTCTCCCCCCACTCTATCTCTCCCCTCCCTGTTGGCATGGGTGGAAATATAAGCGAAAGATTTCCAATCCACTGTTTCAATGGCTACTTTGACAATCACATCTTATAATGTCCGGGGTCTTAATGTCACCGCTAAACGGCACCAAGTAATACGTGAGCTAAGGCAAACCGCCTGCTCTATTGCCTTTCTTCAGGAAACGCACCTAACTCACACTACACTGGTTAGATTGACCTCACCCCACTTTCCACAGTGGTACTATAGTCTTTCGGATACCAACAAGGCCAAGGGAGTTGCCATTGGGTTCAGTGGTAGAGTACCTTTCCGCTTATCTGATATGCTTGCTGATGACTGTGGTCGTTATCTCTTTCTTAAGGGCTTCTTAGGCAACACCCAGTGTACGTTTGCAAACATTTATTGTCCAAATCATAATCAACTAACTTTTTTTTCACAAACCCTTACTAAATTATCACAATTTGCTAAAGGTATTATTATCCTTGCAGGTGACATAAACATGCCTCTTGACCCAACAATGGATACATCCCATATCATTTAAACGCTTAGCTTTTGTTAAGAAAAGACTCCTTGAATATCAATTAATAGATGTCTGGCGTCTTCTCCACCCTAAGGATAAAGACTTCTCATACTTCTCCACGACACACCAGTCCTATTCTAGAATAGATAATATTTTTCTAGATCACTTCCATCTTCCTCTCCTCAAATCTACTCATATAGGTATCGCAACTATATCTGATCATGCACCTGTGACAATGCGCATGACCATGCCCACCTTAATCCGTAACACCAATAGCTGGAAGCTCAATGACTCTCTTCTCTCTAACCCGACTGAAGTCTCCATGTTAGCCTCCCACTTGACGCAATACTTTAAAGAGAACATTCCCTCCGTGGCATCTCCATCGCTGGTGTGGGAGGCTCATAAGGCCACTATGAGAGGTCGTTTAATTGAGCTAGGTGCGAGGAAAAAAAGGGAACATGGTCATCAAATTGCACAGTTATTACAGCAAATAACAGACCTTGACAAACAGCATAAGCTCTCCCTCCATAGCTCTCACCTCAATGCCCTCACACTTAAACGTGAAGAACTAAAAAATCTCCTAGACCTAGACACTAAACGGAAATTTCAACGCATATCGCAGAAATTTTATGAATGGGGCAATGAACCAAGTAAACTACTTGCTAGATCCTTACGGGCTAAACAAACGAAGTCATTTATCCCTAAAATTAAACTCCCAACAGGGGAGCTTGTCCATGCAACCCCACACATTGCCAAAGCTTTTAAAGAATTTTATGCAGATCTTTATAATGTCACAAATGGCCTATCCCCCCTTTCCCCATCAGAGAGGCGTAAGCGTATGCTTTCTTATTTGAAGGCGGCAAATCTCCCTAAACTATCTAGGTCAGCCCTTGCGGAAATGGAAACGGATTTTTCAGTTGAAGAATTTCAAACAGCTCTGAAATCCTCCCCTTCAGGTAAAGCTCCCGGGCCTGATGGATACACTATCCTATACTATAAAACATTCCAAGAGATCCTACTCCCTCGCCTTACAGCCTATGCTAACTCAATCTCCCAATCCTCAGGCCTACGCCCGGAATCCCTCTCAGCCCACATTACTGTAATCCCTAAACCCGGTAAAGACCCTGCCCTTTGTAACAGTTACAGGCCAATTTCATTGATAAACGTTGACGTTAAATTATTTGCCAAGGTGATGGCTAACCGTATACTCCCTCTATTGCCTAGCTGGATCTCTGCAGATCAAACAGGTTTCATGCCACACAGAGAGGCTAAAGATAACTCCTTACGTACAATTTCTTTAATTCAATATGTTCAGAGGTGTTCCCAGCCCACCCTACTCCTTTCTACTGATGCTGAAAAAGCGTTTGATAGGGTGGACTGGGACTATCTTAAGATGACTTTACGTCACTTTGGTTTAGGCCCAAAGATGTATCACTGTATTTCTTCTCTCTACTCCGCTCCCTCTGCACAGATTCGTATAAACGGCTTACTGAGTGACCCCTTCACCCTACACAATGGCACTAGACAGGGCTGTCCCCTATCCCCCCTTCTCTTTGCCATTACTCTGGAACCCTTCCTAGCCACGATTAGACATAACATTGATATACATGGCATACAAATAGGTGATAGAATTCACAAGTACTCTGCCTATGCCGATGATATACTCTTTTTTATCCAACAGCCACGTATTTCTCTTCCCAACTTAATGTCAGCTTTTTCCACCTTCCAAACGATATCTAATTTCAAAATAAATCTATCCAAGTCTGAAATTTTGAACATAAATCTTCCCAGAGCAGAGGCAGCCTCTCTAAAACCCTTCTTTCCCTTCAAATGGGAACAGACCCACATGAAATACCTAGGTATATTCCTCACACCTAAACTGCATTCTCTTTTTAAGTATAATTATATCCCACTATTAAATAGTATTAAGGAGGATTTACGAAAATGGGCCGGTCTGTCACACTCCTGGCCGGGGAAAATAAATATCATCAAAATGAACATACTCCCTCGCATACTATTTCTTTTTCAGATGATCCCACTGGGGGTGCTTGTGGGGTTTTTTACTATCCTGCAAGCGATGATCTCCCGATTTGTTTGGAGGAACAGCCACCCCAGAATATCCAGAGACGTTCTTTTCCGTTCTAAGTGCTCTGGGGGACTGGCACTCCCAAATTTTAAGACATATTATCACGCTGTTATACTCTCTAGACTTACTGACTGGAAATATGCTCTTAATTTGAAACTATGGGTGCAAATAGAATATTCTCTGAGTGGCGCAGATCTTTCTGTTGTCCCCTGGATACCTCGAGCGTATAGGAACATTTCCCACACTACATCAGCACTCACCACATCCTCACTAGACATCTGGGACGCCCTACATAGGAAGCTTTCCTGGAGATATGACTCCCCACTAATGCCCCTCTTAAATCACCACTATTTCTTACCAGGCCTACTGGACCCAGGTTTTAAATCCTGGACCTCAGAAGAACCTTTTTTGTTACATCATATCCTCCACGCTAATGTAATTAAACCTCTTCCTGAAATCCTTTGCTCTAAACCGATTACATTTTTAGATAAATGGAGATTTCACCAACTACAACGCTTTCTAAGATCCTTCCCCCACCCGTTAAGAGGCTTACAAGATCTTAATAGCATAGAAGAAATATTCTACCCAAAAGATCCCCCATTACACGCTATTTCACTATTCTACAAAGCTCTTACTGACTTTCCTAATTCTCCATATCCACACTTTCTGGCTAAATGGGAAATAGATTTGGACTCCCCCATTACAAACACACAGAAAGACAAAGTCTTGAAACTCGCCCATGTCTCCTCACTGGCTTCAAAAATAGCAGAAGTCAATTACAAATTACTTACCAGATGGCACTATACCCCAGCCAAACTGCACCAAATGTTCCCTGACAGTTCCCCATTGTGTTGGAGGAGCTGTGGGAACAAGGCTACTCATGCTCATATCTGGTGGTGCTGCCCATTCCTTCGCCCCTTTTGGACCGAGGTTCTCAACCTTATATCTCAGATTTCAGATGTTAATCTCCCAAATGATCCTTGGACTGTCCTCTTTCATGCTACTAAAGAATCCATTGTTTCCTATAAACGTTCGCTCATACCCCATCTGCTGAACACAGCCTAATCCCCATCTTTTGGGGTCAATCCACAATCCCGTCCATAAAAAGATGGTTACAGAAGGTCGCAGAGGTTCACCATTTGGAAGACATGACTCATAGCATCAGGGGTACTTCTCAGAGACACTCTTTAACATGGGCACCATGGATAAAATTCATATCTTCACCCTTCTATAAAGATATTTTAACACAACCAGACTAAGTCTGCGAATATCTCCTCAGCCACTGGATATGGTCTCTTACTAACTAACTTAATTCTAAGGATTTATCTCCCTCTGAATGTGGATTATTCTTCCTCCTGAATAACTATATAGCAATTGATATTGCTACTCTAACACACGACACCCATGCCAACCCCCCCCCCCCTCCCTCCCCCCTTTTCCTTTTTGTGTTTCTTTTTCTATCCTTTCTCCTATCCCTACCTTTTTACTCTCTTTCCTTTTCTCCACCCATCTTCTTCTTATCTCTTCTTTTGAAAGCATTTTCTAATCACCCGCTCTATCTTGTTGCAATATTAATGTCTGGATTGAATTTCTTTTCTTTCTATTTGTTTATATAGAAGTAAGCTTTTGCTTAGTTCTTGGTTATATCTGTTTGTTCAATTCCTTTTTGCATCTACAAGGGCAATTTATTGAATACTGATATATGCTTGGAATATGTGCACTTTGAATCCCTTGTTTTCTGTTCAAAAGATTGCTTTCCATATGTTATATGTTTACTCTCTTCTTTATAATAATCTTTAATAAACAATTATTAAACACAATAGATTGATAGCTATTGCTGAACCGAAACTCAGTCCTCTTTTGCCTCTGGCCTTCCGGCTTGGCAAAACAGGTGATCATTCGCATCCAGGCCTCTGCTGCCAATTCAAAGAATTGTGCCTTGCCCCCCGCTATCACTCGGAGCCTGGCTGGGTATAGCATGGCATAGTTGGCCCGGAGGCGCTGGAGTCTTTTCTGCACCTCCCCAAATTTGGCTCTGTGCCGTTGTACATCCGCCGAGAAGTCAGGGTAGAAAGACACCCTCATGCCATTAAACTGTATGTTGCGCCTCTCCCTGGCTAGGTGGAGTATAATCTCTTTATCTTTAAAGTTAAGGAGTTTGGCCAGGAGGGTGCGAGGAGGGTGACCCGGTGGAAGGGGTCTGGATGGAACCCTGTGTGTTCTCTTTCCACTGAGTAAAAAGGTGTAAATGCCTCCTTGCCAAGCACCTCAGTCAGCCAGCTTTCCACAAACTCTGTGGGGTCCCTGCCTTCCGTCTTTTCCGGGGGGGCCTCACAATGCGGATATTGTTCCGCCTGAGGCAGTTATCAATGTTCTCATTTTTAAGTTCATTGGCTGTTGCAGTTCTGGCTGTGATCTGTACCTCTCTGAGAAGAGGGGCCATTTTATCCTCCACCTCACTGACACAGCCCTCCCCTGCTGTGGTGCGCTCCCTGATTTTTTGTATGTCACGGCGAATCAGTCCCACCTCCTCCTTTAGTCCCCCAAAGTGCTCCTGTAATGTCTGTACTGAGGCTGTGCACTTATGTACTGCTCTCAATATTTCAGCCAGGGTAGGCTGTTCAGTGTCATCCCCGTCCTCCTCCTCTGCTATCTCAGGGGAGAGCTCATCTGATACAGCCTGGAGGGCCTGTGTGGATGGCTCACCTGCCTGCTTGGCATGAAAGATTGTATGGGCTTACCTTGGTTGGAGTCCATAGTACAGAGATGTATGCTCACCCTTGCAAATACACACAGCTACCTGGGCTGTGAATTTGAGCACTGGGGCTTGGCAGGGAATTTACCAAAGGATTGTCAAGGTGAAGCCGTAGTCAGGGGATTCCAGAAGGCAGAGTTAAGGAGGAACAGAGCCAGGGTCAGAAGCTGTGGTTAGTCTTGGAACACTGAAACTTGAAAACAAGAACACAGGAAAACAGGAACCTTTGGCAATACAAGAGACAATGAACTGACCCCACCCTCAGGGTGAGGCAGTGTTTTATACCCAGCTGATAAACTGCCTCAGCTGAACCATGAGTGACAGGTGCTAATTGCAAAACAAGATCCAGAGTATAGCCCTCAGTGCTGCATGCAGGACAAGGCATAGTTGGAAACCAGGCTGAATAATGAGCTGAGGTGTGGCTCAGAAGCAATACAGCAGGACCAGTAAACAGAAAGTCAAGGGTTCAATACCTCCTTGAGCCACCTGGAGGGTGGCCACGCCTGGCCATTTACATGGCACAGTAGGAACCATGACAAAGATATCCGGAGTAGCATCCGTGGGGCACTCTGCAATGCCATTTTGTTTCTGGGTGTAATACACCATGTCTTTGGGCATATCTCTCCCCTGGGCTCTGGGAGTTGTGAGCAATGGCCTACCTGATTCTTTCTTGTCCCCACGTGTGCGATGTGCTGCCGCTGCGCCATTTTGAAGGTCATGAGGCATCTCATCCCCTTTCTGCTGTTTGTGGGTCAGCATGCTGTGTGCAGGGCTGGTGAGGGGTCCAGGAGGGTCCAGCAGTGTTCGATAAGGGATTGGGTGGTTCCAGTGCCGGATCGAGCCTTTGGATCGGCTGGGAGAAGGATCGTTGCAGGGTAATTGCAGGGAGCTCTGTGAGACACATCATCTCACATGCCGCTCTTGGCCACGCCCCCCCAGGACACAGGCTTTTAATACCATTGAATGTGTTATATTTTTCTCCTTCTGGTGATTGGACTCAAAGCTTTAACAATCTCTTATATAACCTCGCACACTCTGCAATCTTCAGGTTTTTGCTAGTGCATTTAGGTGATGAATGCATCTCTGTGTAAAAGCATATAGATAGTTCTAGTACATTCTCCTGTCAAGACAAATCGCAATCTGCACCAGGCCACTGCAGCAAAGAGTGTCAGCTTTTCAGGATCAGTGCCCCGCAGCTTCATGCTGCGGGGATTGTACCTGCAATTTGTGCAAAAGCGGGAGGGGGGCTAGCCTGTAATGTTGCGAATGCACTGGACCCAATGTACAAGTGACACACCTAGGTACCTGGTGCAGTATGTGCATCACTACTGAGTACTGTACAGGTCCAATGCTGTGGTCCACCTGTGATCCATAACTCTCCAGAGGGGGGATCGGCCCAACTGAAGTGGGTAAAGTTACACAGTGTTAGACCTAGGGATGCTTCCCAAGGTGTGGTAAGTAGAGTGCCGGCCCTTTAGAACTGTGGCTGTTGATTAGTCACTGACTGGGTACCGGAGCAGGCAGATAGGATTTATGAGCCCTTTAAGATGGCCTTACTTAACTCTTTGGGAGTGCTGGTCCCACTCGGCTGGGCATGCCCTCAGAACACTGCACATATGGCACACAGCAACCATTTTTGGTTCTCTGGTGAATGTACGAAAACACCCATTGCCACATTTAAACTTGAAAGGTCATATGTACAGGCTGCACCTGCTATACGGACCCTGCGAGCCGACGTATAGTTACGTGGTGTCGCGCAGGGGAGCCAACCTGCCACAGTACAACTGCGGCGGCTGGTCCAGAAGCGGTTAATGAAATGGCAAAAATAACACAGTTTAGGAATGTAGTCAAAAACAGAAGCCATGGTTTCAATGTCAGAGCAGGTAATCAGACAAGCCAGGGTCAGGAAACCAGAAGTCAGCAAAGTCAGGAGCAAAAATCAGGAACAGGAACTGGAAGAGAAGTCAGCCAGGCCAAGTCATACACAAGAACACAGGAAGCAACGCAGGAATGCACTTGGAGATCAATGACCACGCCAGGGCAAGGAGGAAATGAGCTAAGCTGCTTAAATAACGAAAAGGGTCTGGCTGTAAGCTGGATTTGAGAGGCAGGTTAATGTTAACCAGGTGAGTCACTGTGGTAACAACGAGTGGCTGGTAATTAACCGACAGCTGAGCAGCTTCTGAGCACTGAAAGAAAAGAGCTGCTCATTAAGTAGCTGGAGACCAGCCTTTACAGTACCCCCTCCTCAACAGCCCCTCCCCCTCGGGGGAGCACCAGGCTTGAGGGGAAAATGTATATGTAAACCACGTAAGTGGGCAGGAACATGTACGTCCGAGGATGGGGCCCAAGAACCCTTCCGATGAACTAGATATTGTATGTGTCCATGAAACCTACGGGAGTCAATAATAGATTGTGTGACAGGAGTCACTTTGGGTGAGGAGCCTGTGGAACCCAGAATCCCTTGGAGAGGTTGGGAAACCCTTGTTTCAGCTCCCCATGCCCCTCTAATGTCTAAGTTACCCTGTGTCTATTAGGGGCACAGGGTGACCGAGAAAGTGATGGACAACTACTTAATGGACACTGAGAATGTGGTTTGGGTTACTTCAAATGGGACAGTAATATTTATCCACAATATCTCCCAGGAAATATATAAAGGTTATTCCTGGTTTGTTTGATTCTGAACTATACATGTTAATTGAAAGAGCTGATCTCTGTTCAATGTAGGAGCCAGACAGTCTGCTACTGTGGTCTCCTGCTATTGCCCGAAGGTGTTCTGTGTTTATACTTATGATAATGTGTATTGTACCTTCTGAGCTTGAAGTTGGCAAGTTTGATCTGCAATGAGACCTCTGAGTCATCCAGGTGGCTAATTAACGTAATGTTTATAGTATATGTCGATTGTTGTAATTATGTTTCTGGTTACAGTTTGTATTGTTAGTAAGTGTCTGAGTTTCAAATAAAGTGTGTTGCAGTTTTGTAACTGAGCTAGTCTCGCCTTGTTCTTGGTTGCAATATGTGGGTGTAAAATCTTATCTCTGATGTTTAGACTGGAGGAGGCTGTATACTGACCGAAGCACTCAAGCGGAGTGTGCGACGGGTTTCATTACAGATTGTATCTCATATTCCTCATGGTTGTCAACCTGAACTGGGCAAGGGCTTGGTACTGAGGTGGTATAGCGGTCACACACCAGAGGTTTTAATAAGTAAACAGAATACACGTTGGAAGGAAGATCTGATGCGAAGGCCACTGTGTTAACCATATAGAGTAAGCGGAAAGGCCCAATATACCAAAGTACCAGTTTTAGTGAGGGATCACGGAGTCTGAAGTTATGGGAAGTACGCCAAACCCTCGCCCCAACTTGGTAGGAGGGTGCAGGTAGGGGAAATATGATATTTCCCCCTGAAGTAGATACGATATCCCTGTATCGACACTAGTTGGAGAGGGGTCAGGACGGCATGGCAAAATATCTTGTAAGCTAAGGAGGACGCTCGTGTCATCCCGATACCACCCTGCTACATGTTCATCATAGAATAGTGCACTGACACACCTGATAAATGTGAGTACCCCAGATGGGGATTTTTGCTTTAGTGAAATAAATTGTTTACAATGTCATTGCACTATTGAGTTTTTCCTTTCACATACCCCAGATAACTATGCTGAGGAACCCAGGAGCCTGACATTTTAAAGAGCCCAGAGGTGGTTTACATGCGTGGTTTGACTTCGCTTAATCGCAAAGTCGCACACTCCAAGATGAGCGTTTACTACCTAAGGGGGGGCACCTGAGTGAAGACACCCCAGCACGTCTTGGATCACACTTTTTATTGTTCCTGAATTACACAAACTTTTATCAGGTTACTAGAGATGCAGTTGGATGCGATTTATATGCACATGAGCACTTTGTCTTATGATCTGAATCTCGTATCCCCTGCAGTGTTGTTTATTTTCAGCACGGTCATTTACGACATATTTGGACACTATATATTACACAGGAGCACTTTTTCTATATATTATTTTTTTATGTTTATGGTTTTAAACTCAATACAATACACGAGGCACTTTGAATTGGTTTTGTGTGTTTATCATATCCATTTATTAGTTATATTAATTTGATTCATTTTACATAGTTATAGTATACACTACAGTCTATATAATTTTTAGAGCAGCATATTCAATTAATGTATGTAAGTTTTGGTTAGCCTGTTCTGCGACCCCATTGGACTGTGGGAGATATGCAGAGAAGAAGGAAAACTGAACTCCCAACTGTGCACAAAAGACTCACCAAAACCTGGACACAAACTGGCTACCCCTGTCCAAGATGTTAACTTTAGACCCATGGAACTGAAAGACATCCCAAACGAAAATTGATGCCAGTTCTTTGGATGTAGACAACTTCTTTAGCGGAATGCAATGTGACCTTTTTGAAAACCAGTCAACCACCATGAGAATAACTGTGTTGCCCTGGGAGTTAGGTGAATCCACAATAAAATCAATAGACAAGTGGGTAAGGCCTCTCTCCACTTGGTATGGGTAGGAGGCCCACTGGAAGGTGTGGGGGTGTTTTATTATGGGCACACAAAAAACAAGTGGCTACAAAGGCAGTAACATCAGAGCGGAGATTAGGCTACCAGAATTGTTGAGAGATGTAGACCATATGAATTGATTTTTCCCTGGGTGCCCAGCTGCTTTAAGAGAATGGTAGGTCTGGAGCAAAGCAGCGCAGAGATTCTCAGGGACAAAACAGTGGTCATGAGGTTTTCCAGGAGGAGAATGGATCTGAGAGGCTAGAATTCTCTCACCCAAAGGTAAAGTGAGACCAGTGCGAATAGTGGCCAAAATGCAGTTAGGTGTATTCACAGAAGTAGGAACAGACTCCACTTTTGAAAAGGAGGAAAACTGCTGTGATAATGCATCTGCCCTTATATTGTTCATACCAGGTAAGAATGAGATGCAATTGAAGCTTGACAGAAAAAGGGCCCACCGAGCCCTTCTAGGAGATAAACGTTTAGCTTGAGACCAAAATGTGAGATTCTTATGGTACGTCAAAATGAGGACCGGCACAGAAGTACCCTTCGAGGAGTAGTCTCCATTCCTTAAGAGCTAAAATGATGGCTAATAATTCTCTGTCCCCAATTTCTTAATTGCATTCTGCTGGAGACAATGTTTTAGAAAAAGTAGCCACAAGGATGCATAGAGCTCTCAGAGGTAGGACATTGAGGCAGGGGAGCGCCTACTCCAGTCCGTTTTTCTTTGGTGTCTAGTAAGGTTACTTTGTGTTATAAGCAAGGAAGCCCAGACCTCTGCAGTGTATTAATGTCATTTTACTACACAAAATGCTGTACATACAAAACTATTACAATTATAGGAATACAATACAAGACTGACAGATATACCTATAACAAGCAAAATGACTAGCAAATAAGCAGAAACTATGGTCTGTAAACAGTAGAAATACGCTGAAAAGTTACTCAGGTTAGAGTGGGTTTATGATGTCCGCAAGCAACGAGGATCTCCAGTTGCTGGAAATTAGGCGAAAGCGTCTTCAGATATAGCTTCTTCTGGCTGGCACAAACCTTCCTTGGTGTTAAGTACTTATAGAGTCTGCGTTGTCAGCCTATGCCTGACGACCTTTTATGTGGAAAATGTACCATCCCCACATGGGTGTGACCCCTTTCCCAATACTTGTTTCAATTAGAGAAACATTCTCTAATTCATCCTCAAGATGGCACTATGGTATCATACATGCCATAGGTTATATATATAGTATGTCAAAAAAGCCAAACTATTGTTTTCCCAGGTTAGAAACGTTTACTAATAGAACTGATCCAATTGTCAACTGAAATGCAACAATGGTATCTAAGTTCCCATTGTTTAAGGACAGCCTGTATAATTGTTACCAAGGCATTTGTTTGAAAAGTAGCCCCTCAAGCAAACTTAATGTTTGTTTTCTAAGTCTAAACAGATTCCTTTTTAAGCAAGTCTGAGGAAAAAAATCATATAAATAGATATATGTATCTATTTATATCAAACGCAACACATTCTGCCCTTGATTTTTCTCTCAGACTCCACACAGAAAATTTCTAACAAAACTCGTACTAAAAATTCATTTGTCTTGAATGCAATCCCCTATCATATTTCTGCCACTGAGTTGTTTCTGTCTTTTGCAAAGGTTCTTTAGAAAGTCCAGGCTTGTAACACATCAAAGGCCTTGCTTCTCCACAGCTCTTGTGGTATTCCTTCATTCTGTCCATCATGAAGCCACTTTTCTCTGGTCCTCCTATTCCTTCAAATTGAAAACAGTCCGTGGAGTGGAAAACAAAGCGGATTATGTGTTCTTTCTAATAACACATAAACAGTAGACTCCAGCCCTTCAGCTATAATCTCTCCTTTAACTGGCTTCTTGCCTTCTCTGATCAACAATTTGCCACCTGCCTGTATCTACTTCTGACCTTCCCAAAGAACATCAACAGGGGGGAGAGGAAATATATTGATATTTCCCAGAAGATCATTGCTGCTTATTTTGGAAGGTTTGATGTTATAGAGCCTCAATTTCCACTCTTGCTGAAAGGTAGCCACTAACCAGAGTCCCAGCCACTGTCCTGAAGCTCATCTGCCAATGCACATATAACTTCAAACCTTCCTGCCAGATTCCCCCTCATTCATAGATAGGCTTCAGCTTCAGATATGTCAATCTTGCATTCTATGACATGAGAAGCAGTAACTTGGCATACCTCCCAACCGTCCTGGATTTAGACTTATGTCCCGCAGTCCCGCTCAGCTGAGTGGTTTCCTGCATTGCCTTCACTGCCACTCACTCTTGTAGCAGGCAGTTTTCAAAGCTTATGAGCAGCTTCTAGATTGCCTGATCATTAAATAACATTTGCTGGGGCCCCATCCTACCATCAGTGGGGCCCCAGGAGTAGAGCGGGAACTCTTTTTGTGCCGTATTTGCTGACAGTTAGTTTAAAGGTCCGGGCTCGGGGCGTGGCCTGACACATGGAGCAGTGAGACATGCCTGCACACAGCTCCCGGATCCCTTGGCTCCACGGACCTCATAATGGCCAGTAAATCAGCTAAAAAAGGCACCAATAGGGAAAGACAAGCCCAAGGCACCGAAGGGCACCAGCGGAAACCATCAAGGGGGTGATCTGGATGATTATTTTGCCTGATCTCGGTCTGCTTCACAGCGCCGCCCAGAATCCAAGATGGCGCCGGCTCCATCGTCCCCAGCACACTCTGACTCAGCCCTGCACACACAGGTGAGCTCACATAGCCAAATCTCACTCCCTGAGGACTCTGACTTTTCTCCCAGGCTTACCAGGAGCCGATCTAATGTCTCCCTGGGTTCAGGGGAGGGCTGGGACATGGAGGCACAGATCAGATCCCTCCATAGCTACATCAAATCCCTGCCCACTAAAGCAGACTTTGAGCACTGTGTACACAGGATTGAGAAAGCATACAAGAAGGAGATCTCTGACCTTAAAAAGGACATAGGGGCACGCTTTGAAGATATAGAAAGCACTGCGGACAGTCTAAGCGACTCTGTACAGACGCATGACAGAATCCTCTCACACGGTCATGCTGCAGCAGCTTTCCTACCAACAAGACGATATTGAAAATCATAATCGTCGAAACATACGCATACGGGGTATCCCTGTATCTGTAGACCCCAAAAATCTACCTGCGGCTGTGACGGCCATTTTTGATCAACTGCTACAACGTGCCAAAGATGACCCCAACAAATTGGATCGTGTGCACCGAACCTTGGGTCCCTGAACCTCTGACCCCTCCTTCATACATGATACCCTGTGCCGGGTCCACTTTTAAAAGGTAAAGGAGAATATAATAAGAGCTGCCAGTTCCCAGCACTCGATCCTCTTTAACGACACCCCTGTGATGCTCCTTCCTGATCTCTCCCGCCAAACACTGGCAATGAGGAAAGCATTGAAACCACTTACACAGCTACTGCAATCAAAGCAGATAAAATACCAATGGTGATTCCCCTTTCATTTCCGAGTACACCACAAGGGTAAAACTGCCATCTTTCACACTTTGGGAGACTTACCTTCATTCCTCAATGAGACAGGGATATCCAAACCAGTCTGCTTGTAGTAAGGGTGTGCCACATCCCAAATGTAAATAGAAATGGAGAAACCCCCTAAGGGTGGGATTTTAAAGGCACTACTATAACAGCAATGTAAAAAGGTATATAAAGTTTATTAATCATAAGAAATACATGTAGTAAAAAGAAAAAACATACAGAACAAAGGATGCATAATAATTGTACAAACATGCGACATAGGATACACAATCCAGAAACCCTACGTTTCGGAGATGGACTGTAGTCTCCTTCATCAGGGATTTTTCTAGGAGGCACAGTGTCTATAAGATGTTAAATGTACAATAATCAATGAGGTTGTCCAAAGGCATATAGCTACATAATAATCAAATAGATTGTATGTAGTACTTACATCTTAGTGATTAGATAGGTACAAAAACCGTTAAGAATTTTGTGTCTGATCACTCCTCAGACACAACCTCCTTCCTTAATCAATGGGAAGCGTTAAAATGTGTGGTAGAGGGGGTACTTATACAGCATGGCTCTCACCTCAAAAAAATAAGAGCCGACGATATACGCCGCCTCCTTTCCACTATTGCGGAACTTGAACCCATCTATAAATGAGACCTAGACCCCACCAATTTTGTATAACTATCCAACTCTCGAGAGCTACTCCAACTTTTAGACTCGCATTCCCTAATTGCTAGAGATAGAGCACATAATCACTACTACTCACTCGCAAACAAATGCAGTAAACATCTGGCCCTCCACCCTAGACCCCCCCTGTCACTCCATCCCCTTTATCATCCAACCCAACCAAGACAAGATGTTCAATACATCAGGCATCTGTGCTTCCTTTCAACAATACTACTCACAACTTTACAACCTATCACATAAAACCCCACATACCCAGAATACTACCTCTGGTGACGACATGCGAGACTACATTGCAGCGACAGCGTTACCCACCATTGATGTATCAGACTCTTCAGAGCTTGATAAACCTTTAGCCACATCCGAATTTTTACAAGCCATAAAAGACCTGAAAACAGGCAAATGTCCTTGACCAGACGGGTACACTCCCAGATTCTACAAAACATTTGCCCCTTAACTAGTACCACTCCTAACAAAAACTCTATTGACGATTCCAACTTACCCTCTAAAGGGCTTCTATCTGCCAACATCTCTATAATACCAAAACCAGGCAAAGACCCATCCCAGTGTAGTTGCTATAGGTCTATATCATTGCTCAACATTGATCTTAAATTGTTCACAAAGGTATTGGCCACCCGCTTGTCCCCCCTTCTCCCGGGAGTAATAGATAATGACCAGGTAGGGTTTGTCCCCGGCCGAGAGGCAAGGGACAACACCACTAAAACGATTCACCTTATTTCCTTTATACAGCGCAAAGACCTATTTCTACACCGAAAAGGCATTTGATAGGGTTAAGTAATGCCTTTGTAGTCCCAGCCCTCTGCCACAGTACTAGTAAATGGCACTGCATCGGAACCATTTGATATCTTGAATGGTACACGGTCCCCTCTCCCCCCTTTTGTTTGTTATCATTATAGAACACCTAGTATCTGCCATACGCCAGACCGCCTCCATTCATGGCATTCAAATGCCTTCCTCCCACCACAAGCTATCCCTATATGCTGATGACCTTTTAGTCTATATACAAAACCCACATATCTCACTACCATTTCTATTCCTTGAATTCCGCCGGTTCGGCTCCTTTAGTAACTTTAAACTCAATATAGCCAAAACGGAGGCTCTCAATATATCTCTCCCTGCCTCTACATTGTCCCTACTGAAATCAAACTTCTCCTTTCAATGGCAAACAAGGGATATCATACCTAGGGGTTATTATCTCTTCTAACCTAACCAACCTATTTCTACTGAACTATGCCCCCTACTCTCCCGCATACGGAAAGACCTGGAGGAATGGGGTGGATCTCCCTTGCCGTGGTTCGGGCGGATCAACACTGTTAAAATGGATACCCTGCCCAAATATTTATACCTTTTCAAACTATCCCTGTCATAGTTCCCAAATCTTACTTCACCTCCTTACGCTCCCTGGCTATTAGATTTATGTGGAACCTTGGGCTCCCCAGAGTTAAGTACAAACTACTTACTCTCTCGAAGCTACAGGGTGGGGCTGGTCTCCCTGACTTTGAACTCTATTACAAAGCCACCCATGTGGCACATGTACTGGAATGGTTCCCTCGTCCCTTCCTGAAGACGTCGGTCTCAATAAAGCAAGACTTGGCCCCCGTGGATCTTAGGGCCCTCCTATGGGGATACAGACACGACTACGCCCACTTGCCCTATCTCCCACCACTAACGCTAGCCTCTCTTAAACTTTGGTATGACAGAGGCCTCAGCGCCATCTTATCTTCTGACCCATCCCCGCTGACACCTCTGTTTGATAATAAAGTCAGAGGAGGGGAATGTGGGGATTATGACGGTGCCAGGAAAAACACAGTATATTTTTTAAAATAAGTAATTTTTATTAAGACATATCATGTATATAAAAAAAAAAAATATATAAACAGAAAGATTACAAAATCAAGGTGTGCATAAATGCTAAAAACATATCTGTAGTGAACTTCACAGGGCTTGGCCTCATGGGTGTGACGGCCAATGCGAAGGGTAGGTATTTTAATTATCCGACATGTTTCGCCAGTGTTGGCTTCTTCAGGGATAGGTTGTTAATACCTAGAATGCTACAATAATTCTGTGAAAATGACATAACAATCAGTAGATGTAATCGAATAAATGATACAATAGAAAAAATATCATTTAAATAGATATATATATATATGTTTGCGAGCTGACAGTATAGACTGACCTCCACCACCACCCAAAGGGCACCAAGAGAAAGTCCCCACACAGCATCGGGCAGCCCAGAGGTCCCCATCCCGAAACAATCACCCAACCAGACATTCTATAGATGGAAATGAGATACCTGCAAGTCACCAGGGGGGGCCCCCACACACCTCCAGCACTAAACCTCCAGCCAAGATCACAATGGGTAGCTGCAGGGGGCAGTAAAAAGGACCTGGCCAAGTATGTATCTAAAGAGGTATAAATTATTTAGAATAAGATCATTTATCATAATGTCATATTTTTCTAAAGAAGTCATATAAGTTCCAATAGTTGGTGGAGAAAATTCATTGTATGGGACTAAAGAGTCTCCAATTAATGTACTTACAAAATAGTGCTCTTTAAAGTGAATGGCAGGACACCGATAAGTCCTTCAGCTTAGAGAGAAACTTTAAACAACAATAGGAGACGTATCTCTATGATTTGCATAAACAGGAGAAGAGTTTATGTGCCACTTGTAAGATTATCTGGGGGGGAGAAGGTATAATCACAAAATGCACTTTGGTTGATCCATAAGTAGATTGCACCAGCGAAAAGCAAGGTAAGTTCACACTTACCATTGAGTAGATATATAGCGAAATGCTGGGCTAAGTAAAGCCTGCAGCCAGTGATAACACTAGATAGGAAAAACCAGAAAGCAAAAGATAGTAAGAACAAGAAGTAAGTCTATTAAGGCGCCAAGCATTAAGGGTCCATACTAGTACCTACCCAGTCAAGTGGTGGTTGGTACGTCGGTGTCCTGTAACATCCCTGGCGAGTGTGCTGGCCTGGGATGCCGGCGTTCTTATGCCCCCCACACACGCGCGGCGTCTGACGTCACCGCACGTGTGAGCGGACGAAGGAAGCCACGGCGCATGCGCCCACCGCAAATCCGTCCCGGCCTACAAGATCCAGAGGGCATTGCGGTGGTGTCCATGGTGATGTGATCAGCATCACAGACAGGACGCGGTGTCAGACGCCGCATAGAGCGGAGTGATACCTGGAGAAGAATAGAAATTTCCAATGCGTCGTGGCTAAGGTGGGCAGAGGGAATTCCCTAAGCCCTTGGGTGTCCATACAGCTAAATGTGTCCCCGGTAGGAGGCTAAAAGTACCGGATAAAGTGCACAAACCCCACATCGGGAAGCAGGGACTCAGGGACAATAGAGAAACCAGAAAGGGGATTGAGAGGGAATAAGGGAAGAGAAAGGGAAGAGGGAAGAGATGGGCCAGAAGGTAGAAAGACAAGAGAGGAAAGAGGCAAGGGAGGGGGGGAAAGAAGAGAAAGAGGGGGATGAGGGGGAATTGGAAGGGAAAGAGAAAGCCCGAGCATCCGAGGGCACGGGGACGTCATCGAGGCACACAGAGGGAGGAGGTAAAGGTGGGCGAGAACAGTCCAGGGATATGTGTAAAACCCCAAAGAAGCGCCTGCACACAAGGCATGAAATTGGGACAGATTACAGAAGGAAAAATAAGGAGGAGGGGGGGGTTTTTTGTCCCTGGAGTGTGCTCACACAAGTCGCCCTGACAGCTCGCAAAAACCATACATAGATAATAGTGATAAAGATTCATAAACTACCAATCAAACAGAGAGGTCAAAATATAGTTTACAATAATGTACAAGATAATAAAGTAAGTGTCTTAACTGAACATAAATATACCGTGATGTATCCCATGATAAGAAAAAGTATATATTTTTTTTTTTTTTTTCCCAAAGGAAAAAGAAAAGGAAGGGAAAGGGGAGCTGTGTCCCAATCCAACATAGCCAACTTATGCATGGGGAGGGCTAAAGGGAGGAGTATGAAGAAAACACATAAACAAAGTAAATGAATACAGTAAAACTTGATATAGTCCACATCACGGAGGATTTTTTATAAGAAGGGTTTGAAACTAATATTTTCATTGAGCCCAGGATATCTGGTGGCATCCAAAATGTGTATCCACTTGGTTTCTAACTGTAAAAGTTTCTGGTCAATATCTCCACCCCTTACATGTACAGGGATGTGTTCTAATGCTGTAAATCCTATAACATGGGGATTAAACTCATGATACTGTGCTATATGTCGATTAATAGAAGTAGAAGTCTTCCCTTTCAATAAGGGCTTGATATGGTCTCGAATCCTCACACAAAATTGGCGTTTGGTTTTACCCACATAGTAACTGCCACAGAGGCATGTGGCAAGATATACTACACCAATAGTTTGGCACGTAACTTTATGTTTAATTTTGTATGTTTGGCCATTGGGAAGCGGTTTCTCGCATGTATCGTAGATGAACTCACATGTGTCGCAGTGGCCACAAGGAAATGTGCCATGCACAGTTGAAAGACACTCAAGTTTAGATGTATGGTGACTCACCGTGATTTTATCCCTTAGGGATGGAGAGCGACGGTAAGTAATTTGAGGCTGAGACTGAATGTATTTTTTGATGGTATTGTCTGCTGTCAAGAAAGGCCAAAATTTACATAAAATGTCTCTTATTTCCTTGTGATGTTGGGAATATTGGGTTATAACCCGGACAGGCTGGACATCATCCCTATTTTTGGTAGAAAATATCAGTTTTTTACGATCCAATTTTTTAACTTTGTTGAAGGCCTGCTTTAGCAGGTTATGACTGTAACCTCTTCTTTTTAGTCTTTCATAAAGTTCATGTGAGGCCTTAAAGAAGTCACCTTCATCCGTACAGTTTCGTCTGATACGCAGGTATTGGCTGTAAGGAATGCTGTTGAGCAATGGTTTGGGATGGGCACTGTCAGCATGTAAAATAGTGTTCCCTGATGTTTCTTTACGAAACAGAGACGAGGAAAGATTTCCTTCAGAGTCCAATCGTATTTCCAGGTCAAGGAAAGTGATCCTTGTCTGGCTACACTCCATTGTGAACTTAAGATTATACGAGTTAACCGCAAGAGTGTCTATAAATCTCGAGAGATGTTCTCGAGTACCTGTCCAAAAGAAAATGATATCGTCTATATACCTGTGCCACGAGGTAACGTGGCACAGGAAATCGACCAAGTCATGATTGGAAAAAAGGTCTTTTTCCCACCCCCCCAGGTACAAGTTGGCGTAGGATGGCACACATTTAGTGCCCATGGCTACGCCTTGTACCTGGAGGAAGTGGGAAGTACCAAATACAAAGTGATTACGTGTTAGGATAAATTTCAGGAGGTCAACAACAAATTGGTTGTATGCCTCAGAGCTAGGGCCTCTGTCTTGTAGCAGTTTAGAAATGACTTGAGTACCAGTATCATGGGGTATTGTGTTATACAGACTTTCTACATCCAAAGCCACCATCCACGTGTTTCCTGGAAGCTTTAGATTCTCAAGAACACGGAGAAGGTGTACTGTATCCTGTATATATGAAGGAAGAGCCTGAACATGTGGGCTCAGGTACTTGTCCACCAAAGCACTCGCATTTTCTGTCAAGCTTGAACATCCTGATATAATTGGGCGCCCAGGGGGATTTTTTAGAGACTTATGAAGTTTGGGCAAGACATAGAACGTGGGTATTCTTCCATCTTTGACATTTAGGAATTTCCAGGTGTTAATGTCTATGATTCCCTTCTGGTAAGCAGAAAAGATGAGTTCATAATATTCGCAAGCGTAATTTTCTATAAGTGTACGTGAGATGGGTCTATACCAATCAGGGTTGTCAAGGATGTTGCGGCACATGATTTCCAGGTATCACTCCGCTCTATGCGGCGTCTGACACCGCGTCCTGTCTGTGATGCTGATCACATCACCATGGACACCACCGCAATGCCCTCTGGATCTTGTAGGCCGGGACGGATTTGCGGTGGGCGCATGCGCCGTGGCTTCCTTCGTCCGCTCACACGTGCGGTGACGTCAGACGCCGCGCGTAAGAACGCCGGCATCCCAGGCCAGCACACTCGCCAGGGATGTTACAGGACACCGACGTACCAACCACCACTTGACTGGGTAGGTACTAGTATGGACCCTTAATGCTTGGCGCCTTAATAGACTTACTTCTTGTTCTTACTATCTTTTGCTTTCTGGTTTTTCCTATCTAGTGTTATCACTGGCTGCAGGCTTTACTTAGCCCAGCATTTCGCTATATATCTACTCAATGGTAAGTGTGAACTTACCTTGCTTTTCGCTGGTGCAATCTACTTATGGATCAACCAAAGTGCATTTTGTGATTATACCTTCTCCCCCCCAGATAATCTTACAAGTGGCACATAAACTCTTCTCCTGTTTATGCAAATCATAGAGATACGTCTCCTATTGTTGTTTAAAGTTTCTCTCTAAGCTGAAGGACTTATCGGTGTCCTGCCATTCACTTTAAAGAGCACTATTTTGTAAGTACATTAATTGGAGACTCTTTAGTCCCATACAATGAATTTTCTCCACCAACTATTGGAACTTATATGACTTCTTTAGAAAAATATGACATTATGATAAATGATCTTATTCTAAATAATTTATACCTCTTTAGATACATACTTGGCCAGGTCCTTTTTACTGCCCCCTGCAGCTACCCATTGTGATCTTGGCTGGAGGTTTAGTGCTGGAGGTGTGTGGGGGCCCCCCCTGGTGACTTGCAGGTATCTCATTTCCATCTATAGAATGTCTGGTTGGGTGATTGTTTCGGGATGGGGACCTCTGGGCTGCCCGATGCTGTGTGGGGACTTTCTCTTGGTGCCCTTTGGGTGGTGGTGGAGGTCAGTCTATACTGTCAGCTCGCAAACATATATATATATATCTATTTAAATGATATTTTTTCTATTGTATCATTTATTCGATTACATCTACTGATTGTTATGTCATTTTCACAGAATTATTGTAGCGTTCTAGGTATTAACAACCTATCCCTGAAGAAGCCAACACTGGCGAAACATGTCGGATAATTAAAATACCTACCCTTCGCATTGGCCGTCACACCCATGAGGCCAAGCCCTGTGAAGTTCACTACAGATATGTTTTTAGCATTTATGCACACCTTGATTTTGTAATCTTTCTGTTTATATTTTTTTTTTTATATACATGATATGTCTTAATAAAAATTACTTATTTTAAAAAATATACTGTGTTTTTCCTGGCACCGTCATAATCCCCACATTCCCCTCCTCTGACTTTATCATTAGATTTTTGGGATGAGGTGCTGTATCACACTGAGGACCGCCCAGCCACATAGTAACCTCTGTTTGATAATCCAACGTTCCCACAGGGCCTGGGAGCGACGACCTTGGGGCCTTTCAAACATACTGATTGGCCTCAAGCGCATTCTTTTGTACATCATTTACAGGGGACACCGGTCACGCTGGCAGGATCCTGTGATTAGCTCACCGCCCTGCACATGTCAACACTCACTAAACACCTACATGCTTCCTCCCAGGTACGCCATCCCCAAACTGGTTTTGAGGACTTGTGTTCCCTCACGGAAACTCCCAGACACCTTCTCTCATCCCTATATGGCCTACTACAGGCCCTAACACACAATCACTTGCCACATTACATCGGGATGTGGTCTGCGGACTTGGGTGAGGACATCTCCAGATCGGAATGGCAGACATCGTTCCACTTTACACATAAATCAACAATATCATGCTATTCTCAGGAAAAGAATTACAAGATCCTATCCAGGGTGGTACAGGGACCCCGCCACTTTGCACAAAATTTTTCCATCTTCCTCAGCCTTCTGCAGGCGATGTGATGCCTCTAATGGGACTTATCTACACGTCTGGTGGGACTGTGAGAGGATCCGCCCCTTCTGGACTCAGGTATTTGAATGTTATAATAAAATCTATGATGAAACATTACCAATTTCCCCAAAGATTGCTCTCCTCTCTATGCTTCCCGGGGTCTATTACAACACAAAAATGAAACCTACTACTTTTTTTATGTCATCAGCGAGACAGCTCATTCCATCATATTGGAAAACAACCACCACTCCTCCTTTGTCACGGTGGGTTTCGACCATGAATGATACCACGAGGATGGAAGAGATGTTGGCCCTTGATAATGACACATATGAAAAATATAGGATTTTGTGGTCTGTCTGGCTCCGCTTTTCCACCTCAGACACCCTAATGAACATGCTATCGAGCCCACTGAGAACATCTTAAATGAGAACCTCCCCCCTAAGGCTCACTAGCCCTTGTAGCTTTTGACCAGCCACCTTTTAATCTAATCTAACACTTATTTCCTCTAGAAAATGTCTCATCAGCAGCTCTTCCTCTAGTACTTGACTTTTCCCTCCACCCCTCTTTCCCTACTTCCCCGTGTTCCTCCAGAAGGGTGACAGTAACATGTGAGCTGGGGGCACCGGGAGGAGCGTTTCTGCTGCTATAAGGCTGACAGGAGTAGTGACAGTGGCATCACTACTCCTGTCAGCTTAGCGCTGGATGAAAAAAGTCAAATCAGGAGAGCAGGAGATAGCCCGGGGGAGGTGTGGGATGTGCTCTCATTCCTCTCCAGTTTTACGCTGTCACTGTAGCGCTCCTGCATTGGCACTTTCACTTCTGAACTTTACAGTTTGCTTATCGACCCCCATCTCCTCCCAGCAAAGGAAATAGCAAACTCTGTAAAGTGCTGATCTGACATCCAGTGGTGTATCCAAGTCACGCTCCCATGCCCCTTTAGCAGCGGCATCTCTCCCACCAGCTGCCCATAGAAAGGGTTAAAAATCAGCCTCCCCTAGGCTTCTCCTCAGCTCTGACATGTCAAGAGGTGGAGCCTAAGCAGAAGGACAAGATACTGCCGGTGCACGCTGTATCTTAGGTCTGTGTGTCTGAGAAAGGGGAGACTGCACTGGGGACACTCAGGACACAATTTGGGGTGGGAGGGTGGGGTAGAGTATCAAAGATTTTGCTGAGGGTGAGAGTATTAGTATTTGTAGTAGCAGGGGAGGGAGAAGATGATTATTTTTAGATGGGGGGGGGTTTGTGCTACTATGCTATGCACAAATGTGACAGCAAGGATAATCTTTGCTGCTCAAATAGCATCACACCCACAGCATATGTTGTCCCCTCTCCACTGCCTTTGTAGCATACGGGGAAGCGGTTGGGGCGGTAGTAATAAAAACGCATGACAGAGGTGCTGTCACGTACCTGATGATGGAGCCTGATATGCAGAGGACGGCCTCTCTTACAGCTCTGACTTGAAGCCCCTGATAGAGCTGACAGGGAGTGCCGAGATGCAGAGTCGCACGAGTGCTTGGCAGGATCGCTGAATTTGGAGCTGGATCAGAACTCCTGGCTGGACTAGAGATGTCTGTAGGAGTCCAAGAACAGTAGTAGGCAGGAAGCTGAAACAAGCAGGCACCGGGAGCCCACAGGCAGAAGTGCAGATGCAGCAGCAGGAGGGATGGTGGCACCTCCAAGGCTGAAGAGAAGGCAGGTACAGGCAGGCCGGGTCATACACAAGTAGGCACGTCAGGAACAGAGGCTGAGGCAGAAGCGGAGTCAGGATACAAGCCGGGTCGTCAACTGGCTGGCAGCGGAGTGGCAGAAGGAACAGGCAGATGCGGAGTGGAGGTTAAGCCGAAGTCAGATGCAGGCAGGAAACAGGAACGTCAGGAAGCAAGCTGGGTCACAACAGGAACGGAAGTCGGGTAAGTAATTGCAAGACACACAGGGAATGCTGTAGAGCAGACAGCACTGAGTCCAGGTACTGACCCTGTTTAAATAGGCATTTTGGCGCCATGACTGTCACAATTAGCACGCACAGATGCGCGCATAGGTGCTCGCAAAGGCGCGCAAGCGCACCCTAGGCAATCTCTCCACAGGAACTGAAGTTCTGTCACCACCATCTTGGTTGCTGGCATGGGCTTCCTGACAGATGTGCTGGAGGGGCCCAGTCAGGTAAGCTGTACGGGGCCCCATGATTTCTAACAGCGGCCCTGCCCACCCCATTTGTCTGTCAGGATCTCACACCCCCTGTCATTTCCAATTCTGGGTGTCAACATCCACTGCCTGACATACTAGTTCTATGGCATCTGACAGGTGGGTGATCTCTCTGCACCTACTGTCAGAAACCATGAATCAGACTGAGACAGAAGTACAGTTAAATCACACTTGTTTAATAATAATAAGGGATAATGGTCTTGCCAAGTAGTAGATGTGATCATTAATTCTCTGGCCTGCCTGATAGTCTTGCCCACTTAGAAAGACAAGGCACAGGCACACGTCACCTAGTACAGGTGACATGTGCCTATGCCTTGACTTTCTATGTGGGCAAGACTATCAGGCAGGCCACCACTCCTAAAGTATCACAATCCACATAGGGTTTTGGGCGAAATAGTTTGCTGTTGGGAAGGGTTGTGACTTCCACCTTGCTTGCCCAGGGGCATGGGGGGCACTTGTGACACCTAAAAGTGCCTTTCATAGCAGAACCCATCTGTGTGCCTCCACGATCATAATGACTTTGGTAATGGTACAGTTATCTCGTAATCAATAGACATGTGCAGAATGGAAAAATTTGTTTAGTTTCGGATAGATTCGTTATGTTACTAATTTTGTTTCTTGGATTCGTTCTGCAGTACATTTCATTTTCAAACAATTATCAACCGATATAAGAATTCTGTGTGAAGAATAGCTAGTTGTTAAGGAGCGGGCCGGCAAGCCGGCCGCCATATTTTTAACAACCGATGACTCATCAGCTGGCTTCCCCGCTAAGAAGGAATTGTAAACAAAAGAATGCTTGCAATTAAAAATTCTGAAAAAAACAGCGTGGGTTCTCCCCCAAAATCCATACCAGACCCTTATCCAAGCATGTAACCCGGCAGGCCAAGAAGGGGGGGTAGCAAACACCCCCACCTCCTTAACCATACCAGGCCACATGCTCTCAACATGGGGTGGTGCTTTGGGGTGGGGGGGGCATTCACCATAAAAGTGTAAAAAGTAAATAAAGACACTACACAAGTTTTTGACTATTCCTTTACTAAAAAAAAAAAAAAATGTAAAAAAAAAAAGTGTAGATCCATCGCCAATCACGGTGCCCGCTTGCACTGCCGGACCCAGAAAAAAAAACCTCCGGTCTCATTGAAGGCTCCTGCTGTGATGTGACTACATGATGGTGACCCCGCCCCCTTGTGACGTCATCTTCATTGACCAGGCATGACTCCGCCCTTAGCTATTTAAGAAATGTCAGACGGCAGGAGCCTTTAATGAGACAGGAGGTTTTTTTTTTTTTCCTTTCGGTCCGGAAGTGGTGCCTTGTGTCGTGATTGACGATGGATCTACTTCAGGAGGACTTTTTTTTTTTTAAATAAAGGAATTGTCAAAAACTTGTGTAGTGTTTTTATTCACTTTTTACACTTTTTTTGGTGAATGGGTAGGGATACAGTACTATGACTATCCCATGGGGGGGGGGGCGGGATCTGGGGGCCCTCTTGTTAAAAGGGGCTTCCAGATTTAGATAAGTCCCCCGCCTGCAGGCCCCCACAACCACTGCCCAGAGTTATGAGGGAGAGGCCCTCTTCCCCATCAACATGGGGTTAAGGTGCTTTGGGGTGGGGGGGAAGCCTGAAGGTATCGGGGGGTCCAAGCTGTTTTTTTTTCAGAATTTTTTTCATTGCTGGCATTCTTTTGTTTACATTTCAGCTCTCAGTGGGGAAGCCCGTTGACAGCTGATGAGTCACTGGTCCTTAAAGTGATTGTAAAGGCAGAAGGTTTTTTTATCTTAATGCATTCTGTGCATTAAGATAAAAAGCCTTCTGTGTGCAGCAGCCCCCTAATATTTACCTGAGCCCCATCTAGATCCAGTGATGTAGGATTGTCTTGGCTGCCCAGGACTCCCCTCCTCATTGGCAGAGACAGCAGCAAGGCACCATTTGCTCCTGCTGCTGTCAATCAAAGTCAGTTAGCCAATGACGGGAGAAAGGAGGCGGCTCCGTGTCTAAATGGACACAGGGAGCTGTGGCTCGGGTGCCCCATAGCAAGCTGCTTGCTGTGGGGGCACTCAACAGGAGGGAGGGGCCAGGAGCACCGAAGAGGGACCCGAGAAGAGTAGGATCTGGGCTGTTCTGTGCAAATCCACTGTTTGTTATTCTTAATTAAAAAAAGAGACTTTGCAATCACTTTAAGAACGCAGCTGCCAGCTTCCCAGCCCGCTCACACAGAATTCTAATCGGTTGATCATTTTTCGACCAATCCGAATTCGAATTGTTCTGAAAATTTGGAGTGTGCAGAGTACAAGCAACAGACAAAGGAAATCCAGGAGACAAGCCGAGGTCAGGGCGCGTAGCGAACAAGCACAGACGGTAAACAAAGCCAGGGTCGATACACGGGTAGTAAGACATAGTATAGACAAGTGATATGCAAATGGAAGCTCAGAGAACTGTGAAGTTGCTCAGGCAATGTGGGTCTTATATAGACAAGCAAACTGGGCCAGGGAGTGATGGAAGGGAAGGAAATAAAAGCCCACAGAATAGCAGACGACGCCCATAGGTGAGCACAGCCAAACCACACATGTGACAGGAATCAGGACAGAGAAACACTGCAGCAAGGAGGTAAGAGTGTACAAGAAGATAACTGCAGGCTAACTTGTGACACCAGCACCTAGACGCGGAGTTATCTCTTCATCTAAAAATCTTTCGAACTCTGTCAAAGGTGGGGAAAACCAATTGTGGACATCCTGGCCTAAAGTAACATCAAGGTAAACAAATTTGTAGCCAAGACCAGAGGTCCTGTAGCCTTTGAAAAAAATGCCCTGGTGATTCCTTGATTCAATTTCAAGCTAGACTATGCCTTCCCTCTCTGTCGCTGGCTTTAACAGCATGGCAGTTGAAACCCAAGTCCTAAAGGATAGAGGTATTTCTGACACTCTTTTCCCACCTTTCTCAGAGCAGGAAAATTCAACTCTTGTAAAATTTACCATTGTACATGGAAGGCTTACTTTGGCTGGTGCAAGGACAGAAAGCTGAGTCCTAGGGAATACTTCCTCACTTGTATATTTGCCTTTCTTCAGTCTGGTCTTGACCAGTAGGGATGAGCCAAACACCCCCCCGGTTCAGTTCGCAGCAGAACACGCGAACCCTGCAAAAGTCTATGGGACTCGAACATGAAAAATCAAAAGTGCTCATTTTAAAGGCTAATATGCAACTTATTGTAAAAAAAAAAAGTGTTGGGGACCTGGGTCCTGCCCCAGGGGACATGTATCAATGCAAAAAAAAGTTTTAAAAACTGACATTTTTTCGGGAGCAGTGATTTTAAGAATGCTTAAAGTGAAACAATAAAAGTGTAATATTCCTTTAAATATCGTGCCTGGGGGTGTCTATAGTATGCCTGTAAAGTGGCGCATTTTTCCCGTGTTTAGAACAGTCCCTGCACAAAATGACATTTCTAAAGGAAAAAAGTCATTTAAAACTGCTTGCGGCTGTAATGTAATGTTGCCCCCCCCAGCCCATTACCAGGTCCTTTGGATCTTAAGGGACCCTTTGGGTCCTTTGGATATTAAGGGGAACCCCGTATCCAAATAAATAAAAAAGGCGTGAGGCCCCCAGGCCCTATATACTCTGAACAGCAGTATACAGGCGGCCCCCGGGTTACAAACAAGATAGGGACTGTAGGTTTGTTGTTAAGTTGAATCTGTTTGAAATGTGGACATTTATTAAGTGTAGCTCCAGCCCAAAAATCTAGTTTTAAGCTTTTTGGATGATATAGGACAGAATTATCACCCCTGTAACATTTTTTTTTGCTGTCTGTGTCCCTGTTCAGAAGATTTCACCTCACTTTCTTTCCCAATGACAATTGGATTTTGAAAATTTTGGGTTATTAGGGAAACCAGGATTGGTGATAAAGCATCAGTTGGAGACACCTTTTTCCCATATTAATTCTTATGCCGCATACACAAGACCGGACTTTATGGCATACTTGGTCTGGCAGGCCGGAGTCCGTCGGACAATTTGATCATGTGTGGGCTCCAGCGGACTTTTTTTTCCTAAAAGTTCGACGGACCTAGAAATGAAACATGTTTCAAATCTTTCCGACGGACTCGAGTCCGGACGAAAAGTCCGCTCGTCTGTATGCTAGTCCGACGGACAAAAACCGATGCTAGGGCAGCTATTGGCTACTGGCTATGAACTTCCTTATTTTAGTCCGGTCATACGTCATCACGTACGAATCCGTCAGACTTTGGTTGATCGTGTGTAGGCAAGTCCGTCCATTCTGAAAGTCTGTTGGAGAGTCCGTCGGAAAGTCCGTTGAAAAATCCGCCAGACCTAGTCCGTCGAAAAGTCCGCCCGAGTGTACAAGGCATTACAGGAGAGAATTTCCCTTCCTGAGGGTAGATTTCCTCTGACTTCCTGTTGTCTCCCTCCGTTTGTAAGTAGGAGTCATTTGTAAGTCTGATGTTTGAAAATAGGGGACCCCCTGTATATACTATACGGCCTGCCCTATACACTCTGTGGAAAATTAGGTGTTGGTGGTACCAGAACACTGTAAGCCCTCACAGTTACTCTTGGTAGGCGCTGGAATGGGCCCTGCTGTGAAATATTATATCAAGAATTATAATTACATGCCCCTGTTAAAGAGGGGCAGAAAAATTGGGCCTTAGGCGGTGGTGGTGGTGGTGGCACAATGCTGTAAAGCCTCACAGATACTTTTGTTAAGCGCAGGAACAGGCCCTGCTATGAAATGTTAGATCAAAAATTGTAATTACGCGCCCCTGTTGAACAGGGGCAGAAAAATTGGGCCTTAGGCGGTGGCACAACACTGTAAAGCCTCACAGATACTCTTGTTGAGAGCAGGAATGGGCCCTGCTGTGAAATATTAGATCAAAAATTGTAATTACAATACAGTGCAGCCGTAGTGCAGTTGCTACTACTTTTCTGGTGGTGTACACAGTACACAATACAGTGTAGTGCGGTGTTGCAAAACAAAATACACATCATGACCAGAAAGCCACCAAGGAGAGGCAGAGGCTCACAGGCCACTAAAAGAGGGCAAGCCGGCTCTGTGTCTACAGTCAACAGTGCTGGTCATGGACATGGTGCATCCTCTGCCGGTGGCCGTGGGGCACACTTGTCCTTTTTTCTGCTGCTTGGCCGTGTTATTGAGCCAGAACATGCAGAAGAGTTAGTGGAGTGGATAACAAAGCCGTCCTCATCCTCCTCATCCTTTGTCACCCAGGCTCAGAGTAGTTTTCCTTCCTATGTAGCTGCCAAAGCGGCCTATTCCACCGGCTCCTTGTCCACAGTCACTCCTTCTGTAGCCCCACCATCATGCACGGAGGAGTCCTCCGAACTATTCGACCACAGTATCGGGTACATGCTGCTGGAGGATGCACAGCGATTTGAAGGCTCCGATGTTGGTACCCAGGTTGAGGAAGGGAGTAATGTCAGCCTAGAGAGAGGGGGTGGCCAAGAAGAACAAGAAACTGGCAGTTATGTTCCCCCAGCTGCAGCATAGTGCCAAGTTGACGAGGAGGAAGGACGAGGAGGAAGGGGATGATGAGGTCACTGACTCTACTTGGGTGCCTGATAGAATAGAGGAGGAGGAGGTACAACTCTGAGGCAGAATGTCCTCTAGGGGGCAGCTTAAGGGCAGCCACCCTACTGCATCACACCGCAGAGCTCCGCAGGTGCAGGGTGCTGCTGACTTCCCGCTGATTTTGAAAAGTTCCTTGGTGTGGGCCTTTTTGGACACGTGTGCAGCAGATCGCACCATTGTTGTTTGCAACCTATGTCTGAAGCGGATCAAGCTTGGGCACCACATGCTTGACCAGACATATGACGACCTCCCATGCAGTCTTTTTCCCGTATACTATATTTGAGATTTAATATCTCTCAGATATGATTTGGGTTAAATGAGAGTTATTTGACCATGAGTAAAAGCTTTAACACAATAACAACATTTATTGGTGAGTAGTTGAAAGTCTATCTAATACACAACCATCTATCTGTAGTCTACACCAAGGAAGAAAATATTAGGTTAAAATAAGAGAATTACATGAAGGAATACAGAGTATATTCCTGAAAACATTAATCTGCAAACATATTTAGTTACAAGTAAAATGCAGACTTTTCCCATTATTACCCTTTGCACCAAGGTTCCATTCTTAAAGTTTGTGTTTCCCTCCAACCTAGTCTGTGTATATCATTACATGCTGATTTCTCATTGGTTGGCATAGCGTGGCTCTGATTGGTGAGCTTCGCTATTCCTGGTTAAGGACTGGCTACATTTCCAATCCCTATATTTCGCATAAGTCAGCCCCCTTTAATGCAAATCCTTGTGACTAGGAGCTTAACTTGAATTTTCCCGGGAAGTTAAGCATTGATTACGGGTTGGCCTCCCTTCATTGCATATCCCAGCATGGGATCCTTTTTAAGTGAGTATGTGTAAAACAATGTGGTTTGGATCCCATTGTTTGCATACACAAGCCTAGGCACTGACTTGTCTGGTCTACCAGAGATTTCTGTGAAGATAATATGTTCCGCCCTACATAGATAAAAGCTAAATTAAATATATTCATTAAATATAAATAAATTAAATATAAAATATATAAATATAAATAATTAAATATAAATTAAATATATTCATATTTCCAATATTTTGCAGCTATTAATGTAGATTTCACATAAACTCATAAGGCAACAAGTCCGTAGACCCACATCAAAGAAAAAGGCAGACTTCTCCTTGCTCCTCATCTGGGATTTCCAACCCTACTCCAGTCCTCTCGAAAACCTGCACTGAGAGGAATAAAGGTATAGCAATAGGTGTCCCAAGTACTTGGAGCCAATCTGCTAGCAGTACACCACCATCTGATTTTAGCAGGCAAATTTCTCTACCCCAGTTGCTAAACCGTAAAAAGAAATTCGGTCCCAGTCATCCACATGCTCACAGTCTGAATGCTAGCTTGAATGCCAGCTTGGCAAATTGCTAGCACTGCAACTACTGCCTTTTTTGCTGGTATACTCTGCCCCCTTTTGTGAATTTGTGGAATGTGCTGTACCTCAGTTGCAGGTTCCAAAATGCCATTTCTTTTCACGGAAGGCCATTCCAGCTCTCTACCGGCATGTGGAAGGTAATGTTTTTGTCTTGTTGGACTGGGCGGTCAGCAGTAAGGTGTATATTACTGCAGACTCATGGTCTAGCAGGCATGAATTAGAACACAAGCTGCTAACACTCAAACATAAAGCTCAAAGTGAATAATATAATAATAGTGTAGCGCTACTAAAAAGTGAAAATAAATCACAAAAGATGGAAAATAAATAACACATCTAAAAAGAAACCAAAAAACAATATGAATTGGCTATGCTGAATATAACCCAGTGGGGGTGTGAGAAAGAATGTCCACAGAAAATCTTAAACTTCACTTACCAGCTGTGATGGACCCCAAATGCCATACAACAGAGGGATCAGACAGGCTTGGGATCTTATATTATGTATATCAGATGTTGTTGTATTCATCAGATGTTGCTCAGATACTGGACACAGATGGAAGAACCCGTTCAAGGTGGTATCCTCAGCTCCTGGACCGTGAAGGCTCCAAGTACTCCCCTGTTGAATAGCCATCTTCAACGATGTTCCGTGAGGGCTCCAGGGAATGATCATGTAATGCAGAAGGAAGGAGAAGGACTTCAAAGGTGCAGGTCAAAAACCAATGAGGTTTATTAAGAATAAAAGTTCAGATGGTAAACACCAATCAATAAAAGTGATCACAGGAACAGGTAAAAATTAAATAAAAGCAATGTGGGATACAAGAAATGCTAGCCCGACCGGTTTCGACACTAAGGGGTCTTCAACTGGGGCAAAACTGTATCTCCTCACATTGCCTATGAATATATACACTGGTATGGCACTGATCCGTCCCCTAAAGGGGCGGAACAAGACAACCAACTAAGTGGTCAGTATCACAAACATAGCAAACAAATTATTTAGTGACAATAAATCTTAATATATATATTAGTGTATAGTGAATACACACCAAAGTTTATAAGAAAAACCTTAAACTTTAATAGAAAAGGGAGAAAGGAGGTTGGACAAATGTTAGTGTGTTCCAAGCCTCTATATTGATTACTATCATGTGATGAACGAAAGCCAATGAAATGCACTGAACAGAGAACTGTCTCCAAGGAAGGATTCCACAAAGCCCAGCCTCTGTGAATTACTATCATGTGATGGACGAAAGCCAATGAAATACACTGAACAGAGAACTGTCTCCAAGGAAGGATTCCACAAAGCCCAGCCTCTATGTGAATTACTATCATGTGATGAACGAAAGCCAATGAAATGTACTGAACAGAGAACTGTCTCCAAGGAAGGATTCCACAAAGCCCAGTGTCAGAGGTAATACGTGCGCAGATCCGAAGCATCGGAAACGCGCAGCGCCACAGATATGACAGCTGGGCGATGGGGCGTGGCTTCTAAATAACAAATGGCCTATGAAATGACGAGACATGATGTGGTCATGTGACATACTAGTCACATGACACTAAACAGCATTTCCCAGAGTCCAGCGTCAGGTGTGGGGCATGCGCAGAACCGAACTTCGGGAAGCGCAGCGCCATCACCATGATAGCTGGGCGGTGTGTGGTAGGGCATACAAATTAGCCTATAGAGCAGCATCGTGGTGCAGTCATGTGACAACACAGTCACATGGCGCAACACAGCATATCATAGCATCTCAAAGTACGGAGTATAATCCGCCCCCCTCATGGGGCAGGGTGGTGGGTGGTGACAACTATTGGTGTATATTCGACTTCCGGAAGAAAAATAAGATCAAAACATAAAAGCATGCCGAAAACTTTGGTTAGAGAGTATATCTAGAATGTCTCGAGTCGAGACACCCCCCTTAAACAGGAGTCGCCTCTCCAATTCGGGACGAAACAATCTATAATCTGGAAGTGGGTACCGGTGGGGTCTTTATCATGATGTTCCAGATAGTGGCGGGACACAGTATGCTTAGGGCATCCTTTTTGATTTTAGCCAGATGTTCATTTACCCTAATGCTAAAATTCCTGATAATCCTCCCTACGTACTGTAATTTACAAGGGTAGAGGTAGACTATGTATCTGGTTACACAGGTTGTAAAGTGTTTCATGGAACATGTGCGTTAATTATTGAAGACGAAAAGGTATCAGTTCTTCGTCTACCCAGAACATTGTGCAGACAGACATTGCATTTTCTGCAGGGAAAATAGCCTTTACTTTCAGGGAAAAAGGCTACTCGTTCGGGGGAGCAATAACATTGGGAGCAATGTCGTTCTGTATAGATCGTGCTCCCCTAAAGGTGACTGCTGCCTTATTTGGGAGCAAGGGACCCAAAATTCCGTTGCTTTGAAGAATCTTCCAATGTTTACTAATGATCTTCTTCACATCCCTATGTTGGAATGAAAAGGACGTGAAGAAAGACCATTTCCATTTGTCATTTCCAGCCATCTTGGATTTGGGTTCCAGAAGGGTTGCTCTCTCGATCCTGGAGACCAAATCAATATCAGCATCCAGGTCAGAGGGCCTGTAACCCTTCTCTATAAAATGCTGCCTGAGAACCTGTGATTGAGAAATAAAATCACTTTCCTAGGTACAGTTACGCCTTAATCGAAGGAATTGGCCACGGGGGACAGATTTGAGCCACTGATGGTGGTGACAGCTGTCCACAGGGATGTATCCATTCCTGTCAGTAGGCTTAAAGAAGGTTCGAGTTTGAGGCGATTGTTGATAGCAGTGATTTCTAGATCGAGAAAATTAATGGTCGTAGTACTGGCCTCATAATTGAGGCTAATCCCTCGATTATTGTTGTTATGAAAGAGTCTAGAGAGGCGCGGTTGCCTTTCCATAGGAGGAGGATGTCGTCTATGTACCTGGCCAACATCAACAGCTCAGGTCTGTTGAGAGCTATAGACGACATCCTCCACCCACTGAGCCATGAACAAATTGGCTAGGCTGAAGGCATATTTAGCCCCCATAGCCACACCTTTAATCTGTAAAAAGAAATTGCCCTGGAACCAAAAATAATTATGCTTGGTAGCATATATCAGAAGTTCCATAATGTCATTAATGTGGATAGGTGGAAGAGATGAATTTTTCTTTAGATAGAATTCCATAGCTGAGAGACCCAAGTTAAGCAGACACATCAGCCGTGACCAAAATTATATCATCATGGTATGTGACTTTTTCCAGAAGTCGAATGGTATCACCAGTATCTTTTAGATAAGATGGGATGAGTCTTACTAAAGGTTGAAGGTAGTGGTCTATGTATTTCCCAATCCTAGATGTAACTGAATTGATCCCACTAACTATCGGACGGCCAGGTGGATTTGTGGGATCCTTGTGGATCTTGGGCAGCTGATAGATAATAGGAATACGGGGTGCTAATGGCACCAAAAACTTTTTTTCTTTTTTGTTTAGAATATTCAAAGAGAAACCCTCATTGACAATCTCCACCAGAGCTTTCTTAGCTTGGTAGCTGGCTATAGGTGGTATGATCATCCAGTAGCCTCTTCATTTCCTGAATGTAAGATATTTTATCAAGTATAACAATTCCACCCCCTTTATCTGCGGGGCGGATAATGAGGTTTTTCTGTTCACACAGGGTTTTTAGGCCTGTCTTTATCTGAGGGTCTTGGTGAATTCTTTTAGTGGGCAGTTTCTCCAAGTCTTCCAAAACTAAATTGCGAAAGACATTGATGGCTGGAGCCGTGTTGCCAGGCGGGTTAAAAAGGGAAGGGTTGGATAATCCAGAGTGTGCTACATCGCTTGATGTGTGCACACTAGAGGCATTAATTGGAGTGGAAAGAAAATGTCTCTGAATATTGAGCTTCCGAACGTATTTTTGTACGTCGATAAACGTATCAAATTTGTTGATTTTTCTAGGTGGAACAAATTTAAGGCCCTTGTCTAGAATATATTTTTCTTCATCTGAGAGTATGACTGAACTTAGATTAAAAATGCCTGCTCCTACTGGGTTCTTTTCCTTTTTCCGCTGGAGGCGCCACCCCCCTCTGGTGCCTCGTTTGGTTTTAGGCTTCCAGAGTGGTTGGGGGTGGGTCTGGGAAAATTCTGATGGTATGCTGGTCCTGGATAATTGTGGTTATAATTATATGGGGTGTCCGAGTAACCCTCATTGTCATGGTTCATATATGAATATGAGTCGTGATAGGTCTCATAGGGGTCGGCATCCCGAAGGGGGGCAAACCGATTATGGGTACGTATGGGGGTGTTATATTGCTATGCACCTCTCCCATAACCTGATCTGTCGTTGCGCCAGTTTCTGGGTGGTCCATCTGAGTGGTTGGGATAATATGAGTTATCCTTGTTCACATAGTGGCCACCCCTATTCCTACTGGGACCCCCTCTGCCTCTATTGTGAGAAGTGTAACCACCCCGTGATTTATCATCTCGATGTGGGGTGTTTCTTATCCTATTGCCAGGGGTATGGGTAGTACCCCTATCCATAGGATATGCCGGGGTGGGTGGAGGGGTTTGTAATACTGACCACTTAATTGGTTGTCTTGTTCCACCCCTTTAGGGGACGGATCAGTGCCATACCAGTGTATATATTCATAGGCAATGTGAGGAGATACAGTTTTGCCCCAGTTGAAGACCCCTTAGTGTCGAAACCGGTCGGGCTAGCATTTCTTGTATCCCACATTGCTTTTATTTAATTTTTACCTGTTCCTGTGATCACTTTTATTGATTGGTGTTTACCATCTGAACTTTTATTCTTAATAAACCTCATTGGTTTTTGACTTGCACCATTGGAGTCCTTCTTCCTTCTGCTTTACATGATCATTCCCTGGAGCCCTCACGGAACATCGTTGAAGATGACTATTCAATAGGGGAATACTTGGAGCCTTCACGGTCCAGGAGCTGAGGATACCACCTTGAACGGGTTCTTCCATCTGTGTCCAGTATCTGAGCGACATCTGATGAATACAACATCATCTGATATACATAATATAAGATCCCAAGCCTGTCTGATCCCTCTGTCGTATGGCATTTGGGGTCCATCACAGCTGGTAAGAGTACCCATTTATATCTTGAGTTCCGCTGTTGTTGACTACAGACAAGCCTTACACTGATTATCTCACGATTGGGATTACTTTCACCAGAGGAATATACCATTTAAGATTTTCTGTGGACATTCTTTCTCACACCCCCACTGGGTTATATTCAGCATTGCCAATTCATATTGTTTTTTGGTTTCTTTTTAGATGTGTTATTTATTTTCCATTTTTTTTGATTTATTTTCACTTTTTAGTAGCGCTACACTATTATTATATTATTCACTTTGAACTTTGTATGTTTGAGTGTTAGCAGCTTGTGTTCTAATTTAGCGCAGTCTTTTTCCCCACCTCCACCACTACTTTTACACATTATTGATTGCTGCTTTATTCTTTACCCCATGGATGTCTTTGAATATAGGACATCTAGGTCTTTCAACACTAATGGGGTGTTTGTTTCCAATAACATTGAGACCGAGATTGGTGGGCTCTTTATGCGACTTAAGAATGTGATGGTCACTGAACTACACCTTCAGTGGGACGTCGCATTCTTAGAGCAATACACCAAAAAATGAATGGTCCCAAGAGGCCTACGCTGGGAGATTTATCCCCAACAGGGCGAATCGGATACTGATGTATGGTTTAAGTACTTCAATGAGGCCGGGATTAAACTCCTTGGCTTCTTGGTTGAAAGAAAACAAGCCAGACTCCTAGCGATAGACAAAGAGATTAGAGATTTAAAAGATAAACTTACTCCCTCTATTGGAACACCTGAATATTCCTCCCTCTCTACCAATCTGAGAAATCACCTTGAGAAAGAGGAAAGGGACCGAAGAACGAAAAAACTGAAAAAATACAATCGGGATGTCAATTATTATAAAACCAATTCAGTTTTTAGCTGGCAGAAAAAACTCATTACCGAACAAGGTACACTTAATGGTAATGTACCAACAGAACACCCTGAGCCCATTTCCCTAACTTCAGACAGGAGGTTAACATACGAACCACCCCTTCCTCCACCCACCCCGGCATATCCTATGGATAGGGGTACTACCCATACCCCTGGGAATAGGATAAGAAACACCCCACATCGAGATGATAAATCACGGGGTGGTTACACTTCTCACAATAGAGGCAGAGGGGGTCCCAGTAGGAATAGGGGTGGCCACTATGTGAACAAGGATAACTCATATTATCCCAACCACTCAGATGGACCACCCAGAAACTGGCGCAATGACAGATCAGGTTATGGGAGAGGTGCATATCAATATAACACCCCCATACGTACCCATAATCGGTTTGCCCCCCTTCGGGATGCCAACCCCTATGAGACCTATCACAACTCATATTCATATATGAACCGTGACAATGAGGGTTACTCGGACACCCCATATAATTATAACCACGATTATCCAGGACCGTCATACCATCAGGATTTTCCCAGACTCACCCCCAACCACTCTGGAAGCCTAAAACCAAACGAGGCACCAGAGGGGGGTGGCGCCTCCAGCGGAAAAAGGAAAAGAACCCAGTAGGAGCAGGCATTTTTAATCTAAGTTCAGTCATACTCTCAGATGAAGAAAAATATATTCTAGACAAGGGCCTTAAATTTGTTCCACCTAGAAAAATCAACAAATTTGATACGTTTATCGACGTACAAAAATACGTTCGGAAGCTCAATATTCAGAGACATTTTCTTTCCACTCCAATTAATACCTCTAGTGCGCACACATCAAGCAATGTAGCACACTCTGGATTATCCAACCCTTCCCCTTTTAACCCGCCTGGCAACACGGCTCCAGCCATCAATGTCTTTCGCAATTTAGTTTTGGAAGACTTGGAGAAACTGCCCACTAAAAGAATTTACCAAGACCCTCAGATCCAGACAGGTCTAAAAACCCTGTGTGAACAGAAAAACCTCATTATCCGCCCCGCAGATAAAGGGGGTGGAATTGTTATACTTGATAAAATATCTTACATTCAGGAAATGAAGAGGCTACTGGATGATCATACCACCTATAGCCAGCTACCAGGGGACCCCACTTCAAAATGTAAGAAAGCTCTGGTGGAGATTGTCAATGAGGGTTTCTCTTTGAATATTCTAAACAAAAAAGAAAAATAATTTTTGGTGCCATTAGCACCCCGCATTCCTATTATCTATCAGCTGCCCAAGATCCACAAGGATCCCACAAATCCACCTGGCCATCCGATAGTTAGTGGGATCAATTCAGTTACATCTAGGATTGGGAAATACATAGACCACTACCTTCAACCTTTAGTAAGACTCATCCCATCTTATCTAAAAGATACTGGTGACCCCATTCGACTTCTGGACAAAGTCACATACCATGATGATATAATTTTGGTCACGGCTGATGTGTCTGCTTTATACACCTGCATACCACATAACTTGGGTCTCTCAGCTGTGGAATTCTATCTAAAGAAAAATTCATCTCTTCCACCTATCCACATTAATTACATTATGGAACCTCTGATATATGCTACCAAGCATAATTATATTTGGTTCCAGGGCAATTTCTTTTTACAGATTAAAGGTGTGGCTATGGGGGCTAAATATGCCCCCAGCCTAGCCAATTTGTTGATGGCTCAGTGGGAGGAGTATGTCGTCTATGCTCTCAACAGACCTGAGCTGTTGATGTGGGCCAGGTACACAGACGACATCCTCCTCCTATGGAAAGGCAACCGCGCCTCTCTAGACTCTTTCATAACAACAATGATCGAGGGATTAACCTCAATTATGAGGCCAGTACTACGACCATTCATTTTCTCGATCTAGAAATCACTGCTATCAACAATCGCCTCGAACTCTGAACCTTCTTTAAGCCTACTGACAGCAATGGATACATCCCTGTGGACAGCTGTCACCACCATCAGTGGCTCAAATCTGTCCCCCGTGGCCAATTCCTTCGATTAAGGCGTAACTGTACCCAGGAAAGAGATTTTATTTCTCAATCACAGGTTCTCAGGCAGCGATTTATAGAGAAGGGTTACAGGCCCTCTGACCTGGATGCTGATATTGATTTGGTCTCCAGGATCGAGAGAGCGACCCTTCTGGAACCCAAATCCAAGATGGCTGGAAATCACAAATGGAAATGGTCTTTCTTCACGTCCTTTTCATTCCAACATAGGGATGTGAAGAAGATCATTAGTAAACACTGGAAGATTCTTCAAAGCGACAGAATTTTGGGTCCCTTGCTCCCAAATAAGGCAGCAGTCAACTTTAGGGGAGCACGATCTATACAGAACGACATTGCTCCCAATATTATTGATCCCCCCCGAACGAGTAGCCTTTTTCCCTGAAAGTAAAGGCTATTTTCCCTGCAGAAAATGCAATGTCTGTCTGCACAATGTTCTGGGTAGACTAAGAACTGATACCTTTTCGTCTTCAGTAACTTCACGCACATATTCCATGAAACACTTTACAACCTGTGTAACCAGATACATAGTCTACCTCATCACGTGCCCTTGTAAATTACAGTACGTAGGGAGGACTATCAGGAATTTTAGCATTAGGGTAAATGAACATTTGGCTAAAATCAAAAAAGGATGCCCTAAGCATACTGTGTCCCGCCACTATCTGGAACATCATGATAAAGACCCCACCGGTACCCACTTCCAGATTATAGATCGTTTCGTCCCGAATTGGAGAGGCGACTCCTGTTTAAGGGGGGTGTCTCGACTCGAGACATTCTGGATATATGAGCTGAAATACTATGCACCACATGGTATGAACGTGGAGTGGGACCTAAATTGTTTCATTAATCAAGCATGAGGGTACCGCAGTTTGTCCCACTCCTCCTCCATGCCCCATTCAGCTCATGTCCCCTTTTGTCACTTTCCCTGCATGGAACAATTGTATATACCTTGTCTTTATATTGAGTTTCTTTATTATATTCGTGTCTTTTGTTAAATCAACATTTCGGGTTTGAAGGAAAGATACACGATCCTGTACTCTGCATATATCGTGTGTCACAATTTAGTGTGTTGCACACGATGCATTCTATCCATTATTGTTAGGCCCTTTGTCACACATGATTTTCATTCATTATATTTTTTCAGGTATTTAGTTATTCATTTATTTTTTGGGTACTATATTGCTTCAAAGCAAGAGACATATTGATTTATGATTTTTTTTGCTGGTTATTGGGAGATATACTCTCTAACCAAAGTTTTCAGCATGCTTTTATGTTTTGATTTTATTTTTCTTCCAGAAGTCGAATATACACCAATAGTTGTCACCACCCACCCTGCCCCATGAGGGGGGCGGATTATACTCTGTACTTCGAGACGCTATGATATGCTGTGGTGCGCCATGTGACTGTGTTGTCACATGACTGCACCACGATGCTGCTCTATAGGCTAATTTGTATGCCCTACCACACACCGCCCAGCTATCATGGTGATAGTGCTGCGCTTCCCGAAGTTCGGTTCTGCGCATGCACCACACCTGACGCTGGACTCTGGGAAATGCTGTTTAGTGTCATGTGACTAGTATGTCACATGACCGCATCATGATGTCTCGTCATTTCATAGGCCATTTCTTATTTAGAAGCCACGCCCCATCGCCCAGCTGTCATATCTGTGGCGCTGCGTGTTCCGATGCTTCGGATCTGCGCACGTATTACCTCTGACACTGGGCTTTGTGGAATCCTTCCTTGGAGACAGTTCTCTGTTCAGTACAATTCATTGGCTTTTGTTCATCACATGATAGTGATTCACATAGAGGCTGGGCTTTGTGGAAACCTTCCTTGGAGACAGTTCTCTGTTCAGTGTATTTCATTGGCTTTCGTCCATCACATGATAGTAATTCACATAGAGGCTGGGCTTTGTGGAATCCTTCCTTGGAGACAGTTCTCTGTTCAGTGCATTTCATTGGCTTTTGTTCATCACATGATAGTAATCCATATAGAGGCTTGGAACACACTAACATTTGTCCAACCTCCTTTCTCCCTTTTCTATTAAAGTTTAAGGTTTTTCTTATAAACTTTGGTGTGTATTCACTACACACTAATATATATATTAAGATTTATTGTCACTAAATAATTTGTTTGCTATGTTTGTGATACTGACCACTTAGTTGGTTGTCTTGTTCCGCCCCTTTAGGGGACGGATCAGTGACATACCAGTGTACATATTCATAGGCAATGTGAGGAGATAGTTTTGCCCCAGTTGAAGACCCCTTAGTGTCGAAACCGGTCGGGCTAGCATTTCTTGTATCCCACATTGCTTTTATTTAATTTTTACCTGTTCCTGTGATCACTTTTATTGATTGGTGTTTACCATCTGAACTTTTATTCTTAATAAACCTCATTGGTTTTTGACCTGCACCATTGGAGTCCTTCTCCTTCCTTCTGCATTACATGATCATTCCCTGGAGCCCTCACGGAACATCGTTGAAGACGGCTATTCAACAGGGGAGTACTTGGAGCCTTCACGGTCCAGGAGCTGAGAATACCACCTTGAACGGGTTCTTCCATCTGTGTCCAGTATCTGAGCGACATCTGATGAATACAACAACATCTGATATACATAATATAAGATCCCAAGCTTGTCTGATCCCTCTGTCGTATGGCATTTGGGGTCCATCACAGCTGGTAAGAGTACCCATTTATATCTTGAGTTCCGCTTTTGTTGACTACAGACATGCCTTACACTGATTATCTCACGATTGGAATTACTCTCACCAGAGGAATATACCAACTATACTGGCAGCTGGGAAGGATGCAGGACAGGGTTCAGTATTGTTGGAGCTTGTTCCGCTACCACGCCTCCAAAATGCTAGCGGTGATTCTGCCACAACTCTCTCCTCCACCCTCTCCTCTTCTTCATCCTCTATGGCCTCTTCTGCAAATCTGTTCTCTGAACCAGCAGTGCTCCGTAAGCATTCAAAGGGCTACGCAAGCACTTCGGCAAAAAGATGCCATGCGGTGCATGAGTTACATAGTTACATAGTAGGTGAGGTTGAAAAAAAGACACAAGTCTATCAAGTCATGTGTGTAATTATATGTCAGTATTACATTGAATATATGTTGCAGTCATTCAGGTGCTTATCTAATAGTTTCTTGAAACTATCGATGCCCCCCGCTGAGACCACCGCCCCTGGAAGGGAATTCCACATCCTTGCCTCTCTTACAGTAAAGAACCCTCTACATAGTTTAAGGTTAAACTGCTTAGGGGACAGGAGCCACGCTGGGGCAGAGATTCTGTCAGCTCTGCAGGGGCAGGCTCAGAGGTGGTTGACGCCACACCAGCTTCAACCAGTAATGGTTGTATGCGACAATAGCACCCACCTTCTCTCCACCCTCCTACAGGGACACTTGACCCATGTTCCATGTTTGACACACATCCTGAATTTGGTGGTGCAGCGGTTCTTGAGCAGGTACCCAGGCTTACAAGATCTCCTGAGGCAGGCCAGAAAAGTCTGTGGTCATTTCCAATGGTCATACAATGCCAGTGCTCGGCTGGCTGACATTCAAAGGGTATGCAACCTGCCCCCCAATGGCCTCATTTGTGACATGTCCACCAGGTGGAAGTCAACATTGGCAATGCTGCAGCAGCTGTACACGCAGCATAGGGCCATCAATGAGTACCTGTGTGAGTATGGCACCAGGACAGGGTCAGGGGGGCTTGGCTTCTTTTCGCCACGCCAGTGGCTACTGATCAAGGATGCATGCACTGTCCTGTCACCATTTGATGAGGCCACAAGGATGGTGAGCAGCGACAACGCATGCATCAGTGATACTGTCCCTCTTGTCTTCCTGTTGGAGCACATGCTTCATGGAATAATGGACAGGGCACTTGAGGCAGAACAGTGTGAGGAAGAGGAGGACTTCCTTACTGCTCAAGGCCCCCTTTATCCAGATATTATTCCTGCAGGCCCGCCAAACACACAGAAGAGGAGGAGGAAGATTGTGTCAGCATGGACGTGGAGCAGCAATCTTCAAGGGATGGTTTTCAGTCCCCAGAAACCCAAGGAGTTGTACGTGGCTGGGAGGAGGTTGTTACGGATCATGTGATCCTTAGTGACCCAGAGGACTCAGAATCGAATGCCTCTGCAAACTTTCGCAGGCTTTGCTGAATCAGGGAGGCCATGCAGCGTAAGGACCCTAGGATTTGTGGTATCAAAGAGAAGGAATCATTACTGGCTGGCAACCCTTCTTGATCCTTGTTACAAGGGTAAGGTTGCAGAACTCATCCTGCCTTCGCAGAGGAAGCAGAGGATGAAACATCTTCAGGAAGCCTTGAAGAAAGGTTTATGCAATGCATTTTCAGACCCTGTGAGGTTACAATTTCCTGGTGCTGGACAACGTGTTGCTGAGGCTTCTGCCAGGTCACCTGAGGCCAGGTGACAGATGCACACTGTTGGGGTCAGGAGTGCACCGCAAAGGTAGTGGACCCTATGGCTGACTGCTGCGGATGGGAGGTAGTTAAGGAAGGCAGGTCCGCTGGAACACCAACACGGATCCAACAGGGGCTAGAGCGTAAGATTCCCCAGGGAGCGGAGTCTAAGAGCCAGCAGGTGTCCACCAGAGCCTCTAGTGGTGAGGATGGACTGGACTGCAACTGGCTCCAGGTCACGACCCCCTGGGTCTCCCAGCTCACACCCACAGTAGGCTACAGGAGGACAATGATAGTAAGGGAATAAGCCAAAGGTCGGGGCGACTAGCAGACAAGGATAAACATAGAACACGCCAAAGGTCAGGGTCACAAGCAGGCAGGGATAGCCGAGAACAAGCCAAGATCGGTAACTGGAATCAGACGTAAAAGACACAGCAAGATGCACATGGAAGCTTGTGACAGACTCACCCGGGACACCGGTTGTTGGAGGGGGCTGAATGCAAGCCTCTTGCCGACCGATTATGGGCCCTGGCATTTGGGGGAACGGTGCTCTTTGTGAGCTGTATGCCTGGGGACTCTTGAGGTGGTATTACTGTGGATTCGGGTCCTGGTCCCCCAGGACACACAGACTCTGGGGACCCTGTATATGCCATATGGGAAATGGTGACTTGGAGGGGTATGTCTTGGATTGCTTAAAATGGGACAGTAATATTTATCCCCAATATCTCCCAGGATATATAGTAAAGACTATTATTGGTTTGTTTGATTCTGAACTCAACATGTTAATTGAGTGAGCTGATCATATTAGCCTCCAGGACTGGCTAGGAGACGATCAGTCTACTCCTACTATAGTTGTTGATGACTAGGCTGAGGAGGGGGGGAGAACACTGTATTGTTAATTGTAATTAGCTCCTGCTATTGTGAAAATGTCCTGTGGTTGTACTTATGATAATGTATAATGTACTGTGTGAAGCTCGGTGACCACAAGTCTGGGCAAAAGGTCATGTTAGATAATTAGCTCATGTTAATTAGGTTAGGTTTTAGTCATCCTGCTGTATATATTTGTGTGAGATCTCAAATAAAGAGTTAGTCCATGTTAGCAGTGAAACAAGTGTCGCCTTGTTTTGTGCTTGGGAGCGGTTGGAATATCTGATATCTGTATCCAGAATGGGAGGAAGTGGTATACTGACGGAAGCACTCAAGTGGAGTGTGGGACGTTCCGTTACATTGGTGGCAGCAGTGGAATGCTTCCTACAGTCTGGGACATCCAAGCTTCCACCTGGATCCAAGGTCCGGATAGCAGGAGAGGAGAGGCACAGATACCAGCTGCCATGGAAGAGGAATTCAGAAGGAGGTTGCGAGAGATGCAGAAACAGCACAGAAGACCGGTATCAGAGCAGGTCCTGCTGGGATGGTTTGTTTCTATCTGCTGTGAACTCTGGAAGGAAGCGCTAGCCCGTGAGCAGCGACACCAGGGAAAAGTTCTCCCCTCCATTGAGGAAAGGTACTGGTCGCAGTATGGATTGCGGGTTCTGTTTTTGGGAGAAAAACCGAACAAGGAGCAGACAGCGGAATTAAGCAGGCTGGTCTGGACAGAGATGCGGCTGGATGACAGCCCAACGGAAGGCTTTGGCTACGGCGGCCTGGGACTGTTGTATGTGAAGCTGACAGGGGACCCTAACTTTGGGAGTGATTTGGAGTGGCGGTTGGACGAAATAATGGATTACAGAGAACAGCTACTGAACATTTTGGAGGTGCACTGGGCACTGGAAGATATAGAGTTTCTGGCCGTTCAGGAATGGGAGCTGGAGATTGCTTACAGACGGCTGCTAGACTCTGCTCAGCGCGAGGGCTGGGCTCCCTTTGCCTGGGACTATCAGGAAATACCAGGTGACAACTCTGAAATCCTGGCTGAAGAGTCGGCAATGTGGCAGAGTAACAGTGTGCTTTGCCAACCTGCCCCCACAGCTAGGGAGGCGGAGGTCTTATGGCAGATGCAGCAACCTTGATGATTCTGTTTCTGCATGGGATGATCTTGGATGGAGTAATGTGCCTGTCCAGCAGCATGCCAGAGAATCGGCAGTGGAAAATCTGAAGATTGCCGTCCCCAAACTTGAATATCCCCAATATCTCCCAGGATATATATGTAAAGACTATTATTGGTTTGTTTGATTCTGAACTCAACATGTTAATTGAGTGAGCTGATCACATTAGCCTCCAGGACTGGCTAGGAGACGAACAGTCTACTCCTACTATAGTTGTTGATGACTAGGCTGAGGAGGGGGGGAGAACACTGTTTGTATTGTTAATTGTAATTAGCGCCTGCTATTGTGAAAATGTCCTGTGGTTGTACTTATGATAATGTATAATGTACTGTGTGAAGCTCGGTGACCACAAGTCTGGGCAAAAGGTCATGTTAGGTAATTAGCTCATATTAATTAGGTTAGGTTTTAGTCATCCTGCTGTATATATTTTTGTGAGATCTCAAATAAAGAGTTAGTCCATGTTAGCAGTGAAACAAGTGTCGCCTTGTTTTGTGCTTGGGAGCAGTTGGAATATCTGATATCTGTATCCAGACTGGGAGGAAGTGGTATACTGACGGAAGCACTCAAGTGGAGTGTGGGACATTCCGTTACAAAGCTAAACACACAAAGGTTGATCAGCAAGGCAGGCGTGCAGTGCACACGTTAATATAGAGTTCCCTGATAGGGGCTGGGGCGGAGCCATGCTTTGAGGAGAGATTATTTAAGTAGCCAGGTGAGAGTGGCTGGCCTCTAAAGGTGAACACATAGAGGAGAGGTAAGCTGACAGACAAAGATTACTGCATAACCATGACAGCTTTGTTAAGTCAGAGGAAGAGCAGTGGAGAAGGTGGCCAGCTGACCGATGCCTTTAGACAATTTTTCAGTCCTCAGCGCCAAGGACTGATCAGTTCAAGCAACCATCGCCAGCATCTGCATTACATGGTGCAGGACTATCTAGGGGCAAGGGCAGACTTGGAGACCTTTCCAACAGAGCATCCACTGGGTTACTGGGTCTTGAGGATGGACCACTGGCCAAAACTTGCTCAATATCCAATTGATCTACTGGCCTGTCCTGCTTCCAGCGTTCTTTCTGAACGCACATTCAGTGCTGCTGGAGGGTTTGTAATGGATCATAGAGTGCGCCTGTCCACAGACTCCCTGATAGGCACACATTCATAAAAATTGAATCAGTCTTGGATCAGCAGCTATCAAGCGCCTGATGCTAATGTAACTGATTTATTTTTCTATGGATGTGGGATCCCTTGAAGATTGCCTATGCTGAGTAACTATCCTATTCCTCCTCAATCTTGATGATGCTAGCTTCCAACAATATTTTTGGTTTAGGGCACCACCACCACTACCTAAGTCCCAATTTTTCTGTCCTTGTTCAACAGGGGCATGTAATTACAATTTCTGATCTAATATTTCACAGCAGGGCCCGTTCCTGCGCCCAACAAGAGTATCTGTGAGGGGTTACAGTGTTGTGGCACCACCACCAAAGGCCCGATTTTTATGCCCTGTCCCAGCAGCAGAAAAAAAGGACAAGCGTGCTCCATGGCCACATGCAGAAGATGCACCATGTCCATGACCAGCACTGTGGACTGTAGACACAGAGCCTGCTTGCCCTCTTTTAGTAGCCTGTGAGTGTCTGCCTCCCCTTAGTGGCCTTCCGGACATGATGGGGATTTTGTTTTGCAACACCACACTACACTGTATTGTGTACTGTGTACACCATCAGAAAAGTAATAGCAACTGCACTATGGGTGCACGGTACTGTGTACACCAACAGAAGTGTAATAACAACTATGGTGTACTGTATTGTGTACACCACCAGAAAAGTAGTAGCAACTGCACTATGGGTGCACGGTATTGTGTACACAACCAGAAGTCTAATAGCAACTATGGATGCACTGTATGTATTGTGTACTGTGTACACCATCAGAAAAGTAGTAGCAACTGCACCAGGGGTGCACGATACTCTGTACTGTGTACACAGACTGAAGTATATTAAATACACTGCAGCTAACTGAATCACCTGCCTGCCTAAAGTATATTAGAAACAGTACACAAGGTAAGGACTGCAGTCAGATCTAGCTAAACTGGATGCAGTATATATTAAATATATATATATACACAGATATACAGTGGGGACGGAAAGTATTCAGACCCCCTTAAATTTTTCACTCTTTGTTATATTGCAGTCGTTTGCTAAAATCATTTAAGTTCAATTTTTTTCCTCATTAATGTACACACAGCACCCCATATTGACAGAAAAACACAGAATTGTTGACATTTTTATTAACATTTAAAAAAGAAAAACTTAGATATCACATGGTCCTAAGTTTTCAGACCCTTTGCTCAGTATTGAGTAGAAGCACCCTTTTGATCTAATACAGCCATGAGTCTTTTTGGGAAAGATGCAACAAGTTTTTCACACCTGGATTTGGGGATCCTCTGCCATTCCTCTTTGCAGATCCTCTCCAGTTCTGTCAGGCTGGATGGTAAACGTTGGTGGGCAGCCATTTTTAGGTCTCTCCAGAGATGCTCAATTGGGTTTAAGTCAGGGCTCTGGCTGGGCCATTCAAGAACAGTCACGGAGTTGTTGTGAAGCCACTCCTTCATTTTTTTAGCTGTGTGCTTTGGGTCATTGTCTTGTTGGAAGGTAAACCTTCGGCCCAGTCTGAGGTCCTGAGCACTCTGGAGAAGGTTTTTGTCCAGGATATCCCTGTGCTTGGCCGGATTCATCTTTCCCTCGATTGCAATCAGTCGTCCTGTCCCTGCAGCTGAAAAACACCCCCACAGCATGATGCTGCCACCACCACGCTTCACTGTTGGGACTGTATTGGACAGGAGATGAGCAGTGCCTGGTTTTCTCCACACATACCGCTTAGAATTAAGGCCAAAAAGTTATATCTTGGTCTCATCAGACCAGAGAATCTTATTTCTCACCATCTTGGAGTCCTTCAGGTGTTTTTTAGCAAACTCCATGCGGGCTTCCATGTGTCTTGCACTGAGGAGAGGCTTCCGTCGGGCCACTCTGCCATAAAGCCCTGACTGGTGAAGGTCTGCAGTGATGGTTGACTTTCTACAACTTTCTCCCATCTCCCGACTGCATCTCTAGAGCTCAGCCACAGTGATCTTTGAGTTCTACTTTACCTCTCTCACCAAGGCTCTTCTCCCCCAATAGCTCAGTCTGGCCAGACGGCCAGCTCTAGGAAGGGTTCTGGTCATCCCAAACATCTTCCATTTAAGGATTAAGGAGGCCACTGTGCTCTTAGGAACCTTAAGTGCAGCAGAAATTTTTTTGTAACCTTGGCCAGATCTGTGCCTTGCCACAATTCTGTCTCTGAGCTCTTCAGGCAGTTCCTTTGATATCATGATTCTCATTTGCTCTGACATGCACTGTGAGCTGTAAGGTCTTATATAGACAGGTGTGTGGCTTTCCTAATCAAGTCCAATCAGTATAATCAAACACAGCTGGACTCAAATGAAGGTGTAGAACCATCTCAAGGATGATCAGAAGAAATGGACAGCGCCTGAGTTAAATATATGAGTGTCACAGCAAAGGGTCTGAATACTTAGGACCATGTGATATTTCAGTTTTTCTTTTTTAATAAATCTGCAAAAATGTCAACAATTCTGCGTTTTTCTGTCAATATGGGGTGCTGTGTGTACATTAATGAGGAAAAAAATGAACTTAAATGATTTTAACAAATGGCTGCAATATAACAAAGAGTGAAAAATTTAAGGGGGTCTGAATACTTTCCGTCCCCCCACTGTGTATGTATGTGTATATATATATATATATATATATATATATATATATATATATATATATATATATATATATATATATATATATATATATATATATATATATATATATATATATATACACACACACACACACACACACACACACACACACACACACACACACACACACACACACACACACACACACGGGACTGACTGTATATATATATATATATATATATATATTGAATACACTGCAGCTAACTGAGTAACCTGCCTGCCTGCTCAATCTAAATGACACTCTCTCTCTGTCCACGCTGGCACCGACACACTACATGAGGCCGACGTGCAGGCGGCCTTATATAGTGTGGGGCGTGGACTTAGTCCCCCTGAGCCATGATTGGCCAAAGGCACCCTGCCTTTGGCCAATTATGGCTCTCTTAGCTTAGGGAACAAAGAAAGGAGGCGCCTCTGGGTGCAGACTTAAAAACAATTTTAATAAAAAGAGCAGCAACAGATTTTACTCACATTTGTGTTGAGTTAAAAAGGCATATGAGAGTCCCAGATGTAACTGGAGGGGTCCGTGAGGTTTATCATCCCTGCCAAGGATGTGTAATCAGACTGGTCTTTCAGATGCACTGTGTCCTACGGCCGGCAATGATGGAGGAATACCAAAATGAGGCTTGGAAGGTAAACAGCAATCCAGGCGAGGGGCGATGACATCACACACATGCGACGCGTATCCTGAGTCAGCAAGCCGTAAATGGCATGACGGCTGCACTCCTTTGTCAAGAGCTTGACAAAGGAGTGCAGCCATCATGCCATTCACGGCTTGCTGACTCAGGAAACGTGTCGCATGTGTGTGATGTCATCGGTGCTCGCCTGGATTGCTGTTTGCCTTCCAAGCCTCGTTCTGGTATTCCTCCATCATTGCCGGCCGTTTGACACAGTGCATCTGAAAGACCAGTCTGATTACACATCCATAGCAGGGATGATAGACCTCACGGACCCCTCCAGTTACATCTGGGACTCTCATATGCCTTTTTAACTCAACACAAATGTGAGTGCAATCTCTGTTGCTGCTCTTTTTATTAAAATTGTTTTTAAGTCTGCACCCAGAGGCGCCTCCTTTCTTTGTTTCTTACAGTGCTTTTTGGGTATATGGTTTCCATTCCCATTGGAAGGCTGCTGTGAATGTGGGCTTTATACCTCATCATCGACTTTATGCACACCATCATGGACTACTATTATCTTTTCTTATCCCTTGTTCCAGTTCATCATTTACAGTATATGCATAATATTGTCATTTATGGGGATTATTGCTTTTAACCTTTGCGCCAAACACTTGTTATACTCTTAGCTGAGGGCGCTGTGATTGGCCAAAGCATGCAGATCATGGTGCATGCTCTGGCCAATCATACAGCAATGCACTGTGCTCCCGCAGTGCATTATGGGTCTTGCGCGCCGCTCGAAATTGGCACGAACGGCCCATAATGTTTGGTTTTCGAGGAACGGGCGAATAGCCAATGTTCGCGTCGAACTCATGTTCGACCCGAACAGAAAGCTCATCCCTATTGACCAGCCTGTGGCTTTGAGTACCTTTAAGGGACAGGTTTCTGTTTTATCCAATGGAAACAATTGAGTACTGTCCGTGATACTTTTTTTTTATTTGCACTAACATACAATTTTTCAGGACAAGCTTTCGGGGGGTATGTCCCCTTCTTCAAGGTCCGGGCAGTTCTGCTTGGACCTTGAAGAAGGGGATATACTCTGAAAGCTTGTCCTGAAAAATTGTATGTTAGTGCAAATAAAAAAAGTATCACTGACAGTACTCAGTTGTTTCTGTCACAAGTGCACTAATATGACTAACATCACCTCAATGCTTTATTCAATTTATTCCAGAAACCTCCTGCCTCACAATCCCTCAAGACTTTTCTTCATATAGTTGTTCACATAAAATCTTCTTTTTTGACCTCCTGTGTCCCCTTGGAATCTCAACTTGGTGCTCGATCTACTTCAGAGACCTCACTTAAAACCAATTAGAGATATTCCATTGGAAGACTTAATTTGTTACATCTTTTAGGTATGCTTCTGAGTTGGCAGCTCTTTCCCGTAAAGAGCCCTTTCTTGTTTTGCACAAAGGACAAAATAGTTTTGTGAACAACACCTTCTTTCCTACTTAAGGTGGCCTCTGATTTCCACCTCAGTGAGAGCATCGGTCTTCCTTCCCTTTGTCCCACCCCAAAATGTGACAAGGCTGCCACCCGGTCCTTTGTTCACACATTTTCCAAGTTCTACTAGTTAACAAGACGCTTCAAGCTGTCATCTGTTTTTGTTGGGGGTTTTAACCCTTGTTTTTTTGTGTGCCTGTTGTCAGTTCTGATTTGCTATATTGCCCACCCCCCAGGTTATTGGTTGGGTTTGTCCCATGGTCTAAGAATGCAAGTCCTGAGTCCTGTGCTGTTTGAACAACCCATTCTTGACAGAGGGTTAAACAAGTCCTAATGCTTGTACACAATTTTGCAAGTTTGACATGTGTTAGTAAACCTTTACATGTCATCACAACTACTGTACATAGCATATCCAGATGAATTAAACCTTTCTTTTTTTTCAGGACAAATTGGATTTTCATTTAGTGGTAAACTGTAATGGCTATAACTGATTTTTATATTATTATAGAAAAACTGACACAAAATAGTAAACTTTTTTTTAATTTAGCTTAAATTTTCCTGCTCCTGACAATCACAATGATACCACATATGTATATGTTATTATTTGTTGTTTATACCCACCGTAGGGCCCACTGTGCATTTTGATTTTTTTCTCCTACCTAAAACACGCTGACACTAACTGACAATGATACAAATGTCAAAAAAAAATGTTATTCCTATCTAAAATACACTAGCCCTGACCTTTGACCCTGACCATTACCTTTGACCTTTACCCTGGCCCTGACCTAGATCAAGCCATAATCTAGCTATTTCTTCTTTATTATTTTTTTTTATTATTTAGCAGACACTTCTTTGTTTACACTTTTCACCTCTAGCAAGGTGAAAAAATACATTATATCTTTTTCTCCTTTCAAGAGAAGAAAAAAAAACACAGGGGTGGGCTATACAGTGACTGATAACTGTGATAACCAAACAGAGGCTATAATAACCATACAGTGATTGGGAATGGGGCCTCCCAGTACCTCATCATTAGTATAGGATTATCAGGTGAGAGCTTAATCTCTGTGTGGCAGCGTGCTGTGTAAGACAAACACAGCTACGTGTATATGTGGGCCCATGGAAGAAGACCCACTTCTTCTGAAGCCATATATATGTACAGTCGGTGGGAAGGGGTTAAGATAATAGAAACTTTGACTTACCTGTAACAGGTCCCTCCCCTCTGTGTCTTGATAACTCCTTATTGCTTGATAAAAAAACTGGAGCCTCATTGAGTGGGTGGAGTTATATGGGGTGGCCCTAGCAAGTTTCCAGTCTTTTGAAGATAGCTGCATATACTGTATACAGTATAAGAATACATGTTCTGTATTGTATTTCAGGATAAGGAAATTACAGGTAAGTCAAAATACCTTTTTTTGTTTTTCATTTTCCCTTGAGCTATGCTTTACAATTTTTCTGCTAGTCTTTCTTTGAGGGATTGAAATTGAAATCTTATTATTTTGTCTACAGATGCCTCAGCTGGAAAAAAAACTTCAAAGAGAGTTAGGTGAAAGTGCCAGAGTTGTTGCCTGCCGTTTTCCTTTTCCACATTGGGTTCCAGTTCACATATTTGAAGAAGGTGTGGACACTGTCTGGGTATATGACTTGGTAGCAATCAATAAAACAGAATTTAGGGCTGGTGTACAAAAAGAGTGCAGAAACCAGTCTACAGAATTGTAAATCAGCTAAAGAGTTAAAATGCTGTATCATGTTTATTTTTTACTTTAATCTGTTTTTAAAGTTTTTTCCAAGGAGATGGAAAATCTATCCATTGGTGCACACATATCAGTTTTGATCACTTGTAGATGAAACGTTGCCATTTGAAACAAATTGAAAAGCCCTATTTCTGAGAAGCCCAATTTCACAAAAGAAATGTAATATAATGTAATATCCTTAAATCCTGAAATGTAATACTTAAGATTTCAGGATGATTTGTACAATGCCCCAGAGTAGATTAATGTCTATAGGCCTGATGGGCAAAACTCATATTTAGGCATTAGTGCATCTGTGAAAAAGGTTCTTTTTTTTTGTTTGTTTTTTTTTTTTTTCTGGTGGCTAATTTCCGTCCTAGTATCCCTTCCCACTATGTGCCACTGTCTGTGAAAGTTAATCCTCCATTTATTCTTTTTATTTTATTTTTTTTTGCCTTTTCTTAATGTATTTGCTAGTTTTCTTCAGATAGTTTTCCTGTTAAAGATCTATTTCCTGTTCAACTTTTAGATACATTCTCATCATGATTACTTTGGTGTACTGCAAAGTTCATAGTTGACTGTAAACCATAACATTTCCACCACCATGCTTCACAATTAAAAGAGGTTCTTCTCCTGAAATATTGTTTTCCATTTGCGGCAAGCTGTTAAGAGGTATACTGTGTATATATATATATATATATATATATATATATATATATATATATAAATATCAATCAAAATTAATCAGTTATGATGTACTGACTGCCTATCTCATTTCACGAGGCCCTAAAATGCCAGGACAGTACAAACACCCCCCCAAATTACGCCTTTTTGGATAGTAGACAGTTTAAGGTATTTAGTAAGAAGCATGTGATTGACCACCCACCACGCAGATGTCCCTGGTGGCTGCCCGCATTAGCATGTATCTCCAATGAAAAAGCAAAGTGAAAAACAATGCAGCGCTACTCCAAAACAATAAACTGACCTTAAAGCGTTGATGCAAAACAGCCTACAAAAGTCTACATACGGTGTGCAAATAAACTGAAAAATGGTATCCGTGTAAGTAAGCAGGAATCATATGTGCAAAAACACATAACAATTAACTTCCCAGTGAAAAACAAATACACCCCCTAGGGGATGAAAAACCACTACACACATGTGTATGTGGTGTGTACAATAATGTTCTCACGCTCTTTGGATACTAAAGAAATATACAGTGATGGTGCCACCCTGTTGTAATACTGGAATCAGCCATAAAATGCGATGAAGAGGTGCAAACCAAAGCACATATAAGCAATGCACCATTTTTTAAGGTATTCATACTAAATATGAAGGAATGCATATATATTGCATACATATTGCATACACTGGTATTACAGGAAATGTTTTATACTCCTTAAGGGGCCAGAGTCTACCTGTGTATGCTTTTATCTGTATGCACACCTAAACGTGAGTGTATTTAACCACTTCAGCCCTGGAAGGATTCACCCCCTTCCTGACCAGAGCACTTTTTACAATTTGGCACTGCGTCGCTTTAACTGCTAATTGCGCGGTCATGCCATGCTGTACCCAAACGAAATTTGCGTCCTTTTCTTCCCACAAATAGAGCTTTCTTTTGATGGTATTTGATCACCTCTGCGATTTTTATTTTTTGCGCTATAAACTACCGAAAATTTTGAAAAAAATTATATTTTCTACTTTTTGTTATAAAAAAAATCCAATAAACTCAATTTTAGTCATACATTTAGGCCAAAATGTATTCAGCCACATGTCTTTGGTAAAAAAAATGTCAATAAGCGTATATTTATTGGTTTGTGCAAAAGTTATAGCGTCTACAAACTAGGGTACATTTTCTGGAATTTACACAGCTTTTAGTTTATGACTGCCTATGTCATTTCTTGAGGTGCTAAAATGGCAGGGCAGTACAAAATCCCCCAAATGACCCCATTTTGGAAAGTAGACACCCCAAGGAAATTGCTGAGAGGCATGTTGAGCCCATTGAATACTAATTTTTTTTGTCCCAAGTGATTGAATAATGACAAAAAAAAAGAAATTTACAAAAAGTTGTCACTAAATGATATATTGCTCACACAGGCCATGGGCATATGTGGAATTGCACCCCAAAATACATTTAGCTGCTTCTCCTGAGTATGGGGATACCACATGTGTGGGACTTTTTGGGAGCCTAGCTGCGTACGGGGCCCCGAAAACCAAGCACCGCTTTCAGGATTTCTAAGGGCGTAAATTTTTGATTTCACTCCTCACTACCTATCACAGTTTTGAAGGCCATGAAATGCCAAGATGGCACAACCCCCCCCCCCCAAATGACATCATTTTGGAAAGTAGACACCCCAAGCTATTTGCTGAGAGACATGTTGAGTCCATGGAATATTTTATATTTTGTTATATTTTGACACAAGTTGCGGGAAAATTACAAACTTTTTTTTTTTTGCACAAAGTTGTCACTAAATGATATATTGCTCAAACATGCCATGGGCATATGTGGAATTACACCTCAAAATACATTCTGCTGCTTCTCCTGAGTATGGGGATACCACATGTGTGGGACTTTTTGGGAGCCTAGCTGCGTACGGGGCCCCGAAAACCAAGCACCGCTTTCAGGATTTCTAAGGGCGTAAATTTTTGATTTCACTCCTCACTACCTATCACAGTTTTGAAGGCCATGAAATGCCAAGATGGCACAACCCCCCCCAAATGACATCATTTTGGAAAGTGGACACCCCAAGCTATTTGCTGAGAGGCATGGTGAGTATTTTGCAGCTCTCATTTGTTTTTGAAAATGAAGAAAGATAAGAGAAAAAAAATGTTTTTTCTTTTTTCAATTTTCAAAACTTTGTGACAAAAAGTGAGGTCTGCAAAATACTCACCATACCTCTGAGCAAATAGCTTGGGATGTCTACTTTCCAAAATAGGGTCATTTGGGGGGGGGGGGGTTGTGCCACCTGGGCATTCCATGGCCCCCGAAACTAAGATAGGCACTGAAGAGTGAAATCAAAAATGTACGCCCTTAGAAAGCCTGAAGGCGGTGCTTGGTTTTCGGGGTCCCGTACGCGGCTAGGCTCCCAAAAAGTCTCACACATGTGGTATCCCCGTACTCAGGAGAAGCAACAGAATGTATTTTGGGATGTAATTTCACATATTCCCATGGCATGTTTGAGCAATTTATCATTTAGTGACAACTTTGTGCAAAAAAAAAAAAAATTGTCTTTTTTTCTCAGCAAATAGCTTGGGGTGTCTACTTTCCAAAATGGGGTAATTTGGGGGGGGGGGGGTTTGAACTGTCCTGGCATTTTATGCACAACATTTAGAAGCTTATGTCACACATCACTCACTCTTCTAACCCACTCTTGAAGACAAAGCCCTTTCTGACACTTTTTGTTTACATGAAAAAAAAATTTTTTGCAAGAAAATTACTTTGAACCCCCAAACATTATATATATTTTTTTAAAGAAAATGCACTACAGATTAAAATGGTGGGTGTCTCATTTTTTTCATACAGTATTTGCGCAGCGATTTTTCAAACGCATTTTTTGGGAAAAAACACACTTTTTTAAATTTTAATGCACTAAAACACACTATATTGCCCAAATGTTTGATGAAAAAAAAAAAGATGATTTTAGGCCGAGTACATGGATACCAAACATGACATGCTTTAAAATTGCGCACAAACGTGCAGTGGCGACAAACTAAATACATTTTTAAAAGCCTTTAAAAGCCTTTACAGGTTACCACTTTAGATTTACAGAGGAGGTCTACTGCTAAAATTACTGCCCTCGATCTGACCTTCGCGGTGATACCTCACATGCATGGTGCAATTGCTGTTTACATTTGATGCCAGACCGACGCTTGCGTTCGCCTTTGTGCGAGAGCAGGGGGGGACAGGGGTGCTTTTTTTTTTTCTTTATTATTTTTTTGCTTTTTTATCTTATTTTTAAACGGTTCCTTTCATTTTTTTTTTTAATCATTTTTATTGTTATCTCAGGGAATGTAAATATCCCCTATGATAGCAATAGGTAGTGACAGGTACTCTTTTTTGAAAAAATTGGGGTCTATTAGACCCTAGATCTCTCCTCTGCCCTCAAAGCATCTGACCACACCAAGATCGGTGTGATAAAATGCTTTCCCAATTTCCCAATGGCGCTGTTTACATCCGGCAAAATCTAAGTCATGAAGTGCTCGTAGCTTCCGGTTTCTTAGGCCATAGAGATGTTTGGATGTTTTGGAGATTCTGGTCTCTGATCAGCTCTATGGTCAGCTGGCTGAATCACCGGCTGCATTCTCAGGTTCCCTGTTGGGACAGGAGAGCCAGAGAAAAACATGGAAGACGGTGAGGGGGGCATTCCCTCCCGCTGCTTGTAAAAGAAGTCTAGAGGCTAATTAGCTGCTAGGATTGCTTTTACATGAAAGCTGACCGCTGGCTGAAAAGAATGATACCAAGATGATACCTAAACCTGCAGGCATCATTCTTGGTATAACCACTCAAAGTCCAGCAACATACCAGTACGTTGCTGGTCCTTGTTGGGCATATATTGTAAACTTTTTTTTCATGCAGCCTGTGGGCTGAACGAAAAAAAGATATTGATCAGTGGGTATGCCCACCATTAGAATACCTCCCTTCATCCACCCACTTCTAATGATGGGCATACATGCACCGTTTATATATGCCAAAGCATGGGGGCATCCTCCCACAAAAGGTAGGAGAAAATCGCTCCTCCACCCACTGCTGCCCCCATGCTTCGGAATATATGCTGAAGTATGTAATTGTGGTGGTGAAATCACCTCCGACAGCACTGGAGTCACGGCTTTATGTATCGTGGGAGCAAACGCTGTTGCTGTCAAGATAAATGAATCCGCGCTGCAACTGAATGGCGTACCTGCTAAGCAAATGATGGTTAACAATAAAACAAAGTAACATTACAGTATAACAGTAAGACTTACCATACCCGCAAAGCAAATACAAAAAAAATAGTAAAAAATAAAACATTTAACGCAACCTGTGCCTAAAATATATATATGCCGAAGCATGGGGGCATCCTCCCGCAAAAGGTAGGAGCAAATCGCTCCTCCACCCACTGCTGCCCCCACACTTCGGCATATATGCTGAAGTTTCTAACTGTGGTGGTGAAATCACCTCTGACAGCGCTGGAGTCACGGCTTTATGTTTAGTGGGAGCAAACGCTGTTGCTGTCAAGATAGATAAATTCGCTCTGCAGCTGAATGGCGTACCTGAAAACAAAAAAATGGTTAACAATAAAACACAGTAAACAGTAAAGTATAAAAAAATTGCATACCTATAAAGCAAACATGATAAAAACATAATAACAATAAAACATTGCAGAATAGAATACAGTAAAAATGAGCAGAACAATAGAGAGAGAACAATAAAATGACAACTATTTTTGTTTTTTTTATTTTATATATTTTTTTGTGGGTTTTCTTTTTTTGTTACTTTTTAAAATTTTTTTTTTACACTTTTTTTGTAACTGGTACCCGGTTTAGGTCTCTCAAAATGCGATGGCATCTTGGGAGACCCTGGGAAAGTGTGTCCTACTCTGTGCAGTGCTGTACCCTACGCTAATACTCAACTAGTGTATGGTAGCGTTCAAAACATTCACCAATGCAAAGACCAGGATTGTCAGGACAGGAGAGACAATAATACCAGGTGTCACGCCTATATCCACGCTTGCTGCAAACACGACATCTTTTTTGGGGGGCTTGTTGGGCAGGGTTACTCGGGATTACATAAAGAAAATGCCTCTCATGCAGCCGTCTTACTGCATTTGGTTGGGAAAGGTGAGGTGGAGCACCGTCTGGAAACAGAAGGGCTCTGACGATCTCTTCCTGGAATTTAAGGAAGGATCCAGTCCGTTCTGAAGCTCTATATAGCACATAAGCGTTCAGCAAAGCCAATTGAAATAAATAAACAGACACTTTTTTGTACCAGCGTCTGGCCTTACGGGCAGCTAGGTACGGCGCCAACAACTGGTCGTTGAGGTCCACCCCTCCCATGTTAAGGTTATATTCGTGGACACAGAGGGGTGTCCACCAGTCATCGTAGTAATTTGGACCGCCGTGTCTGCATGAAGGGAGGTAAGAACGAAAACATTCTTATTATCCCTCCACTTCATAGCGAGCAAATTATTACACTGCAAGCAGGCTCTCTCCCCCAGGCTAAGACGGGAATCTTCAAGCCGCTGCGGAAAGCCCCGGTGATTAGGTCGCACGGTGCCACATGCTCCAATCTGATGATCAAAAAGGTGACTAAAAAGTGGCACGCTCGTGTAATAATTGTCCATGTACAAGTGGTACCCCTTTCCGAATAAGGGTGACACCAAGTCCCACACAATCTTGCCAGCACTTCCTATGTAGTCAGGGCAGTTTGTCGGCTCTACGTGACTATCTTTGCCCTCGTAAACCATAAAGCTACATGTATAGCCTGTGGCCCTGTCACAGAGCTTATACATCTTGACCCCGTATCTGGCACGCTTGCTGGGAAGGTACTGTTTGAATGACAAGCAGCCAGAAAACCTAATCAGGGACTCATCAACGCAGACAACTTGATGGGGAGTAAACAAGTCTGCAAAACATTGGTTGAAGTGGTTTACGAGGGGCCGAATTTTGTAGAGCAGGGTCTCCACGAGGATGACACAGTTCATTGTTGTTGATGTGCATGAACCGCAAAATCTGCTCGTATCGTGCCCTGGCCATGGAAGCAGAGAACACGGGCATATGGTGAATTGGGTCAGTGGACCAATATGACTGCAACTCACTCTTTTTGGTTATGCCCATGAGGAGGGAAAGGCCCAGAAAGATCTTAAAGCGGGGGTCCACCTATCTATCGTTTTTTTTGTTTGTTTTTTTTTTTTAGTTCATTCACAAACTTTTCTTCTCAGCATTACATACTCACATATTGTGTGTAATATGTCCGCCTGTGTCAGATTTCGTCGGAAAGAATAACTTATATTATTCACTGCAGGCGGTTTCCATCTTCATTGTGGGCATTTGAAGCCCACAAGCATTTATTTCCTGGATGCGGTGAATGCTGCTCGTTCCTGCACATGCTCAGTGGCATCCTGGGAAGCCTGAGACTAGCTCCCAGGAGTCTGGGAGAGGCTAGAAACACGCCTACTCCCAGGGGAGGAGAACCAGGAAGTGCAAAGAAGAATAGAAAAATAAAAGGTAATTACTGCGATTTAAATTTTTTTAAACGGCATGTCAGCATCTAGGCAAGGAAGAGAATACATACAGATATTGTTCAAAATTTGGGTGGAACCCCGCTTTAAATTCGGAAACCGTAATTGGTTTCCAATCTCTGGCAAGGGAGGACTGGGGAATAGTGGCGATGTGTTGACCAGCGTACAAATTGCTTTGGTCCACAATAGATCTATAGAGATCTTCGGTGAAAAACAGCAAATAAAAATCTAGTGACGTAAAATCAACTGTTTCCACCTGAATGCCGGGTTGGCCAGTGAATGGGGGAAGTACGGGTGCTGCAGAAGTGGTGGGTTCCCAATTCGGATTGGCGAATGCAGCAGGAAGGGCACTATGGGCACGTGTTCGTCTTCTTGGTGGCAGCGGGACACTACTTGTGCTTGCAACCTCGCCAGCTTGAGCTGCGCTTATGGGACTCGCCACATCGCCAAGTGTTACTGCAGTGCTGGATGTACGACCAGGGTGTACTAGGCCGCTGGTTATGTGTGTTTAGTGTTTTGTAAGTGACAGTGATCGATTGATACTGCACTTGGGTGGGCTGGGCTGGGCTGGGCCGAGGGGCAAAATGTAGGTGCTAGCAGGTATCTGGGCTGATCCCGCTAACACTGCGTTTTTGGGAACCCTAAACTGCTGGGGACGCTAGTATAGATCTGATCGGATCAGATATTGATCAGTTCAGATACTATGCCACTAAGGGAGGTGTATGCTGCGTGCGTGGGTGTTAGCGGTACTGGCGCTAACCTGACGCTGCCTGGGGCGATGCAGACCTTATCTGACCCTAAAAATTAACCTATATCACCGCTGGACGATTAGGGGGTTAAACCTTTATAAGGTAATAAACGGCGGGTGCCCTGAAACTATAATAAACTAACTAACCAGCGTCACCCGTAACAGTTATACGGTGATCACTGGTGAAAGGGTTAACTAGGGGGCAATCAGGGGGTTAAAACCTTTATAAGGTAGTATATGGGGTCCCTGTCGCTATAAAACGCTGACGGCGAACCTATATACTTACCTCCCTAACTAGCGTCACCTGTGTCACTAATACAGCGATCAGAAAAACGATCGCTTAGTGACACTGGCGACGGGGGGGTGATCAAGGGGTTAAAACTTTATTGGGGGGGTTAGGGGGGTACCCTAGACCTAAAGGGGGCTAACCCTAACTGCCCTACCACTTATAACTGTCACAAACTGACACCAATGCAAAAAAAAACTGCTATTGGTGTCACTGTGACAGGGGGTACAGGGGGGTGAAAAGTGTGCCTGAATGTTCTACTGTTAGTGTAGTGTAACTCACATTGATGTCTTCTCTCCTCGGCGCCGGAACGAAAAGACCAGCTCGAGGAGAGATGACATCACTTCGTCTGCCGTTGTTTACATTACAGCAGCAGAGGAAGATTTTCATTCGTGGGGAGCAATCGCGAGGGGGTGGCCAAGAATGAGTGGCCTCCCCCTCAGCCTGTATCGCTCCCCTAACGAAGCCGACCGCCTCGGGCCCCGGGGGGGGCGCGATGCGCCCCCAGCCCGTGGGAGGCAGATCACGTACCAGGTACGTGATTTTGCCTGCCCGTGCCATTCTGCCGCAGTATATCTGCGTTAGGCAGTCGGCAAGTGGTTAACCACTTGACCCCCGGAAGGTTTTACCCCCCTCCTGACCAGGCTTTTTTTTTGCTAGTGAAAAAATAAATTAAATATATATATGTTTACATATACCTATATATGTGATAAGGCTGCCGCTGTAGTGCAGGGGAAGTACCCCAAAAAAGTAACAAAAAGAATTTATACCCAGCGCTGCCTCTATGAACCACTAATATACATATACACGCATCAAATATGTGTCATATAACAACATGTATAATAAAGTGCTTAGTGTCAATATAGCAAAAGTTATAGTTACTAGTTATAGTTACTAGTTATATAAACTGGAATTTATGCAGCTTTTACTTTCTGACTGCCTCACATTTCTGTGCTAAAAAGCCAGGGCAGTACAAAACCCCCCAAATTACCCCTTATTGGAGAGTAGACACCCAAAGGAATTTTCTGAGAGGCAAGTTGGGCCTATGGAAGATTTTATTTTTTGTCACGAATTTTAGAAAAATGCCAAAAACAAAAATATGTTTTATTCTTACAGAAAGTTGTAATGGGTATATCACAGTTTCAGCGGCCCTGAAATGCCAAGAGAGTACAACACCACCACCCCCCTAAATTACCCCTTTTCGGAAAGTAGACACCCCAAACTTTTTGCTGAGAGGCATGTTGAGCCCATAAAATATTTTATTTTTTGCCACAAGTTTCTGGAAAATTACATTTTTTTTTTTTTTTTTACACAAAGTTTCATTTAAATGATATTTTGCTCACTCGTGCCATGAGTATATGTGGAAATAACATCATATCCAAACAAATGTGGGAGTTCGTGTGCACCAGATTTCCCAGGGTGGCTACATTTTATTCCCTACCTAAAATACATAAAAAAAATAAAAACACCGCCAGGGCAACGCGTTATTTTGGGGAGAGGAGCTATTATGGAAAACCTCAGTAGAGCAATAGATGAACACCTCAGACCATTTGTCATTTGTTTGCCAGCTATGTAAGTAACAAAAAGAATAGGATACAGTTCACTTACTACAGGTACTTGATGGCACCCACATATCTGGCGACACTATTTATGTCACCACAGACGTGGAGGCCTTGTACAGCTCAATACCGCATGACCAAGGATTATCGAGTATCCGAAAGATTCTGTCCCAGATGATTGACCACGAGTAACCATTCAATGAGTTCATTCTTATGCCACCTAAATATATACTGAAACATAAAGTTTTTACCTTCGACGGCTCCACTACCTCCAGGTGCAAGGACGTTTTGTGCCCCAGCTTATGCCAACCTGTTTCTGGGGAGTGGTCACTACTGATGGACGACAATACCTATATGTATGCGGACCACATATTGATGTGGTACCGCTACATAGACAACATTTTTTGTTCTCTGGGACAGTCCGGAGGACCTGTTGCAAGATTATCTTGCTGCCCTGAATTGTAACACATTCAATTTGGGGTTGACCATGTTCCACAGCTTGTCCAAAATTACTTTTCTGGATGTTAAAATCCTTAAAAATTATGACAACATGTTGTCCTGTGAACTATTCCACAAGCCTACTGCAGGGAATAACATCCTGCATGCCACCAGTTTCCACACGAAACCTTTGGTAACATCCATCCCCTACAGTCATTACCGTAGAGCCAAACAAAATTGTTCCACTGAACAAGCTTATAGACAAGAGGCCAATCTCCTTGGACAACACTACTACAAAGAGGCTATAGTCACAAATGTTTGAAGAAAGCCTTCAAGCGTGTAGCTTGTACCTCCAGACTGTAAGGGCTTACCTTGGTTGGAGTCCATAGTGCAGAGATGCATGCTCACCCTTGCAAATACACACAGCCCAAGGTAAGAAGCTACCTGGGTTGTGAATCTGTGCACGGGGGCTTGACAGGAATTTGCCAAAGAATAGTGGAGGTAAAGCCGTAGTCAGGGATTCCAAAAGTCAGAATAAACGATAAACAGAGCCAGGGTCAGAAGCCACGGTCAGTCTTGGAACACTGGAACTTGAACACTGGAACACTGGAACCTTTGGCAAAACAAGAGACACAGAACACAGGAACCTTTAGCAATGATAGAGACAAGAGACAATGAACTGACCAAGCCCTCAGAGTGAGGCAGTGTTTTATACCCAGCTGATTGGATAAACTGCCTGAACCAGGAGTGACAGGTACTGATTGAATAAACTGCCTGAACCAGGAGTGACAGGTACAATCAGAGTATCGCCCTCAGTACTTCATGCAGAACTAGGTATAGCTGGAAAGCAGGCTGAATAGAGAACTGAGGTTTGGCTCAGAGGTAAAGCAACATGAGCAGCAAACGGAAGGTTATGGGTTCAATACCACCTTGAGCCACATGGGGGCGTGACCACACCTGGCTGTCTGCATGGCACGGTAGGGACTGTGACACACACATGATCTCTTTTTCACCAAAAAGGAAAAAACATCTGCCAACGATACAAGCAGAATCATACTAAATACTCAACCGAACATGAAAAAGTTAGGCATATTCTAAATAAGTACTGGCATTTACTTACATCAGACCCGTCAGTGGGTCCATTCATTTCATTGAACCCGATGATAACCTACACACGGGTCTCATCTGTGGGGCATCATTTAGTCCAGAGCGAATACCAGGGAAACACTCGTGGTGACCCATGTAAACTCTTGGGGACATTTCCGTGTGGCTCATGCTTACACTGTCAATTCATAGACAGGAGAAAAAATGTGCGCCTACCCAATGCGTAGTCTATCTTTTGCAGTGTGAATGCAGTTGTTACTATGTAGGCAAAACTATTCAGAAATCCTAGCAGTGCATATACCGTCATGTACAAAGCATGCAACTAAGTGACCCTGAATGTCCTCTGGGATACCATGTTTCCCTTGTGCATGAAGGCCGCTTTCCTAAAGTATCCTTCCTAGTCTTGGTTTAAATCCACCCCAGTTCACGTGGTAGGGACTTCAACAAGGCCCTTTCCCAACGTGAACTGCGGTGGATCACCAATCTAAATGTCACTTTGTCCACAGGCCTCAATGGGGCTTTCAACCTTAAGCCATTCCTCCAGGGCTTCACATCTGGAGGTTTTGAAAGGATTCTCTAACTCGCTTTGGCGCCTTCTGTAGAAGTCTCTCTTGACTAGGACCTACATGGGTCCAGTGGGGGGCGAGTTATCAGTATCCATGTTGGGTTTCCCCTATCTATAAAGAGAAAAAACTATACAACACTTATACACATACTCTGCGCCTTTACGGCATGTGCCTTCTGTATTATGTTGTCTTCCTTATCCCCTTTCTCTCTGGTTCTCTGCCAATATGTATTGCATGTATCTCCATGTTTAACATACATAATGTATTGGGCACTGGTGATACTACTATGTCAGCGTCGCTGATTTAATTATTTACTTTTTTAAATGTTTTATTTTATTTCTCCTCAGCATCGCCACCCTGCACTTTTACCTTTCAGCCACTTGATGTCGGTGACGCTTTTTGTCTGCTCCCCAGCGCACACAGACCCCACACTGTCTTGGTTCAATCTTATTTTATTAGAAAGTACACATACACAAAATACACATATTTTTTGAAGGATAACTGATACAAACAAAATCAGTTTTAGACTTTACGTTTGAGTCCTTTAGTGAGGCTCTGTGAAAAAACATTTTAAGAACAAACAACCTGAGTAAAGGTAGGGTAATTTACATTTCCTGGTAAAAGTTTAAACATATTGGTAATTAGCAAAGCATTATGTGCTAACTGATCAAATCTTTCTCTAAAAGAATGATATGCTGCAGGGATCACTTACTACCTTAATGAGGCATGGGGATTTTACTGAACTGATGTTCCCTTTAGGCCAAAAAGTACAAAGGGAGACTCTGGAGTCGGAGAGGGAGGGGAGGAAAACAGAATAAGGATGGATTAGAAATAGAGATAATAAAAACACTAAAGAGACTAAAGGGACACTCCAGCATGGCTTTGGGGAAATTATGACTGTGCTAGATCAATATATCTTTTTTTATCGATTTGAGGGGGCCCGGAATCATAGACAAAAGGGCTACCTCTGGTGAGGATTTGATAGTGGTCACCATTAGCTTACAGTACAGGTCAAAGATAGTTTGCCAGAATTTTCTGATAGGGGAACAATCCCACAAAATGTGAAGCATGGTGCCTCTAGAGGATAGACATCACCAACAAGTGTCTGATGAGGATGGGTTAAAACGTTGTATGGTCGAAGGGCATCTATACCATCTGGTCACCAATTTGAACCCATTTTCTTGGGTCTTAGTAGAAATGTTATACTTCAGAATGAAGCATTTTTGCCATTCTGTGGGTGAAATAGAGTGTTGCAGCTCTGATTCCCAGGTGTGTGTGTATGATGGGAGGTTGGGAGAAGAGGCACTGAGCAGCAAGGAGTAAAGTTGGGAAACCACATGTGTCAGGGGATCAGCTTGTAGAAGCATGTCTTCAAATCCAGACTTTCAGATAGGATATCTGACAAAGAGGAGAAGTTACGGATGTAGGAAACCACATCTCTGAAATCACGTTGTGGGGTTTCTGGGGGCTGATCGAGAAGGAATATCTGTCCCTAAGGATGGGTCTGCTTGAGGGACCTGAGCCAGACGCCTATTGTCCTCCCTATTCCAAAGACCGAATCTCGGCCCATGTGCAGCCGGCGGAAAGGTCGGGGTCCCAAAAAAGGGAGTCATAGGTCCTTGCAGTTTAGATAAAGTACTAGATGAGATCAGCCATAACTGAATGGTCTGACGAGTAAGATCAGTAGAAAGCGAGGATTCCTTATGGTGAGCCATAAGGGTCCAGTATACCGTATACTGGGACGTTCTGCTTTCCATTTGAATTTGGAAAACATCTGACGAAGCTTCCAGAAATGCGAGGTAGGTATATAGATAGGGCTTTGTTTGAAATAGATATAGGAACTCAGGGTGGACATCCATTTTCAAGGCATTCACCCTACCTAGCCAAGAAAGCCGTTTGGATGCGTAGGTCGTTAAGTCCGCCTGAGTTCTGAGAAGCAGGGGGGTGAATTTACCTGAAAAGAGCCAAGATGCATCTGCTGGTATGTGAATTCCCAAATACCGACTTGAAGTGGAACCGGTCTTAAAAGGGAAAGATGTCGAAAGCTGTTGTAAGGCCTTCTTTGATAGTAAAATACTGAGGATTTCCAATTTACTGCGATTGACTTTAAAGTTACTCACTTCCCCAAATTTCTGGAATTCCTGTATTATTGAGGGCAGGAACAAATGTGGTTGGGTCACAAACATTAATAAGTCGTCCGCAAAGAGGGCGAGTTTAGTGTGGATAGGACCCACGGTAATACCCTGAATTACTCCTCAGGGCTACTGCCAGGTGCTCCATAGTAAGGACACAGAGAAGGGGGGATAAAGGGCAGCCCTGTCACGTTCCATTGTGAATATTAAATGTAGGGATAATGAGCCATTTATTCTGATCCTGGCAGATGGAGAAAAATAAAGGGCCATTATTCTGGAGAGCATGTGGTGACCCAACCAAATCTGCTGCAGGGACAGAGGAAGAAATTGTCAGTCAACATGATCTAATGCTTTCTCCACATCGACCATTAGAAGGCAAAGAGGGATGTCATGGGTGCAGTCATAGTCCATTAAGAGAAGAGTTTTCAGGGTATTATCCCGTGCTTCTCGTCTACTCACAAAACCGACCTGACCCAAATGGATGAAGCGGGGCCACAGTGGCTGCAGTCAGTTAGCTAAAACCTTAGCAAACACTTTAAGATCTACCCCTATAAAAGAGATGGGCCTATAATTCACACACAAAGTTGGATATTTATCAGGCTTTGGAATAAGTGAGATATGAGCTTCAAGTGTTTGTGGAGGGAATACAGAGCCTTCCGAAAGGGAGTTAAACAATTTGGTTAACAAGGGGAATAAGTTGGTGGGCAAATCGTTTATAGAATGTGGGAGTAAAGCGTCAGGGCCTGGGCTCTTGCCAGATGGGGTAGCAGCTATTGCAACTTCATCTTCCAATAGTAACATTTCAAGATCCTTAGTAGTGTCATCATCCAAAGTATGTATGGTGGTTTGGGTAACATAAAATGCCTTATCTTCTTTCCCGAGGTGGAGGAGGAGCATGAAGGGTTTGCAGCAGGTATATTGTATAGGGATTGATAGAAATCCCTGAATGGTTGAGCTATTTTAGAAGGTGAGGAGACTGATACCCTAGATTTGTCCTGGATGTGAGATATAAAGGTGGAGGACCTTCTTGTCCTTAAGGAGTGGGCTAGTGATCTACCACATTTGTCTTGAAATTTATATTGGTGTAAGGCAGGCTTGTCTGCGTACGTGCGCGCAGAGGTCTCGTACAATTCCCTAAGCTGTGACCAGGCCGTTGAAACTACTGCAAGCCTTTCTACCATTGGAGCATGCTTGTGTTCAGTTTCCAGGATCCTAAGCTTTTGAATCATGGCTACTATGGTAGCCGAGCTTTTCTTCTTTATTTGGGTTCTTATTTGAATGAAGCTTCCTCTCAAGACCGCCTTTAGTGCCTCCCATTGAATGGGTAGCGAGGTATGGTCTGCAGCGTGATCTGCAAAAAAGTTAGCTATGGTCTTTAAAACCCACGCAACACATACATAGTAGGTGAGGTTGAAAAAAGACACAAGTCCATCAAGTCCAACCTCTGTGTGTGATTATATGTCAGTATTACATTGTATATCCCTGTATGTTGAGGTTGTTCAGGTGCTTATCTAATCGTTTTTTGAAACTGTAGATGCCCCCCGCTGAAACCACCGCCTGTGGAAGGGAATTCCACATCCTTGCCACTCTTACAGTAAAGAACCCTCTACGCAGTTTAAAGCGGGGGTCCACCTATCTATCATTTTTTTTTTTGGAGTTCATTCACAAACTTTTCTTCTCATGATTATCTACTCACATGTTCTGTGTAATATGTCCGCCTGTGTCCGATTTAGTTGTAAAGAATAACTTATAAAATTCACTGAAGGTGGTTTCCATCTTCATTGTGGGCATTTGAAGCCCACAAGCATGTATTTCCTGGATGCGGTGAATGCTGTGCTCCCAGCATTCACTGAGATGTTGTGATGACGCTGTTGCACAATGCATGCTGGGAAGCCTGAGACTAGCTCCCAGGGGACTGTGGGAGGTCTGGGAGAGGCTAGAAACACGCCTACTCCCATGGGAGGAAAACCAGGAAGTGCTAAGAAGATTAGAAAAAAAAAGGTAATTACGGCGATTTAAATTTTTTTACACAGCATGTCAGCATCTAGGCAAGGAAGAGAATGCATAGAGATAATGTTCAAAATTTGGGTGGAACCCCGCTTTAAGGTTAAACCTCTTTTCTTCTAATTTTAATGAGTGGCCACGTGTCTTATTAAACTCCCTTCCGTGAAAAAGTTTTATCCCTATTGTGGGGTCACCAGTATGGTATTTGTAAATTTAAATCATATCCCATCTTAAGTGCCTCTTCTCCAGAGAGAATAAGTTCAGTGCTCACAACCTTTCCTAATAACTAATATCCTCCAGACCCTTTATTAGCTGTGTTGCCCTTCTTTGTACTCGCTCCTTTTCCAGTACATCCTTCCTGAGGACTGGTGCCCAAAACTGGACAGCATACTCCAGGTGAGGCCGGACCAAAGTCTTGTAGAGTGGGAGAATTATCGCTTTATCCCTGGAGTTAATTCCCTTTTTAATACATGCCAATATTCTGTTTGCTTTGTTAGCAGCAGCTTGGCATTGCATGCCATTGCTGAGCCTATCATCTACTAGGACCCCCAGGTCCTTTTCCATCCCAGATTCCCCCAGAGGTTCACCCCCTAGTGAGTAGATTGCATTCATATTTTTGCCACCTAAATACATTATTTTACATTTTTCTACATTAAACCTTATTTGCCATGTAGTTGCCCACCCCATTAATTTGTTCAGATCTTCTTGCAAGGTTTCCACATCCTGCTTAGCTTAGTGTTGTCTGCAAATACAGAGATCGAACTGTTTACCCCATTCTCCAGGTTGTTTATGAACAAATTAAACAGAATTGGTCCCAGCACAGAACCCTGGGGGACTCCACTTCCCACCCCTGTACATTACGAGCATTCCCCATTTATCACCACCCTCTGAATTCGTCCTTGTAGCCAGTTTTCAATCCATGTACTCACCCTATGGTCCATGCCAACGGACCTTACTTTATACAGGAAACGTTTATGGGGAACTGTGTCAAATGCTTTTGCAAAATCCAGATACACCACATCTACAGGCCATCCTTTATTTAGATGGCAGCTCACCTCCTCATAGAAGGTTAATAGACTGGTTTGACAAGAACGATTCTTCTTGAATCCATGCTGATTACTGCTAATGATACCGTTTTCATTACTAAAATCTTGTATATAGTCCCTTAACATCCCCTCCAAGAGCTTGCATACTATTAATGTTAGGCTAACTGATCTGTAATTCCCAGGGATGTATTTTGGCCCTTTTTTAAACATTGGTGCTACATTGGCTTTTCTCCAATCAGCTGGTACCATTCCAGTCAGTAGACTGTCAGTAAATATTAGAAACAATTGATTGGCAATTAGCAAAGAAGCAGGAATCCGAGCCTACCTGTCCCCCCGCGCTGTGGAACCAGGGAGACAGGAAGAAAGAATGCGCGGTGCCTTAAACATCAATGGCTGTATAGACCGAACGGAGCGTGGGCCCCCAATGCCGAGCCGCTGCACTGTCTCATGGAATATGGTAGGGGATCTCTGTCAGTAGGATGGGGAGGAAAACCCCAGAACAGGGCAGTCTAGGACCCGGGCAAAGCCCGCTGAGGACGGGAGAGGATACGGGGGGTCCCTGAACAGGGTCACTTAATGCCTAAGGTAGTAATCCCATGAGCAGATAATGGATGTAAAGGGCTTAGAGATATAGCACCCACAAGCAGACAAGACCTACTGGTACAGGAATATGGCAACTTTAATGAAGTTGGTGGGACATTGGCCATGCAAGTTAAACAAATAATGTCTGGCATTAGCTCTGGCACTAGTCCGCAGGGAAAACCCCGGACCCCACAGGCAATTAGCCCTAATCCAACAGGTGGGAATAGGGGGCCCCCGGGACTAAATGGGCATTTGGAGAATACAGAGATGGACATTAGGGAACTTTTGAGGGCTCTCCCTACTAAAGCGGACATTCAACAACAATAAGTGCCGTGGAACATTCATGCCTGCAAGCGGTGGAGGGCGTAAGGGAGGATACACGGGTACTGGGACACAGGGTAGAAAGTTTGGAGAATGGCCACGAGGATATGGTACATGTAGTGGCGGACATTCAAGACGCCTTTAAAAATCATGAGGATGTACTAAACTCTTAAAGAGATTAGTTGGACGATTATGAGAATAGGGACAGATGACAGAACATCCGCATAAAGGGAATACCTGAAACAATTCAGACGCCCGAACTAGCCCTATTTATTATATATATTATATTATTATAATTCTGCCAGATTATGGGGGACTTTGCACCAGAAATAATAGAGATGGATTGGGCCCACCAGACTCCACCGTATAATACTCAGAATATGGAGAAACCAAGAGATGTTATTTGCAGAGTTCATAAATATGCAGTTAAGGAGAATATTATGAAGATGGCCCGTAGTAAACCTGAAATTGTTTTTGAGGGTATAAATTTAGCCCAGATATATCTCATTGGACTCTATTTTTTTTTTATATCAGATTTTTTTTTTATTTGTAAAGCATAGGAAGAGAAAAACTCTTCCATTAAACAAAAACAAAAACATACATCAAATAGCATTGCTATCGGATTTGCTTCTCCTGCATCGTTATTTTATATGTGAAATTACAGTCAATTTAAGAAGACAAATCTCTACATGTACATACCCGTATCTACCTCTCGTTGGACTCTTTATCAACGCTGATTGGTCAGACCTGTGTTAGAAGCCCTGCGCTCAGTGGAGGTTAAATACCGTTGGTGGTTTCCATTTAGTTTGACGGCCTCGAGGAATAGCAAAACAGCAACCCTTCGCTCTAAAGATGACCTAGAGTCGTTTGTGGAAATATTGGACCTCCCCTTGGTGGATTTGACAGATTGGAGAATAAGCAACTTAGGGCCTTCTCTGCAACGACCTGAGCAATAGCAAGAAGTTCCTATAAAAGGCCAACGTAGAAACCGCTCAGGGAGGCGTAGGTAGACCCATACTGAGCCTCCCTAGATGATTTGATGAAGAAATCCCCCCCCTTTTTTTTTTCTCTCTTGATTTTTGTCCTATTTTTTCTCCCGTACTATTGCTTGCAGTACCTACAAAAGGGGGCTTTTTTTTTTTTTTTTTTTAGGGACGGGAAAGGAATGACATCTACCTAAATTGAGATCATGGGGGTTAAGGGATCTGTATGTTTAGCTGTAAGCAAAATGTAAAATGTAAATGTAAAATGTAAAAGGTATATGTTTATGTGAAGGGGGCAGGGGTTCCCCCCCCCCTTAAGGATGGGTCACCCCATTGTTTCCTTTTCTTTGTTTTTTTTTGTTCTAGAGGGTGGACCTGTGGAGGATATGATCAGATAAGGTTAGATAGATCCAGTCACTAAGGAGGAGAATTAAGGATAATAATGGCCAGGGAAGTGGGAGGTAGTTAGTAATTAAGTACATGGGGATCGTTTTGTGGTCAATAGGTTGGTCCCGAAATAAGGGACTAGCTAATCTGCTATAAGCAGGGGGGGGGGTCTGGGCATAGGGTGTTTATACCTGCACAGACCTCTCTCCCGATTAGTTGATATACTCCAGGGTGGAGTATTTGGGTAATGGTGTTGGTGTTTTCTTGTTCTTTTTCTTTTTGTGGTTTTTGGTGTTTTTTTATGTTATTTTTGCTTTTGAGTTCCTAGGGTCAGTTGGAGAGAATAACCGAAGGCAAAGGTGCCTGGGTATGGTATCTTGGGCACTGTATGGAGGTTTTGATTGATATTTTAGGACATGGCTACTCTATTAAAAATGGTATCATATGTAAGGGGGATACGTTCACAGCATAAAAGGGGTTGCCTCTGGCTTGAACTGCGTCACCTACAGCGGACATGGTCTTTTTACAGGAAACGCATTTTATGGAAGGGTCCACACCTAGTATGCCTCAATATGTATTCAATCAATGGTATCATGCAGCGTCACCTATTGCAAGGGCAAGGGGGGTTACAATTGCCTTTAGGAAATCATGCCCATGGAAATTGGGGTCCCTGCAGATAGACCCGGAGGGACGCTTTTTATTTGTTAAAGGTACGCTGCATAGCCAATGCTATACGTTTGCCTCGATTTATGCACCTAATAAGGGGACAGTTAATTTTCTTGCTAAAACTCTAAGGATGTTGGAAAAATTTAGGGAAGGGTGCCTGATTTTGGGTGGGGATTTTAACCTTACATTAGATCCAAGTGTAGAACTTCACTGTCCTTTAGAGCCTTAAAGCATGTAAAGCACACTTATCCCATCAGACATATCACACACATTTGCTCTTAACTTCCCACCACTACTGACAAAGACCCGAACCTTTCTGGACACCTGGCACAAAGGATTACACTCTTGGTTCGGCAGATGCAACCTGATAGAAATGTGTATCTTCCTCAAATTCCTCTACCTCTTCCAAGCCCTCCCCATTCAGATTCCTATATCTTTCCTCAAACAAGTACAAGCCCTCTTCACCCGCTTCATCTGGGCTCAAAACAACCTAGATTGAACTAAATCCAAATGTCACTGCCCAAACAGAATGGAGGCCTAGCAGTACCAGACATCCGACGATACTACCAGGCCACTCACTTAGGCAGAGTCTTAGACTGGAGATGAAACGGAACATACAAGCTTTGGACACATATAGAACAATCTCAAACCACTATCCCTCTAAAAAGTGCACTCTGGTGTTACAACTCCTTGCCCCCCGAGATTGAAATCCTACCAATTTGTCGGGACTACGTTAAAACACAGTACACTTTCACATAGCCACACAAACACTGTTGACGTCAGAGACTTTACCACTACATCCGATTCTCGGACGTCCAAACTTTACACCTGGCCTGCACCAGATGGAATACTCAACTTTGGGGGACCTGGGATGGGAACAGGCCTCCAAGTTTGTGACGGCGGGTCGCTTGATAAACCTTGCGGAATTGACTGACGCGTCAGGGAGCTACCACCTTTCTTTTTGGAAGGTGGCACAATTACACCACTTCCTACACTCCATCCCTGACCCACAAGACTTCTCCCGCCCACTGACAACTTTTGAGGAACACTGCGCGGGACCGGGCCGATATCACAGACTCTCTCACAAATGTATTTTCTATTAAACTCGCCCCCTAAGCAACCAAACCTACGCTGCTTGGAAAGATGGGAGGCTGACCTCAACCGGAAATTCTCAGAAACACAGAAACAACGTATGATTACCTTTGCCATCAAATCCTCCTTGTGCACCAAAATGCAGGAAACAAATTTTAAAATCTTCTCCAGATGGTACCTCACACCCACCAGGCTGCACAAATGCTTCCCTACCTCCTCGGACCACTGTTGGCGGTGCGGAGAAGACGAGGGCTCATTGTTACACATTTTCTGGTCTTGTCCAAGTTTGACGAATTTCTGGACAGAAGTTTGCCGTATTACACAAACATTCACAGAATACGAAATACCGGAAGACGCGTCTTTCTTCCTACTACACTTATCGAAGATCCCAATTGAATCCTACAAAAAATCATTGTTACGTCACTTATTAAACGCAGCCAAGGAGTGTATACCCCTTTACTGGAAGCAGCAGTGCCCACCTTCTCTTGGGTGCTGTCTGAGAAAAGTAGAAGAAACTAACAAAATGGAAGACCTGATCCTTACCGCGCAACACAAGCAAGAGAAATACACAAGGACCTGGAGTCCTTGGAATATTTTCATTTACTCAGATGAAGGGACATCCCTACTAGGGACATAACATAACATTCCTTTAGCCTAGAGTGGTGTCGGACACTCCTTGCCTTGCCCTGTCTCCACCCCCTCCCCTTCCCCTTCTTTCCTCCCTCCCTCCCCCACCCCCCTTCCTTTCCCTTACTATCCCTCTTTCTATTACTCTAATGCTGTCAAAAAAACAAAATTGAACACGGAGAGGATTTTGCCACTTTAAAATTTTACTCAAACTACTTGATAAGAATGTACAGTACGGCACCCCTGTCTGTAGGCCCTATAACTGGAGATTAAACACATTCCTCCTCCAACACCAACCAACCCTAGCAGAATTAAACTCTACGCTCAAGCTCTATTTTCTGGAAAATTCCAATCAGGAAGTCTCACTCCCTATGCTTTGGGAGGCCCACAAGGCGGTCCTTAGAGGTAGATGTATAGCGACCTCATCAGCATTAAAAAAAGACGCCATAGCTGCCAAAATAAAAGCGGAACGGGAACTCAGAACACTCGAAAATAAGCTTCAGATAAACCCTACAATATCTAACCTAAGGAAGATAGCTATGGGACAGGTAGAGAAAGCTATGGGACAGGTAGAGACCTAGCTATGGGACAGGTAGAGAAAGCTCTGACTAGGCTAAAACAAAGGTTCTACGACAAGGGGAATAAGGCACACTCTCTCTTAGCTAACAAATTACGGGAGAGATCCCATATGCAATCCTCGAATCAAATTAAAAATAAAATGGGACAGTTACTATCACATCTTGAAGATATTGCACGCACATTCGCAGACTTCTACAAAAAACTCTACAACAACCCGGATATACCCAGTAACCCACCCCCTACTGACCTGACCCATACGATGAAACAATATCTAGAACAAAGTGGAATTCCCCATCTCCAACCAACTGATCTGTTAGCACTTAATGCTCAGATCACTGATGAGGAAATAGAACTCACTATTAAAAACCTGCCGTCCCATAAAGACCCAGGCCCGGACGGTTTCCCGTACGAATACTATAAAGCATTTCTCCCTCTATTGCTCCCCTATCTTCACAGACTGTTTAATGCTTCCCTACAAGACACCCAAATTCCCCTGGAAATGCAGAAATCCTTCATTACCCTGATTCCCAAACCGGATAAAGATCCCTCTATATGCGCAAATTACAGACCCATTGCGTTGTTAAATTCTGACTTAAAAATTTTCACTAAACTTCTATCCAATCGCCTGAACATGATTTTACCAGCACTAATCCATAAAGACCAGGTAGGATTTGTACCATTGCGGCAAGCGGGTGACAATACTAGAAAAGTGATAGACCTGGTGGAGGTGGCGAATAGGGATGGCGCCCCCTCTATGCTACTAAGTTTAGACACTGAAAAAGCTTTTGATCGTATGGGGTGGCCGTTCTTGTTCGCCACGTTGACCTACATGGGCTTCCAGGGCCCTTTTCTGCGGGCAATAAAACACTTATATTCTAACCCTTCCTCACAGGTCAGGACTCCTTTTGCACTCTCAACATCATTCACACTATCAAATGGCACAAGACAGGGATGCCCGCTATCGCCCCCTGTTGTTCGCGCTATGCGTAGAACCCTTAGCGGCCTCTATTAGGAATAACTTAAACATACGGGGAATAAAGGTCAGAGATAGGGAGTTTAAGATCTCCCTCTTTGCTGATGACATAATACTTACCCTGACTCAACCCCACATTTCCCTCCCGAACCTACACGCAGAGTTGGACCGATTCCGCACCTTTTCAGGATACAAAATTAATGCCTCAAAGTCAGAAGCTCTACCTATTAACATTCCTGAAGCTGAGTTGGCACTTTTAAAATCCAATTACAATTGGCAAACAACCGCCCTGAAATACCTAGGGATCCATATCACCCCAAAATGTAACACCCTGTACCAAGAGAATTTCCCCCCTCTCTTTAGCACAATTAGATCCCTCTTACTTCAATGGAAAAAACATCATATCTCCCTACTGGGACGAATCGCATCAATAAAAATGACCATCCTCCCGAAGCTTTTATATCTTTTCCAAACACTCCCCATACCCATACCACTCAAACATCTGAAAAAACTTCAGATTTACTTCACTTTGTATGGAACTACAAAAGACACAGGATCTCAAAAACGGTGTTGATGGCGTCACGCAGTGAGGGGGGTCTTGCTTTCCCGAATATAGTTAAATACTACCAAGCAAAACAGCTGAGAGCTGTGACATCATGGTTCACGCAAAAATCATACAATAAGTGGACAGAGATCGAAAAGTTATGGCTAGCCCCAATACACCCGAACAACCTACTATGGAATGCGGATGCGGACGTAGCTCCGGAGCGCCTCCTGGGTCCCATGTCCATGTTAAAGAGGACATGGCGCACACTGGCTCACTCTAATAAGCTAATCTCGGAAAACTCGACCCTGACTTCTTTTGTATGTAACCCCAAGGTGCCAGATAGTCTCACACATCAGATGTCACACCCCTGGTCCTCTAGGAATCTGTTCCATTTTGGGAGTATAGTAGATCCCGGAACCCGTAGGCTCCTGTCCTTCTCAGATCTGCAGGCCAAACATAATTTACCAAGACAAGCATTTTATGGATATTTACAAATAAGACATTATGCACTAACTATAGCCCCGAACCTACAATTTTCACCTCCATCCCCGTTTGAAACCATTATTTTAGCAGGTAACTCGCAGAAGGGACTTATATCAGGAATCTATAAGTTTCTGAATGCCATCTCCCTGGAGGAGCAAGGTAAACATTATTACATGCTCAGGTGGGAGAAGATCCTAGGGGAAGAATTTTCATTAGCACAGTGGCAGAAAATATGGAACCAGGCAGCGAAGAGTTCAGTGTGTACGCTATATAAAGAAAACTCATACAAAATCCTCTACTTCTGGTATTTGACTCCAGATGTGCTTCACACAATCTTCCCTAATAGCTCAGATAAATGCTGGCGCTGCCAGGAAGCTAAAGGCACTCTTATACACGTGTATTGGACCTGCCCATTACTAGCTCAGTACTGGGAGATGGTCAGTCACCTCCTTACCCGCCTTTTTAGAAACCGAAGTCCAAGCGACTCCAAAATTCTTCCTATTGGGCCTATCACCACTAAAAATTTGTAGACCATACAAGAAATTAGTACGACACATACTCACGGCAGCACGCTGTCTAATAGCCCTAAATTGGAAACACACTACCCCACCCTCTGCTGAAGATCTATATTCTAGAATTAAGGATATAGAATTGATGGAGAAAATGACAGCTAGAATCCAAGATAGACTAGAGGCACATAACAAGGTCTGGGAGCTGTGGCACCTCCGGGAGGACCCACCATGACCAGGTAATGAGATCAACTAGAAGGCTCTTCTTCTCTTTCTCCTTCTCCCTTTTTCTCCCTCCTATCCTATTCCTAATTCCCATTTATCACAGGTTCATACAACTTTGTTTTCTTTTTCAAATATCTGTTTTATTTTAGTGTGTTTTTTTTGTTTTTTCCCAGTCAAGAAGACTGGAACACAATTCAGCATCTGAATGAACGTTCACGTTTGCTTTCCTGTTTACCATAGGAACTAATACCAGCTAAGTCATACAGAATACATGTTTAATACCACTTATGGATACACTGAACAATGTTTGTGATCTTCCATGTTCCTTTATTTTGTATCACTAAAATCTATAATAAAAATTGTTATTTGGAAAAAAAAGAATGTACAGTACATGACTTGCAGACTTTTTCTCCCATGTATGATCATGTACAAATGTATGTCGTAACTTCAGTTGCAATGTCTACAAACTTTCTGTACTCATTTCTTGATGACATGTACATCTATGTTGTGATGGTGGAATTCCTCCATATGTGTTCTCTTAATAAAAATGTATATTTGAAAAAAAAATGTAAAGCAACTTCTACTCTCTCAACATCTGGTAGATAGTTGGTGGGTAACTCATACAGGAGTAAAAGATTACAGTTACTACTCTAAAACACATGGCATGTACTCCCACCTTGATTTATTTCTTGTAGATCAATTTTATCTGGAGAAGGTTCATAATTGTACAATCGAACCCATAACCATCTCAGACCATGCCCCTATAACCCTTACCCTTTATCCAATCCGGGCAGGTCACATAGAGCGGACATGGCGGCTGAATGAATCATTACTAGATAATAAAAATATAGTAGAGGAACTACTCCTAAAATTAAAAGTATACTTGAAATAAATCTGCCAGGGGAGGTGTCAGAACAAGCTGTGTGGGAGGCCCACAAAATAGTTATCAGAGGGGAACTGATAGCATATGGCTCTTATATTAAAAAAGAAAGAAATAAGGAATTTACTGGAGAAAATTAGTGTATTGGAGACTAAACATAAAAAAACTCTTGACCCTGCAGACATTCAGCATTTAGAGAACTTGCGGTCTGATCTCGCACAGTGCTTGGACCGCAGAGTTAAAAATAAAATCAGGCATTCGCGAACTAGTCTTAGGAACAGGGGAATAAATGTGGGCGGTTACTGGCCAGACAACTTAAAAAGCAACAGGAATCTATGTTCATAATTTATTAGTACAGGATAAAAAGATAGTTGAAACTCAGGCTATAGCGACAGAATTTCACAGATTCTATGAGGCATTATATATTATTCAAACACCTGACCCTCCGCAATCAGGGGATATGGAGAGACAGCGAAGGGAGGAGATACGAGAATATATTAAAGATGCATCAATGCCACATTATCTGATAGGGTCATAGAGGAAATAGAACACCCAATTACGGTAGAAGAGTTGAGGGGAGTGATAGCAGCCTTGCCAACAGGTAAAAATCCGGGGCCGGACGGCCTGACAAATATATATTATAAAAATATTTTTTCAGTGGTAGCGCTACCACTATGCAACTACTTCAATTCAATTAACGCAACCAATCCACTACCTCCAAAAGCCCTATTGGCATATATTACGTTACTTCCAAAAGGGGGGAAAGACCCCCAATATTGTGCTAATTATAGGCCAATCTCTCTACTTAACTCCGACACTAAACTCCTAGCGAAGATCCTGGCCCTTTGAATTCAAGAGCATATGAGTGGACTAGTTCACCCAGATCAGACAGGATTCATGAAAGGACGAGAGGCGAGGGATAATACTATCCGGGTGCTTCACGTTCTTCATTGGATGCAGCATGGCCCTGATAAAGCCCCAAGGATCGTACAATCAATGGACGCCAAAAAGGCATTTGATATGGTGAACTGGGGCTTTATGATCGAAGTGTTAAGATGGGTGGGTCTGGGTGAACGCATGATGGGATGGGCAATGGCCTTGTATAGGGACCCAAGAGCAAGAGTCAAGGTGAATGGTACACTATCAGAATATTTCAATATACAAAACGGCACGAGGCAGGGGTGTCCCCTATCCCTGTTAATATTTGACATGATATTAGAACCTTTTCTCTGTAAGATTAGAAGAAATAGAGAGATATTAGGGACATGTATTGGATCTGACGAGCATAAAGTATCAGCCTATGCGGATGATCTACTCTTCTATCTCTCTGCCCCACAGACATCTTTACCAGCACTCATGTCGGAAGTATATAGATTTGGTAACCTAGCTAACTTTAAAATTAATTTTGAAAAATCTATTCTCCTACCTAGCCATGTCCGTTTATTTGGAATAAAGATTCCCTGGTCTATTTGGGTGCACATATTAGTGCAGATCAAAAACTGCTATACGATCTTAATTATGGTTCCCTATTGACAGGGATAGTAGGGGATATGAAGAAATGGAAGGGCCAGTATTTGACATGGTTCAGGAGAGTAAGCACTATAAAAATGAGCATACTATCCAGAATAATTTATATATTACACACATTACACACACACACATTGTCCTGGGATATTAGTAAAAATAAAATAAACTTCCTGGACTTGGAGATTAGACGGGAAAACTCTATATTTAGTACACAGACGCACTTTAAGAATGTCGACAGGAATAGCTATCTGCCGATAGAAAGCTGTCACCACAAAAACTGGCTTTTCAACATCCCAAAAGGCCAACTTATGCGGCTTAAAAGAAATTGTACCAATTTAGAGACTTTTCTTGAACAGGCTGATAAGATGGGAGAAAGATTCACCTCGAAAGGCTATGATCGTTAATTTATTAATACTAAGATAGTTTAAGTATCAGAGATGGACCGGAAAGAACTAATCAGAGAGAAGGTGACACATAAACGTTCAACAGAGGGGGTACCATTAATCTTAGATTTCAGTGTGCAACACAAGAAAATCGAAAAGATTATTAGACGCCACTGGCACATCTTGCTGGCAGACAGACAGTTACAGGATACTCTGTCTGAGAACCCTAGGTTTATATACAAAAGGGCACCCACGATCCGTGATATAGTGGTGAAAAATGTTATAGACCCACCTAAGAAAACTTTTTCCTTCTTCACGGGAAATGGATTTTTTCCATGTAAAAGATGCTTCGCATGCCTGAGAACCAAACGCCCAAATTAAAAGGTTTTTAAATTTTCATCTACAAGTACGGGGGATACCTATGAGGTAAAAAACGTTATCTGTTGCAACACTGAAGGGGCAGTCTATGCCCTGGAGTGTAGCTGCAGCCTTCAATATATTGGCCTTACCAAAAGACCTCTTAAAGTGCGAATGAAAGAGCATGTCCAAAAGGTTACGACAAGCACAGCGTATCCAAACATTTCTTGCTGTGCCATAACAAAGATCCCACCCATTTGAAGTTCTGGGGTAGACACTGGCGGGGGGGGACATAAGGTGAGAATCTTGAGCCATATGGAATCCAAATGGATATTTACTTTAGATACATTCTCGCCCCGGGGCTTAAATATTGAATTTGACCTCAATTGTTTCCTCAGTGATTTTTAATATTTTTAATAATATATTGTTTAATTATAATTTTATCATCTTTTACTCTTTTATTCTGTTCCCTATTAGCATTCACATATCTTGACATCTGCTTTACATCTTAAATTAAATCTCCTTTTATTTTTATTTTAATATTTTTTGATTTTAATTCATCCCCTATTTATCTATCTGATATATACCTTGCAGTTTTTCAATTTCAATAACTGAATAAGGCCCTTTCCCTGCACCTGACCACCTTATTATGTGAAACATTATACATTTGGTTCTCTGTATTACATTGTTTTTTTGTATATCAGGTATATCTATCTGAGCATTGTTTTTTAAGCCTATGTCATTAATTTAGTTTTATATTTATGTTTATTTTAACATTTAGGCTCAGAGATGGACTTCCTCATCTCTGTGCGCTCAGTTTGCCTATGTCAGCATTAGGGTCTTTCCTTTCCGACCGCTGCATTTTTTTATTACATTTTTTATTCCCCTATCCATATAGCATGTTATCTCTATTGGGGATGTTCTCCCATGAGGATGTTTTTTACCCAGTTTTAATATCACTGGTCTGTGTTTGTCTATCTTGACAAACCTGCAAGACAGCGCAGGATGACACTCGGGATGAGCAGTTTGCGTTCTTTCCTCCTTTGCTGACAGCTGAGAGAACTAGACACGCTCGACTTTGCTCATTGGATCCAATGGTCAGATGACTGGTGTTATCTGCACACTCCCATTTTATGGCCGCTCAGTCATACAATAGACAATCACTGTAATGGCCGCGCCCTGTCACCCTCGAGGAAGATGGCCGCTAAGCTAACCCATATAGGACTACAAGAAAATAGCTGCCCATTGCTTGCTATTAGATAACTATTTAAAGACACTGATCGTGCCTAGACTTATCCCCTGATGAAGTCACGTGTGTTGTGACGTCACGCGTAGGGACGGGACAGGCACCGATGCTGATTGAGGCTTACGAGCTCGCCGCTCGTTGGAGATAAGCCTTTCTTATCTGTTTTATTGTGAGTACCCATGCTGTTTGTTAATAAAAATCAGTTTTAGCCAAACAATATCACACTATTGTGGGACCTTCCTTTTTTTTTTTTCCATTTCCGTGCCCCCCTTTCATCTGGGGGAACATGCTCCGGGATTAGGACCGTGAGGAGGAATGTAAAGGATGGTACTCCCAATAATGGTCATATGCTGTTACCCCATTACCCAAAGGTAAGGGTCCACTACCTACTAGTGTGTGTGTGAACACGAAGAGGAGCACTATTGTGTCACATTTGAGCACTCCACTGCAATACTTGCATGCTAGGAAGCTGTTGTCACTTTATGAAGGAGGACTTTTATATACTGAAGCACTTTGTTTGAACTGATAATTTTGGTTTCATTGTCACGTGGATTTTATATATATTTTTTTGCACAATGTCACTTTATGTGTTGCATGAACGTTACACGTTGGAATTCACTTATATATTGATTTTTTGCACTTTATACAGGTGTTGCTACTCCTACATCTGCTGTTACTATTTTTGGTACTTTATAGTGATATTTTGGTACATAGAGTCACTGTCATTATTACTTACAGCACTAGTGCACTTTATATCTTACTATTTATTGTATATTCACATTTTTTTAGTGGCTGATCTTCTATATTTAAGGGATCACTACCATCCTATTTTGGTATATTTAGTTATTTAAGATTTATTTGTACCTAAGTGTTTTCTATCAAGCCCACTAGGAGCATATCATTAATATCATTTGTGTTCCTGCTAGGATTAGCGCAGCACCACTTTTTTTATTTATTCTTTTGCTGGCAGGGTCTGGTTGTAGCCTACTCGGTGCATGCAGCTTTTCCCTATAGCTCTTTGCAACACACATGATGGCGCAGGAATAATTACATATACTCTTTAAATATTACAAACGGTACCGATTCGATTACCAGAGACCTTTTTCAAACAAGTACGGAAATCTTGTGGCATTTGTGTGGAATGATAAATGGCCAAGGCTGGTCTATGACATCTTGCGCAGAAGCAAAGTAGAAGGGGGAATGGGACTACCAGATATATCATTTTACTATAGGGCTATGTCTCTACTCCGGACTCTGAATTGGTGTCACGACTCCCGGAATAAATTATGGGTCCCATTAGAAAAGATAATGACAGGGAGGAATTATAGCCGGTGCTCCTTGGATCCTGAGTACACTAAGAGGGCTCTCAAAGTGGGCATCACCTCTGACCCAGACAACTTTACCGGAGTTGGTGTCAAGCTTAGGGAACATACCTATGGCGGAATGGAAATACCATCAAATAGCAAGCTTTTTCAATAAAATAAAACCGTTATTAAGATCTTCAAATTCACTTACTACATTTGAAAAGCAGAGTGTACGACTGTCAGATGCTAGACATCTGCTGTCACAAATGTATAGATTGATCCTTAGTGGGCAAGAGGTAACAGTTCCCTATTTTGTTAGAGAATGGGAGAGGGAATTAGATCAGGTATTGACAAACATACAAATTAAAAAAATTATTAAAACAAAGTATTCCACATCTATAAGTTCATATGTGCAAGAAATGGTATAGAAATTTATGACAAGATGGTATAGGACCCCAGTTAAATTATCACAGATGTACCCAGTAGTAGATGCCCGGTGCTGGAGAGGCTGTGGACAGAAATGCACATTCGTCCATTTGTGGTGGACGTGCCCCACTATTGAACCATTCTGGGAGGCAATCGCTCCATGGATTGAGAAAATGAATCTCAGACCCATGGAATTTACACCATTACACTTTTTATTCCATTGGATGCCTGGGTCTATTAAAGTTTATAGGAAAAGCATTACCCCGCATTTACTGAACGCAGCTAAAGTGTTAATACCAAGACTGTGGAAACAGACCCACTGCCCCACTTTATTGGACTGGAAGAAGGAGGTTAACTCAATAATGGAAGCCGAAAGATGGGTCCATGTAGTGAAGGGCCAACAAGGGAAATTTGAATAGATATTGGCAGTTTGGGTACAATACGCCCCAGAGATAGGTTAGGAGGGAAGTACCACGAAGTAGGTGGGAATAAAGAGTGGCACAGTTTCTGAGGCCTTTGTATAGGCTAGGAAGTTGACATAGAGGTAAAATCTTGAATATTGACCCTATTTATTCAGGAGTTCTCCTTTTTCTTTACTTTCTCTCTCTCTCTCCACCCTCTTTATTAGTAGTAGGTTATTAGTAGCCCCTTACTTTTTTGTTTTTTGAGGGGATAGTGTGGCCAATGAGGGCCTTTACAAAAGTTGTTATGGTGATATAATGGCCTCTTACACAAACATAAAAAATATATATATATATTTTTTTTTTTGGAAGAAGGAAATGGAGATCACGGGAATAGGGTTAAAATTTGAGTACATGCACTGGGGTTAGGGGGATATGGTAGAATGAAGGGTGATTTCCAGGAAGAGTAGGGTGAGTAGGGTGTAACTGATCGAATTCCATCTAAACAATTGAGTGTAAGGAGGGAGAGAGTTAAGGAGGGAGGTAACCCCCCTTTTTTTTTGTTTGTTTGTTAGGGTGGAGGGTTGTATATGTTAGAATGTGGAATGAAATGTATTGTAACTGTACAGCTTTCATTTATGATATATTGGAATATAAAGTTGTATAATAAGGAATTGAAATGTATCTTAAAGGAGGGGGAAAAAAATTAAAATTTTGATTAATAAAAAAAAAAAATGGTCTGGAAATTACTTGACTGAGTTCCCTAAGTACCCTCGTGTGCAAGCCATCTGGTCCCAGTGATTTATTAATGTTAAGTTTCCCAAGTCTATTTCTAATTCTGTCCTCTGTTAGCCATGAGGGTGCTTACTGTAATGTGTCATGAGGACAAACACTGCAGTTTTGGTTACTAAAGCCCCTCCGATTCCCCCGTGAAGACTGAGGAGAAGAATAAATTCAATACCTTCGCCATCTCCCCATCCCAGATGTCCTTCCTCAATCTTTATGGGGCCAATATGGTCTGTCCTCCATTTTTTACTGTTTATATACCTAAAGAATTTCTTGGGATTTTTTTTTGCTCTCCTCCGCTATGTGTCTTTCGTATTCCATCTTATCCGCCCTAATTGCACCCTTACATATCTTGTTGCATTCTTTGTAAAGTCTGAATGCTGATGATGATCCCTCAGCCTTGTATTTTTTGAAGGCCTTCTCCTTTGCTTTTATATGCATTTTTATATTGAAGTTAAGCCATCCAGGACTTTTGTTTGCTCTTTTAAATTTATTTCCCAATGGGATGCAATGCTTAATGCCCTTATTTAATATGCTCTTAAAGAAAATCCATCTCTCCTCCGTGTTCTTTGTTGCTAAGATTTTATCCCAATTTATATCTTCTAGCAAGGTTCGTAATTTAGGGAAGTTGGCTCTTTTGAAATTCAGTGTCTTTGTGTTCCCCTTGTGTTTCCTATGTGTGTGATTTATACTGACGCCAATTGACCTGTGATCGCTGTTTCCTAAAGTGGATCTAGTAACGCCTTGTTTCTAGTTGGTGCGTCTACCATTTGACCCATGAAATTGTCCTGCAAGACATTAAGGAACTGGCGAGCCTTAGATGAATGCGTGGTTCCCTCCGCCCAGTCTATGTCTGGATAATTAAAATCCCCCATTATGATAACACTTCCCATCCTTGCTGCTAATCCAAATTGTGATAGGAGGTCCATCTCCCCCTCCTCCCTCAGGTTAGGGGTCCTATAGCATACTCCCAGTATTATTTTCCCCTTGGCTTCATCCCTTTGGAGCTCTAACCATAAGGATTCCACCTCCTCCCTAGCTCCCTTAGTGATGTCATCTCTCACATTCACTTGTATATTATTCTTGATATATAGGCATACCCCTCCCCCTTTTTTACCTTCTATATCCTTGTGATACAGGGTATACCCTTGAATGGTTGCCAGCCAAACCAAGTCTCTGAAATTTCCACAAAATCGAAATCCTCCTCGTTCAACAGTATCTCTAGTTCACCCTAAGGCTCGATTCACACAGGGGCAATGCGACTTCGACACGACTTTGCAACGCTACTTCAACGCGACTTTGAGCGACTTATAACACGACTTCAAGTCACCCCCAGGCCCCCAGAATTTGCCTGTGGCCAATCAGAGCTCAGGAGGGAGGGAGGGGTAAGCATGTGTAGTGGTGAATTTTTTGTTACTACTTCCTGTGAAGTCGCTTTACTATAGATAGAGATCCGACTTGGAGGTGACTTCCATTGAAATCAATAGGTACAAGTCGCCTAGAAGTCCGATCGAAGTAGTACAGGAACCTTTTCTGAAGTCGGAGCGACTTCAGTAGTGTAATTTAAGACACTCTCATTCACTGTAATGCAAATCTCTTTTTGGGGCGACTTGGGGTGACTTGAGGGCTTACAAGTCGGATCCCAAGTCGTCCTAGTGTGAAACGACCCTTATTGTCTGCCAGGCTCCTGGCATTGGTGAACATGCCACATAGTTTAGACTGGTCGCATACTGTTCTCTTATTGGGTGTTCTGAGATTGCAAATAGGACTTGTTACTATACTTACCTTGGGTTTATGTGCTTTAGTCAACCTACCACTAATGTCCCCAATACTACCCTCTGGAATATGTTCATTGCTGACTATCTCTGGACCATCCCCCCCATCACCTAGTTTAAAAACCCCTCTAACTTTTTGTCATCTTCACTCCCAGCAGATCTGCACCCTCCTCATTTAGGTGCAGTCCATTCCTTCTATAGAACTGGTGACCGACTGAGAAGTTGGTCCAGTTCTCCAGGAACCCAAACCCCTCCTTACTACACCAGCTCCTCAGCCACTTGTTTACTTCCCTAATCTTCCTTTGCTTTTCTGTCGTGGCTCAAGGTACCGGTAGTATTCCTGAGAATACTACCTTGGAGGTCCTTTTCCTCAATTTCACTTAAGTCCCTAAAATCGTTCTTTAGAACACTCCATCTGCACCATGACAGCTGGGTCTTCCCCAGCCCCCCCAATAATCTGTGCACCAGATCCGTCTTGTGCCGAACCCGAGTGCCCAGTAGACAGCATACAGTTTGGCGCTTTGTCACAGATTGCCCTCTCTGTTCTTCTAAGAATTGAGTCCACTACCACCAGAATCTGTCTATCCTTTCCCTTCGCTTCCCCCCCACTCTCACTGGAGGAGTTCTTCCCCTTACAGCTAGGAAAGTCCCTCAGCTCCAGCAGTGCTCGTCCCTGACCGGTTTCACCAATGTCACTCAATGGAGCATACTTATTGGGATGCTCCAGCCCAGGATTGGCATCCCTGGCACTTCCTCCTCTATCCTTCCTGACTGTCACCCATCTACGCGTTTCTAGTGCCTGCAACTCTTTGTCTCTGCCGGCAACTGCTGGGTACGTTCCTGGCTCTACTTTAGTGTGGAGGGTCCTCTCAGTGCTGACATTTGCTTCGCTAGATTCGGAACCTGAGCTTCCAGGGAAACAATGTGCTTACATTTTGCACAGCAGTTGTCACGGAACATCCCACACTCCGCTTGAGTGCTCCTGTCATATACAGTGCTCCTCCCAGTCTGTATACAGATATCAGATATTCCAACCTCTCTGAGCACAAAACAAGGCGACACTTGCTTGTTGCTACTATGAACTCACTTTATTCAGAACCAGAATACAGTCTTATATACAGGAGAAAATATTACTCTAACAATACAAACGTAACCTAATTAACCTAATTAACATGAGCTAATTAACTAATCCTTTATACAGCCTAGGTGATTGAGACATGACCTTTTGCCCAGACTGAGTTAATTATCATAGGACACCTTCTCACAATAGCAGCAGCTCCAATAGGAGTCGTCCCGTCTCCTACATTGTATAGAGGACAATGTGATCAGCTCATTCAATTAACATAAACACAGGTAGTTGGAGTTGATGACACCAGCAGCTCCTCACAGGATGTGTCCCAACAGTATAATTCAGTCTTATCATTCTAATATGGCATATAAAGGGTTCCCAGAGACGGTGTGTTTTGGGGGGACATGGAACTGAATCCAAAGTAACACCAACCCCAGGGTCCCCAGGCATACAGCTCACAGAGAGCACCATTCCCCCAAATGCTGGGGCCCATAATCAAAAGGCAACAGGCTTGCATTCAGTCCTCTCCAACAACCTCTGTCCCGGCTAGGTCTGTCACAGCAGTATTCTGCCCTCGATCAGATGATCAAGGAATGCATTCATGCCGCAAGATGTACACTGAGTCACATCTCCACACCCGCCGGGCATCGTACCTACTAATTTAATGAGGATTGGGGATTATACACTCTGAGTCCGTAAGCAGCGGATCGTTTAACCGCCATGTCCATCCCTTCACTGGCGTGGAGGGGACCGAGAGTGTCATGTAAACAGGGGAGTGGTCAGACCACACCATAGAGTCTATTTCACATTCAGGGGACCAGTCTAAACAGTTATGATCAATTAAGAAATAGTCGATATGACTATATGACTGGTGTACATGAGAAAAATGGGTGTAATTTAGGATTTAATTCCCTCTAGACGTCAATAAGGTGTAGATCATAAATTGCACGCTTCGGAGTCCTCAGCTTAGGGAAAGAAATAAAGGAACGTGAAGTTGATGAATCAAAAAGTGGCTCCAGAGGAGTATTAAAATCCCCAGCAAGTATGAGCTTACCCTCCATGAAACCTGCCAGAATCTTCAGGTACTGCAAGATTGATGGGATATGGTGAACATTTGGTAGGAAAATGTTAGCTACTGTAAATTTAGTCCTCCCACTTCCCCGTGGATCTGAAATATGGTCAAGTAATTCGATAGGAAGCGCTTTATGAAAAGCAATATAAACTCCCTTAGCTTTTTGGGACGGGTTTGTGCTGTGGATCCACCTGTTAAAGTATCTGTTGGAGCAGGAGGGCGTGGAATCAGAGTGGACATGCGTCTCCTGCAAGAGGAGCATGTTGATCCGGTGTTTGTTCATTTGATAGAGGATTTGCCCTCGTTTAGAGGCAATATTGAGGCCGTTACCATTATATGAGAAAAATTTTAATCGGGGGTGAGATATTCACTGTGTGGGCCATGCTGGAGTGTGTGAGGGAGGGAAACATTTTATAGAAAGACTAGGGAGCAGGGAAAGAGGGGGGAGTTATAAAGACAGAGGGGAAGAGGGAGAAAAATAAATGAAGGGAGGAGGAGAGAGCTCAAGAAGAAAGAATTAGAAGAATAAGGGTAAGAATTAGGCAGAAAGTCACCCAGGGAGAGGTGTCTAAGAGATACTAAATCGCTTGTGGAAGCGAGAAACTACATGGGATATCACGCTTTAGGCACAATACGTGCCAATCCTATTGTGGGAGAGAGGTCGAAGTGGAGTGATCCGAGTTGTGATCCCGACAGCATAACAGGCATAGGAAACGTATATATAGCACACCCAATATTTAACACATATACATTATATACAGTGCCTTGCAAAAGTATTCACCCCCTTGGGTTTTTACATAGTTTGTTACATTACAGCCTTTAGTTCAATGTTTTTTTAATCTGAATTGTAATTGATGGATCAAAATACAATAGTCTAAGTTGGTGAAGTAAAATTAGAAAAATATATACATAAAACTATTTTTCAGAAATAAAAAACTGATAATTGGCATGTGCGTATGTATTCACTCCCTTTGTTATGAAGCCCATAAAAAGCTCTGGTGCACCCAATTACCTTCAGAAGTCACATAATTAGTGAAATGATGTCCACCTGTGTGCAATCTAAGTGTCACGTGATCTGTCATTACATATAGAACCTTTTTGAAAGACCCAGAGGCTGCAACACCTAAGCAGGAGGCACCACTAACCAAACACTGCCATGAAGACCAAGGAACTCTCCAAACAAGTAAGGGACAATGTTGTTGAGAAGTACAAGTCAGGCTTAGGTTATAAAAAAATATCCAAATCTTTGATGATCCCTAGGAGCGCCATCAAATCTATCATAACCAAATGGAAAGAACATGGCACAACAGCAAACCTGCCAAGAGACGACCGCACACCAAAACCCACGGAGCGGGCAAGGAGGGCATTATTCAGAGAGGCAGCACTAAGACCTAAGGTAACCCAGGAGGAGCTGCAGAGTTCCACAGCAGAGACTGGAGTATCTGTACATAGGACAACAATAAGCTGTACGCTCCATGGAGTTGGGCTTTATGGCAGAGTGGCGTACTGACACCACCAACACAGCGTGTAGTCCCGAAAGCAACGGCGTTAGTTCAAGAGAGCCGGCCGGCTCGGATGTTTGTTAGATGCTATCCTTTTTCGATTTCTATGTTAGTGCAATACTTTTATTACCATTAAAGAAGTTTACAGTTTTACACTATAGGAGTTCTTTTCTTTTCTCATTCGGTTGTTGGCTGACTGAGAGTTACTTGGGAAAGACTAGAGAGAAGGAGAAGTGGTATCTTATCGGTGTACTAAGAGACTGTGGCTGGGTCATAAGCAAAAAAGCTAAATTGATCTCCTGATAAGAGATCTGGGCCGCTGGTAAGAGGCTGTGATTTCCCAGGTGGAAGGACTTTCCTTACTTGCATCACTATTTTCTATGGTGTTTTTCAAGTTTGATGTCACTATTTTATATGAAGGAGAGACTCTCTTGTACCTGTGACCAGTAATCAATCAACAGCAATACCAGCTTACTTCTCTTTGAAAATAATTAACTCCCACATGTACTTTTTATTACTTCAAGATATGATTTCTTTTTATGATGCGATTATTTGTAACATTGTAGAGATAGAATACTGTGAAATATAGTGATTGTATTCAGATAATTGTATTCTTTCATTTAAGTCATGCAGCATTAATTGTGAAATTACATCTTATGCCCCGTACACACGGTCGGATTTTCCGATGGAAAATGTCCGATCGGAGCGTGTTGTCGGAAATTCCGACCGTGTGTGGGCTCCATCGGACATTTTCCATCGGATTTTCCGACACACAAAGTTGGACAGCAGGAGATAAAATTTTCCGACAACAAAATCCGATCGCGTCAATTCCGACCGTGTGTGGCCTGTTCCGACGCAGAAAGTGCCACGCATGCTCAGAAGAAATTCCGACACGGGACAGCTCGTTCTGGTAAACTTAGCGTTCGCAATGGATACAGCACTTTCGTCACGCTGCAATGTTAAAAATGGTTTAATACAGCGCACTCTCTTCTTCTTTATAATGTGACAAGAATTAAGTCGTTTTGCTGCTCATATTCACACACACTTCTCACAAAGTTTTATTTGTGTTTTTTTAGTGGGATTCCCTCAATATATTGTTATTAGTTGTCACATCTGACAGTTTTATATTTTTTATGTTTTTATTTTTTTCTTTTTAAGCCTTTTTTTTTCTTTAATGTTTGGATTTTTTCCAAGGCTGATCTTTGTTCAATGTTATTTTTATTTTTACTCCAGAATATTTTTGTGTGTGTTTTGTGTGGCAAGTTACCACAACACCATTGATATCTTTTATTATTTAATCTCCATGAGATTTTTTGTTGTTGGTGTCCCTTGTTCATTTCACATTGTATATTTGAAATGTACCTGAATCCTCACAAACAAACTGTCATTTTTGAAGTAAAACACATAGGAGAGTATAATTCAAAACAAAAATCCTTTATTAAGGGCTCAGAACCAAACAAAGAGGAAGGCAACACTGGATCAACAGTAGAAATTAGCGAAGCCTGGGACCCCCACGGCAGACATCAATTCTTAAACCTCAAAATTGGTGGCCTGAGGAGTCCATATGTAAGGGATTGCAGTCTGGTCCGGGATTCACAGAGACTCGGATAGCAGCAGATGACATCTGTGTCCCCAGGCTGTGGTACCACAAGAGGCTGCATCTTTTGGCCGACCAGACTGGATCCAGGGCAATCACTGTCTGGTCTTCCTTCCACGCTTCCTTCCGGGCTGTGGCTGTGCTGTTGGAGATGTGGCAGGAGGAGGACCTGGAGGAGGAGGAGGACTGGGAGGACCTGGAGGAGGACTGGGAGGCCCTGGAGGAGAGGGAGGAGGAGGAGGAGGACCTGCAGGAGGAGGAGGAGGACCATCCCAAAGCTGTGTGTGAGGTGTAAGTTGGCCCCTCACACCTTTCGCCAGAGCCTCTGATATGAGGGCCTGACACATGGCTTGTTGGCCCTCCTCCATCCTCTGCATTTTATAGGCAATGAATGCAGCAATATTCTCCTCCCTGGTCTGTGGTGCTCCCAGGACCTCTGTAGCCCTCCAAAAAAATCTGATAGCCGCCTCCTCTATTCTACTCCTCCTGCTGCCACTTTCTGTTTTCAGGGTGGGTGGAGGGACCTGCAGATCAGCCACCTCCTGGCTGAGACTTCCCTGTGTATGAAAAAGGGACGTAGTTTTAGTTTTTGCATCATCAATCACAATCATAAATTAGTACTCCAAATTAACATCTAGTTAACATCATTGATTGGACAAGCAGAAATATTTAGAGGAATGCTATACCTGGCTCAATCTGGGCTCCTCCACATATGGCCTGGAAGGCCCAGGTTGGGCGTCAGAAGCCTCAGCCGGGGGGGAAGGAAGCGTGGAAGGAAGACTGGAGAGGGATGGCCTGGGTTCAGTCTGGCCTGCCAGAAAATGCAGCCTGTCATAGTACAACATCCTGGGGACATAGATGTCATCTGCTGCTCCAGATCTCTGTGAATCCAGGACTTTCTTGTGCTCCCTTAGATATGTGCTCCTGAGGCAACCAATTAATATCTTTAAATAGGTGATGTCTGCCGTGGGGATCACCTGCTTCACAATTTCACACAATTGCTCCAGTGCTGCCTTCCTCTTTGCTTGGTTCTTGAAATGGGGGTGGGTAATCTCCCACAGACAGGGCAGCTCCCTTAGCATATCAAAGAATAGTGACATGAAGTCAGTATCTCTCATTAAGATATCCATGTTCACTGCAAGACACAACACAAGACAAAACTCTCCTAATCTTGTTACAATATAGGCCTCAATCTAGAAGCAGTATAGGCCCAAGTTTGTCTCTTACCTTCGTTCTTACGATCGGCGCGTCCAATGCTCCTTCCTCCGCTCACAGATCGTACGTAATACGCACGCGTGTTACGCTTTATACACACTGCGCATGTGTGTAACTCCGCCCGCCCCTGACGTTCTTTCTATTCTATTCCCCGCCCCTTTTCGTTCGGCGCAGTGGGGGAAGAGCATGATGGCGGAGTTACACCAGGTGCGTGATAATTCGAACAACGAGGAGGAGGAGGAAAGCCCGGATCCAGGCACGTCCCGATCCAGAAGGAGACGTTTTAAGGCCACAAATATGTCGTTTGGGGAGATGTTGGAGATGGTCGACATCATGAAGAAGTCCGACTATGACGGAAAATATGGGCCTTACCCCAACCCCAACATCCGAAAGGCAAAAATCATTGGTAAAGTGGTCCGGAGTCTGGAGAGGAATTTCGGGGTACGAAGGTCTAAAGATCAGCTCAGGAAGCGGTGGTCGGACCTGAAGTTCAGAGAGCCGGAGCAGTACCGAAAGATCCGGAGAGTGCTGCAAAAAAGTAAGTAGTTGTGCTGTGTTCATATTCTTTCTGTCTTTATTCCGTTCGTTCTGCTCCATATGCTTTTAGTAATTGTAACGTTTAAAAGGTCAACTTTAATGTTCATGGGCCCCTTATTCGTTCGTATCAAACATTTTTTCTTTCGGCCTCTAGAACACCATTGTTTAGGCCATATGCATTTTCACACATTTTTTTTGGGCCTACTTGGATGCCAAATATTTGTTTGTGTAGATGGATTTGTTACTAGAATGAAATGCAAACTAGATTGTGTGTAAGGAGAGGACACTGAGCAGCTGTTTTCACATCTGGACACTGGAGCACTAGTGTGGGACACAAGAACACCATTTTTATTAGGGGGGGCACACAGGTGCTCCAGTGTATACTATAGGGGGGGTCTCCATCTGTGAAGCTTGTACCAAACAGGTAAAGTATTGCAGCTTGACAAAGGGCAATAAAAAAAATACATCTTTGAACTCGGCTAACATAGAAAATTGTACCCCACTTCCAAGCAATGTTTCCTATTTCTAGAGTTCTGCCATCAAATATCTGTGTGCTAAGTATACCATTTTTGTTTTACATAGGGGAGAAAAGACTCGGACACCCCTCATCCCAGGAGACCAGAGCCCCCCCCCTCTGGAAGAAGGGGAAATACCCCAAACACAAGAAGAAGAGCAGGAGGAAGAAGAAGACGTGGTGGAGATTGGCACCACAACAGGTGAGTGTCTGCGACCACAGGCTCAGGTAAAAGAGATGGATGGTGGCAGATTTTTGAGACCTGTTTTTTTTGTTCTTTATCTCTTTTTAGGTGATCGGGATCCAGAACGCTTTACATCAGAAAGTGCCCAGATACTGATAGGGGAGATCATGGGATGTAATCTCCAATTGCAAAACATCCAGCAACAAATCACTGATGTTATTAAAAAAAATAATAACATCATTGATGTTTTGGGGCGAATTTAAACCCCACAAAATCACCTGTTTTATGTTAATTAAATTTTTACAATGTTTCGAAAAGCCAAATTTGGAGGATGCACACAGTGTGCCAACATGTGCTATCTGCCATCATGGGAGATCAATGGACGCGTTTTGGGGGGGCAACCCCTTCCTCAATTATAAAGTCGCATTGAGGAAGGGCTTGCTCCCCCAAAACACGTCCCTTGATCCCCCCTGATGGCAGATAGCACATGTTGCCATTCGTAAATTGGTGTGCATCTTCCAAATTTGGCTTTTCCAGGGGTGATTTGCCCCCATCTGAACGCTAGATCAAACCCAGTTCCTAAATACTGATGTCTGATATAGCCTTCAGGTTTTACCTAATGTGAACTTTGTAAGTTCTAGTTTTTTGGCTTTCTTGTTGGTTTTACACAGGCCTGTTTTATCTGAAATGGATATTTTGATTTTTCATAATGCTACTGCAAACATTTTATACAACAAACATGTTGGTTTGTTTTAAAAACCTTTGGTAAATGCACATGTGATTGTGCAGGTATAAAAAAGTGCCTTACTCAAGAATGTGTGGATTATTGTCTCAATACTACAACACTTTTGGGGTGATGTAATTGCTGTTTTATGCACAAATGGGGGTTATTTCCTAAGGGCAAATACACTTTGCACTACAAGTGCAGGTTCAGTGCAGTTGCAAGTGCACTTGTAGTGAAATGTGTTTTTGCATTTAGGAAGTACCAGCCAACACTATTCTTTATAAGGTTACCCAATCACGACATTTTCTGCACTCAACACATTTCTGTCAGGGTCAGCTCAAACAAACACAAGCAGTAAATGTCCACCAAGAATTGCTTTTGGTTGTTTTTTATTTGAAAAAGGTGTCACAGATTGTCTGGCATATTGATAGCCCCCCTACCCGCAAAGAACTCCAGGTATCGTAACCGGACATCACGGGCACTCAGGGAGGGCAAGCCAGGACGGCCACTTTCAAGTGCCGTCATTGTTGATGTATTTGGTATTCCGGCCTCAGGCCCAACTGAGCCAGCATAGTTGGCTGAATGTTTTCTTAAAAAATTATGGAGAACACAGCACGCCAGTATAATATGGTTCAGTTTATACTCCGCCATATGGATGGGTGTCAGAAATAGTCGGAACCGGCTGACCAGGATTCCAAATGTGTTCTCCACCACTCTTCGGGCTCTGGCCAGCCGGTAATTAAAAACCCTCTGTTCCGGGGTGAGGGTCCTCATCGGGAATGGCCGCATCAGGTGGTCCCCCAGCGCAAATGCTTCATCAGCAACGAACACAAATGGGAGACCTTCAACATTGTCCTCTGGAGGTGGCAAGTCCAAGCTGCCATTCTGGAGACGCCTGTAGAACTCCGTCTGGGCGATCACTCCACCATCGGACATCCGGCCATTCTTCCCCACGTCCACATACAAGAAGTCGTAATTAGCCGACACCACCGCCAACATCACTATACTATTAAACCCCTTGTAATTATAATAGTATGACCCCGAGTTGGGTGGTGGGACGATGTGGACGTGTTTCCCATCAATTGCCCCTCCGCAGTTAGGAAAGTCCCACCGCTGGGCAAAGTGGGAGGCCACAGTCTGCCATTCCTGTGGCGTTGAAGGAAACTGTTGAGGAAAAAACAATAAACATTACTATTTTTTCACAGAAACCTGGCAAGCAGATTAGACACAAACATTATGGGTCAACCTCCAGATAGCATTTATTAAGGGGAATTTAACAACAACAAAGTATAAGGTACACCTATCATATTCCCCCCCCCTCTCATGGGCCATTTCTAACATTATAGGGGGGAGGAACTCTTGGACAGGTAACCCTCTTCACTTCATTGAGAGATGAATGCCTAAATACAGGGTATTACTTGGAACAGCCCCTCCTTAGTTATACTATTGGCAGCCCACTGGACAGGTAAGAAGTGTCATAATACAAAGATATAAATACACACTGTACACATTTGAGCACATTTGGACATTCTGCTATTACCTATCAAGATAATAATAGGATACAAATACATTGTTAAGTGACTACATGAGGTGAATATAGGGCAGGAGACACCATGCTGGGGAGGTTATTGAAGGGCAAATATGTATGAAGGACATAAAATAATAATTACATAAAAATCCAGCATGCATGAGGACAAAGGGGACATTCACAGCATATTCCAATCATGGTAATTAGGGAATGAGGAAAGAAATACAATATATTATCAAACATTCAATACAATAAAATGTGATATAAAAGGATAAAAATCTTACCTTCATATACTCCTTCTGTAGGACCTGGATGATGGCAGAAAAGGTCTCTGGGATAATAATCCCCAGAGCCTGGGGGGAGATGCCTGTCGAGAACTTGAGGTCCTGCAGGCTTCTCCCTGTGGCCAAATACCGCAAGGTAGCGACCAACCTCTGCTCCGGAGTGATGGCTTGCCTCATGCAGGTATCCTGCCTGCTGATATAGGGGGTCAGCAAAGCCAACAGACGGTGAAACACGGGGTCCGTCATCCTGAGAAAATTCCTGAAATCATCAGGATTATTCTCACGGATCTCACGGAGCAAAGGCATATGAGAGAACTGGTCACGCTGAAGCAACCAATTCTTGGTCCATGAACTCCTCCCCACCCTGTTCATGGACTGGACTTGTGTCAAGGTCAGGACCCCAACACCAAGCCCCTGCACAGCACGAACTCTACGAGGAGTACGCATACGAAACATGGCTAGAAAACGGTCGGCTGCTCAGAACGAAGTAACAGAACGCACTGAAGAACAGCAAGGCCTGTGAAGAGCGACCTGAAAACCAGTAACGAACGAACAAGAATACAGTGACTAAAGTCACGCGGAACTTGCTTGCACGCACTGAAGAGCAGATACAAACCCACAAGCACAAACTGAAGGGCAGAAAACGATCTGAAAACCACGAGTCTGAAAAAGCGCGAATCGTCTCTCACCAAACTTTTACTAACACGAGATTAGCAAAAGGAGCCCAAAGGGTGCTGCGCTTGGTTCTGAACCGGCCTTTTCTAGTCTCGTCGTACGTGCTTGACGTCACCGCGTTCTTGGCGATCGGAAATTCCGACAACTTTGTGCGACCGTGTGTAGGCAAAACAAGTTTGAGCCAACATCCGTAGGAAAAAATCCGAGGATTTTGTTGTCGGAATGTCCGATCAATGTCCGACCGTGTGTACGGGGCATTAGATTTGATCTCCTATAGCGCAGTTTCTTCGTTTAACATTTATGGCAGAGTAGCCAGAAGAAATCCATTACTTTCATCAAAAAACAAAATGGCACGTTTTGAGTTTGCGAAAAGGCATGTGGGAGGCTCCCAAAATGTCCGGAGGAAGGTGCTCTGGTCTGACGAGACTAAAATTTAACTTTTTGGCCATCAAAGAAAACGCTATGTCTGGCACAAACCCAACACATCACAACACCCAAAGAACACCATCCCCACAGTGAAACACGGTGGTGGCAGCATCATGCTGTGGGGATGTTTTTCAGCAGTCTGGACTGGGAAACTGGTCAGGGTTGAGGGAAAGATGGATGGTGCTAAATACAGGGATATTCTTGAGCAAAACCTGTACCACTGTATGTGTGATTTGAGGCTAGGACGGAGGTTCACCTTCCAGCAAGACAATGACCCCAAACACACTGCTAAAGCAACACTTGAGTGGTTTAAGGGGAAACATGTAAATGTGGTGGAATGGCCTAGTCAAAGCCCAGACTTCAATCCAATAGAAAATCTATGGTCAGACTTAAAGATTGCTGTTCACAAGCACAAACCATCCAACTTGAAGGAGCAGTTTTGCAAGGAGGAATGGGCAAAAATCCCAGTGGTAAGATGTGGCAAGCTCATAGAGACTTATCCAAAGCGACTTGGAGCTGTGATAGCCGCAAAAGGTGACTCTACAAAGTATTGACTTTAGGGGTGAATAGTTATGCACATTGACTTTTTCTGTTATTTTGTCCTATTTGTTGTTTGGTTCACAATTAAAAAAAAAAAAATCTTCAAAGTTGTGGGCATGTTCTATAAATTAAATGATGCAAATCCTCAAACAATCCATGTTAATTCCAGTTTGTGAGGCAACAAAACACGAAAAATGCCAAGAGGAGGTGAATACTTTTGCAAGGCACTGTAGGTGAAATAAAGCCATCACATCTAATAAGGGGCATCCCAAACAAATAATGTGAACAGAGACAATAGGGATCTCTACTGTATGCGGCAGAGCGACTGTCTCTGCAAACATCGGTAATGAAATTAAACATGCAAATTTAGACTAAATACAAGTAAAAAAAGTTTTCATAAAGCTAACAGCCCAAATAGATAAACCAATAACCTAAGGGATATCAGAAATACCCTACTGATTCAGATGCATATTAAATATAACCTTAATAACAAATACATCAATAGTAACAGTTTTTTAGGTATTATGGCATGTAGTCCTATATTAGAGCTCTTAGAGGCAATCCATAAGAATTCAGTGAATCCCTAACTGCAAGGAAAGGCAATATGGGTCTGGCATAGACATATATGGCCCTTAGAGGCAGTAAGAAATTACCCTTACTGCCGTAATTTCGGCTGCCATTCAAGCGGCACTTGATAGGTACGTCTCAACACCATCGGGGAAAGCTCCACCCCTCCAGGGTATGGCCCTGTATAGATCCAATTCGCCCTCTTCTATGGATATCAACCGTTAGATATGAATCAGGTGAATAGGGGGGAGCAGTCCAGAACTAAGTGGTATATCATAAACAAAGGTGCAAGCAGGGCTTTTTTTCTGCCGGAAGTTCCGGCACCTCCAGTTTCGGCACCTCCAGCACAGAATATATGTAATGGCGAGGGGTACTATAGTATGCTGGAGGGACTACTGATGCTGGCTGCTGGGGGATCTATGGTCGCTGGGGGGATCTATTGTTGTGGGGGGTCTAGTGTTGCTGGGGAGGTTTATTGTTGCTGGTGGAGGATCTATTCTGTGGGAGGGGGGTTGCTTGTTGCTGGAAGGGATCTACTGTTGAGGGAGGGGTCTATTGTTGCTGGCGGTTGGGAAATCTATTATTGCTAGTGGGGGTCTATTGTTGCTGGGGGGTATGTTATTGAATGGGGGTTGTCTATTGTTGTTGGCTGCAGGGGATCTATTTTATTGCTTTTCTTGTTATCAGTATCAAATTCTATACAAATTACGTGTTTCTGTATTCCCTGGAAGGGAGGGTACTGGGAGGTGGGTAGGGGGTGGAACCCAAGGTCGGTGCTCAGAGGTGTGTAGGGGGCAGAGACAAGGGGTGATTTGAAAATCATCCAAAGGATGGAGTTCCTGCACCAATTTCCTGAGAAAAAAAAGACCTGGGTGCAAGTATGAGAAAGAAGATGCAGTGGTAATTGGTACGATCTGATAACAGGTGCAGACCAAAACAGTATGGGACAATAAACATCCGGTTCCTATTGTCCCTCCCGAACCCCAGCCAAACAATTTAACTAGCAAAGGTCAGGAAAAGGACAAATTATGGAATTCATTAATCAGGTATTGCCTAATCAAATGTTTTCGTGGACACGTACTGAAAGAAATAACACAGGTGAGAAAATGTTTTTCAAGGCAAACCTGACAGACGTTCAAGATAATATTTGGTACACAAGGCAAGGTCAAATCGGAATGCGGCATGAGATATCTGGATCAATCTTCTACAAAAACAGTGGTGCTTTATTATTGTAATAGGTAATCAGAGTTACAGAATACCATTCAACAGAGTAGAATACATTACATACGTAGATTACATATTTGAGGATAGGGAAATTAATTTGCAAACCCACAAACAATACATAAGGTTAATAGTACCATTCTCAATAAGTACCGTCCACCCTCCACCCATCAAAACCCTTCCCTATTGGGATAAACAAACGTAGTGAACTGAATGTTTCTCTACGAGGCCATCCACGGAGCCCAAACTTTTTCAAATTTCCACGGACAGCCACGGTTTATATATGTCATTTTATACATGGGGATTACTGCCTCAATCTGTGCCTCCCAGGCTGAAAAGGATGGAGGGGAAGAATCTATTCATTTCATAAGTATTTCTTTTTTGGCATAGAAAAGAAGGAAGGAAATCAGTAATTTAAGATGATATGGCCTCTGCTCATCATCATGTATCCCCAACAACGCCATGGCCGGCAAGAGCGGAATAGAGGTCTGCAATCTGGAGTTGATTTCACCTACAATCTTAGTCCAAAATAGTGCAACAACTGGGCACTCCCAGAACATATGTATAAATGTGCCTATATGGACTTTGCATTTAGGACACATGGGGTCTCTCTCGGGAAATATACGATGGAGTCTCTGCGGGGTATAGTAGACCCTGTGTATAAATTTAACTTGAATCAATTTGTCCTTGGATGCTATCACTAATTTCGGGCCATACTCTAGACAATCCTCCCATCCCTCCCTATCCAGTGACGGGATATCAGCCCGCCATCTTTTCCATAAATCATTAATCTTAGGGGAATCTCTTCCCAGCAACGCATTATATATTGAGGATAGGGGTTTAGACAAGTCTCCAGGGGATAGGAGATCTTCGATGGGGTCCGTCTGTAACAGGGGAGTTTGCGGGAATTGAGCCCTGGCCGCATGTCTCAGCTGTAGGTACCGGAACCCCATCCATCGGGGCAGTCCAAATTTAGCCGTAAGCTCCTGCAGGGAGAGCAGTTGACCCCCAGACATTACGTGCTCCAACAAGGTTACACCATATCTAGCCCACACCTGTGGGTCCGGTATCATACGGAAGTGTTTAAGTCGTGGGTTCCCCCATAGGGGATGAGCTGGAGACAATTGGCCAGGCCTCAAGTATCTGCGCCTAGCCGCTTCCCATACTCTCCAAGTTGCTCTAGTAGGCCCAGGGATCTCACAGTATGCCTTGGGTCCTCTATAGGGAAAATTCCGAAGGTCCGTCAGGGAACCCAGAATATTCGCCTCGAGACAGGTTGCCACATTGGATCTAGAACCCTGGAACCACCAGTGTACCGTCACCAACATGGCTGCCCAGAAATATAACTGGAAATCAGGGAGGGCAAGTCCGCCCAAATCTGCAGGTAAGCATAACGTAGTACGTGCCAACCTAGGGTTTCTCCCCGACCAAATAAAGGAACCCACTATACGGTCAATCTCCCTAAAAAACGAGGCTGGGACCCAGACCGGGCAATTCCTAAACAGATAGTTAAATTTGGGCAGTATCATCATTTTAAGGAGACTAATGCGACCCAGAAGATTCAGAGGAAGACTCTCCCAGGCAGCACATTTTGAACGTAGGGTGTTCAGGACAGGGGACAGGTTTTTTACTATAAAATCAGAGAGATTCCTAGTGACCACAACTCCAAGATATTTAAATTCCCCAACCCTTTGTAGTGGGGAGGAGAGGGGTCCAGAGTTAACCTCATCATCTATAAAAAATAGGACTGACTTGGTCCAATTTATCTTAACTCCCGAGAGTCCACCAAAACTGTCAAAAATACGCAGGGCAGCCTGAAGAGAGGGTCCAGCATCATTAAGGTACAATAATGCGTCGTCTGCATAGAGGGAGAGGCGCTCTTCCATCATACCCACCCGCAGGCCCAGAACGTCCGGAGCACTCCTAATGGCAATTGCCAGAGGCTCCAGCGCTAGGGCGAACAGGCTGGGGGAGAGCGGGCATCCCTGCCTCGTACCGCGAAACAGATCAAAGGAGTCTGAGACCCAATTGTTGGTGCGAACCCGTGCCCGGGGGGATCGGTACAGCAATCGTACTCCGTGAATAAATTTAGGACCAAATCCGAATCTACGCAAGGTTTCCCATAAAAACTTCCACTCAACAGAGTCGAAAGCCTTCTCGGCATCTAAAGAGGCAATAACCCTGGACCCCGTGTTGTCATGCGATGTTGCTAAGTTAAGGAACAGGCGCCTAATATTGATATCTGTGCCCTTGCCTGGCATAAATCCCGTCTGGTCTATACCCACTAGGTCTTCTATTACATGGGATAGTCGGGTGGCCAAGACCTTAGCAAAGATCTTGGCATCAACATTTAGCAACGAGATGGGCCTGTACGATGCACAATCAAGAGGGTCTTTTCCTGGTTTAGGAACCAGTACAATAACCGCCTCATTCATTGAGTCAGGTAGGGCTAGCATATTTGCAAATTTAGAAAGCAGTGAAGTCAACTTAGGGGCCAGTAGTTCAGAAAAATTGGAGTAAAATTCAGATGGTAACCCATCTGCACCTGGGGCCTTCCCTCCCTTGAGATGTCCCATGGCAACCTGTATCTCCTCAAGTGTGATGTCAGCCTCCAGCCCCTCCCTTGCTTCCTCAGACAACACAGGGATAGTCAGGGAGTCAAAAAAAGAGGACATGGATGAGTCCGATGCAGCATCTCTAGAGGAATAAACCTCCTGAAAGTATTCTCGGAAACGGTTATTAATATTAGCAGGGGCAGTAAGGATCTGGTCAGTATTGTCTCTAATGGAGCCTATAGGGGTTGAAGGTATGTTTCCCTTAGCCAGCCACGCAAGAAGCTTCCCATTTTTACCACCATGCTCGAACACGCGTTGAGCGGAGTATAACAAAGCCTTGTCTGTCTGGGCCATCCTAGTGGTGGATAGGTCACGCAGGGCCTTTTTCCATGCTCTATACCGGTCCTCCCCAGGAGCAGAAACGTATTCAGCCTCCAACCTGCCTGCCAGTGCCTCCAGCTCATCCATGGAGCGAGTAGAGTCACGCTTGAGCCGAGTAATACTATGCCCATACTCCCCTCGTATCCAAGCTTTAAATGAGTCCCATACAACAGGAGGGGCAGCTGATTCAGCATTGTCCGTCCAGAAGTTGCAGATAGAGGCCGTTCCAACAGTCTCTCATCATTAGCCCAAAACCTGGATAAACGCCACAGGCGAGTCCCTGGTGGAACAGACAGCGTCAGTGTCAAGCACAATGGTGCGTGATCTGAAATTCCCCTGGGAAGCACAGATAGGTCATGTACATATTGTAATGCAGGGCCTGAAGCATAGACAAGATCAATTCTAGACAGCGTTTTGTGTGAGGCTGAATGGCAAGTGAAAACTTTCAGTGTCGGGTACAAGTGCCTCCAGACGTCAGTGAGGGCAAAAGTTTCCGCCCACTGCCTGAGGTCTGGGGTGTCCCGAGCCGAGGATTGCAGCCGATCAAGTTCCACCAGAGGAACCATGTTGAAGTCCCCCATGAGGTATACCAATGCGGTATCAAATTGCACCGCTATCTGCATGATCTCATGAAGGACCCTGCCAGATGCTGGCGGAGGAACATAAAGCCCAAGTATTACCACATTCTTATCAAATATATTAGCATGTATAACAACAAATCTCCCTTCTTTATCTGTTTCAACCTCAATCAGCCTAAACGGTAGTGTCTTGTGGACCAGGATGCTAACCCCCTCGGGCATAGGTGGAAAAGGTGGAATGATAATTAAGGCCCACCCAGGCTTTCCTAAGGCACACCGTTTTGTTTTGCGGCAAATGTGTCTCCTGGAGAATACAGATCTGGGGGTTGTGGGAGCGAAGGAAACGAAACACCAGGGAACGCTTAACAGCAGTATTAAGCCCCCGAACGTTCCATGAAATTACCTTTATCTCAGCCATGGAGTATGAGGTATAGTGGAAATGCAGTTATGTAACATACCAGATAGGTAGCATCCCAGTCCAGCCACACATATATTGTTCTACATAGCACTGTGTAAATGGTTCTGTTCAAACATGCGTCATATCTAAAGCACCTGAAACAATAAAATAGTGTTAACAAAAACAAACCCAGCATTAAACCCCGCCCCCCACCCCGCATCTCCCACCCCAACCTAGGAATGCCTTGTTCCCCTAACATCAAAAAAGAAAAATAAAACCCCAAGTTCAGGGAGCGTGAACCAGTGGGTGTAGACCCTTAGTGGAGAGGATTGTCCACGTAAGGTGACGAGAGACTCCGCCGCCATTAGGAATCAGGAGAAAAATAGCGTTCCAACCAATAGAGGTTATTTCGGACCGTCTCATTTCGGACCACTGTGGGTGAGTAGATGTGTGGATTAAACTAGCAACATATGAAGAATAGAAAAAATAAAAAATAAAAAATTAGTAGATAAAATAAAGTATGCTCTCTGCTTAGGATAAATAAGGAGGATCATCCTGTAGCTCGGAAGACAGGGTGTGCCATACTCTAGGCAATCTATCTGGCTAAGGTGCCTTTCTCCCTGTAATGCAGTTAGCAATTGATTGTCTCCCAGAGTGGAATTACAGCCTAGGCAGTCATAATGAAAGGTGTATATCACTTGCAAGTGAAAGTAAAGGGAGAAGTGAACCTGCAGTACATGTAATGGTCACTAGAGTCCGCCAGTGACCCTCCTTCAGAAATTACTGAATCTGAGCTTCCAGGAGAGCCAAACAAGTCATTGCTGCAGCATGTCAGTAAACATAGGTAATCTTCATCTCTAAAAATCCCAACATCTCAGGAACATCTTGCAAAGGACAAAAAAGGTTATTCCACAGTAGCTTCAAACAGTGGCAAGCTTGAGAGTAGATATCACCTGGCATAGCCAGGGGCACAACACTTATACAGTATACTGACAGGGAATACAAAAGGCACAACGGGTGCAAGATTAAATCCCCTATTGAAATTTGAACAATCAGCGGCCAGTATTCAGAGCAGAAGTACAGAAGAGCATGTTGCAGCGTTTAACGGTTGGGGGGCAATGATTCCAGCCATGCGTTAGCATCCCTGGGGGAGGTAAAAAATCTGGTGGTTTCCCCGTCTTGAACCCTCAATCGCGCTGGAAACAGAATACTGTATCGAATGCCCTTAAGACACATGGCTGCCTTCACCTGGTCAAAGGAGCGTCTGAGCTTTTGAGTTTCGACAGAGTAGTCAGGGAAGATAAGTAGCTTGTTATTTTGATGGCGTATTTCTCCCTGTACTCTAGCAGCCCGAAGGACTTCATCCCTGTCACGGAAGTTCAGAAACTTTAGGATAAATGTGCGTGGCGGTGCTCCGGGGGGGCCCGGCTTGAGAGGGATCCGGTGAGCCCGCTCCACCGCATAGAAAGGCGAAAATTGAGCCCCTGGTAGGAGGGAACGTAGCAGGCCTTCAATAAACTCCGTCGGACATTTCCCCTCAGCTCCTTCCGCCAGACCTACAATACGGAGGTTGTTTCTCCTATTACGGTTTTCCGCATCTTCGGATTTATATTCCAGTGCTCTAATTTTGGTTTGCAGGGCCCTTAAGTCTGTTCCATGAGACTCTACAGTGTCCTCCACTTGCCCCAGACGCTGTTCGGCAACAGAAAGTCTGCCCCTTATTTTGTCCATGTCCAGCCTTATTAGACCAACATCTAATTGTACAGCATCTACCTTTGAGGTAAGGGTAGTAAGGGAGGCTTGGCAATTTCCTATAGCAGCCAGGACATCAGCCAGGCCTGGCTGTGTAGAGGGGGACTGCTCTGGCTGCTCCGTCTGGGACGCCATGTTGTTACTAGCTCGCCTCCCGGGCCCCACGCGACCCACACAGGCCGCCTCTGTCTCCACCGGTTCGGGGGGAGATTTCAACTTCTTACCCCTTCCTCTGGCTGGCCGGGATGATCAGCGGTGCATGTGAAGAAGACCGTCGGCTTAAAGATCCGCCGCCAATGCTGCTTTAAGAATCTTCCACAAGTGAGTTACAGGGCTGAGGTGATCCTGGGTGCAGCAAGATGGCCGCTGCTCCAGAGACCAGGTCGGGGCCTCAGATCCTCCAACCCGCCACCACAGGGTGTAGGAATGCTGTGGCGGTGCCCACAGGTAATCCGTTGGCCAGGGCAGGTAGCCAGGGGCCTCTGGGGAGCAAGACGTGGCAGGGAAATGTTCAGGAGCTGCCGCCGGGTGTAGCAAGATGGCCGCCGCTCCAGGCAGCAGGTCGGGCCTCAGACCCTCCAGCCAGCTGCTACAGGGCTCAAAATTGCTGTGGTGGCGTCCACAGGTGGTCCGGTGGCCAGGGCAGCTAATCAGGGGTCTCTGGGGAGCAGGATGTGGCCAGAAATCGTGATGGAGCCGCCGCCGGGTGCAGCAAGATGGCCGCCGCTCCACGGACTAGGCCGAAGCCGCGGTCTGTCCTACAGGCAGTCCCCGGGCGGGGAGATCCGACGATCGCGGCCGCGGATGGCGCTCCAAAGGGCTGGATTAGGTCGATGGCCAGGCCGGGAACAAAGCAGGCTTGCTGAACACTGCAGAGAGGGTAGGATCGCCTGGATTATAGCCGGATTGTGTTGTAGGAGTATTGGCAAGCGGAGCTCTCACTAAACACGTCCTACCCCATCACTCTCCAGGCCACGCCCCCCTGGATCAATCTTCTGGAGAGGTAGGTCATCGCGTTCTAGGACCGGAGGATGTCGATCTAGACCTTGGACATTTACGACATTGTGCGATCAAGCCAAGTCCCGGCAGTCTTGGACGGTCATCCAGAGGGTCCGGCCAGTTCGGAACGTCAACCAGGTCTTGATCGAGGAAAAGGAAGAAGTCAGGAAACCGGTCTGGATCTGACAAAACAAATTTGTTATCGTCCTGGGTCATCTTGATGGTGAAGGGATGGCCCCAGGTATAGGAAGCTCTGGCTTGTCTGATCAAATCCAGCAGGGGGCGAACCACCCGTCGCATGTACGTGTGTTGCGAGATAAGTCCAGGTACAGATAAATAGAGGATCCGTCATAGTCCACTGGGCCCAAGCGCCATGCCTTTTGCATTATTTCCTCTTTCAGGATATAATAATGAACTTGACAAAAGACATCTCGAGGGCGGCCTTCTCGGTCCCCACCTGGTCCCCCCACTCTGTGTACTCGGTCTAGTTCAATGGGTGATGAGGCCCCTCTAAACAGAGAGGAAACAGCTTGTTATTATCAGGAAGGCACAGAGCTTAGTAACGTGCATCTTCAGCCCTCCATCGTTGGCCATGCCCCCCCGGCCCCACACTGTCTTATTGGTGTGGGGCCATTCAAAATTTTGTCCTGTTATGGGCGCTGCAGGCCAGCGCTAGATCACATGTGCCGGCCCGCAGTGATGTAATCGGTTCCATTCAATCGGACCCAGCCGCGGCCTTCTATCACGCGCCGGCAGCCTCCCGACATCTGACGTCACTGTGCGGTGTATGACGTTGTCACGCGGGGATCTTTATGGAACCGGAGCCCCCTGGCTATCTCTGCCATGGTAGCTCTTTGGATGCTCTGCTGGGCCAGGATTTATAATAAATCCGATCCTTATTTTCTCAAATATGCGTGTTGACCTCATGACCGCCTTCAGGATTTCAAAGGGCTTAAATTGCATATTTCACTTCCTATCACAGTTTCGGAGGCCCTGAAATGCCAAGATAGCAACCCCCCCATGACCCTTTTTTGGAAAGTAGACACGCCAAGGAATTTGAAAAGAGGCATGGTAAGTATTTTGGAAATGTCATTTTTTGTCACAAAGTTTTGAAAATTGAAAAAATTGAAAAAGAAAAGAGAAAATATATTTTCGTTTTCTTTCTTCATTTTCCAAAAACTGTGGCAACAAATGAAATCTGCAAAATACTCACCATGCCTCTTAGAAAATACCTTTGGATGTCTACTTTTCAAAAAAGGGTAATTTAAGGGGGTTGTACTATCCTGGCATTTCAGAGCCTTAGAACCTGTGATGGTAATCAGGAAGTGTAATGAGGAAATAACGCCCTTTAAAAGCCTGAAAGTACTTATTGGATTTTGGGGTCCTGTACGCGGCTAGACTGCCAAAAAGTCTCACACATGTGGTATCTCCATACTCAGGAGAAGCAGCAGAATGTAGTTTGGGTTTTAATTCCACATATACGAATGGCATGTATGAACAATATATCATTTAAGTGACAACATTGTGTAAAAAAAATAAATAAAGTGTTTTGTCATATTCCAGAAACTTGCGGCAAAAAATAAAATATTTCATGGGTTCAACATGCCTCTCAGCAAATAGCATGGGGTGTCTACTTTCCGAAAGGGGGTAATTTGGGGCAGGTTTGTGCTAGCTTAGCACTCCAGGGCCCCCAAAACTATGATAGATAGACAGGACGAGTAATGAGAAAATAACACCCTTTAAAAACTTGAAGGTGCTTACTGGATTTTGGGGTCCTGTAAGTGGCTAGACTGCCAAAACATCTCTCACATGTGGTATCCCCATACTCAGAAGGCATTTTATGGCCTTCGAAACTGTGATAGGTAGTGAGGAGTTAATCAAAAATCTACGCCCTTAGAAATCCTGAAGGCGGTGATTGGTTTTCGGGGCCCCGTATGCAGCTAGGCTCCCAAAAAGTCCCACACATGTGGTATCCCCATACTCAGGAGAAGCAGCAGAATGTATTTTGGGGTGTAATTCCACATATACCCATGGCATGTGTGAGCAATATATAATTTAATGCGGAGTTTCACCCAAAAATGGAACTTCCACTTTAAGTGAAGGTGACATGCCTGACATGTCATTTTTTTTGGGGGGTGGATACTCTCTTTTTAGGGGCATCCAGCTCCCAATTCCTCCTGGGGCTCCGTGGAGCCAGTAGGAAGTTCACCTCTCCCCCCTCCCTCCGTGCAATCTTCTGGGACACGTCACAGGTCCCAGAAGATTCCCCAGCCAATCTCATTGCGCAGCTCACGCACGCATAGTGCTTGCCTGGCTGTGAAGCCACAGCCGGATGCCCACAGTCACAATGCCGGCGCCGAGGAGAGGAGGGGGAGAGGAGCGAGGCTTTGTTCACCCGCATCACTGGACTGTGGGACAGGTGAGTGTCTGATTATTAAAAGTCAGCAGCTACACTTTTTGTAGCTGCAGACATTTATATCGGTGGAACTCCACTTTAAGTGACGATTTTGTGCAAAAAAAAGTTTGTCACTTTCCAGAAACTTGTGCCAAAAAATAACATATTACATAGGCTCAGTAAAATATAAAAGATGATCTTAGGCCGAGTTAATGTCATATGTAAATGTCAAACATGATATGCCTTAAAATTGCCCACGCCCGTGCAGCGGCAACAAACTACGTACATTTTTAGAGCCATTTAAAAGCCTTTACAGGTTGCCACTTTAGATTTACACTTATATAGTTACATAGTCGGTAAGGTCGAAAAAAGACACAAGTCCATCCAGTTCAGTCTCTGGTGTGTGTGTGTGTCAATAGTAAATCGTATATCCCTGTAGGTTGTGAGTGTTAAGGTGCCCATCTAATAGTTTTTTGAAACTTTCAACGCTCCCTGCTGATACCACACCTTGTGGAAGAGAATTCCACATCCTTACTGCTCTGACAGCAAGGAACCCTCTACGCAGATTAAGGTTCTCTTCCAATTTCAGTGAATGGCCACTTCTTGTCTTTTTAAACTTCCTTTCTCTGAAAAGATATAATTCTAGATTACGAACAGTAGTTTACAAGACCGGACTCTTCCCAGTCGTTCCTTGATTCCGAGCATGCGTGTTTGTACTTTTTTGTGTGACGATTTCTGTCCTGACTATCCCAAAAATCTGACGTTGAGTTCACATCTGACAAAAATTTTATAGCCTGCACATCCAGCTTTTGTCTGACAAAAAAGTCAAATCAGCTGTCAAAAGCACTGTACTAACGATCGTGTTACAAATTTTCCCTTCTGATTTTTGTATCATGTGTACGAGGCCTAAGATCAGGGTGTACTACGCCACTGGTGCTCACCAGTTCACCAAAAGTAACACTGCCTAGACTACTGGGACATGGCTGCGCCCAGGAATGTCATATTTACTGGCCAGGAAGGACAGAAGCCTGATGAAAGGAAGAACAAAAGAGTCCCTGTGGTTCTAGGAATGCACTTGTCCACAGGTGATGGCTGGTACTGGTGTCTCACAGGAGCATATTCAGTCAGACGTGCAGATGCATTAGTTCAAGCCACAGGCAGAAACCTGGTCAGCATGCCCGCAAAAGATCGTTCTAGGCATCAGGCAGAGATGTGGTCAATAAACAGGCCAGGCTTAGTACAGGTGGCAGGCAAAGGCAATATACAAGTAAAGGCGCTAAATCTGAAAAAGTATAAAAACATCATGGTTTGCAAATGATGAACACAAGTATTATTAGTGCGTATATAATGCTATATTATAGAGGAGGGGAATGATTCCTTAGTCCATGAAAGTCCATATAGGAGGCATGGGGGAGGAAGTAATGGTATGGGGTCCACAGACAGGGCTGCCTTCCAAGAGAACTGAAACCAAGCTCCAAAAGATCTGTAGGAAAAACACAAGGGGAAAGGCGCCTCTGGGTTTAGATAAAAAAAACAATTTATTAAAAGCTGATGTGCAAACAACTCACGTCAGATCGGTCATGATAGCCTCTTCTGGCTTGCCGAGCATGTGGCTCTGCTGTACACCGCTGAAGCTGGCCTCGGTGGGGATGAAACTCAGAATGAGGCCAGGAACGCAGATGGAAGGCAGGCGCAGAGTTGTGATGTCACTGGTAAGTGACGCGTTTCTTGAGCGTATGGGCTACGATAACAAGGTAGCCGCGCTCCTTCATCAAGCTGCAGATGGATACTGGCTTAAGGAGGCCGAGGAAAGGGAGTGGCCAATGGCAAAGCACTATAACTGGTCTAGCTTCATGTAAACACATATGGGGAGTGGTCATATGTTCAAAAGTTTTAAAGGCCAATATTAACACACCAATGATTATAATAAAAAATATATGTACATATATATATATATTTCAGTAAATTATTTAAAACGATATACCACTAAAAATAGGAAGAACAATAATAAGTAACAAACTCAGCAATGTGGAAAAAACGCACATGGACATATACAGTGAGTCACATCCATGTGCATACCTATGCATATGTGCACACAGAGGACATGGAAGTACTCATACTGGGCATGCATAAAATGTAATTCAGACCCGTATGGGTAGCATACATACGTAGTAAATTGAAAATAGAGGGGAGATAAAAAGGAATATTATATAACTGCAAAATGGATTAAGACTGTACAGAGCAATATTTACTCTATACTTACACCAGCCCGCCACCCACATAGGAAGGGAGACTCAAAGAAAAGACTAACCTGTGAATACAGATTAAATAGTTAAGATGTATGGGAACAGGGCTGGGGGACTAAATCCAAAAGCAGCACTAGGTGGTATGTTCATAGAATGGTAGCAATCTCAATACTCTCGTTTATACCTCCTGGCGAAAGTACATCTAAAATATAGATTCAGTAGGTCTCACGAGCGCAAAGCTTCTTGAATCTCTCAGCAGCCAGTAGGGACCTAGGAATCTGTTCTTGATGTAAGATCCTCATTTAAAAACACTACTTCCTGCCCGCCCAAAAGTTATTTAACGCAGGGCCCCCAATTTGAAAAACAAGATTGCACCCAGCAAATTCAAATCTGTTTCAGCCCTACCCCCTTTTGGATTTAGTCCCCCAGCCCTGTTCCCATACATCTTAACTATTTAATCTGTATTCACAGGTTGGTCTTTTCTTTGAGTCTCCCTTCCTATGTGGGTGGTGGGCTGGTGTAAGTATAGACTAAATATTGCTCTGTACAGTCTTAATCCATTTTGCCGTTATATAATATACCTTTTCATCTCCCCTCTATTTTCAATCTACTACTTATTTATTGTGCTACCCATATGGGTCTGAATTACATTTTATGTATGCCCACATTGGACATCCAGTATGAGTACTTCCATGTCCTCTGTGTGCAAATATGCACATGGATGTGACTCACTGTATATGTCCATGTGCATTTTTTTCACATTGCTGAGTTTGTTACTTATTATTGTTCTTCCTATTTTTACTGGTATATCGTTTTAAATCATTTTACTGAAATATATATATGTACATATATTTTTTATTATAATCATTGGTGTGTTAATATTGGCCTTTAGAACTTTTGAACATATGACCACTCCCCATATGTGTTTACATGAAGCTAGACCAGTTATAGTGCTTTGTCTTTGGCCACTCCCATTCCCCGGCCTCCTTAAGCCAGTATCACGATCCATCTGCAGCTTGATAAAGGAGCGCGGCTACCGTGTCATTGTAGCCCATACGCTCAAGAAACGCGTCGCTTACCAGTGACGTCACAACTCTGCGCCTGCCTTCCATCTGCGTTCCTGGCCTCATTTTAAGTTTCATCCCCACCGCGGCCGGCTTCAGCGCTGTACAGCACAGCCACACGCTCGGCAAGCCAGAAGAGGCTATCGTGACCGATCTGACGAACTGTTCCCATGATGGATCACCTTCTCACTCTACTACATGCTGTTTTTTAACTACACAAATGTGAGATGTTTGCACATCAGCTTTTAATAAATAGTTTTTTATCTACACCCAGAGGCGCCTTTCCCCTTGTGTTTTTCCGGCAGGCAAAGGCAACACTGCACTTGTGTAGTGGTGATCATGAACACTGTTGCTGGCTGCACTGGTCTAGTGACACTATGGACTAGTGTGGCTTCAATCAGGAATACTGTTGCTTGCTTACACTGGTCTGGTGACACTGTAACTGCTGTGGTGGTGATGAGGGACAATATGACTGGCTTGGCAGTGATTAGGGACAATATGACTGGTGTGGCGGTGATAAGGGACACTGTGATTGGTGTGGTGTGATCAAAAATACAGATGCGTCCTCCTAGAATTTTGCTTCTCCCACCCGTCTGTATATGAACAGTGGCAGTGGAAGGCAGTTATAATAAGATAGCAGATTTTTATTTATTCAGGTAGTCTTTATTGATCAAAAGGTTTGTATTTTATGATACAAATAGGCCCCCAACAACGGGCTCATAACAAAACTAAACACAAAGAAAGAAAATGCAAATCATACCAGTGTTACAAACACAAGAAGTACCAGTATGTAAGATCACTTAATCTTAATATTCTTAAGATTCTAAATCTTTAATGTACAGTTTGACAGATATGCAGTTAAACAAGGCTGGTGCATACAATATCACTTGACTTTAAACCTTTAAGTCACTAGTATCTTTTTACTAGTCTATGCTTTTATCAATTTTTGAATCCTAGACTATGCAATATGCAATTGTAATAAAGAAATCACTCTAATGTTGAAATTTGCATTTCTTATGCTATACCACTGTGGTAACAAAAATAAATATGGATAAAATGCATAAAATTCATAGTATGTGTGTTCATTTAAGTATGTGCCTTATGTACCACAATAAGTTTATGAGGCCATTGGTACTGAGGGAAAGGAGTATTAGGCCTAACTTAATAGTCTGTCAAGAATTCATTGTGCAGAGGTAACCCAAGGGATTTCAACCAGTTAATCCAAATTTTAAGAAACTGTTAGCACAACTGTTGTGGAGTCGAAACTTTAGCTTCTACCCAAGCTATACAAAATGGAGTTAGTTAAGCTCTGCAAGTTAGAGAACTTAATGACTTGTTTTTCTGTTCTTAAATTTGCATTCAGCTTTAGTCAGCATTAGTGGTGGGAAAGATGGATACAGTATCTCACAAAAGTGAGTACACCCCTCACATTTTTGTAAATATTTTATTCTTTTCATGTGACAACACTGAAGAAATGACACTTTCCTGCAATGTAATGTAGTGAGTGTACAGCTTGTATAACAGTGTAAATTTGCTGTCCCCTCAAAATACCTCAACACACAGCCATTAATGTCTAAACCGCTGGCAACAAAAGTGAGTACACCCCTAAGTGAAAATGTCCAAATTGGGCCCAAAGTGTCAATATTTTGTGTGGCTACCATTATTTTCCAGCACTGCCCTCTTGGGCATGGAGTTCACCAGAGCTTCACAGGTTGCCACTGGAGTCATCTTCCACTCCTCCATGACGACATCACGGAGCTGATAGATGTTAGAGACCTTGCACTCCTCCACCTTCTGTTTGAGGATGCCTCACAGATGCTCAATAGGGTTTAGGTCTGGAGACATGCTTGGCCAGTCCATCACCTTTACCCTCAGCTTCTTTAGCAAGGCAGTGGTCATCTTGGAGGTGTGTTTTGGGTCGTGTGTTTTGGCCCTGCGGCCCAGTCTCCGAAGCGAGAGGATCATGCTCTGCTTAAGTATGTCACAGTACATGTTCGCATTCATGCTTCTCTCAATGAACTGTAGCTCCCCAGTGCCAGCAGCACTCATGCAGCCCCAGGCCATGACACTCCCACCACCATGCTTGACTGTAGGTAAGACACACTTGTCTTTGTACTCCTCACCTGGTTGCCGCCACACACACTTGACACCATCTGAACCAAATAATTTATATTGGTCTCATCACACCACAGAACATGGTTCCAGTAATCCATGTCCTTAGTCTGCTTGTCTTCAGCAAACTGTTTGCGGGCTTTCTTGTGCATCATCTTTAGCAGAGGCTTCCTTCTGGGACGACAGCCATGCAGACCAGTTTGAGCTCTGACAGGCTGACCCCCCACCCCTTCAACCTCTGCAGCAATGCTGGCAGCATTCATACGTCTATTTCCCAAAGACAATCTCTGGATATGACGCTGAGTACGTGCACTCAACTTCTTTGGTTGACTATGGCGAGGCTTGTTCTGAATGGAACCTGTCCTGTTAAAATGCTGTATGGTCATGGCCACCATGCTGCAGCTCAGTTTCAGGGTCTTGGCAATCCACTTTTAGCCTAGGCCATCTTTATGTAGAGCAACAATTCTTTTTTTTCAGATCCTCAGAGAGTTCTTTGCCATGAGTTGCCATGTTGAACTACCAGTGACCAGTATGGGAATGTGAGAGTGATAACACCAAATTTAACACACCTGCTCTTCATTCAGTTGTGGATGGGGAGGCTACAAAGTTTTTTACTTCTCCTGAGGAGGCGTCCAGATGGATTGAATCCCTTCCATGGCACCTCCCGGTGATGATCTCTACAAGCTATCCTCCTATGGCAACGGATATCTCCAGTGGTGAGCATGAAGTGAAGACCCCTGTCCCTTTCTTTTCTTCCCCCTTTGCAGGAGTTCCGGAGACCCGATGACTGAATTTCCCCTAAACCTTCCCAGGTTATCCTGCTCAGCCTGACTGGGGGACCATGACTCCTGGACTGGGGCGGTCCCGGACACTGCCTGACTGATTATCCTGCTCTAATGTCGATGGAGGAGGTTGTTGCACCCTCTTAGTCCAGCAGACTCTGGCGGCTTACTGCTGGGTTCCCCCCGCCTCCCTTTCCCCTGCTGAACATTAGGGGACCGAACTCATCTCCACTGCGACCTGGCCCGAGACCTGCTGACCTGCTGGGGGGGTGACATAGATTTCTTCTCTGATGTATGTTCGGGCGGGGGGGGGCGTGGTACCTTCCCTCTTCCCCTTTCTGCCATGATGTTGGAAATGTAAATCTGCCAGTGAGCTGTGAGTGGTAGGTTCTACTCCCCTCCCCCTCGGCCTTGTTAACCTTTCTTTTTACAGGTTTGAGTTTGCTTCACAATGTTCTAACTAAGTCTAAGCCCTTAGAGCAGTGGTTCTCAACCTTTCTAATGCGTGACCCCTTGATAAAATTTCCCAAGTTGTGGGGACCCCTAACAGTAAAGTTATTTTCGTAGCATGGGTTGCCAGCACCCAAGGCAAGACAAGTAATTTGCGCCCCTAACCCACAGACATTTAGTGCTCCCCGAGTCCCTTCTACTCGTATAGTATTAAAACCTCTTATGGTACATTTTAGGATGTACCACTCTTTCTCTTTGTTCTCCTTTCTTTCCCTTTTATCTCTCTATCCTAATTTCTTGTTTTTTTCCCCATCCCTCTCTCTAGCCATCTTTCTTGTTCTTTCTCTTATTCTTTCTCTCCATTTTTCTTTGTTCCTCTCCCTCTTTTCTCCCCTTTCCATGTATTCTCTATTTTTATTCCTTGGTGGGGAGTGGGGGGAATGGGACGAATGGCATTGCTGGTGTGGAGTTGGGATGAGTGGCAGTGCTGGTGGGGGGTGGGATCAGTGGCACTGCTGGGGGGAGTTCTGATCAAACAACTTAGGTGCTCTTGATCAAGGTTATCTGCTGATCTGAGAACTGTAGTGGGAACTTTTAATGGCAACTCTAATCACAGGTAGTGTTACTCACTATGTCTCCGGCTTCACTGTGTCTCCAGCTCTGTGGTGTCTCGCAGCAGTGACACTTATGCCGAAATCAGGACATAGGGCCTCCTCCAGCCCCTCCCACTTCACATTCCTCACCAGTCAGCTGACCTCTAGTCTCTGCCCCCCACCCATGCCGTGAACTGAATGGGTGGCTGCGAAGAGGCTGAGTGGGCGGCCACGGGCTCTAGGAACAGCCCAGCTGGGCAGCCACAGGCTCCAGGTACAGCCTTGCTGGGCGGCCGCAAAAAGGCTGGGAGAGTGGCGTGGGCTTCAGGAACACCCCAAGATTTGGTGACCCCTGGCAAATCGTCATTCGACCCCTAAGGGGGACCCGACCCCCAGGTTAAGAACCACTGCCTTAGAGTATTCTAAGTGTAAAAGCACAGTTCAAATTTCAGGATATGCCTTGTTCTCTATAGAATCCCTTAGATGTATACTGCCTCCAGGATCTACTCACGGTGGAGTCCCTGAAATCCAACGTAAAGAATTGTTTCCTAGGTGTGCCGTTTGTTACACACTGCCCCCATAGGAGTATTCTCCTACTTCAGAGTTTAATTCAGTTTGGTTTGGGTAATCAAGCACCCTGCGGTTTAGTTTTTGGGGTGTGGGGTGGGATGGGAGGGATGTTTTGTTTCTTAAGTTTTTGTTTCTTTATCATTTGTTCAAAAGCTTTATACAACAGACAATCTTATAGCAGCAAATGTGTTACTTATGTCGTGATGGTGTCTTACCAATTGCCTATTTGCACGAATTTGAGAGAGCCCCCTGGAGGGGGAGATCGAATAGGTGAGGTGTCGTTCTCTCCAGGTCTCAGTCAAACTAAGTTGTCCGGTGGTCCCTTTTGTCCTCCCGGGATATGGCTTAGATAAAGATCTTATCCTGGAATGTCACAGGGCTCAACCAAAAAATTAAGCGCTCATTGGTTTTTGACTACCTGAAGAAATACGCACCTCATATCTGCATTCTCCAAGAGACGCACTTGGTGGGTGGGAGGATAATGAGCCTCAAAATACCATGGGTGGGCCGCCACTACCATGCCACAGATTCTAACTATGCCCGAGGGGTTAGTGCTGGTTTATAAGTCCCTAAACTTTGAGCCCCTAGAGCTCACTGACCCGGAGGGACGGAACATACTGGTACACGCAAGGATAGATACGATAGAGATGGTACTAGTAGGCCTGTATATGCTGCCCCCTGCTAACGACTCCCTATTGCATAAACTGACTGCCCTGATTGCCCAGTTCTCTACAGACATGTGATCCTGGTGGAGGACTTTAATGTTCCTCCAAACCCGTCCCTGGATAAACTGTCCCCGGATTCTGCAACAGATTCATCACTGTCCCGATGGGCTGAGGTGTTCAGGTTGGAAGACGTATGGAGGTGGAAACACCCAACAAATCGTATCTACACATGTCACTCCTCTTCCCATAACACATTATCCCACATTGACCTATTTTACGCTAGTGTAACCATGCTTCCTCAAATTACAGGGATCGAGATACTCCCCCGGGGTATTTCTGATCACTCCCCAATGCTATGCACACTGCGGTCTACTACCCCCAAGCTGATAGACTATCTAGGTACTGGATTGAACACCCTACCATAGAGATAGAAATGGCCAGGGACATAAAATCATTTTGGGCATGTAACGCTAACTCTTCCACAGCAGGGATGGTCTGGGATACTTTTAAGGCCTACATAAGGGGCTGCTATCTCTCATCCATAGCTCCGGAAAGCAGTAATGATGGGATCATACTAGAAGAAGCAGAAGCTAAAGCCCAAGATTTGGAATCCCGGTTTACCCTTATCGCTAATCCAATTATAGCCCAGGATATGAAAGTAGCCTATCGTGAAGTCATGCTGCTCAGAGTAGCCAAGGCAAATAAACGACAATTAGCCCAAACGCAAAAAATCTTTGAGCAAGGTGAGAAAACAGGCAACAATAGAAATATGTGTATTCTAGAAAGTTTAACAATCAGCAGATAAAGATACTCCAAACACCTGGTGTTAGCACTTCAATCATCCCGGCACCATTGTTGTTATGGTGTCAGGATGATTGAAGCGCATTATTTCTATTATTACATTGTAATATAAAATGAAATCATTCAACTCACCATAATGCAGAATCAGTGGGAGCCCCGAGCGTGTCACTAGCCACGTCGCCTGCCACCAGATGCCATCAGGTGTCCCCCAGCGGAGTCCCTCCTTACATCAGGTGCCCCCAGCAGAGTCCCTCCTTACATGCAGCCTGTGTCACATAAAATGCAGCCTGTGTCACCACCAAATTGCAGCAGCATGTGTCACCACCAAATTGCAGCAGCCTGTGTCACCAAATTGCAGCAGCCTGTGTCACCACCAAATTGCAGCAGCACGTGTCACCACCAAATTGCAGCAGCATGTGTCACCAAATTGCAGCAAAAAGTGTCACCAAATTTCAGCAGCATGTGTCACCACCAAATTGCAGCAGCATGTGTCACCACCAAATTGCAGCAGCATGTGTCACCAAATTGCAGCAGCATGTGTCACCAAATTGCAGCAGCATGTGTCACCAAATTGCAGCAGTATGTGTCACCAAATTGCAGCAGCATGTGTCACCAAATTTCAGCAGCATGTGTCACCAAATTGCAGCAGCATGTGTCACCAAATTGCAGCAGTATGTGTCACCAAATTGCAGCAGCATGTGTCACCAAATTGTAGCAGTATGTGTCCCCAAATTGCAGCAGTGTCACCAAATTGCAGCAGTATGTGTCCCCAAATTGCAGCAGTGTCATCAAATTGCAGCAGTATGTGTCCCCAAATTGCAGCAGTGTGTGTCCCCAAATTGCAGCAGTGTGTGTCCCCAAATTGCAGCAGTATGTGTCCCCAAATTGCAGCAGTGTGTGTCACCACCAAACCCCCCTCCCCCTTTACTTACCTTGCTATGTGTTGTCCTCTCCAGCGGTGTCTCCTGTAAAGAGCTCCGTTCCTCTCATACTTCCTGTTTCCTCTCTCTCTCTCTCTAGAGAAGCAGGAAGTGACATCATACTGAGATGTCAATCAAACCGCCCGGCCATAGTAATAGATACTAGGGCCGGGTGGAAGCTACTCGGCGCTTCGGAAAGCACCGCAAGGCAGGCTAAACACCCGTAAATGCAGCGCCACGTCTGCAATCTCGTGATTGCATAGACGTGGCGCTTCCCATAAGTGCACTGTGTCCGGTGTCGCACTTTGTCCGGCGTCCGAACACAGTGCACTTAAGGACCGTTTTTTGTATTTTTTTTAAAGGGCCAGCTTTAAAGAAAAAATTTTTTGACATTTTTTTTGACTGCCTGGAGGGGGGGGGGGGGGGCGCCCAGGCGCCCCCTATGGATGGGCCGCCGCTGCTTCTTAGGTGTCCTTCCATCTAAAATTTACTTCCTTCTGTATCCTTACACTTTCCTCTCCCCTTCCCCCCTCTTCCCCATCCAACTTCTCTGTTCTCAACTCTCCCCTACTGCCTTCTTCCCTAACCCTCTACATTCTACCCTCTTTCCCCCCCTTTTTTCTAAAGCTTTTCGCACTCCAACATGGCTCACACGGTGATTTCTCGCCCGCAACTGAAATTTTGTTCATACAATGTAAACGGTCTCAACATTGCCTCGAAACGTGGGCAAATCCTTTACCAAATGCACAAACGTCAGTTTAACATGCCTCTATTACAGGAGACACATTTCCACTCTGACTCCACCCCTTCCTGCTCCAACAGATACTTTAATAGATGGATTCACAGCACTAACCCGACACAAAAATCTAAGGGAGTATCTATTGCTTTCCACAAGTCACTCCCTATCGAATTACTTGATCATATGGCAGACCCCCAGGGAAGATACGTTTTTGTGAAAATTTCCATATGGGGGACCAAATTTACGATAGCCAACATATACCTACCTAATACTCTCCAAATCCCATCAGCCTTGCAATACTTAAAGACCTTGGCGGGTTTCATGGAGGGCAAGCTCATACTCGGAGGAGACTTTAACGCTCCTCTAGATCCACTTCTGGACTCCTCGACTTCCCGTTCTTCTATATCCTTTCCTAAGTTGCGGGCTCTGAAATGTGCCATCTATAATATGCATCTTATTTATGTCTGGAGGATACTGTATCCTAAATCCCGATACTACACCCACTTCTCTCACGTCCACCAATCATACAGTCGCCTTGATTATTTTTTGATTGACCATGGTTGTCTAGATTGGTCCCCAGAATGTGAAATTGACCCTATGGTTTGGTCCGACCACTCTCCCATATACCTGACACTCTTGATCCCCTCCACCCCAGTAAAAGAGTGAACTTGGCGACTAAATGACTCGCTACTAACAGATCCAGGGTGTGACGCGCGGATCTCAGAGACCATATCAAATTTTCTTGCGGATCACGCTTCTGATGACACTCCACCACCCATTAAATGGGAGGCATTAAAAGCGGTTTTGCGGGGCAGCTTTATGCAAATGGGAGCTCATATGAAGAGAGAACGCTCGGTTGCGATAGATACCGCAGTTCCTAAGCTTAGGACACTGAAGACTACCCATAAGCGCTCTCTAACGGTGGAGACACTTGCGGAGGTCTCTTCTGCCCGCACCCAGCTCAGGGAATTATACGATGCGTCAGCCCGTACGTTTGCGAACAAACTTGCCTTTCACCAATACCAATTCCAGGACAAATGTGGTAGATCGTTGGCGCGCACCCTACATACTAAACAACCTACCACCTTCATATCCCACATACAGGACAAATCTGGGGAAACCGTTTCCCCGCCTTCTAAAATGGGCCAGATATTCAGGGATTTTTACCAAACCTTATATAACATACCTGCAACAAGCCCTATTGACTCTCCCTCTACTAAGGCAGAAGCCCAGGCCTTGTATATTTCACAGACTGCATTACCTACATTGGATGACGAAACGATAGAGGACCTTGAAGCATCAATCTCGGAGGACGAAGTTGCTTGTGCCATCGCAGCTACCCCATCAGGTAAAAGCCCGGGCTCTGATGGCTTTACTCCAAAATTTTACAAACAATTTGCCCCCCTTCTTACCCCCATCTTAACAAAAGTGTTTAACTCCCTCTCCGAGGGTTCAGCGTTCCCTCCGCAAACACTAGAAGCACACATCTCCCTCATTCCAAAACCGGACAAGGACCCGACTTTGTGTGCGAACTATCGGCCTATATCACTGATAGGAGTAGACCTAAAGGTGTTTGCTAAGGTGCTGGTAAATAGAATGCAGCCATTGTTGCCCCGGCTAATACATTTGGACCAGGTTGGCTTTGTGAGTGGATGAGAGGCACGAGACAATACACTGAAAACACTTCTCCTCACTGATCATGCCCGCACTCACAATATCCCATTGTGCCTCCTAACAGTCGACGCGGAGAAGGCCTTCGACCGCGTCGACTGGCAATTCCTCCACCTATCCCTGCAACAGATAGGATTGGGCCACAATATGATTTCCAGAATAATGTCCCTCTATTCTTCTCTCTCCGCTAGAATCAGACTTAACGGATCCCTATCTCCAAAGTTTACTATCCACAGTGGAACACAACATGGATGCCCCTTATCCCCCATCCTCTACTTTCTTATTATGGAAAATCTGGCCATTGCCCTTAGGAACAACCCAGCTATCCATGGAATTAGCGTAGGTCCTGTCCATACAAAAATCGCTCTCTTTGTGGATGACTTGTTAATGTTCGTGACCCAACCGCAAATATCCCTGCCCTTAATTATACAGGAATTCCGGAGATATGGAGACGTAAGTAACTTCAAAGTTAACCATAGTAAGTCGGAAATCCTTAATATTTCACTCCCAAAGGAGGCCCTTCAACAACTCTCATCTTCCTTCCCTTTCAAGACAAGCTCCACCTCTATTCGATATCTAGGAATCCACATCCCAAAAGACACATCTCAACTCTTTTCCAGTAACTTTACTCTTCTACTCCTCAGAACACAAGCGGATCTGAATATTTACACATCCAAGCGGCTTTCTTGGTTGGGTAGGGTGAATGCCTTGAAAATGGATGTTCTTCTTCGATTCTTATACCTCTTTCAAACCATCCCTATTTATATTCCCACCTCATTCTTTAAGAAACTCCGTCAGATTTTCTCCAAGTTTATATGGAAGGTGGACCGTCCCAGAATACGATATGATACCATGGCCTGGGGAGGAGCAGGGGTCCCAGAAGCCTCCGTATACCACAAGGCGGCAGTACTCACACATAGCATAGATTGGTTTCATCACCCCTCGTCCAAACTTTGGGTTCAACTGGAGAGTCATCTAAACGAGATCGATCTTTGCGCTTTGCCGTGGACATCTATGGCCCAGCGTAAAAACGCTGCGCTCTCTACTGCTCTTACTCGTCAGACACTTCAGGTGTGGGACCATATAGTCTCAACTAGTAAAATATCTAACCCACAGGGCCCTATGACCCCTCTCTTTGGGACCCCGGCTTTCCCTCCAGCTGTAAGTGGGAGGAGATTCGAACCCTGGAATAGGGAAAACCATAGACGCCTAACTCAGGCCCTTCGCACAGACCCATCTCTAAGAATGGACATGCCTCCCCAGACAGCTTTGAGACACCCAACAATGTGGCTACAGAGAAGTCAAGTTGTGTCATACATATGCACCTTTTCTTCCTTATCGGATATCCTATCTGACCCATTGAATTTTGATGAACTGCTGTTACAACCCGACCCGCCGACACACGTGGTATCTCTGCTTTATTTACTGCTACTGAACATAACTACCCCTGACCTTCCACCATATACACAGTAATGGGAAGTAGATTTACAACACTCTATCTCACCTGCTGATTGGCAAAAGTGCTTCGTCCTGACACATAAGATTTCCCTAGCAATTAAGACTCAAGAAAAAGGGTTTAAACTGTTGACAAGATGGTACACATGCCCTGCGACTATACAACGCTTTAACCCTTCTTTGCCAGACTCTTGCTGACGATGCTTGTCCACTAGAGGTAGAATACTCCACATTTGGTGGGCTTACCCTCCTATTCAGAAACTATGGCAAATGGTCTTTGACTTCTACAGCAGGCTGATGGCGACCTCAATTAAACCCACACCAGAAGTAGCCCTCCTATCTATGATTCCAGGACCCCTCAAGTCGATTAAAAAAGATATATTGCGTCACTTTCTGGCTGCAGCTAGGAAGGTGATTCCCCGTCATTGGAGAACAGTGGCCGTACCTACCTTAGGAGAATGGGCTGTTGAAGTAGATCAGATAAAAGATCTGGAACACCTGTTGGCGCAGGAAACCGGGAAAGAGGAACAGTTCTCCATCACTTGGACCTCATGGTCAATGTTTTGTTACTCTGCAGACTTTAATTTATGGGCTGCTGAGGACCCAATCTCAACTGCTGACCAGTCATGTTGGAGTGATCTTTAACCTCTCTAACCTCCCTTACCCCCTCCTTGATGTAACCCTTCTTCTCTTTACCATCTTGCTCTCTTCCTGCATTGATAATAAAAAAGGGGTATACCCCGCGCTGCCTAAACTGGTATAGCAGCTCACACAACAAACAGATGATTTGTTCAAAAAGCAAAGATGTATAAGTGTAGCGCTAAACTGATTAGGTTGGTAAATACCAACTAATAACCTTGAAAGGTGAATCATGAAATATCAGTGAATCAATTCGAATGTACAAACCATAATAACTAATAACATAAACAAAGAATCACAAAAATATCACATATGACATGTGCCTGGTAAACTAAAAATATAAAAAATAAAAAAACCATTTGTAAAAAAAGTATGTGAAAACTCTATAAAGTCCACAGTATATAGTGAAGAAAGAGAAGATCCAATTCACCACAATGGTATCAAAGTGCAATGGATAAAGCCGGAAGCATCAGTGCAGTAAAGCCCCCACCAAGGCAGATATGAGCTTACCAGATGGTTTGAACTCAAAAGAACATAAGTTCTATGAGTCAAACAGGCTTGTATATTAAACTGGCAACCAGGATGAAATCTTGGGGATCCTCTGTGGTTAAAACCCAGGGCGTCCTGACACTTTGTAGGAACTTAATCTCCATGCAGAGGTAGTTGCACATCAGATATATGTGTTGGTTAATTGGATGAGGAACATGAAAAGAAAGGGCCACATAGCATAATTCTGTATAAACTGTTAAAATTTTAATAGGTAAAACACTCACATTTGGAAAGTGATATTCAAGCGCTTGAAAAGAGGTTTTGGCAGCAGTGGAGTCCTTCCCGACGCTTTTCGTCTCATTAGACTTCGTCTGGGGTGTCCCTCCACTGCAGCCAGACTTGGCTGAATCCAGCTCGCACTGTGACACCGTCAATTTGGATGTGCACTTCCGGTTTGCCAAAAATGGCGGACTGGCATGCGTTCCACGACTCAGTATGGTAGCGAGACGTGCATTCCAAAAGCAAAAATGTAAATACAGCTAACGTTCGTAGTGAGCGATGTACAGGCGTCCGCTCAGGTGACCCAAGATGGCGGAATGGCTTGCGTGCCACCACTCAATATAGCAGCGGAACGTGCGTTCCAAAATCTAAACGACATTACATAGAGCAACACGCATTAGGTCAGATGACGTTCACCTACAGCGACGTACAAGCGTCCGCTCAAATGAACCCAGTGACAAACATGTAGGCGTGGCGCCTCGTCAAATCGTAAACCCACCCGACGTCGACATTATACAGTATTGAGTATTTCCAATAAACATGTAGATGTAACACCTAATTATCACGTATCTCATAAACTGGATGCATGAAATGGGCGGAGAAAGGGAACGTAAAGTCCATATCAGGCTTTGCAATACAATCACATGTAGGTGAACCCCCCAATGAAAAATCTCCATATATTGGAAAAATAACTGGAATATAACCTAAATTTGATGAACAAGAAATATACTATTAAGATTATGATGTAATACCTCTACCCAATAAAAAGACCCAAAACCTAAATAAAGGACAATGTCCAAAAATAATGAATAATCTTCTGTAAAACCAGTGTTGCTCTATGTAATGTCGTTTAGATTTTGGAACGCACGTTCCGCTGCTATATAGAGTCGTAGCACGCAAGCCATTCCGCCATCTTGGGTCACCTGAGCGGACATCTGTACGTCGCTCACTATGAATGGTAGGCGTATTTACATTTTTGCTTTTGGAACGCACGTCTCGCCATCATACTGAGTCGTGGAACGCATGCTGGTCCACCATTTTGGGCAAACCGGAAGTGCACATCCAAATTGACGGTGTCACAGCGCAAGCTGGATTCTCATCGTTGGGGTCACATTGTAAGTCACATAAGTAAGTCTGGCTGCAGTGGAGGGACACCCCAGATGAAGTCTGAGATGAAACGCATCGGGAAGGACTCCACTGCCGCCAATACTTCTTTTCAAGCGCTTGAATATCACTTTCCAAATGTGAGTGTTTTACCTATTAAAATTTTAACAGTTTATACAGAATTGTGCTATGTGGCCCTTTCTTTTCATGTTCCTCATCCAATTAGCCAACACATATATCTGATGTGCAACTACCCCTGCATGGAGGTCAAGTTCCTATAAAGTGTTGGGACGCCCTGGGTTTTAACCGCAGAGGATCCCCAAGATTCCATCCTGGTTGCCAGTTTAATATACAAGCCTGTTTGACTCATAGAACGTATGTTCTTTTGAGTTCAAACCATCTGGTAAGCTCATATCTGCCTTGGTGGGGGCTTTACTGCACTGATGCTTCCGGCTTTATCCATTGCACTTTGATACCATTGTGGTGAATTGGATCTTCTCTTTCTTCACTATATACTGTGGACTTTATAGAGTTTTCACTGACTTTTTTTACAAATGGTTATTTATTTTTTATATTTTTAGTTTACCAGGCACATGTCATATGTGATATTGTTGTGATTTTTTGTTTATGTTATTAGTTATTATGGTTTGTACATTCAAATTGGTCCACTGATATTTCATGATTCACCTTTCAAGGTTATTAGTTGGTATTTACCAACCTAATCATTTTAGCGCTACACTTATACATCTTTGCTCTTCCCGTATTGAACCTAAGCATACAAACTGAAGTCATATGCTCAGTATAGAACCGTGAACTAGATATTTACTCTAAGACAATGGGGATCCCTACAGCATATCATCTGGATTAAGATGGTCTACATTACACTATAGATATGTGTAGAATTGGAACCCGCACGCATGTTGTTATTCACTCTTCTCTGTGGCATGTTATTATATTACGATGCATTACTACTACACCAGGAATACTAAAGCTAGGATGCCTTAGACTATGCATAATCTGTAAAAGCTTACCTCACTGATGTATGCAACATACATGTGTATTATATTCTGTAACTTGATTAATATATTTGTTAATACCTCACCTTTTAATAAAATAAGATTGAAAAGAAGACTTCACCAGAGTGAATACAGAGGGTTCACCACAAGATGTAAACCATTGGGGAGCCTCAAAAACAGGAAGGCCAGATTAGAGTTTGCCAAACAACATCTAAAAAAGCCTTCACAGTTCTGCTACAACATACTATGGACAGATGAGACCAAGATCAACTTGTACCAGAGTGATGGGAAGAGAAGAGTATGGAGAAGGAAAGGAACTGCTCATGATCCAAAGCATACCACCTCATCAGTGAAACATGGTGGTGGTAGTGTCATGGCGTGGGCATGTATGGCTGCCAATGGAACTGGTTCTCTTGTATTTATTGATTATGTGACTGCTGACAAAAGCAGCAGGATGAATTCTGAAGTGCTTCGGGCAATATTATCTGCTCATATTCAACAAAATGCTTCAGAACTCATTGGACGGTGCTTCACAGTGCAGATGGACAATGACCCGAAGCATACTGCGAAAGCAACCAAAGAGTTTTTTAAGGGAAAAAAGTGGAATGTTATGCAATGTCCAAGTCAATCACCTGACCTGAATCCGATTGAGCATGCATTTCACTTGCTGAAGACAAAACTGAAGGGAAAATGCCCCAAGAACAAGCAGGAACTGAAGACAGTTGCAGTAGAGGCCTGGCAGACCATCACCAGGGATGAAACCCAGCATCTGGTGATGTCTATGCATTCCAGACTTCAGGCTGTAATTGACTGCAAAGGATTTGCAAACTAGTATTAAAAAGTGAAAGTTTGATGGATGATTGTTAATGTGTCCCATTACTTTTGGTCCCTTAAAAAGAGGGAGTCACATATACAAACTGTTGTAATTCCTACACCATTCACCTGATTTGGATGTAAATACCCTCAGATTAAAACTGAAAGTCTGCAGTTAAAGCACATCTTGTTCGTTTCATTTCAAATCCATTCTGGTGGTGTATAGAGCCAAAAAGATTAGAATTGTGTCAATGTCCCAATATTTATGGACCTGACTGTACATAACTCTGGAACCTGATTTATAGAGGGCCCAGGTCTAATCCAAGGATAACCCTTCCTATGAGGGCAACACTTAAGGTATAGGACACCGTTACCAGGCAGCTTGTAAGTTCAGATGTGTGGTCCCCAACAACCCCCCTATGGGGAAATCCTCGTCTGCCCCACTTCTGCTCCATCCCTGATCCAGTGGTGTGGACTAAATATGGGGTCATAACACTAGGTGATATAGTTTCCCAGGGACAACTGATCTCTTTTGATGCCCTGAAGAGAGATTGAGGCTTACCGAACCATATGTGGGAACAAAAGGCATGTCTTGGGAACAAAAGGCATGTCTTATTTGGAGAAACCTAAAGAGGTTTCTCCAAATAAGACATGCCTTTTGTTCCCAATTACCCACTCTGGTGGTTCTCGACATGTCGGCTGTGGAGAGAGAGCTCAAAACCCCTGATGGTGTGAGAGCATTATCCACTATATATAATATATTAGCTACAATTGACACCTCTAGGGTCTCTCAGCTATTTAACCTTTGGCAAAGAGACATTCCAGAGTTAGCAGATGATGACTGGGAAGAGGGTATTAGGCAATACTTGCCCTTAGTGATCTCAGCAAAAGATAGGTTCATACAACTGAAGTTTCTACACTACTCCCCAGCACGCTTGGAAAAAATATACCCTGACCGCAGGGCAGACTGCCCCAAATGTGGCTCGAACGGTGCGGACTTCTTCCACATGGTTTGGTCCTGCCCTGGGGTGGTGGACTTCTGGAAGTGTGTCCTGACTGACATCAATTCAGTAGGGAAATTGACAGTCCCATACAGCTCGATCCCTCTCCTGTTGGGTATCTGTGACTTTTTGGAGATCCCCTGGGGAAAAAAGCTGTTTATTTTTTACACCACATTTTATGCCAGAAAGGCAATATTGTTGCAATGGAACCAACCTATATCACCTACTAAATGGCAATCCCTGGTGAATGCAGCATTGCCGCTATACAAATTAACGTATTTGGGCATAATACATTAGTAGACCATATTTGTAACATGGAGTACCTATGCAGCGGAGAGCAGGGACAGGTTGAAAGTCATAGAGCAACCTGGGAGAAATGGAGTGTTTCTAATCGTCAGAGAAATATGCGCAGGGCATGAGTGAAATGGACTGAAGTAGAAAAGGAAACGAAGATAACAGATTGGGATCAGGAGAGGAGGGGGGGGGATTAGAAATAAGAAGATGTATGAAAGATTTTAAGATGTAACCAAATGTTGGGTATTTTGTATGAAAAATTTTCTTAATAAAGATTAAATAAAACAAAACAAAACAAACAAAAAAAAAAGACAGTTCGAACCATGTGTGGGCAGGCTAAATGTACCAAGTTGATCGATCAACCAGCCTGCCAGATTCACTTGCAATTATTGGTGGTGGCTGCTGTAACTGCTAGCAATATAGCACTGTCTTCTGCCGGCTGACAATTGCTCGGTAGGAGAGGATTCCCATGTCAACACTGTCTGTGTTGATGGGGAAAGCATGCAAACGTCACACCATCTAAGGCCTGCCTAACACTATTTTAGTTGACTAAAATATGACTAAAACTGAAACAATTCAAATGACTAAAATATGACTAAAATGGCACTTAAGTCAAAAGGCTAAGGCTAGTTTCACACTACTGCAACCTGAAAGTTGCATTGACTTATGGTGTGACTTTGCCTGGCAACTTGCTGGCGACTTGATGCAACTTGAGTCCTAATTCCATGCAATTTTAGAAGCAACTTTTGGGAATGCCTGGGAAAACTTCCTGTAATGTTGGATCCAAATCACATCAATATAGATGAGGATCCGACTTGGAGGTGACTTCCTTTAAAGTCTATGGGCACAAGTCTCTCCTACTGGCCCGGTGACAAGGAGAGGAGGAGGGAGCCCCGCGGTGATGTCACGGGCTGCGGCTCAGACTCCTAGGAGTGGGAACAGGATATCTGTCACCTCAAAAGGTGCCAATTGTGGCTCCAGAAGGGGAGAGGGAACAAATGAATGGAAGTTCCACTTTTCACTTTTGGGTGGAACTCCGCTTTAAGACACCTCTCATTGACTAACATGAGATTTCACAAGTAATGCGACTTGTGAACCGAGCCTAAAACAAAATTGAAATTTGACATCAAAATGAACACTGGTTATAAGTCACAATGGCTAAATCTGTGTCTGTAGTGCATCTTCAAACCTTAATACCATAAATAATAACATGTTAATAGATTTTTACACCAGAAGTATATAATGAGTTTTGATATTTTAGAGAAATGCTTAAGTAATGCATTACAATTTAACTAAACACATTAGATTTTAGTAGACTAAAATGATTTCAGATGACTAAAATGTACTGGGGATTTTAGTTGACTAAAATATGACTAAAACTAAAACAATTTAGATGACTAAAATATGACTAAACTAAAATGGCATTTCAGTTGAAAGACTATGAATAAAACTAAATTGAAATTTGATGTCAAAGTTAACACTGCTATAGAGGTGTGCTTGTTTTTTCCTTTTGACAAATCAGCATGTTTGTTAATTCACATTATAAGAATACACCATGTTTATTTTAAGCTCCAGATATGATCAGATCACCTTTATCTGTAGGCATTAATTAAATAAAGAAAAAACGGTGCCTGTCAAATTGTTTTGTAAAAGTCAACAATTTCCATGAAGTGGTGTTTCCATATGGTTTAGCTGGCGATTATGTCAGGCCTTATAACTGCAGGCCTAGAACTGTGTTCTCAAAATGGCGACAAACTACAATACCCAAAACTGTTCATAGGCAACAATTTTAAAAGTATTGCAGCTCAACAGTTTAAATTTACCATACATTTATTTCCCTAGAATTATTCCTCTTACTCAATAACACATGTGTCAAACACAAGGCCCATGCGCTGAATTTGGCCCTCCAGGCCATTTCATGTGGCCCTCGAACCCAGGGCTTTTTTTTAGCCGAAATGTGGCTCTCATTCTCCTCTTCTTGCTCACCAACATCACCTGTAAACACAGAAGCCTTCTGTGTTTACAAGGACAGCTTTCCTCTTGGCGGCTCTCACATATCCCTGCCTGCCTTGCACTCACGGCAGAGACTAGGGAAATGCAGATACAGGTGCAGTGTGGGATGGGGCATCATGTGGTAAGCTGCACAAGCTGACCAATGATCTCCCTGCAAGGGAGAGAGGCCTACACTGCCGGGAGGCACTAGAACTGGCTGGGAAGGTGAGATGCGAGGAAGCTTTTGGGGGGAGATGAAGGCTATGGAGGGAGATGTGTGCAGAGGTGGGGGATGGGGGGATGCAGGTCAGAACCGAGGTGTGGTAGTGAGATGTGGACAGCCTGTGAAAGGGCAGAACACTGGAAACTGTGCATACCACACTCCTAAACCCTGCACCCCTGAACTTTGTGTCTAGGGCACCCCTGAGACTGCACTCTGTACATAACTTATCCCGCACTTCCCTGAACTCTGCACATAACACACTCCTGGTATTTATTGCCCCTTTAGGATCCTTCCACTGTGCAATTTGGGTACACCCACTGTTAGATGCAGTTCGGAAGGGAGGCGTGGTTGGGTTCCTGCACCTATTCTCTGAGAAAATAACCCTGGATAAATTGAAAAAGTCTTACAGATACAACTGGCTCTTTGACCATAATATGGATGCAGCTCATGATGAAGTTGCGTTGAACACCCCTGGTCTAGTGTATGTGGTGATACCTTGTTTTTTTAATTTTTTTTTATTTAATACACTTTTATCGAGATTTAATACAATAATAAAATATCACAAAAGGTTAAGTACAGCAGCAAAAAAAAAATCAATATACACACAATATTTAAGTATATATAAACATCTCAAATACTTTATACAAAATATATCACAAAAACAAAAGAGAGAGAGAGAAGGAAAAAAGAAGAAAAAAGGGGGGGGGGGGGGCACTAGAGGAAACCTTCTGTCTGTATTTCTTTCTATTACTATCTGCCACCTGTTAGCCTGTTCTATACAGGTAAGGAGTATAAAAATTAAACAAGTACTAGTAAAAGCCAAAACAGGAACCTAACCAATCAAACAGGCATAACTCTATGATAAACACATAGAGCAGTTTCACACTGGAGCATGGGGTGGGGGGCGTTAGCTGTAAAGCTAGCGGAGTGCCCACTAGCGGCCGAATAAAGGGTTAATAGTGCCTGCAAAGTGCCGCTGCTGAAGCGCTTTGCAGGCACTTTGGCAGTGGTGTCCATTGATTCCACTAGCAGGGCGGTGGAGGAGCGGTGTACACATTTGCCTAGAGAGTTTGGCTGTCTGGGGATATACTAAGGAGTTGTTACCTGTCCAGACTTCTAACCTAGCACCTGTGAGATACTCTGTGAAATGTTCTGTGACGGCCCACACCAATGCTAACAGTTCCAGCTTGAAGGAGCTGTAGTTTGCAGGGTTTCACTCGGTTGCATGAAGGCTGTGGCTGGTATAGCAATAACCCTTTTCTCACCATCTTGCACATGTGAGAGCATGGCCCCCTGGCCCTGGTTACTGGCATCAGTGCGTAGCCGTAAGGGAAGAGAGAAATCAGCAAAAGCCAATACAGGGCCTGACGTTAACTGCTGCTTTAAGACGCTTCTTGCTCTTCCGGTCCCCATTCCACCTTCTTGTGGCCCCCTTTCTGGTCTACTCCTTTTAGTAAGTTCTGGAGTGGAGCAGCATGATGAGCGTAGTGCTTGATGAAATGTCTATAGTACCTTGCTAACCCTAGGAAGGCTCTAGCTTCAGTCACAGTTGTCGGGGCTTTCCACTCCTTGATCTTCTCTGGGTTGGGATGCACTCCTTGTTTGGAGATTATATGTCCTAGATATTTGATCTCACATTTAAACAGGTAGCATTTCTTTGGTTTAAGCTTCAACCTATACTGGTGTAGCCAGGCAAGTACAGCATCTAGGTGGGCAAGGTGTTCTTCAAAGGTGGCAAAGAACACCACTATATCATCTAGATAAATCAGGATGCTATCTAAGTTTATGTCTCCCAGACAATGCTCCATTGTTCTCTGGAAGGTAGCCAGTGCATTGTTCAACCCAAAAGGCCATAGTCCCATAGGAGTGATGAAAGCAGTTTTTGGGCGATCTGCTTCGGCGACAAGGATCTGCCAATACCCACTGGCAAGGTCAAGTGTACAAAAGAGCTTAGCTTTCCCTAGGGCAGCTAGGGACTCTTCAATTCGTGGCAGAGGATAGGCGTCTCTAGTAGTGACAGCATTCAACCATCTATAATCTACACAGAAACGGAGGGTGCCATCCTTTTTCCACACTAATGCCGCGTACACACAATCAGAATTTTCGTCGGAAAAGCCTTGGATGGTTTTTCCGACGGAATTCCACTCAAGCTTGTCTTGCATATACACACGGTCACACCAAATTCCGACCGTCAAGAACGCGGTGATGTACAACACGTATGACGGCACTATAAAAGAGAAGTTCAATACCCAATGCGCCACCCTTTGGGCTCCTTCTGCTAATCTCGTGTTAGTAGAAGTTTGGTAAGAGACGATTCGCGCTTTTCAGCCTCGTGCTTTTCAGATCGTTACTGCTCTTCAGTTTGTGCTTGTGGGTTTGTATCTCAGTGCGTTTCACTGATTTCAGTGCGTGTAGTCAGTTCATATCTGTTTTTCAGTGCGTTCTTGTCTGCTCATTTCTGATTTTCAGCTCGTTCTTCACAGGCCTTTCTGTTCTTCAGTGCGTACTGTTAGTTCGTTCTGACCAGCCGACCGTTTTGAAGCCATGTTGCGGTTATGTACTCGTCATAGAGTTCGTGCTATGTGGGGGCTTGGTGTTGGGGTTCTTGCTTTGACCCAAGCCCAGTCATTGATCAGGGTGGGGAGGAGTTCATGGACCAAGAATTGGTTACTTAAGCGTGATCAATTCTCTGATATGCATTTGCTGCGGGAGATCCAGGTGAATAACCCTGATGATTTCAGGAATTTTCTCCAGATGATGGACCTCATTTTTCACCATCTATTGGCTTTGCGGTCCCCTTATATTAGCAGGCATGCCATCACTCCCGAGCAGAGGCTAGTCGCCATGTTGCGGTACTTGGCGACAGGGAGAAGTCTACAGGACCTCAAGTTCTCTACAGGCATCTCCCCCCAGGCTCTGGGGATTATTATTCCAGAGACCTGTTCTGCCATCATACAGGTCCTGCAGAAGGACTATATTAGGGTAAGTTTTCTCCTTTAACATCACATTCTATGTATTTAATATATGCTAATGTTTTGTATTTCTTTCAGCATTACCATGATTGTAATATGCTGTGAATGTCCCCTTTATCCTCATGCATGCTTTCAGCTTTTAATGCTCCTTTTTTGGCCTACATGCATATTTGCCTTCACTAACCTCCCCAGCATGCTATCCTGGGCCCATACACACCTAGCCTAGTCACTTAACAATGTATTTTGTCAGCTCCATAGTAGTGGTTTACCCTAAACACCCCCTAAAATGTGTCCAAATGTTATTGTTGTCCTTAAATTCAGGCAGAGTGCCAGCGGCTTTTTTTGGGGTCCCAAACTCATTTATAGCCCTCCTCCCTAATATTTTTCCAATGGGCCATCAGAGGGGGTGAGGAATCTGATAAGTGGACCTTATATTTTTGTCTTTAAATACTCCTTAAAATAAATGTTATACTGATGTTGGCCAAGAATGTTTGTGTCTAATCTGCTTGCAATGTTATGTGCAAAAGTACTAATTTTTTTTGTCACTTTTTTGACTGTACAGTTTCCTTCAATGCCACAGGAATGGCAGACTGTGGCCTCCCAGTTTGCCAAGCGTTGGGACTTTTCTAACTGCGGAGGGGCAATCGATGGAAACCTGTCCACATCGTTCCACCACCCCACTCGGGGTCATAATATTTTAATTATAAGGGTTTCAATAGTATCGTGTTGATGGCGGTGGTGTCGACGACATATGAATTTTTATATGTGGACTTGGGGAAGAATGGCTAGATGTCAGATGGTGGAGTCTTTGCCCAGACCGAGTTCTACCAACATCTCCAGAGTGGTGGCTTGGGATTGCCACCTGCAGAAGAGAACGTTGAAGGACTCCCATTTGTTTTTATTGCTAATGAAGCATTTGGTCTGGGTGATCACCTGATGAGGCCATTCCCCCAGAGGACCCTCACCCCAGAGAAGAGGGTTTTTAATTACTGGCTGGCCAAAGCCAGAAGAGTGGTGGAGAATGCCTTTGGGATAATGGCCAGCCGCTTCTGCCTATTTCTTACGGCAATTATTATGGCGGAGTACAAACTGAACCACATAGTTCTAGCATGCTGCATACTTCACAACTTTTTAAAGAGAAATGCTCCTAATTATGTTGCTTCGGTTGGGCCTGACTTCCTGAAAATACACTGATGGCCCTGGAAGCTGGCCGTCCTGGCTTGCCCCCCCAAAGCGCCTGTGAAGTGCGGCAAAAATATGTTGTTTATTTTACGGGTAGGGGGGCCATTGCTATGCCAGCACATTTGTAAATGTTTTCTATTTGAAACCAACATTTTATCTGATAAAATCTTGATTTTGATTGACTGCTTGTGTTTCTTTTAGCTGTCTCCTAGGTTCTCCTAGCGCACTTGTAGTGCCAAGTGGTTTTTTCATTACTAAACAACACTCATTGTCACTGTAAACACCAACTTAATACAAAAACTGGTATTGAGCATTGAAAGAAGAAGCCACACATTGTTGAGTAAAAAACCCTTTACTCCGTGCACATGCACATGTGCGTTATAAAACATTTTTGGGTAAAAAAACAAATCTTGGTTTTATAAAGTTTTACCTTGTAAATTTGTTTTTAGTACATAAACAGGCATGTTTCAAAACATAACATACACAACCAAGCAACTTACAAAGTTCAGCATTGAAAATCTGAAGGCAATATCAGACATTATAGTGTCAAAAATGTGTTGATCTTGCCTTCATCAGATGGGGTCATGTCACCCCTGTAAAAGCCAAATTTTGAAGATGCACACAAATTGGGAGTCAAACTGGGGATTTCCCTCCTGATCCCATGCCTAATGTCAACATGTGCTATCTCCCATCATGGGGGATCAATGGACATGTTTTGGGGGTGCAACCACTTCCTCTCACCTACTTGAGTTGTGAGGAAGGGGTTGCACCCACAAAATGCGTACGTTGATATCCCCTGATGGTAGATAGCACATGTTGACACCCTGTGTGCATCTTCAAAATTTGGCTTTTAAAATGCGTCAAAAAATGATAAAAATTGGTCCAAAAAATATAAAATGGTGGCATTTTGTTGTTATTTAGATTCTTCCTAGTACATCAATCATGTTCTTCAGTTTTTGTTCAACCTCATTTGTTTTTTGCTTTATGATGTCTAAATCCCGACTACACACCATTTTCTCCTGGATTAGTATTTGTTCACTTGCATTGGTGAAATGAGGAGATTGTTCTTCAACAACATGCATATCACCTAAAAGAAAAAATACACACCATGTATTATAAATATGCAGGCATACCTCTATTACCCGAATATGTGGTGTCAGACATTGACCTGTTGTGACAATTTCAACCACTTCTTCCACCTCTCCTCCCTCCACATCCTGAGGTTGTTGTGTCCTCTGTTCCCCTTCTTCAGGAGGTGGGGGGTTCCTGGTGTCCTCAGATGTCCTGAGTATTTTCTCCCCTATGATAATGAAACAAAAAGTATACTTAGCACACAGATATTTGAGGCCAGAAATAGGAATATGAAACATTGCTTGGAAGTGGGGTACAATTGTCTGTTTTGGCAGAGTTCCAAGCTGAAGACATGATTTTTTTCCCTTACCAAAGCTGGAATACTTACCTTTTTTGGACAAGTTTCACACATGGAGACACCCCAAGTATCCACTGAAGTACCTGTGTGGAACACCCTAAAAAGGGTGTTCTGGTGTCCCACACTAGTGCCCTGAGTCCAGATGTGTAAACAGCTGCTGAGTGTCCTCTCCTTACATTACACTGAATCAAGTTTGCAATTCATTCTTTTCAAACACATCTAGACAACAATGTCCTAAACTTCTTTTAATACAAATTAGCATGATCAAATGTAGTTAACCCTGTATCTGCCAAAAAACATTGTATTTAGTTGGCAAACGAATGATGTTTACTGTGGCCAATTACTGTGCCCACAAACATGAAAGTAGCCATTTAAAAATGTACAACAGTAAAGAAAAGCACATGGAGCAGCATTATTATTATTATTATGCAAGTAATAATAATAATAGGAACACACGACAAGTACTTACTTTTTAGACGCATTTTCTTGATGCTTCTAATGTTTCCTGTTTCCTGTTTCCTGCTCCCTCAATTTCAGGTCTGACCAGTGTTTCCTTAATTGCTCCTTGGATCGTCGTACCCCAAAATTCCTGTGCAGACTCTTCACAACTTTAGTCATGATCTTGGCCTTTCTCACATTTGGGTTTAGGTAAGGTCCGTACTTCCCGTCACAGTCGGCCCTCTTCAAGATGTCCACCATCTCTACAAAGGCCATATTTGAGGCCTTAAATCTCCTGCGGGATTGTGATGTTTCTGGCTGCAGGTTTTCCTCCTCGTTACTGCTATTATGCACCTGCTGTGTCTCCGCCATGTTCCTCTCCCACTGCGACGAAAGAGAAGGGGCGGAGAATATTCTAGAAAGAACGCCAGGGGCGGGCGATGCGGGCGGAGTTTCACGCATGCGCAGTGTATATAAAGCTAACACGAGTGTGTCGTACGTACGATCTGTGAGTGGAGGAAGAATGAAGGTAGCATTTTAACTTGGGACATTAGTGGCCTATACTGATTCGAGATTGAGGCCTATATTGGGATAAGATTAGGAGAGTTTAGCCTGATATTAGTGTTTTTGTCTTGTGTTTTGTCTTGCAGCAAATATGATACAATTCAAAGACCCTGAATTCATGGGCCAGTTCATAGACAGATACAGGGATATAAGAAATTTGTGGGAGGTTAAAAACCATTTATATCGAAATAAACCAGCTAGGAAGGCATCGCTGGAGAAAATGCTGCAATTTGTGAAGACTCAGGTCCCCGACACAGATATTGAGTTTGTGGATAAGAAAATTGGTAGCTTGAGAAGCACATATAGGAAGGAGCTGTCAGGGCTGGGCTCAGCCCTTCCTTCTCTGAGCCTGCCACTCAGCTTTCGGCTAATTGCCAGCTCCTATCTCTTTCCACAGTTACCCAGCTGTTGTTGATTCTGCTCATCAGTCCTGCCTACTTAAAGCTGTCCAGCTCACTTGATCTCTGCCTTCGCCTTTGTCAACATCACAGAGACTTTCTCCTGTGTTCCTGTGTTCCTGTTGAAGACTTGCTTGGCTGACGTTCCTTCTGGCTCCTGATCCTGCTTGCTGTACTACTACATTTATCTCTGGCTCTCTGACATTTGCTTGGCTGACTACCCGATCCGGTTACTGAACTCTGGCTTGGTTTGACTACGTTTATTCTGTTTACTGTCACAGATCAGCTGCAGAGCTGATCTGTGCCTCATCTTTACTGCTGTAGGCCAGCTGGCACCTGTTGTTCCACTAGCTTGTGTTCAGCTCTGCTGCACTCTGTCACCTGTTGCTTAATATATAATTCCTTCCTGCTACTTCCTGTCCAGCCCCTCATGTGCTTCTCTATTTAAATCCCTTTCTGACTAGTTCTGTTTCTGAACTCCCTTCGTGTAACCTGCCTTAACCTGACCTCTCGTGAACTGATCTCTTGTGTACCGACTCGGCTTGTTCTGATTATGTTGTCTGCAGCCCACCCTGACCTTGGCTTGCTATCCAGCTCTCCTTTGCTTCATCCATCCTTGTCTGACAGTGTCTTCTGGTACTTCCCTAGCAAGCAGGGTGAACCCGGGGGTCGTGACCTGGGGTCAGCACGCAGCTAAGCCCAAACCCTCGTGAGGGGGTCCCTGGCAAATACTGGCTGGCCCTTAGACTCCACGCCCTGGGGGATCCCGTGTCTCCTGTTCGTCTGTGGGCTCACTGTAAATAGTACCGTGACAGTTTGCTCAAGCCATGAGCACCTCTGAGAATTGGCCACTGACCGAGGATCAAATGCAACATCTAGTTCAGAGACTTAACTCCCAGCAAGCAAATCAAGAGCAAATAATGCTGGTCCTTCAGGATCTTGCCTCCCATCTGGATCGTCTGCAACTCGAAACTTCAGCTCCTCCCATTCCTGCTTCTGCTTCAGCTGCTCCCATGTTACCTGCTACACCTGGCAATCCCTGCCTGCATCTGCCGCCGCCACCTCGTTTTTCTGGTGACCCTAAGGCTTGTCGGGGCTTCATTAATCAGTGTTCCATCCACTTTCCAGCCACCATTTTCCAACTGATCGCACCAAAGTCGCATATATCATCTCTTTCCTCTCCGGTGATGCTCTAGCTTGGGCCTCCCCACTCTGGGAATCACACGATTCTATCACCTCCGACCTCCAGCTCTTTTTGGATGCATTCCGGAAAACTTTTGATGAGCCCAGAGTGTCTTCGGCTGCTGGGGCCCTCCTTCATCTTTGTCAGCAAGGAATGACAGTCGGCCAATACGCAGTTCAATTCCGTACGCTGGCCGCTGAACAGAAATGGAATAATGAGGCCCTTACTGCTACTTTCTGGCAAGGCCTATCTGAGCGTGTCAAGGACGAGCTCGCTGGACACACCATTCCTACCTCATTGGATAATTTAATCTCATTGAGCATTCAAATAGACATTCGCTTCCAGGAGCGGGCCCTGGAGAAATTCATATCCAGCCATCCCCCTGCTGGCCATCCAGCGCAGGTAGTCCAAAGACCTGTGGAACCCTCTCCGTCTTCAACCTCTCACACACTGGAAGAACCTATGCAGCTTGGGCGAATGCGCCTCACTCCCGAGGAACGTGCCCGACGCATGGGATTGGGCTTGTGCCTTTATTGTGGCAATAAAAGACATCAGACAGGATACGGTTTCTGGAAGATCAGATTGAAGCCAGGGAATCACTTTCTACATTTCCATCCACCCTTCCCTCAACCCCAGCTGAGGCTTCCGAGGACCAACCTGGGCCTTCCATCCTCTAAGAAGTTGAGGAGCCCAGATCGAGCCAGGTATAGTATTTCTTAACATATTTATTGTCCAAAAATTATTGTTGTTAACAAGATGTTATTATTGATAACAAATTAATGATTTAACAAAAAGTGTTTGACATATCAATAGACAGTAGGGGCCAAAAATGATTGTGATAAGAATGAAAAATGGCAAGCTCAGAATGATAGTCTTTTCTATTTGACAGAAGACGCAGGCTGTTGTAGTGCCACAGTCTGGGGACATATATGTCATCTGCTGCTGTTCCTGATCTCTGGGAGTCCTGGACCAGATTGTGCTCCCTATTATTTGGACTTCTCAGGCTACCAATTTTTATTTACAAAGAGTTCATGTGCGCCCTGGGATACAAAGGCTTTGCAAATTCAAGCAGTTTCTCCAGTGTTGCCTTTTTCTTTATTTTGTTATGAGCCAGAATAAATGGAAATTTATTTATATGAAAATACTTGCCTATGTGTTTTTCTTCAAATAGGACAGTTTGTTTGTGAGGAGGCAGGTACATTTCAAAAATACAATGTCAAATTAACAAGGGACATCAACCAACCTCCTTGAGCTTTAAAAATACAAGATAATAATGTTTTTGTGGAAACTTGACACACACAAAAAAAAAAAAAATATGGAGATCACTAGAAAATAATTTAAAAATAATCAAAAGAGGAGATCTTGATTAAAAAAAAACAAAAAAACGAGATGACTATAAAAAATAATTCTAAACATTATTATGGAGATCTGGCTTTAAAAACAAAAAGATTATTCAGGAGATCATGAGAAATAATAAAGAAATAAGTTTGTCAGAACTCTGTATGAATATCAGCAGCAAAACTTCATTCTTCTAGCATTCTAAAGAACAAAAGAATGCGCTGCATTAAAAGATCCAAAAATTTACAGCGTGATGAATGTGCTATCTTCATTACGAACGCTAGTTTTCCCAGACCGATCGCTTCCGTCTCATACTTGATTCTGAGCATACGTTTTTTTTGCAGGTCCGAATTGCATACAGACGAACGCATTCTCCGATAGGAATTTTTTCCGACCGAAAAATAGAGAACCTGCTCTCAAGCTTTTGCTGGCGAGAATTTTGCCAGCAAAAGTCCGATGGAGCATACACACAGTGGCAATTTTCGACCAAAAGCTCTCACATCGGACTTTTGCTGGCGGAATTTCCGTGTGTACGGGGCATAAGATGATGGGAGCTGCCCATGGGCTCTTGCTGTTCTCAATTACGCCTTGTTGCATCATTTGTTCCAACATCTGCTTGACTTCCTGATAAAGATGAGGAGGTATGCTTCTGTAGCGCTCCTGGATTTCCTTGACTCTCTCCTGTGAAAATGTCATGTTCCATCCCATTGCTACAGCCCAGGTCAAAATCCCCCTGTGAAAACACCTCTGACCATCTATCCACCAAACTCTTTACTGCTTCCACTTAAGTGGGTGACAGTTCCTCAGTGGACAGCTGTACAAATGGGAGTATCTGTTCTCCTGCCAATGCTTGGTCTGTTCCTGATGACCATTTGGCAACATTCACTTTTGCTACATAGCGTCGTCCACAGAACTTCTGGAGCTCTATGTGGTTCACTCTAGGAGCGATCACACCTGTAATTAGGGCCAGTTCTGCCACTGGTGTCCCTGGGGGCAGGCGAAGTGGAGTAGTTTTGCTGTTATGCATAGTAACTTACACAGTGCCTTGTCGAACTACTGTGAGGGTTCTAGCAACGAACAGCACCTCATCTGAGGGTAAGGGTTCCCACTAGGACTGGGACACCTTGCAGCCGATGGCACGATCCAAAATTTATGGGAAGGACAAGCTCTTGGCAGGGAGGTATTACGATTTCTGTCCCGAAGGGAACCCTCACAACACCAGCTTTTTCCTTGATGTTTGCTGTTATTGAGGCAGAGTCTGTGACGGGAGGGCCCGTGGAACTCAGAATCCCTTGAAAAGTAGGGGATGCCCTTGTTTCAGCTCCCCATACACCTCTTATGTCTAAGTCACCCTGTGCTATCCTGGCACAGGGTGAGTGAGAAAATATATCTTGGACTACTTAAAATGGGACAGTAATATTTGTCCACAATATCTCCCAGGATGTATGTAGAGACTATTCTTGGTTTGATTGATTCTGAACTCAACATGTTAATTGAGTGAGCTGATCACATTAGCCTCCAGGACTGGCTAGGAGACGAACAGTCTATTCCTACTGTTAAATGCTAATGTCATCAATTCCAGCTACCTGTCTGTTGTCTGCTATAATGTGTATATTGTAAATAAGTCTAGTGTGGCTCTAAGAGTCTTTTCACCCATTGTTGTTTGTGTTAATTAACTCTGTTACTGTGTGAAGCTCGGTGACCACAAGTCTGGGCAAATGGTCATGTCTCAGTCACCTAGGCTGTATAAAGGATTAGATAATTAGCTCATGGTAATTAGGTTAGCTTCTAGTCATCCTGCTGTATAAATTTGTGTGAGATCTCAAATAAAGAGTTAGTCCATGTTAGCATCTAAGCAAGTGTCGCCTTGTTTTGTGCTCAGAGCGGTTGGAATATCTGATATCTGTATCCAAACTACAAGGAAGTGGTATACTGATGGAAGCACTCAAGCGGAGTGTGGGACGTTCCGTGACAGAGTCCTTTAGTGCAGTCGTCCCCAACCTTTTTGGCACTGGGGACCAGCATTGTGGATGATAATTGTGCCAAGGCCCGAGGGGGGGGGGTCTGGGTGACGATGTGGCCAATTTGTCAGAAAAAGGCTGGTGTTAGCACTTCAATCATCACAACATCATGGTTAATATGGATGATTGAAGCGCATTATTTTTATTATTATTTTGTAATATAAAATTAAATAGTTCAACTCACCACAATGCAGAATCTGCCACCAGATGCAGCTTGTCACTTGCCACCAGATGCAGCTTGCCACGGTGCCTATCACCAGATTGCCACTTGCCACATCCCCTGCCACCAGATGCAGATTGCCACAAGCCACCAGATGCAGATTGCCACAGTCACATGCCACCAGATGCAGATTGCCACCAGATGCAGATTGCCACAGTCACTTGCCACATGCCACTAGATGCAGATTGCCACAGTCACTTGCCACATGCCACCAGATGCAGATTGCCACATGCCACCAGATGAATATTGCCACATGTCACCAGATGCAGATTGCCACATGCCACCAGATGTAGATTGCCACCAGATGCAGATTGCCACAGTCACATGCCACCAGATGCAGATTGCCACCAGATGCAGATTGCCACAGTCACTTGCCACATGCCACTAGATGCAGATTGCCACAGTCACTTGCCACATGCCACCAGATGCAGATTGCCACATGCCACCAGATGAATATTGCCACATGTCACCAGATGCAGATTGCCACATGCCACCAGATGTAGATTGCCACCAGATGCAGATTGCCACAGTCACTTGCCACCAGATGCAGACTGCCACATGCCACCAGATGCACATTGCACATGCCACTGTCTCCTGACTCCTAGACGCAAATTGTCACTAAGCACAGAGGCAGTGCAGTGGAGTGGTGGGTTCCGCGTTAAAGAGAGAACAGCGGTGATGCGGGGCGGGCGGTGGGAGATGATGTCATCTCTCTGCTCGCCTGCTTCACCCCCAACAGTGTAGCGGTGGGGCTGTGTTGGCGGAAGTGCGGTGTTGGCGGTGATCTCTCGCCACCGCACCTCAGATTGTGGAGACTTCATGGCCCACCTGTAAACAGGCTGCAGCCCGGTAGTGGGCCACGGCCCGGGGGTTGGAGACCCCTGCTTTAATGTATCCAAGGCATGAAACAGTTTTCTGACCGTCTTAGGTGGTCCAAGGTGGGTAGGGCAATCTTTCAAAAGCTCAGGCTTCAGGCCCTGGATAATATTCATGCCCAATATAACCTGCTGTCGTCCTTCTTCAGACGCTCGGGTGACCACCACACCTTTTTGGCCAAGGTCCTGCCCCCACAGTTTTACTTTCATCCAGGTAATTCCAACTACTTCTGTAAGAAATTTGTTGGCAGCTGTCAGTGAGATCCATGGAGTATCTGACTCATTTTTTTTCTTCGGGAAGTACCAGTGGAACAAAAGTTCTGGTAGAATAGTGACTTGTGACCCAGTGTCAAAGAGGCACTCAACCTCCTGGTCATCAAAGTATCTGAGCACCACAGGGCAATCGGCCACCATGTCCTCTGTGTGTGACTGGGGAGTCATTCCACTGGGCCGCCCCACTGCTTGACTCTTAGCGACGGGCGCTCTGAGTTTATTGGCTCCCTCTGTATTCTATCAGTGCAATCTCCCAAGCAATGCCCCTTTTTCAGACAGCCCCAACATGGGGAGAGTGACCTCTCTCGCCTAGATCATCTCTGGGGGGGTGTTTGCTTCCTCCAAGAGCGGGTGTTGTCCCTTGGATTGTCTTGTTCGTGCTTCAGCGTGGCTGGTTCCATCTGGAGCTGGGCCATCCCTTCTGTCAGTTTATGGATTGCTGCCTCCCATGGAGCGGTTCATTCAGTTTCTGCCGATTTGTATGGTTTATCACCTATGCTGGCCACAGAGACGTCCATACTGGCACATCTCTGCTCTGAATACACGATAGCTGCTTCTAATAATTTGTGGAATTTTAAATTTGGATCACTTCTGTCCTTTTCTTGTAACTTTTCCCTGACTTTGTCAGACAGAAGCTCATCAACAAACAGCCATCCGTCTGTGTCACTCCACCCAGTGCGTCCTGGTCGCCGCCTCTCCTGGTCGCGGATCTCAGCTGCTAAATCCTGCAATTCCAGAGCGTACTGTGGAATGGATCCTCCCTCTTTCTGCTTCCTACTGATAAAGTGAGCCCTAAGTTCCGCACATGCAACCGTTGGAGTGCACACTGCTTCCAAGCGTCTTATCCAGGCAATCCTGGTCCTCTGCTAGAAGGTGCAGAATTAACTTTCTTTTTTTTTTTTTTTAAATCTTTATTTAACAAAAACATTTTCATTTATTATTGACCAACATCTACACATCTGTTCTTATCTAACAGATACATTTCATTTACACATATACACATAAATTCCATTCCTGGCCTCCTACTTACTAACTTTACCATTGAATTAAGTCCATGGCCCAGTAATCTTCAATCTCCCCACCATTCATACTACCCCCCCCCCGCTTCCTCATATGCTCCATACTTACACCATCTATTCCAAAACAAAAAAAGTACATATAAAAATGCTCCACCACCCACCCCCATCCCTCTCTCCATTGTCATTATTCAATCATACATCCTATATTTCCTACAATAAGGACAACAATTTTCTAAACTGTTCCCATACTTCCCATGCTGTTATTATTTGTTTTTTTAAACCTTTTTCAGTCATCATCCTTTCCTCCACAGAACACATCTCGCTCATCTCACTCATCCAGTCATCTATGGAGGCGACAACCTACTTTTCCACTTACTAGCTACAATAGTTTGTGCTGCTGTCAAAAAATATTTTAAAATACCCTTTTTTGTATTATTTACTGATCCTGGAATCATTGATAATACCGAAACCAATATATCTGGTTGTAAATGTATTCCTGTCACAGCCCGATATATCTTATAAATTTCATTCCAAAATGTCTGAACCCCCGGACAAAAATACCATATATGTGACAAAGTACCCTTTGTCGCCCGACATCTCCAACAAATGTCCTCATACTCTGGATTTATTTTATGCAAGTCTACGGGGCATTTATACCATCTAACTAGTAATTTATAATTCCTTTCTTCATGCCTATTAGAAATTGAAATTTTATGAATTAATATAAATGCTTTTTCCCATTTAGCTCTAGGGATATCAATCCCCAGCTCTTCTTCCCATTTTTTAATATAACTAAACTCCTGATCTTTGTTTTCTGACATTAAAGGGGTTGTAAAGGTAAAAATTTTTTCACCTTAATGCATTCTATGCATTAAGGTGAAAAAACTTTTGACAGTACCGCCGCCCCCAGGCCCCCCGTTTTACTTACCTGACGCCTCGAATCTTCGCTCCTCGTCCTCGTCAGCTTCATTGCAGCTCAGCCTGGTCGCTGATTGGCTGCAGTGGATGGATTGAAAGCAGCGCAGCCATTGGCTCGCGCTGCTGTCAATCACATCCGATGACGCGGCGCGCCGGGGGGCGGGGCCGAGTGATACAGCGAGCGGCTATAGCCGCCGGCTGTATCACGGGAGCGCGCCCGCAAGCACTCACCACCGTGCGAGGGAGCTCGCATGAAGGTGGTAAATGCTTGCGGGGAGGAGCTGAAACAGCCGCCGAGGGACCCCAGAAGAGCAGGTTCGGGGCCACTCTGTGCAGAACGAGCTGCACAGTGAAGGTAAGTATAACATGTTTGTTATTTTTAAAAAAAAAAAAAAACACCTTTACAACCACTTTAAACATTTATATACCTTAGATAGTATGTGTTTCGGTTTCTGTTCTTGTAGAAATAACTTTTCTAGGTTTGTCGGTGGTTTCTCCTCAATTTCCCCTCTTTCATGAGAGCGACAATAAACTTTTGAAGTTGCAGATATTGCATCCATTTCCTTTTATGTTCCATACCTAAAAGTTCTATCAAGGGAGGTCCATTCCCTTCCATTAACTGTACCACCCTAATATCATCCCTTCTCTGCCATTTTAGGAAGGTCATATCCTCCAATGCCGGAGGGAACTCAGGATTGCTGAAGAGGGGAGTCATTGGGCCAACATGATTGGACCCTCTCCCCCTCCCCACTAACCCATCCCAAACTTTCAATGTTGATGCCACCAAAAATGGCAACGCCTCTACAGGGGGCCTATTTTCTCTCTTTATCCATGGAAGTGACTTCAGTTTCATGGCCGCAATCTCCTCCTCTAATTTCACCCATTGTTTACTGTAACAACACCCTCAGTATGAAAGGGGTTAAAGTTGTTTAGGACATTCCATACCCAAACACAAAGGCAGCTACCAAACACTCCAATCAGCTGAACAAGGAACCCATACAAATAATCCACCCCAAAAACGAGACACGGCTCTGTCTTCAGGGTCAAGCAGGAATCAACTCATTTATTATAACACATGGTCACAACAGATAAAATAACTCAGAGACTCGTTCCCCCCACCCTTGGAAAAGAGGGCAGGTTAAACAGTCCACTGACAATGGACACACAGGTCAGGTGTGTTTAACGTCTCATCAGTATACAGTGTTAGCAGGGAGAGCTGTTGGAAGAATCGCCCCTCCCTCCAATGCAATACACATCCTGTGATCAAAGACAGACAAACACAAACCCTCCAATGCAATACACATCCTGTGATCCAAGGCAGACAAACACAAACCCTCCAATGCAATACACATCCTGTGATCAAAGACAGACAAATACAAACCCTTCAATGCAATACACATCCTGTGATCCAAGGCAGACAAACATAATAGAACATTGGTTTGCAGGAGGCTGGCATTCAGTCCCCTCCAAAAGCCTCTTTTGCAGCTAGGTCTGTCACATTTCTCCCCTTTCAGCAGGAGACTAACACAAGAGGAGACCCCAGACGGGTTGACTCTGAAGTTAGTCAGTAGTTCCAGTCCTCTAATGCTGGTATCCACACCGTACCCCAAACAAATTGTTCCAACCAGATCATTACTTACCCAGCCAACCTCTGCCTCTCTCAGAGAACACGCCCGCGCTGGGGAGAGGCCTGGACTGGCCCTTCTCCCTGTAGTCTTTTCAGCCGCTGGAGAGAAGACAGGGTGACTGGGCTCATGCCATCATGCTATTGGGGATCTGGGCATGGGTAGTCACTGGGTTGGCTTCAGCGGGGCCTATCGGGGCGTAAGCAGAAATGAGGGGGGCCAAATCATTCCCCAGTAGTACATCCGCTGGCAAATCCTTCATCACCCCCACATTCACGTGGCCCGAACCAACCCCCCGATCCAGGTGAACACGGGCAACGTGTAGCCGTAAAATGGTGCCTCCCGCTACCCTTACGACTACAGTGTCCCCGGTGTGTTGGCTTTCTGGGATGAGGTTCTTTCGTAGTAGGGTCATGGTGGCGCCAGTATCACGTAGGCCATTGGCTACCTTTCCATTAACCCGGACGGTCTGCCTGTGTTGCTGCCAGTTGTCCTGGTTAGCTGCTTGTACTAGATCAGCCTCATGCAGGAAGCTCCAACGTTCTTCCTCCTCAATGCAGTGAGCCGCAGGCATGGATGTGCGAGGATTCCCCCCTGCTGGCTTTCTCCATGAGTGGGACTGCCTGGCTGGATTCAACAGACAGTCTGGCTTTTTGTGCCCTAGCTGTTTACACCCGAAACACCTAAGGAGTTGTGAGAAGTCCTGGGAGTTGAACCTGGGCTGCCGAGAATAAGTGGCCACTGGAGGTGGTGCTGTAGGGTGATACAACTGTGGTTTGTAGGCACCAGCTGGAGGGGGCGCCGCTGATCGATGATCCACCCGAGCTGTTGTCTTGACCACAGGGTTATCCAGTTTGCGGGCGTCTGTGTATTTGTCCGCCAGGCGAGCTGCTTCAGGCAAGGTGAAAGGTTTTCGGTCCCGGACCCATTCTCTGACTCCTGGGGACAGCTTGTCAAAGAAGTGCTCCAGCAGGAACAGCTGCAGCACCTCTTCCCCGGATACTGCTTGGCATCCAGCGACCCAGTGGGATGCCGTGCGGTGTAGGTGGCATGCCCACTCGGTATATGAGTCTCCAGTCCGCTTGCTCGTCTCTCTGAACCGCCTCCGGTATGCCTCCGGTGTGACGGCATACCTGGCCAAAAGTGCTTCTTTTACCAGCCCATAATTCATAATATCCTCGTCTGGGATGGCCCTAAACGCTTCACTGGCCCGGCCAGACAATTTCCCAGACAAAATGGTAACCCATTCCTCTGTGGGCACCCGGTGTAGGGCACATTGCCGTTCAAAATCTGCAAGGTACCCATCAATCTCCCCTTCTGCTTCAATGAAATTTTTAAAAGCAGCAAAATGTACCTTTCTCCTTTCAGTTGGTGCTGTTGTGACTCCCGCTGCTGCAGCACCTCTTTGTTGTAGCCAATTTGCATCAACAGCCGCTATAACTCGGTCTACGATCTTCGCTGTAGGGTTAGGACCATAATGTGCCAGTCTTATGTTAACAGCCCGATCAAAACTTGCCTCTTCGGGTGTCCTGTCTGTTACGCTGGGCCTTCCGATTATGTTGGGTCTTTCAGCTCTATCCATTTTGACTAGTTCTGCGATAATGTCCCTCTTCTTACGGTTGTTGGCCGGTCGGCCACGGTTCTCCAGTAAGTCCTTGAGGGTAGAGAGCTTTAGCCGTCCATACTGTGCTTCCATTGTCCTGTGTCCTCTTGTAGCTGTCCTTCTGGGCTGTGGGAATGATCCCGCTGCTAGCCACCAGTGTAATGACACCCTGAGTATGAAAGGGGTTAAAGTCGTTTAGGACATTCCATACCCAAACACAAAGGCAGGTCCAATCAGCCGAACAAGGAACCCATACAAATAATCCACCCCAAAAACAAGACACGGCTCTGTCTTCAGGGTCAAGCAGGAATCAACTCATTTATTATAACACATGGTCACAACAGATAAAATAACTCAGAGACTCGTTCCCCCCACCCTTGGAAAAGAAGGCGGGTTAAACTGTCCAATGACAATGGACACACAGGTCAGGTGTGTTTAACGTCTCATCAGTACACAGTGTTAGCAGGGAGAGCTGTTGGAAGAATCCCCCCTCCCTCCAATGCAATACACATCCTGTGATCAAAGACAGACAAACACAAACCCTCCAATGCAATACACATCCTGTGATCCAAGGCAGACAAACACAAACCCTCCAATGCAATACACATCCTGTGATCAAAGACAGAGAAATACAAACCCTTCAATGCAATACACATCCTGTGATCCAAGGCAGACAAACATAATAGAACATTGGTTTGCAGGAGGCTGGCATTCAGTCCCCTCCAAAAGCCTCTTTTGCGGCTAGGTCTGTCACATTTACCTTCTGCATTGTGAAACCAGTCAACTATCCTAGCCACAAATACCGATCTAAGATACATTGAGAGATCTGGAAGCGCCAGACTTTAGGTCTAGTTAATACTGCTCTACTGATCCTCGCTGGTTTACCCACCCATATAAAGCTCCCTATAGCTTTCCGTAGGAGATTGAAGATATTTCTTGCGGGAAACATTGGAATGGTCTGAAATATGTAGAGTATCTTAGGCAATATATCCATCTTTATAATGTTTATCCAGGAAAAAAACACCCCTATCATACTGTTGGAGTGTCTTAATTATTTTTTGCGCTATTGGCAGATAATTATATTCCTGGAGCTTCTCTATTTCCCTAGGAATAGATACCCCTAGATATTTGATTGCATTATCCTACCATTTAAAAGAAAAGTTTTTTTTTAAGAGAATCTACCATGTTTATATGTATATTTATAGTTAAAGCTTCAGATTTGTTGTAGTTCACTTTAAAGTTACTCAATTTGGCAAAACATTTAAATTCCTTAATTAAGTTTGGTATTGTTACCACTGGATTCGTGATGTACAATAGCCTGCATATACCGACATCTTATAATCCTTATCTCTAACTTTTATTCCTTGTATATCTATATTGTTTCGGATTGCTATCGTCAGATGCTCCATAGCCAATACATATAGCAATGGCGACAAGGGACACCCCTGTCGGGTTCCATTGGCTATAATAATTGTATCGGATAGATCTCCATTCGCATGTATTCTGGCGGTTGGGTTGTTATTTAAGACCATTATTTTTTCCCGAAGCATAGGGCCCATTCCCCATTGTATCAATGTCTCTTCCAGAAACCGCCAACCCACCCTGTCAAAGGCCTTTTCGGCATCGATCGCCAAAAGACAGGATGGGATGGCATGTCTTCGAGCATACTCCATCAGCATCAGGGTTTTCACGGTATTATCCCGCGCCTCTCTTCCCTCTATAAACCCCATTTGGTCTAAGTGAATATATGTTGGCATTTTTGGTATAAGTCTATTGGCTATGAGCTTTGAATACAGTTGGAGATCAATATTTGTCAGCGATATCGGCCGGTAGTTTCCACACTTTGTGTGGTCCTTCTCGGGTTCTGGTATAAGAGAAATATATGCCTGCATACCCTGTGGGACAAATGGATGAGAGGCAGACACTGAGTTAAAGGTCCGTTTCATGATAGGGACTAGTAGATCCTTAAATGACTTTGTAGAACCGTGGGGTAAAACCATCCGGGCCGGGGCTATTCCCCAGTACTAATGCATCAATTGCCTTCTGTATTTCGGTATCTGAAAATTCCTCTTCTAATTGCTCAACCTCTACTGATGTTAATAGTATAGCAGTATCATTTATATATTGTCAAATATTCTCTTGAAATATTTCAGGATCCCTCTCTGCCAGTTGATTATGTATGTTGTATAATCTGGAATAAAAATTATGGAATGCTTTCAGAATTCCTTTTGGATCGTATACCACATCCCCTGTTTCTGACTTAATCTTTACAATAGATGTTGTATTCACTTGCTGGCGTAGTACTCTGGCTAAAAATTTACTAGGGTTATTACCGTGTTGATAGAATAGAGTACGATTTTTATCCCTGATCCATAGTGTTTGTTGATTTAATAATGTTCGTAATTCGAGTCAATTTTCTGTTAGATCCATTAATAATACCCTTGTTGGATTTTGTGTCGATTTTCCAATTGCTCTATTTCTTGTAGTAACTGAGCTGATCTGTTTCCTTTTGCTTTTTTTAATCTAGCTCCATCTTTTATGAACAGACCCCTCAGTATACATTTTAGTGTTTCCCATTGAATGGGCAGGGAAGTACCATCTTTTACATGATCTAGTTATAAATTCGAATGAGCCCACCTGATCTCCGACATACAGACCTCATCATATATTAAGTTGTTATTTAATCTCCAAGTGCCTCTTATTATATTGGAGTAGTAGCAACTGCACAATGGGTGCACGGTACTGTGTACACCAACAGAAGTCTAAGAGCAACTATGGGTGCACTGTATTGTGTACAGTGTACACCACTAGAAAAGTAGTAGCAACTGCACAATGGGTGCACGGTAATGTGTACACGAACAGAAGTGTAATAACAACTATGGGTGCACTGTATTGTGTACTGTGTACACGGCCAAAAAAGGAGTTGCAACTGAACTATGGGTGCACAGTACTGTGTACACCACCAGAAGTCTAATAGCAACTATGGGTGCACTGTATTGTGTACTGTGTGCACCACCAAAAAAATAGTGGCAACTGCACTATGGGTGTACGGTGCTGTGTACACCAACAGAAGTGTAATAACAACTATGGGTGCACTGTATTGTGTACTGTGTACACCACCAGAAAAGCAGTAGAAACTGCACTATGGGTGCACAGTACTGTGTACACCACCAGAAGTGTAATAACAAATATGGGTGCACTGTATTGTGTACTGTGTACACCATCATAAAAGTAGTAGCAACTGCACTAGGGGTGCACGGTATTGTGTACACCACCAGAAGTCTAAGAGCTACTATGGGTGCACTGTATTGTGTACTGTGTACAACACTAGAAAAGTAGTAGCAACTGCACAATGGGTGCACGGTACTGTGTACACCAACAGAAGTCTAAGAGCAACTATGGGTTCACTGTAGTGTGTACTGTGTACACCACCAGAAAAGTAGTAGCAACTGCAGAATGGGTGCACGGTACGGTACTGTGTACACCAACACAAGTGTAATAACAACTATGGGTGCACTGTATTGTGTACCGTGTACACTGCCAGAAAAAGTAGTTGCAACTGCACTATGAGTGCATGGTACTGTGTACACCAACAGAAAAGTAGTAGCAACTGCACTATGGGTGCACAGTACTGTATATACCAACAGTAGGTTAATAACAACTATGGGTGCACTGTATTGTGTGCTGTGTACACCACCAGAAAAGTAGTAGCAACTGCACAATGGGTGCACGGTACTGTGTACACCAACAGAAGTCTAAGAGCAATTACGGGTTCACTGTATTGTGTACAACACCAGAAAAGTAGTAGCAACTGTACAATGGGTGCACGGTACTGTGTACACCAACAGAAGTGTAATAACAACTATGGGTGCACTGTATTGTGTACTGTATACACCACTAGAAAAGTAGTAGCAACTGCACAGTGGGTGCATGGTACTGTGTACACCAACAGTAGTCTAAGAGCAACTATGGGTGCACTGTATTGTGTACACTGCAAAAAAAGTAGTTGCAACTGCACTATGGGTGCACGGTACTGTGTTTACCAACAGTAGTTTAAAAACAACCATGGGTGCACTGTATTGTGTACAACACCAGAAAAGTAGTAGCAACTGCACAATGGGTGCACGGTACTGTGTACACCAACAGAAGTGTAATAACAACTATGGGTGCACTGTATTGTGTACTGTATACACCACCAGAAAAGTAGTAGCAACTGCACTATGGGTGCACGGTATTGTGTATACCAACAGTAGTTTAAAAACAACTATGGGTGCACTGTATTGTGTACTGTGTACACCACCAGAAAAGTAGTAGCAACTGCACTATGGGTGCACGGTACTGTGTACACCACGAGATGTGTAATAACAACTATGGGTGCACTGTATTGTGTACTGTGTACACCACCAGAAAAGTAGTAGCAATTGCACTATGGGTGCACGGTACTGTATATATCAACAGTAGTTTAATAACAACTATGGGTGCACTGTATTGTGTACTGTGTACACCACCAGAAAAGTAGTAGCAACTGCACTATGGGTGCATGGTACTGTGTACACCACCAGATGTGTAATAACAACTATGGGTGCACTATATTGTGTACTGTGTACACCACCAGAAAAGTAGTAGCAACTGTACTATGGGTGCACAGTATTGTGTACACCAACAGAAGTGTAATAACTATGGGTGTAGTGTACTGTGTACACCACTAGAAAAGTAGTAGCAACTGCACTATGGGTGCACTGTACTGTGTACACCACCAGAAGTCTCATAGCAACTATGGGTGCACTGTATTGTGTACTGTGTGCACCACCAAAAAATAGTTCCAACTGCAGTATGGGTGCACGGTGCTGTTTACACCAACAGAAGTGTAATAACAACTATGGGTGCACTGTATTGTGTACTGTGTACACCACCAGAAAAGCAGTAGCAACTGCACCATGGGTACACAGTACTGTGTACACCACCAGAAGTGCAATAACAACTATGGGTGCACTGTATTGTGTACTGTGTACACCATCAAAAAAGTAGTAGCAACTGCACTGGGGGTGCACGGTATTGTGTACAGCACCAGAAGTCTAAGAGCTACTATGGGTGCACTGTATTGTGTACTGTATACACCACTAGAAAAGTAGTAGCAACTGCACAGTGGGTGCACGGTACTGTGCACACCAACAGAAGTCTAAGAGCAACTATGGGTGCACTGTATTGTGTACCGTGTACACTGCAAAAAAAGTAGTTGCAACTACACTATGGGTGCATGGTACTGTGTACACCAACAGAAGTGTAATAACAACTATGGGTGCACTGTATTGTGTACTGTGTACACCACCAGAAAAGTAGTAGCAACTGCACTATGGGTGCACGGTATTGTGTATACCAACAGTAGTTTAAAAACAACTATGGGTGCACTGTATTGTGTACTGTGTACACCACCAGAAAAGTAGTAGCAACTGCACTATGGGTGCACGGTACTGTGTACACCACGAGATGTGTAATAACAACTATGGGTGCACTGTATTGTGTACTGTGTACACCACCAGAAAAGTAGTAGCAACTGCACTATGGGTGCACAGTACTGTGTACACCAACAGAAGTGTAATAACAACTATGGGTGCACTGTATTGTGTACTGTGTACACCACCAGAAAAGATGTTGCCACTGCACTATGGGTGCACAGTACTGTGTACACCACCTGAAGTGTAATAACAACTATAGGTGCACCATATTGCGTACTGTGTACAGCACCAGAAAGTAGTAGCAACTGCACTATGGGTGCACGGTACTGTGTACACCACCAGAAGTCTCATAGCAACTATGGGTGTACTGTATTGTGTACTGTGTACACAACCAGAAAAGCAGTAGCAACTGCACCATGGGTGCACAGTACTGTGTACACCACCAGAAATGTAATAACAAATATGGGTGCACTGTATTGTGTACTGTGTACACCATCAAAAAAGTAGTAGCAACTGCACTGGGGGTGCACGGTATTGTGTACACCACCAGAAGTCTAAGAGCTACTATGGGTGCACTGTATTGTGTACTGTATACACCACTAGAAAAGTAGTAGCAACTGCACAGTGGGTGCACGGTACTGTGCACACCAACAGAAGTCTAAGAGCAACTATGGGTGCACTGTATTGTGTACTGTGTACACTGCAAAAAAAGTAGTTGCAACTACACTATGGGTGCACAGTACTGTGTACACCACCTGAAGTGTAATAACAACTATAGGTGCACCATATTGTGTACTGTGTACAGCACCAGAAAGTAGTAGCAACTGCACTATGGGTGCACGGTACTGTGTACACCAACAGAAGTGTAATAACAACTATGGGTGCACTGTATTGTGTACTGTGTACACCACCAGAAAAGTAATAGCAAGTGCACTAGGGGTGCACGGTATTGTGTACACCACCAGAAGTCTAAGAGCTACTATGGGTGCACTGTATTGTGTACACCACTAGAAAAGTAGTAGCAACTGCAGAATGGGTGCACGGTACTACACCAACAGAAGTCTAAGAGCAACTATGGGTGCACTGTATTGTGTACTGTGTACACCACCAGAAAAGTAGTAGCAACTGCACTATGGGTGCATGGTACTGTGTATACCAACAGTAGTTTAATAACAACTATGGGTGCACTGTATTGTGTACTGTGTACACCACCAGAAAAGTAGTAGCAACTGCACTAAGGGTGCATGGTACTGTGTACACCACCAGATGTGTAATAACAACTATGGGTGCATTGTATTGTGTACTGTGTACACCACCAGAATAGTAGTAGCAACTGCACTAGGGGTGCACAGTACTGTGTACACCAATAGAAGTGTAATAACAACTATGGGTGCACTGTATTGTGTACCGTGTACAGCACCTGAAAAGATGTTGCCACTGCACTATGGATGCACGGTACTGTGTACACCACCAGAAGTGTAATAACTATGGGTGCAGTGTACTGTGTACACCGCCAGAAAAGTAGTAGCAACTGTACTATGGGTGCATGGTACTGTGTACACCACCAGAAGTCTCATAGCAACTATGAGTGCACTGTATTGTGTACTGTGTGCACCACCAAAAAAATAGTGACAACTGCACTATGGGTGCACGGTACTACACCAACAGAAGTCTAACAGCAACTGTGGGTGCACTGTATTGTGTGCTGTGTACACCACCAGAAAAGTAGTAGCAACTGCACAATGGGTGCACTGTACTGTGTACACCAACAGCAGTGAATTAACAACTATGAGTGCACTGTATTGTGTACTGTGTACACTGCCTAAAAAGTAGTTGCAACTGCACTATGGGTGCATGGTACTGTGTACACCAACAGAAGTGTAATAACAACTATGGATGGACTGTATTGTGTACTGTGTACACCAGCAGAAAAGTAGTAGCAACTGCACTATGGGTGCACCGTACTGTGTACACCACTAGAAAAGTAGTAGCAACTGCACAATGGGTGCACGGTATTGTGTACACTAACAAAAGTGTAATAACAACTATGGGTGCACTGTATTGTGTACTGTGTACACTGTCAAAAAAAGTAGTTGCAACTGCACTATGGGTGCATGGTACTGTGTACACCAACAGAAGTCTAAGAGCAACTATGGGTGCACTGTATTGTGTACTGTGTACAATACCAGAAAAGTAGTTGCAACTGCACTATTTGTGCACGGTACTGTATATACCAACAGTAGTTTAATAACAACTATGGGTGCACTGTATTGTGTACTGTGTACACCACCAGAAAAGTAGTAGCAACTGCACAATGGGTGCACGGTACTGTGTACACCAACAGAAGTCTAAGAGCAACTATGGGTGCACTGTATTGTGTACTGTGTACACCACCAGAAAAGTAGTAGCAACTGCACAATGGTTGCACGGTACTGTGTACACCAACAGAAGTGTTATAACAACTATGGGTGCACTGTATTGTGTACTGTGTACACTGCCAAAAAAGTAGTTGGAACTGCACTATGGGTGCATGGTACTGCGTACACCAACAGAAGTTTAATAACAACTATGGATGCACTGTATTGTGTAGTGTGTACACCACCAGAAAAGTAGTAGCAACTGGACTATGGGTGCATGGTACTGTGTATACCAACAGAAGTTTCATAACAACTATGGGTGCACTGTATTGTGTACCGTGTACACCACCAGAAAAGATGTTGCCACTGCACTATGGGTGAACAGTACTTTGTACACCACCAGAAGTGTAATAGCAACTATAGGTGCACTATATTGTGTACTGTGTACAGCACCAGAAAGTAGTAGCAACTGCACTATGGGTGCAGGGTACTGTGTACACCACCAGAAGTGTAATAACTATGGGTGCAGTGTACTGTGTACACCGCCAGAAAAGTAGTAGCAACTGCACTATGGGTGCACGGTACTGTGTACACCACCAGAAGTCTCAAAGCAACTATGGGTGCACTGTATTGTGTACTGTGTGCACCACCAAAAAAATAGTGACAACTGCAGTATGGGTGCACGGTGCTGTGTACACCAACAGAAGTGTAATAACAACTATGGGTGCACTGTATTGTGTACTGTGTACACCACCAGAAAAGCTGTAGCAACTGCACTATGGGTGCACAGTACTGTGTACACCACCAGAAGTGTAATATCAACTATGGGTGCACTGTATTGTGTACTCTGTACACCATCAAAAAAGTAGTAGCAACTGCACTAGGGGTGCACGGTATTGTGTACACTACCAGAAGTCTAAGAGCTACTATGGGTGCACTGTATTGTGTACTGTGTACACCACTAGAAAAGTAGTAGCAACTGCACAATGGGTGCACGGTACTGTGTACACCAACAGAAGTCTAAGAGCAACTATGGATGCACTGTATTGTGTACTGTGTACACCACCAGAAAAGTAGTAGCAACTGCACAATGGGTGCAGTGTACTGTGTACACCAACAGAAGTGTAATAACAACTATGGGTGCACTGTATTGTGTACTGTGTACAATGCCAAAAAAAGTAGTTGCAACTGCACTATGGGTGCATGGTACTGTGTACACCAACAGAAGTGTAATAACAACTATGGATGCACTGTATTGTGTACTGTGTACACCACCAGAAAAGTAGTAGCAACTGCACTATGGGTGCACGGTACTGTGTATACCAACAGTAGTTTAATAACAACCATGGGTGCACTGTATTGTGTACTGTGTACACCACCAGAAAAAGTAGTAGCAACTGCACTATGGGTGCGTGGTACTGTGTACACCACCAGATGTGTAATAACAACTATGGGTGCCCTGTATTGTGTACTGTGTACACCACCAGAAAAGTAGTAGCAACTGCACTATGGGTGCACAGTACTGTGTACACCAACAGAAGTGTAATGACTATGGGTGCACTGTATTGTGTACCGTGTACACCACCAGAAAAGATGTTGCCACTGCACTATGGGTGCACAGTACTGTGTACACCACCAGAAGTGTAATAACTATGGGTGCAGTGTACTGAGTACACCGCCAGAAAAGTAGTAGCAACTGCACTATGGGTGCACGGTACTATGTACACCACCAGAAGTCTTATAGCAACTATGGGTGCACTGTATTGTGTACTGTGTGCACCACCAAAAAAATAGTGACAACTGCACTATGGGTGCACAGTACCGTGTACACCACCAGAAGTGTAATAACAACTGTGAGTGCACTGTATTGTGTACTGTGTACACCATCATAAAAGTAGTAGCAACTGTACTAGGGGTGCACGGTATTGTGTACACCACCAGAAGTCTAAGAGCTACTATGGGTGCACTGTATTGTGTACTGTGTACACCACTAGAATAGTAGTAGCAACTGCAGAATGGGTGCATGGTACTGTGTACACCAACAGAAGTCTAAGCGCAACCATGGGTTCACTGTATTGTGTACTGTGTACACCACCAGAAAAGTAGTAGCAACTGCACAATGGGTGCACGGTACTGTGTACACCAACAGAAGTGTAATAACAACTAGGGGTGCACTGTATTGTGTACTGTGTACACTGCCTAAAAAGTAGTTGCAACTGCACTATAGGTGCATGATACTGTGTGTACCAACAGAAGTTTAATAACAGCTATGGGTGCACTGTATTGTGTACTGTGTACACCACCAGAAAAGAAGTTGCCACTGCACTATGGGTGCACAGTACTGTTTACACCACCAGAAGTGTTATAGCAACTATAGATGCACTATATTGTGTACTGTGTACAGCACCAGAAAGTAGTAGCAACTGCACTATGGGTGCACGGTACTGTGTACACCACCAGAAGTGTAATAACTATGGGTGCAGTGTACTGTGTGCACCGCCAGAAAAGTAGTTGCAACTGCACTTTGGGTGCACGGTACTGTGTACACCACCAGGAGTCTCATAGCAACTATGGGTGCACTATATTGTGTACTGTGTACACCACCAGAAAAGTAGTAGCAACTGAACTAGGGGTGGACGGTACTGTGTACACCACCAGAAGTGTAATAACAGCTATGGGTGCACTGTATTGTGTACTGTGTACACCACCAGAAAAGTAGTAGCAACTGCACAATGGGTGCAGTGTACTGTGTACACCAACAGAAGTGTAATAACAACTATGGGTGCACTGTATTGTGTACTGTGTACAATGCCAAAAAAAGTAGTTGCAACTGCACTATGGGTGCATGGTACTGTGTACACCAACAGAAGTGTAATAACAACTATGGATGCACTGTATTGTGTACTGTGTACACCACCAGAAAAGTAGTAGCAACTGCACTATGGGTGCACGGTACTGTGTATACCAACAGTAGTTTAATAACAACCATGGGTGCACTGTATTGTGTACTGTGTACACCACCAGAAAAAGTAGTAGCAACTGCGCTATGGGTGCATGGTACTGTGTACACCACCAGATGTGTAATAACAACTATGGGTGCCCTGTATTGTGTACTGTGTACACCACCAGAAAAGTAGTAGCAACTGCACTATGGGTGCACAGTACTGTGTACACCAACAGAAGTGTAATGACTATGGGTGCACTGTATTGTGTACCGTGTACACCATTAGAAAAGATGTTGCCACTGCACTATGGGTGCACAGTACTGTGTACACCACCAGAAGTGTAATAACTATGGGTGCAGTGTACTGAGTACACCGCCAGAAAAGTAGTAGCAACTGCACTATGGGTGCACGGTACTATGTACACCACCAGAAGTCTTATAGCAACTATGGGTGCACTGTATTGTGTACTGTGTGCACCACCAAAAAAATAGTGACAACTGCACTATGGGTGCACAGTACTGTGTACACCACCAGAAGTGTAATAACAACTATGAGTGCACTGTATTGTGTACTGTGTACACCATCATAAAAGTAGTAGCAACTGTACTAGGGGTGCACGGTATTGTGTACACCACCAGAAGTCTAAGAGCTACTATGGGTGCACTTTATTGTGTACTGTGTACACCACTAGAATAGTAGTAGCAACTGCAGAATGGGTGCATGGTACTGTGTACACCAACAGAAGTCTAAGTGCAACCATGGGTGCACTGTATTGTGTACTGTGTACACCACCAGAAAAGTAGTAGCAACTGCACAATGGGTGCACGGTACTGTGTACACCAACAGAAGTGTAATAACAACTATGGGTGCACTGTATTGTGTACTGTGTACACTGCCTAAAAAGTAGTTGCAACTGCACTATGGGTGCATGGTACTGTGTGTACCAACAGAAGTTTAATAACAGCTATGGGTGCACTGTATTGTGTACTGTGTACACCACCAGAAAAGAAGTTGCCACTGCACTATGGGTGCACAGTACTGTTTACACCACCAGAAGTGTAATAGCAACTATAGATGCACTATATTGTGTACTGTGTACAGCACCAGAAAGTAGTAGCAACTGCACTATGGGTGCACGGTACTGTGTACACCACCAGAAGTGTAATAACTATGGGTGCAGTGTACTGTGTGCACCGCCAGAAAAGTAGTAGCAACTGCACTATGGGTGCACAGTACTGTGTACACCAACAGAAGTGTAATGACTATGGGTGCACTGTATTGTGTACCGTGTACACCATTAGAAAAGATGTTGCCACTGCACTATGGGTGCACAGTACTGTGTACACCACCAGAAGTGTAATAACTATGGGTGCAGTGTACTGAGTACACCGCCAGAAAAGTAGTAGCAACTGCACTATGGGTGCACGGTACTATATACACCACCAGAAGTCTTATAGCAACTATGGGTGCACTGTATTGTGTACTGTGTGCACCGCCAGAAAAGTAGTTGCAACTGCACTTTGGGTGCACGGTACTGTGTACACCACCAGGAGTCTCATAGCAACTATGGGTGCACTATATTGTGTACTGTGTACACCACCAGAAAAGTAGTAGCAACTGAACTAGGGGTGGACGGTACTGTGTACACCACCAGAAGTGTAATAACAGCTATGGGTGCACTGTATTGTGTACTGTGTACACCACCAGAAAAGTAGTAGCAACTGCACTATGGGTGCACGGTACTGTGTACACCACCAGAAGTGTAATAACAACTATGGGTGCATTGTATTGTGTACTGTGTACACCACCAGAAAAGTATTAGCAACTGTACCTGAAATATATATTATAAAAAGGAATGGCCTTCAGTCAGATATAAGCTACACTGAATGTAGTGTATGTATATATATATATATATATAATATATACACGAGACTGACTGTATATATATATATATATATATATATATATTTAGTACACTGCAGCTAACTGAATAACCTGCCTGCCTAAAGTATATTAGAAAAAGTATACCAGGAATGGCCTGCAGTCAGATATAGCCACACTGGATGCAGTGTATACATATATATGCACAAGGCTGACTGTATATATATATATATATATATATATATATATATATATATATATATATATATATATGTAACGAGCCCCTTGCTCGCTCGGTTACACTCTCCCGACACTCCTCTGCAGCTATAGAATCAGATTGCAGATCGCAACATCTGATTGTTCGGTCATCCGATGCTCCGGGACTAGAACTACAGCTCTGTGCCGTTCTAGTCCAGTTGTGACAGCTCAGAACAAACACCAGGCAGGCTGTATGTAAGTTCAACCAGGAATCTCTCTTTATTGACAGGAATACAGTCTCTTTTATACAATAAAAGAGGAGGTGCTGATCATATTACTCTAACAATACAGCTGTAACCTAATTAACCTAATTAACATGAGCTAATTAACTAATCCCTTTAGACAGCCTAGATGACTCAGACATGACCTTTAGGCCAGACTGGCTGTCTTGTAGTTCAGAAAATCCAATCAACATTATCACAATAGCAGAGTTAATTAAACACAAACAACAATGGGGATCTAATGACTCTTAGATCCCATACTAGAGACTTATTTACAATACACATTTTAGCAGACAACAGACAGGTAGCTGGAATTGATGACATTAGCATTTAACAGTAGGAGTCCCAATGGTATGAATCAGTCACTATTCTAATATGGCAAATCCAGGGTCCCCAGAGTCTGTGTGTCCTGGGTGACCACAGTAATACCACCTCAAGGGTCCCCAGGCATACAGCTCACAAAGAGCACCGTTCCCCCAAATGCCAGGGCCCACGATCGATTAGCAAGAGGCTAGCATTCAGTCCCCTCCAAAAGTCTCTCTCCCGGCTAGGTCTGTCACATTTCTCCCCTTTCGGCAAGAGACTAACACAGGAGGAGACCCCCAGACGTGTTGACTCCGAAGTTAGTCAGTAGTTCCAGTCCTCTAATGCCTGTACCCACACAGTACCCCAAACAAATTGTTCCAAACAAAGCATTACTCACCCAGCCAACCTCTGCCTCTCTCAGAGAACATATTTTCCTCTGGGGAGAGGCCTGGACTGGCCCTTCTCCCTGGAGTCCTTTCTGCCGCTAGAGAGAAGACAGGGTGTCTGGGCTCACTCCGTCATGCTGTTGGGGATCTGGGCCGACTGCCCAGCATCCCTGTGGTATACACATGGAGACTGAAGTCCCATCCACCTTCACAGGAAATTCATCCTCTGTTAGTTGAGGGCAGAGTCCAGCAGTACTCGGCCCTGTTGCCAGCCCTTCTGCTGGAAACCCCACACCATCTGCTCCGGCTAACTGTTGGGGAGGGACAACACACACCTCCTCTCCCTTCTCCCCCTTTATCTGCTGCTGGGAAGTGATTGCCACCTTCTCACCCTGAGCCTCCGAAACTGCCACAGGTGTGGGGCAGAGGTCTTGGACCCTCTGTCCGGTTGCCAGCGCTTCAGCTGGGGAAGTTCCTTGTAACTTCACAGATACTTCTGTTGGTGCTGGGCAGAGCACAGTGAAGTTTGGCCCTAATAACAGCTCCTCTTCTGCTGGAGGCTCACCAGGTTGTTCTTCCTCAGCAGAAGAATCTATCAAATCCCCTGTCTCTGCAACTGGTGTCTGGGGATAAAGGTTCACCATCTCCTCTCCATGGAACCCAGAAGATGCTATCAGTGCTGGGCAGAGGTTAGCAGAGCTCTACTGTCATGTACCTGGTAGGTTTTGAGCCTGAAGTGCAGAGAGAGACCTCCCTTACAGCTCCCACTCCCCTTCCTCTGGAATGGAGACAGAGGGCCCAGGAGTGAGGAGTGGTATGGGTGCCTGGCAGGATCAACAGTCACCAGAAGTTCAGGAGTGGTGACACCCTCTGGAACTAGAAGCTGAAGAGGAGACTGGAGACCGGAATGCAGAATGGACCAGGAACCACAGCAGGTAAGTAGGCAGGAACTGAAGTGCTGGACAGGAACCGGGAACAAACAGTAGGTAGCAGACTGGAACGCTGGACTGGAACCAGGAACAAGCAGTAGGTAGCAGACTGGAATGCTGGACTGGAACCAGGAACAAGCAGTAGGTAGCAGACTGGAACGCTGGACTAGAACCAGGAACAAGCAGCAGGTAACAGACTGGATACTGGAGCGCTGGACTGGAACCAGGAACAAGCAGCAGGTAACAGACTGGATACTGGAGCGCTGGACTGGAACCAGGAACAAGCAGCAGGTAACAGACTGGATACTGGAGCACTGGATTGGAACCAGGAACAAGCAGCAGGTAACAGACTGGATACTGGTATAAGGCAGAGAATGGTCAAACAAGCCGGTGGTCGGTATTGGGCGGACAGCAGAGGTACCAGGGATAACACAGAAGAATGGTCAGGCAAGCCAAGGGGGTCCGGTGCAGGCGGATAGCAGGATGGTCTAACAGGAAGCCGGGTCAGATAACAGAGTATACAGATCAGATCAGGTTTAGGCACACAGAACGCTGTAGAGCAGACAGCGGGGAATGAGTGTGACAAGCCGGTTTAAATAGCCCGCCTGACACCAGCGGGAGTGCGCGCGCGTGCCCGTGCGTGACAGCACCCGTAAACACGTGCGCATGCGTGGTAGAGCCCGTGGCCGTGTTCCCATGCGTCTGGAATGCCGATTACTGGCAGAATCTTCATGACATTGCCCCCCCAAGGGGCAGCCTCCGGATGCCCCTTTGGAGAAATTTCTCTGGATGGGACCTTTTAAAAGATTGCAACAGATCTTCAACATGAATATTGTCCTCAGGTTCCCAAGAATTTTCTTCGGGACCAAACCCCCTCCACTTTATCAGAAATTGATTTTGGTTACCTCTCTTCCTATGGTCCATGATAGCTTCCACCTCAAATTCCTCCTCCCCATCTACCAAAATTGGATCAGGAGGATCCGTACTTCGGCCTGGAAATGGATTAGTAATAGAGGGTCTGAGCAGAGACACATGAAATACTGGATGAACCTTTAACCACTTCAGCCCCGGAAGGATTTACCCCCTTCCTGACCAGAGCACTTTTTACAATTCGGCACTGCGTCGCTTTAACTGCTAATTGCGCGGTCATGCAATGCTCTACCCAAACGAAATTTGCGTCCTTTTCTTCCCACAAATAGAGCTTTCTTTTGATGGTATTTGATCACCTCTGCCGTTTTTATTTTTTGCGCTATAAACGGAAAAAGACTGAAAATTTTGAAAAAAAATGATATTTTCTACTTTTTGTTATAAAAAAAATCCAATAAACTAAATTTTAGTCATACATTTAGGCCAAAATGTATTCGGCCACATGTCTTTGGTAAAAAAAATGTCAATAAGCGTATATTTATTGGTTTGCGCAAAAGTTATAGCGTCTACAAACTAGGGTACATTTTCTGTAATTTACACAGCTTTTAGTTTATGACTGCCTATGTCATTTCTTGAGGTGCTAAAATGGCAGGGCAGTACAAACCCCCCCCAAATGACCCCATTTTGGAAAGTAGACACCCCAAGGAAATTGCTGAGAGGCATGTTGAGCCCATTGAATATTTATTTTTTTTGTCCCAAGTGATTGAATAATGACAAAAAAAAAAAAAAAAAAAAAAAATTTACAAAAAGTTGTCACTAAATGATATATTGCTCACATAGGCCATGGGCATATGTGGAATTGCACCCCAAAATACATTCAGCTGCTTCTCCTGAGTACGGGGATACCACATGTGTGAGACTTTTTGGGAGCCTAGCCGCGTACGGGGCCCCGAAAACCCAGCACCACCTTCAGGATTTCTAAGGGCATACATTTTTGATTTCACTCCTCACTACCTATCACAGTTTTGAAGGCCATAAAATGCCAAGATGGCACAACCCCCCCCCAAATGACCCCATTTTGGAAAGTAGACACCCCAAGCTATTTGCTGAGAGGCATGGTGAGTATTTTGCAGCTCTCATTTGTTTTTGAAAATGAAGAAAGACCAGAAAAAAAATTTTTTTTTTTTCTTTTTTCAATTTTCAAAACCTTGTGACAAAAAGTGAGGTCTGCAAAATACTCACTATACCTCTCAGCAAATAGCTTGGGGTGTCTACTTTCCAAAATGGGGTCATTTGGGGGGGTTTTGTGCCACCTGGGCTTTCCATGGCCTCCGAAACTGTGATAGGCAGTGAAGAGTGAAATCAAAAATTTACGGCCTTAGAAAGCCTGAAGGCGGTTCTTGGTTTTCGGGGTCCCGTACGCGGCTAGGCTCCCAAAAAGTCCCACACATGTGGTATCCCCGTACTCAGGAGAAGCAACAGAATTTATTTTGGGGTGTAATTTCACAAATCCCCATGGCATGTTTGAGCAATATAACATTTAGTGACAACTTTGTGCAAAAAAAAAAAAAAAAAAAAAAAATTTGTCTCTTTCCCGCAACTTGTGTCACAATATAAAATATTCCATGGACTCGACATGCCTCTCAGCAAATAGCTTGGGGTGTCTACTTTCCAAAATGGGGTCATTTGGGGGGGTTTGAACTGTCCTGGCATTTTATGCACAACATTTAGAAGCTTATGTCACACATCACCCACTCTTCTAACCACTTGAAGACAAAGCCCTTTCTGACACTTTTTGATTACATGAAAAAATTATTTTTTTTTGCAAGAAAATTACTTTGAACCCCCAAACATTATATATTATTTTAAAGCAAATGCCCTACAGATTAAAATGGTGGGTGTTTCATTTTTTTTTTTCACACAGTAATTGCGCAGCGATTTTTCAAACGCATTTTTTGTGGAAAAAACACACTTTTTTAAATTTTAATGCACTAAAACACACTATATTGCCCAAATGTTTGATGAAATAAAAAAGATGATCTTAGGCCGAGTACATGGATACCAAACATGACATGCTTTACAATTGCGCACAAACGTGCAGTGGCAACAAAATTAATACATTTTTAAAAGCCTTTAAAAGCCTTTACAGGTTACCACTTTAGATTTACAGAGGAGGTCTACTGCTAAAATTACTGCCCTCGATCTGACCTTCGCGGTGATACCTCACATGCATGGTGCAATTGCTGTTTACATTTGACTCCAGACCGACGCTTGCGTTCGCCTTAGCGCGAGAGCAGGGGGGACAGGGGTGCTTTTTTTTTTTTTTTTTTTTTTTTTCTTTATTATTTTTTTGCTTTTTTATCTTATTTTTAAACTGTTCCTTTCATATTTTTTTTTAAATCATTTTTATTGTTATCTCAGGGAATGTAAATATCCCCTATGATAGCAATAGGTAGTGACAGGTACTCTTTTTTGAAAAAATTGGGGTCTATTAGACCCTAGATTTCTCCTCTGCCCTCAAAGCATCTGACCACACCAAGATCGGTGTGATAAAATGCTTTCCCAATTTCCCAATGGCGCTGTTTACATCCGGCGAAATCTAAGTCCTAAAATGCTCGTAGCTTCCGGTTTCTTAGGCCATAGAGATGTTTGGAGCCACTCTGGTCTCTGATCAGCTCTATGGTCAGCTGGCTGAATCACCGGCTGCATTCTCAGGTTCCCTGTTGAGACAGGAGAGCCAGAGAAAAACACGGAAGACGGTGGGGGGGGGGGCATTCCCTCCCACTGCTTGTAAAAGCAGTCTAGAGGCTAATTAGCCACTAGGATTGCTTTTACATGAAAGCCGACCGCTGGCTGAAAAGAATGATACCAAGATGATACCTAAACCTGCAGGCATCATTCTGGTATAACCACTCAAAGTCGTGAATGGCGTACCTGAAGACAAAAAAATGGTTAACAATAAAGCACAGTAAACGGTAAAGTATAAAAAATTGCATACCTGAAAAGCAAACATGATAAAACATAATAACAATAAAACATTGCAGAATAGAATACAGTAAAAAAGAGCAGAACACCAGAGAGAGAATAGAGAGAGAGAGAACAATAAAACGACAACTATTTTTTTTTATTTTTGTTTGCGTTTTTTTTTTTTACACTTTTTTTTTGTAACTGTAACTTTTATAACTGTAACCGGTTCCAGGTTCGGGTCTCTCAAAATGCGATGGCATCTTGGGAGACCCTGTGAAAGTGTGCCTAGTCTGTGCAATGCTGTACCCTACGCTAATACTCAACTAGTGAATGGTAGCGTTCAAAACATTCACCAATGCAAAGACCAGGATTGTCAGGACAGGAGGGACAATAATAGCGGGTGTCACGTCTATATCCGCGTTTGCTGCAGACACATCTTTTTTGGGGGGGTTCGTTGGGTAGGGGTACTCGGGAGGACATATAAATGCCTCTCATGCAGCCGTCTGCATTTGGTTGGGGATGTGAATGGGGGAAATACGGGCGCTGCAGAAGTGGTGGGTTCCCAATTAGGATTGGCGAATGCAGCAGGAAGGGCATTATGGGCACGACGGGCCTGTGTTTGTCTTTTTGGTGGCAGCGGGACACTACTTGTGCTTGCCACCTCACCAGCTTGAACTGCACTTATGGGACTCGCCACGTCACCAAGTGTTACTGCAGTGCTGGTATGACTACGACCGGGGTGTACTAGGCCGCTGGTGCTTGCCAGTTCACCAAAACGCTACAAAAAAAAGTGACAGTGATCGATCGATACTGCACTTGGGTGGGCTGGGCTGGGCCGGGCGGAGGGGCAAAACACAGGTGCTAGCAGGTATCTGGGCTGATCCCACTAACACTGCGTTTTTGGGAACCCTAAACTGCTGGGGACGCTAGTATAGATCTGATCGGATCAGATATTGATCCGATCAGATACTATACCACTAAGGGAGGCGTATGCTGCATGCGTGGGTGTTAGTGCTACTGGCGCTAATCTGACGCTGCCTGGGGCTGGTGCTTGCCAGTTCACCAAAATGCTACCAAAAAAACTGTTAGCGATCGCAGGGATCAGGCCTGACTCTGCGAACGCTGCAGTTATGCGTTTAGTGTTTTGTAAGTGACAGTGATCGATCGATACTGCACTTGGGTGGGCTGGGCGGAGGGGCAAAACGCAGGTGCTAGCAGGTATCTGGGCTGATCCCGCTAACACTGCGTTTTTGGGAACCCTAAACTGCTGGGGACGCTAGTATAGATCTGATCGGATCAGATATTGATGTGTTCAGATACTATACCACTAAGGGAGGTGTACGGTGCGTGTACGGTGCGTGCGTGGGTGTTCGCGGTACTGGCGCTAATCTGACGCTGCCTGGGGCGACGCATATCACCGCCGGGCGATCAGGTGGCTAAACCTTTATTCGGTAATAAACGGCGGGTGCCCTGACACTAAAAAAAATAAACGAACTAACCAGCGTCACCCGTAACAGTTATACGGTGATCAGTGGTGAAAGGGTTAACTAGGGGGCAATCAAGGGGTTAAAACATTTATTCGGTAGTATATGGGGGTCCCTGTCGCTATAAAACGCTGACAGCGAACCTAAATATTTACGTTCCTAACTAGCGTCACCAGCGACACTAATACAGCGATCAGAAAAATGATCGCTTAGCGACACTGGTGACAGGGGGTGATCAAGGGGTTAAAACTTTATTAGGGGGGGTTAGGGGGCTATCCTAGACCTACAGGGGGCTAATACTAACTGTCTTACCACTGCTAACTGTCACAAACTGACACTATGCAGTAATCAGGAAAAAAACAAAACAAAACAAAAAAACCTGCTTGGTGTCAGTTTGTGACAGGGGGGGGGGGTGATTGGGGGGGGATCGGGGGTGTTTAGTATGCCTGGCATGTTCTACTGTGTTGTGTGTGTGTGTTGTGCACTTACATGTCTTCTCTCCTCGGTGCTGGAACGGAAACTGGCCAGCCGAGGAGAGATGACATCACATCCTCTGCCTCTGTGTACTATACAGAGACAGGGGATGTTTCTCATTGGCTGGGAGCGATCGCGAGGGGGGGGCCACGATCGGATGGTCTCCCCCTCGTCTCTCATCGCTTCCAACCAAATGCCGACCGCCGATGGCACCGGGGGGGGGTCCGATCGGACCCCCCGCCCGCGGGAAGGCAATCACGTACCAGGTACGTGATTTTGCCTGCCCGTGCCGCTCTGCTCACGTATATATGCGTGAGGCGGTCGGCAAGTGGTTAATGATTTAGGGAGTTCAAGTTCATATGCCACCTCATTAATTCTCCGCTTGACAGGGAAAGGTCCAAGAAACTTGGGACCCAACTTCCTTGAGGGGCAGGCCAGCCTGAGGTTTATTGTAGATAACCATACCTGGTCCCCGGGTGTAAGTAGTAGCTCACCTCGCCTCTTTTTATCGAAGGTTGATTTATTATACTCCTGGGTCCTGGTCATGGTCTCCTGCAAAACTTGGTTATTGGAAGTAAAGAAATTCAATTTCTCCTGAACTGCGGGTACTGTACACTCTGGAAGAGAATTAGGCAAAAATGAAGGATGGAAACCGTAATTTGCAAAAAATTGAGTCTGTTTGATAGCGGAATGAATAGAATTGTTGTAGGCAAATTCAGCCAATGGGAGCACAGAAATCCAATCATCTTGGGCAAAAGAAGAAAAACAGCGTAAATATTGTTCAAGAGTTTGGTTTGTTCTCTCTGTTTGCCCATTAATCTGGGGATGATAAGCTGATGAAAATGAAAGCTCAATGTTCAGCGTCTTGCATAGAGACCTCCAGAATCGGGAGGTAAACTGTACCCCCCCGATCTGAAACAATATTGACCGGTACCCCATGGAGCCTGATGACTTCTTTAATGAATGCCTGTGCCGTTTCTGTAGCTGAGGGAGCGCCCTTCATTGGGACAAAGTGGGCCATCTTTGACAGCCGGTCCACTATGACAAAAATCGAGGTGAAGCATTTTCCATGGCCTATCTGGGACAGGCAATGGTTTCAGCAATCCCCATGCCTTGGTTCTGTACCCCTTGTTCCTAATACAGGTGGTGCAGGATTCTACAAATTTCTTACAATCCTCACGTTACTGAGGCCACCAGAAGGTACGCTGTACCAGATCAGTGGTCTTAGCTACGCCAAAATGCCCGGCCAGTGCATGGTCATGACAGAGTTCCAGTACTGGAACTTGTAGCGTTTCAGGTATAAAAATCCTACTCTCGTGCCAAAGTAACCCATCCTTAACTTGGAGTTCTGGCCCAACGGAAGATCCCAATTCCGCGGAAGCCTGCTTAATCTGGGAAAGCAGGTTTCCCTGAAGCAAAAGAAAATTCCCCGGGGACAAAATGGTGTCCGGAGGAGAAACTTCTTGGGACTTGTGAAACATCCTGGATAGGGCATCGGGTTTGGTATTTTTGGAGCCAGGGCGATAGGTGACATGAAAAGAGAACCTGGAGAAAAAGAGAGCCAATCTGGCTTGACGTGGCTTCAACCTCTTTGCAGATCTCAAATACTCCAGGTTCTTATGATCTGTAAAAATTAAGACTGGATGAGCGGCTCCTTCCAGCAGATAGCGCCACTCCTCTAAAGCTGATTTGATTGCCAACAACTCTCTGTCACCTACATCATAATTTCTCTCTGCCGTGGACAGCTTATGAGAGAAGAAGGCCACAGGATATAACAGGGCCTTAGTTCCTTGTCTTTGGGACAACACTGCCCCCACCGCAATTTCAGATGCGTCCACCTCAAGTACGAATGGCAGAGAGGAATCTGGATGCTTTAGTACAGAGGAGGAAGTAAAAAGGTCCTTAAGGGTCTCAAAAGCTTTTTGGGCTTCAGCAGACCAGTGGAAGCGTGTTCCCTGTTTAGTTAACTGTGTGATGGGTGTAATGATGGCTGAGAACCCCTTAATAAATTTACGGTAAAAATTGGCGAATCCAACGAATCATTGGATTCCCTTTTTGTCTGTAGGAACTGGCCAATCTAGGACTGCAGTGACCTTTTGAGGGTCCATCCTAATGCCTTTACTGGAAATGATTAACCCCAAAAATGGAATACTTTCCTGTTCGAATTCACACTTCTCAGCCTTTGCATATAAGCCATGTTGTCGAAGCCGGCCCAACACACTTCTGACGTGCCTGCGGTGAGCTTCAAGAGAACAAGAAAAAATTAATATGTCATCTAAATAGACGATAACGAACAGATCTAGAAAGTCTCGTAAAACATCATTGATGAAATATTGAAATGTAGCAGGGGCATTGCACAGACCGAAAGGCATCACCAGGTACTCAAAATGTCCATAACGGGTACGAAAGGCGGTCTTCCATTCATCTCCGCCCCTGATACGAACTAGATTGTAGGCTCCGCGGAGGTCAAGTTTAGTAAATATGGTAGCCGTTCAAAGTCTTTGGAACAATTCTGGTACCAGAGGAAGAGGATAGCGGTTTTTTACAGTGATCTTATTTAGTTTGCGGTAATCCACACATGGTCTGAGGGTATTATCCTTCTTCTGTACAAAGAAGATGCCTGCACCTGCTGGAGACGTGGACGGACGAATGAAGCCCTTCTTTAGGTTCTCATCGATGTATTCCTTTAGTGCCCCTTGTTCTACCTCAGTCAAAGGGAGAATTCTTCCAAAAGGAATCTCAGCACCGGGGAGTAACTCGATAGGACAGTCATAGGCCCGGTAAGACTTCTGCCCCCTGCTTGCTGAATACATCTAAGAAATCATGATAAGCTGCAGGGATGGAGAGATGTAGACTGGGATCTGTGTCTAGGCAGAGCAAGGTAGGGTTCTCCTGAACATTCTGAATCCTGCAAGACTGTTGACAATATGAAGAGGAAAAGGTAACCTCACCTGTGGCCCAGTTAATGTCAGAATTGTGAACTTGTAACCAGGGCATGCCGAGGATTATGGGAAACAGGGGTGAAGCGATGATATCCAGGCGTAACAGTTCTTGATGAGAATTGGAAATAGAAACGGGTATCGGAACAGTCTCTTGGGTAACAGGTCCGGATTTGATGGCGGTTCCATCAGCTAGATGAATGGAAAGTCCATGGGCTTTCAGGGGTATCTGGTGTTTGGTAGCAAAAAGAGAGTCAATGAAACAGCTGCAAGCTCCAGAGTCAATAATGGCGGTTATTTGCAGAGTCTCTCCTGGAAGCTGTAACAGAATAGAGAGAGCAAGGTGAGTAGTATTCTTGGCCAGAGGTGCAACATAGTCAGTGGACAGGGATAGGCAGTTACGCAGCTTAAGAGGACAGTTCCTGACGTAGTGCCCAGGTTCCCCGAAGTACAGGCACAAATTATTCACTCGACGACGTTGACGTTCCTCCTGGGTAAGAGAAGGCCGCAGAACCCCTAATTGCATAGGCTCAGGTAGGTTAAACGTGGAGGTGGATGGTGTTGGTGACGTATGATGAAGAACTTTTGGAGTCACCCAGGTTGGGCAAGAAGATCCCATAGCTCTCTCAGTCCTACGCTCCCTTAAGCGTCGATCGATCTGAATGGCTAGATCAATCAAAGCATTCAAAGTCTGTGGCGTACCCACCCTCGCCAACTCATCCTTCAAAGAATCAGAAAGTCCCATTCAAAACTTGTGTCCGCACTCCACCTTCTAAATTCAGCCACATAGTCCTCTGCTGCCCTGCGACCCTGTTGAAGGGTGTGCAGAGCCGCCTCTGCAGTCACAGAGAGCTGGGGGTCATCGTATAACTGACCCAGCGCATCAAGGAAAGTGGAGAGGCTGGTCAGGGATACATCCTTTTGCTCCAAGAGGCGATGTGCCCAGGTTTGGGGGTCGCCAGTAAGCAGAGAAATTATGTAGCCCACCGTGGTAGCCTCCAGGGAAAAAGTATGTGGCTGAAGAGCAAAGAACAATTCACAGGGCGGAAGGCCCTGAATTTATGACGATCCCCGGAGAAACGTTCAGGTGTCGGGACTTTGGGTTCTAGAGGGAGCATCACCACCGTTGAGGAAGGCCCAACTGAAGAAGCGGAAGCAGGAGGAACTCCCTGGACCCCAATGGGATTAGACAAAGTTAACACTCGTTCCTCCAGCCGGGTGTATCCTTGCTGCAGATTCTTGACTGCTTCAGTCAATCCTGCCAGGTGTGCACATAGTTCCTCCATGGGAGAGGTTCCCTGCTCAGGCTCAGACATGGCTGTCTGCTACTGTCACGTACCTGGTAGGTTTTGAGCCTGAAGTGCAGAGAGAGACCTCCCTTACAGCTCCCACTCCCGTTCCTCTGGAATGGAGACAGAGAGCTGTGACAGACCTAGCCGGGAGAGAGACTTTTGGAGGGGACTGTATGCTAGCCTCTTGCCGATCGATCGGGGGCCCTTGCATTTGGGGGAACGGTGCTCTTTGTGAGCTGTATGCCTGGGGACTCTTGAAGTGGTATTACTGTGGATTCGGGTCCTGGTCCCCCAGGACACACAGACTCTGGTGACCCTGGATTTGCCATATTGGAATAGTGGCTGATTCATAATGCTGGGACAGATACGGTTAGGAGATGCTGATGTAAATTCCAACACCTGTCTGTCTATTGTCTGCTAAAATGTGTATTGTAAATAAGTCTACTATGGGATCTAAGAGTCATTAGATCCCCATTGTTATTTGTGTTAATTAACTCTGCTATTGTGTGAAGAAGAGTCTATGTTGATTGTGATAATGTTGATTGGATTTTCTGAACTACAAGACGGCCAGTCTGGCCTAACAGTCATGTCTGAGTCATCTAGGCTGTCTAAAGGGATTAGTTAATTAGCTCATGTTAATTAGGTTAATTAGGTTACAGCTGTATTGTTAGAGTAATATGAGCAGGAGGTCTGCACCTTCACTTTGAGTGTATAAAAGCCTGTATTTTGTCAATAAAGATAGATTCCTGTTTGAACTTACATACAGCCTGCCTGGTGTTTGTTCTGAGCTATCACAACTGGGTTAGAACGGCACATAGCTGAAGTTCTAATCCCGGAGCATTGGATGACCGAACCATCAGACATTGCAATCTGATTCTATAGCTGCAGAGGAGTGTCGGGAGAGTGGAACTGAGCGAGCAAGGGGCTCGTTACATTGGTTGGCAGCCGTGGGATTTGCTCTCCAGTTACTGGGACACTCCAAACCAGCCTGCAGGAGAGCCACGCTGAAAGACTTACTTGAGAGCCATGGAGGGAATGGTGGGATCGTGCTTCCTCGCTGTGAACACATCCAAACCATCACCTGGATCCAAGGTAGCAGGATAGCAGGAAAGGAGAAATACCAGCCACCATGGATGAGGAATTCAGAAGGAGGTTGCGAGAGGAGATACAGTACAGAGGAACAGTATCAGAGCAGGTCCTGCTAGGATGGTTTGATTCTATCCGCTGTGAACTCTGGAAGGAAGCAATTGCCCGTGAGCAGCGACACCAGGGAAAAGTTCTCCCCTCCATCCATGTGAGGTACTGGTCGCAGTATGAAGTGCGAATACTGTTTTTGGGGGAATAGCCGAACCAGGAGTGGACAGCCGAGTTAAGCAGGCTTATCCGGGCAGAAATGCGGTTGGACGAGAGCTACAGAGCCCTCCAGTGGTATGTAGCCCAAGTGTGCCCATGGACAGCGGATGACAGCCCCACGGAAGGCTTTGACTATGATGGCCTGGGATTGTTGTACTGGAAGCTGTCCAGGGACCCTGACTTTGGAAGTGATCGGGAGTGGCGTTTGGAGGAAATAATGGAGCACAGAGAGCGGAGACTGAATGTCTCAGATGTGCACTGGGCACTGGAAGATTTGGAGTTTCTGGCTGTTCAGGAATGGGAGTTGGAGATCGCCTACAAACAGCTGTTAGACTCTGCTCAGCAGCAGGGTGGTGCTCCCTTTGCCTGGGACTATCATGAAATACCAGTTGACAACTCTGAAATCCTGGCTGAAGAGTTGACAATGTGGCAGAGTAACGGTGTACTTTGCCAACCTGCCCCCGCAGCTATGGAGGCGGAGGTCTTATGGTGGATGCAGCAAGTGCTGACTGACCTTGATGAACCTGTTTCTGCATTGGATGATCTTGGATGGAGAAATGTGCCTGTCCAGCAGAATGCCAGAGAATCAGCAGTGGAAAATCTGAAGATTGCCGTCCCCAAACCTGAAGTGCTGACAACAGGGCAGAGCTCTGCTAACCTCTGCCCAGCACTGATAGCATCTTATGGGTTCCACGGAGAGGAGATGGTGAACCTTTATCCCCAGACACCAGTTGCAGAGACAGGGGATTTGATAGACTTTTCTGCTGAGGAAGAACAACCTGGTGAGCCTCCAGCAGAAGAAGAGCTGTTATTAGGGCCAAACTTCACTGTGCTGTGCCCAGCACTGATAGCATCTTCTGTGTTCCAGGGACAGGAGATGGTGAACCTTTATCCCCAGACACCAGTTGCAGAGACAGGGGATTTGATAGACTTTTCTGCTGAGGAAGAACAACCTGGTGAGCCTCCAGCAGAAGAGGAGCTGTTATTAGGGCCAAACTTCACTATGCTCTGTCCAGCACCAACAGAAGTATCTGCGAAGTTACAAGGAGCTTCCCCAGCTGAAGCGCTGGCAACCAGACAGAGGGTCCAAGATCTCTGCCCTACACCTGCGTCGGTTCCGGAGGCTCAGGGTGAGAAGGAGGTGGTCACTTCCCAGCAGCAGATCAGGATACAGGGGGAGAAGGGAGAGGAGGTGTTCGTCGTCCCTCCCCAACAGTTAGCCGGAGCAGATGGTGTGGGGTTTCCAGCAGAAGGGCTGGCAACAGGGCCGAGTACTGCTGGACTCTGCCCTCAACTAACAGAGGATGGATGTCCTGTGAAGGTGGATGGGACTTTAGTCTCCACCTGTATACCCCAGGGATGCTGGGCAGTCAGCCCAGATCCACAACAGCATGACGAGTGAGCCCAGACACCCTGTCTTCTCTCCAGCGGCGGAAAGGACTCCAGGGAGAAGAGCCAGTCCAGGCCTCTCCCCAGTGGCAGATATGTTCTCTGAGAGAGGCAGAGGTTGGCTGGGTGAGTAATGCTTTGTTTGGAACAATTTGTTTGGGGTACTGTGTGGGTACAGGCATTAGAGGACTGGAACTACTGACTAACTTCGGCGTCAACCCATCTGGGGTCTCCTCCTGTGTTAGTCTCCTGCCAAAAGGGGAGAAATGTGACAGACCTAGCCGGGAGAGAGACTTTTGGAGGGGACTGTATGCTAGCCTCTTGCCGATCGATCGTGGGCCCTTGCATTTGGGGGAACGGTGCTCTTTGTGAGCTGTATGCCTGGGGACTCTTGAGGTGGTATTACTGTGGATTCGGGTCCTGGTCCCCCAGGACACACAGACTCTGGGGACCCTGGATTTGCCATATTGGAATAGTGGCTGATTCATAATGCTGGGACAGATACGATTAGGAGATGCTGATGTAAATTCCAACACCTGTCTGTCTATTGTCTGCTAAAATGTGTATTGTAAATAAGTCTACTATGGGATCTAAGAGTCATTAGATCCCCATTGTTATTTGTGTTAATTAACTCTGCTATTGTGTGAAGAAGAGTCTATGTTGATTGTGATAATGTTGATTGGATTTTCTGAACTACAAGACGGCCAGTCTGGCCTAACAGTCATGTCTGAGTCATCTAGGCTGTCTAAAGGGATTAGTTAATTAGCTCATGTTAATTAGGTTAATTAGGTTACAGCTGTATTGTTAGAGTAATATGAGCAGGAGGTCTGCACCTTCACTCTGAGTGTATAAAAGCCTGTATTTTGTCAATAAAGATAGATTCCTGTTTGAACTTACATACAGCCTGCCTGGTGTTTGTTCTGAGCTATCACAACTGGGTTAGAACGGCACATAGCTGAAGTTCTAATCCCGGAGCATTGGATAACCGAACCATTAGACGTTGCAATCTGATTCTATAGCTGCAGAGGAGTGTCGGGAGAGTGGAACCGAGCGAGCAAGGGGCTTGTTACAAGGGCCCAGGAGTGAGGAGTGGTATGGGTGCCTGGCAGGATCAACAGTCACCAGAAGTTCAGGAGTGGTGGCACCCTCTGGAACCCGAAGCTGAAGAGGAGACTGGAATGCAGAATGGACCAGGAACCACAGCAGGTAAGTAGGCAGGAACTGAAGTGCTGGACAGGAACTGGGAACAAACAGTAGGTAGCAGACTGGAACGCCGGACTGGAACCAGGAACAAGCAGTAGGTAGCAGACTGGAACGCTGGACTGGAACCAGGAACAAGCAGTAGGTAGCAGACTGGAACGCTGGACTGGAACCAGGAACAAGCAGTAGGTAGCAGACTGGAATGCTGGACTGGAACCAGGAACAAGCAGCAGGTAACAGACTGGATACTGGAGCGCTGGACTGGAACCAGGAACAAGCAGCAGGTAACAGACTGGATACTGGAGCACTGGACTGGAACCAGGAACAAGCAGTAGGTAACAGACTGGATACTGGAGCGCTGGACTGGAACCAGGAACAAGCAGCAGGTAACAGACTGGATACTGGTATAAGGCAGAGAATGGTCAAACAAGCCGGTGGTCGGTATTGGGCGGACAGCAGAGGTACCAAGGAAAACACAGAAGAATGGTCAGGCAAGCCAAGGGGGTCCGGTGCAGGCGGATAGCAGGATGGTCTAACAGGAAGCCGGGTCAGATAACAGAGAATACAGATCAGGTTTAGGCACACAGAACGCTGTAGAGCAGACAGTGGGGAATGAGTGTGACAAGCCAGTTTAAACAGTCTGCCTGACACCAGCGGGAGTGCGCGCGCCCGTGCCCGTGCGTGGCAGCACCCGTGAACACGTGCGCGCATGCGCGGTAGAGCCTGTGCCCGTGTTCCCGTGCGTCTGGAACGCTGATTACTGGCAGGATCTTCATGACATCTGCCCTGTTGTCAGCACTTCAGGTTTGGGGATGGCAGTCTTCAGATTTTCCACTGCCGATTCTCTGGCATGCTGCTGGACAGGCACATTTCTCCATCCAAGATCATCCAATGCAGAAACAGGTTCATCCAGGTCAGTCAGCACTTGCTGCATCCGCCATAAGACATCCGCCTCCATAGCTGCGGGGCAGGTTGGCAAAGCACACTGTTACTCTGCCATATTGTCAACTCTGCCGCCAGGATTTCAGAGTTGTCAATTGGTATTTCCTGATAGTCCCAGGCAAAGGGAGCACCACTCTGCTGCTGAGCAGAGTCTAGCAGCTGTCTGTAGGCCATCTCAAGCTCCCATTCCTGAATGGCCAGAAACTCCAAATCTTCCTGTGCCCAGTGCACTTCCGAGACATTCAGTCTTCGCTCTCTGTGCTCCATTATTTCCTCCAAACGCCACTCCCGATCACTCCCAAAATCAGGGTCCCTGGACAGCCTCCAGTACAACAATCCCAGGCCATCGTAGTCAAAGCCTTCCGTGGGGCTGTCATCCACTGTCCAAGGGCACACTTGGGCTACATACCACTGGAGGGCTCTGTAGCTCTCGTCCAACCGCATTTCTGCCCGGATCAGCCTGCTTAACTCAGCTGTCCACTCCTGGTTCAGCTGTTCACCCAATAACAGCATTCGCACTTCATACTGCGACTAGTACCTTACATGGATGGAGGGGAGAACTTTTCCCTGGTTTCGCTGCTCACGGGCTAGCGCTTCCTTCCAGAGTTTGCAGCGGATAGAATCAAACCATCCTAGCAGGACCTGCTCTGATACTGTTCCTCTGTGCTGTATCTGCATCTCTCGCAACCGCCTTCTGAATTCCTCATCCATTATGGCTGGTATCTCTCCTCTCTTGCTATCTGGACCTTGGATCCAGGTGATGGTTTGGATGTGTTCACGGCAAGGAAGCACGATTGTACCATTCCCTCCACAGCTATCAAGTAAGTCTTTCAGCGTGGCTCTCCTGCAGGCTGGTTTGGAGTGTCCCAGTAACTGGAGAGGAAATCCCACGGCTGCCAACCAATGTAACGAGCCCCTTGCTCGCTCGGTTACACTCTCCCGACACTCCTCTGCAGCTATAGAATCAGATCGCAACATCTGATTGTTCGGTCATCGATGCTCCGGGACTAGAACTACAGCTCTGTGCCGTTCTAGTCCAGTTGTGATAGCTCAGAACAAACACCAGGCAGGCTGTATGTAAGTTCAACCAGGAATCTCTCTTTATTGACAGGAATACAGTCTCTTTTATACAATAAAAGAGGAGGTGCAGACCTCCTGCTCATATTACTCTAACAATACAGCTGTAACCTAATTAACCTAATTAACATGAGCTAATTAAGTAATCCCTTTAGACAGTATAGATGACTCAGACATGACCTTTAGGCCAGACTGGCCGTCTTGTAGTTCAGAAAATCCAATCAACATTATCACAATAGCAGAGTTAATTAAACACAAACAACAATGGGGATCTAATGACTCTTAGATCCCATACTAGAGACTTATTTACAATACACATTTTATCAGACAACAGACAGGTAGCTGGAATTGATGACATTAGCATTTAACAGTAGGAGTCCCAACGGTATGAATCAGTCACTATTCTAATATGGCAAATCCAGGGTCCCCAGAGTCTGTGTGTCCTGGGGGACCAGGACCCGAATCCACAGTAATACTAGGGTCCCCAGGCATACAGCTCACAAAGAGCACCGTTCCCCCAAATGCCAGGGCCCACGATTGATCGGCAAGAGGCTAGCATTCAGTCCCCTCCAAAAGTCTCTCTCCCGGCTAGGTCTGTCACAATACATATACATATATATATATTAAATACACTGCAGCTGAATAACCTGCCTGCCTGCCTGCTCAATCTAAATCACACTCTCTCCATCCACGCCAACAACACTCCACACAGGGCCGACGTGCAGGCAGCCTTATATCGTGTAGGGCGTGGACTTAGTCCCCCTGAGCCATAATTGGCCAAAGGCACCCTGCCTTTGGACAATTATCACTCTTTTAGCTGACGGCGCTGGGATTGGCCAAAGCATGCAGGTCATGGTGCATGCTTTGGCCAATCATCATACAACAATGCACTGTGATCTCGCAGTGCATTATGGGGCGTTACGCGGCGCTCGAATTTGTCACGAACGCCCCATAAAGTTTGTTTTTCGGCGAACACCCGATGTTCGAGTCAAACTCATGTTCGACCCGAGCATAAAGCTCATACCTATTAGGCAGCTCTTGCGGTAGCAATCTTGACAGCAATAGTGAAGTAATGACAGACTCTTTAACTCCCTCAGTGCTGCTTGTCGGCCGTGTCCCCGTCCAGCCTCAATACCGCCTTCCAGACATCCATGTACAGGAGCCACAGACATACCAGGTAATTCCAGCTGAGCGCCCCACGCACCCCCGCCCCTCCACCGCATTAATTGCTGGCAAGGTCTTCCTTCAATCCTCACAGGCTTGCCACTGGATGTGCAGCTGAGTGGCTCTTCCCCTGCACACAGCTAATCTGTTTCTTTCTAGAAAGAACCTTTATTGCCACAGCATGTGGCTGGGGGTTGCAGTTCTGTGAAATCCTCAGCCTGGAACAGACAGCAACACGGTGTGCAAATCCAGGTTGTGTCTGCAAAAGAATCAGATCTTAGCTGTGTGCAGTGTTGGGAGGAGCAACTCCTCTGCCCTGCTGACATTCTCTCCCCCTCTGCTCTGCTGACCCCAGTCTTCTGCCCTGCTGTTGTCCCCCCACTCTTCCCTGCTGATGTTCCCTCCCTCTGCCCTGCTGATGTTCTCTCCCACTGCCCTGCTGATGTTCCCTCACCTTCTGCCCTGCTGACCTCAGTCCTCTGCCCTACTGACCCCAGTCCTCCGCCTTGCTGACCCTGTCCTCTTCCCTTCTGACCATGTCCTATGGCCTGCTGACCCCATTCTCTGCCATGCTGACCTCTGTACACTGTCCTACTAATTCCTGTCCACTGCACTGCTGACCCCTATCCTCTGCCCTGCTGACCCTGTCCTTCCTTGCTGACCCTCTCCTCTTCCCTTCTGGCCATGTCATATGGCCTGCTGACCCTATTCTCTTGCTTGCTGACCTCTGTACACTGTCCTACTAATTCCTGTCCACTGCACTGCAGACCCCCTGTCCTCTGACCTTAGTCCTCTGCCCTGCTGACCCTGTCCTCTTCCCTTCTGACCACATCCTATGGCCTGCTAACCCCATTCTCTGCCCTGAGGACCTCTGTACACTGTCCTACTAATGCTTGCCCTCTGCACTGCTGAACCCCTGTCCTCTGACCCCTGCACACTGCCCTGCTGACCTCCTATACTGTGCCTCCTGACATTTTTTAGTGCACCTCCACATCAGACAGGCTAGATCCGGTCCTGATGTTGAGTCAGACACTTCAAGCTGCCTGCTTTCATTTTGGGATGGTAATTAGCCAACTATTGGGAATTACTAATTCAGAGGTACAAGGATTGGACTAAAGTGAGGTGTGAAGGTGCAGGAACTGGGGTGTTCTGAGGTCTGTTGCGCAGGAATTGGGCTGATTTGAGGAGTAAAGGTGCGGGAGTTAGGGCTAATCTGATATCTGACAGTGAAGAAGTTTGGATTGATCTGAGGTGGGAAGGTGCAGGATCACTCATTTGGGGTGATAGGGTGATCTCACTTCTTCTGCCACCATCTTCCTGCACCTCCTGGGGGACACACCATCCCTCAGGGCTGACATTGTAGGTAGGTACTACGTGCACTACTCTCAATAAAGTAAAATAAAAATAAATTTGAATATACTAGTATTACATCAGTATTTTCTTATTATACAATACATGCGCTTAGTTTCATACTGTTCTAGTGCAAAAGACTCGGTGCTAAAAGTCCAGAGGCTAAGGGGTGCAAATTACTTGCGTTGCCCGGGGAGCTAACAACCTACGCTATGCCACTGCAGCCACTATACCCCTATCTTAATGAAGGACTATTGGGCGTTATTGCCTTTAAAGCTAATATCTTCCATGGCACAATTGTAGTCAATTGCTGAAACACATCAACAACACCGAGTGCAAAAATCAAAAGTGAGCAATACACACAGTGCAAAGATCAGATACTTACCTCCACTGTGCAGTTCGTTTTGCACAGAGTTGCCCTGATAATCCTCTTCTGGGGTCCCTCAGCAGCACTCCTGGCTCTTCCCCGCATCGAGTGTCCACGTTGGAGAAGCTCTCTCCTACGATGGACACCTGTGCGGGTGCACTCCCGAGTCCTGCAGCTGTGTCAGTTCACAGAATACAGAACTCGGCCTCGCCCCCCCGGGGCTGCATCATTGGATTTGACTGACAGCAGCGGGAGCCAATGGCTGCACTGCTATCAATCTATCCAATCAGGACATAAGACACCAGCTAGAGCTGGTGTGTTCATTGCCAGCCGGAGAAGGATCGGGGTCAGGCAAGTAAAACGGGGGCTTGGGGGGGCTGCAGCACCACAGGAGGTTTTTCACCTTAATGCATAGATTGCATTAAGGTGAAAAACCATGAAGGTTTACATCCCCTTTAAAAAGTGTAGAGGTCAAAAGTGCACAACTTACATAGCGCCAAAGCCAAAAGTGTTTAAAAAAAAAGTGTAAAAATCAAAAGTGCATGTTAAAGAAATACAAGGGTCAAAGGCGTACAACATACAAATGGCCCGGCCAAAAAACAGGCAGCTCACCATGTGCAAAGGTACGGTGCAGATAAGGCTACTAAATTCAGAAGTCAGGCCTAGCTGCATCTAAAAAGAAACAGTCTTCCCACCCTAAACCAAAACTATAATACCCTTTCCTCCTCTCCGTAACATGCAGACTAGGAGAGGGATTCTGCGGGCCTCATAAAGAGCTAAAAGACCATATATTTTATATTAAAGTTGCACAGAAAAATAGAATCAATATACAACAAACTAACATAATTCTTGGCAGGATCAACAGACATTATCCAGAACTGACATAAAGACATTTTTTTTCCCTTCCCTTTCTCCCCTCCTCCCCACCCCTCTCCCCCCTCTCTCTAAAAATCCAGATTCTTCCCCAGGGAGGAACCAATGATACCCTCCCAATTGGGCCAAGGGGGATGTATGAGGAGCGTATTTACCTAATATATTCAACCTATCCCACACAGACAAGGATGTCCGAGTTAATGGAGACATCCAGTCTGAGAGACCCCTAGAGGCAGCAGGAATCCAGGGGGCCCCCTCCAAATTCCTACCCGCCAATGTTTTCTCTAAGGGGATCCACAATTTACTTGAGGAATCATGGCACCAGTTCACAATACGTACTAAAGACATAGCCTTATAATATAAGGCTATATCAGGAAGCCCAACTCCACCCTCCAATTTATGTCTTCTTAGGATATCATAAGCCAATCTAGGATGTCTGTCATTCCATACAAAGATCAAGAATGCCCTATGTATATGTTTAAAAAAGCTCTACAGAAGTGCAATGGGCACAGTATATAAAGTGTAGATTATTCTGGGCAATATGGTCATTTTGAGCGCATTTATTCTTCCAAACCATGTCAAAGAATGGCCCCTCCATCCCTGCAAATACTTTAATATACCTGTTAGTAAAGGACCATAATTAAGGTCGTATAAAAGCTTTGGGTCAGAAGTAATATGACTCCCCAAATAAAGTAGGGAATCAAAACACCAAATAAAAGGAAAGAAATGTTGCAAGGAGGTTGCCATAACTGAAGGGACATGGCTAGGCAGGAGTACCAACTTCCCAAGATTTATTTTAAAATTAGATAGCAGGCCAAATTTATGAACTTTGAACATCAAAGCGGATAAGAATACCTAGGGGTGGAAAGATAGAATAGTAGATTGTCAGTGTGACGGATCCTATCCCACACTCCGCTGAGTGCTTCCGTCAGTAATACCGCTTCCTCCAGTCTGACCATCAGAGAGATATATTATTATAGCTGCATTGAATACAAGTCTAGCCGAAAATAGCTAGTAGAATCTTGAACGATTTATTGGACAGAATACAACCTTTATATACACCTTTAACACAAGGGGTTAGATAACGAGTTAGGGCTGGCTCATGGATACCCCCCCTAGCAAAAACTTAAAAGACAATTATATGATTAACATGTTAATTAACACAGCACTTAAAGCAGCCCAGGTGACCAGACAGTACGTCTCCGCAGGTCAATGTGATCAGCTCTTTCAAGGATCATGTCAAGTCCAAGAAAACAGTCTCTCAAAAATGTAGCTAAAAAAAGATTAATATAGCAATACCAAATATCAGGGTGAATGTGGACAGAAAAGGGTCCTTGCAGCCAGTGTCCGCGACAGTCAGCATAAGCTGAGATCTTATGTTCCACAGAACCCATGCGAATCCCTGAGATATCCGAAGAAAAGGTTCCAAAACCATGGCAAATAGCAATGGGGAAAGAGAACACCCCTGCCTAGTCCCATTATATATACTGAAATAATCTGAAATCATACCATTAACCTTAACTCTGGCTCAAGGATCTGTATATAAAGCTAAAACTCAGCCCATTATACGGTCACCTAGACCTATCCCCCTCAACTCTTCGGTCATAAAGACCCAATTCACCCTTCATTCATCATTCATCAAATGCCTTTTCAGCATCCATTGATAGTACCACTCGCGGAGTTTGGTCAGGCCCATATTGCGCCCAATGGGCCCATCATGAAGCCCATCTGATCCAAGTGGACTAACATCCCTATATGGTCTTGCAGCTGAAGGGCTAAGATCTTAGCTAAAAGTTTATTATCAGAGTTAAGAAGGGGGATGGGTCTATGGGCAATATTAGGGGTCCTTCCCAGATTTCAGAAGAACCGTCACATAGGTCAACAGGGCTAGGTAGGGGATTAGAGATAGTAATGGAATTAAAATAACTAAAGAGAGGGGATGCTAATGTAGATTTTTTTTTTTTTATAATATGCATTCATAAGGCCGTCAGGCCCAGGACTTTTACCCAGTGGCAAGGCAGCTACTACAGTGCCCAATTTCTCAATTGTAATTGGATGTTCTATCTCCTCGAGAACTGCAGAAGGCAAGACTGGCATTGAAGAATCCTTAAGATATTCCCGAATCCTATCAACCTGGCCTCCATCTGCAGCGCTCGAGGAAACTGAAGAGATATTATACAAGGACGCATAGAATCAATGAAATTCTGCAGCTATAGCTTTAGTGTCCACTATCTGTTTATTGTGGACCGACAGGGTATGCACTTGACGAGAATCCTGTTGCTTCTCTAATTGTCTGGCCAGCACACTGGCAACATTTTTTCCCTTGTTCATAAAAGCGATGAGCAAAGTACCTGTGCTTGCTATATACAAGTGAGTGCACACCTCAAATTTTTGTAGATATTTCATTCTATCTTTTCATGTGACAACACTGAAGAATTGACACTTTGCTACAATGTAAAGTAGTGAGTGTACAGCTTGTATAACAGTGTAAATTTGCTGTCCCCTCAAAATAGCTCAAAATAAGTACAGCCAATGGCAACAAATGTGAGTACACCCCTAATTGAAAATGTCCAAATTGGGCCCAAAGTGTCAATATTTTGTGTGGCCACCATTATTTTCCAGCAATGCCTTAACCCTCTTGGGCATGGAGTTCACCAGAACTTCTCAGATTCCCACTGGAGTCCTCTTCCACGCCTCCATGATGACATCACGGAGCTGGCGCACGTTAGAGACCTTGCACTCCTCAACATTCCGTTTGAGGATGTCATACAAATGCTCAATAGGGTTGAGGTCTGGAGACATGCTTGGCCAGTCCATCGCCTTTACCCTCAGCTTCTTTAGCAAGGCAGTGGTCGTCTTGGTGGTGAATTTGGGGTCGTTATGTTGGAATAATGCCCTGTGGCCCAGTCTCGGAAGGGAGGGGATCATGCTGTGCTTTAGTATGTCACAGTTCATGTTGGCATTCTTAGTTCCCTCAATGAACCAGTGCAGCCCCAGACCATACCACTCCCACCACCATGCTTGACTAAAGGCAAGACACACTTGTCTTTTTACTCCTCATCTGGTTGCCGCAACACAGGATTAACACCATCTGAACCAAATAAGTTTATCTTGGTCTTATCAGACCACAGGACATGGTTCCAGCAATCCATGTCCTTAGTCTGCTTGTCTTCAGGAAACTGTTTGTGGGCTTTCTTGTGCATCATCTTTAGAAGAGGCTTCCTTCTGGGATGACAGTCATGCAGACCAATTTGATGCAGTGTGTAGTGTATGGTCTGAGCACTGACAGGCTGACCCCCCACCCCTTCAACCCCTGCAGCAATGCTGGCAGCACTCATACGTCTATTTCCCAAAGACAACCTCTGGATATGACCCTGAGCATGTGCATTCAACTTCTTTGGTCGCCCATGGCGAGGCTTGTTCTGAGTGGAACCTGTACTAAGCCGCTGTATGGTCTTGGCCACCATGCTGCAGCTCAGTTTCAGGGTCTTGGCAATCTTCTTATAGCCTAGGCCATCTTTATGTAGAGCAACAATTCTTTTTTTTTCAGATCCTCAGAGAATTCTTTGCCATGAGGTGCCATGTTGAACTTCCAGTGACCAGTATGAGAGAGCGAGAGCAATAACACCAAATTTAACACACCTGCGACCTTGTAACACTAACGAGTCACATGACATCGGGGAGGGAAAATTGCTAATTGGGCCCAATGTGGACATTTTTACTTAGGGGTATACTGACTTTTGTTGCCAGCGGTTTAGACATTAATGGCCATGTGTTGAGTTATTTTGAGGGGACAGCAAATTTACACTGTTATACAAGCGGTACACTCACTACTTTACATTGTAGCAAAGTGTCATTTCTTCAGTGTTGTCACATGAAAAGATATAATAAAATATTTACAAACATGTGAGGGGTGTACTCACTTTTGTGAGATACTGTATGTGTATATATATATATATATATATATATATATATATATATATATAAGGGCCAGTATGATGGCCTGAATTTATGGGAGGAGCCTGGAGGGTTCACCTCATGTTCGTGAATCTGTGCATTCGATCGCAAGTGCATTGCGGCTTCCCTGTTCGTGGTCTTCGTCGGCGGTTCCGCTTATTGTCGCAGGTAGTATTCGAATCGTATCATGTGCAATCTTGCTATTCGTTATGCTTCCTATCCTGCATCCCTTTCATAAAAAAACTGCCTCCGAGTTGTTGTCGCTCATGTCCTGACATCATTCGGCACAGGCATAGTACATTCGTAAGTTCCTTCTGCCAAACATACGATTCATTTGTAAATCCAAGCCTCCGAGCTGCTGTCGGTTGTTGTCTGATATCACTTGCCATAGGCTATTTATTTCACTAATGCAACTTAAAAGGTGAAACTAATATATGAGATAAACTCATTACATACAAAGCAAGATAGTTCAAGCCATGATTTGTCATATTTGTGATGATTCTTATAAGCCTAGGCCATCTTTATGTAGAACAACAATTCTTTTTTTTTTCAGATTCTCAGAGAATTCTTTGCCATGAGGTGCCATGTTGAACTTGTTGAACAGCTCATGAACACCCCAAATCCACAATCTCAGAAAATTAGAATATTGTGAAAAGGTGCAATATTCTAGGCTCAAAGTGTCCCACTCTAATCAGCTAATTAAGCAATAACACCTGCAAAGGGTTCCTGAGCCTTTAAATGGTCTCTCAGTCTGGTTCAGTAGGAATCACAATCATGAGAAAGACTGCTGACCTGACAGTTGTGCAGAAAACCATCATTGACACCCTCCATAAGGAGTGAAAGCCTCAAAAAGTAATTGTAAAAGAAGTTGGATGTTCCCAAAGTGCTGTATCAAAGCACATTAATAGAAAGTTATGTGGAAGGGAAAATTGTGGAAGAAAAAGGTGCACAAGCAGCAGGGATGACTGCAGCCTGGAGAGGATTGTTCGGAAAAGGCCCTTCAAAAGTGTTGGGGACTTTTACAAGGAGTGGACTGACGCTGGAGTCAGTGCATCAAGAGCCACCACACACAGACGGATTCTGGACATGTCGTATTCCTCTTGTCAAGCCACTCCTGAACAACAAACAACCTCAGAAACGTCTTACCTGGGCTAAAGAAAAACAGACCTGTCTGTTGCTCAGTGGTCCAAAGTCCTCTTTTCTGATAAGAGCAAATTTTGAATCTCATTTGGAAACCAAGGACCCAGAGTATAGAGGAAGAATGGAGAGGCACACACTGCAAGATGCTTGAAGTTCAGTGTGAAGTTTCCACAGTCTGTGTTGATTTGGGGAGCCATGTCATCTGCTGGTGTTGGCCCACTGTGCTTCATTAAGTCCAGGGTCAACGCAGCCATCTACCAGGAGATTTTGGAGCACTTCATGCTTCCTTCCGCAGACGAGCTCTGTGGGGATGCTGACTTCATTTTCCAGCAGGACTTGGAACCTGCCCACACTGCCAAAAGCACCGAAACCTGGACCGTGGGATTACTGTGCTTGATTGGCCAGCAAACTCTCCTGACCTGAACCCCATAGAGAATCTATGGGGCATTGCCAAGAGAAAGATGAGAAACATGAGAACGAACAATGCAGAAGAGCTGAAGGCCGCTATTGAAGCATCCTGGTCTTCCATAATACCTCAGCAGTGCCACAGGCTGATAGCTTCCATGCCACACCGCATTGAGGCAGTAATTGCTGCAAAAGGGGCCCAAACCAAGTACTGAGTACATATGCATGCTTATACTTTTCAGAGGTCCGATATTGTTCTATGTACAATCCTTGTTTTATTGATTGCATGTAATATTCTAATTTTCTGAGATTGTGGATTTGGGGTTTTCATGATCTGTAAGCCATAATCATTATGTTCATCAATAATCATCAATTATGACAAATCACAGCTTGAAATAACTTGCTTTGCATGTAATGAGTCTATCTCATATATTAGTTTCACCTTTTAAGTTGCAGTAGTGAAATAAATGAACTTTTGCACGATGTTCTAATTTTTCGAGTATCACTTGTATTGTTTGTACGGGTTCTATGGCTGATTGAGGTGGTAATTAGACATTTGCCTAGCGCTGGCATGTCCCTGCAATCCTCAATGGTCTCCTTCCAGGACCAGTAAGGTGTCCCTTCACTATTTGCACCATAAGGCTGGATGCTGAACAATATCTATTACGAAATCCACCTACAGGCCACTGTAGCCCTGTCTCCTGGGCAATGCACCGGATGTGCTCTTTACATTCTTCAGGGTGAACTGACGGCAAACTTGAATGCAATCTGAACACAGTAAACTACACACCACTGCAGTGACTGCCAAAGACTACAGCGGCAATGCACACAAGCAGCAAAAGTCTATTCCAGCTTAGAATGTTATGATACAACAGCGGTAAGAATGCCAATATCTGGGCTAACATTACCTTTAAAAACGACCCCTGAGCTGTGTACAATCTGCGGCAGCAGCAGAGACTGATATATGCAATCTTTATTGAATCGGTTATCTCCTTTGGAGCACCATACAAGTTACCACAATCTCTACAGCCCTCCACACTCTCTGAATGAGTGGCACTCTAAATCAGTGTTTTGGTAATGCTGGGAAACATAGAGATCTGCTCTTCATGTAGGGTCGGCTGTAATTGACTCTATTGGAATTGTTGCATCACTACTAATGAACTAAGGTCAACAGGAGCAATTACTATCAAATGGCTATGTTTCTTCACTGTTATATAGAGCCGAACTTGGTCTTTCCAGTTTTTTATATGGTTTGAAAATCCAAAAACCCCCTGAATCAAAATGTGGTGTTTTTTGCAATAGAGCTGGAGACCAGACATGCTGTGATTACCTAATAGCAGCAGATGATTGCTTTTCAGTTGCTAGATAAAGCCTTCTTATTCCCCAATAGTTCTTCCTGCATTGAACTACAGTTTGGCCATTTTTGCCACTCTGGACTCTAGAGGGTGATATTAATCTTTATACGTCTGTTGCGCACAATGTCATATTATTGAATTTAAGCACTTCTAATATTTAAGGAGCCACGGTGTTCAGAACATTTCACAATTATATTTTTGTCTATCAACCTTTCCGGGTTGTGATGTCTGGTGGGCAGTAGCGGGGTAACATGTCTTTTTACATTTTACAATGTTGTTTATCTCTACGGTGTATTTATTATTTTTGAATTTTGCATTGTTATCCACTTAGGGTATATTTTTCTTTCACCCTAGCTGGATTAACCAGTGATTTGTATTTCACCAATAAAGCTTTAAAATTTGTTTCAATAATACCATGGTGGATTCTCCCATTGATTGCCTTCTGGGGACATATCTTTGTCCTTCCCTTTTTTCTACATATAGTTTATGGCTTTCAGGGAGGTGTCCCGTCAGACTGATGATACGGTATATGCATATATTTTTTCAAACAATATTGAATGAACATGAATTCCAATATTTTCCTAAATAGTTTTCTGCACTTGATTAGCTTGGGGGGGCTGGGTGGTTGGTAGGTGTTCGGTTTCAGAGCAAGGGGTGGCATACACCCTACAACCAATTCGTATCAGATTCATTTAATACTCCTTACTAGCGATTCATATCGGATTAATTTCATACATTTTACAACCGAATGTATCAGAGTAATTTCTCTTTACAACCGATTCGTATCAGATATATTGCATACTTTCTACCATTGCCATTCATTGTTTCCCCCATGCCGTGTGTTTTACAAATCATTTGTACACGGTTCTTCTCTCATTATTTACCAAACCATAGTTATTTTCTGTGCGTCATGCACGGCGCCACACCACACTCTTCCTATGTGTTGCACACCCGCTCCAGTTCAATGCAAACCCAGTCGCACGGTCACTGTCGCAGATAGGATTTGTTACTGTGTTTGTCACGTCAAAATTCGGAGCCACTCGTGGTGTCGTCCGTACCATGTGTTTGGTTTCCGCAATGGAACTTATGAATCATTGGTACGCACTTCTTGCGTTCTATTTACTACACCAAACCTTGTTGTTTTGCCTCATGCATGGCATCACGCCACACCTTCCCGATATGTTGCACTCCAGCCACATTCCGCTGCAAACTCACTCACATGGCCCACTGTCGCAAGTAATATTCCGAACATCAAGAACGTGGTGATCTACAACACGTACGATGAGCAGAGAAAAAGGAAGTTCAATAGCCAGTGTGGCTCTTGGTTCCGAGCATGCGTGGAACTTTGTGCATCGAAATTTGTACACATGATCGGAATTTACGACAACGGATTTTGTTGTCGGAAAATTTGTGATCCAGATCTCAAATTTTGTGTGACGGAAATTCCGATGGAAAATGTTCGATGGAGCCTATACATGGTCGGAATTTCCGACAACAAGCTCCCTTTAAACATTTTCCATCGGAAAATCCGACCGTGTGTACGGGGCATAACACTCATCGAGACACTTGCAAACGCAATATTGTCTCTGCAAACCCGACATCCATTGAGACCAGTAATGCAATATTGTCTCAGCAGCCTGATACTCATTTGAGACCCTTGCAAAATGCAATATCGCCTCAGCAACCTCTCACTCGTCTAAGACCTTTGCGACCACGCAATCTCGTCTCAGCAACCTGACACCCATTCAGACCCTTGCAGCCATACAAAATCGTCTCAGCAGCCTGACACTCATTTGAGACCCTTGCAAAATGCAATATTGTCTTAGCAACCCCTCACTCATCGAGACCCTTGCAACCACGCAAAATCATCAAGAAAAGAATAAAAAAAAACCTAATACTCATCGAACCCCCCAGCAATCATGCAATACCGTCTCAACAAACCTGACTGAGACCCTTGCAACCGCGCAATATTGTCGCAGCAACCTGACTGAGACCCTGGCAACCATACAATATTGTCTCAAAAACAAACCTTCATACTCATCGAGACCCCTGCAACCACGCAATATCGTTCCAGCAACCTGACATTCACTGACACCCTTGCAACCACGCAATATCGTCTTCAGTAGTATAGAACACTTCATGGCACGCATCTACATGCAAACCAAACTAACAAACTAACCACCCAGTCTTCATCACTCTTCGAGCTGTATCCCATCATTGCAACTGCCCAGGTCTGGGGCCACACATGGACAAGACAGACGGTGCTCTTCACCACGGACAATCAGGCCACGGTTGACATCATCGATAAAGGTAGCTCCAAGTCACTCCCCATCAGGTCCTTCCTGCGCAGGCTTATGCAGCTTTCACTCTGTCACCAGTTTAATATCTTCTGTAGACATATTCTAGGCAAATGCAAAATCGCAGCTGTTGAGCTGTCCCGTTTCAACCTTACTTTGTTTTTCCAGCAGGAGCCTGGAGCTGACCCAACAACTACTCCTGTCCCACCCTGGTCGTTGCTGACGATGGACTGAAGTCCCATCTCACCAACCAAACCCAGCTCATTAACCACTCCTTGGCATGCAACACACTGAAGGCTTATCGTACTGCTTGGAACACTTACTGCAAGTTTTTGGCCTCTTGCCCCGGAGCAGCGATAGGCGACGTTAGACACGTCCTAGCCTTTATATCGTATTGCCACACGCAGCTGGCCCTTTCTCACAATACTATCAGGTTATACCTAGCCGGCGACCAGCATTTCCTGTCCTTACAGGACCCCAGTAAACCGTCAGTATTCTCGGCCCATGCAGTCAAGTCCCTCCTACGGGGCATACTGAAGCACCAACCCGTAGTCAGTGGCAAACGCTTACCTATCATGAGTGCCCTCTTCAGAGACATGTCTGAAATCCTTACTCATTCTCTGTTTGGGGCTTTGACCAGCCTAGTTGTCCAAGCGGCCATCTACCAGGCCTTCTACGGGATCCTACGACCTAGTGAATTTACCGTTAGCGGCTCCGGCAGTCAGACACTGTTCCGACGCCACCTGACTTGCTTTCGAACTATTACACCTTTCATCTCACAGTCTGTAAAATGCAACAAACCGGCCCCGGGATTGACATCAACCTGTTTTAGACTAACAACGCCTGGTGCCCAGTGATGGTGCTCGACCGTCTACTTTCCCATCTACCCAGCCAACCTGATGGTAGCTCGTTGCTACCTTTTCTAACCAGCCCCCTGAGTGGCAGCCAGTTTATCAAGCATGTCAGGATCCTCCTAAGCAACTTGGGCTTCCACCCCAGTCAATTCTCTCGACATTCCTTCTGGATTGGAGCAGCCTCAGCTGCCTCTCAGCATGGAGTACCAGACCATGTAATCAAGAAACTAGGCCGATGAAAGGCCGCCTGTTTTGCCACATACATTCTAAATCCTCAGAAAGAAATGGCACAAGCCTTCACCAAGCTGGTTCGATAACCACAAGAATGAGTCTTTTGCCCCCTTTTCTTGGCATACCGACCAGACCACCAAGGCACACTTCAGGTCTATTTATGTTGTAAGTCTTGGCACGTGTTTATGTGATCCACCTCTCTCTCGGTCATAAGGCCACGACTATATATATATATATATATATATATATATATATATATAGTCTACACCAGTGTTTCTCAAACGTTTTACCGTCGGAGAACCCCTGGCAAAAAGTTTAAGATCTCAGGGAACCCCTGAAATAATGTTCAGATCTACAGCTCATGGAACATCAATGTGATCAGCGAGCTGTGATATAACAACAATTATTTTAAGAAATAGCATTAAATAATAGAAAAAAGTATTAAAACTTACCTATTTTATATGAAACTTGTACTGTTTTTTTTCTGCACAGATGCTCAATTCTGGGTTTAACTGGAGATAAGCAGTGTACAGGGGGCAGCAGGGCAGAGCACAGGAGGTCAGGAGGACACAATACAGGGGGGACAGCAGGGTACATTATGGGATACATTACATGGGGGCAGCTGGGTACAATATGGGGCACACAGCAGAACATGGGGCACATCAAGCGGCACACAGCAGAACCTGGGGCACATCAAGCGGCACACAGCAGAACATGGGGCACATCAAGTGGCACACAGCAGAACCTGGGGCACATCAAGCGGCACACAGCAGAACATGGGGCACATCATGGGGCATACAACAGAACATGGGGCACAAGGGGCATATAGCAGAGTACATTACAGGACTCACAGCAGAGCATTGGGCACACCATGGGGCACACAGCAGAACATGGAGCACATAATAAGGGCACACAGAAGAACATGGGGTACACAGCAGAAAATGGGAAACATCATGGGACACACAGCATAACATGGGAGACACAGCAGAACATGGGGCACATCAAGGGACACACAGCAGGGCACATTTTAGGGCTCACAGCAGGGCATGGGGCACATTAAAGGACACATGGCACACAACAGGGTTCACAGCAGGGAATGGGGCACATTAAGGGACACACAGCAGGATATGGGGCATACAGCAGGACACCATCAAGGGACACACAGCAGGACATGGGGTACATCATGGGGCATACAGCAGAACACGGGACACAAGGGCCATACAGCAGGGCACAATGCAGAACATGGGGCACAATGCAGAACATGGGGCACATTAAAGGGCATACAGCAGAACATGGGGCAAAAGGGGCATATAGCAGGGCACAATCCAGAACATGGGGCACATCAAGGGACACACAGCAGGGCACATGCCACATTAAAGGGCTCACAGCAGGGTATTGGGCACATTAAAGAACACACAGCAGGACACATGGCACATTATGGGACTCACAGCAGTACATGGGGCACACAGCAGAACATGGGGCACACAGCAGAAATGGGGAACATCATGGGCCAAACAGCAGAAAATGGGACACATTGTGGGGCACACAGCAGGACATGGGGCACATTATGGGGCACACAGAACATAGGGCACACAGCAATACACAGGGCACATTACGGGGCTCACAGTAGGACACAGGCCACTTTACGAGGCTCACAGCAGGGCACAGGGCAGATTATGGGGCATATAACAGGGCACATGGCAGGGCATGGGGCATATCACAGGGCACATGGCAGGGCATGAGGCACACGGCAGGGCATGGAGCACATCACAGGGCATTAGGCACATCACAGGGCATAGGACACATCACAGGGCACATGGCAGGGCATGGGGCACATCACAGGTCAAATGGCAGGGCATGGGGCACATTGCAGGGCATGGGGCACATCGCAGAGCACAGTGCAGGGCATAGAGGACATCATAGGGCACATGGCAGGGCATGGGGCACATCGCAGGGCACATATCAGGGCATGGGGCACATGACAGGGCACATGACAGGATATGGGGCACATCACAGTGCACATGGCAGGGCATGAGGCACATTGCAGGGCATGGGGCACATGACAGATCACATGACAGGGTATGGGGCACATCAAAGGGCACATGGCAGGGCATGGGGCACATCACAAGCTCACACTCACAGCGAGGGCATGAGGCACACCGGTACACTGTTGTAGACATTTCAAATGCAAAGTAGCATGGAAAGCGGCTGGAATAAGTCCTCTCTCTCATATCATGCTGCTCCCTGGCAGCCCCTCCTCTCTTCTCCTGATTTGTAATTTTTTTGCATATTTCTCACTCTTAAAGCGGAGTTCCACCCAAAAATGGAACTTCCGCTTTTCGGATTCCCCCCCCCCTCCGGTGTCACATTTGGCATCTTTCGCGGGGAGCAGATACGGTAAGGTAAGTGCTGCGTAAACTGTTGGCGCTATATAAATCCTGTAAAATTAATAATAATAATAATTTGCTCCCACTTCCGGGCATAGATCACCGCAGGCTCCACTGTGATCTACGCCATATCCGGCCCCTCCTCCGTCCCCCGCTGTTTTCTGGGAGAGACACAGGTCCCAGAAGACAGCAGGGACCAGTGAGGACGTGCAGCGCTACTCACGCATGCGCAGTAGGGAACCAGGCTGTGAAGCCGTAAGGCTTCACTTCCTGATTCCCTTACCGAAGATGGCGCCGCCTCCAACCGAGAGCCGAGGGACAGATTGGCTTCGGGTGAGGACATTGCGTGCCCCCTGGACAGGTAAGCAGCTGGCTTTAAAAAGAAAAAATTCCGGCAGAACTCCACTTAAAAGGGGTTGTAAACCCTTGTTATTTAAAAAAAAAAAAATAACAAACATATCATACTTACCTCCACTGTGCAGTTTGTTTTGCACAGAGTGGCCCCGATCATCGTCTTCTGGGATGGGGAGGGGGACCCCAGAAGAAGCGCTCACCCTGGGGGTTACCATGTGGGTGCGCTCCCGAGTCCGAGGCCACACAGAATGCCGGACTCGGCCCCGCCCCCCATAGGATGCATTAAGGTGAAAAAACACGAGGGTTTACAACCCCTTTATATGATTCAGATCATCACACAAATTTTAATATTACACAAAGATAACCCGAGTATATTCAAGATGCAGTTCTTGAATTATTTTTTAATTTATTAAGGGAAAAAAACTGTTCAAACCTGCCTGGCCCTATGTGAAAAATGAATTGCCCCCTCCCATTCTGAATCATGAATGAACTGTGATTAACCACAATTTTTTGGAAAGCTGAGTTAAATTTCACTTGCCACACCCAGGCCTGATTACTGCCAGACCTGTTGAATCAAGAAATTGCATAAATAGAAGCTGTCTGACAAAGTAAAGCAACGCTAACAGATCACAAAAAGCCACACATCATGCCACAATCTAAAAAAATGCAAGAACAGATTAGAAACAAAGTAATGTTCATGTATCAGTCTAGGAAGGGTTTCACAGCCATTTCTAAGGCTCCAGTGAACCATGGGGAGAGTCAATAACCACAAACGGAGATAACATGGAACAGTGGTGAACCTTCCCAGGAGTGGCCGGCCTACAAAAATTACTCCAAGAGCATGATGACAACTCATCCAGGATAAATGAACCCAGAACAACATTTAAAGAACTGCAGGCCCCACTTGCCTCAGGTAAGATCAGTGTTCATGATTCAACAATATGAAACAGACTGGGCAAAAAAATGGCATCCATGGGAGAGTTCCAAGGCCAAAGCCAATGCTGACCAAAAAGAGCACAAAGGCTCATCTCAAATTTACCATAAAGCATCAAGACTTTTAGGCAAATATTCTGTGGACTAATGAGACAAAAATTTTACTTTTTGCAAGGTGTGCGTCCCGTTTATCTGGCATAAAACTAATACAGCATTTCATAACAAGAACATCATACCAACAGTCAGACATGGTGGTGGTAGCGTGATGGTCTGGGGCTGCATTGCAGCTTCAGGACCTGGACGACTTATCATAATTGATGGAGCAATGAATTCTGAGCTCTACCAGAAAATCCTAAATGAGAATGTTCGGCCATCAGTTCCTGACCTCAAGCTCAAGTGCACTTGGGTTATGCAGTAGGACAATGATCCGAAACACAACAGCAAGTCCACCTCCAAATGGTTCAGACAAAGCAAAATTTTGAAAATGAAATAAAATCGAAGTGGGACTTTATATGAGCCGTGACCATCCAGTACACAGGACTCCATCCCTAATTATTACATGTCAGAAGGAGGGGGTTTGGGACTTTATATGAAACAAAACACTTGGGTGGATTAAATCAATCAATATAGTAAAAAATTATTATTTTAATGGCAGCATAGAAGGAGACAGTACAGTGGATGACATTAATAGTAAAACAATATGTAATAAGTCCAATAAAAGGGCATGATAAAATCATAGCACAATACAATTCATGGTACAGTAGCATAGTTGCATATTAATAATGAACCATCAGTACACTCCAACGTAGCTATGCACTATTAGCCAAAAAATATTAGATTGATGATTTAAACAATTCAAACCCATAGTGGAATCATGGTTAATCTGGCATAACAACCAATAGTAAAAAGCTCGACGCGTTTCGTGGATCGTTTCCACTCATCAGGAGAAGCTATATATATGGGGTACCTACGATAGACAATAAATAAATAATCAATGGTAGTTGATTATAATAGGAAGAGAAGGAGCGTATGTAATGGTCCTAACAACTCTTACCTAAGGGTTACATGAAGGTAATAAATGATGTTGAAGGTATATGGTAGAAGGCATATGGAGGTGAGAGATCATCCCCCCGGGAGCTGAGGTAACGCACAAGACCGGCGGCAGGCCAAGTGGGAGGGTAGCACGTGTAGGATAGGGTTCACCTTCCCAGAACTGGTGTAGTGGGGGTGAGCCCAGAAAACTGGTGAGAAAAGACAGAAACAAAATAATGATTGAAGTGATATTGTTGGGATCTAGCGTAGAACAGGGCTAGATCGTGAAAGAAATGAAGAAGGAAAGTTGGATAAGTGAGGACCTGGGATAAACCCAAGATAGAACCCAGAAAGTGGAGGTGAAAAAAGGGGGAGAATTATTATAGTGACACCAAGGTGAACTACCAAAAGTACCAACAGATGGGATGAGATACTGGGAATAGAAAATTACCTGAGACTACATAGAATTGTGTAGTGAAGGAGTGACATAGATGATGAAACCACAATGGAGTGAAGACAAGTGAGGATTGCCAGGAGGGGTGGTGGTGAAGGCGGCCTGCAACACTGTCGAATGAGTCCACCAACGTCACGCTGAAGAGTGCGCAGCTGAGGGGGAAGAGAGCAGCCACGTCCGAGCGACTGGCGCTCATATGTAGGCGCCCGGCATCCAACGCTGTGCGTAGTTGGACAAAGCAAACACGTGGGCGTAAGGCGTCACTAATGACGCCGGACGTCAAACGTGTGGGCGTGGCGCCGACACACAGCGGGAGCGAGCCGCCAACCCCATGATCAATCGGCCAGGGGATTGGAGGATAGCCCCGGTGTGCGTCGCAGCTCCCGGAAATGGACGGGGTCCCACCCCCCTAAAGGGTATTGGTCCCAATAAAAAATTAGAAAATATACATATAGAGGTGACCACAGGAATATTGCCAATATAGCATAACCTAAACTGGCTGCATGGAATGATATGACAACAGTTAACCAAGGGGTAAGGTAAAGTAGATAAGTGTGTTGTTTCCATCCCTGTTATACTTGAAAATGAAATAAAATCGAAGTGGGACTTTATATGAGCCGTGACCATCCAGTACACAGGACTCCATCCCTAATTATTACATGTCAGAAGGAGGGGGTTTGGGACTTTATATGAAACAAAACACTTGGGTGGATTAAATCAATCAATATAGTAAAAAATTATTATTTTAATGGCAGCATAGAAGGAGACAGTACAGTGGATGACATTAATAGTAAAACAATATGTAATAAGTCCAATAAAAGGGCATGATAAAATCATAGCCCAATACAATTCATGGTACAGTAGCATAGTTGCATATTAATAATGAACCATCAGTACACTCCAACGTAGCTATGCACTATTAGCCAAAAAATATTAGATTGATGATTTAAACAATTCAAACCCATAGTGGAATCATGGTTAATCTGGCATAACAACCAATAGTAAAAAGCTCGACGCGTTTCGTGGATCGTTTCCACTCATCAGGAGCAGCTATATATTGGGGTACCTACGATAGACAATAAATAAATAATCAATGGTAGTTGATTATAATAGGAAGAGAGGGAGCCTTTGTAATGGTCCTAACAACTCTTACCTAAGGGTTACATGAAGGTAATAAATGATGTTGAAGGTATATGGTAGAAGGCATATGGAGGTGAGAGATCATCCCCCCGGGAGCTGAGGTAACGCACAAGACCGGCGGCAGGCCAAGTGGGAGGGTAGCACGTGTAGGATAGGGTTCACCTTCCCAGAACTGGTGTAGTGGGGGTGAGCCCAGAAAACTGGTGAGAAAAGACAGAAACAAAATAATGATTGAAGTGATATTGTTGGGATCTAGCGTAGAACAGGGCTAGATCGTGAAAGAAATGAAGAAGGAAAGTTGGATAAGTGAGGACCTGGGATAAACCCAAGATAGAACCCAGAAAGTGGAGGTGAAAAAAGGGGGAGAATTATTATAGTGACACCAAGGTGAACTACCAAAAGTACCAACAGATGGGGTGAGATACTGGGAATAGAAAATTACCTGAGACTACATAGAATTGTGTAGTGAAGGAGTGACATAGATGATGAAACCACAATGGAGTGAAGACAAGTGAGGATTGCCAGGAGGGGTGGTGGTGAAGGCGGCCTGCAACACTGTCGAATGAGTCCACCAACGTCACGCTGAAGAGTGCGCAGCTGAGGGGGAAGAGAGCAGCCACGTCCGAGCGACTGGCGCTCATATGTAGGCGCCCGGCATCCCACGCTGTGCGTAGTTGGACAAAGCAAACACGTGGGCGTAAGGCGTCACTAATGACGCCGGACGTCAAACGTGTGGGCGTGGCGCCGACACACAGCGGGAGCGAGCCGCCAACCCCATGATCAATCGGCCAGGGGATTGGAGGATAGCCCCGGTGTGCGTCGCAGCTCCCGGAAATGGACGGGGTCCCACCCCCCTAAAGGGTATTGGTCCCAATAAAAAATTAGAAAATATACATATAGAGGTGACCACAGGAATATTGCCAATATAGCATAACCTAAACTGGCTGCATGGAATGATATGACAACAGTTAACCAAGGGGTAAGGTAAAGTAGATAAGTGTGTTGTTTCCATCCCTGTTATACTTGAAAATGAAATAAAATCGAAGTGGGACTTTATATGAGCCGTGACCATCCAGTACACAGGACTCCATCCCTAATTATTACATGTCAGAAGGAGGGGGTTTGGGACTTTATATGAAACAAAACACTTGGGTGGATTAAATCAATCAATATAGTAAAAAATTATTATTTTAATGGCAGCATAGAAGGAGACAGTACAGTGGATGACATTAATAGTAAAACAATATGTAATAAGTCCAATAAAAGGGCATGATAAAATCATAGCCCAATACAATTCATGGTACAGTAGCATAGTTGCATATTAATAATGAACCATCAGTACACTCCAACGTAGCTATGCACTATTAGCCAAAAAATATTAGATTGATGATTTAAACAATTCAAACCCATAGTGGAATCATGGTTAATCTGGCATAACAACCAATAGTAAAAAGCTCGACGCGTTTCGTGGATCGTTTCCACTCATCAGGAGCAGCTATATATATGGGGTACCTACGATAGACAATAAATAAATAATCAATGGTAGTTGATTACAATAGGATGAGAGGGAGCATATGTAATGGTCCTAACAACTCTTACCTAAGGGTTACATGAAGGTAATAAATGATGTTGAAGGTATATGGTAGAAGGCATATGGAGGTGAGAGATCATCCCCCCGGGAGCTGAGGTAACGCACAAGACCGGCGGCAGGCCAAGTGGGAGGGTAGCACGTGTAGGATAGGGTTCACCTTCCCAGAACTGGTGTAGTGGGGGTGAGCCCAGAAAACTGGTGAGAAAAGACAGAAACAAAATAATGATTGAAATGATATTGTTGGGATCTAGCGTAGAACAGGGCTAGATCGTGAAAGAAATGAAGAAGGAAAGTTGGATAAGTGAGGACCTGGGATAAACCCAAGATAGAACCCAGAAAGTGGAGGTGAAAAAAGGGGGAGAATTATTATAGTGACACCAAGGTGAACTACCAAAAGTACCAACAGATGGGGTGAGATACTGGGAATAGAAAATTACCTGAGACTACATAGAATTGTGTAGTGAAGGAGTGACATAGATGATGAAACCACAATGGAGTGAAGACAAGTGAGGATTGCCAGGAGGGGTGGTGGTGAAGGCAGCCTGCAACACTGTCGAATGAGTCCACCAACGTCACGCTGAAGAGTGCGCAGCTGAGGGGGAAGAGAGCAGCCAAGTCCGAGCGACTGGCGCTCATATGTAGGCGCCCGGCATCCCACGCTGTGTGTAGTTGGACAAAGCAAACACGTGGGCGTACGGCGTCACTAATGACGCCGGACGTCAAACGTGTGGGCGTGGCGCCGACGCACAGCGGGAGCGAGCCGCCAACCCCATGATCAATCGGCCAGGGGATTGGAGGATAGCCCCGGTGTGCGTCGCAGCTCCCGGAAATGGACGGGGTCCCACCCCCCTAAAGGGTATTGGTCCCAATAAAAAATTAGAAAATATACATATAGAGGTGACCACAGGAATATTGCCAATATAGCATAACCTAAACTGGCTGCATGGAATGATATGACAACAGTTAACCAAGGGGTAAGGTAAAGTAGATAAGTGTGTTGTTTCCATCCCTGTTATACTTGAAAATGAAATAAAATCGAAGTGGGACTTTATATGAGCCGTGACCATCCAGTACACAGGACTCCATCCCTAATTATTACATGTCAGAAGGAGGGGGTTTGGGACTTTATATGAAACAAAACACTTGGGTGGATTAAATCAATCAATATAGTAAAAAATTATTATTTTAATGGCAGCATAGAAGGAGACAGTACAGTGGATGACATTAATAGTAAAACAATATGTAATAAGTCCAATAAAAGGGCATGATAAAATCATAGCAGAATACAATTCATGGTACAGTAGCATAGTTGCATATTAATAATGAACCATCAGTACACTCCAACGTAGCTATGCACTATTAGCCAAAAAATATTAGATTGATGATTTAAACAATTCAAACCCATAGTGGAATCATGGTTAATCTGGCATAACAACCAATAGTAAAAAGCTCGACGCGTTTCATGGATCGTTTCCACTCATCAGGAGCAGCTATATATATGGGGTACCTACGATAGACAATAAATAAATAATCAATGGTAGTTGATTATAATAGGAAGAGAGGGAGCATATGTAATGGTCCTAACAACTCTTACCTAAGGGTTACATGAAGGTAATAAATGATGTTGAAGGTATATGGTAGAAGGCATATGGAGGTGAGAGATCATCCCCCCGGAAGCTGAGGTAACGCACAAGACCGGCGGCAGGCCAAGTGGGAGGGTAGCATGTGTAGGATAGGTTTCACCTTCCCAGAACTGGTGTAATGGGGGTGAGCCCAGAAAACTGGTGAGAAAAGACAGAAACAAATTAATGATTGAAGTGATATTGTTGGGATCTAGCGTAGAACAGGGCTAGATCGTGAAAGAAATGAAGTATTTCACCCCATCTGTTGGTACTTTTGGTAGTTCACCTTGGTGTCACTATAATAATTCTCCCCCTTTTTTCACCTCCACTTTCTGGGTTCTATCTTGGGTTTATCCCAGGTCCTCACTTATCCAACTTTCCTTCTTCATTTCTTTCACGATCTAGCCCTGTTCTACGCTAGATCCCAACAATATCACTTCAATCATTATTTTGTTTCTGTCTTTTCTCACCAGTTTTCTGGGCTCACCCCCACTACACCAGTTCTGGGAAGGTGAACCCTATCCTACACGTGCTACCCTCCCACTTGGCCTGCCGCCGGTCTTGTGCGTTACCTCAGCTCCCGGGGGGATGATCTCTCACCTCCATATGCCTTCTACCATATACCTTCAACATCATTTATTACCTTCATGTAACCCTTAGGTAAGAGTTGTTAGGACCATTACATATGCTCCCTCTCTTCCTATTATAATCAACTACCATTGATTATTTATTTATTGTCTATCGTAGGTACCCCATATATATAGCTGCTCCTGATGAGTGGAAACGATCCACGAAACGCGTCAAGATTTTTACTATTGGTTGTTATGCCAGATTAACCATGATTCCACTATGGGTTTGAATTGTTTAAATCATCAATCTAATATTTTTTGGCTAATAGTGCATAGCTACGTTGGAGTGTACTGATGGTTCATTATTAATATGCAACTATGCTACTGTAGCATGAATTGTATTGTGCTATGATTTTATCATGCCCTTTTATTGGACTTATTACATATTGTTTTACTATTAATGTCATCCACTGTACTGTCTCCTTCTATGCTGCCATTAAAATAATAATTTTTTACTATATTGATTGATTTAATCCACCCAAGTGTTTTGTTTCATATAAAGTCCCAAACCCCCTCCTTCTGACATGTAATAATTAGGGATGGAGTCCTGTGTACTGGATGGTCACGGCTCATATAAAGTCCCACTTCGATTTTATTTCATTTTCAAGTATAACAGGGATGGAAACAACACACTTATCTACTTTACCTTACCCCTTGGTTAACTGTTGTCATATCATTCCATGCAGCCAGTTTAGGTTATGCTATATTGGCAATATTCCTGTGGTCACCTCTATATGTATATTTTCTAATTTTTTATTGGGACCAATACCCTTTAGGGGGGTGGGACCCCGTCCATTTCCGGGAGCTGCGACGCACACCGGGGCTATCCTCCAATCCCCTGGCCGATTGATCATGGGGTTGGCGGCTCGCTCCCGCTGTGTGTCGGCGCCACGCCCACACGTTTGACGTCCGGCGTCATTAGTGACGCCGTACGCCCACGTGTTTGCTTTGTCCAACTACGCACAGCGTGGGATGCCGGCGCCTACATATGAGCGCCAGTCGCTCGGACGTGGCTGCTCTCTTCCCCCTCAGCTGCGCACTCTTCAGCGTGACGTTGGTGGACTCATTCGACAGTGTTGCAGGCCGCCTTCACCACCACCCCTCCTGGCAATCCTCACTTGTCTTCACTCCATTGTGGTTTCATCATCTATGTCACTCCTTCACTACACAATTCTATGTAGTCTCAGGTAATTTTCTATTCCCAGTATCTCATCTGTTGGTACTTTTGGTAGTTCACCTTGGTGTCACTATAATAATTCTCCCCCTTTTTTCACCTCCACTTTCTGGGTTCTATCTTGGGTTTATCCCAGGTCCTCACTTATCCAACTTTCCTTCTTCATTTCTTTCACGATCTAGCCCTGTTCTACGCTAGATCCCAACAATATCACTTCAATCATTATTTTGTTTCTGTCTTTTCTCACCAGTTTTCTGGGCTCACCCCCACTACACCAGTTCTGGGAAGGTGAACCCTATCCTACACGTGCTACCCTCCCACTTGGCCTGCCGCCGGTCTTGTGCGTTACCTCAGCTCCCGGGGGGATGATCTCTCACCTCCATATGCCTTCTACCATATACCTTCAACATCATTTATTACCTTCATGTAACCCTTAGGTAAGAGTTGTTAGGACCATTACATATGCTCCCTCTCTTCCTATTATAATCAACTACCATTGATTATTTATTTATTGTCTATCGTAGGTACCCCATATATATAGCTGCTCCTGATGAGTGGAAACGATCCACGAAACGCGTTGAGCTTTTTACTATTGGTTGTTATGCCAGATTAACCATGATTCCACTATGGGTTTGAATTGTTTAAATCATCAATCTAATATTTTTTGGCTAATAGTGCATAGCTACGTTGGAGTGTACTGATGGTTCATTATTAATATGCAACTATGCTACTGTACCATGAATTGTATTGTGCTATGATTTTATCATGCCCTTTTATTGGACTTATTACATATTGTTTTACTATTAATGTCATCCACTGTACTGTCTCCTTCTATGCTGCCATTAAAATAATAATTTTTTACTATATTGATTGATTTAATCCACCCAAGTGTTTTGTTTCATATAAAGTCCCAAACCCCCTCCTTCTGACATGTAATAATTAGGGATGGAGTCCTGTGTACTGGATGGTCACGGCTCATATAAAGTCCCACTTCGATTTTATTTCATTTTCAAGTATAACAGGGATGGAAACAACACACTTATCTACTTTACCTTACCCCTTGGTTAACTGTTGTCATATCATTCCATGCAGCCAGTTTAGGTTATGCTATATTGGCAATATTCCTGTGGTCACCTCTATATGTATATTTTCTAATTTTTTATTGGGACCAATACCCTTTAGGGGGGTGGGACCCCGTCCATTTCCGGGAGCTGCGACGCACACCGGGGCTATCCTCCAATCCCCTGGCCGATTGATCATGGGGTTGGCGGCTCGCTCCCGCTGTGCGTCGGCGCCACGCCCACACGTTTGACGTCCGGCGTCATTAGTGACGCCGTACGCCCACGTGTTTGCTTTGTCCAACTACGCACAGCGTGGGATGCCGGGCGCCTACATATGAGCGCCAGTCGCTCGGACGTGGCTGCTCTCTTCCCCCTCAGCTGCGCACTCTTCAGCGTGACGTTGGTGGACTCATTCGACAGTGTTGCAGGCCGCCTTCACCACCACCCCTCCTGGCAATCCTCACTTGTCTTCACTCCATTGTGGTTTCATCATCTATGTCACTCCTTCACTACACAATTCTATGTAGTCTCAGGTAATTTTCTATTCCCAGTATCTCATCTGTTGGTACTTTTGGTAGTTCACCTTGGTGTCACTATAATAATTCTCCCCCTTTTTTCACCTCCACTTTCTGGGTTCTATCTTGGGTTTATCCCAGGTCCTCACTTATCCAACTTTCCTTCTTCATTTCTTTCACGATCTAGCCCTGTTCTACGCTAGATCCCAACAATATCACTTCAATCATTATTTTGTTTCTGTCTTTTCTCACCAGTTTTCTGGGCTCACCCCCACTACACCAGTTCTGGGAAGGTGAACCCTATCCTACACGTGCTACCCTCCCACTTGGCCTGCCGCCGGTCTTGTGCGTTACCTCAGCTCCCGGGGGGATGATCTCTCACCTCTATATGCCTTCTACCATATACCTTCAACATCATTTATTACCTTCATGTAACCCTTAGGTAAGAGTTGTTAGGACCATTACATATGCTCCCTCTCTTCCTATTATAATCAACTACCATTGATTATTTATTTATTGTCTATCGTAGGTACCCCATATATATAGCTGCTCCTGATGAGTGGAAACGATCCACGAAACGCGTCGAGCTTTTTACTATTGGTTGTTATGCCAGATTAACCATGATTCCACTATGGGTTTGAATTGTTTAAATCATCAATCTAATATTTTTTGGCTAATAGTGCATAGCTACGTTGGAGTGTACTGATGGTTCATTATTAATATGCAACTATGCTACTGTACCATGAATTGTATTGTGCTATGATTTTATCATGCCCTTTTATTGGACTTATTACATATTGTTTTACTATTAATGTCATCCACTGTACTGTCTCCTTCTATGCTGCCATTAAAATAATAATTTTTTACTATATTGATTGATTTAATCCACCCAAGTGTTTTGTTTCATATAAAGTCCCAAACCCCCTCCTTCTGACATGAAAGCAAAATTTTGGTTTTGGAGTGGCCTAGTCAAAGTCCAGACTTAACTCCAATTGAGATGCTGTATCATGACCTTGCACAGGCCGTTCATGCTGGAAAACCCTCCAGAGTGGCTGAATTAAAACAATTCTGCAAAGAAGAGTGGGCCAAAATTTCTCCACAGCAATGTGAAAGACTCATTGACAGTTTTTGCAAACACTTGATTGCAGTTGTTGCCGCCAAAGGTGGCACAACCAGTTATTAGGTTTAGGGGGCAATTACTTTTTCGCATAAAGCCAGGCATGTTTGGACAGCTTTATTGCCTTAATAAATGTATCCATCATTTAAAAACTGCATTTTGTATTTACTCGGGTTATCTTTGTGTAATAATAAAATTTGTTTGATGATCTGAGTCATTTAAGTGTGACAAATATGCAAATACTTTTTCACAGCATTGTATGTATATATATATATATATATATATATATATATATATATATATATATATATATATATATATATATTAAACTGCCTGCATGCCACTAACTAACCTGCCTCTAGCTAACGTTCTGTCAATCTCCACGTTATTAGGCCGTGTAAGCAGCCTTATATAGTGTGGGGCATGGACTTAGCTCCCTGAGCGGCACCCTGCCTTTGGCCAATCATGATTCTCACAGCAGAGTGCGCTTGCATTGGTTAAAGCATTCAAGTCAGATGCAAGCTTTGGCCAATCAGCAACTGTCAATGCACTGCGATCTTGCAGTGCATTATGGGGTGCTCCGCGGCACTCAATTTCGCCACGAACACCACATATGTTTGTTTGTTCTGTGAACAAAGAACAGCCTATGTTCAAGTTGAACTTACGTTTGACTCGAACATCGGGACCATCCCTAGGGAGAACATAAAAGTTGCTTGACATGTTTAAGGGCTAAAGACAAAGACAAAGGGATTTTTACCTGATGTAGTGTCCAGACAAGGGTCCAGAGTAAGGTTGAAGTCCCCTCCCAGAACAAAGAAACCCTCCCTAAACCTCTCTAGCATCCTCAGAGTTTTCGAAAGAAAGCAAAAGTATGAGTATGGGGGGCATAAATAGAGGCAAAAGTGTAGCAATGGCCATGCAGCATTCCCTTGATAAAATGAAAGTGACCTTCAGGGCCAGCTTGTAAAGACATAAGGGATTAGAGGGCGTGCTTTCCGCAAAGCTATCGTTACCCCCCTAGCCCTTGGAATAGGCGAAGGTGCATGAAATCACTGATCAAAAGAAAAAACAGGCATATGAGGGGTGGTCCTTACCATGAAGTGCGTCTCCTGCAAAAAAAAATCTGCAGCTAGGTGACACAGTTCATGCCAAAGACAACCCCTCTTATACGGTAAACAAAGACCTCTCACATTATAAGACACAATTTTCAATGTACCAACCATGACTCCATGCTGAACATATAACACAATAGTCCCCAATAAGGGACCCGACTTTAACCAAAATGTCACCCTCAAATGTACCTAGAAAAAAAAACACATACAAATAGAAACCAAAAAAAAGATAAAATATTCCACTACGTGGGGTATACCAACTAAAGGGAGGACGGGTCCGGAAAGGGGCAAACAACCCATACCCGGAACCTTTCACCCATCTGCAAAAATGCAGACTACAAAGTCTCTTGTTACGGGACCAATCTAATGGGGGGAAATGACTTAAGGCATAGGTAAAAACCCCTAGTGCTCCCCAGGCAACCACATGTAAAAAAAGCATTAATATCAAATCTTATGGCTATAAAATAAACAACAAACTGTCCACCAGATGAATCCACATAATACCATATGCAATACAAAAGGTCAGTGAGAAGATCTAAGCAGTCAAAAAGAAAAAACAGGTGTAACACAAACAAATGTTCATAAAATATGATCAAACCTTCCCAAACAGATAGCCCATTCTGAGCAGGGGATTCCCATTATCTTTAGACCAAATGGAGAATCAGGTAGGCCCAGAAGAAGTCGGACTTTGACCTCACCTGCCTGACCAGTTCTTGCATCGGGATCTAAACGGGGCCTGTCGCCACCTTTCAGGGGACTGTAGAGGAGGTACAGAACTGTTCAATCCCCAATCTGGGAAGTCAGTCAGGGGGAGATCCAACGTATCCACAAAGTGTTTCAAGTCATCTTTGGTTCGAAGTACCGCTGTTTTACAAAATTCGAATTTGGGAATATGATTATATATATAAATATTATACTGTATATATAACCATTTTCCGAAATTCGAACTTCGTATAGAATGAAACTGAATTTGAATAGAATAGAAAGTAATAGAAAAGAATAGCACAGAAAAACAATAGGCTGAGGAGCTACTTGCCAGGGGAGAGTGGCTCAAGGCAGGTGGCCCTGTCAAATAAAGAATGTAGTGTCCAATATCCTGGAAATAAGAGCTGCCTTTCAAGCCCTTCTCACCTTTCAAGATATTGTTTGTGGATGTTCAGTCCTGTTGCAGATGGACAATGCCACGGCGGTGGCTTATATCCGGAAGCAAGCAGGGACCCGCAGCTGTTCAATTCTGACGGAAGTGACGGTCAGAATGACTTGGACCATGTCAAATCTTCTCCATCTGTGGGCAGCCTACATTCCGGGTCCCTCCAATCTTCAGGCAGACTATTTGTCAAGACATCGGTTAGACAACTGATGTGGATATTTTGAAATTAATATTTATATCAAGGAGCTTCAAGTAAACCATAGTGAGGACTTTCTAATTATATACGACGATCCCCGACAATCTTCGCTGATTGTGAGCGGAGCGGAGGGAGCGCCAGCGATATACACATAGCCCAGTGTACTCGGCTATTCTCGGCTCTACTCACAGTCAGGCAAGGCTGCAGATGGACTCTGGGCAAGACTGCAATGATGGACAAGGCTGCAGATGGAAACTGATAAGGCTAAATTGATGGGAATTTAAGGTAAGTTTTTTCCTTAAACTTCCCTCCTAAAAGTTTTTTTCCTTAAAATTCCCTCCTAAGCTTGGGGTGCGTGTTATACGCCGGTGATAGGAACGTGTGTACTTAATAGTTTATGGCCCAGATTACTTCTTTCCACTGCCTCTCAAAAGCTGTTTGATGTCTTCAATGGTCAGTTGATAACTAAGTTACCCTATTGTTTGAAGAGATGGCCCTATCAGACGTTGTGTCTCCACTTGGTCTTGGAGGCTTGATATGCTAATTTCGGAACTGGTTATATTACGATCAAAGAGGGCTAACTGTTTTAAGGAAGACACAGAGGCACCAAAGAGAGTCTAATGTTTAACCTCTTGACATCTGCGCTATAGCCGAATGACGGCCACAGCGCAGACCTGAATTTCCGGGAGGCCATCATATGACGGCCTCCCCTGTGCACGCGCCCTGCAGGGTGCGTGCTGAGTGCTCTGTGATCACCGTGTCACTGAGACTCGGGTGATCACCGATCCAAGTAAGGGGCCGGTCCCGGCCCCTTACCATGTGATCAGCTGTCAGCCAATGAGAGCTGATCACTAAAAAATAAAAGTGTAGCGCTAATGTGAAAACAATGAAAAAAAAGGTCTATAAGGGTTTGGGATAGAGGAAAGTCAATCCACATAGGAAGAAGCGGGTACCCCCGTCCAATCTCAAACCTACAATGTAGATATGTGTATAGTGCATGTGAATTTTACCATATCTAAAGCAAAGACAATACCCCTAAGAGGTACAAGTGGTCATGGAAATAACATAAAATGACGAAAAATGCTAGTGAAAACAGTTAGATAAATAAATGGTGTCAAACAATGTCCATAATGTTGGTGAAGAGATATAACTCTCAGAAAGACCATATACACATAATAAATCAGTCCATATAGTGCATGATGTGGTTGACCCAACTTGAATCCAAAGCAGGTGGTGTCACAGGAAAGTGCAAACCAGAGAAAGAGATGTAATACTCTTACCGACTTCGGTGGACTCACAGGCCGTGGGCGGTGAGTCAAATAGGCTTGTACTGTCCTCAAATGACAGTGTGAGGCTAGTTGGTATACCGGAAGATTTCCTCCTCGAATGGGGGGCCAGGAATCTGCCCAAATAATCTGCTCGATCACCGTCTTTGTCAGCAGGTGTGGACCATATATGAAGAAAAAACAAGGAACCTCCACATGGTGTAAATCCAAGATAACTTTTTAAATGGTGTTTATTAGATCGTTCAAGATCATCAAACATGCCATTAAGCATAAAAAATAGTAGAATCGATTCAAAAGATATAAAAACAGCAAGCGTGGTATAGGTGGCTGGGTACAGCAAGAAACTGATTTATTATGTGTATATGGTCTTTCTGAGAGTTATATCTCTTCACCAACATTATGGACATTGTTTGACACCATTTATTTATCTAACTGTTTTCACTAGCATTTTTCGTCATTTTATGTTATTTCCATGACCACTTGTACCTCTTAGGGGTATTGTCTTTGCTTTAGATATGGTAAAATTCACATGCACTATACACATATCTACATTGTAGGTTTGAGATTGGACGGGGGTACCCGCTTCTTCCTATGTGGATTGACTTTCCTCTATCCCAAACCCTTATAGACCTTTTTTTTCATTGTTTTCACATTAGCGCTACACTTTTATTTTTTAGTTATTGTGCACAATTTTTGTCATATTGTAGTGTTGGCCGCTATCCTGATGTGTTAGATTGGCGCGGTATTTTACACACCCACTTGCTAACTTTTCTGACTTTATTACTGCTGCCTCTCTTGATTTCCATAGTTGAAGGTTGATACCATAACAATGGATATCTTTGACTATCGAAGTAATCGTACATTCAATATTGAGGGTGTTTTTACTCCCCATAATAGTGATTCTGAAATAGGAGGGTTATTCCTAAGGTTAAAAAACCTGATGGTTTCTGAGCTCCATTTGGAATGGGACATAGCATTTCTTGAGCAGTACTTAAAGGAGCGTCTGGTTCCAAGGGGTTTGAGGTGGAATATCCATCCCCAACAGGGCGAACCTGACCTTGAATCCTGGTTCCGTTATTTTAATGAAGCAGGCCTCTCTCTGCTCGGGTTCCTGATCGAAAGAAAACGCTTAAAGAAAATAATTTTAGACACAGAAATTAAAGAAATCAGGGATAAACTCCTCCCACATAAAAAATTAGCCGAATATAATTTGCTTTCCACAAATCTTAAAGACCATCTAGAAAAAGAAGAACGTGAACAGAGGGTTAAAAAGCAAAAAAAGTACACAAGGGACACCTGTTATTATAAAAATGGATGTGTATTTAGCTGGCAGGATAAGAATCCACCAATCATGGCCCCGGAGTCGGGACAAGCACCCAATAGCAGTTTAGCTCCCCTAGGTTCACAACAATCAATTAATAGGGTAGAACCTAACATACAGGATGTGCACCATTTACCTACTAGACCCCTTACACCCTTACCCCACTATAAGAACATATCCTCCAACAATGGGGGAAGAGGGAGAAATAACAGGGGTAGGGCTAAGGGAAATAGGAATCAGAGACCTTACTATGATCATCATAGACAGGACTCGTCACCTTGGAGAAGAAACAATGATTATTATGATCATTATCCGGATTTTCAATATCCTCAAAGAACTCCGCTTCGAACACAGAATAGATTTTCACCTCTTGGAGAGAGAAGGTTTAATGATGATGATCGAGGTTCCAGACATCCCTATTTTGATAGGGATGACGGATACCATACGAGATCACCATTTAACTATAACCAAAATTTACCAGGACCTTTCCTGAGGAGGGATTTTCACAAGGAAGGGGAAAACCATCCAAGAAATCAAAATCCGGGCGCGGCTCCAGAGGGGGGTGGCGCGCCAGGAAAAAGAAAACGTGTCTAAAAGATAGTGGCATTTTTAATTTGAGCAATGTAGAACTAACAAAAGCCGAGAAATCAATACTGGATAAAGGGTTGAAATACGTACCTCCAAAAAAATTAAATAAGTTTTCAACTTTCATAGATGTACATAAATACATTAGGAAGTTGAATATTCAAAGATATATCATGTCTAATCCTATTAGACCTCGGACTATTGACACCACGTCACATGCAGTTCATTCAGGCCTTGCGAACCCATCGCTGTTTAATCCCCCGGGTTCAGTGGCACCCTCCATTAAAGTCTTTCGAGATTTGGTCCTTAAAGACCTTGATAACTTACCTGATAAAAGAATATACAATGATCCCAACCTAAATACTGGACTTAAGTCCCTTTGTGAACGTAAAAACCTTGTCATTCGTCCAGCTGACAAGGGGGGTGGGATCGTTATCCTCAATAAAACGGATTACCACACGGAGATGATGAGAATTCTTGATGATACAGATACATATCTTAAGCTAATTAAAAATCCTACATCTGAGTTTAAGAAAGGTCTAGTGGATTTGATAGATACTGGTTCTCAACTGGGAATTCTTGACAAGAAAGAAAAAAGTTTTTTAGTTCCCGTTGCTCCACGTATTCCAATAATTTATTATCTACCAAAAGTCCACAAGAATGTTACACAACCTCCCGGTCGCCCTATCATTAGTGGTATAAATTCTATAACATCCCGCATCGGAAAATACATCGATTTCTTCCTACAACCGTTAGTGAAATCTATACCATCTTATTTAAGGGACACTAAGGACACTATTGCCAAACTTCAATGTGTCACTTATAGCAACGACCTTATTCTGGCCACTGCCGATGTTAAGGCGCTTTATACTTGTATACCCCATAATTTGGGTTTTGAAGCAGTTAACTCCTTTCTTTCTAGGAATACCACAATTCCAGGTACCCAGAAGAAGTTCATTATGGATTTATTGTGTTTTGCCACTAAACACAATTACTTTTGGTACGACGGAGACTTTTATCTCCAAAAGAAGGGGGTAGCGATGGGGGCAAAGTTTGCCCCCAGCTTAGCCAATTTATTTATGGCTAAATGGGAGGAGGATGTCGTCTATGCCCTAGACCCACCACAATTAGTTTTGTGGGCTAGGTACATTGACGACATCCTCCTCCTATGGAAAGGAAGTATGGAATCTCTGGATGGGTTCATTCGTATCTTGAATAATAATCAGATCGGGATCGAATTAACCTATGAAGCGAGCCAGTCGACTATTCACTTCCTTGATCTTGAGATTTCAGTGGTTGATAACCATCTCACTACCAAGACTTTCTTCAAGACCACCGATTGGAATGGGTACATTCCGATCGACAGCTGCCATCACGAGGCATGGCTGAAATCCATCCCCCGAAGTCAGATGTTGCGGATTAGACGCAACTGCTCAAAACTCACCGATTACTTCGAACAGGCTAATACCCTGAAGTCGAGATTTATAGACAAAGGTTATGATGCATCTAAAATAGACGAAGTTATTTACAATGTCTCCTTAGTTGACAGAAACTCACTTATCTCCGAACAACCTAAACCTATGGTAGAAAACAAACACAAATGGTCCTTTCTTACTAATTTTTCAATTCAACATAAGCAGGTCAAAGATATCTTCCATAGGCATTGGAAGGTCTTGAAAAATGATACTGTTCTTGGACCCATTCTCCCGGAACAAGCCGGGGTGATTTACAGAGGTGCTATGTCCCTGAGGGGACAGATTGCACCCAATGTAACAGACCCCCCCTCGGTCCCCTCCTTCTTTCAAAATATGAAGGGTTTCTTCCCCTGCCGAAGGTGCAAGGTATGTAAACACAATACACTTAGATCCCGGAGGATCGAGACTTTTGGATCAACCACCACGGGGAAAGAGTATGCTGTTAAACATTTTGTCACTTGTTCGACGAGGTACATCGTGTATCTCATCACTTGCCCTTGCGGGAAACAGTACGTAGGGCGGACCATCCGTACTTTTGGTATAAGGGTTAATGAACATATTCAATCTATTAAAAAGGGACGTACAAATCATAGTGTTCCCAACCTTTATTTAACATGTCATAATCGAGATCCCACCGGCACAAAATTTCAAATAATAGACAAATTTATCCCGCATTGGAGAGGCGAGTCATGTATAAGAGGAGTGTCAAGGCTTGAAACCTTTTGGATACACCAATTAAGATGTTTCATGCCACATGGATTAAATGTCGAGTGGGACATCAATTCATTTATTAATCAATCATGAGTACAGTCCCCTTTCTTCTTCCCTCATACCATTTCTGTTTTCAATTACCCACAAAAAATTAAGTCCTTCCATTTGAGGACACAAGTGATCTTTGTCCTTGATGAATAGGGCAAGGTTGTCCAGTATTTCTAAGATTAGTTCTACTACCACTATTTTGCTCAACAGTCACCACATTTTTATTAATAAATTTATTATGTATTTTTTATAATATTTTTATTTTTTATTAATATTTTTTAACAATAATTTTATAGGATTTTTTTCCGATCTCACATCATACTACAAAAAAATTTTTTTCTATTCCATTGATTTTGAGGATATTAAATACATATTTTGGTATGGCCACTCAGTTTGTTGGAGAACATTAATTTATATATATATATTTCATGAATAGAAATAGGCCAATTAATACATACTTTTTGTCTTTTTGTTCACACGGATTGTGATATGGCCGTACTGACTTCCAGATTGTATACTTTTGTATAAATAACAAATTTATATGATTAAATCTAAATTGGATCATATATTTAATATTACGGCTGATTATAATTATCGCCGTTTTGTGTTTTACCATCACTTCCTTTCTCAATGACCCGCTTGGAACGCAGTATGCGTTCCATTAACCTCAGAGACGTGTTCCCACTTCCGGCCTAAACGCAGTGATGCACACCTATGGATACTTCAGGCGCTATCACGTGACGTTGGTCACGTGAACGTCACATGACGCTAGCCCTGATTGGGTGAATGACTGAGATGCGTGTTCTTCCATCTAATGAGCGCGCTCGCCGAGTGGACACTCACATCGAGGCTTGGTAGAGAGAGGCGGATCCATTACTCTATCTTCCTATTGGCCAATTTAGCTAGCACATGACTCTGAATGGAGCGCACGCTACCGATCCAGGAAGTCAGCACGGACGATGCTGTAATCAGCTGTTTCTAGTTAAACATTATAATGTATATATATAAGCGTGGAGGTGGCGGGATGGCTTATACCCCAGCCGAAGTCTTTGCGGACGAAACCGGTCGGGTTTCTTGCTGTACCCAGCCACCTATACCACGCTTGCTGTTTTTATATCTTTTGAATCGATTCTACTATTTTTTATGCTTAATGGCATGTTTGATGATCTTGAACGATCTAATAAACACCATTTAAAAAGTTAAAAAAAAAAAAAAAAAGGGTTTCTTGCTGTACCCAGCCACCTATACCACGCTTGCTGTTTTTATATCTTTTGAATCGATTCTACTATTTTTTATGCTTAATGGCATGTTTGATGATCTTGAACGATCTAATAAACACCATTTAAAAAGTTATCTTGGATTTACACCATGTGGAGGTTCCTTGTTTTTTCTTCATATATGGTCCACACCTGCTGACAAAGACGGTGATCGAGCAGATTATTTGGGCAGATTCCTGGCCCCCCATTCGAGGAGGAAATCTTCCGGTATACCAACTAGCCTCACACTGTCATTTGAGGACAGTACAAGCCTATTTGACTCACCGCCCACGGCCTGTGAGTCCACCGAAGTCGGTAAGAGTATTACATCTCTTTCTCTGGTTTGCACTTTCCTGTGACACCACCTGCTTTGGATTCAAGTTGGGTCAACCACATCATGCACTATATGGACTGATTTATTATGTGTATATGGTCTTTCTGAGAGTTATATCTCTTCACCAACATTATGGACATTGTTTGACACCATTTATTTATCTAACTGTTTTCACTAGCATTTTTCGTCATTTTATGTTATTTCCATGACCACTTGTACCTCTTAGGGGTATTGTCTTTGCTTTAGATATGGTAAAATTCACATGCACTATACACATATCTACATTGTAGGTTTGAGATTGGACGGGGGTACCCGCTTCTTCCTATGTGGATTGACTTTCCTCTATCCCAAACCCTTATAGACCTTTTTTTTCATTGTTTTCACATTAGCGCTACACTTTTATTTTTTAGTTATTGTGCACAATTTTTGTCATATTGTAGTGTTGGCCGCTATCCTGATGTGTTAGATTGGCGCGGTATTTTACACACCCAATGAGAGCTGATCACATGATCAAAACAAAAGCTCTGTGATCATGTTTTTTTTTCTCCTCACGTTGACAGCGCGAGGAGAAAACAAAGCCAATCATGGCTCATCTGCAAGGGACAACGGTCCCGAAGAGGAAGAGGCAATTATGCCTCATCTGTGCCACCTGCCATTGCCACCTGACAGTGCCCACAGTGCCCACCAGTGCCACCTCTCAATGCCCATGAGTGCCACCTATCAATGCCCACAAGTGTCACCTATCAATGCTCACCAGTGGTGCCAATCAGTGCCACCTAGCAGTGCTGCCTATCAGTGTAACCGATCAGTGCTCATTATTGCCACCCATCAGTGCCCATCACTGCCACCCATCAGTGCCCATCACTGCCACCTATCTGTGCCCATCAGTGCCGCCTCATCAGCGTACATCAATGAATGAGAAAAATTACCTTTTTTAAAATTTTATAACAAAATATTAACCACTTGCCAACCGCCTAACGCAGATATACTGCGGCAGAATGGCACGGGCAGGCAAAATCACGTACCTGGTACACGATCTGCCTCCCGCGGGCGTGGGGGAGCATCGCGTCTCCCCCGGTGCCCGAGGTGGTCGGCATCGTTAGGGGAGCGATACAGGCTGAGGGGGAGACCACTCATTCGTGGCCACCCCCTCGCGATTGCTCCCCACGAATTAGATTCTTCCTCTGCTGCTGTAAGTGATGTCATCACTCCTCGGCTCGGTATTTTCTGTTCCGGCGCAGAGGAGAGAAGACATCCGAGTAAGTGCACAACACAACACATCACAGTAAAACACACTAGGCATACTTTTCACCCCCCATCGCCCCCCAATCACCCCCTGATCACCCCCTAATCACCCCCTGTCACAGTGACACCAAGCAGTTTTTTTTTTCTGATTACTGCATTGGTGTCAGTTTGTGACAGTTAGTGTGGTAGGGCAGTTAGTGGTAGCCCCCTTTAAGTCTAGGGTACCCCCCTAACCCCCCCTAATAAAGTTTTAACCCCTTGATCACCCCCCCGTCGCCAGTGTCACTAAGCGATCGTTTTTCTGACACCCTGCTAACACCCACGCACGCACCATACACCTGCCTTAGTGGTATAGTATCTGAACCGATCAATATCTGATCCGATCAGATCTATACTAGCTTCCCCAGCAGTTTTGGGTTCCCAAAAACGCAGTATTAGTGGGATCAGCCCAGATACCTGCTAGCACCTGCGTTTTGCCCCTCCGCCCAGCCCAGCCCACCCAAGTGCAGCATCGATCGATCACTGTCACTTACAAAACACTAAACGCATAACTGCAGCATTCGCAGAGTCAGGCCTGATCCCTGCAATCGCTAACAGTTTTTTTGGTAGTGTTTTGGTGAACTGGCAAGCACCACGGCCTAGTACACCCTGGTCGTAGTCAAACCAGCACTGCAGTAACATTTGGTGACGTGGCGAGTCCCATAAGTGCAGTTCAAGCTGTTGAGGTGGCAAGCACAAGTAGTGTCCCGCTGCCACCAAGAAGAAGACAAACACAGGCCCGTCATGCCCATAATGCCCTTCCTGCTGCATTCACCAATCCTAATTGGGAACTCACCGCTTCTGCAGCATCCGTACTTCCCCCATTCAAAACCCCAACCAAATGCAGTCGGCTGCATGAGAGGCATTTTCTTTATGTCCTCCCGAGTACCCCTACCCAACGAACCCCCCCAAAAAAGATGTCATGTCTGCAGCAAGCGCGGATATAGGCGTGACACCCGCTATTATTGTCCCTCCTGTCCTGACAATCCTGGTCTTTGCATTGGTGAATGTTTTGAACGCTACCATACACTAGTTGAGTATTAGTGTAGGGTACAGCATTGCACAGACTAGGCACACTTTCACAGGGTATCTTAAATATTATCTGATCTCATATATCCACATGCCCAAAGGAACCTTCTCCTAGATATATAAGAGCAAATAAGAGGCGCTCATATTCCCAGTGTTAGAAATAATATGTGCTAAATTCCATCAAATGATAACTACATTTGGGTGCATAAATTCATACGTGAACTGAATGGTGTAATGAAACCATACATAGATTAATCCTATGTGAAAGTGAAATAAACTGTGCCAACAGAATAATTCTTAAAAAGTCCAGTGGCAAAAAATCACCAGTTAATGTGACATATCAAATAAATATAGGTGCAGAAAAAATAAACATGAACAAATTCAGTCCTTAAATATCTTGTGACAAAAAAATGCGTGATTTAGTTTGTGACAAAAAAATCCACATAGATCTTCTATAGTGCAGTGATCTTGATAGCGTTAAACTCCACGTGTCTTTCACCTCACAAACGTGAAAACGTGAATCCACTGCCAATAGAATCTCACTCACCGAATAATTTTGCCAGCACTCTCATGCACGGCAAAAAACGCTTATGAACCACACTCCAGAGTGATCCGATATGTAATTATTCCACAGTGTTTTGGATCAATCCACATGTAAAAGAATTTGAAGAACTCACACAGCGTAAACCAGCACGGCAAGTTTATTTAAAACCACTACAATCTTCAAAAAAACACTCACATTTTAAAAGATATAAGCAAGCAGTAAAACCAGTGTAGTTCACAGCAACTTCAAATTCAGTGGATACACTCAAAGTAACAAATGGTCACGGCGGACCCGAGGTGTACTGATGCAGGGACTCACGGTCTCTCTCACCCCCCTTCATAGCGTGCCGTACAAACAAAACTCTCCTTCCTCTAGTGCGGCTCTCAGCGTTGCTCATCACATCTCACAGCCACGCCCCCTAGATGTGACGAGCAACGCTGAGAGCCGCACTAGAGGAAGGAGAGTTTTGTTTGTACGGCGCGCTACGAAGGGGGGTGAGAGAGACCGTGAGTCCCTGCATCAGTACACCTCGGGTCCGCCGTGACCATTTGTTACTTTGAGTGTATCCACTGAATTTGAAGTTGCTGTGAACTACACTGGTTTTACTGCTTGCTTATATCTTTTAAAATGTGAGTGTTTTTTTTGAAGATTGTAGTGGTTTTAAATAAACTTGCCATGCTGGTTTACGCTATGTGAGTTCTTCAAATTCTTTTAAATGTGGATTGATCCAAAACACTGTGGAATAATTACATATCGGATCACTCTGGAGTGTGGTTCATAAGCGTTTTTTGCCGTGCATGAGAGTGCTGGCAAAATTATTTGGTGAGTGAGATTCTATTGGCAGTGGATTCACGTTTTCACGTTTGTGAGGTGAAAGACACGTGGAGTTTAACGCTATCAAGATCACTGCACTATAGAAGATCTATGTGGATTTTTTTGTCACAAACTAAATCACGCATTTTTTGTCACAAGATATTTAAGGACTGAATTTGTTCATGTTTATTTTTTCTGCACCTATATTTATTTGATATGTCACATTAACTGGTGATTTTTTGCCACTGGACTTTTTAAGAATTATTCTGTTGGCACAGTTTATTTCACTTTCACATAGGATTAATCTATGTATGGTTTCATTACACCATTCAGTTCACGTATGAATTTATGCACCCAAATGTAGTTATCATTTGATGGAATTTAGCACATATTATTTCTAACACTGGGAATATGAGCGCCTCTTATTTGCTCTTATATATCTAGGAGAAGGTTCCTTTGGGCATGTGGATATATGAGATCAGATAATATTTAAGCTTTGCAGTCATTTAAAGGGGCAGCTCGCTTTATACTTTTCACTAAGTTTTGATTTGTTTGCACATTAAGTGGGCCATTCACTGGATCTCACTCCTTATTGTTTCACACTCTATTAGCGCAGTGGGGGTAGTTTTGAATTAAGGGCGGTTTATTTATTCAGATTACCCACTTATATTTATATTTCACAGGGTATTGCAAGATGCCATCGCATTTTGAGAGACCCGAACCTGGAACAGGTTACAGTTATAAAAGTTACAGTTACAAAAAAAAGTGTAAAAAAAAAAAAAACACACAAAAAAATATATAAAATAAAAAAACAAAAATATTTGTCGTTTTATTGTTCTCTCTCTCTATTCTCTTTCTATTGTTATTGTTTTTTACTGTATTCTATTCTGCAATGTTTTATTGTTATTATGTTTTATCATGTTTGCTTTTCAGGTATGCACTTTTTTATACTTTACTGTTTACTGTGTTTTATTGTTAACCATTTTTTTGTTTTCAGGTACGCCATTCAGCTGCAGCGCGGATTTATTTATCTTGACAGCAACAGCGTTTGCTCCCATGATATATAAAGCCGTGACTCCAGCCGAGGTGATATATGTCGAAGCATGGGGGCAGCAGGGGCGGAGGAGCGATTTGCTCCTAACTTTTGGGGCGGATGCCCCCATGCTTCGGCATATATAAATGGTGCATGTATGCCCATCATTAGAAGTGGGTGGATGAAGGGAGGTATTCTAATGGTGGGCATACCCACCAATCAATCTCTTTTTTTCGTTCAGCCCACAGGCTGCATGAAAAAAAAAAGATTACAATATATGTCCAACAAAGACCAGCAATGTACTGGTATGTTGCTGGACTTTGAGTGGTTATACCAGAATGATGCCTTCAGCTTTAGGTATCATCTTGGTATCATTCTTTTCAGCCAGCAGTCGGCTTTCATGTAAAAGCAATCCCAGCGGCTTATTAGCCTCTAAACTGCTTTTACAAGCAGTGGGAGGGAATGTCCCCCCTCCCACCTTCTTCCATGTTTTTCTCTGGCTCTCCTGTCCCAACAGGGAACCTGAGAATGCATCCGGTGATTCCGCCAGCTGACCATAGAGCTGATCAGATACCAGAATGGCTCCAATCATCTCTATGGCCTAAGAAACCGGAAGCTACGAGCATTTCATGACTTAGATTTCGCCAGATGTAAACAGCGCCATTGGGAAATATGGAAAGCATTTTATCACACTGATCTTGGTGTTGTCAGATGCTTTGAGGGCAGAGGAGAGATCTAGGGTCTAACAGACCCCATTTTTTTCACAAAAGAGTACCTGTCACTACCTATTGCTATCATAGGGGATATTTACATTCCCTGACATAACAATAAAAATGATAAAAAAAATGAAAGGAACAGTTTAAAAATAAGATAAAAAAGCAAAAAAAAAATAAAGAAAAAGAAACAAAAAACACCCCTGTCCCCCCCTGCTCTCGCGCAAAGGTGAACGCAAGCGTCAAATGTAAACAGCAATTGCACCATGCATGTGAGGTATCACCAAGAAGATCAGATCGAGGGCAGTAATTTTAGCAGTAGACCTCCTCTGTAAATCTAAAGTGGTAACCTGTAAAGGCTTTTAAAGGCTTTAAAAATGGCTTTAAAAATGTAGTTTGTTGCCACTGCACGTTTGTGCGCAATTTTAAAGTATGTCATGTTTGGTATCCATGTACTCAGCCTAAGATCATCTTTTTTATTTCATCACACATTTGGGCAATATAGTGTGTTTTAGTGCATTAAATTTAAAAAAAGTGTGTTTTTTCCCAAAAAATTGCGTTTGAAAAATTGCTACGCAAATACTGTGTGAAAAAAAAAATGAAACACCCACCATTTTAATCTGTAGGGCCTTTGCTTTAAAAAAATATATAATGTTTGGGGGTTCAAAGTAATTTTCTTGCAAAAAAAAAAAATTTTTTTCATGTAAACAAATAGTGTCAGAAAGGGCTTTGTCTGAGGGAGGCAATGGGAAGTGAGGACGTGAGAACGTAGCGTCCGTCACAGAGGGAGGGATCCCAGTGTACTAGCAAGACGCTGCCTCGAGGAATGCTCTGTGAAGCCGCCGGCGTCCACAACACAACAGGAGGAGAGCTTCAGCCCCCAGCTTGTCAGCAGGGAAAATGACAGCTTCATGAAAAATTATACCTCCAGAGAAGCATCTTAGGACACCGAGAAGCGACCGGAGCAGTAAGATAAAAATGAGAACCGTGAGTGATCTGTGAAACAGCAGCAAGCCCCAGTCCCCTCGTCCCCCCCCCCTCCCCCTCCTCTCCCTCCCCCGTCTCCCTTGCCTCCCGAGCGGCTGGTTAGATTTACTGTTTGCAGTGATTTGCAGCCATAAACATCGGAGGAAGCAAAAGGAAGCTGCCTGAGACACGGAGCCATAAAGAGTGGAGAGGGTAAGACGTGGATGGATGAGAGGGATGTGGATAAATAGCATGTAAGTTTATAGAAGCCAAGTGTATTATGGAAATAATGAAAGCTTTAATTCTAAGTGGAAACAACTGAGAAATACATCACTGAGAAAGCTGATAAGGTGACTGAAGGTCAAGGGACTGTGTTTGAAAAAAAAAAAAAAAAAAAAAAAAACGCCAAAGAGAAATAAAGGAATATATGTGGTCATCAGCATTTTTCAGTGTTGTCAGCACAAATGTAATTGAGAGATGAGAACTGTGAGTAATTTGTAAAACAGTTGCAAGCCTTGGCTTCCCGTCCTCCCCCCCTCCTTTGGTCTTTCCCCTCCTATCCCCCCCCTCTCCTGTTCCCCCTGCCTCCAGAGTGGCTGGTCAGAGGATTTATTATCTGTAATGATCTACAGCCGGACTGTGTGTAAAAACGAGAGAGAGATATAAAGGAATATATATGAACCCCAGCAGTTTTCTGTATTGTCAGCATAAAGTATTTGGGAGGTAGACCCTGAAAGAACATATACTGATTTAAAGGATAAACGGTCAAAGTTTAATAAACCAACAGAAGTATAACTTTAAAAACATATTCAGCTGGGGGCCATCTGATTACTACAAAAACATAATCAGGACTGATATACGGGTACCCCCGGATAGGGGTAACCTGGAGCAATGCTCGCATCCACCATCCTTACTGCCCACCCTCATAAACTGCTCATGGCCCCTCCTTATATTCAGACATATTGCTCCCCCCTAATAAAGGGGGAGCAAGGAAACAAGACTGGGTAAACGAATAAGAGTGATAAAGAAGGCAAAAATGAGTAAAAGCACAAATAAAGCGACAAGAGGAGGTGCCCCTAAATCCCCAAAAGATAAACCAGGGGTTAGTACATTGAAGCAGTACATGACACAAGGAGCTAGCCCAAGAAATCTAGAAGCGGAGAAGCAGGGGAAAGCGAAGGTGGAAAATAAAAAAGGGACGGACAAGAAGGCGGGGGAGACCCCAGAACACTCCAGGGAAGAGTTTACATCAGAAGGGGAGCTAGAAAGTAGTAGGATAGAGGGGAGACCATCCGAGTCTCTCCCCCCCACAAAGGGAGAGATGAGTGAGATGCTATTGAGGCTAGAAAAGTCGATTAAAGCAGACATCAGCATGATGAGAGGAGATCTGGGAAGCCTCCTGGATAGGGTAGAAGAAACAGAAAAAACAGTAGAAAATCAAAAGAAAGAATTGGAAACCCTTAAACAGCAAATGAAAACAGCACAACAAATACAGAAGGAAATCCTTTATAAAATGGAAGACCAGGAAAATAGAAACAGAAGACAGAATATAAGGCTACGATCAGTCCCAGAAAAAGAGGGAGAAGATCTAAGGAAAATGTGCTCAATAGTATTAGGCCCCCTTATAGATAAAAAGGATGAAGAACCCCTAAGGATAGAAAGAATACATAGAGTCGGACACCGGAGAAATTCAGAAGAAAGACCACGGGACATTGTTATCAGATTTAGATTTTATGAAGACAAATTGGAGATTTGGGGAAAGCTAAGGGGAAAACCACCCCTGGTATATGATAGATGAGGGGGGGTGGTGGGAGGAAGGGGAATGGGGAGGAGGGGAGGTACATGGGGCATATGCCGTGACAGAAAAAGGAGTAGTTCAGGGAGGGGGGAGGATGGATGGGGGGAGGTGGGGGGAGGAAGGGGAATGGGTAGTAGGGGGGGCACATTGTGCACATGCCCCGATAGGAAAAGGGGTAGTTCAAGGTAGGCCAGAGGTACAAAAGATAGCAAACTCAGAAAAATGACAACACTGAAATTCCTATCCTATAATGTAAAAGGGTTAAACTCAAATTTGAAAAGGCATAAAATTTTGAGGGAACTACAAACCTATGGAGCAGGGGTGGTGTCCCTGCAGGAGACCCATTTAACACATGAATCAAATATTAGATTAAGATCAAAAGAATTCCCGAATTGGTTCTATGGAGATGCAATATCGAAAAGAGCAAGGGGAGTGGCGATAGGATTGGCTAAAGGGGTACAGTTTAAATTAGGAGGTATGATGCAGGACCCAGGAGGGAGATTTCTATTCATCAGAGGAATACTCGGAGGAATGGAATGTACCCTCGCCAACATATACGCCCCTAACAAAAACCCAGTAAGGTTTCTGAAGGACACATTGGAGAAATTAATGGACTTCAGGAAGGGAGAACTTATAGTAATGGGTGACCTTAATTTGTGTTTAGAACCAGAGATCGATAGTACGTCCGGGGCACAGGGGACGAATAACGGACAGATGAGGAAGATAAAACAGGAATTACATAAAAATCAATTGGTAGACATCTGGAGGGTTATGAAGGGTAAAACACGAGATTATACGTTCTACTCCCCTGTGCACCGGACGTACTCTAGGATTGATTACATATTAGTAGACCATAGACTTTTAGATAGGATAGTAGGCTCAAAAATAGGAATAATCACAATATCAGACCATGCTCCTATTGAGATGGAGATGCAGATATATAGGGCCCAAGAAAGGCAATCACTGTGGAGAATAAATGAAGACCTACTGCAAAACGAAGAAATCTCCAAAAAAATAGAGAGAGAGCTAAAATATTATTTTGAAACAAATGAAACAGGAGATACATCGGGATCGGTGACATGGGAAGCACATAAAGCCTACATAAGGGGAATAATAATAAAAGAGGGAGCAAGGAGAAAGAAGGAAAGGAAAAATAGGATGGGAAATGTTATAAAAGAAATTTTTAATTTAGAACAAGAACATAAAAAACACAGAGGACACCACCAAACAACATACCTTGCACTGATAAATAAACGGGATGAACTAAAAAAGTTGATGGAACAAGAAACAAAGGAAAAATTTAACCAAATAGCTAAAGAAAGATATTTGTGGGGAAATAAGGCGGGAAAGCATTTAGCCAGAATGCTCAGGAAAAAAAAAGCCCTAAACTTTATAGGAAAGATACAGGATAAACACGGGAAGATGGTGTATGAAACCAAAGAGATTGGGGAAGTATTTAAAAACTACTATAGTGAACTATATACGGAGGAGATAAATGGATACCAGATAAATGAGGAAAGTAAAAACAGGAAGATAGAGGAATTTTTAAAATGTGCCAAATTAACTAAGATTACAAAAAATTCTAGAGAGGCTCTGGAGAAACCAATTACAGAGGAGGAGATATATAGAGCAATAGCAGATAGTACACAGGGGAAAAGTCCGGGTCCGGATGGGTTCACCACATATTACTACAAGAAATTTAAAGACATACTAGTTCCAAAAATGTGTAAGTACATGAACGGGGTGGGAAGTGAGTATGAACTAAGTAGTGAGGTGCTTTTTGCTACAATCACCGTAATCCCCAAAGAGGCCAAAGACGCGACTCTATGCGCTAGTTACAGACCGATATCATTGATTAACGTAGACACAAAAATATACTCAAAAGTACTGGCCACGAGGATAAAAGAACTGATGAATGGGGTGATTCATCCGGACCAAGTAGGCTTTATAGCAGGAAGGGAGGGAAGAGACAATGGGGTGAGAACCCTATTGCTGCTCCAGAAGAGAAGGGAGGAGGGACTCCCAGGCCTGCTCTTGTCAAGTGATGCCGAAAAGGCGTTTGACAGGGTGGCCTGGGAGTTCCTGTTTAGAACCCTAGAAATAATAGGAATCGGCCCCAAGATGATAGGATGGATTAAAGCACTTTACAGGAAACCTAAGGCTGCCATTAAGATCAATGGAACCCTGTCATCACCTTTCGAGATGAAGAGAGGGACAAGACAGGGATGCCCCCTGTCCCCCCTTCTCTTCGTGCTGGCCCTAGAACCCCTCCTGTCAACAATTAGAAATAACCCTGACATTGAAGGATTTAAGGTGGGAGAAGAGGAGCACAAACTGGCCGCTTATGCGGACGATGTGCTCTTCTATATAAGTAACCCCAGAAATACATTACCAAGATTGGTCAAAATATTAAAACAATATGGAGAAATAACAAACTTTAAGATCAATATGGGGAAATCGGAAATTCTAAAGATAAAAGTGAGTAAAATAGAGGAGGAAAAACTGAAGAGAGATTTCCAATTCTGCTGGAAAAAAGAGATCAAATATCTGGGAATAATGCTCTCGAACTCCCCGGAAAAGTTATATAGAAAAAACTATATCCATCTCTTAGAGGAAATAAGGAGGGAAGGGAAAAAACTCCAGATAAAACCTCTTTCATGGATGGGGCGTATTAACGCCATAAAAATGGTCCTCTTGCCTAAGATCACGTATAAATTCCAAATGTTACCTATTAGACTCCCACAGGAATATATTAGAAAACTGAAATCAATAATCTCTAACATAATATGGAAGAACAAAAGATCAAGAATATCTCTCAAGATACTAAAACAAGATAAAGCCAAAGGGGGCCTCGCGGTCCCAGATATCCTAAAATATTATAAAGCAATAATTATATCAAGAGCAATAGAATGGGCTAGGGATAACCAAGAAAAAAGATGGGTGAACATAGAGAATTACTATAGTAAAACACGTTTAGGATCTATTATTTGGAACCCTCCGAGTCACAGAATGGTAGATGAGGAAACACACGGTTTGACAAAAATAGTTTTAAAGACATGGGAGGTAGTATATAAACAGTTAGATAAGATTTATAATTCTCCCCTGATAGAATTAAAGGAGAATGAATATTTTGCACCAGGGAAAAGAGATATAGGGGGGAACTGGATAAAAAAAGATAAAGTACAGCTTAGAGAAATACTTAAAAAAGGGAAAATAGTCACAATTACTGAATTGAAAGAAAACACTGACACATGGGTGATAGATGAATGGAGGTACATGCAATTAGACCGCTTCGTGAAAAATTTACCTCAACCGATAAGATCTGGAGAAAACTTGACAGAATTAGAAAAATTATGTTGTTCGGAAAAGACAAAAAACACAATATCTAAGCTATATAAACTAATATTAAAAGAAGAAGAAGCAGAGGTACCCACATTCATCAAAAATTGGGAAAAGGAATTGGGAACACAAAAAGACACGAGCACGATTAATAAAATGCTATTTTTGGCCCATAGCTCAGCGGCAGATATAAAAACGGCCGAGATGAATTATAAATGCATGGCAAGGTGGTACGCAACGCCAGATAGGATGAGTAAATTCCAACAGGGGAAATCGGCAGAGTGTTGGCGGGGCTGTGGAGAGAGGGGTACTATGGCTCACTTATGGTGGAATTGCCCGGTAATTAAAAAATATTGGAAAAAAATCTTGAGCTTGATAAAGGAGATTACAAAAATAGAGGTGAAAGAGGATCCGTGGGTGGTTCTCTTCCACGGCATAGAAGGGAGTGTGAAACAATATAAAACATCTCTGGTTCCACATCTATTAAACGCAGCAAAAAGACTAATCTCCAAAAATTGGTGGGGAAAAGAAAGTCCGGAGATGTGGGACTGGATAAATGCCGTGGAAGAGACCCACACCATGGAGCAGTTTTCTTTGTACAAAGAGGAAAAGAGAGAAGTAGACAAATGGAAATGTTGGAAGGAGTTTAAAAAAACATGGAGTTATGCAGAAAAAATCAGGATATAACTACCTACTAAATAAGATCATGGGCATTGCACAAGGGTGAGGAGGGGGGGGGGGGGGGAGGGGGGGGGGGGGGGAGAGGGGAGGGAGGGGGGGGGTTATATATACATATATACGTATATGGTTTCTTGCCTTTTTTTTTTTTTTTTTTTCTTCAATTAGATATGTGAAACAGAGAGATTTATAAATAAAGATAAAATTTTAGAGAAGGGGAACTAAGGGTTGAGCTTTATTAGGGGAGGTTAAGTTTTACATAATTATTTTTTGTAAACCCCTGTTTTGTCCTCCCGTGGAAAACAAAAATAAATACGCCACAGTGATGAAGAGATGAGAAGAGACATATATGAGTGAGAAAGCTGAATTAGTCTCTCTAGGAATTTTCTGAAGTGGCAAAGAAAAAAAAAAAAAAAAAGAAGAAAAAAAAAAAAAAAGAAAGGGCTTTGTCTTCAAGTGGTTAGAAGAGTGGGTGATGTGTGACATAAGCTTCTAAATGTTGTGCATAAAATGCCAGGACAGTTCAAACCCCCCCAAATGACCCCATTTTGGAAAGTAGACACCCCAAGCTATTTGCTGAGAGGCATTTCGAGTCCATGGAATATTTTATATTGTGACACAAGTTGCAGGAAAAAGACATTATTTTTTTTTTGCACAAAGTTGTCACTAAATGATATATTGCTCAAACATGCCATGGGAATATGTGAGAGAGGGGTAGAGAAGGAAGTGCCACCTAAGTGTAGTATTAACAAATAATGTTTAATGACACCAGGTAAAAAAACACTTACAGGATAAAAACATATAAAAGGCTCATCTGTATAGGTATGTGGTCCTCGGTGTTCCCTCTGATCCTGTGGTGGTGGCGCTGCAGGGATGCTGGGCTGCAGAAGGTGGATTACCAGCTGGGAGCTCCTTCTGTGGCCATCAGGAAGAGACTAGGGGCCAGCGTGAAGTGCACGTGGAGCGTGCGTGACGTCACAGGTCGTCCGTCCGCTTCCGGGTTCGGTATCCAGGGGAGGGATCATCCAGGGAGGAGGGCTTGCAGGGAGGCTGAGAGAAGGCTATGCGCTCGGAGCCACTGCTCCTTCAATAGGCCTAGCCTTCTCTCAACCTCCCTGCAAGCCTTCCTCCCTGGTCTTCTAAGGACATTTTTCCAATGATTTTATACCTTCTGTTATATGGTTTGGGTTAACATTTTTCTGTATCTTAATACTTAATCCAAATCCTTAAGTACTAGATGTTTAAATACTTCAATCTGGTGATTATTATTTACCTGGTGGTTGAATATGGATTTATTACGGAAGCCACTATCAACTCCTTGTGGGTTACTCACAAATCTCGTCCTATTTTCCAAAGGATGTTTTAAATTTTTTTTTTATATTCAACTTTCGTATGAAGTTTGCTCCCAGCATCGCCAACCTGTTTATGGCAGAGTGGTAAGACAGATTTTTAATGTCCATCGACCACAATTAAAATATTACCGTAGGTATATCACTGACCTTATATTTATATGGGAGGGTACAGAAGAATTGGTCGACTCCTTTTTATCATTTCCTAATATTTTTTTTAAACTTTATATCTTTATTCAAATATGTCTTCATTTTACAAAATATATCAAAACAAACATTTCCTCCAAATTCCATCCCCCCTCCCCGGTACTTTCCACCCTCTTGAAAAGCAGTGTATATAATGTAGGCGGTTTGCTTGTAGCCTGGGTGGGGTGGACCTCTTCCGGGGGGGCCTATCTGGTGTTCTATTGGATCTAAGTTCCCATTCACTTCACACTCGCAGAACCATCCATTCCTTTCATTCATTCAACTTTCAGACTCTCATAGTCTAGTTTCTCTTAGGTCACTTCCCATAATTTCGGTGTTTTTCTAAGCTGAAAGAATTTACATATTGATCCCTCTTGCTTCCCACCAGTGTTTCCAAATCAGGTCATATTTCTTTAGCACCCCTTGCTTTATATATAGACCGATTTTTCCTTAAGAATTACCCCATTCATACTGTTTAGCCATTCCCCACTGGACGGAGGTGACACAGACTGCCATCTCCGGGCGATCAGGTTCCTTGTTTGGAATAAGGATCTCATAACTGCAACCTGGCTGTTTCCTGGGTTTCCCACTCCCTCCACTAATCCCAGTAGGCAATGTTTTACCTTCAACTCAGTGGAGGTTCCAAACGTCTGGTCGATGATCCCGTCACTTCCGTCCAGTAGCGGAACAGCTTCGGGCATGTCCAAAATATATGGAGCATATCCCCCTCTAAGTCCCCACACCTAGGGCATCTTGGGTCTGCCCGACGGCCGCACTGAAAAAGTTTGCGAGGGGTATAGTAGGTTCTAAATAATAAGAACAAATGTAACATCCGCTGAGAGGGGGACAACGAGACCAGTGGGGCCAGTTCCAGAATTCTATTCCACTGCATTTCGGAGATGTCTCCCACATCTTTTTCCCATTTTCTCCTATACGCAGGGGGTTCCATCCCTCCCATTCTCCCCTTATTAATATGTGGATATATTTTTGAAATTAGACCTTTCCCTGACTCTGCATTGATTAGTTTTTGAAGTACTGGGATTGTACTCCATTCTAAAGTCCTCCTTCTGAACTGTTCGTCCAATGAATGCCTGACCTGCAAATATCTAAAAAAGGATTTATTCGGTAGGGTGTATTGGTCTCTCAGTTCCTGGAAAGTTTTCAAGTTGCCACCCAGGTATAGCTGGGAAATGAATTTTATTCCTCGTCTCTCCCATTAGTAGGGGTTACTGCCTGTTGTATATGTTGTAATATGTTCACCGATTTATGTGGGACATTAAATGTATGTGTACATACAGTCAATATTGACCAGGCCAGAATTCAATTGACTGGTTGATTTGTCCAACTGAATTTTAACATAGCAAGGGGACAGCTGAAGACCCTTTGATTTGTTAATATTATGCAAGTCTATTTGAACATTTCAAAGGGTGTTCAGGTGGTATCTGTTAATCTAATCTAATTACACATATCTAAGGGGACTTGTTGATGTTGATATGTGGGAGTGCAAATTGGGGTGGTTTCTGACTGCAGCTGTTCACGGCTGGGGGGGTTGTTGTCTATCTAAAAGACTAAAGTATATAAATCCAATCAAATTGCTCAGCCATTCAATATCTAGGGAATATAACACGGCATTCAGTCTATAGTTTAGGTTAGGCTTGTCTGTGTATGGCTGGGAACACACAGACCTAGGAACGTGGATCTCTGAATTATATCTACTCTGTCGGATTTTTCTGTCATCTGTGGACTTTGGACTTTGTTCTGTGTTGGAAGTCAATAAAGTGCATCACTCTGGAAGAACTGGGTTGCTGCGGAAGAGTACTTACTAATTAATTATCATACCCACGATACTATCCACCGAATACATATACCCGATCACTACATTGGTGCCGTTCAAGTGACCAGAAGAGCATTTTCAGACTTAGTAACAGAAGTCGGTGGTGACAACAATCCTGTGAGGTGGACAGAAGTCTGATGAAGAACCAAGAGCTGTGCTGTGACTAATGTCTGGTTGTGACATAAGAGAGTCTGATCTACAAAATTAAACAAGTTGGGAACCCCAGAATTATTCTCTGGAGACAGGAAACAACAACAAAAAAAAGGATTGTGTCGTGTACCAGAAGACCTGAACTGGAAGCTGAAGAGTAATTAATGTGGTGAGTAAAATATTTCCTTTTTTTTAATTATTAGTAATATAGTCAAAATGCTTACTCAGTGTGAAGCTAGTGTCAGTTCTGATAAAGTTAACAGATGGGTATTAAAATGTATTAAGCGCCATGGCGGTCCTTATGAAATTCCAGAAAAATGTAAGCAGACGTGGACGATGATGAAGGAATTTTTAGAGAAAAATGTTTTTGATAGCAAAATTTCAGAAAGTAAAAGAAAAGGTTGTATTGTGCAGGGCTTATTATCTTGCTGTTTAACAATGGAAAGTTCTTTAAAGGGTAAGGTTGAGGAAATTACCCAGTTACAGAAGGCAGTTGATAATAACAACAATGTTTGTGAGAGGTTACAAAACCAATCAGACACCGAGACAGTAAATTTAAAATTGCATGTAGTTACTATTGGGGAAGCTTTGCTTGAGAAATCTAAACGTTGTGATGAATTATCAGAGGAAAATGAGAGATTAAAATTAAGAATTATGGAATTAGAGAAGAGATCTCAGGAATGCAGATATGCATCAAATATTGGATTCAGCAATCTGCAGCAAACAGAACCTCATATTAAATCTGATAATTCATTACCAGCTGCCCCCACTGTGACTACCACAATTTATAACAATAATAATAATACAGGTGAAGTTCGACTTGTAATGAAGCCTTTGAAACCAAAAGAATTAGATTCTTTTCTTAAAGAAATTCTTAAAGAAATAGGAATGGTTCCATACCATGATTTAAACAGATTTTTAAAATGGTTTTGTGATATGCAGCAGGTCAGAGATATGTACAATCTCAACCCATCTGACTTAGAAAGAGTTTTGCAACATTCTTTAGGAAGTGGTCTTTGGATGAGAATTAAACAGATCTGTATTCAGCCTCTGAGGACAAGGGACATATTACGGGAATTATTATGTGTTTTGTATGGTGTACGTTCTGATGTTACTATTCATGGGAGGATCCAACAGATGCAAAATGAATCTCCATATGAATTGTCACACAGGATAGCAACTATTGTGGAATTATTGGTCGGTAATAATCTTGCATTTGAGCGTGGGGGCTTGATACATATGAGTATGTTTCTAGATGCGTTGCATGAAGATATCAAACAAAATATTTTATTAGTTACCCCAAATCCTCATGATTTAAAAGACATATTGTTGAGAGCAGACCATTTATGGAGAAAGTCAAATGAGCAGGCTGTCAAAATTGATTTAGCCACATTGTTTAGGACAAATACTGAACATAAAGATCAGAAGATAATATTCTATGATAACACCCAGAGAGGACACACCGGGTCAAACATAAGTGATATTAATATGAAAAACAGAGCTGACCAAAATAATAATAAGAAAAGGTCCAAGACTTGGATACCGTTTTCTCAGTTAAAACAGAAATATGACCACCTGAAGATTGAGTATGACAAGATGAGAGGGGAACGTGATAAATTATTAGAGCAGTTGAAGGGGATACAAGATGTACAGTACATTCTCCAGATCTGTTTTTGAATGCAAATGACACTTCTCTAGCAGTGGGGGTGAATTAGCTCCAAACTGTAAACGTGTAAATAGTGTTTTGTTTTAACTTCAAACAACGTTTTAGGACCTTGCTAATTAGTTTTGTTGGAGAGTTTTTTTGTCTTTCAGATATTGACATTTAAATGACGGTGAATAGCAGAAGCACAGTCTGAAATTGCTTGCTAGTGGGGGAGAATTATGGGAGAAATGCTGAATAGACAACAAGGAATTATAAAGAATTCATCAAGCAATGGACCTTTTTTTCTTTTTTCTTCAATGCCCTAATTTTTAATTTTTCTCCCTTTTCCTGATATATTTTGCTTTTCATTTTTTATTTTCTTTATGTTTTATTTTCTTGAACTTTATCTTAAAACCAAAGAGAAGCAGTTAAACCTAAAATAATTTTCATAACATCTGTACATATTACATAATGCGTATTGATCAATATATTTGACATCTAAGGTGAGATGCTGCACAATGGCTTGGCATAGCATAAATTTTAGTATGTGGGGTGGTTTTCCTAAATTTATAAGAGGGGTGAGTGAAATTTATCACTCTAGTCATGATTTGAAACTTTGTTGATTCAGTTGTTTATAATATGCTAAAGGCTATGACATATATGGATGAAAAAGACCTTTCTACCTTTCATGGTGAAGATACTGGCAAGAATTTCCACTGCCGCTTTGTCTGGATAGAAAATCTTATAAACACTGATGACTGTATCTGAACCATCGTGTGGGGGTATATGTATATGTTGGTATACCATTCAGGTGTAATTGTGGACTGAATGATCCAAGTAACTGCTTTATTGAAGGCAATGAGGGGTCGGCCTACAGCAAATTACAAAAGCAAATTGTGACTGGCAATCAACAAAGATGGACTCATGAATGTCAAGTGCAATGAAATAGTTTGCAGCACAGTTTTTACTGCCATATTCAAACCTTTTCTACCTTGAAAGTGAGTGCTGGTACATTGATAGTTCTTCTTACTATAAAGATGAAAGTAGAGTGTTTGCGTAAAAGCATCTTTAAAAATGGAAAGCTTGAGCCTGGAGATGGAAAAAAATCCTGGACTTATGTGGATTGGAGTTCCCAGAGCATACCAAGTTTACTTTCAGTGAGATGGTGAGAGATGTGATGAAGTCAGACCAAAGGATGGACTGTGACATCAGCTCGTCTTTGCGCAATATTCAAGATCTTGATGTGATATAATAAGGCCTTATGGGGCGTACACACGGTCGGACTTTTCAGCTACAAAAGTCCGACAGCCTGTCCGACAGACTTCCGGTGGACTTTCGGCGGACTTGCGGCAGACTTTCTAACGAACGGACTTGCCTACACACGACCACACAAAAGTTCGACAGCCTAGTACGCGGTGACGTACACCAAGTCCGGCGAGACTATAAAACGGAAGTTCAATAGCCCGTACGACACCCTTTGGGCTCCTTCTGCTAATCTCGTGTTTATCTTGTGTTAGTAGAAGTTTGGTGAGAGACGATTCGCGCTTGTGAGACTCGTATTTTTCAGTTCGTTTTAACTGTTGTTCAGTCTGTGCTTGTGAGGTTTGTATCTGCTTTTCAGTGCGTTTGGTCAGTTGGCATTGAGAAATCTTTGTTTTATTGTCCGCTCGTTCCTGATTTTCAGGTCGCTCTTCACAGGCCTTGCTGTTCTTCAGTGCGTTCTGTTTAGTGCGTTCTGACCAGCCGACCGTTTTGAAACCATGTTACCTGTACGTACTCGTCGTCGAGCTCGTGCATTGTATGTGTTTGGTGCTGTAGTTTATTCTTCAGACCAAGACCAGTCCATGAACAGGGCGAGGAGGAGTTCATGGACCAAGAATTGGTTGCTCCAGCGTGACCAGTTCTGTCACATGCCTTTGCTCCGTGAGATCCGTGAGAATAATCCTGAGGATTTCAGGAACTTTCTCCGGATGACGGACCCCGTTTTTGACCGTTTGTTGGCTTTGCTGACCCCCTATATCAGCAGGCAGGATACCTGCATGAGGCAAGCCATCACTCCGGAGCAGAGGCTAGTTGCCACGTTGCGGTACTTGGCGACAGGGAGAAGCCTGCAGGACCTCAAGTTCTCGACAGGCATCTCCCCCCAGGCTCTGGGGATCATTATCCCAGCGACCTGTTCTGCCATCATCCAGGTCCTGCAGAAGGACTATATTAAGGTAAGATATTTTTCTTTTATTAGCATCACATGTTCTTTTATGTAATCTTTGATAATGTAATGTATTTCTTGCCTCAAACACTACTTACCATCATTGCAATATAGTGTGAATGTCCCCTTTTTATCCTCACACATGCAGGATTTTTTTCCTGTTCTTTTTTGTCATGCATGTATATTTTCCTTCAATAACCTCCCCAGCATGCAATGATGGGCACATATCCACCTAGTCTACTCATTTTGAATGTATTTTGTTTGAGTGTATTTAGTGTGCTTATAATTAGCAATTAGCTTGATTTCCCAACCCCCTCCCCCCCACCTAAACTCAATCCAAATAGTGTGCTTATAATTAGCAATTAGCTTGATTTCCCAACCCCCTCCCCCCCACCTAAACTCAATCCAAATAGTGTGCTTATAATTAGCAATTAGCTTGATTTCCCAACCCCCTCCCCCCCACCTAAACTCAATCCAAATAGTGTGCTTATAATTAGCAATTAGCTTGATTTCCCAACCCCCCCCCCCCCACCCTCGTAAAAATTTGCTAGAATGTTCTGTGGTGTTGATTTGTATAAAGCAAATATATGTTGCACTTTGCAAAATGCATGTGCACTCTCCAAGTGCATTTGTTCCAGTGCTTTAGTAAATGAGCAGAAGCTCTGCTGATTTCCATCATCAAATCATATGCAAGCCACAAAGTGTTTTCATTAATTGCCCTTGCATGTGACTGTGTACTCCTTGCAACATGACTGCCTTTTTACCTTACCTCATTTACTGTAAGCTGGGTAGCAACTGCACTTGCAGAGTGCGACAACTGCAGTCTTGTAGCCTTTTTAGTCCCTAAATCCCTGCGTGTCCTAAAAGTAATCTTTTTTAGGGATTTCACAACCCCCTAAAATGTAATCAATGTTCCATCAGAGGGGGTGAGCAATCTGATAAGTGTGCCTTTCCATATTAGTTCTTCCCGAAGATTTAAATTATTTAATGTTATACTGATGCTGGGGAATAATGTTTTTAATTGTATAATTTTCTTGCAATGTTATCTTCAAAATTAATGATTTTGGTTTTCTTGTTTGATTCCCCAGTTTCCTTCAACGCCACAGGAATGGCAGACTGTGGCATCCCATTTTGCCACCCGTTGGGACTTTCCCAATTGTGGAGGGGCTATAGATGGGAAACATGTCCACATCGTGCCACCACCCCATTCGGGGTCATACTATTTTAATTATAAGGGGTTCCACAGTATTGTTTTAATGGCGGTGGTGTCGGCACACTATGAATTTTTATATGTGGACGTGGGGAAGAATGGCCGGATGTCGGATGGAGGAGTATTTGCCCAGATGGAGTTCTGCCAGCGTCTCCAGAGTGGTGGCCTGGGATTGCCACCTGATGCGGATAACGTGGAAGGACTCCCCTTTGTCTTCATTGCCGATGAAGCCTTCACTCTGAGCAAGCACCTCATGAGGCCATTCCCCCAAAGAACCCTCACCCCGGAGAGGAGGGTTTTTAATTTCCGGCTGGCCAGAGCTAGAAGAGTGGTTGAGAATGCGTTTGAGATTCTGGCAAGCCGGTTCCACCTGTTTCAAACCTCTATTAATTTGGCGGAATACAAACTTAATTTTATCATTTTATCGTGCTGCATCCTGCACAACTTTTTACACCAACATTCTCCAAATTATATGGTAACAGTTGGGCCTGAGGCCGGACTTATCGATGACAACCTTACGGGCCTGGATACTGTCCGTACTGGCTTGGCCCCCCAAAGTGCCCGTCAAGTTAGACAGCAATATGTTAATTATTTTATGGGTAGGGGGGCCATTGCAATGGGCCAGGATATCTAAATATTTTAAATAAAAAAAATCTTGATGAAATCGTGAATTATATTTATTGCTTGCCTTTCTTTTGGGCTTTCTCCTAGGTTATGGTCGAGCAGTTGTAGTGCCAACTGTATTTTCCTTTTAAATGTCTAAATAAGCTCCATTGCCACTGTAAACAACTTTTTTAAAATTATAACCAAACTGATACTGAGCATTGAAATAACAAACCACACATTTATTTAATTCCTAAGCAGATGTTTTTATTAATCGTTGTTATGCATTCAGTTATGCATTTAGTATAAAATGTTCCTAGCCAAAAATATAATGATATCTTAATAATTTAGAAAAATATAATTATAGTTAAATATTTTTACATAATCAAAAATACAATTTTTTGGGCATTTTGATTTTAGCAAACATGCTTTTTTTTAATTTTTTTTTTTGTTTTTTAAAATCCTTTTTTGTTTTTGTTTTTTAAAACCAAAAATAATAAAGAGAAGGCCCAGAATGGGCTCAGCAAACCAGGAAATGAAGGACATGATCGATGTTTTGGGGTTTCAAAAAGGGCATTTAGATTCGACCCAAAACATCAATCATGTCCTTCATTTCCTGCTGCATACGATCCAGCCGATTACGCATTTCATCGATCTCCCCATTCCAGGCCATTATTTGACCAATTAGCCGTTGGGCACTGTCTGAGGTGAAATAGTCACTTCTTGTACCTAAAGTGGAATGAAACAAAAAAATGTGTTTAGAAATATGCACACATACATAGTTTACCTTACCATAAAGCTGGTGTCTCAGACACTGACCTGGTGGGGTGCCCATGTCGCATAATTCCTGAACATCCTCGGGGGTGGCGCTGTTGCTTGACTCAAGCACAACCAGATCACCTAAAATAGAGTAGAAAAATTACATAAAAGAAAAGGCAGCCATGCATAGATTACCGTAAGCTGGTGTGTCAGACACTCACCTGGTGGGGTGCCCATGTCGCCCACCTCTCCTTCCTCCACATCCTCAGTGGGGCTTGGGCTGATTTCCCAAGTATGTTCTTTTGCTGGGGGGGGACTGGGTTCCTCTTGTTGGCTGAGTGATTTTTCCCCTATGTGAAGCAAAAAATTAATATACTTAGCACACAGATATTTTAGTACATACTAATCTTCAAACATTTGTAGTGAAGTGGTGTACAAATTGTCTGTTTGTGTAGAGTTCCTAGTAGACTTCAAGATTTTAATTTCTAAAGACATATCAAGATGGATAGATATCTCGATATCTAGATATCAATATCAAAATATATCAAAAAATCTTTGGATCTCTCTCTCTCTATATATCTATAACTAAATCTAAATCTTCAATCTCAAACAAAATCTAAATCTAAAAATAGATATTAATTTAATTAAAAAAAAAAGAAAAAAATTCTATATTTATCTATATATCTACCTATATATCTATATGCATACATATATACATACATACATATGTATATATATACATATATATATATATATATATATATATATATATATATGTATATATATATATATATATGTATGTATATATATATATATATATATGTGTATATATATATATATGTGTGTGTATATATATATATATATATATGTATGTATATATATATATATATATATATATATATATATATATATATATATATATATATATATATATATATACATATATATATATATATATATATATATATATATATATATATGTCTATGTGTATATATATAGAGAGAGATATATATGTATATATTATATATAGATATGTAACGATGTTTATTAAAAGATCGTTTCAAACGATGCAAACAATCGTATAGGAATGAAAAGCACATGGAGCGGTATACGAGGTAATCAACACAAGATGAAAACACAGGTACTTACTTTTTTGCAGCACTTTACGGATCCGTCTGAACTGATCCGGCTCCCTGAGTTTCAGGTCAGACCATCTTTTTCTAATTTGATCCTTGGAGCGCTGTACCCCAAAATAAGCCTGTAAAGTGTCCACCACCTTCGCCATTATTTTGGCCTTGCGCAAATTTGGCCGGGCGTACGGCCCATACTTCCCATCATAGTCCTTTTTTTGAAGAATGGCCACCATCTCCACCATCTCTTCAAAGGACATATTGGAGGCCTTAAATCTAGGCCTCACAGATCTTGACGTTCCAGCCTCCGGGCTTTTTTCGCTACCTGAGGTAGTAAACATGTCATGTGTCTCCGCCATTATTCACCCCACTACGCGCCGTAACTAAAAATGGGCGGAGAACATGAGTTAAAATCGAACGTCAGGGGCGGGCGACGCAGGCGGAGTTTCACACATGCGTAGTGTATAAAGAGGGGCATTGCGCATGTGTCGTACGTACGTTCTGTGCGTAGAATTAAGGGGCGGAGAACATGAGTTAAAATTGAACGGCAGGGGCGGGCGACGCAGGCGGAGTTTCACACATGCGTAGTGTATAAAGAGGGGCCTTGTGCACGTGTCGTACATACGTTCTGTGCGTAGAGTCAAGGGCGGGTTATATGCGTAAACAAAAAGAACGTCAGGGGCGGGCCAAATAGGCGTAGTATTACGCATGTGCAGTGTATAAAGCGCTGTTACGTATTGTGTCGTACGTACGTTCTGTGCGTAGGTGATAGTGGACCGGGACGCTACTAAACGAAGGTAATTTAAAATTTATACTTTTGGTCAAGACTTTGTAGCAAGCGGCCTATATGGCTTGACAGATTGATGAGGCCTACATAGGGATAAGATGATGAGGGTTTAGCAGAAACCTAATAAGTGTTTTTTGTCTTGTGACTTTATCTTTTATACAGACATTATGAATCCCCTATTTAAGGATTTCCTTACTGCTTTTATTTCTAAATATAGAGAGATGAGGAATTTGTGGGAGGTGAAACACCCACAGTATTATGCAAAGCATGTGAGGAAGTCAACGCTGGAGAGACTTCTGTCCTTTGTCCAGGCGACCATCCCGGAAGCAACAATGGAGACATTGCTCAAGAAAATTGGGGTCTTGAGGAACATGTATAAGAGGGAACATAAGAAGATCCAGGAATCAATGAGATCAGGAGCATCAGCAGATGATGTTTATGTACCCAGGCTGTGGTACTACAATCAACTCCGTTTTCTTGATGACCAGACTGAAGCCAGGGCATCACTTTCAACCCTTCCCTCCACCCTTCCCTCCACCCTTCCCTCCACCCCAGCAGAGGCTGATGAGGAGCAAGTTGGGTCTTCCATCCTGGATGAACCGGATATGACCATCTGGAGTCAGGTAAATTATTTTAACAAATATTTACTGTACTAATATTAATGATGTTAACTGGATGTTATAATTGTCTAAAATGATTTTGCCCTCAAAATTGTGTATACATATAAATTGACAGTAGTGGCTAAATATGTTTGGCACCTGCTTGAAATAATTAGGGTGTCTGATTAGACTCTTTTATTAAAGAGATGTATTCACATTGAATTTGCTAGTCATGAGAAGCAAACTGTGTGTCATTGATGAACCCAAAAAAATATACTAAAACTATTGTCCTTTTTTTATACACAGGATGAGTCCATCCAGGAGGAATGTGGGGAAAGTGGCAGGCAGGAGGAGACCGGGCCCATGGACAGCCTGGAGGAGGCCGGATTCACCATCATCCTGGAGGAGGCTGGGCCCAGTGTCAGGCAGGAGGTGGCTGCTCCCAGTGAGGTGGCTGCTCCCAGTGAGGTGGCTGGGCCAAGTGAGGTGGCTGGGCCCAGTAGGAGCCTGACCGAATCCCAAGTGCCTCCCCTCCACCTTCCCAAAAAAAGGGCCAGGAAGGGGATGGTCACACAGGAGGCATCCCTGCGCCTCATGCAAGAGGCCACCCGTTTTTTAAAGAGCCCCCCCGAAGCGGAAGAGTCCTATGGCTGCTACTTAGCCAGCAGGCTGCTTCAAATGGATTGGGAGCAGCGCCTCATTTGTGAGCGACTATTTGGGGAAACAATCCAGAAGGGGCTGCAGGGCACGCTAACACAAAACACCCAACTACATGAGGCAGCCCCCCCTCCTCCTCCTCCTCCTCCTGCCACAACTGAAACACCAGAGCCACAGCCTCGAAAGAAGGCTACAGGGAAGGCTGCAGGGAAGGCTGCAGGGCAGCGTGGAGGAAAGGCTGCAGGGAAGAGAAGAAAGTGATGACTTGGGTTCAGTCTGGTCTGACAGAAGACGCAGGCTGTTGTAGTACCACAGTCTGGGGACATCTATATCATCTGCTGGTGCTGTTGATCTCTGGGATTCTTGGACCAGATTGTGCTCCCTCTTATATGGACTCCTCAAGATCCCCATTTTCTTGTACACATACTTTTTCCAGCGTTGACTTCCTCTTTATTTTATTTAGACCATAAATAAATGGATCTTTTTTGAGTTTAGGTTTTTTATTTTAAATCATAGATTTTAGACACAATGTTTTAAATTAACAAGGAACAACAATCTCATTGATTTTGCAAAAACACAACAAAAATAGATTAAAATAATGTTAATAATGTTCGAGTGGTAAGTATTTAAAAAAAAAAAGATACATAACCAAAAACGGTTCTTTGGGTTAACTTTATATAAAAAAAATAACAAATCACTATAAAAACAAAAATTATAAAGGGTTCTTTGTGGTAACTTTACAAACATTAAAAAAATTTTTAAAAATATATATAAAAATGGGTTCCCTGTGGTAACTTTACAAAAAAATTTATAGATAAACAGAAAAAAAGTTCCACAACAATCATAAAATAAATATCTGGATAAAAATTACAAGAAAAGATGACTCCACCAAAAAAAAAAAAAAGTTTAAAAAGTATTATTAGTATGGAAACATTGTTTTGAAAAAGCATACCATGTCATTTATGAGATCAAAGAGAAAAAGAATCCAGAAATCTGTTTGGGAGAACTCTGTTTGAATATGAACAGCAAAACATCTTCGTTCTTTATAGCATTCGTAAAGAAGACATTAAATGCGCTGCATTCAACGATCACAGATTTTGCAGCGTGAGGAATGTGCTACCTACAATATGAACACTAGTTTTACTAGACCGAGTGCTTCCGTTTAGTTTTTGCTTATGAGCATGCGTCGTTTTTTTGTCCGTCGGACTAGCATACAGACGAGCGGACTTCGGGGTCCGTCGTAGTTACGACGTAAAGATTTGAAGCATGTTTCAAATCTAAAGTCCGTCGGATTTGAGGCTAAAAAAGTCAGTTGAAAGTCCGGAGAAGCCCACACACGATCGGATTACCAGCCAGCTTTAGTCTGTCAGCGTCCGTTGGACTTTTGTAGACGAAAAGTCCGACCGTGTGTACGCGGCATAACAGCTATATGGGCCACTGATGTTTACCAAATCCTTTTCTAGTCATGGTCTAAAAGTTATATTATCTAATAACTGTTTCATGGGGATATTTTAGAGGCTGGCGAAGAGAGATGTAACCAGTTTCAACTTCATATTTTATATGAGCAATTGTAAAGCATCCAGTACCTTAAATCATAATGATATTTTTGTTGTTGTTTGATTTATGGGTCAGTTCTAGTAGTTAGAACCGACCCAAGTGGGGGTATATGTTGTATATGTTGTAATATGTTCACCGATTTATGCGGGACATTATATGTATGTGCACATACAGTCAATATTGACCAGGCCAGAATTCAATTGACTGGTTGATTTGTCCAACTGAATTTTAACATAGCAAGGGGACAGCTGAAGACCCTTTGATGTGTTAATCTTATGCAAGTCTATTTGAACATTTCAAAGGGTGTTCAGGTGGTATCTGTTAATCTTATCTAATTACACATATCTAAGGGGACTTGTTGATGTTGATATACGGGAGTGCAAATTGGGGTGGTTTATGACTGCAGCTGTTCACGGCTGGGGCGATTGTTGTCTATCTGAAAAACTAAAGTATATAAATCCAATCAAATCCAATCAAATTGCTAAGCCATTCAATATCTAGGGAATATAACACGGCATTCAGTCTATAGTTTAGGTTAGGCTTGTCTGTGTATGGCTGGGAACACACAGACCTAGGAACGTGGGTCTCTGAATTATATACAATTATAAAAATCGTATTTTTCTGTCATCTGTGGACTTTGGACTTTGTTCTGTGTTGGTAGTCAATAAAGTGCATCTCTCTGGAAGAATTGGGTTGCTGCGGAAGAGTACTTACTAATTAATTATCATACCAACGATACCACTATACCACACGTATTATTAAATCACTACACTGCCCCATCTTATGCAGTTCTCCCAGTCTACTATTCTCCCAAAGGAGGGTATATTCCGTAAGACCTCTATACTTCAATATTGATTTCACTGTATCCCATACTCTCATCATTAGGTTCAAAGTGGGAAGTCCCGAGGGAAAGGATCCTGCCTCCAAAGCTTCAGCTATTGAGTCATGTGTTTTGTAGGAGTTTTTTTTTTTTAAAAAAAAACATAATTTCCTAATATTAACCTGTTCCGGACCAACCGCCGCAGTTATACTGCGCAGGTTGGCCCGGCTGCGTGAAATCATGTAGCTGTATGTTGTGTGCGCGGCCGGCTGGGAGGGGCACGCACGCGCGCCACCCTGCTGGCCGCAACGATTGGATTCGATCAGGAACCAATCAATCCCCAGGCCCAGGCCAATGATTTCTGTTCTGGACCTGGTGATCGCTCCTGACAAATGATATCCTTCCCCTGTCTGTGTAACTGTAAACACTGACAGGGGAAGTGATGTCATCTCTCCTCGCGTCGGCCTTTTCCATTCCAGAACGAGAGGAGAGAGAATCTAACAGTGAGTTGCACAACACTACACTGACACTAGGTCATGTAGGCACACAATTCACCCCTCATCACTCCCCTAGTTAACCCCTTCACCACCTGTTACTGTGTCACCCAGTACAGCAATCAGATTTTTTTTGATTGCTGTACTAGTGTCATTAGTGACAAAAATCAGTGTTAGGATAATTAGTCTTAGGTCCAGATAGGTCTAGGGACCCCCCCCAACCCCCCCTTAAATGTTTAACCCCTTGATTACCCCCGTCACCTGTGATCACAGTATAAGTGTCACGGGTGATGCAGTTTAGCTAGTTATTTTTTTATAGCATCAGGGCACTCGCCGTATTTTACCCAATAAAGGTTTAACCTCCTGATCACTCAGCAGATGATCAAAGTTAGGTTTTAGCGTCAGATAGGGTCTGCGTCACCACAGGCAGTGTCAGATTAGTGCCAGTACCGCTAACACCCACGCATGCACCATACGCCTCCCTTAGTAGTATAGTCTCTGAACGGATCAATATCTGATCAGATCTATACTAGTGTCCCCAGCAGTTTAGGGTTCCCAAAAATGCAGCGTTAGCGGAATCAACCCAGATACCTGCTAGCACCTGTGTTTAGCCCCTGCCCCAGCCCAGCCGACCCAAGTGCAGTATCAATCGATCACTGTCACTTACAAAACACAAAACACATAACTGCAGCGTTCGCAGAGTCAGGCCTGATCCCTGTGAATGCTAACAGTTTTTTTGGTAGCATTTGAATCAGTCGCTAACAGTCAGGAGCATTTTTACCTGTGAGTCTCACTACTGTACCAGTAAATTTAAAGCCCAAAATGGCAAATTGAAGGTACAGTAGTGAAGAGGCCTACACGTTTCTGAGCATGACAGATAGTGAAGAGGAAGTCACTCATCTCTCAGATTCAGGCTCAGATTATGATCCTGTAGACGACAGCGGCACCCTGACAGATAGCTTTGATGACGGAGTTGTAGTCCCTGCCAAGGTCAGGCATACTAGACCCCGATCTTCTTCTGCTGTCGTTGAGGTGCAAGAACCACAGGGCTCTCGTATGGAGCAGAGAGCCAGTACTAGCGCCGCTATTCCTTCTGGTGAACTGGCAAGCACCAGCGGCCTAGTACATTCTGGTCGTACATCCAGCACTGCAGTAACACTGGGTGACGTGGCAAGTCCCATAAGTGCAGTTCAAGCTGGCGAGGTGGCAAGCACGAGTAGTGTCCCACTGCCCCAAGAAGAAGACAAACACAGGCCCGTTGTGCCCATAGTGCCCTTCCTGCTGCATTCGCCAATCCGAATTTCCCATTTTGAGAGACCCTAATCTGCAACGTTCAGTTTAAAGTTTTTTTACCGTTTTTATAAAAGTGAAAAAAGTGAAAAAAATTAAAAATAAAAAAATACACAAAAAAATAAAAAAGCTAAAAATAGTTGTGGTTGTATTTTTCTTCTCTCTCTCTATTGTTCTCTCTCTTATGTTTGCTCTCTACTTTCCGCTCTACTGTTCGCTCACTATTGTTCTATATCTATCTCTCTCTCTGTTTTATTTTTACTATGTTTTATTGTATTTGCTTTGCAGGTATGGTATGTTATACTGTAATGTTTGTTTAATTGTTAACCATCATTTGCTTAGCAGGTACGCCATTCAGCTGCAGCACGGGTTTATTTATCTTGACAGCAACAGCGTTTGCTCCAACGATACATAAAGCTGTGACTCCAGCGCTGTCGGAGGTGATTTCACCACCACAGTTAAAAAAAAGAGCATATATGCCGAAGCATGGGGGGCAGCAGGGGTGGAGGAGCGATTTGCTTCTAACTTTTGGGGCAGATGCCCCCATGCTTCTGCATATATTTTTAAGGCCATTCTGCTGCAGCACTGATTTATTCATCTTGACAGCAACAGCGTTTGCTCCCATGATACGTAAATCCAGCGCTGTAGGAGGTGATTTCACCACCACAGTTAAAAACAAAATGGTGCATGTATGCTCTTCATTAAAAGTGGGTGGATGAAGGGCGGTATTCTAATGGTGGGCATACCCACCGATCAATCCCTTTTTTTTTTGTTCAGCCTACAGGCTGCATGAAAAAAGAACATTACAATGTATGCCCAACAAGGAACAGCAATGTACTGTTGCTGGACTTTGAGTGGTTATACCAGAATGATCATCTTGGTATCATTCTTTTCAGCCAGCAGTCGGCTTTCATATAAAAGCAATCCTAGTGGCTAATTAGCCTCTAGACTGCTTTTATAAACAGTGGGAGGGAATCCCTCCCACCGTCTTCCATGGTTTTCTTGGGCTCTCCTGTCCCAACAGGGAACCCGAGAATGCAGCCGGTGATTCAGCCAGCTGACCATAGAGCTGATCAGAGACCAGAATGACTCCAATCATCTCTATGGCCTAAGAAACCGGAAGCTACGAGCATTTCATGACTTAGGTTTCGCCGAATATAAACAGCGCTATTGGGAAATTGGCAAAGCATTTTATCACACTGATCTGAGGGCAGAGGAGAGACCCCCTAATAGACCCCCTAATAGACCCCAATTTTTTCAAAAAAGAGTACCTGTCACTACCTATTGCTGTCATAGGGGATATTTACATTCCCTGAGATAACAATAAAAATGATAAAAAAAATGAAAGGAACAGTTTAAAAATATAAAAAAGCAAAAAAAAAAATTTAAAAAAAAGTACCCCTGTGCGCAAGCGTCGGTCTGGTGTCATATGTAAACAGCAATTGCACCAGTAATTTTAGCAGTAGACCTCCTCTGTAGATCTAAAATGGTAACCTGTAAAGACGTTTAAAGGCTTTTAAAAATGTATGTAGTTTGTCCCTGCTGCACGTTTGTGCGCAATTTTAAAGCATGTCGTGTTTGGTATCCACAAGTTTCGGGAAAAGTACATTTTTTTTTTTTTTTTTTTGCACAAAGTTGTCACTAAATTATATATTGTTCAAACATGGTATGGTTATATGTGGAATTACACCCCAAAATGCATTCTGCTGCTTCTCCTGAGTACGGGGATACCACATATGTGGAACATTTTGTCAGTCTAACCTTATGTGTGAGACTTTTTTGGAGCCTAGCCACGTACAGGACCCTGAAAACCAATCACCGCCTTCAGGATTTCGAAGGGTGTACATTTTTTATTTTACTCCTCACTACTAATCACAGTTTTGAAGGCCATAAAATGCCAAGATAGCACAACCCCCCCCATGACCCCATTTTGGAAAGTAGACACCCTACTACTTTCCAAAATGGGGTCATTGGGGGGGGTTGTGCTAACTGGGCGTTTCATGGCCTCCGTAACTGTGATAGGCAGTGAGGAGTGAAATCAAAAATGTACGCCCTTAGAAAGCCTGAAGGCGGTGATTCGTTTTTCGGGTTGCTGTATGCGCTGTATGGTTAGACTGACAAAATGTTCCACACATGTGGTATCCCTGTACTCAGGAGAAGCAGCAGAATGCATTTTGGGGTGTAATTCCACATATAACCATACCATGTTTGAACAATATATAATTTAGTGACAACGTTGTGTAAAAAAAAAAAAAAAAAAAGAAATTTTAATTTTCCCCAAACTTGTGGCAAAATATAAAATATTCCATGGACTCAACATGCCTCTCAGCAAATAGCTTGAAGTGTTTTCTTTCCAAAATGGTGTCATTTGGGGGGGTTTTGTGCTAGTGAGGAAGTGAAATCACCATTTTACGCCCTTAGAAAGCCTGAAGGCGGTGATTAGTTTTCGGGGTCCTGTACGCGGCTAGGCTCCCAAAAAGTCTCACACATGTGGTATCCACGTACTCAGGAGAAGCAGCAGAATGTATTTTGGGGTGTAATTGCACATATAATTCCATGCCATGTGTGAGCAATATATCATTTAGTGACAACTTTGTGTAATTGTTTTTTTTTGTCATTTTTTAATCACAAAAAAATAAAATATTCAATGGGCTCAACATGCCTCTCAGCAATTTCCTTGGGGTGCCTACTTTCCAAAATGTGGTCATTTTTTGGGGGGGGGGGGGGGGTTTGAACTGTTCTGGCATTTTATGGCCTTCAAAACTGTGATAGGTAGTGAGGAGTGAAATCAAAAATTTACGCCCTTAGAAATCCTGAAGGCTTGGATTTCAGGGCCCCGTACGTGGCTAGGCTCCCAAAAAGTCCCACACATGTGGTATCCCAATACGCACCTCAAGAAATGAGATAGGCAGTCATAAACGAAAAGCTGCGTAAATTCCAGAAAATGTACCCTAGTTTGTAGATGCTATAACTTTTGCACAAACCAATAAATATACGCTTATTGACATTTTTTTACCAAAGACATGTGACATGTGTGCTGAATACATTTTGGCCTAAATGTTTGACTAAAACTGAGTTTATTAAATTTTTTTATAACAAAAAGTAGAAAATATCATTTTTTTTCAAAATTTTCAATCGTTTTACGTTTATATCGCAAAAAATAAAAATCGCAGAGGCAATCAAATACCATCAAAACAAAGCTCTATTTGTGGGAAAAAAAGGACACAAATTTCGTTTGGGTACAACATTGCATGACCGCGCAATTACCAGTTAAAGCAGCACAGTGCCAAATTGTAAAAAGTCCTCCGGTCATTGAGCTGCCAAATTCTCCGGGGCTGAAGTGGTTGATAATAATAATATACATTTAGATTATCAAGTAAGTGCCAACTCCATAATTTTTTTTGGATGTCACTATCCAAAAAATTGGTTCGTCATTAGAAAAGAAGGTTCACTTTAAACCAACAGACTGTAATGGTTATCTCTTGGTTAAAAGTGGCCATCATCCGATATGGATAAAAAGCATACCGAAAGGACAAATTATGTGTGTTAAACGTAATTGTAGCAAGGATCATGACTATTATACACAATTAAATGTATTGAAAGAAAAATGTACACAAAAAGGATATGACCCTATATTTCTAGATAATATTATAAGTGAGGTAGCTAATACTTCTAGATTTCAGGTGTCCACAGCTAACAATAATTCAACAGCACCTAATCAGCACCAATGGGGTTTTATATCAGATTTCCATCATCAATATCATGACATAGAGGCCATATTTAAAAAGCTTTGGCACATATTATTCATGGATAGGGATTTGGGTCCGGTTCTCCCTGCTAACCCCAAATTCATCTATAGAAAGGCCACCAATGTCAGTGATAGGGTAGTTAAGAAGATACTAGATCCACCTGGACAACAAAAAATACAAAAACTTAAATTTTGATAAGAAAGGATTTTATCCATGTAGAAAGTGTATATGCTGTAGGACTGTCCAAATTAGGAATAGGGGTTGTACTTCATTTAAATCTAAGGTTGCTGGAGATGATTTTACTATTGATGAGTTTATCACCTGCAACACAAGGCATGTTGTATATTTGTTGTGGTGCCCATGTGGGTTTACTATGTGGGGCGCACTAAAAGATTATTGAGGATACGCATCTCAGAACGCATGACTAACATCAGGAATGGTTTTACAAAACATAGTGTGTCCCTTCACTTTAAAAATGTACATACAGTAATAGAGACCTGTCATTGTTGCAATTTTGCGGCATTGATAGAGTTTTCCCTAATTGGAGGGGGTCAAATCTAGTGAGGGACTTATCTAAAAGAGAAACAAAATGGATATTCCAATTAAATAAGTTAATTCCTAATGGGTTAAATATTGAACTCGACCTAAATTGTTTTATCAGTAATTTAGGTTTTGGTATAACTTATTTTTCTTCCAGCCCTCTTGTTTATTAATTAGTATTTATAATTCTACTTTATATAGTCATTTATGTATTTCAGGCAGACATCGGTGTGATTTCTCCCAGTCTTAGTCTCGAATAGTGACTGTGTCTATCAGGTAACACAGTTTCCGGTTTATAATTATTTAGCCACGTTGTCACGATTACCTGTGCTCAGAGGCAATATGGTTCATGCGGCTGTGCTATTTAGGTTACTACAGTACCCAGGATTGACCTAGAGAGGGCGTGTAGGTAATAATCATCTGCACGCCTTTTGGTATATTAGCAATGTTGCCGTGCCATACAGCCAATCCCAGGACGGAGTCAAGATCACGAAACGCGCTGAGGCATGGCTGTATGGCAACTAGTAGGAAGATTTGGTCACAACGAGAGATGCTTGGATTGTATCTGCAGTGTGGTGAGATATCGCTGGCTGAATTACTCTGTTTAGAGATCGATACAGCGCTCTGGTTTTCATACCCTCTATGCTTGTTTATATATGTACCTCCTTCCTGGATGGCTTCGCTCCAATGTAAAAATGCATATAAAAGCAAAGGAGAAGGCCTTCAAAAATTACAAGGCTGAGGAATCATCATCAGCTTTCAGACTTTACATTTGACACAGTTCCTCATAAATGTTTACTGTACAAAGTAAGGTCCGTTGGCATGGACCATAGGGATTGAAAACTGGCTACAAGGGTGAGTTCAGAGCGTAGTGATATATGGGGAGTACTCGAATGGTCAGGGGTGGACAGTGGAGTCCCCCAGGGTTCTGTGCTGGAAACAATCCTATTTAATTTGTTCATAAACGACCTGGAGGATGGGATAAACAGTTCAATCTCTGTGTTTGCAGACAATACTAAGCTAAGCAGGGCAATAACTTCTCCGCAGGATGTGGAAACCTTGCAAGAAGATTTGAACAAATAAATGGGGTGGGCAACTACATGGCAAATGAGGTTTAATGTGGAAAAATGTAAAATAATGCATTTGGCAAAAATATGAATGCAATCTACTCACTGGGGGAGAACCTCTGGGGGAATCTAGGATGGAATAGGACCTGGGGGTCCTAGTAGATGACAGGCACAGCAATGGCATGCAATGCCAAGCTGCGGCTAACAAAGCTAACAAAGCAAACAGAATATTGGCATGCATTAAAAAGGGGATTAACTCAAGATATAAAGCGATAATTCCCAGTTCTCAGGAAGGATGTACTGGAAATGGAGCGAGTACAACAAAAAGAAGAGAAGGGCAACAAAGCTAATAAAGGGACTGGAGGATTTTAGTTATGAAGAAAGGTTACGAGCACTGAACTTATTCTCTCTGGAGAAGAGACGCTTGAGAGGGGATATGATTTCAATTTACAAATACCACACTGGTGACCCCACAATAGGCATAAGACTTTTCCTCAGAAGGGAGTTTAACTACTTCCCACCTGGCCACTGTACATAAATGGCCGGGTGGGCGCTCTCTCCTTCTGAGTGGACGTTCAGGAACATCCCTCAGAAGGAGCAGGATCGCGCCCACGCAGCGGCGTGATCCCAATGCGCTTGTGTCACCCAGACACGGCACATTCCCGATCGGCAGGAGGACTGTGTGATTGGCCCTCCTGATCACATGACGGCTGTGTCCAATCACAGCCGTCATGTGATGTAAATACAGAGCCGGTTGCTAGGCAACCTCACTTCCTCACAGAAGTTGTCAGTGAGGAGAGGAGAGCGGATCGCTGCAGTCGGCTGGTGATCAGTGAGTATGAGCTGTTTTTTACAGCTTTTTACTCACTGATCACCAGTCTAGTGTCCCCACAGTGTAAACACACAAAGTTAACACACATGTCCTCAAAAGACATGTCCCCAAAACACATGTCCCCACATAGTAAAAACACCTGTCCCAATGATTATCTGCACACCTATGTCCGTGATCAGCTGCGCACATCTGTACATGATCATTTGCGTACATCTGTCTGTGATCACACAAACCAATTATTATACACTTAACAGGATTTTTTTTTACCAAAAACATGTAGCAAAATACATTTTGGCTTAAATTTATGACAAAATTCGATTTTATTGGATTTCTTTTAAAATAGAAAGAAGAAAATATTGGGTTTTTTTTCAAAATTTCCGCTCTTTTTCCGCTTATATCGCAAAAAATAAAAAACGGAGTTGTGAAGAAAAACCACCAAAAGAAAGCTCTATTTGTGTGAACAAAATGATAAAATTTCATTTGGGTACAGCATTGCATGACCGCGCAATTGTCACTGAAAGTGCGAGAGCGCTGAAAGCTGAAAATTGTGTCTTATTAACCACATTATTAACCCAGTATTGATGTGGTTAATAAGACACGTGGCCACTCATTAAAATTAGAAGAAATGAGACTTAACCTTAAACTGCGTAGAGGGTTCTTTACTGTAAGAGCAGCAAGGATGTGGAATTCCCTTCCACAGGTGGTGGTTTCAGTGTGGAGCATCGATAGTTTCAAAAAACTTTTAGATATAAGCACCTGAACGACCACAACATACAGGGATATACAATGTAATACTGACATATAATCACACACATAGGTTGGACTTGATACACTTCTCTTTTTTCAACCTTGCCTAACTATGTAACTATGTAACTATGCAAGTGCAACGTATAAAGGTTTTTATTCAATAAATACATCAGTGTGTTTTGAAGTTATCACACTAGTGGAGCTTTTTCGTTTTATCTTCCCCCATGTGATTGCACATACCCGTCCATACTGAGTGGAGAGGATCTGTTCGTGTTCTATTTTATATAGTCATTTATTTATTTCAGGCAGACTACGGTGTTATTTCTCCCTGTCTTAGTCTTGAATAGTGACTGCGTCTGTAAGGTGACCAAACGCGCTGGGCGTGGCTGTACGGCAACTAGTAGGAAGATTTGGTCACAACGAGAGATGCTTGGATTGTATCTGCAGTGTGCTGAGATATCGCAGGCTGAATTACTCTGTTTAGAGATCGATACAGCACTCTGGTTTTCATACCTCATATGCTTGTTTATATATGTACCTTGTAAGTGCAATATATGAAGGTTTTTATTCAATAAATACATTAGTGTGTTTTGACGTTATCACACTAGTGGAGCTTTCTTGTTTTATCTTCTCCCATGTGATTGCACATACTCATCCATACTGAGTGGAGAGGATCTGTTTGTGGATTTAACCCTTTATGGGTAACTGCATTGCTACCTAACACGCGAGTTAGTTGAGTGAGTTCTTTTTGACACGCATGGTGTGGTTTGAAGACTTTATCACCCTTTGGACGGGGACTTATACGATTTTGGACATTTTCTTTATTATCATTATTTATGGACTTATATTCACTGAATTTCCATTTACTCAATGTTCTGTGTCAGCATATTTATGTGTAGTTTGTTTTAGTGCTGCTGTTCACTCAAGTATTTTTTGGGTGAATTTTATGCATATGACAACCTGCCATGCAGTCCCCTGGCAACAACACCTGAAAGACCCACATAATAAAAAAAGGCAGACTTCTCTTTGCTCCTCCTCTGTGATCTCAACTCCTACTATACCTCCAGTCCTCTCAAAAATCTGCACTGAGAGGAATGAAGGTATAGCAATAGGTGTCACAAGTACTTGCAGCCAATCTGCTAGCAGTACATCACCTTTTGATATCAGCAGGCAAATTTCGCTACCCCAGTTGCTGAACCATAAAAAAAAATACTGTCACAGCCATCCACATACTCAGCGTCTAAATGCTAGCTTGGCCAAATTGCTATCACTGCAACTACTGCCTTTTCAGCTGGTAGACTCTGCCCCCTTTCGTGAATATGTGGAATATGCTGTACCACAGTGGCAGGTTCCAAAATATATATTTTTTCACATAAGGCCATTCCAGCTCTCTACCGTGATGTGCATGGCAATGTTTTGGCCTCGTTCGACAGGTTGGTCAGCATCAAGGTCATATTACATCCCTGATCCACCAGGCATGGTCAGGGACGTTACCTTTCCTTCACGGCATACTGGGTAACTCTGCTGGCAGCTGGAAGGGATGCAGGACAGGGTTCAGTGTTGGAGCTTGTTCCGCCACCACGCCTCCAAAAAGCTGATGGTGATTCTGCCAAATCTATCTGCTCCACCCCCTCCTCTTCTTCTTTCTCTATGGCCTCTTCTGCAGAATTGTCCTCTGAACCAGTAGTGCTCCCTAAGCGTTCAAGGGGCTATGCAAGCAGTCAGGCTAAAAGATGCCATGCAGTGCTTCAGTTGGTCTGTCTAGGGGACAGGAGCCACACTGGGGCAGAGATTCTGTCAGCTCAGCGGGGACAGGCTCAGAGGTGGTTGACACCACGGCAGCTTGAGCCAGGAATGGTTGTATGCGACAATGGCACCAACCTTCTCTCCGCCCTCCGACAGGGACACTTGACCCAAGTTGCATGTTTTGCACACAACCTGAATTTGATGGTTCAGCATTTCTTTACCAGGTACCCAGGCTTACAGGAACTTCTGAGGCAGGCCAGAAAAGTCTGTGGCCATTTCTGGCAGTCATACAATGCCAGTGCACGACTGGCTGACATTCAATAGGAATTCAACCTGCCCACCAACCGCCTCATTTGTGACATGCCCACCAGGTGGAACTCAACATTGGCAATGCTGCAGCGGCTGCACACACAGCAGAGGGCCATAAACGAGTACCTGTGCGAGTATGGCACCAGGACAGGCTCAGGGGATTTTGGCTTCTTTTCACCACGCCAGTGGCTACTGATTAAGGATGCATGCACTGTCCTGTCACCATTTGAGGAGACCACAAGGATGGTGATCAGCAACAATGCATACATCAGTGACACTGTCCCTCTAGTCTTTCTGCTGGAGCACATGTAGTTACATAGTTACATAGTTACATAGTAGGTGAGGTTGAAAAAAGACACAAGTCCATCAAGTCCAACCTATGTGTGTGATTATATGCCAGTATTACATTGTAACACAGTATTACATTGACAATACGCTTTGTGGAATCATGGACAGGACACTTGAGGCAGAACAGGAGGACTTTGTTCGGTCAGAGCAAGAGCGGTGGAGAAGGTGACCGGCTGACCGATGCCTTTAAACAATTTTTCAGTCCTCAGTGCCAAGGGATGATAAGTTCAAGCAACCATCGCCAGCGTCTGCATTATATGGTGCAAGAATATCTAGGGGCAAGAGCATATAAAAGGTTCCTTTTATATAATAATTAGGGATGGAAGCACATAGTTTTTATCTAGTTAGGTCTGATGACTTCTAACCAATATTATGCAATTTCTACTCCAACCTTTTGCATCGACATTCCCCCATTCTTTATAGGGTTTTTACCCATGGAATGGGGCAATTATTCCCCATTCCTTGTTATCTAGTCATCTTTAATATTTGATCAGTGTAACACACAATCTATTATAAGAACTTTTGATCCCATCGCTTCCGGGAGCTTCCGGGAGCTGCAACGCATGCCAAGGGATCTCCTCTTCCCCCTTTCTGGGGTGAGTGGACACCCCCGTGCCACACGTCAAAGTCACGCCATCTGTGCTGGACATGCGATGACGCGGTCTGTGTCGCCGGTGCACCAGCACGTTTTTGTCTACCTGGAAGGCGATTGGAGGGCTCTATTTGGCGCAAATCTTGGATGGCTCGTCCGTCCAATTGTTGGCGGCTCCTTCCCCCAGCGCACACCTGCATGATGTTTTTTTTTTTTTTGAAAATTATTTTTATTGCATATTTTATAAACAAACAAAACATACACAACTTACGTGCCTACAGTACCCATGAGTCAATGTAATGATATAATACAATTCTGAAAACGTGGTTATAGTTGCAGAAGATACAACAATAGCGCGGTACACTTCCTTCTACCCCAACGTGGCCTTAGAAAATGCCCTAATAACCTCAAAACGTTGAATATTAGCGATACCCCATTCTACTTCCCAACTCTAGGTGTTCATCAGTATCTCAAGAAGTCAGCAGTGCACAACCCCTGTCCATTAGGCCGTTTCAGGTTCAGCCAACCATGTATGCCAGACTCTATCGTACTTTAGTTGGCAGCCTCTATTTATGTATGTATCTTTATACAAAGGGAGGCTGTTATTCACCAAACGTTTCCTTTGTGCTAATGAGGGGGGAGTGTGTTTCTTCCACTGCATTGCAATGTTCTTCCGGGCGTAGAAGAGTAGCAAGCCAATCATTGTGCGTTTAACTATGGTCGGTATAACGGTTTCCAGTAGTCCTAGAAGGCATATCTCCATTACCAGTGGTAGTGTGACTGATGTGATCCTATTAATCAAATCAAGTACCTCCCCCCAATACTGCTGGACTTTAGGGCAATGCCAGAATATATGGGAGAAATCTCCTGGCGAGGCGCCACATCTCCAGCATTCCAAGGGATGTTAAGGGTCCATCTTATGAAGTCTGTATGAATTTTGAGTCTGTTTTGAATTGCACCAATCTGTCCTGAATAGAAACTAACAAACTAAAAGGGAAGTCCCATACATCATCCCAGTCGTCACCGTCCAGTGTGGGAATGTCATGCTGCCAGTGGGTCCAAAGTTTGTCAAGAGGCGGGAGAGACACAAAGATCAAGTGTGCGTACAAATGTGAGGTGGGCTTCTCAGCACAGCCAAATCTGAGTGTTCTCTCCAGCTCCAACTGGGCCATGACACAGGAGGAGTGCGGGAATTGTGCAGCAAAAGCATGAGACACTTGAAGGTAGCAAAAGTGATAGTGTTCAGGTATATCATAAAGGGAGGAGAGATGTGATAGGGGGAATAGGGAATTCTGTGATACTATATAGGACATGAGTTTTACACCGTATTTAGTCCATGCATAAGGTTCTAAAAGTTTGTAGATGTGTGGTAGGCTAGGGTTCAGCCAGATTGGGGCATTTGGGGAAACCTCAGACTGTTTGCATTTTCCTATAGCTAGTCCTGCTCGCCAAGTCTGTAGGGTGGTAAGCATGGAGGGGGTCGGGGGTAGGGGGCACGAGGACCCCTATAAATTAGAAATTGGAAGGCTTCCAGCGAACCAACCACCGCAGCCTCCAGTACAGTGGACGAGTTTGTTTTATCTGGGTGTAGCCACCAGACCGCAGTCACCAACTGAGCTGCTAGGAAATATTTGTAGCAGTCCGGAAATGCCATTCCATCCTGCGTTTTCGGCCTCCTTAAGGTCAACAGTCGGTACTTAGGTGGCGAGGGACCCCATAAAAAGGAAGAAAAAATTTGGTTCAGCTTTTTAAAGAATGATTTGGCACCCATTGTGGGGAATGACGGGAAGAGGTAAGTGAGTTTGGGAATGAGTTTCATTTTGAGGAGGTTGACTCATCCCCACATAGACAAGGGCAAGTTTCTACATGATTTAAGTTTTGTCTGGGCCTCCAGAAGTACTGGGGTGAGGTTTAATGAAATCAAATCTGAAGCTTGGGAGGAGACATGAACCCCCAAATATTTAAAGGAATCCACCCACCTGAGGGGGTTATCGGGGGGGATGTAGCCTTAGCTTCCTGATCTATGGGAAATAGGAGGGATTTGGACCAATTAACCCTGAGTCCTGTAACCGCAGCAAAAGTATCTAACACAGTCAGAGCTCCCTGCAACGACGGACTGGCGTCATTAAGGAAAAGCAACATATCATCCGCGTATAAGGCTACCCTCTCCTCCAGCAATCCAACACGAAGACTTTTAATGTGTGGTGAAGAGCGCAGTGCTTCCGCCGCCGGTTCAATCGCTAGAGCGAATAATGCCAGAGAAAGAGGGCAGCCCTGCCTAGTCCCTCTAAAGAGCCTAAAGGGGACCGACAGCCCGCCGCCCAGGTGCACCGAGGAGGTGGGACACTTGTAGATCACCTGAAGCCATTTGATAAACAGCAGAGGGAATCCCATTCTACGCATCGTTTCCCATTGGAATAGTCACTCAACCGTATCTAAAGCCTTTTCTATATCAAGTGAGGCTACCACCCGTGATCCCCTGTTGAGGTGTTGAGTGTGTATGTTGGTGAACAACCTTCGAAGATTTACATCCGTGGATCTACGGGGCATGAAACCAGTTTGGCCTGGATCTATCACTGAGGGCAACAGGGGGTATAACCGAAGGGCCGGGAGTTTAGTTAAGATTTTGAGATCGTTATTCAGTAACGCAATGTACGGGTAGGAGGCACAGGAAGCGGGGTCTTTGGCGGGCTTATTTTTTAGTGTCAAGTGTGTATGATACATGGATTCTGGCAGTCTTCCGTCCGCTAGACAGGTGGTGTATAATTGGGCCAATAGGGGTGCCAATAAGTTCCCATGTGTCTTGTAAAAGTCAATCGGGAGACCATCTGGCACTGGCGCCTTACCTGAGGGAAAGGACTGAATGACTTTTTGGACTTCTAGGGCCGTAAACAGTTGAACTAAAGTCTCTCGCTCCTGGTCTGAGAGCCAGCCCAGTGCCAACGGGTCCAACAGGTCACGTAATGTCTCAGGCTGGAAATCAGAGGGTAAAGCGGAGGTATATAGAGTCTCATAGAAAGTATTGAATGTTTGCAGAATGTCCAAAGGGGAGGTAACTGTCCCCCCTCCCAGGGATCTGCAGGGTGGAAACAAGAGTGAGCGGTTGGTCATACTGTGCCATCATGGCCAAAAGACAGCCATTCCTATCACCCTGTTCAAAAGTCCTCTGTTTACCTTTGTAAATTTCTAGTTGTGTGACCTCGGTCAGGTGTAATTGTAGTTTTCTCTGAGCTGCCATCAGCTGATCAAAGTGAGCGGGGGTGGGGTCAGTGCTGTAAGTAGCGGCATGGTCCGTCACCGACTGCTGCAGTGATTGAGTCTCAATCTTCTGCTGTTTCTTTATATTAGCGATAGAGGAAATATATTGCCCCCTAGTGTATGCCTTAAATGCATCCCAAGTAATGTCGGGAGAGGAGGACCCATTAGCACACAAACATTCAGCAAAACAGTAACAAAAAAGAAAAGAAAAAGAGAAAAACAAAACTAAAACTAGAATTGAACCACCCAGGCACGAGGTGCCTATCCTACTATATCCCATCCCTCCCTCAAAACAGGAGGGAGGGTCTGGGAATAGTTTTTACCCTAAACCAAAACCTTGAGATTTCAGGTTTGGGGCACTGTGCTCTTGGTGCCAGTCCAATCACCCTGCAGCTTGACAATGCCGCTCACTGTCCTGATGGCATGATAGGAGATAGTGAGTGTTCAAAGGTGAACACAGCGGCAGATGTCCTGAGATCTGGGAAGCAGGAGAGTGAGTGACATGGGACAGAGGCCACCAAAAGGGAAGGGGGGGCAGTAGTCCAAGACTGCAGCACTGTCTTCCTGCTAGAGTGGTGAGTGTCTACTACAGAGAGCTGTGAAATCCAGCTCCAGGTAATGTGCCTGTCATACTCCACAGAAGGAAAAAAGAATGACAGAGTGTGAGGGGCCAGCGCATAACTATTCTTTGTCCCGGATCAGAGCCCCTGGGGAAAAAAATCAGCATCTGGACAGCATGACATCCAAAAATGCAGTTAGCAGTAATAAAGGAAAAATAAAGTACCCAGGGAAAATAACAGTATAAAGTGGGAACTTGGTTGCGGCAAGCTGCAATACTTGCTATGTGAGAAGGCCCTTTAGCGTCCATCCAGCCAGGAAATGGCCACCTCCAGATCCATGAAGAAGCGCGCCCGATCACCATCGATCACTCGGAGCTTGCTCGGGTACAGTAGACTAAACTTGAGGCCTTGTTCTGGGTTGGGGGGACTCTGTGCGCCCTCTCCACCACGAAAGTGGGCGGCATGGCGGGCAAACCCAGCAGTGAGATAAAGAAGGTCTCTGCAAACTCAGCAGACCTCGGTCCCTCCGCCTGACCTGGAAGGCCCAGGACACGGATGTTGTTTCCCCTAAGTCTATTTTCTGTGTCAATGGATTTCTCCTGCAGGGCCTTGACTTGTAGCTGTAATGCACGGTGGTCCCTGGAGTCAGACCTGGTAGTATCCTCCAGCTGGGAGACACGGTCTTCGGCTTCAGTAAGCCGGGACCTAAATTTGTCCATGTCATGCCTAATTAAGCTGACATCAGTAACCAAGTGGTCAATTTTGACCATAACAGAGTCTGTACCTGCTTTGATGGCTGCCAGGAGTTCAGCATGGGAAGCAGCATGAGAGGCAGCTGGGTCAGGGGCTGTCTGAGTGCTGGCTGACATCATGGTAGCAGGGAGCCTCATGGGTAAGATGGATGGAGCGGACCTGTTGGCAGTCGCATAGGAGGAACGGAGTTTACCCGGAGCCCGCGTGGCGCTGGATGTCTTTGGCCCCAGGGTGTCGGTATTAAGTAATATGGGGTATTTAAGCAAAGAAATAACTGCCAGGATAATATGCAGGACCGGGGCTTAGCCTCAACACGTCCTCTTCGGCTCACATCCCGGCCACCATGCCTGCGTGATGTTAGTGGGTGTGTAGCGGCCGTGTCCATTCATGGGAGGTTGATTCACTGTGGTGGTCCTACTTATGGCTCTCTATGGCTCACATTGCATCACTCTGGATTGGAAACTTTCTATGGTTTAGTCTCAGGTAATTTGTATACCCTTCATTCACCCATCACCTTTTATTGGATCCTTTTGGTAATTGTTTTCTATCTAATCTTTTTTGTTGATTTGGACGCCCCTTCAGCCTCAACACGTCCTCTTCGGCTCACATCCCGGCCACCACGCCTGCGTGATGTTAGTGGGCGTGTAGCGGCCATGTCCATTCATGGGAGGTTGATTCACTGTGGTGGTCCTACTTATGGCTCTCTATGGCTCACATTGCATCACTCTGGATTGGAAACTTTCTATGGTTTAGTCTCAGGTAATTTGTATACCCTTCATTCACCCATCACCTTGATTTGGACGCCCCTTCAGGGGCTCTGGTAGATAAATACAGTCTCTCTCTCTCTCTCTCTGTTATGGGATGCCCATTTGACTCCACCAAACTTCAGAGACAATTTCCTATATACAGTTTCCTCTTCACTTTCCTCCTGCACACACTTGCCAGCTTCTGCTGATTCACTCTTGTAGGATCTCACACACCCCCTGCCACATCAGTAACAGCCCATTACAGGCAGGAACTTGCAGTCCCTTAAGTGTAGCACAGATGTAGTGAAACAGCATGTAATTTTTTTCCTCCTGCTTTCTCTGTGGCCACTGATCCCAGCACCACCTCCTCAGGCCCTGCCAACCCACCAGCCCTCCTGGCTGCCTCTTTACACCAGTCCACCAACTGACTCTTCACCAGCCCACCTGGCTGAGTCTGAGGAGATCTCCCAGGGAAAGGACTGAAGACCTAAGCCCACCGCTGTCTTCAAGGGAGACTGGCTACATGTGGCAGTCTCCCCTCTTTCTTAGTCCCCAGCAGTGTTGAACTACTCACTCTGTCCTCTCTTGCTTCCTTTCCTTGAGGAAGATTTCCTCCTGTGTGTTTTGGCAGGATCCCCTCAGGGCCACTGACAGCCTCTTCAACACTGCATCTCCATCTTCCACCCGACTGCCCCAGATGGCATCGACCATGCCTATTTATGAGGTTATCTCAGTCCCCTGTCAGCCCACCACTGGAGATAGGTTGACGCCTCATAAATATGCATGGTAGCTCCTCCTAATCCCCGCCCTCTAATTCTAGAAGGTTATCCAACCTTCTAGACATCAGGAGTAGGCACCAGAGAACTACCATGATGAGTCATCCAGCTCTGAACTCCAATAAACCCTGACCCAATTAGGACTCACAGAGTTACAGTGTGAGTCAGAGTATGGTTTGCCTGCTCTAATTCTAGCACACATACGGGTGCTACACTTTGCAAACATCACACAGCATTCCCAAACTATGGGACTAAAGATGCCAGGATCACGCCATCGATGTTGGAGTTCTGCTTTTCCAAGACAGAGGGGCGAGGAAACATTGCAGCACAGGCACTCATTGCCGGGATGTGAGGTCTCAGAGGCACCAGAATTACTTTGATCACTCAGTCTCAAGTCTATCTTGATGTATTCATCACAACAGATAAAGAGTTCTATAGTGCTCAAGAAAGCCCAAACGTTGGGCCTTTTTTGGGATGTCCTGGATGGGTACAAAATTATTGAGGGAGAGCAAAATTTCGAGAATGAACTTCAGGGGGAACTGTAATGGAAATATGAGGCCTACAATGATTTTTACCATACAGATTACATTAATGATAGACATTATTAAAAATGTGACTTACAGTGAACTTTTGATATACAGTTTGGCTTAAAAAGTTTTAGAACACTGTCTGGACATTCTGTGAACAGCAGTAATATGGAAACAACATAAATCAGCTCTGGAATTTTATCTACAGGTAGTATCTGGAAAAGGTCTATTGTCCACTAGGCCACCTCGTCCAAATATGTAATCTAACTGTTATGTTAAATAGCCCTAAAGGCTATTTAAACCCCATTCATGAAATTTGAGCTGGGCAGATATATATGGAGTATTTTTTAATCTCTCTTCAAAGCTCTAAGTCCCGTGGCTTTCTCCTGCTCCGTTCTTCTATTATCAACATAATAACTTCTGACAAGTTCTCCGACAACTGTGATAAAACCAGGCAGAATTTTGTGTAAGGGTGGGTTAACAGAGAACTGGTCTATTCACAACACTGCCTATGTGGAGAGGGGGTGTGTGCCTTTCCTCCAATCAACTTTCTCACAGTGTATGGCAAGAAACCACACCCACAGGGGAATCAGGAAGAGAAAATTCTAACAGGATGTGCACTTTCTAATTAGTATATAAAGCTGAAGACAACAGATATACATGTAAAGCTTATGTAGGAGGATTTGTTTAATCTCTGTGTATCATCTGCGGCTGTTCACTTCACTGGGTATATGTAAGGGTTTACATCCACTTTAAGATTTGCTCTCATTTAGCCTAAGGTTTAGCCTAACTAAGAGTGCCCTTCATTGACTAATATATATATATATATATATATATATATATATATATATATATATATATATATATATATATATATATATATATATATATATATATATATATATATATATATATATATATATATATTATATTACTATATAATTATATATAATTATATATTGTAATAGTGAGAGTCCCTGTCTCTGGGAAAATGGGGTTAAAGTGGACACAGAGTCTGCATATCAGCGGACTGCAGAACTACAGAGCATAGCTTTGAAACTGAGAAAACTGCTTTGGCAGCTTTCTCCAGATTTTGCTATTTCTGGATGGGGCTCTGTAGTTTGGAGAGTCTTGGGTGGGACGGGATCTCCAACCCTGTGTCCGGGTCTTGTGGATAGCCAGCAGGTTGTGTGCCCAGGTGTAAACAGCCCATATAACGAGGGGCTGGTGAGAGCAGAAGGTGGTGGAAGGTGAAGTGTGAGCAGCTTGCTCCTGCTGTTGGAAGACATACCTGTGTCTGGAAAGCTGTCTGGCCTGCGGGAGACTGCAGCCCGTGTAAGGGGGATTCTTTGCCAAGGTAATGAGAAAGGCTGGCCAGCCTTGAGAGTCAAGGAAACTAAGAAAGCCAAGCAACTAAATACTGGGTATACAAATATTTTGTATCATAACACAGAGTGGTGCTGTGAAATACAAGTGGGATAGAAAGTGTGCCACGTCCTATGAATAATTATAGAAAAAGGGAAAAGGAGGGACTTTGGACTTTATAGGCACAGTAATACAAATCAGTAATTAATACAAAAAGTTTATTTGAAAAAAACATCTAAAAATACAATTCCATAAAAGCTATAATAGATCTATAAACAAATATACTGAAATGAGACCGTTGCTGTGCAGAACCATACAACCACAATACGGAACTTGGAAGATGAGGACGTCATTCCATAATAGTGAAGGTCCGAGGGTATGGCTATGCCACAGACAGACGGTAAGGATGTTGGAGTTTCAACATAGAAGTGGGCTCAACATGTTGCGCGTGTGATCAGGCTTCTTCAGGAGCATAGATTATTATGGCTGACAGACATAAAGAGTTTATATAAGTTTAAACTGGTTTAAACTGGTGAGTCTATTTTTGGCCAACCTTACTAACATCTTTCATTATTTTTTATCTTTTATATATCCAGTAGTAAATATAAAACCCTATATGTTTTCTTATAGGGAGTGTCTCTATAAGGGCGGTCATTGTACCACGCCATATACATTTACTCCATGTTACCAGCGTCCTACACCCTGTTTCTTGTCAGCTGCCTTGTCCTGGTTTTAAAATCTTTTTGCCTAAATTGCTAAATATAGTAAGTACTATTCCCCTCCAGCCTTACCTAAATGTTTGATCACACCTATATTCTAATTACTATGGTTTTAGTTACCTTTAGTATTAGATATATATTTATGAATATTTGTCCTATTTTTTCTTTAAAAAAATTTCTATATATTAACCAGGCTAATAATTATTTTATTTTTGTCATTATCTACATTGTTATGCACGCCCCCTGTCAGGGAAATGGCCGTAGGAGAACTGGCACCAACAGCAGGAGAAGGGCTCTAGGACCCAGCATCTTTACCAGCACTTATGGCAGGAGAAGGACTTTAGGACCCAGCATCTCTGGCAGGAGAAGGGCTCTAGGACCCAGTATCTCTACCAGCAGGTCACATGGGCCTATATAAGGAAGTCTGATAGTGTCTGCAGTTGCTGGTTTGTCAGTCTTCCTGTGTTCCTGAGCCTCTGTGCAAATTACTGTTTGGATTCCTGTTGTGACCCTGCTTGTTCCTGACCTGTCCAATCTGCTCTCTTGGTTTGACCCCCTGGCTTGCTTTACCGACTTGTCTTCTCCTGTACCTGATCCCGGCTTGTATAACGGACTTTGCTACAGTTACCTGTTCCTGCCTGCTTCCTGATACCAGACCTTTGGCTTGTCTCTGTTTCTGCAACCTGCCTCCTCCTCTTGTCTGGCTTTCACTTTCACTCTTGTTCCATGTGCACACCTTGCCAAGTATTACTGAGGATTCTTATAGTCTTTAGCCCAGCTGTTTCCTGTACTACCCGGTGTCCTTCAGGTGCCCATCAGCTCTTCTCTTCGGAATCCATCTGGCAACCTGTGCTTCTCTGGGCACTACACCCTCTGTACCCAACTTCAGGGGTGTACTGCACTCAGCCGCAAAGGGAGCCCTCTCGGCATTTCGGCCTCCAACCAGGTACGTGACAGTACAAACCAGCCATGACTGAGGCCGACGGAGGTGCTTCCCCACTCAAGATGATCACCACCCTTACGCAAGCCGTTCAGAAGCTCCAGGATGGCTACTTGCGGTTGGAGGATCGGCTGCAGCATTTGCCTGTTGCTCCAGCCTTGGTAGACTTTTCTTCCTCCTCTAACATGGCTCCAGTGTCCTTGCCTCCTCCTGAACCACTGGTACCTACACCCGAACAATTCTCCGGTGACCGGAAAAAGTTCAGGGCCTTCAAGAATGCCTGCCTACTGTACCTGGCCCTCCAACCTAGAACTTTTGCTTCTGAGTTTGTGAAAGTAGGATTTACCATTTCTTTATTATCTGAGGAACCCCAAGCCTGGGCTCATAACCTGCTGGAAAAAAAAAGACTCTGCTTTGAATACTATGGACACTTTCTTTGAGGCCATGACTGTTGTATGATGACCCCCAGCGTACGGCCTCCGCTGAATCTGCCTTAGTTGCCCTACGGCAAGGAAAAGAGAAGAAGAGAAGAAGAAAAGAAGAAGAGAAGAAGATGAAGAGAAGAGCGGGAGCCTCCCCCCATGCCATGGGTGCGGAGCGGCCCGAGAAGAAGAAGATAGAAGACGCCGCGGAGGAGATGCTGGATGAGAACGCCGGAGGAAGAACCAGAAGAACCAGAAGAAGAAGAAGAAGAAGATGAGGGAAGATAGAAGAAAGAAGAAAGAAGAAGCATTTAAATAAAGGAATTGTCAAAAACTGTCTCTTGTCATTTTTAACATTTTTGACAGTTTTTTAGTGAAATGGTAGGGTAAGTACCCCCTTACCATTTCACACAGGGGGGGGGCGGGATCTGGGGGTCCCCTTGTTAAAGGGGGATTCCAGATTCCGATAAGCCCCCCGCCCGCAGACCCCCACAACCACTGGCCAGGGTTGTGGGGATGAGGCCCTTGTCCTCATCAACATGGGGACAAGGTGTTTTGGGGGGCTACCCCAAAGCACCCTCCCAATGTTGAGGGCATGTGGCCTGGTACGGTTCAGGAGGGGGGCCACACTCTCGTCCCCCCCTCTTTTCCTGCCAGGTTGCGTGCTTGGATAAGGGTCTGGTATGGATCTTTGGGGGGACCCCACGCCGTTTTTTTTTTTTTTTTGGCGCGGGTTCCCCTTAAAATCCATACCAGACCTGAAGGGTCTGGTATGGAATTTAGGGGGACCCCCACGTCATTTTAAAAAAAAATTTTGGTCAGGGTTCCCCTTAATATCCATACCAGACCTGAAGGGCCTGGTATGGAATTTAGGGGGACCTCATACGTCATTTTTTTTTTTAAATTTTGGTTCGAGGTTCCCCTGTGGGGAATTACCTTGCCGTTTTTATCAATGAACTTCTATGTGTATTGTCGGACCGGCAATGCAATAGCCGCGAGTAGTTTTAAATGGCTTTTTTCCTGTAGAAATGTAATTTTGCTGTCAGACTGCTCTAAACACGGGAAACATGCGCCCCTTCACAGGCATACTATAGACACCCCCCAGCTACGAAATTTAAAGGGATATTACACTTTTATTGTTTGACTTTAAGCATTATTAAAATCACTGCTCCTGAAAAAACGGCCGTTTTTAAAACTTTTTTTGCATTGATCCATGTCCCCTGGGGCAGGACCTATGTCCCCAAACACTTTTTATGACAATAACTTGCATATAAGCCTTTAAAATTAGCACTTTTGATTTCTCCCATAGACTTTTAAAGGGTGTTCCGCGGCATTCGAATTTGCCGCGAACACCTCAAATTGTTCGCTGTTCGGCGAACTTGCGAACAGCCAATGTTCGAGTCGAACATGAGTTCGACTCGAACTCGAAGCTCATCCCTAGTTCCCACCAAGTTCCACATATCTCTAAGTCCCTGGATCCTGCCATTCTTACCTTGTTCTTCCCATCTCCTTACAAGTGGCAGAAAGGGAGATCCGGCTACAAGCAATCATTGATTCCGGGGCATTTAGTTGTTTTATGGACTTATCTCTGGCTAAAAAACTTGGTGTGCCCCTCTGTGAAAAAAAGCAAAGACTTGAGGTTCTTTTGGCCGATGGTTCCCAGCCCAGTTCTGAACTTGTCACCCAGGAAACCATGCCCATCTTCAATACTACAGATACCGGCCATCAAGAATTTGTCCGCTTTGACGTCCTATGTTCCCCCATGTTTCCCTTCATCCTGGGAATTCCATGGCTGCAGGCACATAACCCGCAAATCAACTGGGCCAAAAAGGAAATCTCTCTTTCTTCGGCATATTACCTGCAGCATTGCTTTACTTCCAGCTCCAGTAAGCCTGTTAGCTGTCTGGCGGTGCAACCTGCTCTCAGTAATCTCCAGCTTGTTCCTCCACCTTATCATGAGTTTATAGACATTTTCGACAAGAAAAAGGCCGATGTCCTCCCACCTCACCTGCCTTATGACTGTCCTATCGAACTGTTCCCGGGGCCGAAATCCTGTTTGGACGAATCTTCTCCCTATATGAAAACGAGCTCGAGACCCTACGAGTATATATTCATGAGAACCTTGAAAAGGGGTTTATCCGACCCTCTTCTTCTCCTGCTGGGGCGGGTATATTCTTTGTGGAGAAGAAGGATGGCACGTTGCGGCTGTGTGTAGACTACAGAGAAATCAATAAGATCACTGTAAAGAACAGATACCCACTCCCTCTCGTTCCTGAACTCTTTCAAAGGTTCCGAACCACCCGGATTTTCACTAAATTGGATCTGAGGGGTGCTTATAACCTTGTCCACATACGCCAGGGTGATGAGTGGAAAACAGCATTTCGGATGCGGTTCGGCCACTTCGAATACCTTGTGATGCCATTCGTGTTATGCAATGCCCCAACGTTCCAGCATCTAGTGAATGATATTTTTCGAGAATTCCTTGATTACTTTATAATCGTATACCTAGATGATATCCTCATCTTCTCTGCCTCTTTGGAGCTTCATCGAATTCACGTAAAAAAAGGTCCTCTCAACCTTGAGAAAACATGGACTATATGTCAAGGCAGACAAATGTGATTTTGAAAAAACATCTATTCAATTCCTGTGTCTCATCATCTCCACAGAAGGTATTGTAATGGACCCAAAGAAGGTGGAAGCAATACTAGACTGGCCAGCTCCTTCGGACAAGAAAGGTGTTTAGTGCTTCGTGGGGTTCTCCAACTTCTACAGGAGGTTTGTGAAGGATTTCTCCACCACCATAGCACCCATCTCTCAGTTAACCCACCAGAAGGTCTGGTTCCAGTGGTCTCCAGAAGCCCAGACAGCCTTTGAAAAATTAAAGAAGCTGTTCACTTCCGCACCAATCCTACAGCACCCAGATCCGACCCTGCCTTATGTGTTGGACGTGGATGCCTCTGAAGTAGCTACAATCCCAACGGCAGGGACCTAAGGCTCTTCTTCACCCCGTAGCCTTTCTCTCGAAAAATTAGCCCACCAGAGAGAAACTATGATATGGGAGATAGAGAACTTCTGGCCATTAAATCTGCCTTAGAAGAATGGAGGTACTTATTGGAGGGTGCCGCTCATCCCATTATGATTTTTACATACTATAAGAACCTGGAGTACCTCAGGACAGCCAAACGTTTAAGACCTCGACAAGCCCGCTGGGATCTGTTCTTCTCAGGTTCAATTTCCATCTTACATATCGGCCAGGTTCCAAGAATGGGAAGGCAGATGCACTCTCCCGAATGTTTCCGGATACCCCTGAAATGAGCCAGGGGAGCCAAGTACGATCCTATCCACCCAGAATTTTTTGCTTATCCAACCTGACTTAAAGACCTTAATCAAGCAAGCCTCAACCCAGTGCTCTGGATCAGAAGTGTCCTCACTGAGAAACCAAGATGGATTTCTGTGGCACCAGGAAAAAATTTTTGTTCCCCAGCCAGTCAGACTCCAGGTTCTAAAGATGTCACATGACCATAAACTTAAATTGGAAAAATTCTGTGAGCCACAATGATCTTATGCCTTGCTTGTGCTACCTCCAGCTGCATGCACTAATCACGCTTCATATAACGTGCATAGGATAAATTTACAAGTTATGCGCTGCGCTTGGAATGTTGAATAAATAAACAAGGTGTGAAAAAACAAGTGCTTGTTACACCATAAATTAGTGCTTAATAGTGCTTGGTACACCATACGTAGTGTCTTAATCAACATAAAAAGTGCTTAGTGCTCAATATAAACTATCCTGCTTTTTTAAAATGAAAAAATTAATAAATAATAAATAATGAAAAAAGTTTTCTTTGGCACTCTAAATAGTGCGTGCAAATAATGTCCAGCAGTGATAATAAAACAATGCGTGCAGGTGGTGTTCAGCTGTGACAACAATCCAACATCATGCCGAAGATATCCTGAGTGCTGCAAAACATGCTCCTGTGCTCCTTCGTGACCCCCTTAAGCTAATGTGCTCACCTCAGAGCGTGTGACTCAGCTTCTACCCTGAGTCCAAATACGCTTTGGAGCCACCCCTGGGCTCAGTCTCAGTGTCTGCTTCACTCCTCCAGCTGGAAACAATGTGGCTCCATACATATAAATGAAAAGGAAACTATATAGTGTAATATAGTCAAAATACTTTTATTAAAAGAAAACGCTCCCCACACCGGGGTACTCACATGGCACTGGTCCACCATACTATAACGGCTTTCTATGCAAAATCACTGGATGTTTGGTGCGGTATGCTGTGCTGGGACAGCGCTGGTGTAAAGTTCGTGTCAGTCTCTCTGTCCTGGCGTCTTCGACACAGGTATCATGTGTCATCATCAGGGGGATATCCCCCTGATGATGATCCCCCCAAAGATTACATTTTCTTTCAGACACCCTAAAGAATAAAATGGCAGTTGTTGCAATATTTTATGTCACACCGTATTTGTGCAGCGGTCTTCCAACGCAAAGTTTTTGGAAAAATACACTTTTTTGAATTAAAAAATAAGACAACACTAAAGTTAGCCCATTTTTTTTCTTAGATTGTGAAAGATAATGTTAGGCTGAGTAAATTGATACCCAACATGTCACACTTCAAATTTTCACCAGCTCGTGGAATTACCCTTAAAAATCTCCATAGGCAATGTTTAAAAATTTCTACAGGTTACCAGTTTTGAGTTAGAGGAGGTCTAGTGCTAGAACTATTGCTCTCGCTTTAATGATCGCAGCGATACCTCACATGTGTGGTTTGAACATCGTTTTCATATGCGGGCACGATTTACGTATGGGTTCGCTTCTACGTGCGAGCTCGGCAGGACGGGGCGCTTTCATTTTGTTTGTTTTTTTCTTGCTTATTTTACTTTTTCTTTTTTTTTGACATTGGCCTTTTAAAATTTTTTTTTGCGTCACTTTTATTACTATTACAAGGAATGTAAAAATCCCTTGTAAAAAAAAAGCATGACAGGACCTCTTAAATGTGAGATCTGGGGTCAAAAAGAGCTCAGATCTAACATTTACACTAAAATGCACTGCTGCCATAACAACGGCATTCCTCTTCGAATAGCCGATGTAAAACGACGGCGGGCGGTTCTTAAGTGGTTAAGAAAGCAATCTCGCAATCTTAACAAAGCATTTTCCCGATTCTATGCAAAGTTCTCTGCTCAAGCCGACAGCTGTCAAAAAAACCCCAAAAAACAGGCAGTTGCCAAGTTTTACAACATTCCTCTGCCACTGATCTAACTATAAACATTGTAACATTTTTGTTTTTTAGATCAAAGGAATGAACTTCGGTCTGTTAATGAGGGAAGTTTAACCACTTAAAGACTAAACCTTTTTCTGACACTTGTTGGTTTCAAGTTAAAATCATAATTTTTTGCTAGAAAATTACTTAGAACCCCCAAACATTATATATGTATATATATTTTTAGCAGAGACCCTAGAGAATAAAATGGTGGTTGTTGTCACACTGTATTTGTGCTGCAGTCTTTCAAATGCAAATCCCGCTGCGATCCGGTGCCCTCCGCTGCTTATCAGAGCCGTTGGCAGTGGCGGAGGGGATCGCGTCCTGTCGTTAGCTGTACATGGAGATGGCTCCCACCCGTCTCCATACAATTGCTGGGCGGAAGCGACGTCAAAACGTCCCTTCTGCCCACAGCTCTTTAAAGGGCCATTTTTTTAAAATACTTTTTTTAAATGACAATTTTTTTTATTGCATTTTCATCTAAATATGAGATCTGAGGTCTTTTTTTCGATAATAGGAATAAAAGTGACAATTTAAAAAAAAAAAAAACAGTGTAAAAATAAAAGGTAAAATAAATAATAATAAAATTTTTTTTTTTAAATGCGCCCTGTCCCGACGAGCTCATGTGCAGAAGCGAACGCATACGTGAGTAGCGCCCGCATATGAAAACCACACATGTGAGGTATCACCGCGATCGGTAGCACAAGAGCAATAATTCTAGCCCTAGACCTCTGCTGTAACTTAAAACTTGCAACATGTAGAATTTTTTAAACGTCGCCTATGGAGATTTTTAAGGGTAAAAGTTTGTTGCCTTTCCACGAGCGGGTGCAATTTTGAAGCGTGACATGTTGGGTATCAATTTACTCAGCGTAACATTATCTTTCACAATATAAAAAAATTGGGCTAACTTTACTGTTGTCTTATTTTTTAATTCAAAAAAGTGTATTTTTTCCAAAAAAAGTGCGCATGTAAGACCGCTGCGCAAATACGGTGTGACAGAAAGTATTGCAACGACCGCCATTTTATTGTCTAGGGTGTTAGAAATAAAATGTATAATGTTTGGGGGTTCTAAGTAATTTTCTAGCAAAAAAAGCTGTTTTTAACCAAGAAATCCCAGAAAGAGGCTCAGTCCTTAAGTGGTTAATGAATAAAAAAAAAAACTAAACAGTAATGTTAGCCCAATTTTTTTGTATAATGTGAAAGATGACGTTACACTGTGAGAATCGTGAGATTATCGTGATCTTTATTCTAAGCAAAAAAATTGTGATTCTCTTTCTTCATAGAATCGTGCAGCTCTACTTCAGTCCATACAGATGAAAAACTGCAAAGGAAAGGCCCCGAGAGAGAGAGAGAGAGAGAGAGAGAGAGAGAGAGAGAGAGAGAGAGCATCAATGCATCAATGTGGATTTTGCCAATCGAGGGGTTTTGCCAGCCCAAAAGATTTAACCAACAATGCCATCTAATTTACTGAAAAACGATTTGGGTATACAGACAAGCGTGTTTCTAAAAAAAGTACAAAAACTTTTGGCAAATAGATAATTTTAAATATTTTTTTAATACCTACAGTTTGTAGATAGAGTCTTCAGCGGCTGCAATATAAGAAGGTGTAGGGCACCCGGCCAAAGCCGGGGGTACAAACTTGAAACGAACCGTTGGGAAGTGAGCCACCAAGGGTCCAGGTCTAAAACTCATGTGATTAAAAGTAAAACAGAGTAAACATCAATCAAGAAAAGGACTTCTCATAACATAACAGGCTACATGAGGTTCCCAGCCAGGACATGGTATCTTCAGGTGAGGTGGAAAACTTGACCAATAGACATGTGCAGAACTGAAAAATTAGTTTAGTTTAATTTTGGATATATTTGTTATGTTACTAATTTCATTTCATTTTGGAATTTGTGTAGTGTCGTTTTGGAATTTGTTTATTTTCATTTCGTTTTGGTTAAATTCTGTTTAATTAAATTTTGTTCAGTTTATACATTTTCTAACAAATTCCAAATTTTCAGAACAATTCAAATTTGGATTGGTCGAAAAATGATCGACCAGTTCAAATTCTGTGTGAAGAATAGCTGGTTGTTAAGCAGTGAGCCAGGAAGCCGACTGCCATGTCCTGATGACTTGTCAGTCTGCTTCCCCACTGACAGCTGAAATGTAAACAAAACAATGTTGGCGATAAATTCTGAAAAAAAAAAAACAGTGTGGGCCCCCCATTCCTCGTTGAGGGCATGTGACCTGGTATGGCTCAGGAGGGAGACCGCTCCTCGCCCACCCCCCCTTTCCTGGCTTGCCAGGCTGTATGCTTGGATAAGGGTTTCGTATGGATTTTTGGGGGCCCCACGCTGTTTTTTATTTTGAATTTTCTATTGCCGGCATTGTTTTGTTTACATTTCAGATGATGAGTCATCGGTTGTTAAGGACGCTTCCCAGCCCAATGCTTAACCCCTTCACGCCAACCATATGCTCATATGCGGCCTCAGGCTTGAAAGGGTTGTACCGGGGTGATGCATGCAGCTGAATGGTCGGCTTTCTTGAGGTAACAACTGATGCGTCTAAAAGCCGCTCGGCTTGTTATCAGAGGGAGCGGGAGAGCAATTCCATCCCCCTCCTGCCGCCTTTCGTGGCTTTCCCGTCCCACAGGGAGGCCTGAGTGACCAGCTGACCTGGATGAAGCCAGAATCTAGTAACCCGGAAAGCAATGTCATGACAGCACGGTTTACTGAAGACTTAAAGGCGCCAATTTTGAAAAAATTACAGCATTCAAAACAGCCAGGCTTGGGGTTTTGAATGCTTTTAAGTGCAAAGGAGATATTTGGGGTCTTATAGACCCCAGATCCCTCCATAAAGTAATAGTCACTGACTATTACTGTCACAAGGGATGTTTACATGTTGTTCGCCATTCCACGAGTATGCGCAATTTCAAAGCATGACATATTAGGTATCTATTTACTTGGCATAAAATCATCTTTCACATTATATGAAACATTGGGCTAACTTTACTGTTTTGTAATTTTTTTAATTCATGAAAGTCTTTTTCCCCAAAAAATGCGTTTGAAAGACTGCTGCGCAAATACCACGTGACATAAAATATTGCATCGACCGCCATTATATTCTCTAGGGTCTCTGCTAAAAAATATATATATATATAATGTTTGGGGGTTCTAAGTAATTTTCTAGCAAATACGGATTTTAACTTGTAACCAACAAATGTCAGAAAAAGGCTTAGACATGAAGGGGTTAACAACCAGCTATTCTTCACACAGAATTTGAATCGTCAATCGTTTTTCGACCAATCCAAATTCCAGTTGTTCTGAAAATTTGGATTTCCTCTTCAAAATGAATAAACAAAATGAATTTTAATGGATTTCAGTGAAATTCATTACTATTTGTTGCTATTTCATTCTGGTGATTCGGATGTATCCAAAAACTCCGAATAGCCCAAAATTAGTCCGAATTCGGACTGAAATGAATTGCACATATCTATCGACCAAGTCCCCATCCTGTACCTGGTGATGATTTGGGAAGAGCATACTGTAATTCACCCCCTTCTCTCGCATCTTGGCGTGCGCGCAGTGTCAAAAAATTTGCGGAGGCATTGTGTTTAAACGGATTCAGGGAAGTTTATCAGCTTAGTATTACCATAGTGCAAATCACCCTGGGCTCGGGCCATTGGGAGAACCAGGTCATGGGCTTTAAAGTGCAACGGCTTGAAAATAAATGTGCACAGAGGAGCCCCAGGGGACCCCGGACAGCAAGAGCTGAGTGAGCAACTGCTCAGTAAACTAGGTTGGCCCAGGATATGCATGGTGTTCCCCAATTTCTGAGTCTCCATGTCCTCAGCATGGGATTCGAGGTGATGTACCTTGATCTTAAAGATATGGATATCAGCAGCGTTATCTCCCTGGCGGTCCTCCACATCTGAGACCCGGAGCTCCGCGGATGCAATGCGTTCCCAGAAAGAATCAAGACTCAGCCTAATGAGCTCGATATCGGATTGCACATAATTAATTTTAGTGATGAGGGCCATTTGGCAAGCAGCAATCACTGCTATGAGTGCTGTAAAGTCCTCAGGCACAGGCAGAGAGGAGGAATGAGGCTCCGTTTGCATGGCCATGCTGGCAGAAATGGCAGCAGTCCATGGGACTTTCTGTGAGGCCGAGGCCACACCAGAAAAGGGTTTATGATGGGCTGGAGTCGTGTTATTATAAAGATGGAAAAGGATATAAAAAGATATCCAAAGCCTTGAATATGACAGTTCGTACTGTTTAATCACTTATTAAGAAGTGGAAAATTATGAGCTCTTTTCATACAAAGCCGAGGTCAGGTAGACCAAGAAAGATTGCAGCCACAACTGGGAGGAAGAATTGCTCAGGAGTACAAAGTAAAACCCACAGGTAACCGCAGGAGAAATACAGGCTGCTCTCCAAAAAGATGGTGTGGTTGTTTTTAAGAAGCACAATTCAACGATACTTGAACAAAAAAGAGCTACATGGTTGAGCTGCCAGAAGGAAGCCTTTACTGCGCCAATGCCACAAAAAAGCCATTGAGGCATGTCAAGGCGTTATTGGGCATATTGTAACGCATGTCTTTGGACTGTTATTTTTTACCTCCTCATGGCTCAGTGTCTAGCCTGCTTAGTGCATCCATGTGAGAGCTAACAAACTCATTGACTATTTATGCACAGACACTAATTGTGATTTAAAAAGCCACACGTGGGAAATTAACCTTTAAATGCAATTTTAACCTGTTTGTGTGTGTGCCACCTTCTATGTCTGTACCAAGGCCAAACATTCCAGGGTATGTAAATTTTTTTTTTATCAGGGCCATTTGGGTGATTTCTGTTATCATTATGATTTAAAAAGGATCCAAACAACAATATGATAATAAATGGCTTCATGTGATTGCTATCCTTAACTAAAAGACAGTTTTTTGGCATGATCGGTCATATTTTCAATACTAATGCCAAAATTTCACAATTTCTGCCAGGGTATGCAAACTTTTGAGCACAACTGTGTATGTGTGTGTGTGTGTGTGTGTGTGTATATACGTATATATACACAGTATCTCACAAAAGTGAGTACACCCCTCACATTTTTGTAAATATTTTATTATATCTTTTCATGAGACAACACTGAAGAAATGACACAATGTAAAGTAGTGAGTGTACAGTTTGTATAAAAGTGTAAATTTTCTGTCCCTTCAAAATAACTCAACACGCAGCCATTAATGTCTAAAACTCTGGCAACAAAAGCGAGTACACCTCTAAGTGAAAATGTCCAAATTGGGCCCGAAGTGTCAATATTTTGTGTGGCCACCATTATCTTCCAGTACTGCCTTAACCCTTAGCATGGAGTACACCAAGAGCTTCACAGCTTGCCACTGGAGTCCTCTTCCACTACTCCATGACGGCATCACAAAGCTGGTGGATGTTAGAGACCTTGCGCTCCTCCACATTCCGTTTGATCATTCCCCACAGATGCTCAAAAGAGTTTAGGTCTGGAGACATGCTTGGCCAGTTCATCACCTTTACCCTCAGCTTCATTAGCAAGGCAGTGGTCATCTTGGAGGTTTGTTTGGGGTCGTTATCATGTTGGAATACTGCCCTGTGACCCAATCTCTGAAGGGAGGGGATCATGCTCTGCCTCAGTATGTCACAGTACATGTTAGCATTCATAGTTCCCTCAATGAACTGTAGCTCCCCAGTGCTGGCAGAACTCATGCAGCCCCAGACCATGTCACTCCCACCACCATGCTTGACTGTAGGCAAGACACATTTGTCTTTGTACTTCTCACCTGGTTGCCGCCACACACGCTTGACACCATCTGAACTAAATAAGTTTATCTTGGTCTCATCAGACCACAGGACATGGTTCCAGTAATCCATGTCCTTAGTCTGCTTGTCTTCAGCAAACTGTTTCAGGCTTTCTTGTGCATCATCTTTAAAAGAGGCTTCCTTCTGGGATGACAGCCATGCAGTGCAGTGTGTGGCATATAATCTGAGCACTGACAGGCTGACCCCCCACCCCTTAAACCTCTGCAGCAATGCTGGCAGCACTCGTACATCTATTTCTCAAAGACCACCTCTGGATATGACGCTGAGCACGTGCACTCAACTCCTTTGGTCGACCATGGCGAGGCCTGTTCTGAGTGGAACCTGTCCTGTTAAACCGCTACATGGTTTTGGCGGCCGTGCTGCAGCTCAGTTTCAGGGTCTTGACAATCTTCTTATAGCCTAGGCCATCTTTATATAGAGCAACAATTATTTTTTTCAGATCCTAAGAGAGGTGTTTCCCATGAGGTGCCATGTTGAACGTCCAGTGACCAGTATGAGAGAGTGAAGGCGATAACACCATATTTAACACACCTGCTCCCCATTCACACCTGAGACCTTATAACACTAATGAGTCAGATGACACTGGGGAGGGAAAATGGCTAATTGGGCACAATTTGGACATTTTCACTTAGGGGTGTACTCACTTTTGTTGCCGGAGGTTTAGACATTAATGGCTGTTTGTTGAGTTATTTTGAGGGGACAGAAAATGTACACTGTTAAACAAGCTGTACACTCACTACTTTACATTGTAGCAAAGTGTCATTTCTTCAGTGTTGTCACATGAAAAGATATAATAAAATATTTACAAAAATGTGAGGGGTGTACTCACTTTTGTGTGATACTGTGTGTGTGTGTATATATATATATATATATATATATATATATATATATATATATTTATATATATAGGATTTATATAGCACCAACAGTTTACACAGTGCTTTGTCTTTAGTTATACTTGGGGAAAAAAAAACTGTGCTCCCTTTTTCAAAGTAGGAGCATTATAGCAATCTTTTAATTATCAGACCCTTATGTAAATATCAACTGCTTATTCGCTACAAAATATCTCTAAACTTTTAGAGCACTAGAGCACCTCAGGGCTGCAAAACATTCTGCATTCTACATGCAAACCATCCCAATGAACAACTTTATCACCAGCCATGCTTTTGGTTTTAATATACTTTTTATTGGTTTTTTTTGTTTGTTTTGTTTTAAATCTTAAAACAACCACAAATAAAACACATACATAAATATTCCAGTGTTACAAAAAGTTTGGAGTGACCTCCATATCTGTCTCAAACAAGTTACCGGTAATTGTGGATTGGTGTAGGCATGAGCTATACTGCAGCAGCAATTTCCCCTACTTCCTGAGTACCATGCCTGTGTCCCCAAGGACCAGCTATTCTCTAGACAAAGTCACTTAAAGGTGTTCTCTAAGATTGAACATTTACAGGTTTCTACCATATCCAGCCTACTAACTGCCACAAAAAAAAAAAAAAAAATCAAAAGAAAAAAATTGTAAGGCAGGCCAAATTCTAGATTTAGCTAATCTGAATGCAAAATAACTCCCTTCCTGTTTGAAGCTACCTGCTACATTAGACATTTCCTACAATGCATACATATAGGCAATTGAAAAGATTTTAAAAGGAATTAGACACACTTTACACCAAATATCAGGGATATGCTATATATTAATTGCAAAACCAAACGTTAAGGCGTCATTGGAACAACAACTTAGCATAGAATTTTAAGAATAGTAATAAAAAACAAATGTGTGCATTAGTCCACAAATGCCTAATAAACACCAAAGCCAAGGACAATAAGGCTAGAATGGATTTATGTCAGACTCCATAAAATAGTGCATATGCTTTTCTTGGAGTCTTGGAATACTATTGCAAATTTGTTAGAGACGTTGGTGCATCACTGATGGTGGTCATACTATATTTAGAAGCAAGTATGTGAAATTCTCCACCTGCCTCATTCACTCCAGCCTGCTAATTACACTACTCTGCCCTTAAAAAAAGCTAGACATCTCTCTCTATTAATTTATTGAACACAACCAAATCACTGATCCTTGGGAAGATGAACTAAAATCCCCACTCATTCTGAGAAAGCTCATAGAGTAAATTATATTTTAAAAAGTGAGATCTGAGATGTAAAGATGCTATGCTAATGAGCATTTCATCCACCTGATATGGGTCAGACGTGTAAGCTACTTCCACGCAATATCCCTGCTTCTTTTGGCCCTGTCCCCACTCCCTCTTACCTAAGCTCTTTCCCCTACTTTCATTCTCTTATCCCTTTTTCTTCCCTGTCCTTACCCTCTAACATTCACCTTCTCCTTTTCCTTCTCTCTCATTAGTAAACTTACCCTCACCCATCATAGCTAAATAAAAATTGTTCTTTCACTTTACAGTTCTGATCATTCAAGTGTATTGTTTCATTAACAAAGGCTTTTGTAGCTGGCATACCCACATTCTTTGGTATAAGAATGAAAAGTGTACTTTTTTTCACAGTCTGTATTGCTGAAAGCGATTACTCTATTACAATCTTATCTTAAAGATGTTGTAAAGGTAGAAAGTAGCATTCTCTGCATTAAAGTGGATGTAAACAGTGGTGTAGTGGGTAGCACTTTGGCCTAGCAGTAAGAAGGGTCACTGGTTTGAATCCCAACCATGACACTACCTGCCTGGAGTTTGCATGTTCTCCCTGTGCCTGCGTGGGTTTCCTCCGGGTACTCCGGTTTCCTCCCACACTCCAAAGACATGCTGGTAGGTTAATTGGATGCTCTCTAAATTATCCCTAGTATGTTTGAATGTGAGTTAGGGACCTTAGATTGTAAGCTCCTTGAGGGTAGGGACTGATGTGATTGTACAATGTATATGTTAAGCGCTGTGTAAATTGACGGCGCTATATAAGTAACTGAAATAATAATGTAAACCCAAAACATTTTTTTTATTAAGACTCATATCTGTTACAATAGAGGATGTCATGTCATCTGTGCTCAGTCATGTCACGAAGAGTTAATCTAGCTCTGAGCAATCCTCTTATCTTTCTTCAGTAAGATAAAAACAGACACACTGATGCTCCTGCTAGAGAGAGGCAGTACTTCACACCCCCCTCTTTTCTTCTCCAGCTCTCCCAGGATTGGCTGCTCCACACCTCAGCATGATTGGGCATGCTGAAGTCATGTGGTGACTTTCCTGGGTTTTTGACTGGATATTAGTGATCATGGGGCATAATCCACGAGACCAGCAGAAGTTCAGTGTAAGAAATATCGATGCCTGGCCAAGGGGAGTGTAGAGGTGGGTGAGGAGTCTACTGACATCACAACTCCACCCACGAGCCCTGGACAACAGACCTGCCCACAAAATCCGGAATTGCAGGGCTCCAAACAGCTAAAGGGGAGATATTTGACAGGTAAGGATACATGCAGGAGGCATGTATATCCTTATAGATCAAGCACTATGGAAATAATTTAGAAATGATGAGAATGGGTTTACATCCACTTTAAGATAAAAACCTTCTGTATTCAGCTCCCCTCTAAATACTTACATGAGTCCAATCTCGATCCAGCGTTGTGCCGAAGAGCAGCGTCTCTCTCCTCTCTCCTTCTCTCTCTCCTCACTGGACATGAAGGCAGCAGTGGGAACCATTAGCTCCTGCTGCTGTCAAATACAGCCTATGAGGAGAGAGTGAGGGGCTGGGCTGAGCTACTCTGTGTGTGCCAGTGAAAACACAGAGACTGGTTTGGAATTGAGCCTGCATAAGTGTCCCCATAGGAAGTGGTTTGAAAAGGGGAGGAGCCAGGAGCGCTGACAGGAGACCCTAGAAGTCCCCTTAAAACCATTTCACAGAGCAGGTAAGTATGTTATTTCTCATTGTGCTTGTTACAATTTTGCATACCTTCTGCATCTTTTGGGTAGCACCAGCTTCTGACGCAAAGTGCCTTGCCTGCAGCTTGTGCTATCTTCCTTGCCCGACAGAGTGCAGGGAGAGGACGGCTGATCACCAGGACTGGGAGGACTGCTGATTGTCTGCTTCTGCAGCCTGGGCCAAGCCCACCTTTGGCAACAGCAGGAAGGATTCTGATTGACTGCTACATGACTGAGGTAAGCCCTGTCCATCACCCAACAGGACTGAGAACTTGGGTACCTGCATGGGAAGTAGGGAGTAGCCAGGGAGTGTGATAGTTAAGCAGTGGAGAGGCCTGGCTGAGAAAGTTTGTGCCCATAGGCAAAGTGGGGTGGGTGGGGAGGCATCTGACCAAGAGAGTTTGTTCCAATAGCACATGAGCCTGTGTACATGGCTCTGGGTTATTTTAGACTGCTGCTGCGTGCCCAGAGGTGCTGGAGAAGCTGGGGAGCAGGGCTCAGGTTCCCTATGCTGCGAGATACTGTGCTCCAATTAGGTCTGATTGGGCATTGCTGCTGGGGGCCACATGGCTGCTGTGCTTTGCTGGGGTGAATGTGCCTAAAGTTCCCCAAGGCTTAAGTGTGCTGCTGTGCCTACAAGTATGATATTTAAGTATTCAGCTGTTCCAGTTTCCTGTCCATACAGAGTTGCTACTGTATTACATCAGGACCTTCATAGGTAATAAGAGAACCTTGAAGTGTTTATCAGCCTCCAATATCGTCGCACAGAGAGCCCGCCCCTTCTGATGTCACGTTACAAGGGACGGGCTCTCTGGGAGACATCATTGGATGACCACACCCCGTGGCTATATGAGGTGTCGGATAGCGGGGACATCACAACGACGGAAGACAGCTTCAGGACAAGACCGCCGTTTTTTGTTTTTTTAGCGGTGAACCGGCGGCGAGGAAGAAAACAGCAGCGGCAAGGAAGAAGACAGCTTCGTGGGAGAAGACAGCACAAGAAGATGACGATTCCGGAAGAAGATGGTTCCGGGCCTCTTATTTAATAAAGGACTTGTCAAAAACCAGCTCTTGTATTTTGTTAACATTTCACAGTTTTTTTTGGTGAATAGGTACCCAATACCTATTCACATAGGGAGGGGCAGCGGCATCTAGGGGCCCCCTTGTTAATGGGGGCTTCCAGATTCCAATAGGCCCCCCGCCCACAGACCCCGACAACCACCTGCCAGGGTTGTTGGGAAGAGGCCCTTGTCCTCATCAACATGGAGCAACATGCTTTGGGGTGGGGGGTCCAAAGCCCCCCCTGCCCCAAAGCACCCACCCCCCAATATTGAGGGCATGCGGCCTGGTATGGTTCAGGAGGGGGGGCTCGCTCGTCCCCTCCCTCTCCTGACCTACTGGGTGGCATGCTGGTATAGACCTGGGGGGAACCCCACGCTGTTTTTTTCACAAATTGTTTTGCCGCCAATTTTTTTTCTTTCAGCGGGGAAGCCTGCTGGCAGCTGATGACTCATCGGTTGTTAAGGACACAGCGACCAGCTTCCCAGCCCTCTCCTTGGCAACCAGCTATATACAGTGTTTTAAACGGAAAAATAAAAAAACAGAAAACGCAAAACACATCAAAAATCGCACCACAAATACAACACTTGCGCTTCTGTTGCAATTTCATTGAAGTCTATTACCCGCAAATCACAGGAAAAAAGTCCCTGACCCTTTCCAAAAATGCATTGGCCGCAAAACTCATAGATGTGAACTTGTATCATAGGAAACCATGTTAAATGGACTGTAGTGTGTTTCTGCAATCTGCAAAACGCACAAAAAAAAACACTTAGATGTGAACCTAGGGTAAGGGTCTTTATCTTCTTTGAAGTCCATCGAAACTGGCCAGGTATGTCAGTGTTCTTGTGTATAGCGGTAGTGCATCACTTTATGCAATTGTGGGGCAGCTATACATTTAACAAGTTTTAATAAAAACAGACTGAGAAGGATGCATAAAGATGTTATCGATGTGAATGGCAAAAGACATTTGCTAAAAATAAACGTATTTTAGTATATTGCATAATAATGCAACTACATGCTACTAGTGTGAATGAGACCCTGTATGCAATGAAGGAGACACTCACACTACTCACACTGTTTGGTGATGGAGAAGACAGTGTCTAAAGTAGGACTGTACAATTTGTACATCCGCTGAAAATGCCTAAAATCAAGTACTTACATTTTGATTCAATTAAGCAGTGTTTCCCAACTCCAGCTCTTGATGTGTAAATGATGCTGTAAATGAAAAAAACACACCAAAGAGGGTGACTCTGGGCTTACCAGCGGGACTTGGTCGAATTTGGGTCCGAACTACCACCGACGGGTTATGGGTCCAGTCACCCTAGTTGAGTCCCCTCTTTCCCGGGGTGGTATTTTGGGCTCAATCGGAGAGAAACTTCCACACGGTTGCTCGCAGGAGGGTCGTTCCACCCGGATCTTGTGTCTAAAATCCACCGGTACTGACCTGCCAAATTTGGGGTCTCTAGTTCAAAGTATGGGGGAGATATGGACCTCCGAAGGTGACTGACCCATGGTGGCCACCAAGCACGAGGGGGCAGCGAGTGACCGCTAGATCGGAAACGGTCCCTTGGTGCCCCATGGTCGGTATGAACTTTTCGCTTTACCGGTCCATATCTCCGGAACCCTGGGTCACAGGAACACCAAATTGGGACCACATGTAGTGGAGAATCTCCCCTACAAGTGTGCCAAGTTTGGTGGTCCTCGTCCCACCAGAGAACCGAGACCCCCCATAGACTCCAATGTCAAGGCCGAGTTTCTCTGGGTAAGTCAAACCGGTTTGAGCCGGTTTTGCGGTCCTAGGGGTGCCGTTTTGGGAGACGGTTATGGGCCAACTGTAGGGTCTAGGAACCCCCTACAAGTGTGCCAAGTTTGGTGGTCCTAACCCCAACAGCCGATGAAATATCATGCCCCAAATTTGACCTAGTTTTCCCATAGACTCCAATGTTAAAGTGCGGTTTCTCCCGGTTGCACATTTTGGGGTGCCACCGGCCCGCCATCGGTTCCCTGGACCCCAAACTTGGCCAGTGAGTACCTGAAGAGCATCCCCACAGCCTCCCGGTGTCAGTGTATTTTTAAGACCCAGAGCGCCGCGCACGTCTTTGCCGGTGGTCTGTGAAGCGGCTACCAGTCCAAGAAAGTCGAGGGGGGTCTCATTCGGTAGAAAAGGCCTGAAATAATCTTTTGAGACCCCCCGGAGCTTTCACTGGTGAACCGGGTCCGAGCTACACCGTTTCAAAGTGGCATTTTCCGGTTACCGGAAGGTTCCTACTTAACTCGCTTAACTCCTATGTTAAGCGAGTGACCTATTTTGGGGAGTCGGTACCGAGCGGCCTCCGGGTCCCCAGACCCGAAATTTCTTCCACGTGTAGCCATGGCACTCCCCTATAAGTGTGCTAAGTTTGGTGGGTTTTGACGTGGTGGGTCCCCAGAAACCGGAACTCAAAGTCGCCCGAATATCGTCGTTTTTTTCCCCCAGGCGGCAAAATGAAGCGAGGGGCCCATTTTGGGGAGTCGGTACTGGCCGGCCTTGGGTTCCCTGGACCCGAAATTTCTTCCACGTGTACCCATGGGACTGCCCTACAACCTGGGTCCAGCTTGGTGAGAAAAGTCGGGACTTAATCGTTTTTATCGGGCCCAAAATGTGGGGAATCGGTCATCCAAAAAGTGGGGACTTTATAGAGAGAGAGAGAGAGAGAGAGAGAGAGAGAGAAAGTGAGTCACTCCTGCCATGCCAAAAATAAGTGACTGCACAGGGATCACATCAACAGTAGGTTCCAAAATGATTCACTAATTTGAAACAGCAAAAATGAGGATGAGGTCGCTGTGTGACGCAATAATTTTACTTCAAAAGTCCATCTTCATACAAAATCAGATAAATTTAAACAAGCAACTGTACAGTTTCAAGCATTATAATGCAGCTATCCGTGAATTTCTGTTAGTCTTATGCCGCATACACACGACCATTTTTTCTGTCGGAATGAACTCTGATGTTTTTTTCGACAGAGTTACGACGGAGTTCCGCTGAAACAGACTTGCCTACACGCGATCACACCAAAGTCCGATCGTTTAGAATGCGATGACATACGACGGGCCTAGAAAAAGGAAGTTCAATAGCCAGTAGCCAATAGCTGCCCTTGCGTCATTTTTGGTCCGTCGGAATAGAATATAGACGAACGGTTTTCTCGATAGGAATTGATTCCGTCGGAAAGATTTAAAACATGTTCTATTTCTAGGTCCGTCAGAATTTTTGAAAGATAAAGTCCGATGAAGCCCACACATGATCAGAATGTCCGATGAAATGATTTTGTCGGACCTTTTCTGCCGGAAAGTCCGGTCGTGTGTACGCGGCATTAGGCATTCATATATATACATACAAGATAAAGCTAAACAGCTGTGTTTCCTTCACTAAGCTGGTAATAGATCTAGATAACCCACAATAGTAACAAAAAACAAACCATAACAAAGAAATCTGTCTAAGCATCAGAACACAAAAATCATTGCATCATACATCTGACCTCTCATCCTCAGTTTTGATATATATATGTATATATATATATATTTATGGTTGAAGCCCTATGGCCGATACGGATATGAACAATTAGACTTACCATAAGACTTACAACATGAAATGGACCTGAAGTGTGCCCTGGTCTGATGGTCGGCATACCAAAATAAGGGGGCATACCCTAGATTAGAAATGAATATTTTGTGAAGAGAAATGAATTTGAGAAATTCCCTGAAAAGGGGATGGGAGGGTGGGTACCGCGCACAGGAAACCGACAAAGACCACAGGCGAGCGGGCTGGTTAAATACCCCGCGGGCTCCTCCCATAAATTCAGGCCACCATACTGGCCTTACAACTTATGGTCGAAGCCCTATGGCTGATACAGATATGAACAATTAGACTTACCATAAGACTTACAACATGAAATGGACCTGAAGTGTGCCCTGGTCTGATGGTCGGTATACCAAAATAAGGGGGCAAAAACATTCAGGTAGGGGTGTAGTTTTATTAGTTTTACCTTAATTTATTGAGCAAGTTTGGTGAATGCTTGTGCCATTTCCACCTAAGGAGTGGGGATGTACCGGGCGAGGTAGGCAGAGTTTCACCTTCTAAGTCTCTTAATGACGTGGTCTGGGACCCATGCCGAAATGCTGCCAAGGCTGCCCCAATATTAAAGAGTGACCGGAGTACTGACTGAGGTCGAGGTGTAGGCTGCATAGAAGAACCCCCAGGTGTTTGATGAACTGGCAGGCACTCAAGGGTTTGCCCGAAAAGGTAATAGGGGACTAGAGTTTGAGTGTTCCGGTAGGAGTGACAGTAGGCGGTCGAGTATGGTTACTGGAACTCGCTGGGCCACCAGAACCCGAAGTAGGCTAAGTAAATGGCTGCTTGTATGAGCAAACTGGGGAGAAGGCCAAATGGCAAACTAATTAAGATAGTAGACATGTCCCAGAAGATGGCAGCCTGGAATGAACGTACAGTGGACATTAAACTGGTGTTGCCAAGATAATTGCACCAGCCTGCTTGGATGTGTGCTTGCAATGATTGCAAGAAGTTGTAATTGGATGCATACTTGCAACGATTGCAAGAAGTTATGCTTTAATGCATGCCCGCAATGTTTGCAAGAAGTTTATGATTGGATGCGTGTTTGCAATGATTGCAAGAAATTGTGCCTGGGTGTGCTTGCAACGATTGCAAGAAGTTGTGCTTGGATGTGTGCTTGCAAGGATTGCAAGAAGTTATGTTTCGATGTGTGCTTGCAACGACTGCAAGAAGTTTATGCTTGGATGCGTGCTTGCAACGATTGCGGGAAGTTGTGCTTGGATGTGTGCTTGCAAGGATTGCAAGAAGTTATGTTTCGATGTGTGCTTGCAACGAATGCAAGAAGTTTATGCTTGGATGCGTGCTTGCAACGATTGCGGGAAGTTGTGCTTGGATGTGTGCTTGCAATGATTGCAAGAAGTTGTGCTTGAATGTGTGTGAAATTTAATCCAAAATGAATCGGTTGTAAAGTGTATGAAATGAATCCTATACGAATCGGCTGTATGAAATTAATCTGATACGAACCGATTGTAGAGTGTATGAAAATTAATCCAATATAAAATCGGACTGTGGAGAGTACAAAAAAAACAAGAAAAATAGCCCTGGGACTTTAGATGAGGTCAGAGAGGTTTAGCCAATGTCCACAGCGAACACTGAGACATCTTTTATCATCTTATTTTGTATGTGTATTTACTGACCCAGCAACTTTCAAGTTTTATTGTTGCTCATTGATGTATAACATTTGTAATAAATCTTTGTATATTTACGTTCATCTGTGTTGTGTACATTGGCTATTATGCCTGGTAACTCACAATCATTGTTGTTACCGCTCCGTTACATAACATTTTAAAATGAATAAATTGATTTTGTCTCAGTGTTCGCTGTGGACATTGGCTAAACCTCTCTCACCTCATCTAAAGTCCCAGGGCTATTTTTCTTGTTTTTTTTGTGCACTATTAGGGATGGAGGTGTCAGAGGGGTCACACCAGACCTTAATCTTCCTTTTTTTGACTGTGGAGAGTATGAATATGGATCCGATATGAATCGCTGTGCCACCAACGCGACTAGATTTGAATTGAACTGTAGCGTGTATGAAATTAAACCGATACGAATCATTCGTATGTTGTATACAATGAATCCTGATATGAATCAGTTTGTAAAGTGTATGAAATGAAACCAACATGAATCGGATTGTGCGACTATAAGGGGGGATAGTAGTGAGGTGAAGGTTTTAACGAATGAATCGGGACCATGACTGAACTTCGAAGGAAGACGGGGTGTGGCTTTTTTTTTTTTGAACTTGACTGACCTGGAGGAAAATGACAGATGACAACCGGTGAAGGGTTTGACTACCTGACTTGAAAAGTGACTTGTAACGTGTTTAAGCGACAGGTGCATGAAATTAAATAAAATTAGTGAAATGTTTATGCCATGATAGAGGCAGGAATCGGTGTGCCGTGACTGCGCTAATGAGGCCAAGCCAACTGGGGCTTGCCGGGATGAATCGATGCCTGACGGATGCCCTGGACTCGAATCGGGGCGCGGCATGTGACAACGAAATGAATGAAATGTTTGCCTTAGAGTGAAATGAATGAAAATGTTTTGCCATGACAGAGGCATGAATCGGTCGTGCCGCAGCTGCGACTGACAGCGAACCAGACTCTGGAGCATGTACTGAAATGAGGCAAAAGGAAAAACACTAGTGCACACGGGAACAAATCGGTGCATCACGGATGCGACTGGATTTGAATCAGAGTGCGGTATGTAACAGTGAAATGTTTGCCCTGACAGAGGCACGAATTGGTCATGCCGCGACTGCGACTAACAGCGAACCAAGCTCTGGTGCAGGTGTTGGATGAGGCCGAAAACATTTTATTTATTTATTTATACTACTTTTTTTTTTTCAACTGCGACAAAAGATGAGTCGGACTGTGGAGCACAAAATGAAATGAGGCCAAGACAACTGGGGCGCGCCGGGACGAATCGTTGCATCACGGATGCGACTGGATTCGAATCGGAACGTGATACGTGACAGTGAAATAATTTCCCATGACAGAGGCACGAATTGGTGAGCCGCAAACTGCAACTGACAATGACCGGACTCTGGAGCATGTACTGAAATGAGGCCAAATAACAACTGGGGCACACCGGGACGAATCGGTGCATCACAGATGTGACTAGATTTGAATCGGAGCGCGGTACATGACGGTGAAATGAGTGAAATGATTGAAATGATAAGCCATGACAGAGGCACGAATTTGTGTGCCGTAATTGCGACTGATAACGAACAGGACTGTGGAGCTTGGTATAAAACATGAGACAAGAACAAGTGAGACACGGCTGGACAAACAGGTGCGAAGCGGACGCAACTGGATTCGAATCAGAGTGAGGTACGTAAAATGAATGAAAAAATGTTTTAGAAATGATAGAGGCAAGAATCGGTGGCTAAGTGCTACGGCTACGTGCAGGGTTTCTTAACGAATTACTCATAAGTTCCGTATCGGGGTTTGAGCAACACATGGTATCTAGCAAATGGTGATACATGAAATGATGAAATGTCAACGAAACCCTACCTGCGACAGCCGAACCAGACACGTTTGTGCGAAAAACTACGAACAGGAACGGAAGCCTCTCAGAAACTGCGAACGGGAACCGAAAGCCGCTGAAATTGCTAACGCGCAACTTCACGAACGCCAACGAGTTGGAAGAGTCGGCCTAGTGACGTAACGTACCGCGCACAGGAAACCGACAAAGACCACAGGCGAGCGGGCTGGTTAAATACCCCCCGGGCTCCTCCCATAAATTCAGGCCACCATACTGGCCTTCCTATATATATATATATATATATATATATATATATATATATATATATATTTATATTTATTTATTTTTATTCTATTTTTTTCAAAATAGAGGAAAGCCGCACCCAGTCTTTAATTAGTGCAATGTGTTCTGGTCATCCCACTGACCAAATATAAAAAGTCCAGAGGATCGCTGCACTTAAAATTGCTTTACTGAACCAAAGTTCAAACAAATATTACATGATGTGTAAGTCCATTAAGTTTAGGGCTCACAAGCGTAAGGCCCTGTATTAGTCCAGTACCATGAATTTTAATTGGGAAATCGAATGTCCTTTCTCCAAAAAATGTCTCGCTAAAGGAAACTGTACCAATTTGTCTCTGAATATTTGTGCCTTGTTATCCTATCTTTAACTTTCTGGATGGTCTCTCCTATGTAAAGTAACCCATATGGACATTTTATTGCATATATTACATATGACGATTGACAAGTGTAATAACCTTCGATTTTAATATCATACTCCATATGTGGATGGGATATACTCTTGCCTTTTATCATGGAGTTACATTGTATACACGATAGACATGGGTATGGCCCTATATTACTGTATTACAGGATTACTAATGGGCTAGGAGGGGTATATTGGTCAGATCTGACCAATCGATCCCTTAGTGTTCTACCTTTTCTATAAGAGGATAAGGGGGGAGCTTGGGATTCACTAATATTCAGATAATTCTCTCTTAATAAACCCCAAAGTTTCTTAAGGATATTATGGATACGAAGTGAATATGGATGATACTGTGACACAAGTGGAATTCTCCTATCATTTCTATAGTGATGCCTATTCTCTGCTAAATGTATATGTTCCTTTTTAACTAATGAAACTGGATAACCTCGCTTAACAAGCCTGGTTTCCATTTCATTTAATCTTGTGGATCACTAACGATTCTTTGACCCCTATGCAGCTGGCTTCTAGGTATCGAATTAAACACCCTATGGGGGTCAAAACTCTTATAATGTATTAATTGATTTATGAGTACTTTTTATAAACGCATTTATTTTCAGCAATGTGTCCAAAAATGAAATCTCTATATTGCTATACAAGACATTAAATTTCAGACCTGGGACTAAATAATTGATGTACTGATCAAGCAATGTTGCCATCCCACACTGCAAAAATATTATCAATAAATCTGAACCGCCCCTTACAGCGTTCAGTAAACATTTTAATATTATAAATAAATGAGGTCTCAATCACATTCATAAATATATTTGCGTACAGGGGTGCAACATTGGAACCCATCGTTGCCCTTTTAAGCTGCAAATAATGAGTCTCTTTAAACAAAAAATAGTTGACTGTACCAGCAGCCGCCGGCAGGCTTCCATACCCAGATCATGTGGAATAACAGTGTAGACTACCGATGTCCCAAGTGACTAGAAAAGAGTCAGGTCCCACTTGTTTATTCCTAATTTTCAAAATCATGTAAATATGATCTGGTATTGATTACCAGTGGAGTGAAACATCTATCCAAATATTGCGCTAATGGAGTAGTAACTGACTCTGTTCCAAGCAATATAGGATGGCCCAGGGGATTCAAAAGGTCCTTATGAATCTTTGGTAATATATACATTACCGGTGTGACAGGATAATCGCATTTTAAAAATTTCTGGGTGTCATTCTCAAAAATACCATCTTTAAGAGCTCTCAATACCACTTTTTTTTATTTTAGACTGAACCTGAAAAATAGGACAAGAGTCCAACTGTTTATATATATGCATATCTGATAACTGTCTTAATACCTCAGCTTCATACCGCGGGGTGTCCTTAACTACAATTGCTTCCCCCTTGTAGGCAGGTTTGATAACAATATCTTGCCGAGCCCACAAGGAGGACAGAGCTCAACTTTCTATGCGACTAAAGTTGTTCTGTATATGGTCCCATTTAGACCTATCACCGAAAAAGTAATCAACTAGAGGAGTTTTTGAACAGCGATGATTTCACCAATATTAAAGTAAAAAATGAAGAAAAACGATCTGCCTTTAGAAAGAATGTGGAATTGTGCACACGTACTAAACTGGAACGAGACAAGGATGATTATACCAACAACCGAGTATACAACTGGTCTAATCCTAATAACCATCACATCAAGACATACAGATGTGGACAACAGCATAAACCTCTACCTCCTCCTCTTCAATTGCCTCTACGGGGTCATCAGCCAATGTATCTACTACTTCTTTTTTGACCAAGACTAAAACAGACCGTGCATCAGGAGGGGAGGCAAACGATACAAGAAAAGCAGTATCCAGGGTTGTAACAACCAGACTCCAGAACCACCCGAGGCATTAGAAAACAATGTGGTATATAATATCTCTTCTATATCATTACCAGGGACTGAAGTACAGGTATTATATAGGGGTTTGGGCTTTTGCAAAAAAAAAAAAAAAATGAACAAATTTGTGTTGAGACAGGATTTATACAACTTAGATGGAAAGCTTATTTTTCTTTGAAACAAGGTTTACCAGATCTAGGTGTATTACCATTATCTATTAAAATTTTTTATTTGAGAACTAAAGAGCACTTGAGAACTGTACCTCCTACCTCATGCTCTGCCACTGAGGTGTTCATTGATAAAGTAAATGCAGAAATGCATTCCTTTTTGGGTGATAGGTCTAAATTGGACCATATACCGAACAACTTTAGGCGCAAAGATAGTGAAGCTCTGTCCTCCTTGTCGGCTCAGGGAGATATTATTATCAAAGTGACCGAAAAGGGGGGAGCAATTGTAGCTATGGACACCCCGCGATATGAAGCTGAGGTATTAAGACAGTTATCAGATATGCATACATATAAACAGTTGGACTCTTGTCCTGTTTTTCAGGTTCAGTCTAAAATAAAAAAAGTGTTACTGAGAGCTCTTAAAGATGGTATTATTGATAATCACACCCAGAAATTTTTAATATGCGATTATCCTGTCACACCAGTAATGTATATATTACCAAAGATTCATAAGGACCTTTTGAATCCCCCAGGCCGTCCTATAGTGTCTGAAACAGAGTCAGAGTCAGTTAACACTCCATTAGCGCAATATGTGGATAGATGTTTCACTCCACTGGTAATCAATACCAGGATCATATTTACGTGATACTGGTTATTGTTTAGAAAAAATTAGGAATATACAAGTGGGGCCTGACTCTTTTCTAGTCACTTGGGACATCTCTAATCTTTACACTGTTATTCCACATGATCTGGGTATGGAAGCCTGCCAGTGGCTGCTGGTACAGTCACAATGCTATAATGATAAACAAATTGTTTTTCTGCTTGCATTGCTTAAAACTGTTCTTGAGAATAACTATTTTTTGTTTAAAGAGACTCATTATTTGCAGCTTAAAGGGGCAGCGATGGGTTCCAATGTCGCACCCCCGTACGCAAATATATTTATGAATATGATTGAGACCTCATTTATTTATAATAGTAAAATGTTTACTAAACACTGTAAGGGATGGTTCAGATTTATTGATGATATTTTTGCAGTGTGGGATGTCGACATTAGAACCCTTTTATTATTTGATCAGTACATCAATTATTTAGTCCCAGGTCTGAAATTTATTGTCATGTTTAGCAGGGAGATTTCATTTTTGGACACATTGCTGAAAATAAATGGTACGAACATAGAGAGTGATCCGTTTATAAAAAGTACTGATCGTAATCAATTATTGCACTATAAGAGTTTTCAACCCCATGGGGTGTTTAATTCGATACCTAGGAGCCAGCTGCATAGGGGTAAAAGAATCGTTAGTGATCCACAACAATGTGAAGTAAGATTAAATGAAATGGAAACCAGGCTTGTTAAGCGACGTTATCCAGTTTCATTAGTTAAAAAGGAACGTATACATTTAGCAGAGAATAGGAAAATAGGAAATGATAGGAGAATTCCATTTGTGTCACCGTATCATCCATAATCACTTTGTATCCATATGATCCTTAAGAAACATTGGGGTTTATTAACAGAGAATTATCCGAATTATAGTGAATTTCAAGCTCCCCCTTATCCTCATATAGAAAAGTTAAAACACTAAGGGATCGATTGGTCAGATCTGACCAGTATACCCCTCCTAGCCTATTAGTAACTTTTTTAGGATCCAGTAATACAGGGTCATACCCATGTCTATCGTGTATACAATGTAACTCCATGATAAAAGGCCCGTATATACTTGAGTATAAGCTGAGTTTTTCAGTCCATTTTTTAGGCTGAAAAAAACCCCCTCAGCTTATACTTGAGTGAGGGTCTTAAATGAGGGTGCAGCCTCACTGTGCCTATCTGCAGCTGTACCTTTGATTACTAAAACAGCGGGTGTCTCCCGCTGTGTTATGCAGTCTGTTCGGCGGCCGTCCATTGTAATAAAGCCCCGCCTCCTCCTTGTCCGTTATAGAGCAACACTGATAGAATGCTGGGAAACTGTATCAGTATTCCATCTATCATGGATGAGGAAGAGGCGGGGCTTTGTTACAATGGATGGCCGCTGAACAGACTGCATAACACAGCTGGAGACATCTGCTGTTTTTGTAATCAAAGGTACGGCTGCAGATGGTCACAATGAGGCTGCAAATGGTCACAATGAGGCTGCAAATGGACATAGTGAGGCTGCAGATGGGCACAGTGAGGCTGCAAATGGGCACAGTGAGGCTGCAGATGGGCACAGTGAGGCTGAAAATGGGCACAGTGAGGCTGCGGATGGGCACAGTGAGGCTGCAGATGGGCACAGTGAGGCTGCAAATGGGCACAGTGAGGCTGCAAATGGGCACAGTGAGGCTGCAGATGGGCACAGTGAGGCTGCAAATGGGCACAATGAGGCTGCAAATGAGCACAGAGAGGCTGCAAATGGGCACAGTGAGGCTGCAAATGGGCACAATGAGGCAGCAAATGGGCACAGTGAGGCTGCAGATGGGCACAGTGAGGCTGCAGATGGGCACAGTGAGGCTGCAGATGGGCACAGTGAGGCTGCAAATGGGCACAGTGAGGCTGCAGATGGGCACAGTGAGGCTGCAAATGGGCACAGTGAGGCTGCAGATGGGCACAGTGAGGCTGCAAATGGGCACAATGAGGCTGCAAATGAGCACAGTGAGGCTACAGATGGGCACAGTGAGGCTGCAGATGGGCACTGTGAGGCTGCAGATGGGCACTGTGAGGCTGCAGATGGGCACAGTGAGGCTGCAAATGGACACAGTGAGGCTGCAGATGGGCAGCTGCAAATGGGCACAATGAAGCTGCAAATGAGCACAGTGAGGTTGCAAATGGGCACAGTAAGGCTACAGATGGGCATTGTTTACCCAGTAGCTGCTGCATTTTCCCACCCTAGGCTTTTACTCGAGTCAATACATTTTCCCAGTTTTTTGTGGTAAAATGAGGTGCCTCGGCTTATATTGGGGTCGGCCTATTTCTTGCGTATATACGGTATATCCCATCCACATAAGGGGTATGATATTAAAATCAAAGGTACATTGGATAAATTTTCTTGATACTATTGCCCCTAAGGGGTTGAATACAGATCTGGATTTATATTTGTTTATTTAGGTGATAATTAATTTGATGTGAAGGCCAGATAGTGATACATTGTGTACATTTTTCTTTTTTTGTATAATCTTTTTTTATAGAAGACAATTAACATGTCATGTCCAACATTTATATCTGCATAAGTCTTGAACCCAAATGGGCATATGTCACATATACATCACATTCAATCAAACTAAAGAAGAAAAGAAAGGAAAGAAAGGAAATACCATGACTATTGTGCAATACAGCCGAAGGGCTGTCCCTGTTAGGAATTTAGGGAACCCTCATTGGAAATAATCACGGTGAACATATTTTGTTTGCATATAGAATTGGGTACAAAAGAGCCTCTGCTTGATATCTCGGCCACTGGCACTAAGCCATCGGGTGCTATCAATAAGTTCTCAGTGAAAATAGGGTCACCTAGCCAGCGCCAGTTACCGAGTGAGGGGGGGCTGAAATAGCCTCCAACTAACCTCCCCCTGCCCTCCACACGAGCCAAGGGTACCTGAGGCTAATGCTAAGTGCTCGAGGGGATAAACAGTGCCACCCTTGAGGGAGGGGGCCCCCCCTCCAGCGGTGAGGCATTGGGCTTTATGTCCATCAATAGCATTGTGTGCAATATATAAACCTCCATCCATGTAACAGAGGATGTATACAATGTCTGAAAGGTATAGTAGAGAAAAGAGAGAAAGAGGAGAGAGGAGATGATCCAATTATACCTGGAGTCTTGTGAGAAGCCTTGTTCATGACCACACCGAGCACCTCGTTCTTGATTGTTATAGGTGACATATTGGAACTCTGAGAGTTGCCTTGCAGCAAGGATTGTCCCCTTGCCCCCTCGGTTCCTGGTGGCATGCAGGTTTTAAGGGGTGGTTCTGCCAACTCCAACAGAGCTGTGTCTAGGCTGGTGGGTACGTGTCCAGGGTCAGAGATGTATTCTATCCAGGATGCCCAGACACCGACAAAGCGGTCTCGAGAACCCCTACAATTCGCTATCCAGTCTTCCGCCTCCCTTATGTCACTCACCCAGCTGATCCACTCCTCCCGGGTAGGAACTCTGGGCTGCTTCCAGTAGGTAGGAAGCAAGCGCTGTGGCGCATTCAGTAAATGAGGAAATACGCTCTTTTTGTATTGGCTGATTGGGATTGGAGGGATGTGCAGGAGGAAGTGAATCGGGGATAGAGGAACGTCTAGCCCTAGTATGTCTTTTATTTGGCCCTTGATATCTTCCCAACAGGCCTAATTAAGGGGCATTCCCACCATATATGGAGAATCGTACCCCTGTGTCCACAGCCTCGCCAACATAGCTCAGACCTTGGAGGATAAATACGTGCCAGGTCTGTGGGCACCCGGTACCAGCGGGACATTATCTTATAGTTCGTTTCCTGGGTTTTAGAGTCATTAGAGCATGAGTGGGTGAGCTAATATAATTGGTTAACTGGGTCTCCGTAAGTACACTTCCCAAGTCCTTTCCCACACCTGAATATAAGTAGGCTTAGATTTGTGTGTGGTGGAGCCCAGTAGTCGGTATGATTCAGATACCATATGAGGTATTGCTTCTTCATCTGAGGGAAGAAAGGTCTCTGATTGGCCATGTATCTCAAAAAAGTGATGAAGTTGTCTCTATCTCCAAAAGTCCATTCGTGAACCCTTATGTCTATCCTGCAGGGCATCAAAGCTCAAGAGCTTACCATCCTTCATGAGTTTACTGCAACTGGCATTGCCATCGTCTGCCCAGGGCCCAAAGAAGGCCATTTGCTCACCAGCAGGAAACCACAGGAAACCCACCCAGCGGAGCCAACGGGGACACAGTAGGGGCCACCTTCAGAAGTGGATTGATCCGATCCCAGACTGAAAGCGCGTGGGCCGTCAATGTGGAGGTTGTATCAGACAGCCCCCTGTGTTGCACCGGCAGGCATTTCTCCAGGGAGACCCACAGCTTGGAGTGAGTATGAAAATGCCAGTTGAGTATCCTTTGAAGGAAAATGGCCTGGTAGTAGCGCTGTATGTCTTGGATTCCCAAACCACCTGCATGTTTTGGACATCTGATTACCTTCAGGGCTATTCTGGGTTTTCGTGCATTCCACACAAACCCGGACAGCAGGCTGGTCAAAGATGTTTCTGGGTAGGGGTATCGGTATCATCTGTAGGAAGAAGAGTATACGTGGCAAAATATTAATTTTTTTTATATTCACCCATCCTAGCCACGTGAAAGCAGTCTGTGTCCATTGTGAGAGGTCTTTAGTTAACCGCATTGAGTAATGGGGGGTAATTGGCAGCGTAAAGGGTTTCAAAGTGGTCCGTGAGCTGTATGCCCAGATATCTAAGGGAAGACTTAGCCCAGGTAAAAGGGAAGGCAGCCCTGAAGGCTATTTGTTAAAGAGAGAGTCAAATGGATAGGTAGGATTTCTGACTTTGCGTAGTTAATCTTAAAGTTGGAAAGTGATCCAAAATATTTGAGTTCCTTCATCAGGTTAGGAAACTAAATCAGGGGTCCAAGATTTTGTTCCTGAAACCCTGAGGCAATTTTAGAAGACTGTACCATCATTTATCCAGAGGAGGAATGAAGCTTTTGTATATCCGCCTGAGCATGGTTTTTCTGGAGGGCCCTTGGGAGCATACGACTGCATTTATTACCATGTTCATAATATTTATGAGACAGATATTTAAACTGTTTACGGGCTTGATGGTCTAGCAAACGCAAGAATAGCTCCCTTAATTTGGTCAGTTTCTTCAGTGCCTCAGGGTCTACGCTATGTTTATGTTGGAGTTCTGGCTTTTGAAGGGCATCAAGTACTTTTTGAGTCTGCCCAGGCGTGCCTTCTTGAGTTTTTAGCCCAGGGAGATCAGCTCCCCCTTATGGCTTTCCCACAAAATGCCCTCCACCAGGCCATCCGTGGTATTTTCCTTGAAGTAGTGAGTTAAAATGTCAGTTACCCCTGCCACTACTGCAGTGTAGACCAGCAGATTTTCGTTCAGCCTCCATGTCCAGGCCCTATAGGTGCCTAATGGCAGGGTGAAAGTAATCATGACCGGAGCATGATCCGAAATAGTAATATTACCAATGGACTCTGACTGCAGAAGCTCAAGGGTAGTGCGGTCTACGTAAATATGGTCTAATGTGGGTGTATACGTCATGCACTTTGGAATAGTAGCTAAAATCTCGACCTGAGGGGTGGAGTACTCTCCAGCTGTCCATCAAAAGGTGGGACTGGAGGATTCTACGAAAGTGAGGAAAGCATAGGAGTGTGAGGGTCTGGTACAGGACGTGTCGAGTAGGGTGTCAGGGCTAACGTTAAAATACACCCCAAGGGCCAGGAGACCTTCCTTAAATTCGGCCAATTGCTCCAATGTTGTGTCAATGAAGGTGAGTTGGTTAGAGTTAGGGGCATAGATCGTGGCAAACGTATACATTTGTCCAGCAATGCTGCCCTTCAGGAAGACGTATCTTCCCAGAGGATCTATTTTATTCCCAGTGGGCTGTAAGGGGCAGGATTTGTGGATTGCGATAGATATCGGGGAGGTGCTAAGGAACCACTGACTGCAGAGTTCAGTGGGTAGATTAGGAATTGAATGGGGGGTAAAATGGGTATCCTGCTCTTGCAAATCACCTGTGCCCCAAGCCTTTTTAGCTCCCACCACAACTTGCTATGTTTGCCTGGGGAACAAAGGCCCCAGACATTATAGGAGCTTACCTTTAGAGTAGTCATGGAGGATCTAGAGCAGTGTTTCTCAACTCCAGTCCTCAAGGCGCCCCAACAGGTCATGTTTTCTGGCTTTCCATTATTTTGCACAGGTGATTTGATCAATTTCACTACCTTAGTAATTACTACAGCTGTTTCATCTAAGGGAAATCCTGAAAACTTGACCTGTTGGGGCGCCTTGAGGACTGGAGTTGAGAAACACTGATCTAGAGGACGGTTGATGTGCTGAATACGTTGGTGTGCTCGGTGTGGGCGATGATGTAGAAGGCCTCTCCTGGGAGAAGAAGAGGAGAAAGGTGAAGGGGGAAGGAAGAATGTAAAATTAGCGGTAAAAACATAACAAACATAACAGTATGGCAGAAAACATAGTAACTGTCTAAACATCTGTGAGTCATGCTTGGGGCCCTGCCCCCTAGGGGGAAAGGTCCCAAGCCCTCACTCAGGATCTCAATGGGGATCAATATCCAATAAAGGGTGGCCTACGTGGGGAATGCCTACGTGCCCTACGTGGGGTGCCAGCATGGTGGGGTAAGGAATCTCTGTCTCCCTCCAACACATCTAACGATGTGCTATAGGTGAGGAAGGGGGGAGTCTTTTTCCATAACAATTGACCGCGGGTTGTGGTGCAAACTAGGCAAGATGAGGCGGTACCTGGTCATGCTGTTCTATGCCATATCCGGTCCTCTGGTTGTCTCTTGTGGTCAGTGGAACGGATGCCATCCACAGCGGTGGACGTGGCACAGATCCAGCCATACCCATTTGTGACAAGCCAGCAGCCCCAGTGCCGGGTAGGCACTTCCTAATGTAAGGAGCCAATCGGCTACTCTTTTTTATTACTTTTTTAATAAACAGTATCACGCTATGGATGTTTTTTCATTTTTTTTTTACATATCCTGCCTTAAACTGTGAGGAAGAGGGTTCATTGTACATCTCCAAGTCATGCACATATGCGAGCAGGCATAAATCTGCCAAAGCGATATTTGTCTTTCTTTTTAAGTAAAGAAGTCAAATACATCTGGTAAGCAGCCTTTTCATCTGCTCACGTTGGGTGTTGATATTTGTTTGGTGAAGGATTGCTCACTATCAAGTGTAGAAATTAAGATCACCTTGCAACAAATTTCTTTCAATTAGAAATTCATGTTTTTTCTTTTTTTGGGACTGTTTTTTTAGCACTTATATATTTTTATCCAATTCAAGATTTTCACCTATGGACATTTATTGTGTGTTTATATATGGTCTAGTTATTCACATTAATTCACGATGGCAGTCGTGCTATATTTAATTAGCGCCCCCTACCTCACTATATTTGAACCTAGAAGTGTCTCACTTTTTCAGGGGAGCAGCATATTTGAAACTTTATTTATATGTTGGCGCAGAGTTTATTTTTCACATTTGTCACTATTAGTATAAGACAAAGTTAGTGTAAAACAGTATCAGGGTGGCTCAGCACACATCGTGGGTGACCCCAGACTCCACTGGAGGTCGTCTGCGCAATATGTGTGGTCATTCAAGACCCAGCTTGGGAGACCCAGGGGGTCTAAGGCACAACAGCAGGGATACCACCCTAGACCACCAGGGATGCCAATCAGTGCCCACAATGGATGCCAATCAGTGCTCACAATGGGCATTACTGATTGGCAGGCATTATTTTTAGGCACTGATTGGCATCATCACTACCATACATAACAGTACATCAGTGCCACCTATCAGTGCCCATCCATGCCCATCCATGCCGCCTATCAGTGCCCATCCATGCCATCTATCAGTGCCCATCCATGCCACCTATCCGTGCCCATCCATGCCTCAAATCTGTGCCATCCTATTAGTGCCAATCAGTGCCGCCTATCAGTGCCGCATATTAGTGCCCATCATCAGTGCCCATCAATGCCACCTCATCAGTGCCACCTCATTGGTGCCACCTCATCGGTGCCCATTAGTGCCACCTTATCAGTGCCTGTCAGTGCAGCCCCATCAGTGCCCATCGGTGAAGGAGAAAACTTACTTATTTACAAAGTTTTGTAACTGAAACAAAAAAAACATTTTTTTTTCAAAATTTTCGGTCTTTTTTTGTTTGTTTAGCAGAAATTAAAAATCCCAGAGGTGATCAAATACCACTAAAAGAAAGCTCTATTGGTGGGAACAAAATGATAAAAATTTAGTTTGGGTACAGTGTAGCATGACGGCGCAATTGTCATTCAAAGTGCGACAGCGCTGAAAGCCGAAAATTGGTCTGGGCAGGAAGGTGTATAAGTGCCCAGTATAGAAGTGGTTAAGCGTGTATTTATGTAACTTACATATGATGTGCCTTGGATTCTCCACATCCTGAGAAGGAGGTCTGAGTGCCCTATGGGCGCGATCGTTCCCCACCGTGGCAGTGGCAGGCAGTTCTATTTCCTTAAATATGCCCACCACAGTGGGGATAATGTCCTTGGAGGCTGTGGCTTCTGGTAGGCCCCTGATTCTAATATTTGCCTGCCGACTGCGGTTTTCCACATCTAACTATCAGAGCAAAGTTTCAATCTGCTGGTCCTGTGTGATGCATTTAGCCTGCAGCTTAGAGATGACTGGGAGTGCTTCTTCAAATCTCTGCTCCAGGAACTCCACTCTGCTGCCCAGGTATGAGGTGTCAGTTTTTAGCTATGCAATGTCCTCCTTGAAAGTTTTCTCTACCCTGTCAGCAAAGCATTCCAGGTCCTCCCTGGTAGGGAGCAACCAAATATGGCACCTGATGTTCTCATCCCCCAGGGGGTCTAGGGCTTTAGAGCCTCTGTCTGGGTATTCCTTGGAGCCCGGGGAGGTGGGGGGGACAGATTCACTCACAGACCCTGGGGAGGGAATTGGGGAAGCTACAGGCTGCTGGAGCTGGGCAGCGGTGTGCTGGGAGGCCTTAGCTGCCTTCTGGGCCTTTGTGGCCAGTGCTATCTTGGAAGCCTCGCAGCTCTGCCCGCGGGTCACAGGGAAGTACCATTCCAGCGGCCCCTGTCTCGTGCAATTGTTCCTCAGTGTTTGCGAGGACAGCCGATCCCTCTGGGACATAGCAGGAGTTGTAAGAGGGTGTAAGAGGGTGAAAACCCCCCTTGGTTAAATAGTGGGGATAATGTCCTTGGAGGCTGTGGCTTCTGGTAGGCCCCTGATTCTAATATTTGCCTGCCGACTGCGGTTTTCCACATCTAACTATCAGAGCAAAGTTTCAATCTGCTGGTCCTGTGTGATGCATTTAGCCTGCAGCTTAGAGATGACTGGGAGTGCTTCTTCAAATCTCTGCTCCAGGAACTCCACTCTGCTGCCCAGGTATGAGGTGTCAGTTTTTAGCTATGCAATGTCCTCCTTGAAAGTTTTCTCTACCCTGTCAGCAAAGCATTCCAGGTCCTCCCTGGTAGGGAGCAACCAAATATGGCACCTGATGTTCTCATCCCCCAGGGGGTCTAGGGCTTTAGAGCCTCTGTCTGGGTATTCCTTGGAGCCCGGGGAGGTGGGGGGGACAGATTCACTCACAGACCCTGGGGAGGGAATTGGGGAAGCTACAGGCTGCTGGAGCTGGGCAGCGGTGTGCTGGGCCTTTGTGGCCAGTGCTATCTTGGAAGCCTTGCAGCTCTGCCCGCGGGTCCCAGGGAAGTACCATTCCCCTGTCTCGTGCGATTGTTCCTCAGTGTTTGTGAGGACAGCCGATCCCTCTGGGACATAGCAGGAGTTGTAAGAGGGTGAAAACCCCCCTTGGTTAAATAGTGGTACGGAGCTGTGGAGACACACGTCCTCACTCCTCCATTGCCAGGACATGCCCCCTACATGTTTCTTTTTGACAGATTAAACAAGTTGAAAGCTTCTGTTGAAATATGGGAGGGCTCTACGCTTTGCTAACCATTTCTCCACCTGTGATATAAGGATATACTTATTTTACACATTTGGAATCAATTATGTGATTAGTAATCGATCAAATACAAATTAGATCCTTTTCTTATACATATAAGAAAAGGATCTAATTTGTATTTGATCGATTACTAATCACATAATTGATCCCAAATGTGTAAAATTATGGTATTTAAGCCATGTGTGTAACTTTGACTTTAGATGCGTGTTTGATCTGAAGAAGGGCGTAAGCTTGTGAGCCCAAAACGTAATGAACTTACACATCATGCAATGTTTTTTTGACATTTGGTTCAATAAAGAAATTTTAAGTGCAGCGATCCTCTGGACCTTTTCTTATATACAGTATCTCACAAAAGTGAGTACACCCCTCACATTTTTGTAAAAATGTTATTATATCTTTTCATGTGACAACACTGAAGAAATGACACTTTGCTACAATGTAAAGTAGTGTGTGTACAGCTTGTATAACAGTATAAATTTGCTGTCCCCTCAAAATAACTCAACACACAGCCATTAATGTCTAAACTGCTGGCAACAAAAGTGAGTACAGCCCTAAGTGAAAATGTCCAAATTGGGTCCAATCAGCCATTTTCCCTCCCCGGTGTCATGTGACTTGTTAGTGTTACAAGATCTCAGGTGTTAATGGGGAGCAGGTGTGTTAAATTTGGTGCCATCGCTCTCACTCTCTCATACTAGTCACTGGAAGTTCAACATGGCACCTTGAGGCAAAGAACTCTCTGAGGATCTGAAAAAAAGAATTGTTGCTTTACATAAAGTTGGCCTAGGCTATAAGAAGATTGCCGAGACCCTGAAACTGAGCTGCAACACAGTGGCCAAGACCATACAGCGGTTTAACAGGACAGTTTCCACTCAGAACAGGCCTTGCCATGGTTGACCAAAGAGGTTGAGTGCACATGCTCAGCGTCATATCCAGAGATTGTCTTTGGAAAATAGACATATGAGTGCTGCCAGCATTGCTGCAGAGGTTGAAGGGGTGGGGGGTCAGCCTGTCAGTGCTCAAACCATATGCCGCACACTGCATCAAATTGGTCTGCATGACTGTCATCCCAGAAGGAAGCCTCTTCTAAAGATGATGCACAAGAAAGCCCGCAAACAGTTTGCTGAAGACAAGCAGACTAAGGACATGAATCACTGGAACCATGTCCTGTGGTCTGATGAGACCAAGATAAACTTATTTGGTTCAGATGGTGTCAAGCATATGTGGTGGCAACGAGGTGAGGAGTACAAAGACAAGTGTGTCTTACCTATAGTCAAGCATGGTGGTGGGAGTGTCATGGTCTGGGGCTGCATGAGTGCTGCTGGCACTGGGGAGCTACAGTTCATTGAGGGAACCATGAATGGCCAACATGTACTGTGACATACTGAAGCAGAGCATGATCTCCTCCCTTCAGAGACTGGGCCGCAGGGCAGTATTCCAACATGATAACGACCCCAATACACTTCCAAGACAACCACTGCCTTGCTAAAGAAGGTGAGGGTAAAGGTGATAGACTGGCCAAGCATGGCTCCAGACCTAAACCCTATTGAGTATCTGGGGGGCATCCTCAAATGGAAGGTGATGTTGTCATCTTCGTGATGTTGTCAGGGAGGAGTGGAAGAGGACTCCAGTGGCAACCTGTGAAGCTCTGGTGAACTCCATGTCCAGGATGGTTAAGGTAGTGCTGGAAAATAATAGTGGCCACACAAAATATTAACACTCTGGGCCCAATTAAAACACTGGATCGCTGATGTTTTGGGGATGTGTTAGACACAGAAAATTTGGTCTAAATTGATGGCAAGATGAATGCAGTATGTTATCAAAAAATACTGGAGGAACATTTGTATTCATCAGCCAGGAAGCTGCGCATGGGACGTACTTGGACATTCCAACATGACAATGATCCAAAACACAAGGCCAAGTCGACCTGCCATTGGTTACAGCAAAAAAAAGTGAGGGTCCTCGAGTGGCCATCTCAGTCCTCAATATCATTGAGCCACTCTGGGGAGATCTCAAACGTGCAGTTCATGCAAGACAGCCCAAGAATTTAAAGGAACTGGAGGCTTTTTGCCAAGAGGAATGGGCAGCTTTACCATCTGAGAAGATAAAGAGCCTCATCCACAAATACCACAAAAGACTTCAAGCTGTCATTGATGTCAAAGGGGGCAATACACTGTATTAAGAACTGGGGTATGTAAACTTTTGATCAGGGTCATTTGCACTGATCACAACACTAACCATGAGTGAAAGAAATGTTTTTGTGTTATCATTCATATTCTCTGAAAAATGGCCAAGAAATCATAAATTCTACCAGGGTATGTAAACTTATGAGCACAACTATATATATATACACACACACACACATATATACCCCCCTCCCCCCCAAAAAAATATTTTTTATCATCTATCATTAGTCTTTCGTCTTTCTATTGGGAGTGTGTTATATTGATTTTTAGTGGTTTATTTAAGTTGTGTGTTATTTTTTGGTTATGCTTTGCCTGTTTCTGGTCTGGACCGCGAGATGTTGTGTGTGCTTACTTGCGCCATGTCCTTGGCTTGGTTCTGTCTGGGGCATTTTGCCTGGGGCTGGTTTTAGCTGCTGGTGTGGGGGTTCTTGCCTGGCTGCTATGAGGATGTGCAACCACGCTGGAATGCACTTCCAGACGTGGCAGCTATCCGTGACTGTGTTGACATCACTTCCACCTATAGGCGGGATTGAGCGTCACATCTGCCTTCTGCCACACCCGGGTTAGTGCGATGGCGGTGGTTGTACTGATAGCGAGGTTGCAGGCAACAGGGGGCTTATACATATATTTGTTAGGCGCCGTTTTGGCGCCCCGCCTCCTACTGGTTCTTGGGCATCCATATAGGCATTGGTTTATGATTGGCCAGATTGAGACCTCTCTCAATCTGGCCAATCGCCCACCCAGCTCCCCAGTGACTGCCCCTACTGTCTTTTTAAGGGTTGGTCTTGCTGGACTATTGGGTTCTGGGGAGACCCAGACACCATCTGCAGGCATTTGGGGTATTTGCACCTGTTCTTTGTATATAAAAAAGTTGCTGACACTTGGCTGAATGCAATTATGAACCCCTAAATAGGGTAAGGACCACACCCTCTATATGAACTAACATTGGGATGGTTATTGGATGAATAAAAATGTAGTTATATGTATGTTTGTTTTGTATATCCCATAGTGGTTCTACCGTTCAAATATTGGCGGCTCATAGATATCTTGGCCAATATCTTGGGTCCTGCTTCTCAATGTCTGTATATGCGGTTCCCTTATGCGGGTTGGTGCAATATCGTTTGCTTATATTTAGATTAACCTTTTTTTCTTATGCACCTGGTGATACTGATGGTTGCACTAGGTCCTGGGGTTTTTGCCTATTAGTTTCTCTTTGAGCTTTTCACTTATACATATATTTTCCCTCCTAAACACTGAAGATGTTACCATTGAGGTTTATTTTCTGCTCTTACCCTATACCAACAAGATGCAGTGTCAATAATGAACACATCCATTGCAGAATATTTTAAAGGTATGTTAATATATTATACTGTATATATATATATATATATATATATATATATATATATATATATATATATATATATATATAATTTTTATTTTTTTAAAGCCTGGAAGAATGGCTTTAAGGTGGGGATCTTGTTGCAATATATTCCAATGTCTAGGGAGGATTCTTTCCATTTTCTTATATTAAGAGTGGAAAGTGGTAGTAAATCTGGTAGAATGATCCCCAGATTCCTGAATTTAAAAAAAAAAAAAAATTTAATTTAAATTAATTCATATATATTTTTCTGTATATAAATATATGTTCCTCATTTGATGTTTTCATACATTGCTCCTATTCTTATTGCCTCTAGTTCTCTTGCTCTTTACACTGATGTAAAATTAGAATTTGTATCTTAAGAGTAGGGATGAGCCGAACACCCCCCCGGTTTGGTTCGCACCAGAACCTGCGAACGGGCCGAAAATTCGCACGAACGTTAGAACCCCATTGACGTCTATGGGACTCGAACGTTTTAAATCAAAAGTGCTCATTTTAAAGGCTAATTTGCATGGTATTGTTCTAAAAAGGGTTTGGGGACCCGGGTCCTGCCCCTGGGGACATGTATCAATACAAAAAAACTTTTAAAAACGGCCGTTTTTCGGGAGCAGTGATTTTAATGATGCCTGAAGTTAAAAAAAAAAAAGTGAAATATTCCTTTAAATATCGTACCTGGGGGGTGTCTATAGTATGCCTGTAAAGTGGCGCGTGTTTCCAGTGCTTAGAACAGTCCCTGCACAAAATGACATTTTTAAAGGAAAAAAAGTCATTTAAAACTGCTTGCGGCTTTAATGTAATGTCGGGTCCTAGCAATATGGATGAAAATCAGTGAGACAAACGGCATGGGTACCCCCCAGTCCATTACCAGGCCCTTTGGGTCTTGTAAGGATAATAAGGGGAACCCTGCACCCAAATTAAAAAAGGAAACAGCAGTATACAGGCGGTGCAAACCAAACAGGGACTGTAGGTTTGTTGTTAAGTAGAATCTGTTTGTAATTTTGAACTGGTACATTTTTAACCTGTTTAGCTCCAGCCAAAAAAATCTATTTTAAGCTTTTTGGAAAACATAGGGAAGGGTTATCACCCCTGTGACATTTGTTTTGCTGTCTGTGCTCCTCTTCAGAAGATTTCACCTCACTTTTTGTCCCAATGACAAATGTTTTTTGAAAATTTGTTTTTTTTTTTGTGAAACAAGGATTGGTGATAGAAATGTTTTTCCCATATTAACTCTTAGAGGACAGAATTTCCCTAGGGGTAGATTTCATCTCACTTCCTGTTGTCTCCTTCCGTTTGCAAGTAGGAGTCGTTTGTAAGTTGGATGTTTGAAAGTAGGGGCCTGCCCTATATACTCAGCAGAAATTTGGGCCTTAGGTGTTGTTGTGGCCACAACACTGTAAGCCCTCACAGGGCCCGGCTGTGAAATATTAGATCAAGAATTGTAATTACATGCCCCTGTTGAACAGTGGCAGAAAAATTGGGCCTTTGGTGGTGGTGGTGGTGCTGATGCCACAACACTGTAAGTCCTCACTCGCTCTTGGTGGGCGCAGAAACGGGCCCTGCTGTGAAATATTAGATCAAGAATTGTAATTACATGCCCCTGTTGAACAGGGGCTGAAAAATTGGAACTTAGGCACTGTGCTGGTGCCACAACACTGCAACCCCTCACAGATACTCTAGTTGGAACGCAGGAATGACCCCTGCTGCAAAGTATTGCATCAAAAATTGTAATTACACGCCCCTGTTAAACAGGGGCTCAAAAAATTGGGCCTTAGGCACTGGTGCTGGTGCCACAACACTGCAACTCCTCACAGATACTCTAGTTGGAACGCAGAAACGAGCCCTGCTGCAAAGTATTGCATCAAAAATTGTAATTACACGCCCCTGTTAAACAGGGGCTGAACAATTAGGCCTTAGGCACTGGTGCTGGTGCCACAACACTGCAACCCCTCACAGATACTCTAGTTGGAACGCAGGAACGAGCCCTACTGCAAAGTATTGCATCAAAAATTGTAATTACATGCCCCTGTTAAACAGGGGCTGAAAAGTTGGGCCTTAGGCACTGGTGGCGGCGCCCAGAACCAAAAATGTTCTTACAAGCTATCAGCGTGCTCATTGAGGGGGAAGAGGATAATTACTCAGGCTAGTCATTCAGCATCAGCATAGGCAGTCTTTGAAGGGATCTGAGATTTAAAAAAAAATTATTCGGTTACATCAGCATCAGGTGCTTGGTAGCTGGTGGTGATCCAAGACTGATCATTTTTATGAAGGTCAGTCGATCGACCGAGTCGGTGGACAGACGCACCCTGTGATCGGTTACAAAGCCTCCAGCAGCACTGAATGTGCGTTCCGAAAGTACGCTGGATGCAGGACAGGCCAGTAGCTCAATTGCATACTGTGCAAGCTCTGGCCAGTGATCCATCCTCAAGACCCAGTAACCCAGAGGATTTTCAGTGGGAAAGGTGTCCAAGTCAGATCTTGCCCCTAGGTATTCCTGCACCATGTAAAACAGATGCTGGTGATGATTGCTGGAACCGATCATACCTTGGGGCTGCGGACTAAAAAATTGTCTGAACGCATCGGTCAGACGGCCACCTTCTCCACCGCTCCTTCTTTGACCAACCGAAGCCTCAACAACCCTCAGAAACAGGGGTTTGTAACCTCCCAGTCTCTGGGAACGCGTTGCACAGACCTTTCTGCAAGGCCTTCCGAAGATGTTTCATCCTCTGCTCCCTCTGCGACAGCAAGATAAGGTCCGCAACCTTACCCTTGTAACGTGGATCAAGGAGGCTTGCCAGCCAGTATTGGTCCTTCTCCTTGATACCACGAATACGAGGATCATTAAGCAGGCTTTGCAGGATCAGGGAGGCCATGCAGCATAGGTTTGCTGAGGCATTTGGTCTGGAGTCCTCTGGGTCACTAAGGACAACATGGTCCGCAGCCACCTCCTCCCAGCCACGTACAAGTCCATGTGTTTCTTGGGACTGATCCCTTAAAGACTGCTGCTGATGCTGAGTGCCAGGCTCCACCTCCATACTAACACAATCCTCCTCCTCCTCCTCCTCCTCCTCATCCTCTTCCTGTTTGATCGGCGGGCACGCAGGAACACTGTCTGGATAAAGGGGGCCTTGAGAGCTAAGGAAGTCCTCCTCTTCCTGCCTTGTTCTGCCTCAAGTGCCCTGTCCATTATTCCACGCAGCGTGTGCTCCAACAGGTGGACAAGGGGGACAGTGTCACTGATGCATGCACTGTCACTGCTCACCATCCTCGTGGCCTCCTCAAATGGTGACAAATGGCATGCATCCCTGATCATGGCCCACTGGCGTGGGGAAAAAAAAACAAGCTCCCCTGACCCTGTCCTGGTGCCATAGTCGCACAGGTACTCATTGATGGCCCTCTGCTGCATGCACAGCCGCTGCAGCATGGCCAACGTTGAGTTCCACCTGGTGGGCATGTCACAGATTAGGTGGTTCTTGGGCAGGTTAAACTCCTTTTGGAGGTCTGCCAGCCGAGCACTGGCATTATATGACCGACAGAAATGCACACAGACTTTCCTGGCCTGCCTCAGGACATCCTGTAAGCCCGGGTACCTGCCCAAGAACCGCTGCACCACCAAGTTAAGGACGTGAGCCAAACAGGGCACATGGGTCATTTGTCCCTGTCGGAGGGCAAAGAGGAGGTTGGTGCCATTGTCGCAAACCACCATTCCTGCCTTAAGTTGGCATGGCGTCAACCACCTCTGAACCTGCCCCTGCAGAGCTGACAGAACCTCTGCCGCAGTGTGGCTCCTGTCCCCCAAGCACACCAGCTCAAGCACCGCATGGCATCTTTTGGCCTGCATACTTGCGTAGCCCCTTGAACGGCTACGGAGAACTGCTGGTTCCGAGGACAAAGCACAGGAAGAGGCCATGGAGGAAGAAGAAGAGGAGGTAGTGGAGGAGAGAGGTGGGTCACAATCATTAGTAGTGGCATTTTGGAGACGTGGTGGCGGAACAACCTCCAACACTACTGCACCTTGTCCTACATTCTTCCCAGCTGCCAGCAGAGTCATCCAATGCACGGTGAAACTTAGGTAACGTCCCTGTCCATGCCTGCTGGACCATGAGTCAGCGGAATATGCACCTCACCGCCGACGACCCTGTCCAGCGAGGCATGGACATTGCCTTCCACATGACGGTAGAGAGCCGGAATCGCCTTCCGTGAGAAAAAGTGGTGTTTGGGTACCTGCCACTGAGGAACCGCACATTCCAGAAACTCACGGAAGGGGGCAATCTACCAACTGAAGAGGCAGCAGTTGAAGTGCTAGCAATTTTGCCAAGCTAGCATTCAACCGCTGGGCATGTGGATGGCTGGGAGCGAACTTCTTTCGGCAGTGCAGCAGCTGGGGCAGGGACATTTGCCTGGTACAATATGACGTTGGTGTACCGAAAGCAGATTGCCCACAAGTACTTGGCTGTGACACACCTAATTCTACACCTTCATTCCTCTCAGTGCAGGTCTCAGAGAGGACTGAAGGTATAGTGGGGTTGGAGATCTCAGCTGATGAGGAGCAAAGGGAGGTCCTCTTTGTTCTTTGGTGTGGGTCTTTTAGATACGCTTGCCAACGAACTGCATGGCAGGTCAACATATGTCTGGTCAAGCATGTGGTGCCCGAGTGGGAGATGTTTTGGCCACGCGAGATACGCTTGAGACATATGTTGCAAATAGCAGCGGTGCAATCTGATGCACTCGTCTCAAAAAAGGCCCACACCAAAGAACTTTTGGAATAAAACGCAGAGACAGCAGCGCCCTGCACATGCAGAGCTTTGGGGTGTGATGCAGTCAGTGTGCTCCCCTTAGGCTGGCCCCTGGAGGGCATCCTGCCTCGTTGGTGATGTGACTCCTCCTCCTCTCTCCTATCAGGCACCCACGTTGATTCAGTGTCCTCATCATCCCCTCCCTCCTCATCACTGGAGCAAACCTGGCAGTATGCTGCAGCAGGGGGAGCATGACTGCCAGATTGCTGTCCTTCTTGGGCACCCCCTCTGTCCTTGCTCATGTTACTGCCTTCATCTAGCTCAGTATCATCATCAGAGCCTTCTAAACGCTGTGCATCCTCCTGGAGCATGTACCCAACACTGTGGTCAAACAGTTCGAGCGACTCCTCAGGAGGACATGGTGGGGCTAGGGAAGGAGTCACTGATGCCATTGAGCTGAGGAAAGAGGCCGCGTTGGCAGCTGTTTTGCCAGACAAAGTACCCTGAGCATGGGTGAGAGAGGATGAGGAGGATGAGGACGGCTTGGTCATCCACTCGACCAAGTCTTCCGCATGTTGAGGCTCAACACGGCCAGCTGTCGAAAAAAAGGCCAAGCGTGTCCCATGGCCACGTGCTGATGAGAATGCACCGTCTCCACGACCAGCACTGTTGCCTCTAGACACAGAGCCTGCTTGCCCTCTTTTATTGGCTTGTGACTGTCTGCCTCTCCTTGTTGGCCTTCCAGACATACTAATGGCCTGTAGCTGCACTAAGCTGGGATATATATATATATATATATATATATATATATACTGATACTGCAGCTAGCAAAATCAACTGCCTGCCTGTAGTATGAGAACACCACCAACCTTCTACAGGTAGCTTTAGCTGAACACTGTGCAGAGCTCGCAAAAAACTAACTTGTAGTTTTAGCTGAACACTGTGAGGAGGACGCACTACACTAACTTGTAGCTTTAGCTGAACACTGTTCAGGGGACGCACTACACTAACTTGTAGTTTCAGCTGAACACTGTGCAGAGGTCACACTACACTAACTTGTAGTTTTAGCTGAACACTGTTCAGAGGACGCACTACACTAACTTGTAGCTTTAGCTGAACACTGTGCAGAGGTCACACTAAACTAACTTGTAGCTTTAGCTGAACACTGTGAGGAGGACGCACTACCCTAACTTGTAGCTTTAGCTGAACACTGTGCAGAGGTCACACTAAACTAACTTGTAGCTTTAGCTGAACACTGTGAGGAGGACACACTACACTAACTTGTAGTTTTAGCTGAACACTGTGCAGAGGTCACACTAAACTAACTTGTAGCTTTAACTGAACACTGTGAGGAGGACGCACTATACTAACTGTAAATAGTTTAGCTGCCTGACTGTGGTACTAATAGGATCAAAAGAACACCAGCAATTTTCTTCAGGTAGCTGTAAATACTGTAACAGGACAAGCCTGCCTGTCTGTAGGAAGATAACAGGAACGGATCTAGCTAAACTGAATACAGTGTATATATATATATACACAACACCTGGGATGCATATATATACACAATACACTGTAAGTGCAGATAACTCACTGACTGTCCTGCCTAATCTAGCTAACTCAAATGAAATGACACTGTCTCTCTCTCTCTCTAAGCACGCCGGAACACACTACACAGGGCCGCCATGCAGGCGGCCTTATATAGTGTGGGTCGTGTTCTAAACCCCCTGAGCCATAATTGGCCAAAGCCACCCTGGCTTTGGCCAATTACAGCACTCTCTACTGACGGCGCTGTGATTGGCTAAGCATGCGGGTCATAGTGCATGCTTGGCCAATCATCACGAATTTGGTGCGAACGGCCCATATCGGTCGCAATTCGGTGAACGGGCGAACAGACGATGTTCGAGTTGAACATGGGTTTGACTCGAACACAAAGCTCATCCCTACTTAAGAGTAGTAACACTCCGGTTCCTCCCCCTGATGTATTATATACTATATACTGTATACTCGAGTATAAGCCGAGTTTTTCAGCCCATTTTGTAGGCTGAAACCCCCCCCCGTCGGCTTATACTCGAGTGAGGGTGCAGCCTCACTGTGCCCATCTGCAGCTGTACCTTTGATTACTAAAACAGTGGGTTTCTCCTGCTGTGTTATGCAGTCGGTTCGGCGGCCGTCCATTGTAACAAAGCCCTGGCTCCTTATCGTCCGTGATAGGGGAACACTGATACAATGCTGGGAGACTGTATCAGTGTCTATCAGCGTCTATCACGGACGAGGAGGAGGCGGGGCTTTGTTACAATGGACGGCTGCCAAACAGACTGCATAACACAGCAGGAGACACCCACTGTTTTAGTAATCAAAGGTATGGCTGCAGATGGGCACAATGAGGCCGCAAATGGGCACAGTGAGGCTGCAAATGGGCACAGTGAGGCTGCAGATGGGTATTGTTTACCCAGTAGCTGCTGCATTTTCCCACCCTAGGCTTTTACTCGAGTCAGTACGTTTTCCCAGTTTTTTGTGGTAAAATTAGGTGCCTCGGCTTATATTTGGGCCGGCCTATACTCGAGTATATATGGTAAGTGATAGTCCCGTATTCTATTTGTGATGCTTGAAAAAGGAGTGCAGCTGCCGCAACTGTCAGGACTGGGCTCTCAGCCCTTGCTTCTCTGTGCACAGGTTGCTCAGCTGTCAGTTAATTGTCAGTACTCATCATTCCACAGTGACTCACCTGTTGATCATCTCCTGCTCGTCAGTCATGCCCACAGCCAGCCCCTTCTGGCTATTTAAACTGCCTGGTTCATTTCATCAATTGCCTTTGCCTTGGTCAACATATCGAGAGACTCTCTGCTGTATTTCTGTTGAAAACTTGCCTGGCTAACATCCCTTCTGGTTCCTGATCCTGTCTGCTGCCTCTGACTGCACTGATCTCTGGCTTCCTGATTTCCTGGCTTGTTCTGACTACCGGAACCCTGGCTATGTTTTGACAACGTTTACTAATTGTACCATTTTATTAAAGGTGTGATTTTTATATATATATTTATTATTATTATACCTTTAAAATATTCTGCGTTGGATGTGTTCGTGCTAAGGGGAGACACTAAATCTTGTTGGTATAGGGTAAAAGCAGAAAATAAACCTCAATGGTAATATCTATTTAGGAGGGAAAATATGTGTAAAAGTGAAAAGCCCAAAGAGAAACCAATAGGCAAAAACCCCAGGACCTAGTTTAACCATCAGTATCACCAGGTACATGGGAAAAAAGGTTAATCTAAATATAAGAAACACTATTGTACCAACCTGCATAAAGGGACAGCATACACAGACACTGAGAAGCAGGACCCAAGATATTGCCCAAGGTATCTATGAGCCACCAATATTTGAACGGTAAAGCCACTATGGGATACACAAAACAAACATACATATAACTAAATTTTTATTTGTCCAATAACCATCCCAATGTTAGTTCGTATAGAGGGTGTAGTCCTTACCCTATTTAGGGGGTCATAATCGCATTCAGCCAAGTGTCAGCAACTTTGTTCAATACAAAGAATAGGTGCAAATACCCCAAAAGGTTGGGGATGGTGTCTGGGTCTCCTGAGGACCCAATAGTCCAGCAAGAAACCCCTGCACAGACCAGCCCTTAAAAAGACAATAGTGGCGTTAACTGGGGACCTGAGCCCTCTCTCAATCTGGCCAATCATAAACCAATGCCTATATGGATGTCCAAGAACCAGTAGGAGGCGGGGCGCCAAACAAATATATGTGTAAGCCCCCTGTTGCCCGCAACCTCACGGTCAGTACAAGCACCACCATCGCACTAACGTTGGTGCGGCGTAAGGCGGATATGACGCTCAATCCCGCCAATAGGCGGAAGTGACGTCAATACAGTCACAGTCAGCCGCCACATCCAGAAGTGCGTTCCAGAGTGGTAGCATACACTCCCCTGATGGTAGCCAGATCACAAATCCGGTAGCCATATCCGGGAGTGCATTCCAGCATGGCTGCGCACCCTGATAGCAACCAGGCAAGAACCCTCACGCCAGCAGCCAAAACCAGCCCGAGGCAAAATGCCCCAGAAAGAACCAAGCCAAGGACACGCACATAACACCTCGGAGTCCAGCCCAGAAAAAGGGGGAGGAGGACCAGGAAGAGGGGACATCAGACCAAAAACAACAGCCGGGGACACCAGGGGCCACAACCCAAAGCCGACCAAGCAGCACTAGCAAAGCATAACCCAAAAATAACACATGACTTAAATAAACCACTGAAAATCAATATAACACACTCCCAATGAGGAGACTAATGATAGATAATGTAAAAAAAATAAAAACATTGGGGGAAAAAAATGTGTGTATATGTATATACAGTGGGGACGGAAAGTATTCAGACCCCTTACATTTTTCACTCTTTGTTATATTGCAGCCATTTGCTAAAATCATTTTCAAGTTCATTTTTTTCCTCATTAATGTACACACAGCACCCCATATTGACAGAAAAACACAGAATTGTTGACATTTTTGCAGATTTATAAAAAAAAAAACTGAAACATCACATGGTCCTAAGTATTCAGACCCTTTGCTCAGTATTTAGTAGAAGCACCCTTTTGATCTAATACAGCCATGAGTCTTTTTGGGAAAGATGCAACAAGTTTTTCACACCTGGATTTGGGGATCCTCCGCCATTCCTCCTTGCAGATCCTCTCCAGTTCTGTCAGGTTGGATGGTAAACGTTGGTGGACAGCCATTTTTAGGTCTCTCCAGAGATGCTCAATTGGGTTTAAGTCAGGGCTCAGGCTGGGCCATTCAAGAACAGTCATGGAGTTGTTATGAAGCCACTCCTTTGTTATTTTAGCTGTGTGCTCATTGTCTTGTTGGAAGGTAAACCTCCGGCCCAGTCTGAGGTCCTGAGCACTCTGGAGAAGGTTTTCATCCAGGATATCCCTGTACTTGGCTGCATTCATCTTTCCCTCGATTGCAACCAGTCGTCATGTCCCTGCAGCTGAAAAACACCCCTACAGCAAGATGCTGCCACCACCATGCTTCACTGTTGGGACTGTATTGGACAGGTGATGAGCAGTGCCTGGTTTTCTCCACACATACCACTTAGAATTAAGGCCAACAAGTTCTATCTTGGTCTCATCAGACTAGAGAATCTTATTTCTCACCATCTTGGAGTCCTTCAGGTGTTTTTTTAGCAAACTCCATGCAGGCTGTCATGTGTCTTGCACTGAGGAGAGGCTTCTGTCGGGCCACTCTGCCATAAAGCCCTGACTGGTGGAGGGCTGTAGTGATGGTTGACTTTCTACAACTTTCTCCCATCTCCTGATTGCATCTCTGGAGCTCAGCCATAGTGATCTTTGGGTTCTTCTTTACCTCTCTCACCAAGGCTCTTCTCCCCCGATAGTTCAGTTTGGCCGGACAGCCAGTTCTAGGAAGGGTTCTGGTCGTCCCAAACATCTTCCATTTAAGGATTATGGAGGCCACTGTGCTCTTAGGAACCTTAAGTGCAGCAGAAATTTTTTGTAACCTTGGCCAGATCTGTGCCTTGCCACAATTCTGTCTCTGAGCTCTTCAGGCAGTTCCCTTGACCTCATGATTCTCATTTGCTCTGACATGCACTGTGGGCTGTAAGGTCTTATATAGACAGGTGTGTGGCTTTCCTGATCAAGTCCAATCAGTATAATCAAACACAGTTGGACTCAAATGAAGGTGTAGAACCATATCAAGGATGATCAGAAGAAATGGACAGCACCTGAGTTAAATATATGAGTGTCACAGCACTCTGAATACTTAGGACCATGTGATATTTCAGTTTTTCTTTTTTAATAAATCTGCAAAAATGTCAACAATTCTGTGTTTTTCTGTTAATATGGGGTGCTGTGTGTACATTAATGAGGAAAACAACAAACTTAAATGATTTTAGCAAATGGCTGCAATATAACAAAGAGTGAACAATTTAAGGGGGTCTGAATACTTTCCGTCCCCACTGTATGTATAGTATATATATACATATATACTGTATATTTGAATAAATATGTAGTATTTTGCATAGTCACTAATTTTGTTTTTGTCTATGTATATATCAGATACTTTGAGTCTAACACGGATAATGAAGCCCTGAAGAATCGGTCTGTACCGCAAAACATGTTGGCAGTTTCCGTATGACATGTAATATACTATGTCTGGTACATGTAAATGTGTTTTTACTTATGCGGGCCTTTCTGTTGCCTTCATTTTTTTGAGATAATAGATTTGTATGTATCAATAAAAATCTTTTTACATTTTCATAATAATTTATATGTATTCTTGTAATATACTTTGATATAACCATGGGAACAACCATATAAAAGGCCATCCTCTATCGATTTCCTATTTTTTTTAATGTTTGCTAAGTACGTATCATGTCCTCTTTATGCACATATACCAGATATTATAAATATAATTTGGTGTCTGGATTGCACAGGATCAGGTAGTTGAATCAATAATGACTGTGACTGCAAAAGATTGGAAAATATTTCATAGGACCCAACTTAGGGGCATGATTGATAGACTTTATCACACAGCAACAACAAAATGGAAAGTTGGCAAAGTTGGGTGGGTCCTTGGCCATTTTTGGACGAGGAACTGTCCATATGTGGGATTCGTTTTTCACATAAGATTGCTCTGCAGTGAGTGTATGTCACAAACTAGGAACTGCATGTAATTTAAAATTCTCTCTGTAGCCAAGACTTCCTCTTACACATGAATTACTAACATACAAAATAATTATATCACAAAATGAAAAAAAAAGCTACAAATAAAAATTTATCACAGCAAACAAAAACATATAATTGGCTAAACTGTTTCACTTTCTAATGAGGACTCTACATCTATGTCTCTGATTTCCAACACTAATCGGTCAATTACACTTTTTTTCCATTATTTGGGCCAACTTCCCCTTCTTTTAAACAATTTACACAATATTACTTCTCCATGGTGCAGACACATACAATTGTGAGGCATGGCACATATTTTTAAACAGATATATGCATAGCAAAGCCACATTTGGGAGCAGTGCTGGGTCTTTAGTATCCAAGACTAAAAGTACACCGCTATCTACCTCAGCAGCATAGGTATGCATCCCGTCTTACTAAAGTGCCCAATGCAGCCCAATATGTTATTTTGAGGGGTACCTCAAGCCCAGCCCTATTTGGGAGCACAGCAGTCTTCCACCACTATGTTTGAAAAATAACATATTGGACCTTGATTTATTAGTTACTGTGACATAAGACACATTTTGGACTCTTCAAAACCTGTGTAAAGTTATGCTTGCAACACTTTCTATATTCATTCATTGATACAGTAATTAAGATAACCTATGAACAAAAATGGAATTCTGGATTATTAAAAACAAAAAAAAGTGACTGTCACATTTCTATTGCTATCTGTGACCCCATCGACAAGATTTTCTGAATCTTTCTGTCCCTGTGACACCTGTAGAAGAAATGGGGGGTGCAGGCATTACTGGTACGGGAGGGCACATACAGCAATAAAACATTGTCAGATGTTTTCTCCCTTCCCTACGCTACTAAAAATGTTTTTTGATCAGTGTTTTTTGTGTCCCCATTCGAGAAATTCGCCGTTACTTCTTGTCCTGACAGGAATTCAGGCAAAGCTTGGATAGATAACAATAAAAAACTAACAGAGGCTTTAAAACCATTTAAAACTCTCCAGAATCAAATAAAATCAGGAAATGGGCTTTAATCTGTATAACCTACCATCTTCAGTATTTCAATAACACTACCAATAAGTGGTGATATTTTTCATCTTTCATAAAAGAGTGTATGTATATGTGTATATGTTTATATACAGTATATATATATATATATATATATATATATATATATATATATATATATATATATATATATATATATATATATATATATATATATATATATATAATTTATATATATATATATATATATATATATATATATATATATATATATACACACACACATATACACATATACATAGGCACACAAAGTGACACATATACAGAGTATATATCCACATTTATCAAACAGTGTACTAACCAAATATATTAAAACAACATAGTGATAGTATTTATAAAATAATAAAATAACAAAACTGAATCTGTCAGTAAGATCAATGTTAAGAAAAAAGTTTGTCTGAGAAAAGACCAAACCATACCATTATTCTACAATAAGCAATGTGGCCAAAACAAACAGGCCAGGTGCTATCTGTTTTAATTCTAATACTGCAAACAGAGAAAATACATTGCTGCCAGGACAAGTCCCTAACAATGTATCATTATTTTTTTAGTTTATTTCTTTGTAACTATTTTTCCTTCACAACAAATGTAACCAGTGTTGGGCATTCTAATGTTTATAGAGTTGGTAAAACCTTTTTAAAGAATTAGCTGTTTGTGTTTCCCACTTCCATCAGTTTTAAGTTAATGTTTATGGTGAGTTTGGGAAAGGTCTGTTAAATGATGCCACTGGCCATTCTTTTGTGATTGTTTGCAATTTCCTTTCCCAGTACATTTTTTTTTTATTTAGGATTTCCATCTTAATCCGGTGTTCAACCTCAGCCATTTCACATTCTCGCTCAATCTGCTGCACTTTAGCTACATGTACTTCATTCATCTGAATTAGCTGAAGCTGGAGAATAGACATCTGTTGGTGGTGCTCTTCCTCATGCATCTTTGTCAGAAGGCCATTCTGAGAAGGTTTGCTCCTGTAGGTCCTGTTAGCAGTTATTCTGGCAGATGAGCAGGTGGGTGATGGCATGTTGCCTTGACATTTCACCATGTTGACTATAGACTTCTCTGCTGAGAACATCTCTCTCTCAGGCATAACAAAAGATTCTAGAGAATTAAAAATAATAGGAATATTATTACATGTAAAAATGTTGGCAAAACAAAGACGCTCATCTATAAAACCAGAAGAAATATAGCTAAATTAGAAAAAAAATATTAAAAATGAACCTTGCACAAAATTTGATCTACCCTCAACCCACCATGTAAAAATAGCTAGCTAAAAAATAAACATCAAAATAAAAAAATAAGCAATGGAGTGCATTGTTGTAAGATTTGGAAAACTCAGAAAAGGCTAAATGGTGCCTGGCACCTAAGGAAATGCACCAAAGACAGATTTGGTGGTAAGAATCATTTATTCTACTGCTACCTGTTTGTTTTGAAAGTGTCATTAACCACTTGCTGGCCACCCACCGTACATTTACTGCGGCAGGGTGGCCACTCTGTGCCAGATCACATACCTACTACGTGATCTGACACTTCTGGGTCTGGGTCGAGCAATGCCGCCGGCCAGCTCTCACTGTCGTTCGATCGTTCGTTACAGAGGCAGAACAGAAGTCTGCCTATGTAAACAAGACAGATTACCGTTCTGTGAGCGCAGAAGGCTTGGATCCTGTGTTCCTGTAAAGCACTAGTGTAAAAGCACCTCCCCATTACACTGAATCACAGACTAGGTACACAGTAAACCCTTTGATCACCCCTGATGTTAACTCCTTCCCTGCCAGTGTCATTAGTACAGTGACCGTGCATATTTAATTAGCACTGATCACTGTATTAGTGTCACTGGTCCCCAAAAAGTATCAAAAGTGTCAGTTAGTGTCCCGATTTGTTGACTGCAACATCGCAGTCCTGCTATAAGCTGCTGATCGCTGTCATTACTATTAAAAAAATATATACATAAAGATATTCCATAGTTTGTAGACGCTATAACTTTTGCACAAACCAATCAATATATATGCATATTGGGATCTTTTTTACCAAAAATATGTAGCAGAATACATATTGGCCTAAATTGATGAAGAAATTAGATTTTTTAACATTTTTTTTATTGGATATGTTTTATAGCAGAAAGTAAAAAACTAACTTTTTTTGTTTATAGTGCAAAAATAAAAAACGCAGAGGTGATCAAATACCACCAAAAGAATGCTCTATTTGTGACAAAAAGGACAACTTTTTTTGGGTACAGTGTCGCACGACTGCGCAATTGTATCACAAAAAATGGCCTGGTCATGAAAGGGGGTAAATCTTCCGAAGGTCAAATGGTTAAACCCAAATCATTATCAATACATGCTAAATTACATTGTCTGTATAATCACTTTGTCATTTGTTTTTCTGTAAACGGCAAAAAACTTGGTTGATCCTGCTGTTAACTGTCCCTCCGTCCTTGTCTGTGTCCGCCCTGCATCCTGAGATTATATAGACCAGCTGTTGCCACATCTACTGACCATGCTCCAGTTTTAGTTCCCTTCTAATTTGTTAATTTCCTCCTTTTTTTCTTATTTGTGCAGCCCATGTGACTATAGCGTCACACAAATGGATGTATACACACTGGTAAATGACAGTCTCCTCTCTACTTTTCCATGTCCTCCTATTGCTATGGGGGATTTATATAAGATGTTAATTGATGGGGTTTTCATCTCCCTGTTCGTTCCAGCACATACACACAATAGACACAGTCTGGGGGTGCGTTGCACAGCCTGTGATTGTCAGAGCCTTCTCCAGATATCTGTGCAGTGCAAACAAAGTAAAAGCTATTGTCAGTCAGTTAAAACTTCACCTACACCAGGGATATGCAATTAGCGAACCTCCAGCTGTTGCAGAACTACAAGTCCCATGGGGCATAGCAAGACTCTGACAGCCACAAGCATGACAGCCAGGGGCAGAGGCATGATGGGACTTGTAGTTTTGCAACAGCTGAAGGTCTGCTAATTGCATATCCCTGACCTACACCATGTTATTGCAAAAAACAAAAAAATATATAAATTATTATTATTATACAGGATTTATATAGCACTACACAGTGCTTTACAACATAAGGGCGGACATAAACATTTTCTTTTGTAATATAGATTTGTAATACTGTTTATTTTGATTCTCTATTCTGAAAGTGGTTTTTTTTGGTCATGTGACAATTTATGTCTGCACTGTGCAGACACAAATTCATAGTCCAGATGTCCTCAGAAGAGTACTTAAACCTCCTCCCTCAGATCTTTCACTGAGGATGGGAAAGACTTGGGAAATGTCATGTAACTGCTGAACAGCAGTGATTAAATAAGGTATTATAATATTATATATGGTAAGTACGGTATGCTTTGCTAATGAATGGTGCTGCGCTGTTACAAATAGTGTAACTGCTGCAAGCACCAATAAAGGTGACTCCGGAACCAAAAATTATACAGTGCTAATGAGTGGTTCTGCGCTGTTACAAATACTGTAAGTATGAATATACTTTATTCATATTATGTTGAATCTGTTTTTATTAAGTTTCAAACAATCTTTTTTTTTTTTTTAATCTTTATTTATCAAAGTTTTCATATACAAAAACAAGGGTATGGAAAACAAAAGAAAAAAAACATCTTTCTTGATCATACATCACGGGACACAGAGTATTTATTACATGGTGGGTTAGATAGGCACCATTGGTGATTGGACACTGGTTAACCACAATTAAGGAGAATTCCTCCACTATATAACCCCTCCCATATGGGGAGGACCTCAGTTTTTTCACCAGTGTCTAAGGTGGTGGGTCACGTAAAACCTGCTGTGAAGAAAGATACAGTTTGGTCCCTATGGGGGCTTAAAGGGCTATGCTGACTGGATCCATATCTCGGGCCCATATTTTGACTCCCAAGATGGTATGGTACCCGGGCCTCGTCATCCGAAGAAGCAAGGTTTTGCCTGTAAGTCTCTCTTTGGAGGACTGGGCTCTGAGAAAACCAGGCTTGGTGTACTATTAAAACAGTGACACGAAAGTTTCTGGCAGAGTCTTTTACAGGTCCAGGTAAGAGGTTTCTCTGAGTAGGAACCCAGAAAACCCTGAAGGTTGGCACAACGCTACCCGCCATGATGGGTGAAGGCTGGAAACTGTCTGTTCTCAGCAGTTCCTGGGGACAGGTAAGAGAAGTTAATCCTATATATATATTTATATTACAAATGGATTTTCAATGAGTAGTTGCATGTCTTAACTGATTTCCACCACTAGAGGGAGTAAGGAGCAAACTTACGTGCCTTTCAGATACACACTCAGTGAAGTCCTCCACTGAAGGTGTTCAGATGCCAGGTGGCTAATTTAAAAGCCCAGAGCATTCAGAGCTCTGTAAACAGATGGACACAGAGTGGGGGCAGTGAGCATCCTAAAGTGGTTGGATCCAGGCTAACCTAAGACACCTACTCAGCATCAGGTTGTGCAGTATTAAGCATATATGTATATTGTGAGACTTTTAGCACAACAGTGATTGCATATGTACTAGTACCTCTGCTTGTAGCTTGGGACTATGTCTCCTTGTAAGAGGGTCTCGGGGAGAGGTAACAAAGGCACAAGAAAGTCACCGCCTGTGTCTAGGGGTCCTAAAGATGCCTGCAGATTACCAGCCCCCCCCTGCAAGACTGGAGCCAGCCTCACAGGATGAGTCAGTGCCCCTGTCAGGTTTTGCAGCCTCTCCTAATGTTACAGCCCCAGCGTATGTCACAGAGGATTCCCTTAGGGCTACATTGGAGGGTTTTGAGGGAAGAATTATGAATTTGATTTCAGCTTCCTTAAAAGATAGCAGGGGTAGATCCCCTCCCTCTGCTGCACTTTCTCTTTCAGATGGTTCTTCTGACAATGAGGAGAGATCCCTTTCAGAGGATTCAGAGGAAGAGGAGAGAGCTTCTTCCTCTCAGGCACTCAAGAAGCAGGTCCAGTATTATACTGAACTAGTGCGTTCCACATTTAAAATGCCCTCTGCTGAAGCTGCTACATCCTCTGTTTCTTCCCTGGGGGTCAGAAGGATCCCACGGACTGCCTTTTCCTTTCCAATTCATCCTTTAATGGATAAATTGTTGTATGAGGACTGGGGACATCCCTATAAACTGTTTACTCCTCCTAAAAGGTTTTCTATGCTTTATCCTCTGGAGGTAAGCTTCACCAAGAAGTGGGAGGTCCCATCCATGGATGCGGCTGTCTCTTGTGTGAATAAAAACCTGACCTGTCCCTTGGACAATGCTCAGGTGTTTAAAGATCCAACTGATAAAAAGCTGGAAACTTTATTAAAAGCCTCCTTCTCCATGGCTGGCGCTGTAGTCCAACCTACAGTCGCAACTGTGGGTTTATGCCAATTCCTCAAGGAACAGGTTAAGCAGATGCTTGGCCTCCTTCCCAGTGAGGAAGTGGTGAACTATGCAGACCTTCCTCAGGTGCTGGGTTTTATGATTGATGCCATTCTGGATTCTGACCAGCAAGCATCTCGTTTGTCTCTCCTGTTGGTATACATGCGCAGGTCCCTTTGGCTTAAAAGTTGGGCAGCAGAGCTTTCATGCAAAAGATATTTAATTGGCTTCCCATTCAAAGGGGAATGCCTATTTGGGGATGACCTAGATAATTTTATCCAAAAAATTACAGGTGGTAAATCTACACTCCTACCATTAAATCAAGAAAAAGGGGAAAATAGGGGATGGGGGGATTTTTGCGTTGTCTAACATAAATTTATACACTTGACTTATTGTAAGTAAAAAATATAGATTTTATTAACATATTCATTTTAAAAGAAAAACAGACAATACAAACTTTTGAGTTAGCAATAAAATATTATATGCATTTGGTGGTCATCGTCTTATATAGGTGGGTAATAAATCGCAGCAAGAGATATTGCACATTAGCCCGACATGTTTCGCTATTTTAGCTTCCTCAGGGGATGTGCAAGAGATTTATTAAATTGAGACCACTAAATAAACAGAAAAAAGCAGAGTTATAACAAAAATTTACAGATCACTATAACATTTACACATACAGAGTATCAATGTTGATTATGAACCCAGTTGCTTATAGATTTTTAGACACTTACCCCATGCAACAATTGCACCTTTAAACTGCCTGGCCAGTTCTCTGACTTGATCCCAGATACATCGAATCCGAGGGAGTCAATATGGCAAGGTCATAGAGGGCTGATAGGGAGACACTAAGGGATATTAGGGTTGCCATAAGGTTAAATCTTTGCTTAAATGTGTTTAAAAATAAAATAAAGTTTATAATTTATGTGGAGAAATATTTGGGGAATGGGGAACTGGGGGGAAAGATGAGGAGAAACAGTTAGTGGGAAAGGGAAGAGAGGGGGGGGGGAAAGGGGGGGGAGAGGAAAAAGGAAAAAAGGGGGGGGGGGAAGAAGAGGGGAAAATAGAAGGGAGAGAAGAGGAAACGGAATGTTTGAAGGCCCAGAAACACCAGATGTGGAAGCTTTGCATTTGGAGGTCGCAGAACTGAAACAAAAGTATGTGGGGGAGGGGGGGAGGAAATCGGTGTATCTCATTATAATAATGTATAGTTTTATACTCACACTGGGTTCTATATTAATTCGATTATCTAAAAGTCCATGAGAAACACTGGCGCTTGAAGAGTTTTGATCAGATCTTATGTGGATTTAACTGCAGAGGCAGACTAGAAAATAATGATGATGATAAGGAATCTATCTTTGAAATTTCTATTTATTTTAAAAGGAACAGGAAACTGACAGGTTTGTTTAAATGAAGTAGAAGTGCAGGCGGTTGTCTAGATTATTTGAGTTGTTCGTTCAATTCAAATGGCTTCAACAGTTTCCCTGTAAGGAACAGGTGGAAGCATTGAGAAATTTAGCCAACCGACCGGAGTAGCTGACTACACAATTGACAGAGAGATGGGTGAGTGTTTAATAGAGAGCATTACAGGTGACAAGAGGTACAGCTCACCACATATGGGTGCTCTAGCATGGGATAGATAGTTGTCTGATAGCCGGCTTCACGATACCCGACACCCAAGGATGGGTGTCTAACCACACATAGTAAATAATAGTGTGAGCTGATAGTTCTCAAGTGAGAGCAGATTCATGCAACGTTGCATAGTAGTTTGCAATGTGAGTTAAGAAAGAGAGGATGCGTCCACGTCTGTGTCATCTTACCTTGCAGCTCGCTGGTCACAACAATAGTGTCGCCCTCCGGCTCAGGCTGATCTGACAGCCTGACGCGGCCCTCCAACGAGCTGGCGTGTGACGTCCCCGGCTCGAGGCGGACGCAATGACGCCTGTGCGCAAGCGCCAGGGCAGCTTACAGCCTCTAAACTACAATACCCATGGGGCCCCGGGGAGAGCAGAGGGTCTCGCACGCCCAGTGCTCAGGGACGCACACAGGGCCCTCCAACCAATCCCCGGGACGCCAAGGCATGCAGTGGTGTTCCCGAGGGGAGTAAAAAATCCTACATGGCAAGGCCCTTATGGGATTTCTTTTAAGACTGCCCGGTGGTGCCAGGCGTGGAAGTGGGCCTGCTAAAAGATGGAAGGTGCAGGCCCTGGGCGTCCGTATGGCCTGCCAGAGCAGATGCCCGGGGGCAAGACGCATAAGGGCATGGGCCGAGGGCTATATGGCAAAGCTAGTTATATGTGAAGGGCTGGAAATAAGCATGCGGATAAAGGGATATGACCACATAAAACCCCTACAGATAAAGTGTCAAATAAGCAAATGAGTCCATTTACATAAATATTATATCCTTCCTGAGAATCACGAGTGTGTCAATATTGTCAAAGTATTATGATTTTAAATGTTTACATTTAAATATAAATCAAAACACAAATTGTAAATACAATATCTTAAGAAAAAATGCATATACTTAAAACAATCTGAATACTATAAAGACAGTCATGTTCTAGAGAAAATACTGGTATTATTATTAATATTGTTTATGTATTAACCATGGGGGAAGAAAAAAAAAAAGGGAAAGTGAAGGGAAGGGGGTAGAAACAACGGGGGGAAAGGGGGGGCATCTGTCTTACAGTGGAAAGAGGGACTGTCAAAACAGATGGTCCTCTCATTGTCGGGGGATGGTGGGATTAACAGAAGGCCTAGAATGAAAGCAAAACTAGACTGCATGACAACACTCTCCAGTGGGGGAGATGAGAGAGAGATCAATTGTGGACAGGAAAATTTACAGGAAGGATTTGAAGCTCAGGTTTTCATTGAAGCCAGGGAAGCAGGTGGCCTTCAGATTGTAAATCCACCGAGCCTCTAGTTGTAGTAGCATGCGGTCGACACTGCCCCCTTGAGCATCCGGGGGAATGTGTTCAAGCGCATAAAATTCAATAAACTGCGGGTTAAAGTCGTGATACATGCCGATATGTCGGCTAATGGCTGTGTCCATTTTCTTTTTCTTTATGGGTTTGATATGGTCTCGTATACGTTGGAAAAATTGTCTTTTGGTCTTGCCTATGTAAAAGCCACCACATCGGCATTGAGCAAAGTATACAATGCCTGATGCTTAACATGTGACTCTGCAACGAATGGAGTGCCACTTTCCATTGGGCAATCTAAATTTAGTTTTTGCAGCAACATAGTCGCACATATCGCATGTTCCACAAGGAAACGTACCGCAGTTCGTGGATTCCATGGATGGTTGTACAATTTTGAAGTGGCTGCGAACCAATTGGTCCCTCAAAGAGGGGGCTCGCCTGAAGGTTATTTCGGGAGCATTGTTTATTTATTTGCTCACAATAGGGTCTGCAGCCAGAAGAGGCCAAAACTTCTTTAAAATATATCTGAATTGTTCATGTTGGTATGAGTACTGGGTGATAACCCGTACTTTGTCTGGTTCCTTCATTTGTTTGTTCGTAAATATTAGTGAGTTTCTATTTTGTTCATTAGCTCTATTAAAAGCTTTTTTAAGACAGGTATGGCTATACTCTCTAATCATTAATCTGTTGTATAAGTCCCTAGCTGCAGTTTTAAACTCAGATTCCCGACTGCAATTGCGCTTGAGCCTTAAATACTGGCTGTATGGGATGCTTTTAATTAAGGAGGTGGGGTGTGAGCTTTAAGCATAAAGGATAGTGTTCCCTGCTGACGGCTTTCTATATAGAGATGAATCGAGTTTTCCATTTGCATTGATAGAAATAACTAGATCAAGAAATTCAATTCTGTTTTGGCTACAATTCATGGTAAATTTAAGATTGAAATTGTTGATGGAAATAATTCTCAAAAATTCATTTAGTTCAGTATGGGTTCCAACCCAGAAAATAAGGACATCATCTATGAAACAATACCAGGCTAGAATTTTATCATGAAGATGGTTAAGATCGTCTCTGTTGAGGACATCCTTCTCCCACCCCCCCCCAGTTACAGGTTTGCATAGGAGGGGGCACATTTGGTCCCCATTGCGACCCCCTGTACCTGGAGGAAGTGGGAAGAGTTAAAGACAAATATGTTGTGTTTTAAGATATAGTCCAATAGATCCAAAATGAATGCATTGTATTTGGCAAACGGGCCTCTCTCATTTAAATGTTGTTCAATTACTCTGAGGCCTGCATTGTGTGGGATAGCATTATACAAGCTTTCAACATCCAATGCTACTAGCCAGGTGTTTGGGGGAAGTGACAAGTCCTCAATTGTTCTTAAGAGGTCAATGGTGTCCTTGATGTATGATGAAAGTGCTGTTACATGGGGTTGAAGGTAACTATCTACCAGGGAACTGGCATTTTCAGTGAGGCTTGAGCATCCAGAAATTATTGGACGTCCCGGGGGTTCGGTTAATGATTTGTGCACCTTTGGTAGTGCATAAAATGTGGGGATCCTCGGATCCTTCACATTTAGAAAATTTTAAGTGTTTTGGTCTATGACTCCTTGACGGTAGGCTCGAAAAATAATTGTGCGATATTGTGTGTCAAAATTTTTTATCACTGTTTTTGAAATGGGGCGATACCAGTTGCGGTTCATTAAAACATTCTGGCACATATTCACATATTGTGGAACGCTCATGACAACTAAATTTCCCCCCCTTGTCAGCGGGCTTAATTATTATGTCAGGATTATCTTGTAAGGACTTAACTGCATCAATCTGTTCTGTGGTTAAATTAGAGGCCTTTGAACTAAGGATTTTGAGCTTCTCAATTTCTTTGGTTGTTTGTTGTATGAATGCCCAAATGTTTGGGTTGGTATTTAGGAGAGGAAAAAGTCTCGATTTGGGCTTGAAAGACTGAGGGGGGGAAGGACACACCAGTGATCGACAACGTGGGGGGCCGACCGAGATCCCCGTTGTCATCAGTGGTGTGTCCCTCCTCCCAAAGTTCCATCACGTCCTCAAGGGCCTGGTGATTCTCAATACTGTCTTGGATATTTAGGTTACATTCTGTTAGATTTGTTTGTTGAGAGGGTTTGTCAAAAATTGTTCTATATAGAAGTCTGCGTGCGAACAAATGTAGATCTTTAATAAGTGAAAATTTGTCACATTGTGAATCCGGGCAGAAGGAGAGGCCTAATTGTAAAACTTGTATTTCCGTGTTTGTTAAAATGTAAGGGGATAGGTTAATTATAGATAAGTGAGAGTTGGTTTCTTCACTATCATTGACAGTAGGTGTGGAGTTCAACGTGTGTCTGGATTCTAGTCTTTCCCTAAAAAAAAGGGGGGCTAGTTTGATATCCGTGGGTGCTGGAGTGCCTGATGGGGATATAATGGCTTCATTTGTACTAGATTTTTAGTGGGGTTAGGGTGTAGGGGGGAAGCTGTGTTTGACGTGGATGGTGCTATGGGGATCATTGAAAGTGAAGCCGAAGCTTGTGGTCCACGGGTGGCGGACGGTGTAGATTGAGGTAAAGGAGTTGGTCGTGCTGGCGCCTGTTTAATGTGTGCCGATTGTGATCGACGGGCTGTCAAATTGCCCAAATGATGTGTCAATGACTCTGTAGAGGCTGCGTCTGAATTGCCTTTACGTCTCTTAGGTAATCTATCCCCTGATAGATCACGATATATAGTAGATTGGTTGGATGAAAGGGATGAAGAAGATGAGGATACATTAGTATTATTGTCATTTGTGTTTTTGGTGTGAGGTTCAAAATTGTAGTTGGAGGGTCTGTTTCTAGTATTAGTGTTTTGGGTCCATTTGTATGCAAAGCCATTGGTGTGTGCACTTAAGTCCCTCAAAAATTTGTTTTCTTTGGTGCGAATGATATTTAGAGTGTATCTGTCTATGTGTGTTTTGAGGTCTTGTTCCTTCTTTTGGAAACGAGCGCTTGTGGATATGAGTGTATAGTCCTAATACCAACGAGCAGTGGAGTTATCTAGGGATTTTAACTCAATATCGTATTGTGTGCATAATATAGACATCATGCCCTGTGAACATGCTTGTAAGTTATTTTCCCAACTGGTTTTTAGGGATTCCTCGATTTTTTTTAAATTAGGAAAAATTTGAACTCTAAGACCCCAGGGGGCTATGTTGTCCTCCATATATTTTTGGAAGTATTTTTTATGCCAGAAAGTTCTTACTTTGCGTTCAAGAATTTGTTGGAGTCTGAGAAAAGCTTGATCCAGGTCCTTATCAGAGATTTCCACAGAGTGTTGGGATTGTTGAATTCTGTCCATGAGGCCCTCCCAGGCCTCTCCACTGAAGGTAGCCATACTGAGAATTGAAAACAAAAGGGAAGGGTAGGGATGAAAGAAAGGGAAGGGGAGAGAAAGGACCAGGATGGGACAAAGAAACAAATAGCGGATATACTAGGCTGGTTAAACAGATTTATATTTGGAGGTAAATTCCCATGATTAAACACATTCTAAAGTAGTACTAAAATCTAGAGTCAGCTGTAGTAAAAAGTATCATTAGTAAACTAGGGTTTAGTTGTTTGTTGTGTTGTCAGCAAACGGACCGGAATGGACGTGTATTCAAACACTTAAACATGGAGTTTTATATTAGTTTGGTCCGAATGATGAGAACACCCATTCTAAAGACACCTCATCCCAAAGAGCATTAAACCCATACTAAACTAAATGAATTTTTGAGAATTATTTCCATCAACAATTTCAATCTTAAATTTACCATGAATTGTAGCCAAAACAGTATTGAATTTCTTGATCTAGTTATTTCTATCAATGCAAATGGAAAACTCGATTCATCTCTATATAGAAAGCCGTCAGCAGGGAACACAATCCTTCATGCCCAAAGCTCGCACCCCACCTCCTTAATTAAAAGCATCCCATACAGCCAGTATTTAAGGCTCAAGCGCAATTGTAGTCGGGAATCTGAGTTTAAAACTGCAGCTAGGGACTTATACAACAGATTAAAGATTAGAGGGTATAGCCATACCTGTCTTAAAAAAGCTTTTAATAGAGCTAATGAACAAAATAGAAACTCACTAATATTTACGAACAAACAAATGAAGGAACCAGACAAAGTACGGGTTATCACCCAGTACTCATGCCAACATGAACAATTCAGATGTATTTTAAAGAAGTTTTGGCCTCTTCTGGCTGCAGACCCTATTGTGAGCAAATATATAAACAATGCTCCCGAAATAACCTTCAGGCGAGCCCCCTCTTTGAGGGACCAATTGGTTCGCAGCCACTTCAAAGTTGTACAACCATCCATGGAATCCACGAACTGCGGTACGTTTCCCTGTGGAACATGCGATATGTGCGACTATATTGCTGCAAAAACTAAATTTAAATTGCCCAATGGAAAGTGGCACTCCATTCGTTTCAGAGTCACATGTCAAACATCAGGCATTGTATACTTTGCTCAAAGCCGATGTGGTGGCTTTTACATAGGCAAGACCAAAAGACAATTTTTCCAACGTATACGAGACAATATCAAACCCATAAAGAAAAAGAAAATGGACACAGCCATTAGCCGACATATCAGCATGTATCACGACTTTAACCCACAGTTTACTGAATTTTATGCTCTTGAACACATTCCCCCAGATGCTCGAGGGGGCAGTGTCGACCGCATGCTACTACAACTAGAGGCTCGGTGGATTTACAATCTGAAGGCCACCTGCTTCCCTGGCTTCAATGAAAACCTGAGCTTCAAATCCTTCCTGTAAATTTTCCTGTCCACAATTGATCTCTCTCTCATCTCCCCCACTGGAGAGTGTTGTCATGCAGTCTAGTTTTGCTTTCATTCTAGGCCTTCTGTTAATCCCACCATCCCCCGACAATGAGAGGACCATCTGTTTTGACAGTCCCTCTTTCCACTGTAAGACAGATGCCCCCCCTCTCTCCCCCCTTTGTTTCTCCCCCCTTCCCTTCACTTGCCCTTTTTTTTTTTTTTTTCTTCCCCCATGGTTAATACATAAAAAATATTAATAATAATACCAGTATTTTCTCTAGAACATGACTGTCTTTATAGTATTCAGATTGTTTTAAGTATATGCATTTTTTCTTAAGATATTGTATTTACAATTTGTGTTTTGATTTATATTTAAATGTAAACATTTAAAATCATAATGCTTTGACAATATTGACACACTCGTGATTCTCAAGAAGGATATAATATTTATGTAAATGGACTCATTTGCTTATTTGACACTTTATCTGTAGGGGTTTTATGTGGTCATATCCCTTTATCCGCATGCTTATTTCCAGCCCTTCACATATAACTAGCTTTGCCGTATAGCCCTTGGCCCATGCCCTTATGCGTCTTGCCCCCGGGCGTCTGCTCTGGCAGGCCATATGGACGCCCAGGGCCTGCACCTTCCATCTTTTAGCAGGCCCACTTCCACGCCTGGCACCACCGGGCAGTCTTAAAAGAAATCCCATAAGGGCCTTGCCATTTAGGATTTTTTACTCCCCTCGGGAACACCACTGCATGCCTTGGCGTCCCGGGGATTGGTTGGAGGGCCCTGTGCGCGTCCCTGAGCGCTCTCCCCAGGGCCCCATGGGTATTGTAGTTTAGAGGCTGTAAGCTGCCCGGGCGCATGCGCACAGGCGTCATTGCGTCCGCCTCGAGCCAGCGACGTCACACGCCAGCTCGTTGGAGGGCCAATATATAACGGCGTGTCAGGCTTTCAGATCAGCCTGAGCCGGAGGGCGACACTGTTGTTGTGACCACGAGCTGCAAGGTAAGATGACACAGACGTGGACGCATCCTCTCTTTCTTAACTCACATTGCAAACTACTATGCAACTTTGCATGAATCTGCTCTCACTTGAGAACTATCAGCTCACACTATTATTTACTATGTGTGGTTAGACACCCATCCTTGGGTGTCGGGTATCGTGAAGCCGCCTATAAGACAACTATCTATCTCATGCTAGAGCACCCATATGTGGTGAGCTGTACCTCTTGTCACCTGTAATGCTCTCTATTAAACACTCACCCATCTCTCTGTCAATTGTGTAGTCAGCTACTCTGGTCGGTTGGCTAAATTTCTCAATGCTTCCACCTGTTCCTTACAGGGAAACTGTTGAAGCCATTTGAATTGAACGAGCAACTCAAATAATCTAGACAGCCGCCTGCACTTCTACTTCATTTAAACAAACCTGTCAGTTTCCTGTTCCTTTTAAAATAAATAGAAATTTCAAAGATAGATTCCTTATCATCATCATTATTTTCTAGTCTGCCTCTGCAGTTAAATCCACATAAGATCTGATCAAAACTCTTCAATCGCCAGTGTTTCTCATGGACTTTTAGATAATTGAATTAATATAGAACCCAGTGTGAGTATAAAATTATACATTATTATAATGAGATACACCGATTTCCTCCCCCCCACCTTTCTCTTCAAACATTCTGTTTCCTCTTCTCTCCCTTCTATTTTCCCCTCTTCTTTCCCCCTTCCCCCCCTCCCCCCCCCTTTTTTCCTCCCCCCCCCCTTTTTCCCCCCTCCCTCCCCCCCCCTCTCTTCCCTTTCCCACTAACTGTTTCTCCGCATCTTTCCCCCCAGTTCCCCATTCCCCAAATATTTCTCCACATAAATTATAAACTTTATTCTATTTTTAAACACATTTAATCAAAGATTTAACCTTATGGCAACCCTAATATCCCTTAGTGTCTCCCTATCAGCCCTCTATGACCTTGCCATATTGACTCCCTCGGATTCGATGTATCTGGGATCAAGTCAGGGAACCGGCCAGGCAGTTTAAAGGTGCAATTATTGCATGGGGTAAGTGTCTAAATATCTATAAGCAACTGGGTTCATAATCAACATTGATACTCTGTATGTGTAAATGTTATAGTGATCTGTAAATTTTTGTTATAACTCTGCTTTTTTCTGTTTATTTAGTGGTCTCAATTTAATAAATCTCTTGCACATCCCCTGAGGAAGCTAAAATAGCAAAACATGTCGGGCTAATGTGCAATATCTCTTGCTGCGATTTATTACCCACCTATATAAGACGATGACCACCAAATGCATATAATATTTTATTGCTAACTCAAAAGTTTGTACTGTCTGTTTTTCTTTCAAAATGAATATGTTAATAAAATCTATATTTTTTACTTACAATAAGTCAAGTGTATAAATTTATGTTAGACACCGCAAAAATCCCCCCATCCCCTATTTTCCCTTTTTTCTTGATTTAATGCTCTTTGGGATGAGGTGTCTTTAGAATGGGTGTTCTCATCATTCGGACCAAACTAATATACACTCCTACCAATTAAGAGGAGTAAACGTCAACCATTCAAACGGTCTCTTTCCCCTTCCCCTGGAACATCAGGCTCTAAGCAGTGGTGACGGCCTTCCCAATCTACTTTCAGAGGAAAGGCCCAGGGTCACACCCAAGGGCAGAAAAAGGCCTGGGGACGAAAGCCTGCCAAGCAGAGCCCCAAAACATCCCTGTGAAGGGGCGCCCCCACTCGGCCGTGTGGGTGGAAGGCTCCTACAGTTTTCAGGAGCCTGGCGAGAAGAGGTTCAAGACAAGTGGGTGGTCTCTTCAGTATCTCTAGGTTACAAAATAGAGTTCCTAGAGCTTCCACCAGCTCGTTTCCTAAGGTCAAGAGTTCCCAAAGATCCAGTAAAGCGAGAACCGCTACTACTGGCCTTAGATCGCTTACTATCCCAGGGAGTGATAGTAGAAATGAACCCAAAAGATCAGGGTTCAGGGTTCTACTCGAATCTCTTCACCATTCCAAAGCCAAATGGAGATGTCAGACCCATCCTAGATCTAAAGGATCTGAATCAGTTTCTACACATTCGATCCTTTCAAATGCAGTCAATTCGTTCGGTGGTCTCCACCCTGCAGGGGGGAGAATTTATGGCATAAATAGATATCAAGGATACATATCTTCATGTGTTGATTTTTCCCGCTCACCAAAGAAATCTCAGGTTCGCGGTAGACCAGCCCCATTTCCAGTTTGTGGCCCTTCCTTTCGGTCTCGCTACAGCTCCTCGAATTTTTACAAAAATTCTAGACCCTCTCTTAGCAAATCTAAGAGCTCAGGGCATAACTGTGGTAGCTTATCTAGACGATTTGCTACTCATAGAGCAATCGGTGGCACACCTGAACCGCGCTGTCTTCAAGACAGTAAGACATTTGGAAAGACTAGGCTGGATAATCAACCTAGAAAAGTCTTTCTTGCAACCTTCAACAAGGTTGGAGTATCTAGGCATGATCTTAGACAGGGTGTTTCTACCAGAGTCAAAGGTCAAGGCCGTAAGAGCTCTAGTCCGCTTAGTATTAAGCAAAAAGAGTCCTTCATTCGGCTATGTATGAGACTGTTAGGAAAGATGGTTGCCACTTTTGAGGCTGTTCCATTTACCCAGTTTCACTCAAGGCCCCTGCAGAGAAGCATTCTCGCAGCTTGGAACAAAAAGACTCATGCCTTGGATCTTCCAATGTGCCTATCCCCAAGGATATGCAAAAGCCTTAATTGGTGGTTACGAACCAAAAATCTTTTGAAAGGCAAAGCCTTTCTTCCACTACAATGGAAGATCGTAACCACAGATGCCAGTCTGACAGGCTGGGGAGCAGTTCTGGAAGAAACATGCAAGATGGTCTGCAACCGAGAAACGGTCAATATTCTAGAAATTCGGGCAATTTACTTGGCCCTCATGGACTGGTCTTACAGGCTACAGGGTCATCCTATTCGGATACAATCCGACAATGCCACGGCTGTGGCTTACATCAATCACCAAGGAGGCACCAGAAGTCTGGATGCCCAAAGGGAGGTGAATCGCATTCTTGCATGGGCAGAAAGCCATGTTCCCTGCCTGTCTACGATCTCTGCATAGGGTTGAATACCGCAAAGATGGCAGTGGGCAGGCCTTGGGTCCTCCCATTCCGGCCAGATCTGCTCGCACAGGGTCCGATTTTCCCACCCTGCTTTACGAAGTCTAAATTTGACGGCTTGGCTGCTGAAACCCACATTTTAAAAGACTGTGGGCTCCCAGAGTCAGTCCTTTCCACTCTGGTCAATGCCAGAAAACCGGCCTTCAGGCTTATTTACTACAAAATCTGGAAGGCATATGTTTCCTGGTATGAACCCAGGGGATGGCATCCTAGATTAGCAGAATCTTGACCTTTCTTCAGTCAGGCCTAGAAATGAGATTGGCTTTGAGCACTATCAAAGTCCAAATTTCGTCTTTGTCTGTATTTTTTCAGAAGCCAATTGCTTCACATTCCCTTGTCCGGGCCTTTATTCAGGGGGCACTGCGGTTGAATCCGCCAGTCAAACCTCCAGTATGCCCATGGGATTTCAATTTGGTGTTGTCGGCTTTACAGGGACAACCCTTTGAGCCACTGCATCTGGCTCCTTTAGCGCTTTTGACTAAAAAATTAGTCTTCTTGATAGCCATATCCTCTGCTAGGAGAGTAGCAGAATTGGCAGCTTTTTCTTGTAAAGAGCCATATTTAATTATTCACAAGGACAGGATTGTTATGTGTCCTAATCGTTCCTTCTTACCTAAGGTGGTTTCAGGATTCCATTTGAATCAAGATGTAATCCTACCATCCTTTTTTCCAGATCCGCGGGGCAAGAATCTTTGCACACTCTTGATGTGGTTAGAGCAGTCGGTGTCTATCTGCAGGCAACCGCTCCGATACGGAAAACTGATTGTTTGTTTATTCTGCCAGATGGCCATAAGAAAGGCCAAGCAGCGTCGAAATCCACTTTCTAGATGGATTAGACAGGTTATTTTTCAGGCTTATGATATAAAGAGGAAGACTCCTCCTTTTCATGTGAAAGCGCACTCAACTAGGGCTGTTAGTGCTTCTTGGGCAGTGCATCACCAGGCCTCCATGGCTCAGATCTGTAAGGCTGCGACTTGGTCTTCAGTCCATACATTCACCAGATTCTATCAGGTGGATCTAAGAGGGCAAGAGGATACCGCCTTTGGACGTAGTGTACTGCAGGCTGCAGTTTAGTTCCTCTGGTCTGTTTGTGGTCTATATTTTCTGATCTGTGTCTCCCTCCCCTCAAATGAGCATTGCTTTGGGACATTCCACTATGTAATGAATACTCTGTGTCCCGTGATGTATGATCAAGAAAATAGGATTTTTAAATACAGCTTACCTGTAAAATCCTTTTCTTGAGAGTACATTACGGGAACACAGAGCCCCGCCCTTCTATGGGTTTTACGTGGTTACCTATTGCTTTGCTACAAAACTGAGGTCCCCCCCGTATGGGAGGGGTTATATAGGGGAGGAATTCTCCTTAATTGGGGTTAACCAGTGTCCAATCACTGATGGTGCCTATCTAACCCACTATGTAATGAATACTCTGTGTCCCGTGATGTACTCTCAAGAAAAGGATTTTACAGGTAAGCTGTATTTAAAAATCCTATTTTTCTATTCCCGTATTCACAACAGGAGTAATAATACATACTTCGTTATAATAAAAACACTCCTTTTTCCTTACCCTTTCCTCTCCTAATATTAACCCACCCTTTTCCCCCCTCCCACCCATACCACCTTTCCCCCTACTCCTAGACCCTTTTTACATCACTATATTCTTTAGTCCATTTGAAGAATTTCCATTTTTCCCATTTATTGTTGTTGAACTTCTCTCTCCCACCTTCTTCAGAGAATCTAAGAATCTACAAACTTCATCTATTCTGTCAAACCATTCACTTATTTTTGGGCTTTCCACTACCTTCCAATTTTTCGGAATAAGACTCTTGGCTGCATCTATTAGATGTATCAGTATCAAATTCCTGTATTCTTTCACTGGTATATCGACTCCGTGGAATAAACAAATCCAAGGATCTTCAGGTACCTCGACACTGGTAATCTCCCTGATGATCCTCAGTATTTCCCTCCAATATGTTTTGATCTTAGGACAACTCTACCAGATATGGGCCATAGATATCAGCCTATCTGTTTACACCCTCTCCAACATTCCATTGTTTGCCCCTTCTGGAATTTTCCTACCATGTCTGGGGTCCTATACCACCTTGTTAAGCATTTATAATTCGTATCTCCTGATTCTCCCCCCGTTGTCCAATTTCCCTCTCCCATTTTTTTAAATACTTCGGAACTTCAAACTCCCTTCCCTCTACAAGGATTCTGTAGATCTGTGATATACCCCCCGTACTGTTTCCGTATCGCATAATCGCTCTATTGGTGTCAGATCTTTCCCTCCTCTCAGCAGGTGTAGAAGTGCCATTACAAAGTGTTTAAGCTGAAGATACCGCCATTCATTCACTATAAACCAATCTTTTTTCATTTTTAAATTGTGCAGTGAGCAAATTTTCCCTTTATGTGTTATATGCCGTAATTGTAAGTTATCTTTTTTAATCCAAAATAATTATTCTCTTTTAATGCCATTAGTGGTGAATTCAATTCCCATTTATTCTGTTTGTGCAACAAATCCCGCAAAACATTTTTTGTTAACCTAAGTGTATTTACTCCAAGTGCTCTGTGTTGTGTAGGAGTCCAAATGCTTCTCCCTAAATTTATTTCCGCCATAGCATACTCTATTTTAACCCATCTTTTCTCACTCCTTAATTTAGTCCATTCTACCAAACGTGTTAAAACCACCACTTTGTAATACTTTTTGAGATCTGGTACACTCAATCCACCCTGGTCTTTCCCTCTCTGTAAAATTGAGAGGGAAATCCTAGGTTTTAATTGCCTTTTAGACTTTTAATCACCCTAAAATAGACTGGGGGTAAATAAATGGGGAGCATTTGCAATTTATACAAGATTTTGGGTAAAATAATCATCTTTAGTGCATTAATCCGGCCAATCCAGGACACATTCTCCTTACCTCTACTTTTAACTCCTCCAATAAAGGTATATAGTTTGCCTGGTAGATCTTCCCCAAGGATGCTGTTAATTTTATTACCAAGTAATTTATTCCCGTCCTCCTCCAAGGGACCTGGAATTCCTGTTGGAGGCTAGACTCTTCTTTTAGGTTTATATTTATGTTTAAAATCTCTGATTTACTTGGGTTAATCTTATGCCGCGTACACACGGTCGGACTTTTCGTCTACAAAAGTCCAACGGACGCTGACGGACTAAAGCTGGCTGGTAATCCGATCGTGTGTGGGCTTCTCCGGACTTTCAACGGACTTTTTTAGCCTCAAATCCGACGGACTTTAGATTTGAAACATGCTTCAAATCTTTACGTCATAACTACGACGGACCCCGAAGTCCGCTCGTCTGTATGCTAGTCCGACGGACAAAAAAACGACGCATGCTCATAAGCAAAAACTAAACGGAAGCACTCGGTCTAGTAAAACTAGTGTTCATATTGTAGGTAGCACATTCATCACGCTGCCAAATCTGTGATCGTTGAATGCAGCGCATTTTATTTCTTCTTTACGAATGCTCTAAAGAACGAAGGTGTTTTGCTGTTCATAATCAGAGTTCTCCCAAACTGATTTCTGGATTCTTTTTCTCTTTGATCTCATGAATGATATAGTATGCATTTTAAAAACAATGTTTCCATACTAATAATACTTTTTCCCCTTTTTTTTTTTTTTAGGTTTGTAAAGTTACCACAAAGAACCCATTATTCTATTTTTTTTTTTATAGTGATTATTTTTTAGTTTTTAGATAAAGTTAACCCAAAGCACCGTTTTTGGTTATGTAAATTTTTTTATTTTCAAGACTTACCACTTGAACATTATTAACATTAGTAATGTATTTTTGGTGTGTTTTTTCCAAACTCAATGAGATTGTTGTCCCTTGTTAATTTAACATTGTGTGTAAAATCAATGATTTAAAAGAAAACACATAAAGTCTTTTGCTAAACTCAAAAAAGATCCATTTATTCATGGTCAAAATAAAATAAAGAGGAAGTCAACGCTGGCAAAAGTCGGTGTACAAGAAAATTGGGATCTTGCGTAGTCCATATAAGAGGGAGCACAATCTGGTCCAAGAATCCCAGAGATCAACAGCACCAGCAGATGATCTAGATGTCCCCAGACTGTGGTCCTACAACAGCCTGCGTCTTCTGTCAGACCAGACTGAACCCAGGTCATCACTTTCTTCTCTTCCCTGCAGCCTTTCCTCCACGCTGCCCTGCAGCCTTCCCTGTAGCCTTCTTTGGAGGCTGTGGCTGTGGTGTTTCAGTTGTGGCAGGAGGAGGAGGAGGAGGAGGAGGAGGAGGGGGGGCTGCCTCATGCAGGTATCCTGCCTGCTGATATAGGGGGTCAGCAAAGCCAACAAACGGTCAAAAACGGGGTCCGTCATCCGGAGAAAGTTCCTGAAATCCTCAGGATTATTCTCACGGATCTCACGGAGCAAAGGCATGTGACAGAACTGGTCACGCTGAAGCAACCAATTCTTGGTCCATGAACTCCTCCTCGCCCTGTTCATGGACTGGTCTTGGGCTGAAGAATAAACTACAGCACCAAGCACATACAATGCACGAGCTCGACGACGAGTACGTACAGGTAACATGGTTTCAAAACGGTCGGCTGGTCAGAACGCACTAAACAGAACGCACTGAAGAACAGCAAGGCCTGCGAAGAACGACCTGAAAATCAGGAACGAGCGGCCAATAAAACAAAGATTTCTCAATGCCAACTGACCAAACGCACTGAAAAGCAGATACAAACCTCACAAGCACAGACTGAACAACAGTTAAAACGAACTGAAAAATACGAGTCTCACAAGCGCGAATCGTCTCTCACCAAACTTCTACTAACTCGAGATAAACACGAGATTAGCAGAAGGAGCCCAAAGGGTGTCGTACGGGCTATTGAACTTCCGTTTTATAGTCTCGTCGGACTTGGTGTACGTCACCGCGTACTAGGCTGTCGTACTTTTGTGTGGTCGTGTGTAGGCAAGTCCGTTCGTAAGAAAGTCTGCCGCAAGTCCGCCGAAGGTACGTCGGAAGTATGTCGGACAGGCTGTCGGACTTTTGTAGACGAAAAGTCCGACCGTGTGTACGCGGCATTAAAGTTTGATACCTCACCATATTCCTTTAGCACCTTCAACAGACTGGGGAGAGATACAAGGGATTAGAGACATTGAACAAAACATTGTCAGCAAATGCAGCCATCTTATGTGTCTCCTCTCCTATCTCCTATCTCCTCCCCCTATATCAACATTTCCCCTCACCATTGCCAAAAGTGGCTCCAGCACCAGCACAAACAACAGCGGAGACAGGGGACACCCCTGTCTCGTCCCGTTGTACATCCTAAAGGAGGCTGACAATATTCCATTTACCTTAACGGCTGCCCTAGTGCTCTTATAGAGCACCTGGATCCACTCCCTCATCCTTGGGCCAATCCCCATGCCCTCCAACACTCCCATCATGAATCCCCAGTCTACTCGATCGAAAGCTTTTTCAGCATCAATCGATAAGAGTAGACTGGGGGTTCTCCCCTCTCTTATTTTCTGGATCAGCAACAAGGTTTTTACCTCATTATCCTTACCCTCCCTTCCCGGCACGAATCCCACCTGGTCAGGATGGACCAGTTCCGACATTAGAGCTCTCATCCTTATTGCCAACACTTTTGCAAATACTTTAATATCAGTGTTTAATAACGATATCAGCCTGTAGCTTGAGCATAGTGTGCTATCTTTACCCTCTTTCAAAATAGTTGTTATTGTAGCCATTGAAGCTTCTTTACTCAGTCCGTACCTCCCTCCCAACCCATTAAAATATGTGCAAAGCCTTGGAGATAATATTTCCCTGAATTTTTTTGGGGAATTCCATCGTAAAGCCATCTGGCCCTGGGCTTTTCCCATTTGCTGACTCTTTTAATACATTATTTATCTCCTCTATTGTAATTGGGCTCTCAAGTGCTAGTACGGCTTCCTCTGATAGGCCGGGCAAGTTAGCTTTTTGTACATATTCTTTAATTTTTTCTTTTTTTGCGGGCCTCCTGTTGTCCTTGTCCACCCTCCTGCCTGACCGAATATAGATGCTCATAAAAATCTCGGAACACACCCCCAATATCTCTTGTGTTATGTACCATTTCCCCACTTTTATTTTGTATCTTCTCTATAAAGTTTATTGATCTTTTTTTCCTCAACGTCCTTGCCAAGGTCTTACTGTTTTTATTCCCCCATAGGTATCTATCTTTTACTACTCTACTGAAGGTTCTCCTCATTTCCCACTCTAGGAGGTCCTTTAACTCCTCTCTTTTCAGTACTAATTCATGCTGCAACTCCCTGTCATCCCTTCTATTGTATTTATTCTTTTTTTGACCTTGTTCTAATTTAAATATTTCCTCAATTAGTTCCTCCTTCTTATTCCTCTCCTTCTTTCTCCTTGCTCCCAGTGATATCAAGATGCCCCTAACATAGGCTTTATGAGCCTCCCACAAGGTGTTCTCTGCGATCTCATCTACCTCATTAAAGGGGATAAATTGTTCTAACTCCCTTTTCAGTGTTTCCTCCCCTTGTTTAGATAATAGGAGATCTTTATTGAGCTTCCATGAATAAGGTTGCCTCTCTACTTCCGGGAATCTGATTTTCATAGACACAGGGGCATGATCCGATAATATTGTTATTTCTATATTTGTAGATTCCACCAAATCTAACATCCTGTGTTCAATTAACCAGTAATCGATTCTCGTGTATGTCCCATGCACAGGGGAATAGATCGTATAATCAAGTGACTTAGGATGTTGTATTCTCCACACATCCACCAACTGAAATTGGTGTAGATGGTACTTTATTGCTTTTAATTGAGTATTCCCTATACCTTGTGCATGGGACGTACTATCCTGTACAGGGTTCATACAAAAGTTCAAATTGCCTGCTATTTTTACCCTTCCATTTTTAACCACTTCGTGCCCAGGCCAATTCTGACATTTCTCTCCTACATGTAAAATTCATCATTTTTTTGCTAGAAAATGACATAGAACCCCCAAACATTATATATGTTTTTTTTAGCAAAGACCCTAGAGCATACAATGGCGGTCATTGCAACTTTTTATTTTGCACGGTATTTGCGCAGCAATTTTTCAAACGCTTTTTTTGGGAAAAAAGAAGAGTTTCATGCTTAAAAAAAAAAAGTTAAAGTTAAAGTTAGCCCAATTTTTTTGCACAATGTGAAAGATGAAGTTACGCAGAGTAAATAGATACCTAACATGTCAAGCTTTAAAATTGCACACGCTCGTGGCGCCAAACTTTGGTACTTAAAAATCCCCATAGGCGACGCTTTAAAATTTTTTTACTGGTTACATGTTTTGAGTTACAGAGGAGGTCTAGGGCTAGAATTATTTCTCTCGCTCTAACGTTCACGGAGATACCTCACAAGTGTGGTTTGAACACCATTTTCATATGTGGGTGGGACTTAAGTATGCGTTCGCTTCTGCGTGCAAGCTCTTTTTTTTATTGTTAATTTGACTTTTATTTTTTTAGTTTCACACTTAAAAAAAAAATTTGATCACATTTATTCCTATTACAAGGAATGTAAACATCCCTTGTAATAGGAATATGGCATGATCGGTCCTTTTTACAGTGAGATATGGGGTCAATAAGACCCCACATCTCACATCTATGCTGGGAAGCCTAAAATAAAAAAATTTAAAAAGGATCACCGCTTCCCAGCCGAGGCAGCGCCTTTTTTTTAATGCAGAGGCCGGGCGTGATGTCATAACATCGCGCCCGGCCTCCGAACGATCATAGAGACTCCGGCGACCATCTGGTCCGCCGAAAATCTCTATGATCACCATCCAGGTTGGCGGATCCTGTCTCCGACTCACCAATGGAATCGGCGAGTCGGTAGAAGCACCAGAAGGCGGCTGGAGGGGGGCATCCCCTCCCGCCGCCCATAAGAACGATCAAGCGGTCGAACAGCTGCTATGATCATTCTTATGGAGTAGGGATTCGCCGGCTGAAAAGGCTGATATCTGAATGATGTCTGTAGCTGCAGGCATCATTCAGATATAACCCCGGAAAGTCAAAGACGTCCCTGGACGTCCTCCCGGCGCAAAGTGGTTAAAATCCCATAATTTTCTCAAAGTTTCACCTAAGAATATTGTTGGGGCAGTATACATTTACCAGGATACACTCCATTGCCTATAACTTCCCTTTAAAAAAGAGGAACCTTCCCTCCGGGTCACATAATCTATCTAGACAGGTGGGTCTTCTGAAGAAAGACCACCCCTGCCCCATAATGCTTTATCTCTTTCAGAATTTTGTGCCTCTTAACAGGTGTGTTTAACCCTCTAACATTATACGTCAAAAACTTGACTGTTGTTATATTAGGTAAAAGAGAGCCCCCTGTTTTCCTGTAGGTGAACTAGATCCCCTATTTTGTGATCTTACTCTACCAGGTCTAGGCCGTACCCTCCCCCTGACCCTCCCCATTGTTTTCTGCCCCCACCCCCCTCCCTTCAAACCACTCTCCCCATCCTGCCTCATCCCTCCCCCCATCCCTCGCCTCCCTCCACCCCCCTCCCCCGGCCACAATTTGGCCTCAAAGCCACAGTCCAGGACCCCCTCGGATCCCATACTGCACTCTTACCTCCTAGGGTGAGACTCCGACCGCGGCCTCCCGTGTCCAAGCCCCTCCCCCCGAGGGGAAAGGAGAGACAGGAGCCGGCGCACGGAAAAGGCCCAAGGCTCCCCCTGAACCTCAAGCCCCCCCCACTTCATCTTAACTTTATTTTTCCTTGTAAGACCCTCCCCCCCAACCCCCGAGTCCCTTTCAGTTCCTCCTTTTATCTTTAAATTTATGTCCCAAGGATCCTTTACGATCCCTGCCACAGTCCCTCTTCCCCTGTCGTTGTTCTCCTTTCTTGTCCTCTCATGCTGTTTGGAACTGGGATTTCTAATTTTTTACAAAAGTCCTGCAGTTCTTCCATAAACTTTAATCTCACCGCTTCTTTCCTTCCTTATGGACAATTAGTGATGCTGGGAACCCCCAGCTATATTTAATATTAGCCCCTCTCAATTGTTCCAATAGGGGTTTTAATTGCCGTCCTGCTGACAGATCTGTGAACACTTGGAGATCCCTTCTCTCATATTGTATTGGGGGCATTCCTCTGAGTTTACTCCATATTTTAGCTTTATCCTCATACTGATGGAATTTAATGATTACATCTCGGGGTACATCCTCTTTCAGACACAGGGGTTTTCTCACCCTCTGCACTCAATCAATCTTTAAATCATCTCCTTCTCCTCTACCTAGAACTGGGTTAAATATTTTTTTCATTTTTTTCCCTAAGTCTTCTCCATTCTGTTCTGGTAGTGCTCTGATCCTTAAGTTTTGGCGTCTATTTTGATTTTCTTGGTCTTCCAGCTTATATAGGATATCCCTATGGTCAGTTTGCAATTTCCTTACTTGCGTTTTTTAATTCCAAAATTTCTTGGGATTGTTTTTCTGTTTTTTCCTCTGCTTCTTCTACTCTTCTCCACAGATGACCCATGTCCACTCTTACAACAGAAATCTCACTTTTCATCGAATTTTCCAGTTTAACAAACATTTTCATCATTTCCATTTTAGTTGGCATTTGAGATATATTCGTTTGTTCTTCCATACTACTGGAGTCTAATCCCCTTTCCATTCCAATATCTTCCCTGGTTTTATCTCCTTGGTCCCCTTTTTGTTTTGCCAACTCTTTCTTTTTCTCTTTTGCCCCTAGCTGTTTTTTTTTTCCAATCCTAGACATTTGGGGTTCAACACCTTTGCTGTTAAATATTTCTGGATCGTGCTTGAGTTTAAGCTCTCTTTTGGGGTCTTAGGTTCCGTCACTCTCTGATTCCGACTTCTCATATTCACTTTTATTGCTTTCTTTCTCCCCAAATTAATCTCCTCTCAAGTGGGCATATCAGGGAATATTTAGCTTTATCCGGCCCTTATCCAGGAGTATGTAACTTTTACCCAACTCTTAATTAGGGAGGATACTCTTAAACACAGTCCTTGTTCCCCCTCCTCCCCTCTCTCTGCCCCAAAAGGGAATTCGCATTTATCATGCGGTCACCTATATTTAACCCGTTAATATGGCTTTAGGACCTGTTAGAGGGGGGTACTTTATAGATGCATTCAACGAGTAGAGGATTTCCAAAAAGAATGAGTCCCTCAAACTGCCCTGCAAGCACAGTAAAACATTCAGGAGGCAAGAGAACAGGACCCACACTATGATAATATGGTAGAACAGGAAATAAATCCAGAGACAGCGGTCAATCTTCCGGTCAAAATAATGACCTGGCAGCAATATGATATATAGCGGATATTAGATCCAGAGTCTCGGGTAGCAATCTGGGACAATCAAGGGACAGGCAGCAAGCATATGGCAGCAATTAAGGATAGCAGACAACAAGCCACCTGGACGCAAGGCTAATGATATATAATAGAAAGTCCAGAGTCATTGGGCAGCAATAACACACATGCTATTTAAAAGTTCAAAATCCTGGGGGCACTTGATTCACCAATTTACCTTCCAGGAGCTGCCTTTAATCCTCCGGGGGGGGGCTCTCACCCCATCTCCGGGTGCTTCTGAATGCTGTGTGTTGCTCCCAGAGAGTCCTTGTCTGCTTGTTATGCAGTTCCCCTGTTCCTTACACTCATACCTCTGTCCTTCCGTCTCCAGTGAATCCTATGGCTTGCCAAGGGCTGTCTAGGAGTGTGGAAAAAGGGGGGGCGTCGGGCTCCAGCCGGTCCAAAGAGGGCTTCCGGCGTACTCCTCCGCTCACCTCACATACGCTGATCCCCCCTCCAGACTGCTCTGATCCACCACTCAGAATCTGTGGGTCATGTCGGCTATCATCCACCGGGCCTTGCGGTCTCTTACCCCGCTCGGCTCCCGCAGGTTCAGCGGAGCCCTCTCCATGAACCCTCACAGGCGCCGCCGTCAGGCCCCTCCCCTAAAGCGTGCGGGTCACGTCTACATCACGCTGGGTCAGGAAGTTTCAAACAATCTTAAACAATACCGAGTGAAAACATGAGAGTATCAATCCAATTCCAATGGATGAACAAGTAGACATTAAGATCGTAATAAGAATAAGAAAACAAGTATCGCATAATTCCGATAAAATATAGGTCACCAAGGCACAGTAAAAATGTGCATAACAATTGTATTCTAGTTAACTAGTAGTCCACTAGAAACAGAGTTGTAAAAAAAACAAGGCTCGCGCATATGGCCTGAAAACAGGGCTGGACTGGGACAGAAATTTGGGACAGACTGGCCCACTTTAATTTTGCAAATACGCACCAAAACAGTATATAAACTATACGCAATTGTGCAAAAAAGGGTAGGGTAGTATACAGACACGCTAGGGTAGAGTACAGACAGGCTAGGGCAGTATACGGACAGGCTGGTGTAAAGGGGGTCTCTGATCTAAAGTTTCTGGTACAGTCCCCTGCACTGAAGGCACAAAGGTATCCTCTTCTCCTCCCACTCCCCCTCCTTGCAGTTTGTTTTACATTTGTGGAAAAGGTGCCTTTCAGTGCACCGGGTCAGTGGACCGCCTCGCCCACTGAGCCAAGCTGAGCCCTTCAGTGGACTGCCCCGTCCCCATAACCGAGGTGAGCCGAGCCCTTCAGTGGCCTGCCCCGGACAGCCCCACCCCCCAAGCTGGGCTGAGCCCTTCAGTGGACCGCCCCACAACCGGAGCAAGCTAAGCCGTGCCTTTCAGTGGACTGCCCCGCCCCCTGAGCTAAGCTGAGATGTGGAACAAACCAAGCGGCCTGGGGAGAGGAGAGAGAGCGGGTGGATCGACACAGGAGGGTGAATGACAGTTGCTGGATCAGCACAGGAGCTTGCCTTGTTCCCGTCCATCGAAAATTACAGACCAGATGGGGCAAAAGCAAAGCTCCCTGGGCCAAGACACAGCAAGACACAGCACTGGACAGGCTGCCACTGAAACCGGCCCACTGAGCCATCGTCCCACCAGTATATGCCTGCCTGAAAATATAGTGGCGCTACAGTTAAATTAACCAGAACCTTACTATGTAAAAGTGAGAAAGGGTATGGGAAAGAAAGGAGGAAGAGAGTGGAGGGAAAGAAAAAAAAAGAGGGGGGGAGTGAAGAGTAGGAGAAGGGGAGGGTATAGCAATCCACAAATGAGAGGGCCCAGGAGAAGTATCATGAACTGCATCTGTTATAAAAACTTCTAAATCGGAAGAAAACCGGAAGTGCAACCATACGGTCCACATGCTGGTGTGGGAGTCATTCTTATCAGAATCCCATGCTATCATACGTTCTATATGTTCGATCCTGTCCACTTCACTGGCCCATTCAGCTAAAAAGGGGACGCCGATTGGCACCAAGATCTAGCCATAACAGAGTGGGCAGCCGTCAAAAAATGACAAATTAATCGCTTCTTCATTTGCTTATAGGAGCCCGGCAACATAGACAGAACAGTTATGTGGGGTTCATTTGGGAATTTGCCCCCCACTAGTTTGTCATGGAGATGGAGAATTTTATTCCAAAATGGGGTAATTCATGTGCATGTGCCCCAAATGTGTGTCAATTGTGCCAGGGGCCTGCAAGCATCTCTAGCATGTATCTGGTATGTTTGGATCTAATTTATGTAAAATAGTAGGGCAGCAATACCACCTAGACACAAATTTCATTCTTGGGCATGAGACGAGATAGACAGTTTAAAGGAAAGCGCCAGTGTTTTGCCCCATTCCATATCATCAGGTGACATTAATTTCCTGTTCCCATTTTGAAAGAAATGGTGGTGGATCTGGATAAGAGATCAGAATCCGATAGATCTGAGATGGCGAGTGTACCGGTCTGTCAGACTGGGACAGCAACGACTCATAGGCTGTTTGTGGCCTGTTCAGTTCGTCAATGTTTGGTATTTTGTCCAGAAAGTGTGTCAATAGGGTATGTTCAAGCCAGGGGTTATGACAGGTGGAGAGCATGCGGGGTAAGGGAATTAGTTTTCCATTCCGGAACGTATGGCTTAGAAGAGGAGCATCAGATTTTTACCATGAAAAAATGTAATTAGTACAAGTGATTCCAAAGAGTGGGGTCAAGGGGGTAGGTCTCTAGGACAGTAACCCTTTGGTAAGGTAACTGTCCCAAATTTGCAGCGTAGGGGAAGTCATGAGGGGCAGTAGGTCAGTAGGGGGTCAGTTCACAGTAGAGATGTGAGATCGGGGGATATCAGATCGTTTTCTAATGACGTCCACAACTTGGTGGATTTACCATGATACCAGTCGAAATTATAACAAGAGGCTAGGAAAAGAAACACCTCCTCTGATCTTGGGTAACGCTAAAATTTTAAAGCCAATCCTAGGCCTCTTATGTCGCCATATAAAGGTCCGAATAGCCCAATTGATGAAAGAAACTTCGCAGAGGGGGGACAGGGATCGCTTGGAAGATGTATAGAAATTTAGTCTATCTTGTCGACATTCATACGGCCAAACCAAGAGATGTGTGGTTTATCATATGATTTAAGACAAGTATGAATCGTCCGCACTAGGGGTATGCAATTGAAATCCGCCAGCGTAGACAAGGTAGGAATTCGGATTCCTAGGTATTTAATAGCCTTTTGCTGCCACTTAAACACAAATGTAGATTGAAGTCGGGATAAAGTAGTCCTGGGTAAAGATACATTGAGGGCCTCAGTTTTATCATAATCGACTTTGAAGTTACTTACTAAGCCAAACTCTGTGAATGCCTCGACAATGCCTGGCATAGAAATATTAGGATTAGAAACATATAATAGGAGGTCGTCTGCATAGAGAGATCATTTATAATGACGTTGACCGATAGAAAGACCCTGAATATTAGGATTTTGTCTAATGGCAATGGCAAGATGTTCCCTGGTGAGTATGTATAAAAGTGGTGAAAGGGGGCATCCTTGGTGGGTTCCATTACGAATATAGATTGGGTCTGATAGTAGGCCCTTAGAGCGAATCCTCGCTGTGGGGTTTCCATAAAGAGCCTGGATCTTGCATAGCATGTTAGATCCAAGGCCCACTTGCTGAAGCGTGCTCTCAAGGAATTGCCAACGAACCCAGTCGAAAGCCTTTTCGGCATCATCAGAGATCAAGCAAGCATTTTTGGGCGTAGTCCATCAGGGTAATGGTTTTAAGGATGTTATTCCTGGCCTCCCTCTCAGGGGTAAACCCGACTTGCTCAGATTGGATCAGGCTAGGTATCAATGGCAAAAGACCATTGGCCAATAATTTAGAGTATAAACGAATGTCAATATTGGTGAGTGAAATAGGATGATAGCTGCCACAGACTGTAGGATCCTTCCCGGGCTTAAGTAATGCTTCTAGGGCATGTCTCAGGAAAGGAGAATTAGGGGAGATAGCATTATATGTTTTAGTAAGAAGCGGTAGGAGGGAGTCCTGAAAAGATTTAAAGAAACGAACTCCAGTCCCGGGCTCGGGAGAGGATATAAGAGAGGATATCGCCAGCACAAGTTCATCCTCAATAAATAGGCGCTCAAGATCTTGCTGTCAGGAACCATGAATCAAACCGAGACAGAAGTACAGTTAAATTGTGATACAAACAGTCCACCATTTAAAGAACCATTCACCAATCAGTGCAAAGAGGAAATAACCCCCAGCCCGCCCCCTGACATCCAATGACATCATATCCCTGTCATGAAGATCCTGCCAGTAATTGGCGCTCCAGGCGCACTGGAACACAGTCACGGGCACTACTGCGCATGCGCGCATGCTCACGGGTGCTGTCACGCACAGGCACGCACGCGCGCACTCCCGTTGGAGTCAGGCGGGCTATTTAAACCTGCCTGTCACTCTCATCCCCCCGTCTGCACTTCAGCGTTCAGCCTGCTACCTGCTGTTGTTCCTGGTTCCGGTCCAGCGCTCCAGTATCCAGTCTGTTACCTGCTGCTTGTTCCTGGTTCCAGTCCAGCGTTCCAGTATCCAGCCTGCTATCTGCTGCTTGTTCCTGGTTCCAGTCCAGCGCTCCAGTTCCTGCCTACTTACCTGCTGTGGTTCCTGGCTCAGTCTGCATTCCAGCCTCCAGTCTTCTTTTCAGTTCCTGATTCCAGAGGTTTCCACCACTCCTGAACTTCTGGTGACTGTTGATCCTGCCAGGCACCCATACCACTCCTTACTCCTGTGTCCTCTGTCTCCACTCCAGAGGGACAAGAGTGGGAGCCGTAGGGGAGGCCTCTCTCTGCACTTCAGGCTCAAAACCTACCAGGTACGTGACAGTAGCAGACAGCCATGTCTGAGCCTGAGCAAGGAACCTCTCCCATGGAGGAACTATGTGCACACCTGGCAGGATTGACTGAAGCAGTCAAGAATCTGCAGCAAGGATACACCCGGCTGGAAGAACGGTTACTAACTTTGTCTAACCCTACCGGGGTTCAGGGAGTCCCTCCTGCTTCCGCTTCTTCAGTTGGGCCTTCCTCAACCGTGGTGATGCTCCCTCTAGAACCCAGAGTTCTGACACCTGAACGATTCTCCGGAGATCAACATAGGTTCAGGGCCTTTTGCAATTCCTGTGAACTATTCTTTGTTCTTCAGCCACGTACCTTTTACCTGGAGGCCACCAAGGTGGGCTTTGTGATTTCCCTACTTGCAGGCGACCCCCAAACCTGGGCCCATCGCCTCTTGGAGCAAAAGGATGTATCCCTGACCAACCTCACCACCTTCTTCGACGCGTTGGCCCAGCTGTATGAAGACCCCCAGCTTTCTGTGACTGCAGAAACTGCTCTGCATACCCTTCAACAGGGTCGCAGGGCAGCAGAGGACTATGTGGCTGAATTCAGAAGGTGGAGTGCAGACACAAACTGGAATGATGCGGCTCTCCGCTATCAATTTCGAATGGGACTTTCTGATTCTTTAAAGGTGAGTTGGCCAGGGTCGGTATACCACAGACTCTGAATGCCTTGGTCGATCTAGCCATTCAGATCGATCAACGCTTAAGGGAACGTAGGGCAGAAAGAGCTATGGGACCTTCTCGCCCAACCTGGGTGCTTCCAAAAGTTCCAAATCATACTTCACCGCCACCACCTACCTCCACGTTTAACCTACCTATGCAGCCTATGCAGCTGGGGGCCCTTCGGCCTTCTCTTACCCAGGAGGAGCGTCAACGTCGTCAGATGAATAATTTGTGCCTGTACTGCGGGGAGCCTGGACACTACGTCAGGAACTGCCTTCTTAAGCTCCGTAAGTGCCTCTCCCTGTCCACTGACTATGTTGTACCTCTGGCCAAGAACACTACTCACCTTGCTCTCTCTATCCTATTACAGCTCCCAGGAAAGACTCTGCAAATAACCGCCATTATTGACTCTGGAGCTTGCAGCTGTTTCATGGACTCCCTTTTTGCTGCAAAACATCAGATTTCCCTGTCGCCTAAGGCCCATGGACTCTCCATTCATCTGGCTGATGGAACCGCCATCAAATCCGGACCTGTCACTCAGGAGACTGTTCCTATACCGGTTTCTATACTTAACTCTCATCAAGAATTACTACGCTTGGATATCATCGCTTCACCCTTGTTTCCCATAATCCTTGGCATGCCTTGGTTGCAAACACACAACCCTGACATCAACTGGGCCACAGGAGAGGTTACCTTTTCTTCTTCTTATTGTCAGCAGTACTACAGATTTCAGGACGTTCATGAGGCCTCTACCTTGCTCTGCCTAGACACAGATTCCAGCCTACATCAATCCATTCCCGCGGCCTATCATGACTTCCTAGATGTGTTCAGTAAACAGGGGGCAGAGGTCTTACCTCCCCACCGGGCCTATGACTGCCCTATCGAGTTGCTTCCTGGAGCAGAGATTCCATTCGGAAGGATTTTCCCTCTGACAGAGGTAGAACAAGGGGCATTAAAAGAGTATATCGATGAGAACTTAAAGAAAGGCTTCCTTCGCCCGTCCACATCTCCAGCAGGTGCGGGCATCTTCTTTGTACAAAAAAAGAATAATACTCTTAGACCATGCGTGGACTACCGTGAACTAAATAAAATTACAGTAAAGAACCGCTATCCTCTTCCCCTGGTACCAGAATTATTTCAAAGACTTGGAACTACCACTATATTCACTAAGCTTGACCTCCGCGGAGCCTACAATTTGGTCCGTATCAGGGGCGGAGACGAGTGGAAGACTGCTTTTCGTACCCGCTATGGGCATTTCGAATACCTGGTGATGCCCTTCGGACTGTGCAATACCCCTGCTACGTTCCAATATTTCATCAATGATGTTTTGCGAGACTTTCTAGATCTGTTTGTTATCGTCTACCTAGACGATATACTAATCTTCTCTTCTTCCCTTGAATCTCACCGCAGGCACGTCAGAAGTGTGTTGGCCCGGCTTCGGCAACATGGCTTATATGCAAAAGCAGAGAAGTGTGAATTTGAACAGGAAAGTATTCCATTTTTGGGGTTGATCATCTCTAGTAAGGGCATTAAGATAGATCCTCAAAAAATCGCTGCAATACTAGATTGGACAGTTCCAGCAGACAAAAAGGGAATCCAACAATTCGTTGGATTTGCAAATTTTTACCGAAAATTTATTAAGGGGTTTTCAGCCATTATTACACCCATTACCCAGTTAACTAAACAGGGAACACGCTTTCACTGGTCTGCTGAAGCCCAAAAGGCCCTCTTTACTTCTGCTTCCGTACTAAAACATCCAGATTCCTCTCTGCCATTTGTACTTGAAGTAGACGCATCTGAAATTGCGGTGGGGGCAGTGTTGTCCCAAAGACAGGGAACAAAGGCCCTGTTATACCCGGTGGCCTTCTTCTCTCGTAAATTGTCCACGGCAGAGAGAAATTATGATGTAGGAGAAGAGAGTTGTTGGCAATTAAATCAGCATTAGAGGAGTGGCGCTATCTTCTGGAAGGAGCCGCTCATCCAGTCTTAATTTTTACAGATCATAAGAACCTGGAGTATTTAAGATCCGCAAAGAGGCTGAAGCCACGACAGGCCAGGTGGGCTCTCTTTTTCTCCAGGTTCTCTTTTCATGTCACTTACCACTCCGCCTCCAAGAACACTAAACCCGATGCCCTATCCAGGATGTTCCACGAACCCCAAGAAGTTTCCCCTCCGGACACCATCCTGTCCCCGGGGAATTTTCTCCTGCTTCAGGGGAACCTGCTTTCCCAAATTAGGCAGGCTTCTGCAGGACTGGGATCTTCCATTGGGCCAGAACTCCAGGTTAAGGATGGGCTACTTTGGCACGAGAATAGGATTTTTATACCCAAAGTTCTATGAGTACCCATATTGGAGCTCTGTCATGATCATGCACTGGCTGGGCATTTTGGTGTAGCTAAGACCACTGATTTGGTACAGCGTGCCTTCTGGTGGCCTCAGTTAAGTGAGGATTGCAAGAGATTTGTGGTATCCTGTACCACCTGTACTAGGAACAAGGGTTACAAAACCAAGGCATGGGGACTACTAAGACCTTTGCCTGTCCCAGACAGGCCATGGAAGATGTTATCCATAGACTTTATTGTTGAACTACCTCCGGCAGAGGGCTATACCACGATCTTTGTAATAGTGGATCGGCTATCAAAGATGTCCCACTTTGTCCCAATGAAGAGTACCCCCTCAGCTGCAGAAACAGCACAAATGTTCATTAAAGAAGTCATCAGACTCCACGGGGTGCCGGCCAATATTGTTTCAGATCGGGGGGTACAGTTTACCTCCCGATTCTGGAAGTCTCTGTGCAAAACGCTGAACATTGAGCTTTCATTTTCATCTGCCTACCACCTCCAGACTAATGGGCAAACAGAGAGAACAACCAAACTCTTGAACAATACCCGCGCTGTTTTTCTTCTTTTGCCCAAGATGATTGGATTTCTGTACTTCCATTGGCTGAATTTGCCTACAACAATTCCATTCATTCCGCTATCAAACAGACTCCATTTTTTGCAAATTACGGCTTCCACCCTTCATTTCTACCTAATTCTCTTCCAGAATGTACAATACCCGCAGTTCAGGAGAAATTGAATTTCTTTACCTCCAATAATCAAGTTTTGCAGGAGACCATGACCAGGACCCAGGAGTACAACAAGACAACTTTCGATAAAAGAAGGCGAGGTGAACTGTTACTTGCACCCGGTGACCAGGTATGGTTGTCTACAATGAACCTCAGGCTTGCCTGCCCTTCAAAGAAATTGGGTCCCAAGTTCTTAGGACCATTTCCTGTCAGACGAAAAATTAACGAGGTGGCATATGAACTAGAACTCCCTGATTCGTTAAAGTTTCACCCAGTGTTCCATGTGTCTTTACTCAAACCTTCCATTCTCAATCCATTTTCAGGTCGAAGTACGGATCCTCCAGTTAAATTGTGATACAAACAGTCCACCATTTAAAGAACCATTCACCAATCAGTGCAAAGAGGAAATAACCCCCAGCCCGCCCCCTGACATCCAATGACATCATATCCCTGTCATGAAGATCCTGCCAGTAATCGGCTCTCCAGGTGCACTGGAACACGGCCACGGGCACTACCGCGCATGCGCGCACGCTCACGGGTGCTGTCACGCACGGGCACGCGCGCGCGCACTCCCATTGGCGTCAGGCGGGCTATTTAAACCTGCCTTTCACTCTCATCCCCGCTGTCTGCTCTACAGCGTTCCGTGTGTCAAACCTGATCTGATCTGAACCCTCCTGTTATCTGACCAGGCTTCCTGTTGTGACTATTCAGCTATCCGCCTGCATCTGACCCCTTTGGCTTGCTTGATCATTCTCCTGTTTGATCCCTGGTACCTCTGCTGTCCGCCTGATATCGACCACTGGCCTGTTTGACTATTGACCTCTGCCTGATACCTGTTACCAGCCTGTTACCTGCTGCTTGTTCCTGGTTCAAGTCCAGCGTTCCAGTATCCAGCCTGCTATCTGCTGCTTGTTCCTGGTTCCAGTCCAGCACTCCAGCGTTCAGCCTGCTACCTGCTGTTGTTCATGGTTCCGGTCCAGTGCTCCAGTATCCAGTCTGTTACCTGCTGCTTGTTCCTGGTTCCAGTCCAGCGTTCCAGTATCCAGCCTGCTATCTGCTGCTTGTTCCTGGTTCCAGTCCAGCACTCCAGCGTTCAGCCTGTTACCTGCTGTTGTTCCTGGTTCCGGTCCAGCGCTCCAGTATCCAGTCTGTTACCTGGTGCTTGTTCCTGGTTCCAGTCCAGCGTTCCAGTATCCAGCCTGCTATCTGCTGCTTGTTGCCAATTGGAAATTGGCAACCATGGACATTTTGTCCTTGTACACAAGCATGCCAAACGAAGCTGGCTTGATGGCGTTGAGATATTACTTATCCGAACTGATAGTCCGTAATCCCCCAGATGAATTTCTTATCGAAGGTTTACAGTTTGTTCTGGAGAGTAATTTTTTCTCGTTCGAAGGAACAAAGTTTGCCCAAATCCGTGGTACAGCCATGAGCAGTTCAGCAGCCCCTTCGTTTGCGAACCTGTTCATTGGATACATGGAGGAACATCACATTTATCCTATGGCTCTTTTCTCTCAGCACGTCAAGTGTTGGTTAAGATACATTGATGACATTTTTAAAATCTGGGATGGTGAAGGTTGCATTTTTCATGAGTTTGTGGGGCATTTGAATAGAATATTCCCGGGCATAATATTTAATCCAGAAATTTCCCAGGATAGAATTACCTATCTGGACGTCAGAATTACAAATGAGCAGGGTACATTACATACATCATTATTTGCAAAACCAACTGACAGGAACACGTTGTTACACTATCAGAGTGCACACCCAAAACATCTCCGTGATAGCCTACCCATTTCTCAGTTTAAAAGGGTAATGCGTATTTGCTCTGATGAAAGTGAGAGGAATACACAACTAGAGGCCATGTACAGGAAACTCATTGAGCGCATGTATCCTATCACGACACTTGACAAAGCGTTTAGCAGAGCCACTTCAAATTCAGTTAAAACTAATAAAACAGCCGATAGGACATTGTTCATACATGGTTCTAACCAGGAATCAAATCGTATTAAGCAGGCGACCACACGCAACATTAACATTTTGAGAGATGACGGTACGAAGTATCAAGAATCCACTGTTACTAGTCCACAAACGAAGTAGGTCCTTGCTCGAAATATTGATACAGGCAGACCCGAGATCTAAATAAGGTAAGGCAAAGGTTAGAATCTCACAAAAAAGTGATTGTTACCGATGTTATAATTGTAACGTTTGCAACTCTATGATATGTGGTGAACATTTCACCAACCCACATAATGGCAGACAATATCGCATACAAGGATATATGAACTGCAACACAGAGTTTTGTGTCTACATTTTGAAATGTCCCTGCTCATTGGTGTATGTAGGGAAAACATTCCAGAAACATAGGAGTGATGTAAGAGTAGCGCTGGAGAGGGCTGTGAAAGGTGAAACCCCCGATTTAAACAAACCTGTAGCAATACACTTTGTCGCTAGGAAGCATCATGTACACGAAATTAAGGGGCATGGTCATTGAACAAATATCACGACCAGTGAGGGGGGGGACCGTGATCATCTCCTCCTTCGCCGTGAGGCATACTGGACATATACCTTGGGCACAGTCCAGCTAGGGGGCTAGGGGGCCTATCCTATCTGTGTTTTCTTGAAGACAGATAATTTGGATTGTGATGTTGCTTATGGTTGTAATGCATCAACAATTTTAATATTTTATTCTATACTTTATTTGTGCATCTTTTTTGCAGTTATTCTGCTTCTTTGTCTATCATGGCAGCTGGCACAGGGAATTTTGTTTTTTTTTTTTGTTTTTTTTTTTTATTCATTTTTTTACATTTCTCATTCTTTATTTTATTCTATTTTATTTAATTTTATTTAATTTTATTTCTTTTATGTATTTTTTCCTTCTTATAACTTGTATATTTTTCTTTTCGTTTTTCTTATTCTTTCTTCTTTCTCTTTTCCTTTATTTTTATATTTTATTTAAATTTTCAGCTTTTTTTCACTTTCCATATCTTCGAGGTGCAGCGGCCATGTCACTTTCACACTCGGTTTTCACTTTTTTTTATTCTTCTTTTCACTTAGCCCCAGAGTGCTCCCTATCTAATTGCAGACCGCTACCGTCTGCATTGACAGATTGATCCCCTAGGGCGCATGTGCATAGCGTGTCGCCAGATTGGAGTAGAAAGGCAAGCCCCTAATGGTCACCTAGCAACGGTAATAAACGGCCATGTGGACGTACACAATTAAGGAAAGGAACAGACATGCTTGATGAGGCTGCAATTGCAGGTTAGTTCTCTGTGAAAATAGGATTCATTTTAGTATGAACAGAATATTAGTACACTGATCCACTTTGGCCAAAGGAAGCAAACACACAGGTTTATGGACGGGATATGATGGCATTGGATATCAGGGGGCAGGCTGGGGGTTATTTCCTCTTTGCACTGATTGGTGAATGGTTCTTTAAATGGTGGACTGTTTGTATCACAATTTGTCACATGCCTGATGAAGGGGTCCTGCGTGGCTCCAAAACAATGCTTCTATTTCTTTTTTGATACTATGTGATTAAAATTTTGAACCCAATTTTGGAGATCCTGGTGTGCTGGTAAAACTTCCTTCTCATGATTGCAGTCGGTTCCAGCCGTTGGTCATTTCAGCACCCAATTTAAGATACAGCCGTTTGTGCAAGAACGTGTGCGTTGGGAGTATTGCATTGGAGAAGTACAGTTAAATCGCACTTGTTAAATAATAAAAGTAAATAGAACAAAACGTAGTCAAAACATAGCCGGTAACCGGAATGGATAGTCAGACAAGACAGAAAGTTAGGAAGCCAGCGATCAGCATAATGGAACAGCAAGCAGGATCTGGAGCCAGAAGTAATGTCAGCCAAGCAAGTCTTTAACAGGAATGCAGGAGATAGTCTCTGTGATGTTGACCAAGGCGAAGGCAGAGCTCATCTGGGCTGGATGGCTTAAGTAGGCAGGACCGACGAGCAGGATATCATCAACAGGTGAGTCACTGTGGAGAGATAGGAGCTGGCAATTAGCTGACAGCTGAGCTGCCAGCTCAGAGAAGGAAGGGCTGAGCCCAGCCCTGACAGTACCCCCTCCTCAACAACCCCTCCCCCTCGGAGCACCACCAGGCTTTAGGGGAAAAGTCTATGATCCTTCGATGTCGGCTCTTCCTATCATTGTGAAGCAGAATTCACCAAGCGTTGGATTGTTCACCCACTAATAGGGAACGTGAGCTGGGTTTAGAAGGTCGTGAGACAGGTTAATTTTACCCTATTGATGATGTGTTATCGCAATAGTAATTCTGCAGAAAAATCTCACAGAGGAGGACAGGGGCATGTACATCCAAGTATGAGACCCAAGAGCGTTTCTCCAGAATGTACCCTTTCCAATGCACCAGGTACTGTATGCGCCCACGGAACCTACGGGGAGTCAACAATGGACTGTACTTCATACTCCTCATGGTTCTTAACCTGTACATGGTGAGGACGTGGCACCAAAGTGGAAAAGTGGTTGCAGACCAAAGGTTTTAATAAGGAAACATGAAATACATTTGAGATACCCATATTAGAAGGAAGGTCTAATGCGTAAGCCACTGGGTTAATCCCGCGAAGAATATGGAAAGGCCCAATAAACCGAGGTGCGAACTTCAGAGAGGGAACACGAAGTCGGAGGTTGCGAGATGACAGGCAGACCCTGTCCCCAACCTGGTAGGAAGGCGCAGGCAAGCGTCTGCGGTCAGCATGGAGTCTGTACTTATCATTAGCATGTCGCAAAACTTGGACTTGTGCCCAAGACCACTGGGATGCTCCTCTAACGCAGGAATACTCTGCGGAACAAATGAGTCAGGCATGAAAGGTTGAAACCCATAGTTCGCCATAAATGGGAACAATCGGGAGCAGAATTCAAGGCACTATTGTGAGCAAACTCCGCCCACGGTAAGAGGTCTGACCAGTTATTATGATGGTCAGAAATATAGCAAAGTAGGAATTGCTCCAAGGACTGATTGGCTCGTTCTGCGGCCCCATTAGACTGCAGGTGATACGCAGAGGAGAAAACAAGCTGAATTCCCAACTGTGCACAAAAGGCTCGCCAGAACCAGGACACAAACGGACTACCCCTGTCCGAGACAATCACCTTGGGTAACCCATGTAAGCGAAAGATCTCCCGAGCAAAAATGGAAGCCAGTTCCTTAGAAGTGGGTAACTTCTAGTTGATTCTTCCCAGAGTGGCCAGCAGCCTTGGGAAAATGGTAAGTCTGGAGCAGGGCAGTACGGAGACTCTCTGGGACAAAGCAGCGCTTACAAGGTTTCTCAAGAGGAGCATGGATCTGAGCAGCAAGAATTTTGTCACCCAAAGAAGAAGTGAGACTGGTGCGAACCGTAGCCAGAATACGATCAGGAGGAATCACGGGAACAGGAACCGACTCCATCTTGGAAGTGGAGGAAAATTGTCATGACAAAGTGTCAGCCCTTAGTACCAGGTAAGAATGAGACAATGTAATTGAAACTTGACAAGAAAAGAGCCCATTGCGCCCTTCTGGGAGAGAGGCGTTTAGCCTCAGACAAGAATATGAGATTCTTGTGGTCAGTAAGAATGAGAACCGGCACAGTGGTACCTTCGAGGAGATGTCTCCATTCTTTCAGGGCTAAAATGATCGCTAACGGCTCTCTGTCACCAATCTCGTAATTGCACTCCGCAGGTGACAATTTCTTGGAAAAGTAGCCACAAGGATGCATAGCGCTCTCAGAGGTAGGACGTTGAGACAGAAGGACACCAACTTCAGTCTCAGAAGCACCAACCTCAAGGATAAAAGGTAACGTAGGATCAGGATGTGCCAACATAGGAGCAGAAACAAAGGCAGCCTTGAGACTCTCAAAGGCCTTACTGGACTCCGGAGACCAACTCTGTGGGTTACTGTCCTTTCTGGTCATATCAGTCAGGGGCTTGACCAGAGAAGAGAAGTTATGAATAAACTTCCGATAATAGTTGGCCAAGCCAAGAAAACGCTGCAGAGGATGAAAACCCACGGGTCGGGGCCACTGTAGGACTGCTGAAAGTTTCCCTGGGTCCATCGAAAAACCAGCAGTGGAAATGATATAACCCAGGAATTTAACCTGTTCACGATGGAATTCGCACTTCTCCAATTTATAATAGAGATTGTTCTCTCTTAGCTTCTGAAGCACACAACAGACATCTGTGTGGTGGCTCTCCAGGGACTTGGAAAATATGATGATATCGTCAAGATAAACCACCCCACATAACTGCAACAAATATCAGAGGACATCGTTAATAAATTCCTGGAAAACTGCCGGGACTTTACAGGGGCCACTCGTCGTCCTCCTTAATCCTAACTAGATTGTATGCCCCTTTCAAATCAAGCTTTGTGAAAACCGTTGCTCTTTTGAGGCAGTCAAACAACTCTGTAATCAATGGAATCGGATAGGAATTCTTAGGTCTCAGTTCACCACTCTTCTTCTTCACAAAGAAGAAACCAGTATCAGCAGGAGATGAGGATTTGCAGATGAAACCTAGAGAAAGTGCATCTCTGTGCATGTACTCCTCCATGGCCTTATCCTCCAAGACCGACAAAGGGTAAACCCGGCCATGAGGGGGTATGGCACCAGGTTGAAGGTCAATTTCGCAATCATACGACCGGTGTGGAGGCAAATAACCGTCTTGACCTTTGTCAAAGACATCGCTAAAATCATGGTACTCCTCCAGCAGGGAGGAGAGTGAAGAGGTGCACAGGACCTTGGCTACCTTCTGGAAGCATGTCTTACTGCATTGTGGCGACCAGGAGAGAACCTCAGCACAGAGCCAATCAAAAGAGGGGTTGTGCCTCTGTAACTAAGGATAACCAATAACCAGTGGAAACTTAGGTGAGGAAATAACTTGGAATTGGATTATCTCATGATGAAGAGCCGCTAAGGCCAAGAACAATGGAACATGGGTCACATGGGTAGGCTGTAGAGGTCTCCCGTCAAGAGCCTCAATGGCAAGTGGAGTGTCACGCAGCTGCAGCGGAATAGAGTGCTGCGATACAAAGGCAGCATCAATGAACAGGCCTGCAGCCCCAGAGTCGATTAGAGCCTGTATCCTGACGGACGACTCAGTCCAAGAAAGGGTAACCGAAACGAGGGGCTTATCCTTCTGGATAACTGGGGATGAAAAAATGCCATCTAAGGTCTGTCCGTGACAGGACCTCAAGGTTCCTGCATTCCCTGGATGGGTAGGACAAGACTTCAAAAAGTGACCTGGCTGGCCACAATAAAGGCACAATCTCTCCCTCCTCCTAAGGGTTCTCTCATCCACAGAGAGACGCGTGAAACCCAAGTGCATGGGTTCATCTTCACTGACTGACTCTGTACCAGGAGGCAAGGGTGGGATCGCAAAGCTCAGAGACAAATGTACAGGAGGCTTCCACAAGAACTCCTTAAAAGAGAGTCTTTCTCTGAGTCTGGAGTCAATGAGGATGGCAAACATGATCAACTGCTCCAGCTCAGTGGGTATATCTTGGGCTGCTATCTCATCCTTAAAGGTATCCAAGAGACCATGAGAAAAAGCAGCCACAAGGGCCTCATTGTTCCAAGCAACCTCTGCTGCCAGAGTACAGAATTCAATGGCGGTATTGGCAACAGTTCTCATACTCCGTTTGATGGACACAAGGCACTTGGCAGCAGAAGCGGAACGTGCAAATACCCTTTTAAAAGAAGCCACAAACTCAGGGTAACTCACGACAACAGGTTTTGGCTTCTCCCATAGAGGATTTGCCCAGGCCAAGGCTCTCTCAGAAAGCAAAGATATCACAAAACCTACTTTGCTTCTGTCTGTGGGAAATGCCAGGGCAGCATCTCAAGGAATACCTGGTTGAGAAACCCTTAGCATTGGACTGGATCGCCCCCAAATCGCTGGGGAAGCGAAGCGGAACCAGACATACCTCTTATAGAGGTAAAACTCGAGGCGGGTACCTGCACAGAGACTGGAGCAGCCTGCAACACAGGTTGTACCAGAGCAGCCACAGTGGGAGATTCCAAGTGAGTCGTGCCACTCAGAAGCTTTTGTAACGCCATGGCAAACTGATCCATGCGGTGATCCTGCTCATCCAATCTGGAAAAAATATTACCAACAAGTGGTTTGACTGCATCTTCTGAATTCATGGCTGATGGGATTTTAAAAGAACTGTTTGTGCCTGTGCTCCATATCTTATAGGTTTAATTATGCACACATAATAAGTATTGGAAGATGGCCATTATATCCTTCACAAACATAAGCGTTAAGTCCAGTGAGCTGCCATCATACGCCCAGAGGAACTTATGAATTCTGTAACTTCCTCTTTTTACTACTATTAAAAGCCAAGTTTGCGGTCACTGGTTGTGTACCTCCTCGCTTGAATCTATGCATGTAAGGACCTCACCCATATGTATCGATACCTATGAATAAAGCTTCTTCCTTGCTGCGGACCGGGAGTCTTGATTGATCTAAGGAGATTTTCCTGACATTGTGGGGGCTCGTCTGGAATCTGACCATCGGGTGTCATTGTCTGTGGACCTCCGGTTGATCGGTGAGTAATTTGAAAAAATTCAGCTTTTCAGTCTGGTGGTTCATTTAAAGCTTGGTAAAGAAATCCTGGGATGGCGGATATGGTGATAAGTCTTCAGGTCCAGAATTCCTTTATAGAGTTTCTCAGCCAGAAACAATAGGTACCCAAGTAAGTAAGTAAAAACAAAAGGGAACTGATAGTGAAGTACCATTAAAAAAGGTTTTATCGAAAAAGGGAGTGGGTACTTACAACAAGTAAGGTAAAACAAGCCTCAAAATGGAGCTGTGTGTATAAAAACGCCATTCCTGGCATGCGTTCCACGGGACTGGAAGTGACGTCAGTGACCTGTTGTTTCTGACTGAGAAACTCTATAAAGGAATTCTGGACCTGAAGACTTATCACCATATCCGCCATCCCAGGATTTCTTTACCAAGCTTTAAATGACCCACCAGACTGAAAAGCTGGGGGTCGTTCTGATCTGGTGAGAGGGGATACATGAGGGGGTGTTGCACACTGGAATTTTCCGAAGCACCTTACTTTTCCTTCACTTTGGATTGGAGCACCTCTAGTCACTTTATTTGGACTTTATTTTCACTTATTGTATTTGGGCTTTGTTTTCTTTTTGGTCAACATATTTTCACTTATTGTGTTTGCGAGCTCTATATTTATATTTATACATCTGGACCAGGGTCAAGATAACTAGAACTGGGTCCTCTGCCTAGGTAGAAAAAGACAGTTTTGTCACAAGAGAAGAGATATTGTGAGTCAGCGCTGTATTGTTAGCATTGTCCGGACATCTAAGTGCACTTCCTCTTTTGTTTGTGTGTGCGTGCAATGTGAGTGATTTCTGATCAGATGACTAATTTTACTGCTTCTGTTTTAACCAACTGTACTTTGTGGTAAAAAAGGTGAAGGTTTTTTTATATTTCCTGATGTTTGAGGAGTTTAGACTCTGTTCCCCTATACTGTGCAGCCAGCCCCCCCCCCCCCCCCCCCCCATTCTGCACAACTGACAGGAATGAGAACTGTGGAAAGAGGCAAGTTCCTTTTTATGGGGTGGATATCTACTGATTACATGAATGAGTACAGAATTGAACCCTTAGAGGTATTTTAGAGTTTAGGAAATTAAATTAAAGTATGAAATAATATGGACTTTTTGTACTGATATATATATGTTTATTAAGATGTGCCCATGCCCCAGGGGTCTCCCTTAGAACCAGCGGTCTGTTGAGGCAGTTATATAATGATATGTGATGCCTAATCTCGCTCAAATTATCGCTATGATTATGATCAAAGGGGGGGGGGGTGAAGTGGCAATGAGGGTCAATTAATGTGGGGGCAGTGAGGGTGAGTTAATGTGACTGTAATACGTGAAAATAGGAGTCAGTTTAATACTAGCTAAAAAATCATTCTTCACATCTCATGTTCTGTGTGCCTGTAAATTTGCGGTAAGACACTGAACTCCCTTCCCCCCCTCCCCTCAGACATCTGTATGAGAGTTCCCCAACTCATTCCCCCTCCTTCCTGAGCTATAGCCTGCTTGCCGATCTTTAACACAGATAAGGAACCGCAAAGGGAAGAAAGTGCAGAGAGGCAGGAAACTTTGCAAATGTTTAAATATACAGTATGCTTTGCTGAAATTGTCTTATGACTTCGCTCGGGAAAGCAGCCAACACCTTGCTAGCCAATGTATAAAGCAGATAAATATGTAAATTAGGGAATACCAGGTGCAACTTACCGTGACAGGTGGCATTGCACCATATGACCCGTAGGGATTGGACCGGAGCTGGCGTCTTAGATTACTGCACCATCTCAGGTACCACTGGACAACATTTGTCTGGGAGACTGTGCTATATCTGGGCCGCCTGCTCAGGGACAACCCTCAGCGTTTTAAAAAACCCGGACTTATAGGAACCAAACAGTTGGAGTTGCAACCACAGGAAAATGTAAAATCTCTGCTTTTTGATTTGGAATATCAGTCTGTTGGCCTCTCGACGGTAATTGAGGGAAGGTAAGTCTGATCAACTTCCGAGAGGAAAACCCAATTGGATGATAGAGCATCCTGGGTGGCCCTCAGTCAGTCAGTAATTTTGGGGTGGCAGAGTTTGGTGTGAATTGTATTTGTATGAGTGTAGCAGTGAAGTGAGCGTGGATTCTGTGTGGGTACATGTCTTAGGCGCGGGTACAGAAGTGTCAAGATATCCAGAACTATGGAGTTTGTGGAGAACGTAAAGGTAAAAGAGAAGTTATCATTATTACAGATGAATATTACATTTTGTTATAAAGAGATAAACAGAAGTTTCAGTCTATGGCTGTGGATTTTGAACCAGGGTTGAGAATATTTATGTTTTTACTAATTTAAAAGAGTCAAAAGAGGAAATAAGTGTACGGTATTTTAAAGAGGTTGAAAATTCAGGAAGTAAAAAAATAAATAAAAAATTATTTGAAAATGCCAGAAGCTGTTCAGGATAAGAATTTTAATCCTACTTTAGTAGAGTGTCACCCCCAAATGTCAGTGCTCTGGGGTATCATAGAACAATTAGTGCCACACCTCAAGGTTCTATGTTCCTTGATAAAATGACACATCCTGAACCCCAAACTTTAGTGGATTCAGGTTACCTACATGTACAAGAGTAGACCCTGTAATGAGCCAGGTACCGTTCCCATCCGAGAATAGACTAATATAATGTAATGACAGATTTAAGTGTGTCCATTAAATTCCTGCCTCTGAGAATAGATTAGACAAATATGGTTGAACAGCTCCTGGAGAGTTTATAGGCAGACAGGAAACTTTTGTAAAGCAAGGCAGCATCCTTTAATCTTAATTTAAAAAAAGAAAAGGGAAGATTCCATTTTTGTGTCCTGTTATTGCCTTAAAGAGGAACACCCATGTTAGGATATGTTATTGTTGTAAGTGACACATTTTATTTCCAAACAAGTTGCATGGAAATCAATGGTTTGGTTTAAATAATAGAGCTTATGGGTGGCGTGGCCTGGAGCTGCATGCGGTGAGACGTGCCTGAGCTGAGCTCCGCTGGCAGTGACTTTTATATCTTATCCTGACCCCAGCAAACAGAACTACCAGACCGGTACTTTACCTCCCTAGTCCCGGTACTCAGCGGAACAATGTCGTCACCTCACAGAACGGCAGATGCGACTGCTAAACTCGCTCAATTCCACCATCAGGACAGACAGACACAGGCCCAAGATGATGGGCGGGCTGCCGACAAGAGTGAGATCCTGGAGGCTATTGCTGCATGCCAAACATCCCTCACCACCAGGATCGAGGAGGTAAAGATCGATATCTCCTTACTCAGGCAGGACATGCAGCAATTGAGGGACAGAGTGGGGGAATCAGAACAGCGCCTGGGCCGGGTAGAGGACACCATCCCTCCATTGCAGGAGTCATCAGATTAGGCTCATCGCCATATTACGCAACTACAACAGAAGCAAGATGACCTAGAGAATCGCATGTGGGGGAACAACCTGCAATTCATAGGCCTTCCTGAAGGAACGGAGGGTGTTACCCAGCTACCTTCTTAGAAGAGCTGCTGATCGCTACCTATGGACGAGAGGACTTCTCATAATTATTCGTTTTGGAACGTGCACACAGGATGCCTGCAAAGAAACCACCCCAGGGCGCACCTCCACGAGTTTTCATTGCTAAATTCCTTAACTACAAGGATCGTGATGCCATCCTCTGTCTGTCCAGGGAGAAAGTCAACATACCCCTGCACAACCATCAGATTATGGCATTCCCTGATTTCTCTGCAGAGGTGCAGCAACAGCACAGCCAATTCACTGACATCAAGAGGCGCCTGCGAGTTCCCCATTTAAAGTATGCCATGCTATTCCCTGCTTGCCTACGAGTCATCGGAGAAGACAGGGTTCACTTCTTTGAGGAACCCAGGGCTGCTAGTGACTGGCTGGACCAGCTCAACCCTGCCTAAGCTGTGAGTACCACATGGAATATTTCCCCTTAAACTTGTCACTCAGCTTTGATCATTACCTGGGCATCTGACACTTCTAGGGGGAATCACACTCATATTTAAGTTGTTCCTTTTGGTCTAAGTTTCGGTTATGTTTCCTTCTTAGTGTGACCAACAACATTGAACTCACTGCCCTCATTCCTTATGGGACTACCTTTTGCCTTTGATTACGATCTTCCAAATCATCCATTAATAGATGTAGCTGCGCAAGTTGGTCTGTTACTTCCTCGTGTGTAACTTGTATGGCAGAGACATCATGGCGGAGGGCTGAAGTGTCTGTTTCCAGAGAGGAGACTCGTGTGGTCACCTCTGCCACTTTCTGCTTAATTCCCACAATTTCCCCGCGGAGTGCCACTTCCATCCTGGCTGCCACAGAGTCTAGATCAGGGGTCTTCAAACTACGGCCCTCCAGTTGTTCAGGAACTACAATTCCCATCATGCCTAGACATGTCTGTGAATGTCAGAGTTTTACAATGCCTCATGGGACGTGTAGTTCTGCAACAGCTGGAGGGCCGTAGTTTGAGGATCCCTGGTTTAGATCATTTCTGGTGGGTAGTTTTTGCAGAAGCGCCCATAGTGCTCTGTCACTACTGAGCATAGACATATGTTCATGTGAGGGCATAGTCAGAGGAGCGGCAACTATCTGTGCCTGTAGTTGCTGAGAGAGAGGCAGGGGTGCACTTAGCGATGAGATCTGGAGCTGGGAGGGCTGTGTGCCTTGTGGAGTCCATTGCAAGGAGCTGCTGGGCTCTCCTTCCGGGCTGTTCAAAGATGTGAGGGACAGGGAGCGGGGAAAGCAGGGGGAGAGATCGCTAGGTGGGGAGAACGGTGGCATGTCGTTACCTCTATCTTGTTTCTCCACTCCCCCTGCAGGGGAGCCGGGCTCTGTCCTCGTGGCTGATGGCAGCGCCATCTTGGCTGGGTCCGGGATGGATGCCACTTGCTGTTTCTGTATAAGAAGCCATTCCATGGGAGCTCCGGGGTATGCAGTTCTGCAGTATTTCCTCCCTGGTTGTGTCTGTAGGGTTTGAGAAGCTAAAATACTCGGTATGTCTGAGCGGGTGGCTTGTTAAGGAGCCAAGGTCCGGGAGCCCTAAGGAGATGCGTCCTCACTCCTTCATGCCGAGACCACGCCCCAAGCCATTCTGTTGATTTACTTCTATGCTTTGGGTCGTTGTCCTGTTGCAACACCCATCTTCTGTTGAGCTTCAGCTGGTGGACAGATGGCCTTAAGTTCTCCTGCAAAATATCTTGATAAACTTGGGAATTCATTTTTCCTTCGATGATAGCAATCTGTCTAGGTCCTGATGCAGCAAAGCAGCCCCAACCCATGATGCCCCCACCACCATACTTCACAGTTGGGATGAGGTTTTGATGTTGGTGTGCTGTGCCTCTTTTTCATAGTGTTGTGTATTTCTTCCAAACAACTCAACTTTGGTTTCATCTGTCCACAGAATATTTTGCCAATACTGCTGTGGAACATCCAGGTGCTCTTGTGCAAACTGTAAACGTGCAGCAATGTTTTTTTTGGACAGCAGTGGCTTCCTCTGTGGTATCCACCCATGAAATCCATTCTTGTTTAGTGTTTTACGTATCGTAGATTTGCTAACAGGGATGTTAGCATATGCCAGAGTCTTTTGTAAGTCTTTAGCTGACACTCTAGAATTCTTCTTCACCTCATTGAGCAGTCTGCGCTGTGCTCTTGCAGTCATCTTTACAGGACGCCCACTCCTAGGGAGAGTAGCAGCAGTGCTGAACTTTCTCCATATATAGACAATTTGTCTTACCGTGGACTGATGAACAGCAAGGCTTTTGAAGATACTTTTATAACCCTTTCCAGCTTTTTGCAAGTCAACAATTCTTAATTGTAGGTCTTCGGAGAGCTCTTTTGTGCGAGGCATCATTCACATCAGGCAATGCTTCTTGTGAAAAGCAAACCCAGAACTGGTGTGTGTTTTTTATAGGGCAGGGCACCTGTAACCAACACCTCCAATCTCATCTCATTGATTGGACTCCAGTTGGCTGACACCTCACTCCAATTAGCTCTTGGAGATCTCATTAGTCTAGGGGTTCACATACTTTTTCCACCTGCACTGTTTACATGGTCTATTCAATAAAAACACGGTAACATTTAATTCTTGGTGTGTTATTAGTTTAAGCAGACTGTGATTGTCTATTGTTGTGACTTAGATGAAGATCAGATCACATTTTATGACCAATTTGTGCAGAAATCCATATCATTCCAAAGGGGTTCACATACTTTTTATTGCAACTGTAGAAGATGAATATGTAACCTCCCCTACACCAGCCACACTGGCACAGCTAAAGTTGCAAACCAGGGCTGTCGACCAGCTGTGCCAGGAGAGGGCCCGGTACAAGATATTCTTCAGCAAACAAAAGGCCTTTGAGCATGGGGAACGCCTAGGCAAACTGCTAGCATACCTGGCTCACCTAGACACCAGATCCCCGGTGGTTATTACCCTGAAATCTGACATGGCGGGCGACATCACAGACCCTGCCCTAATAGTTCAGGAATTTGAGGGATTCTTTAGGGAAGTATACACGTCCAAGGTAAACTACCCCTTAAAGGGTCTAGAAAATTTGTTTGCTACCCTTACACTTCCTAAATTAAATGCAGAACAAGTTGAGATGCTCGAGGCCCCACTGTCCGCAGATGATATCAAACTTGCTATCTCCCACTTTGCCAAAGCCAAGGCCCCGGGATCTGATGGACTACTAATCGAATTTTATGCTCACTTTTCCGAAACCCTCATCCCTAGACTTCTCACTCTATACCAAGCAATATTTAAGGCAAATGCTCTCCCCGAATCCATGCGTGAAAAGCCATCATAGTTTTAATCCCTAAACCAGGCAAGGACCCCCACCTACCCAAATCGTATAGGCCCATTTCACTTTTACAAACAGACATCAAGATATTAGCAAAAATTCTAGCCCTACGTCTAAACAAGGTTACCCTCTCCCTCATACTACCCGACCAAACAGGCTTTATGCCAGCCAAAAACACTGCATTTAAAACTAGAAGTCTCTTCATGAACGTCCAGGCCTCTCACCAGCAAACAAGATCCAGAGTAGTCATCTCCCTTGATGCAGCCAAGGCATTCGACTCAGGTGAATGGCAGTACCTGTGACATTGTCTCCATAGTTTCGAATTTGGCCCTAACTTTTTACCTAAAATACTATATGTAATATGGCACTCTCCAATATAGATCTCCTTCAAATATTTTAAAATCATGGACACGCTCTTACAATCCTTTTTCTGGGGACTGGCAGGCACAAACTCTCATGGAAGACATTACAGTGCCCAACGGCACAGGGGGGCCTTGCTGTCCCAGATATTGGGGCCTATCACTTAGCCGCACAACTCTCACATTTCTTTCATATAGACAAGTTGGATAGACATAGGTATCTGGCCCTTGTATCCGGTTCAACTGACTCACGGTTCCCACACCCCTTTTGTGATATACTGAGAGGGCTAAAGGGCACAATGATATTTCCTCATCGCTCCGAACTCTCATTTCAGCACAAGAGGATTTGGGACCTGGTGACCTCCAGGGTGGACTATCCAGTATTCAATAGTAACACCCCTCTTTAGTACAATAAACTCCTTCCGGAGCTTCTCCAGTCACCTGACCCCTCCATTTGGATATCTCTGAGAATATATCTATTATCACATGTCCTCTGCGATGGAGAAATCAAAACTTTTGATCAGTTAAAAATGGAATTTGATCCCCCAAATCACATGCTATCACAAGGGGAAAGGCAGATGAAGCTGCCAAAACAGCAGCACAACAACAGATTTTTTTGCAATATGAGGATATGCCAAATGACACAGTCCTTAGAGACATGCAACATGTAGCACAACCTAGTGAAAAGAACTTATGGCAGACGAAGGGGTGTAAACTTGTTACATGTCAATATTTACATGTCTACAGAAAATAAACCAGTGCTACCTAAGTCAGGTATGCTGCAGTATTGACACATGGAGTAACCCATGTGTCAAGTGGAGGGATGGTTGCTATGTTAAATAAAGCTTGTACAACATATGGATTCACAAACTACTCAAAAAATTTTGTTTACAATGTATGATATGTGCCAAGAACAACCCACAAGGAGGGTTAAGACCCCAGAAATGTAAATTTCCAACACCACAATATAATTTCCAGCACATATGTATGGATTTTATAGAGCTAGACAAATGTGAGAGCAAAAAGTATTGCCTAGTAATCAGAGATGGACTAACAAAGTGGGTAGAAATATTCCCCACAGGGAATGTGGATGCACATACAGTAGCAAAAGCACTGCTAAGAGAGATTATCCCAAGGTTTGGGATCCCTGAAAAAATATACAGTGACAATGGCCCACACTTAGTGAGCAAAACAATTACACACTTAACTGAGGCTAGGGGATACAGGTAAAATATCTCTGTGCCTACCACCCACAGTCAGCAGGGCTGGTTGAGAGACACAATGCTATACTAAAAAGCAAACTAAGAAAAGCTATGCAAGAAACAGGGAAGAATTGGATGTATTGCTTACCATTAGCTGTTCTCAGCATGCACGTAACACCTAATAAGGAAGGATTGAGTCCTTTTGAAATGATGCATGGTAGGCCATATAAAATACCCTTATTTCCAGATATATCTTCGGGGGAAGAAACGAAACACAGTTTGGCAGAATATATGACTAAATTGTTGAAACAGAAACAAATTAATGTTTGTTCATTTCCAGAAAGACCAGTACAGACAGATGAGAAAGTTCAAGTAGGTGATTGGGTACTGACCAAGGTCATTAAGAAGCATTGGCACACACCCAGATGGGAAGGGCCTTTCCAGGTACTTCTGACCACCCCTACCGCAGTAAGGCTAGCAGAAAGATCCACCGGTCCCACTGTAAAAAGTTTTTTCAGGCAGAGTAGGAAAAGGTTACTGTGGCAACAGAGGAAGTCCGGCTACAAAGGGGGGGTTGAACGATAGGTACAACCCGTCTCAAACCGGTGAACTCACCACTATCCTACCCCTTGGGAAGCCACAGTCAGGATGAAAGGGACAGTGTTTATTGCAGGGACTCTGGTTAATTTAATGTGGGTCTCAAACACCCTGGTTCTGAAGGGAGACCCTACACTGTGGAAAAAAAACATTTTTAACCCTAACTTTTGAGGGGGTGACGAGTACGATACTGGTTGACGTGTGGGATTGGTGGACTGTGGGAGTTATCAACAAGCACAGAACCTAGTGGTATCAGATATATATATATATATATATATATATATATATATATATATATATATATATATATATATATATATGTTATCCATTATGGGGAACTGGTTGTACCTCCTGGAGATCCGCTTTATGGACAACGACTAACCCAGATTGGCGGTATACCAACCCATGGGAGCCCTATGCAGGAGTACAAGACCCTGCTAAAGGACTAAAAACCAGACTATCAGTAACAAGAGCTGCGAACTCCAGAGGAGTTACAATCACCAGCGGAACTGTAATCAGTTGCTGATCACACTGACAGAACCCCAACTAGGGGACCAGAGACTGTTTGCCAGCAGCATATATGTCACTGGAACTGATCCCATGGGGGGGTTTCTCCCTTGCAGTTAAAAGGGAAAATGAAACAGGTCCCCAGATTGAAGAAGAGAAAGAAGGGCCACCAAAAACAGTAGTAGAGCAAATGGGCCCTGTGGTTAGGTTCACTAATCTGACCTTGGAAGATGGATTTGCTCTGGAGACAGGATACCAAGATAAGAATGAGTGGCTGGAATGGTTGAGGTATACAGCTAGGACACTAAAAAGTGAAAATTGCCTGGTATGCGCTGGAGCCAGGCCTCACTTAGCTACAGTACCTTTTTCATTAGATGATCAAACTGATCCTGAAGGACTACAATGCAGGTTGAAACTGTACAAGGGTTACACACCTAATATTAATACATCCTGTCATACTTTGAGTTTGTTGTTCAGAGACCTCAAATACCCCCAGCGGTCATGGGCGTATCCTGGTTCTTGTTTTGCACTCCCGGGGAATGAGAGCGGAACAGACTTGGGACAATTATCCAATGACTATGGTAGATCACAAAAGAAGGTGGCTGAGTTGAACATGATACCCAAATACCCCTGATGTTTGGTGGTTGTGTGGTGACATGAAGCTGAGAGCCAGGATACCAGCCAATGCCCGAGGGGAGTGCCCTTTGGTCCAGCTGCCTATTCCCATACGCCTCCTTTCAGAATCCCTGTGGAAGGAAAGCCACCCACGAGAGCGGAGAGATGCCTCTCAGAAAGGGTCTTTTGATTCCCAGGTCTAAAATGATGAGATAGGGGTCCCGTGGGGAGTGACGAATGAGTTTAGGGCCAGGAACCAAGTGGCAGCAGGGCTTGAGTTTCTGTTCTTCTAGTGGAGTACGATAAATAAGAATGTTGACTGGATAAATTACATTTATTACAATCAGCAGAGATTTGTAAATTATACTAGAGATGCAGTTAAAGGTCTAGCTGAACAACTATCTCCCACATCACTTATAGCTTGGTAAAACAGAATGGCACTAGACATGGTGTTAGCAGAAAGAGGAGGAGTAAAATGTTTGGGAGCCTGTGCTGTACATTTATTCCCAATAATACAGCTCCAGGTGGAATTGTAACATGGGCAATCGAGGGCTTCACCGCATTACCAAATGAACTGGCTGAGAACTCCGGAATAAATGACCCATTTTCATCCTGGTTGGAAGGATGGTTTGTAAAATGGACCGGATTGATCACATCACCACTGATCTCCATAGCTATAGTGTTGGCCGTACTGGTAACCTGTGGATGATGTTGCATCCCTTGCATTTGTAGACTATCACAAAAACTGATTGAGACGGCAATGACAAGAACTATGTATCAGACAGTCCCTGCCTCAGATGAAACTTAAGATGATGTTGGAGCTGAAACTGCTATTGATGATGACCAGGCTAAAATTGTGTCCAACACAGGCACTGTGTTTGAAAACTACCGCAGATGAAGAACAGCCACAAAGAGGAGGGAAATTTTGGAATTATCAAAGAACTGTTTGTGCCTGTTCTCCATATCTTATAGGCTTAATTAAGCACACATAATAAGTATTGCAAGATGGCCATTATATCCTTCACATACATAAAAGTTGTTTGTCTTTCCTATAACTATATATGGTAATATTCTAAGATTGCAAGGTTTGCTGAAGCAGAGAATAAAGTCCAATGAGCTGCCAGCATATGCCCAGAGACTTATGACTTCTGTAACTTTCCCTTTTTACTACTATTAAAAGCTAAGTTTGCGGTCACTGTGTGTGACTCCTCGCTTGAATCTATGCATGCAAGGACTTCACCCATATGTATCGATACCTATGAATAAAGCTTCTTGCTTGCTGCGAACCGGGAGTCCTGAGTGATCGAAGGTGAACAGGAGATTTTCCTGACAATGGCCTTCGCCTTCTGTCAGGAACCATGAATCAGACCGAGACAGAAGTACAGTTAAATCACACTTGTTTAATAATAAAAGTAAATAGAACAAACAGATTCAAAACATAGTTCGGTAACCGGAACGGATAGTCAGACAAGACAGAAAGTCAGTAATCCAGGGATCAGCGTAGTGGAACAGCAAGCAGGATCTGAAGCCAGAAGGAATGTCAGCCAAGCAAGTTTTTGAGAGGAACGTAGTAGATTTTCTCTGTGATGTTGACCAAGGTGAAGGCAGAGATCATCTGGGCTGGATGGCTTAAGTAGGCAGGACTGATGAGCAGGATATCATCAACAGGTGAGTCACTGTGGAGAGATAGGAGCTGGCAATTAGCTGACAGCTGAGAGGCCAGCTCAGAGAAGGAAAGGCTGAGCCCAGCCCTGACACTTGCACCAAAGTCATAGGGAGAGTCAGCAGCGCTGTGGTAGTGATATACTTTTCTATTTTGGATTGAAAAGTCTTTGATGACATCTTTGGAGGGCATGTAGGTAGATTATACTATGTGGCAGGAAACTAGTGAAATTTCCTTAGGATGATGAGAAATCAGGCCATTAGGACGTTTAAGTTTGGGAATGCTATTCTTAGCATGTAGGGCTCTGGCCAGCATCCTACCTGGCTTGTTAGCCTCAGTGTAGAATAGTTTATGTGTTTTGTCCCTAACTGATGAGGTCTTCTGTTCAAAGAGGTGCAGTAATTTAAGTCTAGCGTCAAATAAGGCAAGTTGCGTAGTCAGGGATTGGTTAAGTTTATAGGAGTGTTCCAAGTCAGCAATCTGAAGTGACAACTCTTGAATCTGGGCAGTTTTGTTTACATTTAGAGCCATGTTTAATAAAGACCCTGCGTAACACACATTTGAATGCCTCCCACTGGATCGGGACAGAGGAATCGTCAGTACCTGAAATGAAGTTGGAAATAGTGGTCCAAATTTCTGAAGAACACAGGAACACAGGTCGTCTTGCAACAATGAGTCATACGGTCTCCATGTCCAGTCGTGACCAGGCAGATCGGATAATGAAATGAACAAATACATTGGCGCATGATCAAACCACAATATGTTGCCGATCCTACTTTGAGGGGGGGTATTATAAGGCATAATGACTTACAAGAAAAAAGTCAAAGTGGGAGTAAGAGTTATGAGCTGCAGAGTAGAAGGAATAGTCCCTGTCCGTAGGGTGGAGGATGCGCCATACAGCCATCAGGTTATGCTGAGCTAGAAATCTCTTCAGTTTAATAATTTGGGTGTATGAAATAGAGCTTCTGCCTGAGGAAGTATCCAGTGCAGGATTCAGAACACTATTAAAGTCTCCAGGGAGAAGGATCACCCCTTCGATGTATTCCATTTGTTTATGGAGATATTGAATGGTATAATTGGTCTTGGTTAGGGATATACATGTTAGCCAGGGTATACATTTTGCCACTGAGAGAGATTTTAAAAAACAAATATCTCCCATCAGGGTCCAAGTAAGAATCTAAAAGAGTATAGTTTACTGATTTGTGGAAGGCAATCGCCACTCCTCTGGATTTAGATTGGGAATAAGTGCTATGAAGCCAGGTCGGGCAGTATTTATTCCGCAACAAGTGACTATGGTTTGAGCGAAAATGGGTCTCTTGAAAAAAAATTACGTTGATCTTGGATTTGTAAAATTTGTGTAGTATTTGTGATCTTTTGGCAGGTTCATTCAAACCACAGGCATTGAATGAGCATAGGTAAATGGTAGCAGCATTCCAGGTCCCCCACCCCATGGTTGAAAAGATGAAAGAAAGGCAAAGAAAAAAAAAAATGGGGGGGGGGAATGAGAAATAAGAAACAACAAAAACTAAGATGCTAGTATAGAGTCTAGCACCAATCAGGGATGGCTATGAGGGCCAATAAGATTCTATCTGTCTTGGGAGGTCAAAACCAGGCAGAAGCTCTGAGTTCTATGTGGGGAGGAAAAGTACCTAACATCAAAGTGTCAAAGCAACATCCTGCACCACTATAAAATAAGCAATAGTGTAGAATGACGGAAGAGGGCCAACCGCCTCTGGGATGTCTAAATCATATAAAACATATAAAACACCAAGGTAATGTAAAAAACATATAAAAAAACATATAAACAACATGTAAACGCATCCTAGCCAGATTGTTAAACCTATTGGATTCACAAGAGGAGTATCCTAGGGGGAGAGAGGAGAAGATCCGTTTATCTATAGAGACATTGCATTTCACAAAAGAAGTTAACCGCATTGGATACTAACAAATATCACAGATGTAAGAGGGCATGAATCAACCTCTAGATTTAAAACTAAGGTGGGGTGAATTGAAAATCCTCCCCAGGGGTCCTCCTGGAATCCAAACCAATGAAAATACTTCCGAGCGTCAGAGCTGGAACTATGTCATACTGTAGCCCGGTAAAAAAAAAAAAAAATTATATATGTATTTTAAAGAATACCATGGCCAAGGCAACAACATAGGCAATAAAAATATAAATTGAAAGATAGCAAGCATAGAACATTGATGATTCCCTGTACAGTTTATAGGGCAATTCCATGCTATAAAAAGTGTTATCCAGAGCCATGACTAGACAATGGAAGTAAAGTTGTCCATAGTGATTGGTTATTTCTGGCAATATGATACCAGGTATGTTAAAAAAAAAAAAAAAAGGGGGGGGGGCGATAGCATTACAGGAACAGGACCATTTCTGTAAAGATAGCGTAGGACATATTATGGTTCTTTCAAGAGTGGACCAGTAGACTGCTGTCTGGAGGTGCTTCTGGTGGAGGACCTACGATGTCTGCGTTGCGGTAGTGGAGGACCACTGGGGGCATTATCCAATGCTAGCCAATCGGGTAGGTCAATGGGTTCGATGTAAAAAAAAAACAGAAAACATCCTGTAGTTGCTTATGGTCATTCAAAAAGATACTGTCATTGTGTAGGCGAAAAGAGGCCAAAAGGGTAGCTCCAAACATATGTGCCACCACAGTCCCTAACTTTATCCAGCAGAGGTTTCACTTGGTGTCACATGTAGAGGGTTCTGCAAGAAAGATCCTGAAGGAGGTGGATAGTAGCACCATCAAATTGAACTGGGCCCCTGTTCAAGGCTCGACGCATGATCTCCTCTTTCATAAGGAAAAAAATGCACCCTGCACAGGACATCTCTGGGTTGGGTGCGTTCGGGGCAGGGACATTGACTCTGTGTACACTAGCTCAATAGTAGAGGAGGCAGGCCTGCCCAAGATGTCATTAAAGATGCCAATAACAGTGTCCCGCAGGTCTGCTGGTCTAGTGGCCTCCGAGATGTCGCATAGTTTAATGTTATTTCGCCTATGATGATTCTCCGAAACATCACGTTGTAAACGAAGATGGGATAAAGCAGCCTGCTGTTGTTTATGTATGTTATCCAGAGTATATATCCTTTGCATAATTGCATCCCTATCATTGGAGAGAGTACTCATAGTATTTTCAAGAACTTGCACAGTTTGGGACACTTTGGTAATATCCTGGTGCAGGGATGACACCATCCTGGCTGCAATTGTCTCCACGTCCTGTGTTGTGGGGAGAGATAACTGAATACCTGACATCTCAGCAGGAGATAACACAGCATGAGAGGCAGGGACAGCTAAAGCACCAGAGTCTGTGTGATCAGCCGACAAGCTAGGCTGCATAGGGCTAGCAGGCTTGTCCTCCCTTAGCAGGGCAGGTATGCCAGAGAGACTGGAGCCTGTAGGGAATAGAGCCCTGTCAGCAGCGGAGGAGAGCTTCTTATCTGGTGTGTGGCCGACAGAGGTGCCGAGCTGTTCCTCATGGCGGGTTCCGGTGTTCTGGCGAGAAAGTTCCGCTCGGTGGATAAGGACCCCCCTCTACTGCGCAAGCGCTGCCCCTGCGCGGTGGGATCCAGCGGAAATAGCCGAAGGGGAATAGGTCCAAATCAGCTGTACACGGCGCCTGTAAGAGGGCCCCTCGCGGGCTCGCTTTGCTCGCCACGCTTCGCTCGCCACGCTTCGGGCACGGCCTCGCTTCGCTCGGCTCTTTTAGATTCCCCCTCTAGGTCCACTTGGATGGTAGGGAAGGAACCTGGACCCAGAGCGCAGGCGCCGTGTACAGCTGATTGTCGATCTTGAGCTTCGGCTATCTCCGGCGGGTGTTAGTAGTTCGTACTGTGCAGGCGCTGCGCCTGCGCAGTACAGGGGGGAACTTATCCGCCGAGGGAACTTATTCGGCAAGACACCGGCATCATCTTGTCTCGGGAGGCCGAGCGAGTGTGCGGTGTTTCCGGGGAGAAGTGCTGTATGGTGGCGGGCTGTGCTCCACAGTGGTCCCTGTGTTTCGGTCCGCGTTTGGACATGGAAATAATGTGTGGGCAGAAGCGGATGGATACCTCTTCCTTGGAAGCGGCTCGTGTGGAGCTCGGACACTTCACGTCTTCACGCAGCCATAGCTTAGCCACGCCCCATCTGCTTTATTCATATTAGGTGTAAGTTCACATTTAGCACTAAATACCTAATCCTTCAAACAGGGCCGTCTTAAAGGCAGGGCAACAGGGGAAGCTGCCCTGGGCCCTGTCATTGTTGTGGGGCCCAAAGCAGCCACCTCATACTTGCCAACTATCCCGGTTTAAATTCCCTTGTTCCTTGAAGTTTTAGCCCCATGCTGTGTCCCGATATCTCAGCATGAAGTGCTGCTACTAATGCTGCCCAGCTCTGCCCTATTGTGTACAGATGAATCACCTGCAGACCATGTGTTTACATGTAAATAACCAGCATTGATATGTAAATAGAGACAACATTTATATGTAAATGGAGGTGGACCGGCGGCATTCATATGTAAACAAAGGCGCCATTATTATGTATATCATGCCCCCCTGAGGTCATATCCACCATCACCTATACTGAATGCTGGCCACTGGGGCGATAAAGGGGCATGCTTAAAAGTTCTGCCTGCAACTGTGGTCATTCAGCCTAACATCAGCCTGTTCTGCAAAGAAAAGGAATTTGGTGGGGGGGAGGGTAGTGTGGGGTGTGCAGAGGTAGACAGAGAAGGAATTACAGATTTGGGTGCACAGATAAGCAAGGAGGGGATGTATTGAGGTGGGTGCAAAGATGAGCAGAGGAGGCAGGTAGAGTTAAAGGGGTGGAGGGTTGGAATGGAGAGGATGGGGGAGGTTTGGGGTGCAAAGGATAGTAAGGTTTCAGGATGCACAGGTGTACTGACAGGGTGGATAAAGATGTAGGTCACGTGTAGGGCAGCCCAAATACAATATTTCAATGGGTTGCTCTATGCACTATAAATGCTGAAAGATAGTCCTTAACGCTTTTTCAAAATCACACGGTTGCACAGCACATGTCAGCAGATGCGTGAGGGTGTCATTAACAATTAATGATACTGCTGTGTATCTGCTAAAGGGCAGCACGTTTCCGTGGTGTCAGGAAATAGATTTCTCATGCGTTCCCAACACACACAAATGTGAACGCAGGCTAAATGTCTCAGTTACATTGGTGGTCAGTGTAAATCTTTCTCATTAAATCGGGGTTTGGTGTAGAATCCTTTCAATCACGCTAGTGGCAAGTGTGAAGGTCCCCCTTACATTAGTGGTCAGTGTAAATCCCTCCTTACATTGGTGGTCATTGTAAATCTTCTCATTACATTGGGGTTGGGGGTGCAATCCTTTTATTCATACTAGTGGCCAGTGTGAAGATCCCCCTTACATTAGTGGTCACTGCAAATCCCTCCTTACATTGGCGGTTACTGTGAATGCTTCTATTACATTAGTGGTAAGTGTAAATCCCCATTACATTGGTGGCCAGTGTTGAAACTCCTCTTTATATTGGTAGTCGGTAAAAAAAATCAGCATTGCCATTGATAACACCCTCCCCTCCCCCCAGCACTGCCACTGATCCCAGGAGTTCTAGGATCCCTAGAAGTTTTTTGTCTATTGATGTCCATTGTGTGCAGGCAGGTGGAGAGCAAAATTACATGGGAGGGGGAGAAAATTTTTGCCCAGGGTCCAATCAATAATAAAGACGGCCCTGCCTTCAGATAGTATGTCTAACATAGATAGCAATCTTATGATGCATAATATTTTTTTTTTAACTTACCCCCTGTGTTCTGCATATCTAATTTTAAGAAATGCAATCAAAGCTTCTCTACCTGCTTCCTTCTGGCAGTGTCATCTGGGACTGTAGTTCACTAAGCTAATAAGAAACTACAAGTCCCATGAATCATTGTATTGTCTGTGTGCCTTTGTTGGAGGGGCTGATCATGTATGTGAACTAGCTTTTCACTCTGCTCAGCTTTCTCCTCCACCAAGTGATCTCCATACTGCTGTGACAACCTCTGCAGTTCTAACAACCAGTGACTCAATAAACTGTCAGCTGGGATTTCTGACTGACAGGTGAATGTATAAATAAAAAAGTAGTAATCATGTTACGTAAAGAGATAAAAAAGGAAAGATGTGGTGTCCCCGCAAAATTATACTAGGCCCCTTACGCCTGGTATGGTTTCTAAGTGGGAGAACTAAAAAAAAAAAGTGTTTGGTATGGATTTTGAGGGGTAACCCCATGCAAAAAAAAGCTGTGAGGTCCCAGTCTGTGGACCAGGAAAGGGGGAGAGACAAGTGTGCGCCGCCCCCCTCTTTCTGAACCACACTAAACCTCAACATGAGGGGTACCATCAAAAAAAGGCTAATTGGAGACAAAAGTCCCTGTACGCTGCCAAATATTAAAAAAAAATAAATAAATGAATCAATGCAAACCCAATAGAGCTGTAGCAATCACTAAATGTGTTCCCACATTACATAGGTCAAAATATCAAAAGTTGTGTTACCATATACAAAGCTTCAAATGATTAATTCTATATCAAACAATGTATATAATCACAAACAGTGAACATATAAAGTGATAAATAATGAAAATGTCACTAATCTAATGCTCCACCCAAAACTGAAAAAATAAAACAAATATTACTAATAAGATATGTCAGTAATCATGCATCCTCATTATCCACTGAGCTATTGCATTGACTCAAAACTGAAAATTTACAAGAAATATTAAGGAAATTAAAAAATTCCACTACTACACGGAATCAATAATTATGCATCCTAATAGTGGGCTATCATATTACTAGTAGTGTACTCCAAATGTAGAAAAACACCACCTAAAGAAAAAAAAAGTTTTAAATAACTCCAAAATAAATGTCCTCTGTGAGTTAACAAAAAATATTTCCTCAAAAGAAAGTCACGATATAGGCCGACAACATACTCCTCTTCTTGCAAGAACCAGGTCTATCTTTACAAGCCGCTTTAAATATATTAGAGGATTTTGCTCGTTTTTCAGGATTGAAAGCTAATTAGGAGAAATCCCAGATACTCTCATTGGATCCGATCCCTCAGGCTTTCCCGGACCCTGCTCTGCCTTTCCAATGGGTGTCTCAATTTAAATATTTGGAGCGTGCTGGTTACTAACAATGTGGCCATGGCCAACTTTATTCCCATTAACTTTACCCCGCTATTTGGCTTGGCAAAGGCAAAATTTAAATTGTGGTGGTCATTGCCCCTGTCCCTCATTGGCCAAATTAACTTGATAAAGATGAAATTTCTCCTGATATTTCTGTATATCCTTAGAAATTATTAAATTTGGATCCTATTCATATCCTCTTTCCTTTGGAACAATAGTCCTCCAAAGCCTTCAGCCCTGCCACTTTGAAGCAACCAGTGTCCATGGGAGGCTTAACCCTAATTTTTTTCAATATTTTCTGGCCAGGCAGTTGGTACATGCTCATAAGTGGCTCGCATTGGACAAAGGTGCTTCAGTGGGGGTGAAGACTGCAAATCTAGTTCTTCTGCAGTTCTTCAGGATCTTGGAGTCAGTCATACCAAACCAGGGGCATAAAAAAATTTGGAGATATAGTTGTCAATGGGCGCCTTTCCTCATTTTCTATTCTGCAAGCTAAGTTCTCTCTGCCTAATTGGTATTTTTTCCAGTATTTGCAATTACAATTTAACTTTCTCTTCAAGAAACTGACCTAGAATCCTAATTCCACACTAAACCTCTTCCCAAATCCCATTCCATGTTGTACCAATTCATATGTCCCCCCCGCCTTCAAGCTTGGGTAAATGTAGAGAAAAATGGGTGCCGGTTGCTCCTTCCTTGGACAACGATGACTGGGACGATTGCTCGTACAATATCTTATTTCTGTCAGAGGGACAGATTGATCCAATTTAAAATTGTTTACCGTCTTTATTAAGTGCCCAATCAGATGCAGAAATTCTCTCAAACGAATTCCTTGGGCTGTTGGCACTGCACGGTCTTTATTCACATTTTCTGGGCTTGTTTGGTGATTGCTACATATTGGTCACATATTCTGCAATTTATCACTTCAGTAACCACTATTCCGGTACTGCAAGATGTGGGGGTCTGCCTCCTGGGTTTGATTGAACCACTAGCTCCTAAAAATGTCACAAGGGTACATGGACCTATATGGATGTACAGGTTACAATAGCACTTGTTTATACTGAAGCAACCCATCATCCATGGCTCCTTTTTTCCTTTAAAAGAATGGCATCACCTCTATATGAGCTCATATAATGGAGAGAGGAAGCCTCCAATAGTGTAGTAATTTTTATTGTCAATAAAATAAACTCACACAATATTATGAGCCATAATAAAACAACAGACTTTCGGCTTCAAGCTCTGGTCCGGAAGGGACATCACTTGGGCACGGAGCACCCAGTGTAACTAAAGACAATAAGCTGGCAGCCACCATAGAAGACAAGGAGTTCAAAGTCCTAAAAATTAGGGATGCACCAATACCATTTTTGTTACAACGAATATGAGCACCGATACTTTTTTTTAGTACTCTCCGATGCTAATTACTGATACCTACCGCAACAGTTTTGTTTACACTTCAGCTGTCAGCAATGGTACAAAGCATTGAAAAGTTATTTACAAATTAAATACATTTAAAAAAAAATTAAGATTTTTTTCAATGTGAAACGTGTAAATATGTGTTAACCACTTGCCGCCCGCCCACCGCAAATGACGGCGGGGAGGTGTGGGTGGACGTCATATGATGGCGCACCAAAACGACCGCTCTCGCGGGCGAATGCGGCTCTTTAACCATGTGATCGGCTGTGTCCAATCACAGCTGGTAACATGTAAATGCGGAAGTACTGTAAATCGTCTCTCCTTGCCTCTCCTCTCGCAGGGGAGAACAGGGCACGTAATGATCCTCATCATCAGTGCCCTGATTCCAGCAAAGCCTCAGCAGTGCTGCCAATCAGTGCCAATGGGTGCCCCAATCAGCGCCCATCAGTGACACAAATCAGCACCCATCAGTGACATGAATCAATGCCCATTACTGGTGTCAGTCAGTGCTGCCTTTTAGTGCCCATCAGTGCCTGTTCATCAGTGCTGCCCATCAATTCCCATCAGTGCTGCCCATCAGTGCCACCCACCAGTGCTGCCTATCAGTGCCCACCAGTGCTGCCTATCAGTGCTCATCAGTGCGGCATAATAGTGCCTCCTCATCAGTGCCACCTAATCAGTGCCCATAAGTGCTTCCTCATCATTGCCCATAAGTGCCACCTTATTAGTGCAGCTTATCAGTTCCACCTCATCAGTGCATATCAATGAAGGAGAAAAATTACTTATTTACAAAAGTATTCACAGAAACTAAGAAAAACTTTTATTTTTACAAACATTTTTGTCTTTTTTTTTTTTTTCTTTTTTTTAGTAAAAAATAAAAAACCGAGCAGTGATTATATACCACCAAAAGAAAGCTCTATTTGTGTGAAGAAAATTATTAAAAATTAATTTGGGTACAGTGTTGCATGACCGCGCAATTATCATTTAAAGTGTGACAGCAAGCTGAAAAATGGCCTGGGCAGGGAGGGGGTCAAAGTGCCCTGTATTGAGGTGGTTAAAGGTGTAAAATAATTAACAAAGCAAACAAAAAAAATATTCAATTATTATTAGTTTTATAAAAATAGAATTGAACAAAAAAAAATCTGCAGAAAAATAATAATTACATGGAGAAAGAGAATAAAGAGTTAATTAAGGCTGATTTGAGTCAATTAAGGGTTAATAAGGGGTTAAACAGAGGAACATTTAATTTAAAAAAAAAAATATTTTTTTTACTTGACAGATTGCTTTAAATACGTAAGGACCGGAAAGATTTGCCCCCTTAATGACCAGGCCATTTTTTGCGACACGGTACTGACAATTCCACAGTCGTGCAGCGTTGTACCCAAACTAAATTGATGTTCTTTTTTTTCCCACAAATAGAGCTTTCTTTTGGTGGTATTTGGTCACCTCTGTAGTTTTTATTTTTTTGCGCTATAAGCAAAAAAAGAGAGACAATTTTGAAAAAACACAACATTTTTTACTTTTTGCTATAATAAATTTCCCAAAATTAAAAACAAACAAATTTCTTCATCAGTTTAGGCCAATATGTATACTTCTACATATTTTTTGTAAAAATAAATCTCACTAAGGGTATATTTATTGGTTTGTGCAAAAGTTTTAGCGTCTACAAAATGGGGATAGATTTATGGCATTTTTTTTTTTACTAGTAATGGTGGTGATCTGTGATTTTTAGTGGGACTGTGACATTGTGGCGGACAGATCAGACACTTTTGACACATTTGGCACGCTCCCCCTATTGCTCTTAAAACGGCTACTGTAGTCCTATGGCGATTTGCCCAGGAGAGCCAACCTGCCGCAGTATGACATCGACTGGTCCTTAAAGTGGATGTAAGCCCACTCTAATCCTTTCTAAACTACTGCCATAGTGGTTATCTATAAGGATATACATGCCTCCTGCATGTATCTTTACCTGTCAAATGTCTCCCCTCTGTCTGTTATGAGACCTGAAAAACTGCAGATTCTAACTTAAAGGAGTTGTAATGCCAGAAGGATTTTAATCTTAATACATTCTATGCATTAAGATAAAAAAACCCTTCTGTGTGTAGCAGCCCCCCCAGCACCCCCCTAATTACCTACCTGAGTCCCTTCTCTCTCCAGCGAAGTCCACAATCCCTTCAGCCATCCAGGACTCTCCTCCTGATTGTCTGAGAAAGAGCAGCGGTGCCATTGGTTGCCGAGGCTGTCAATCAAAGTCAGTCAGCCAATCAGGGGGGAGAGGGGGCGGGACCAGGTCAGGCTCCGTTTCTGAGCTCTGACTCGGCTTGGGTGCCCCCTGTAGCAAGCTGCTGGCTGAGGGGCACTCAAAGGATGAAGGGGCTAGGAGCAGCGAAGAGGGACCCGAGAAGATGAAGATCCGGGCTGCTCTGTGCAAAACCAACTGCACAGAGGAGGTAGGTATAACATGTTTGTTATTTAAATTTTTTTCAAACGAGCCTTTACTTTACTTTAACCACTTTGTGCATGTCCTTCCGTTATATGGCAGGCGGGAAGTGGTTAACAAACGATAATTGCCGGTTTCCCTTATAGACAACAGTGAAAACAGGTTCAGCGCCTTGCCAATGTCTTCTGAAGTCGTTTTAAGACCTTTGCAACCTTCAAGGTCATGGTCGTGCATGTTGCTACATCCCTCTGAAGATACAGGACAATTTCATGGGTCAGATCAGCCCTCAAAAATTCCACTCGCCTGCTCGCATTTTGCGAATGGAATTTAGTGTAGGGTGAGTGAGGAGCAGGGGCAGCCCAGGCTGTCAGTTTCCTGGCTGATCACTTCTGATCTGTGTGGACATCAGAGCGGCCCAGGGGGGGTTCCCTGCCACCCCCACCGCTCTGTTGTCCTTTAAAAAAGCCTGCACCGCTTCTGCCAGAAGCGATCAACCAGGAAACTGTCAGCCAGAGGACACAGAGTGGCAGGGCCAGACTGCCCTGGGGTCGCTTTGAGCTGAGGCTGCAGCGCTCCTCTCCCTCCCGCTCTTCTCCTCCTCTTTTGTTTCACAGAGCTGGGTCTGTGTTTGGCGGTGCTGCAACAAGGTCCCACCCCTCTAGACTGGCTCGTGATACACAGCAGGAGATGCCCGCTGTGTGTGTGTGATACATCATCCATTGTGAGTCTGTATTGATTTATTGGCACAGTGAGGCTGCATTTATGGGCACAATGAGGCTGCAATCACGGGCACAGTGAGGCTACAATCATGGTGACAGGAAGGCTACAATCATGGGCACAGTGAGGCTAGAATCATGGGCACAGTGAGCTGCGATCATGGGCACAGTGAGGCTGCATTCACAGGCAAAGTGAGCTGCATTCATGGGCACAGTGAGCTGCATTCATGGGCACAGTGAGCCTGCATTTATGGGCACAATGAGGCTGCATTCATGGGCACAGTGAGGCTACAATCATGGGCACAGTGAGGCTGCAATCATGGGCACAGTGAGGCTACAATCATGGGCACAGTGAGGCTACAATCATGGGCACAGTGAGCTGCATTCACGTGCAGTGAGGCTACAATCATGGGCACAGTGAGCTGCATTCATGGGCACAGTGAGCTGCATTCATGGGCATGGTGATGCTGCATTAAAAGACAGCGAGGCTGCATTCACGGGCACTGAGGCTGCACTCATGGGCACATTGAGGCTGCATTCACGGACAGTGAGGCTGCATTCATGGGCACCATAAAGCTGCATTTGATGGGCACAGTGAGGCTGCAATAATGGGCACAGTGAGGCTGCAATGATGGGCACAGTGAAGCTGCACTGATAGGCACAGTGAGGCTGCATTGATGGGCACAGGGAGGCTGCATTTGATGGGCACAGTGAGGCTGCACTGATGAGGTGGCACTGATATGCTTTATGTTAAGATTGTTAAAGTTGTTGTTAATATTTATGTTTGGAACTTCATTCTGCATAAAACATTTAACAGTTTAATTTCATGAGATAATTTACGAGGGCGTGTTTAGGGGCGGACTTAGGGACAGGGCAGGGGAGGGGTTGGGTGGGGAAACTGGTGGCGAGTAACTCTTAAGGCCTGACTAATGGCTCAGGACCTGAAATTTTGAGCCCTGGGTCAGATTGTAAATGCACCAACTAAAAACAAAGCGTTACTAGACCTGCTGATTACCAACAATACAGACCTGATCACGAATGTGGATCACAGGTCAATTTGTTTCAGTATAAATCACAAAAAAACATAAGGGAAATACAAAGACATTGAATATCAAAAGAGCCAACTTCCCAAAACTACGATCCTTGCTAGAAGATACTAAGTGGGATAAAATCTTAGGAACAAAGAACACAGAGGGAAAATGGGTATGCTTTAAGAGCATATTAAATAAAGGTATTAGCCAGTGCATTCCAATGGGAAATACATTTAAAAGAGCTAATAAAAGTTGTGGGTGGCTTAACTCTAACGTAAGAATGTATATAAAAGCAAAGGAGAAGGCCTTCAAAAAGCATTCCAACTTTACAAAGAATGCAACAAGAAATGTAAGGGCCATTCACTAAAATTAGAAGAAAAGCAGTTTAACCTTAAACTGCGTAGAGGGTTCTTTACTGTAAGAGCAGTAAGGATGTGGAATACTCTTCCACAGGCAGTGGATTCAGCGGGGAGCAACGATAATTTCAAAAAACTATTATGCCGCGTACACACGATCGGACTTTCCGCCAACAAAACCGTGGATTTTTTCCCAAAGGATGTTGGCTCAAACTTGTCTTGCATACACAGGGTCACACAAATTTTGGCCCAAAATTCCGAACATGAGAATGCGGTGACGTACAAGACGTACGACGAGTCGAGAAAAAGGAAGTTCAATAGCCAGTGCGGGTCCTTCTACTTGATTCCGAGCATGCGTGAACTTTTGTGGGACGGACTTGTGTACACACGATCTGACTTTCCGACAACAAAGTGAAGTTGGCTGAAAATTTGAGAACCTGCTCTCAAACATTTGTGGGCGGAAATTCCAACAGCAAATGTTCGATGGAGAGTACACTTTTGTGGAACGGACTTGTGTACACACGGTCGGACTTTCCGACAACAAGCTCACATCGAACTTGATTTTCAATTGCTTAATATTTGAAATCACAGATTTTGACAGGGAGTATCATGGTATACATGCATTGTTGTTTCATTGCCTCAAAATAATTTTGAACCTTTCTCACTCTGTAGCTACAAGATGCTCTGTATAGCTAGCCCCACCTTCTTTTCAGTGTCTAGTTTCTGTTCTGAGCACATTTAATTGCTGCATGATACTATGATTTGTGACCTGATGTTCATCTGTGAACATCTGCACAAGTTCTCAATAAAGCTTTCTACAATCTGCGTGATGTCTTTTGGATTGAGTCACTGTCTGCCAACACTGCTGAGATTTGTAGTTATAGCTATCTCACTACAACTGGATCAGTTATAGTGCTTACACTTGAAATGTTTAGATTGATGAAGCAGAAAACGTACAGCTTATAGAGTTTGTTAAAGACCCCAAAACCATATACATGTTCCGAAGGCATGGAACTGGTACAATAAAAATGGTGATGATGGTGCTAATGATATTTTAGGTCCCAAGATAATTGTGCAAAATGTTTATCAAAACAATATTTTTGCTAAATATAAACTAAAAAATACCTGCTAAATTCCTACCTAAATCTAAAAGATAAAACTATATTGAATTACTAAATAATAAATATTTGTAAATTTTACATTGTGTTTTTTTGCAAAATTATGAAAATTGAAGGTATGCAAAACTTTAAAAAGCAAAAGCAACTTACTCAAAAAATCTGTAGCTTACAAATTTTTTATTCCCAAACCATACAATTTTTGAAAGCATTGGACCAGTAGAATGAAAAAGGGTACTACTAATTTTTTAGGCCCTGTGATAGTTGCGCAAATGTTTATAATCACTATTTTCGCTAATAATACACTAAAATCATAAGCGGACACAAACACAACATAACTTCCTGCTAAATTTCTTCTTAACCTCCCTGGCGGTATGATTATTTCAGATTTTAGGTGCTGAAAGTGGTACAATTATTGTGCATGGAAATTTGGCGTTTTATATTGTAGGCCTGTAATTCTTAGGAATAATTCACTTAAATCTGTCCAAACCAGAGTCTAGTAGACATCCCGGAAATGATCAAGTTGGAAAAATGAAATCATAAATTATAATATAATAAATAACTATAAATAATTATACCAAATAATAATATAATAATAATAAAAATTATTCAATAATGTAATCAAATCAAAAACACTGAAATTTGCTCAGTTGCAGAATTGTCACTGTCATTACTTTTCAGTATTTGATGACGGATCTCCCCACAAATCACTATCGCTCAATTCTGCAAGTGATCCTGATTTATTATTGCTGTTTTATAAAATAAAACTGCATGCAGGGCTCTGGACAAACCACTATGGACAAAGGGGATGTGTAATTATTTGATACAGTACTGTAATCTGTAAGATTACAGTATACTGTATCTATACTGTGTGTTTTACTTTTTGAATTTGGCGCTGAACTCCGTCCCCGTGCGTCGCACCGCCCGCAGGGAACAGAGCTCAGGACTGTGAATCGAGCGAGACACGGCGGCTCGCAGATCACAGTGGGGAGACATCGCAGGATCCAGGGGACAAGGTAAGTAAACTCTACAAGGATCCTGCAATGCGATGTGATCCCGAGTCTGGCTCGGGGTTACCGCTTTTGGTATTGAAAATCCACCCCGAGCCAGACTTGGGAATACCGCTAGGGGGATAATCTAATTCTGAAAGCTAAAACTGTATTGAGTTAATAAATAACAAATATTTCTAAATTTTAAATTGTGCCTTTTTGTGAAATGGTGAAAATCAAAAATTATGCAAAACTATAGTATATAATAATAGAAAAAAAAAACTATAAAAACTATCAAAATAAATATCTGGAGGTTGGCTAACACTCAATCACAGTGCCATGTGTGCTGCATTGTTATACATTGTGATAAAATGGTGCAGGTATCAATTATTTATGCAATGTGTTGCAATGATTTACAATGTGTGGCAATGTGTTGCAACGTGCTGAGTGAATATAATTTAACCACTTAAGGACCAGCCTTGTTTTGGAATTTAGGTGTTTACATGTTTAAAACAGGTTTTTTTGCTAGAAAATTACTTAGAACCCCCAAACATTATATATTGTTTTTTTTCTAACACCCTAGAGAATAAAATGGCGGTCATTGCAATACTTTTTTTCACACCGTATTTGCGCAGCGGTCTAACAAGCGCACTTTTTTTGGGAAAAAATTCACTTTTTTGAATAAAAAAATAAGACAACAGTAAAGTTAGCCCAATTTTTTTTTATATTGTGAAAGATAATGATACCCAACATGTCACGCTTCAAAATTGCGCCCGCTCGTGGAATGGCGTCAAACTTTTACCCTCAAAAATCTCCATAGGCGACGTTTAAAAAATTCTACAGGTTGCATGTTTTGCGTTACAGAGGACATCTAGGGCTAGAATTATTGCTCTTGCTCTAACGATTGCGGTGATACCTCACATGTGTGAGGATTTTCATATGCGGCGCTACTCACGTATGCGTTCGCTTCTGTGTGCGAGCTCGTCAGGACGGGGGTTTTTTTAAATTTTTTTACAAATTTTTTTTATTTATTTGACATGACTTTATTTATTTTTACACTGTTTAAAAAAAAAATTTGTCACTTTTATTCCTATTACAAGGAATGTAAACATTCCTTGTAATAGAAAAAAGCATGACCTCTTAAATATGAGATCTGGGGTCAAAAAGACCTCAGATCTCATATTTACACTAAAATCCAATTAAAAAAAAAAGTCATTTAAAAAACATTGAAAAAAATGTGCCTTTAAGACGTATGGGCGGAAGTGACGTTTTGACGTAGCTTCCGCCCAGCAGTGTCATGGAGACGAGTGGGCGCCATCTTAGCCTCACTCGTCTCCAGGCACAGCAGGGAGACAGACGCGATTGCCTCCGCCGCTACCGACGGCTCCGGTAAGTGGCGGAGGGCACCGGATTGCGGCGGGAGGGGGGCTCCTCTCCCGCCACCGATAAAAGTGATCTTGCGGCAAATACGCCGCAGAGACCACTTTTATCTGAAAGCCGACCGCCGCACGAAAACGGGGATACTGGGTTTATGGCAGCTAGATGCTGCCATAACAACGATATCCGCTGCCAAACTTTGGACGTACATCGGCGTGCGGCGGTCGGCAAGTGGTTAAAAGAAATTAAAAGAAAAAAAAATACAAAATCATACAGCTGCTAATCTGCAGGCATGTGGGGGTGCGGCCCTGAACACAGTATGCATTTTAGGGACACCCATCTGCACACCTGTCAAATTAGGACCTGCGGCTGTGTTCATATAGCTGCTGTGTGTCCATATAGGAACATAGACTTCTGGAAACACCTACAGGTGGCTCCAGCCATGTAAACAAACCGCTCATTAATGCTATACAAGACAGAGCACCAGTTCTAGCTGAAGCAGAGTTCTTGATGGAAGTACAGCTGTCAGGCTTCAGGCTGGAACATAAGCAACAGCAGCTTCCAGAAGTAGCAAGATGGCTGCGGCTCCAAATAGATGACAGGAAGTGGAGGGGGTGTGGCTACAGGTTTCAGGGCAGACGGGAGCGCTCCCTTTGTCAAACCATATGGTCAGCCTGATGCCTAACAGCTGTATTTCAATCAAGAACACTGCTTCAGCTAGCCTCATGCCTGCAATCCCAGTCCCAAACATCTTCGAACCTCACTTTTTCTGAGTGAAAAAGCATTGGATGATTTATCCAACAACAACACCAGCTAACAAAGGTGGCGGAATTGTGATCTAGGACAAATAAACATAGATTTCAGAGGCAATGAGACTTTTATCAGATCCCAGCACCTACATAAAACTCTTCAAAGTCCCGCTTCCCACCTTTTCCCCTGAAGGCTGCGTCTTTAACCACTTCAGCCCCGGAAGGTTTTACCCCCTTCCTGACCAGAGCACTTTTTACAATTCGGCACTGCGTCGCTTTAACTGCTAATTGCGCGGTCATGCAATGCTGTACCCAAACGAAATTTGCGTCCTTTTCTTCCCACAAATAGAGCTTTCTTTTGATGGTATTTGATCACCTCTGCCGTTTTTATTTTTTGCGCTATACACGGAAAAAGACCGAAAATTTTGAAAAAAATGATATTTTCTACTTTTTGTTCTAAAAAAAATCCAATAAACTCAATTTTAGTCATACATTTAGGCCAAAATGTATTCGGCCACATGTCTTTGGTAGAAAAAATGTCAATAAGTGTATATTTATTGGTTTGCGCAAAAGTTATAGCGCCTACAAACTAGGGTACATTTTCTGGAATTTACACAGCCTTTAATTTATGACTGCCTATGTCGTTTCTTGAGGTGCTAAAATGGCAGGGCAGTACAAAACCCTCACAAATGACCCCATTTTGGAAAGTAGACACCCCAAGGAATTTGCTGAGAGGCATGTTGAGCCCATTGAATATTCATTTTTTTTGTCCCAAGTGATTGAATAATGACAAAAAAAAAAAAAAAATTACAAAAAGTTGTCACTAAATGATATATTGCTCACACAGGCCATGGGCATATGTGGAATTGCACCCCAAAATACATTTAGCTGCTTCTCCTGAGTATGGGGATACCACATGTGTGGGACTTTTTGGGAGCCTAGCCGCGTACGGGGCCCCGAAAACCAATCACTGCCTTCAGGATTTCTAAGGGCGTACATTTTTGATTTTACTCCTCACTACCTATCACAGTTTTGAAGGCCATAAAATGCCCAGATGGCATAAAACCCCCCCAAATGACCCCATTTTGGAAAGTAGACACCCCAAGCTATTTGCTTTGAGGCATGTTGAGTCCATGGAATGTTTTATATTTTGACACAAGTTGAGGGAAAGTGACAATTTTTTTTTTTTTTTTTTGCACAAAGTTGTCACTAAATGATATATTGCTCACACAGGCCATGGGCATATGTGGAATTGCACCCCAAAATACATTTAGCTGCTTCTCCTGAGTACGGGGATACCACATGTGTGGGACTTTTTGAGAGCCTAGCCGCGTACGGGGCCCCGAAAACCACTCACTGCCTTCAGGATTTCTAAGGGCGTACATTTTTGATTTTACTCTTCACTACCTATCACAGTTTCGGAGGCCATGGAATGCCCAGGTGGCACAAACCTCCCCCAAATGACCCCATTTTGGAAAGTAGACACCCCAAGCTATTTGCTGAGAGGCATTGTGAGTATTTTGCAGCTCTCATTTGTTTTTGAAAATAAAGAAAGACGAGAAAAAAAAAATTTTTTTTTCTTTTTTCAATTTTCAAAACTTTGTGACAAAAAGTGAGGTCTGCAAAATACTCACTATACCTCTCATCAAATAGCTTGGGGTGTCTACTTTCCAAAATGGGGTCATTTTGGGGGGTTTTTTGCCACCTGGGCATTCCATGGCCTCCGAAACTGTGATAGGCAGTGAAGAGTGAAATCAAAAATTTACGGCCTTAGAAAGCCTGAAGGCGGTGCTTGGTTTTCGGGGTCCCGTGCGCGGCTAGGCTCCCAAAAAGTCTCACACATGTGGTATCCCCGTACTCAGGAGAAGCAACAGAATGTATTTTGGGGTGTAATTTCACATATTCCCATGGCATGTTTGAGCAATATATCATTTAGTGACAACTTTGCGCAAAAAAAAATAAAAAAAATAAAAAATTGTCTCTTTTCCGCAACTTGTATCACAATATAAAATATTCCATGGACTCGACATGCCTCTCAGCAAATAGCTTGGGGTGTCTACTTTCCAAAATGGGGTCATTTGGGGGGGTTTTGAACTGTCCTGGCATTTTATGAACAACATTTAGAAGCTTATGTCACACATCACCCACTCTTCTAACCACTTGAAGACAAAGCCCTCTCTGACACTTTTTGATTACATAAAAAAATAATTTTTTTTTGCAAGAAAATTACTTTGAACCCCCAAACATTATATATTTTTTTTAAAGCAAATGCCCTACATATTAAAATGGTGGGTGTTTCATTTTTTTTTTTCACACAGTATTTGCGCAGCGATTTTTCAAACGCATTTTTTGGGGAAAAAACACACTTTTTTAAATTTTAATGCACTAAAACACACTATATTGCCCAAATGTTTGATTAAATAAAAAAGATGATCTTAGGCCGAGTACATGGATACCAAACATGACATGCTTTAAAATTGCGCACAAACGTGCAGTGGCGACAAACTAAATACATTTTTAAAAGCCTTTAAAAGCCTTTACAGGTTACCACTTTAGATTTACAGAGGAGGTCTACTGCTAAAATTACTGCCCTCGATCTGACGTTCGCGGTGATACCTCACATGCATGGTGCAATTGCTGTTTACATTTGACGCCAGACCGACGCTTGCGTTCGCCTTAGCGCGAGAGCAGGGGGGACAGGGGTGCTTTTTTTTTTTTTTTTTTTTTTTCTTTATTATTATTATTTTTTTATCTTATTTTTAAACTGTTCCTTTCATTTTTTTTTTTTTAAATCATTTTTATTGTTATCACAGGGAATGTAAATATCCCCTATCATAGCAATAGGTAGTGACAGGTACTCTTTTTTGCAAAAATTGGGGTCTATTAGACCCTAGATTTCTCCTCTGCCCTCAAAGCATCTGACCACACCAAGATCGGTGTGATAAAATGCTTTTCCAATTTCCCAATGGCGCTGTTTACATCCGGCGAAATCTAAGTCATAAAATGCTCGTAGCTTCCGGTTTCTTAGGCCATAGAGATGTTTGGAGCCACTCTGGTCTCTGATCAGCTCTATGGTCAGCTGGCTGAATCACCGGCTGCATTCTCAGGTTCTCTGTTGAGACAGGAGAGCCAGAGAAAAACACGGAAGACGTTGGGGGGGGGCATTCCCTCCCACTGCTTGTAAAAGCAGTCTAGAGGCTAATTAGCTGCTAGGATTGCTTTTACATGAAAGCCAATCGCTGGCTGAAAAGAATGATACCAAGATGATACCTAAACCTGCAGGCATCATTCTGGTATAACCATTCAAAGTCGTGAATGGCGTACCTGAAGACAAAAAAATGGTTAACAATAAAGCACAGTAAACGGTAAGGTATAAAAAATTGCATACCTGAAAAACAAACATGATAAAACATAATAACAATAAAACATTGCAGAATAGAATACAGTAAAAAAGAGCAGAACAAGAGAGAGAGAATAGAGAGAGAGAGAACAATAAAACGACAACTATTTTTTTTTTATTTTATATTTTTGTATGTGTTTTTTTTTTTTTTTTACACTTTTTTTTGTAACTAACTTTTATAACTGTAACCGGTTCCAGGTTCGGGTCTCTCAAAATGCGATGGCATCTTGGGAGACCCTGTGAAAGTGTGCCTAGTCTGTGCAATGCTGTACCCTACACTAATACTCAACTAATGAATGGTAGCGTTCAAAACATTCACCAATGCAAAGACCAGGATTGTCAGGACAGGAGGGACAATAATAGCGGATGTCACGCCTATATCCGCGCTTGCTGCAGACACAACATCTTTTTTGGGGGGGTTCGCTGGGTAGGGGTACTCGGGAGGACATAAAGAAAATGCCTCTCATGCAGCCGACTGCATTTGGTTGGGGATGTGAATGGGGGAAGTACGGGTGCTGCAGAAGCGGTGGGTTCCCAATTAGGATTGGCGAATGCAGCAGGAAGGGCACTATGGGCACGACGGGCCTGTGTTTGTCTTTTTGGTGGCAGCGGGACACTACTTGTGCTTGCCACCTCACCAGCTTGAACTGCACTTATGGGACTCGCCACGTCACCAAGTGTTACTGCAGTGCTGGTTTGACTACGACCGGGTTGTACTAGGCCGCTGGTGCTTGCCAGTTCACCAAAACGCTACAAAAAAAACTGTTAGCGATCGCAGGGATCAGGCCTGACTCTGCGAACGCTGCAGTTATGCGTTTAGTGTTTTGTAAGTGACAGTGATCGATCGATACTGCACTTGGGGGGGCTGGGCTGGGCCGGGCGGAGGGGCAAAACGCAGGTGCTAGCAGGTATCTGGGCTGATCCCGCTAACACTGCGTTTGTGGGAACCCTAAACAGCTGGGGACACTAGTATAGATCTGATCAGATCAGATATTGATCCGATCAGATACTATACCACTAAGGGAGGTGTACGGTGCGTGCGTGGGTGTTAGCGGTACTGGCGCTAACCTGACGCTGCCTGGGGCTGGTGCTTGCCAGTTCACCAAAACGCTACCAAAAAAACTGTTAGCGATCGCAGGGATCAGGCCTGACTCTGCGAACGCTGCAGTTATGCGTTTAGTGTTTTGTAAGTGACAGTGATCGATCGATACTGCACTTGGGTGGGCTGGGCCGGGCGGAGGGGCAAAACGCAGGTGCTAGCAGGTATCTGGGCTGATCCCGCTAACACTGCGTGTTTGGGAACCCTAAACTGCTGGGGACGCTAGTATAGATCTGATCGGATCAGATATTGATCCGTTCAGATACTATACCACTAAGGGAGGTGTACGCTGCGTGCGTGGGTGTTAGCGGTACTGGCGCTAACCTGACGCTGCCTGGGGCTGGTGCTTGCCAGTTCACCAAAACGCTACCAAGAAAACTGTTAGCGATCGCAGGGATCAGGCCTGACTCTGCAAACGCTGCAGTTATGCGTTTAGTGTTTTGTAAGTGACAGTGATCGATCGATACTGCACTTGGGTGGGCTGGGCCGGGCGGAGGGGCAAAACGCAGGTGCTAGCAGGTATCTGGGCTGATCCCGCTAACACTGCGTGTTTGGGAACCCTAAACTGCTGGGGACGCTAGTATAGATCTGATCGGATCAGATATTGATCCGTTCAGATACTATACCACTAAGGGAGGTGTACGCTGCGTGCGTGGGTGTTAGCGGTACTGGCGCTAACCTGACGCTGCCTGGGGCTGGTGCTTGCAAGTTTACCAAAACGCTACCAAGAAAACTGTTAGCGATCGCAGGGATCAGGCCTGACTCTGCAAACGCTGCAGTAATGTGGAGACACAATGGTCCCAAAAAAAAAAAAAAACGCTCTAAGTGTACTCCGTAGGTTTATTCAAGTAAAAAGCATAAAATATCAATGAAAAGTTTCAATGGATAAAAAAGCATGTCCTCATGCAAACAGCTGAGAGATGACAGTGGTTGGCAGCAGGTGACGTGCATAGTATAAGCTCCTTCCCCGAGGAAGGATTACTATTACTTGAATAAACCTACGGAATACACTTATGCCCTGTACACACGGTCGGATTTTCCGACGGAAAATGTGCGATCGGAGCTTGTTATCGGAAAATCCGACCGTGTGTGGGCTCCATCGGACTTTTTCCATCGGATTTTCTGACACACAAAGTTTGAGAGCAGGCTATAAAATTTTCCGACAACAAAATCCGATCGCGTCAATTCCGACCGTGTGTGGCCAATTCCGACGCACAAAGTGCCACGCATGCTCAGTATAAATTCCGAGACGGAACTGCTCAGTCTGGTAAAATTAGCGTTCGTAATGGATATAGCACTTTTGTCAGGCTGCAATGTTTTAAATTGTTTAATACAGCGCACTCTCTTCTTCTTTATAATGCTAGAAGAATGAAATAGTTTTGCTGCTCATATTCACACAGACTTCCCACAAACGTATTTCTTTATTATTTATCATGATTTCATCAATAGATTTAGATTTGTCACATCTGCCAAAAAAATGTTTATTTTATTTTTTTTTTTGTTTGTATATTTTTAAGCCTGATCTTTTTTTTTTTTTTTTTTTTTTTGGATTTTTTATTTTTTTACTCCAGAATATATTTGGGTGTGTTTCATGTGTCAAGTTACCACAACACCATTATTATCTTGTATTATTTCATCTCAAGGAGATGGTTTGGTGTTGGTGTCTCTTGTTAATTTCACATTGTATTTTTGAAATGTACCTGCCTATTCACAAACAAACTGTCCTTTTTGAAGGAAAACACATAGGCAAGTATAATTGAAATAAAAAATCCTTTATTAAGGGCTCATAACCAAACAAAGAGGGAGGCAACGCTGGAGAAACTGTAGAAATTGGCGAAGCCTTTGACCCCCAGGGCACACATCAACCATTTTACTTAAAAATTGGTGGCCTGAGGAGTCCATATCTAAGGGAGTTCAATCTGGTCCAGAAGTCCAAGAGATCATGAACAGCAGCAGATGACATCTATGTCCCCAGGCTGTGGTCATACAAGAGCCTGCATCTTTTGTCAGACCAGACTGAACCCAGGTCATCACTCTCTGGTCTTCCTTCCACGCTTCCTTCCATGCTGTGTCTGTGGTGGTGGAGGTGTGGCAGGAGGAGGAGGAGGATGGTCCAACTCACACAGGTGGGTTTTGTGTGTGATTTCGCCCCTCACCCCCTTAGTTAAGGTTTTATAAAGAATGTCCTCACACATGAGGCATTGGCCCTCCTGCATGTCCTGCAGTTTTGTGGCAGCCATGCAGGCAAAGGCCTCTTCGCGAGTGGGGAAGGCTCTGAGGGATGCAGAAGCCTCCTGAATCAGCCTGTGCTGAATCCTGCACATTACTCCCCTTCCTGGGTCTTTTGTTTGGTAGGCGGAGGGGAGGGACCTGCGATTCTGTCAGGCTCCTACTGGGCCTGGCCTTCTCCTGGCTGCCACTTAACCCCACCTCCTCCTGGCTGCCACTAACCCCCACCTCCTCCTGGCTGCCACATTCCAGAGCCTCCTCCTGTGTGCCACATTCCACAGCCTCCTCCTGGCTGAGGTCTTCCTGTGTATGAAAAAGGGACATAGTTTTAGTTTTTTCTTCATCAATCACACACAATTTTCACCTCATGACTGTTGCAAATTGAATGTTAACAAATACAACAGACTATCATTCTGAGCCCAGCATTTTTCATTCTTGTCCCAATTATTTTTGCCCACTACTGTCTATTGATATGTAAAACACTTTATTAAATCAGCAATTAGTGATCAATAATAACATCTAGTAAACATCATTTATTGACAATAAATCTGTAGAAGAATGCTATACCTTGCTCCAGCTGGGCTCCTCCACTTCTTCCGGGCTGGAAGTCCCAGGTTGGACATCGGAAGCCTCAGCAGGGGTGGAAGATAGGGTGGAAGGACGAGTGGAAGGAAGGGCTGAGAGGGATTCCCTGACTTCAGTCTGGTCTGACAGAAATCGCAGTCTCTCATAGTACCACAGCCTGGGGACATAAACGTCATCTGCTGCAGCTCCGGATCTCTGGGAATCCATGACCTTCTTGCGCTCCCTAAGATAAGTGCTCCTCAGGCCACCAATTTTGGCTTTTAAATAGGGGATGGTTGCCGTGGGGACCACCGGCTTCACCAACTCCAGCAGTTTCTCCAGCGCTGCCTGCCACTTTTGTTTATTATTGTATTGGGGGTGTTTGACCTACCACAGACAGGGCAGCTCCCTGTATTTGTCTATGAACAGGGGGAGGAAGTTGTGGTCATTGAAGCCATCCATTTTATCTGCAATACACAAGACAAACCCTAATGTCAGGCTAAAGTCTCCTAATCTTGTCACAATATAGGCCTCAATCTAGAAGCAGTATAGGCCCAAGTTTAAATCTTACCTTTGTTAGCACGATCGGCGCCTCTGATACTCCTTCCTCCGCTCACAGATCGTACGTACTACGCACGCGTGTTATGCTTTATATACACTGCGCATACGTGAAACTCCGCCTGCGCCTGGCATTCTTTCTAGTCTATTCCCCGCCCCTTCCCCGCGCAGTGGGGAAGAGCACATGGCGGAGACAGAGCAGGTACGTGCTAATTACAGCAATGAGGAGGAGGAGGAGGAAAGCCAGATGCAGTTCTAAACATTTTTTTCAGGCATACTTCTGTTAACTAATTTTTGTTGTCTAGATGGGTTTGGAACTAGAATGAAATGTAAACTAGATTCTGTGTAAGGAGGGGACACTCAGCAGCTGTTTACACATCTGGACGCTGGAGCACTAGTGTGGGACACCAGAACACCCTTTTTATTAGGGGTCAACACAGGTGCTCCAGTGTATACTATAGGGGTGACTCCATCTGTGAAGCTTGTACAAAACAGGTAAGTATTCAAGCTTGACAAAGGACAAAAATATTTCTTCATCTTGGAACTCAGCCAAAACAGACAATTGTACCCCACTTCCAAGCAATGTTTCAGATTTCTATTTCTGCCATCAAATATCTGTGCTAAGTATACCTCTTTTTTTTTAACATAGGGGAGAAAAGACTCGGAGGACACCACTCATCCGAGGAGACAACAGACCCCCCACCTCATGAAGAAGTGGAAATCCTCCAAAGCCAACAGAAGGATGAGGAGGAAGGAGACGTGGTGGAAATTGTCACCACAACAGGTGAGTGTCTGCGACCACAGGCTCAGGTAAGAGATGGATGGCGGCATATTTCTAATACATGGTGTGTTTTTGTTTCTATATTTTTAGGTGATCGTGATGTTGTGGATCCGGGTCATTTCAACAGTGAAAGTGCCCAGATCCTGATCAGGGAGATCATGGGGTGTAATAGGGACAAGGAAAACATCAAGCAAAACATCAATGATGTTCAAAACAAAATGAAGAACATCATTGATGTTTTAGGGAGAGTTTAAAACACCTCCAAATCCCTTACTTTGTTGTGCTTTTTTTAATGAAAAAAATGTTCAAATTTTTTGACATATTCGAGAAAAGCCAAATTTTGAAGATGCACACAGTGTGTCAACATGTGCTATCTGCCATCACGGGAAATCAATGTATGCGTTTTGGGGGTGCAACCCCTTCCTCATTAATAAAGTAGCTGAGAGGAAGGGGTTGCACCCCCAAAACACGTCCCTTGATCCCCCATGATGGCAGCTAGCACATGTTGACATTCGGGAATTAGTGTGCAGCTTCCAAATTTGGCTTTTTCCAGGGGTGACTTCACCCCATCTGAACGCAATATCAAACACAGTTTATAAATCCTCATGCCTGATATTGCCTTCAATTTATAACAAGGTTGAACTTTGTAAGTTCCAGATTTGTGTATTTCTTGTTGGTTTTAACCACTTGACCACTGGGCACTTAAACCCCTTAACAACCAGACCAATTTTCAGCTTTTGGTGCTCTCACATTTTGAATGACAATTACTCAGTCATGCAACACTGTATCTATATGAAATTTTGTCCTTTTTTTCACACAAATAGAGCTTTCTTTTGGTGGTATTTAATCACCGCTGGGTTCTTTATTTTTTACGCTATAAAAGAAAAAAGACCGAAAAAACTGTAAAAAATGCATTTTTCTTCGTTTCTGTTATAAAATTTTGCAAAGTAGTAATTTTTCTTCATATATTTTGGCCAAAATTTATACCACTACATATCTTTGGTAAAAAATAACCCAAATCGGTGGATATTATTTGGTCTTTGTGAAAATTATAGAGTCCAAAAGCTATGGTGCCAATATCTGAAAATTGATCACACTTGAAGTACTGACGGCCTATCTATATTCTTGAGACCCTAACATGCCAGAAAAGTACAAATACCCCCCAAATGACCCCTTTTTTTGAAAAAAGACATTCCAAGACATTATGCATGGTGAGTTTTTTGAAGTTGTCATTTTTTCCCATAATTCTTTGCAAAATCAAGTTTTTTTTTTCTTGTTTTTTTTTCACAAAATTGTCATATTAGCAGGTTATTTCTCACACACAGCATATGCATACCACAAATTACACCCCAAAACACATTCTGCTATTACTCCTGAGTATGGCGATACCACATGTGTGAGACTTTTACACAGCGTGGCCACATACAGAGGCCCAACATGCAGGGGAGCACCTTCAGGCGTTCTGGAGTGCCCAGGCCAATTCTGACATTTCTCTCCTACATGTAAAAATCATCATTTATTTGCTAGAAAATTACATAGAACCCCAAAACATTATATATGTTTTTTAAGCAAAGACCCTAGAGAATACAATGGTGGTCATTGCAACTTTTCGCACGGTATTTGCGCAGCAATTTTTCAAACTCGTTTTTTTGGAACTTAAAAAAAAAACAAAACAGTAAAGTTAGCCCAATGTTTTTGCATAATGTGAAAGATGAAGTTACGCTGAGTAAATAGATCCCCTTTCAAAATTGCACGCACTTGTGGAATGGCGCCAAACTTCGCTACTTAAAAATCCCCATAGGTGACGCTTTAAAAATTTTTACTGGTTACATGTTTTGAGTTACAGAGGAAGTCTAGGACCACACTTATTGCTCTCACTCTACCGATCACAGTGATACCTCACATGTGTAGTTTGGACACCGTTTTCATATGTGGGCGGGACTTACATATGCGTTTGCTTCTGCATGCAAGCACACGGACAGGGGCACTTTAAAAAATTTTTTTAAATTATTATTATTCATTTTACTTTATTTATTTTAGTTTGATGCTTTTTTTTCTAAAAAAAAAAAATTTTGACCACTTTTATTACTATTACAAGGAATGTAAACATCCCTTGTAATAGGAATATGGCATGACAAGTCCTCTTTACAGTGAGATATGGGGTCAATAAGACCCCACATCTCACCTCTAGGCTGGGAAGCCTGAAATTAAAAAAAAAAAAAAAACGATCCTGGCTTCGATCGTAGCAGTGAGTCGGTAGTAGCACCGGAGGGCGGCGGGAGGAGGGGACGTCCCCTCTCACCTCCCGTAAGAACGATCAAGCAGTGGAACAGCCGCTATGATCATTCTTTTGGTGTAGGGAATCGCCGGCTAAAAAAGTTGATATCTGAATGATGCCTGTAGCTGCATCATTCAGATATCCCCGCACAAAGCCAAGGATGTCGTATGACAGCCGGCAGGCGGGAAGTGGTTAAAACGCATTTTTTTTTTAACACAAAGTTGTCCATTTATACAATATTTCTAACACATAGCATGTACATACCAAAAATTACACCCCAAAATAGATTCTCCTACTCCTCCTGAGTACGGCGATACCACATGTGTGAGACTTCCACAGCCTGGCCACATACAGAGGCCAAGTATGGCTGAGCATGGCTGAGCATGGCCGAGTATGGCCGAGTATGGCCGAGCATGGCAGAGTATAGCCGAGCGCTGTCAGGGTTGGTTCATTTACATGAATTCCGGATTCAGGCCCAACTGAACCAGCATAGTTCACAGAATTTCTCCTTAAAAAGTTGTGGAGAACACAGCAAGCCAGGATGATATGATTGAGTTTATACTCCGCCAGGTGTATGGGTGTAAGAAATAGGTGGAACCAGCTGGCCATTATTCCAAACGTGTTCTCCACCACTCTTCTGGCTCTGGCCAGCCGGTAATTAAAAACCCTCTGGTCCGGGGTGAGGGTCCTCATAGGGAATGACCGCATAAGATGGTCCCCCAGCGCAAACGCTTCATGTCTTCTGGAGGTGGCAAGTCCAAGATGCCATTCTGGAGACGCCTGTAGAACTCCGTCTGGGTGATGACTCCACCATCTGACATCCGGCCATTCTTCCCCACGTCCACAGACAGGAACTCGTAAATAGCCGACACCACCGCCAACATCACAATACTATTGAACCCCTTGTAGTTGTAATAGTATGACCCCGAGTTGGGGGGTGGGACGATGTGGACGTGTTTCCCATCAATTGCCCCTCCACAGTTAGGAAAGTCCCACAGCTGGGCAAAGTGGGATGCCACAGTCTATCATTCCTGTGGGTTGGAAGGAAACTGTGGAGTCAAACAAGAATAAAAAAATATTCATTTTGCACATAAACACGGAAAGCAGATTAGAAACAAACATTATGGGCCAACATCAGTATAACATTTATTTTAGGGAGTATTTAAAGACAAAGGTATAAGGTCCACCTATCAGATTCCCCCCCCCCTCTCATGGGCCATTTGTAAAATTTTATGGGGGGGAGATGTTTTGGACAGATAACCCTCTCCACTTCATTGAGAGATGAATGCCTAAATAATGTGTGTTACTTTGGCCAGCCCCTCCTTACTTACACTATTGGCAGCCCACTGGACAGGTAAGAAGTGTCATAATACAAAGAGATAAATATACACTGTACAAATTTGAGCACATTTTTACATTCTGTTATTACCTATCGAGATAATAATAGGATACAAAAACTTTGAACATTACCATTTGTAAGTATTCAGGCAGGCCCTTGCACTACATGCTTTGGGGAATTCATCCACAAATATGATTACAAAAGAGGTGGGTATAGTGTGTATGGGTTTGGCAAAGTCAGCAGATAGAGGATTGAGGATTGGTATCAGCTGAGTTAGCAGTTGGGGGGAGGGAGGGTTCCAAAATATTTCGGGAACCCAAAAAAAAAAACCTCTGGCACTCTGCCTGAATTTCAAGCACACATCACAATTTTCAAAATTTTAGGGGGTATTTAGGTTTAAGCACTACTATGGAGCTGACAAAATACATTGTTAAGTGACTACACGAGGTGAATATAGGCCCAGGAGAGCATGCTGGGTAGGTAAGTGAAGGCAAATATGTATGAAGGACAAAAAAAAAAAATTACATAAAATCCAGCATGCATGAGGACAAAGGGGACATTCACAGCATATTACAATCAGGGTAATTAGGTAATGTGATGTTAAAGGATAAAAAAACTTACCTTAATATACTCCTTCTGCAGGACCTGGATGATGGCAGAACAGGTCTCCGGGATAATTATCCCCAGAGCCTGGGGGGAGATGCCTGTTGAGAACTTGAGGTCCTGCAGGGTGGCGACTAGCCTCTGCTCCGGAGTGATGGCTTGCCTCATGCAGGTATCCTGCCTGCTGATATAGGGGGTCAGCAAAGCCAACAAACGGTGAAATACGGGGTCCGTCATCCGGACAAAGTTCCTGAAATTGTCAGGATTATTCTCACGGAACTCACGGAGCAAAGGCATGTGACAGAACTGGTCACGCTGGAGCAACCAATTCTTGGTCCATGAACTCCTCCCCACCCTGTTCATGGACTGGGCTTGTGTCAAGGTAAGGACCCCAACACCAAGCCCCCGCACAGCACGAACTCCATGAGGAGTACGTATACGCAACATGGCTAGAAAACGGTTGGCTGCTCAGAATGAAGTAACAGAACGCAAGGCCTTTGAAGAGCGACCTGAAAATCAGTAACGAACGAACAAGAACACAATGACAGAGTCAAGCGTAACTCGCTGCACGCACTGAAGACCACATACAAACCCATAAGCACAAACTGAACAGCAGAAATCCGATCTGAAAACCATGAGTCTGAAAAAGCACGAATCGTCTCTCGTACGTGGTGTACTTGACCGCTTTCTTGGCGATCAGAAACTCCGACAACTTTGTGCAACCGTGTGTAGACAAAACAAGTTTGAGCCAACATCCCTCTGAAAAAATCCATGGATTTTGTTGTCGGAATGTCCGATCAATGTCCGATCGTATGTACGGGGCATTAGAGTGTTTTTTTCTTTTTTTGGGACCGTTGTGTCTCCACATTATTATTGCCGCTTTGGGAACCAATACTACTGCATCTCACTGCTGGATCGATGTTTCATGCTGTTGGATTGGGGACCCCCACAGCTGCATTGGAGTGTGCCTTCATCTCTCAGTGGATATATGCGTTTCTGACCTCCTATAATAAGAGGTCCACCTGATCCGGTAAGTGCATCTGTTTGTCTGAGGTGGAGGATATTGTCACCGAGAATTTATTTCCTTTTCCATCACGAGGGAACTTGCCATTCTTCATTTTGGACACCTGAGTCCCTATATTTTGAAATGGACTTCTTTCCTCATATTATTGCGCTGCACTAACATTGTTTTATTATATATTAGAGATGGTACAGATCTCCTTGATATGTTGCGACCATACAAATGGAAACCCACATGCAGGTGGCTTTCCCTAGATGTATCGTCCCTATATACATCTATACCCCATGGAGTAGGACTTAGGGCTGTGAAATTTTTCCTAGCCAGGGACCCTTTGGTTAATCTCAGACAAGCTCAGTTTATACTAGAGGCCACTACCTTCTGTTTGAAACAAAATTATTTTGAATTTGATGGGGAATATTATTTACAAATTTAGCCCCCAGCTATGCCAATTTAGCTATGGGCCTTTGGGAGCTACATTATGTCACTGAAAACAACTTCTTTGCCTCCCAAATCATATGTTATGGTTGTTACATCGATGACATAGTAATCATTTGGGATGGCTTAATAGACAATGTGGAACTATTTCTTCTACATTGCAATACCAACTCATTAGGGATCTCTTTCACCCATGTCACTGATGCGGATAAACTAGCCTGAATTATGTAAAAGGCACAGTTAGCAACTCCTTCCTCCACTACCAAAGATGCCACCATCCAAAATGGATCAATAAGATCCCTAAAAGTCAATTCCACAGAATTGGAAACAACTGTACTAGGGATATTGACTTTCAAAAACAGGGTAAACTCCTCAGCAACAAATTTCTCCAAAAAAGGATATTCGTCCTCCTTAGTGTTCAATACATTTGAACAGTATAAAAATCCTTCTTGCCTGGAAAAAGCCATCAATAATCAACCTCAACCTATGTTTTTTACTACTCAGTTTCACGCTCAATATAAAAATATGGAGAGCATCTTGTACAAACATTGATCCATATTACTTGAGGACCCTTTTCTAAAGAATGTTGTTACACAGAAACCAAAAGTATCATACCGTAAGGCCAAAAATATCAAAGGGAAAATTCCACCAAGCAAGATAAAACAATTCCAACCCATCCACAGTAACTACATTCCCTTAATTCCACTGGTAGGCATGTCTCAGTGTCACAAAAAACTCTGTCTGACCTGTCAATTTATGGAGCACGGTCAAAAGTGTTTCACAGCTAAAGGTAAGACATATGCGATAAAAGAATTCCACAATTTCTCTAGTGATTATGTGGTTTACTGTTTAACCTGTCCATGTCTTCTACTGTATGTAGGAAGGACTATCCACACCCTCTGAAAACGCTTTGGCGAGCATAGACACTTCATTGAAGAAGGCTGTGATCTACACAGTGTCTCTAAACATTTTCTAGTCAAACACTAACAATCCACAGTTGGCCTAAAAGTGTGGGTGATTGAGGCAATTCCTAAAAGTTGACCTGCAGCAGAATGATTTAAGAGTTTCTGCCAACAGGAAACTTTCTGGATATATTCCCTCAGGGGGGTTAAATGAGGGGAACGAAATACACACCATACTGTAAAATCTATAATGTATCTGTACTGATAATGTTTGATCACTTGTCAGTTTCCTGTTTCTCATAATTCCTCTTGTCATTCCTTACAGCAGACCCTTATGGTCACACATATCCTGGACATCGTATAGTTCATTACTCTATCTTGCGGGTGGTGGTTCTGAGATAGTAAGTAAACACGTACAGTAATTTTAAAGGTGTTCCCATACAGGTGTTTTTATGTATATTTTTATGTATATTATTTTATATGTTAGATTCCTTTATATATCATTTAATACATCCTTTTCTATGTGCTAATTTCATATATAATTGTTGTATATCTACATATTTATCATTCATCTCTATTTATTCCTCCATATTCCCTTAACATTATTAAGTATTAATATATACATTATTTCAGATTTTAGGTGCTGAAAGCAGTACAATTATTTTGCATGGAGATTTGGCGTTTTATATTGTAGGCCTGTAATTCTTAACAATAACACACTTAAATCTGTCCACCAAGAGTCTAGTAGATATCCCGGGTATGGTGGAGTTTGAAACACAAAATCATAAATTATAATATAATAAAAAAATATGAATAATTAAAAATAAAAATAATATAATGATAATAAAATAAATTTCCCCGAGATGGATCACCAGCTGCTGCTGCAGTGATGAGAGGACGTGCTGAGTAACGCTCTCCACTCTACACCTCCCCGGGCTATGAGCTAATCTGCAACGGCTGCGAGTGAGACTGATTGGGAGCCTCCCAGCACTCCAGCATTCCAGCCTACTGAGTTCAGTGGAGACATGCCAACACGCAGGCAGGCAGCGCAGCAAGTCGGGGGAATAAGATCTTATCTCTCTCCACGTGTAGCGGGGACAGGACGCCGACTGGGAAGACAGGAGGAGGAGATGAACGGAACGGCGGACCTCGGCGGGAGCCGCTCAGTGAGCGGGCGAGATCCAATGAAATCAGATCGGAGAACGCTGATGCCAGGTCACGGCATTCAAGCTGCAGAGCGAAGATCTCCTGTGCTGGGAAGGGGAAGGACGGCTTACAGAGATGGCAGTACAGCAATCAGCACGGGCAGCTCTACAGTCCCCTAGTCGGAACGGTCTGGCATACAGAGATACACCGCTGAAAGCAGACCCTGGAACAGAGGGAAGGAGAGATGGCTCATCCAAAGTGCATCAGGAATCTCAGGACTCTCAGGTACAAGAGCAAAGTGATTGGAGGACCATAGTGACTAATAGGACCAGGGGAGATAGGACAGTACTGAGCCTCAGTGAGGAAGTATCCATAATGAATAGGACTCCCCCAGGGTCTGAGGAAGAGAGTGTGGAGGCTGGCATGGGAAGGAATGTGGATGGACCAGGCTCCCCTGGAGAGGGATCAATAGAACAGATCAAAAACCCTAGCTCTACCCCAATACAATATGGGGACAATCCATCTTTAAGGGCAGGTGGGGGCTTAGAGGGCCTGGAGCTGGATATTAGAGAGCTTTTAAAAGCCCTTCCCACTAAGTCATATATTCAGGAATTGATATCAGCGGTGGAACAATCGTGTCAACAAGCAGTGGAGAGCCTCAGAGAAGATACTTGGTCACAGGGTAGAGTCTCTAGAAAATAGTCATGAGGCAGTGGTACAAGTAGTAGCAGACATTCAAGACACTGTAAAATACCATGAGGAAGTTCTGAATTTTTATAGGGACCAGTTGGATGACTATGAAAATAGGGATCGTAGACAAAATATTCGAATAAAAGGATTACCCGAAACGATTCTGTCACCTGATTTGCTTCCAACTGTTCAAAGATTATTTCGTCAGATAATGGGTGACTCATCACCAGAGAACATTGAGGTGGATAGGGTTCACCGTATTCCTTCTTACGCTACCCCAAATTCTGAGAGGCCAAGAGATATCATATGCAAATTACATAAATATACTGTTAAGGAATCAATCATGAAAATAACTCGAAGTAAATCTGAAATTATTTTTGATGGAGCATATATATCTCTGTACCCTGACTTATCACGTAGGACCTTAATGCAACGTCGCACTGTTAAACTTCTGTTAGAGGCCCTACGCGCAGTAGAGACTAACTATCGATGGGGATTTCCGTTTAGCCTCACGGCCTCTCGAAATGGCAAGACAGCAACCCTGCGTACTAAGGATGATCTGCAGTTGTTTGTAGAAACTTTAGATTTGCTCCTAACTGAATTTGTGGACTGGAGAAGGAATAATTTTATGAACCCCCTACAACGTCCTGCCCAATGGCAACAAATGCCCAATAGATATCAGCGCAGAAATCAACCAAAGGGACATGAGGAAATATGATAACTATGAAGGGGTTTATTTAGTGGGGAGAATGTGATAGAGGGGGAGGGGGACAGGGGGAAAGGGAATGGGAATGGTTTGAGGTTTAAATTTGGAATTATGTTTTTTTTTTTTTCCCCTCCTTTACTGTTTTTTCAGGTTCGGAGTACACTTTTTGTACCCTTTTTGTAAAAGGGAGGGTATTTTTTTATATTTTTTTGTCACTAAGGGGGTATGGAAAAGGGGGGGGGGTTCTCAACTGGGTTATAGATATTTAAGTGTATAGATATTTAAGGGGGTTGTTCTAGCCCCTTGCTCTTTGGCCTTATGTTGGAATCTTCACTTTACCCCCCCCTCCTTCACCCGTATCTCTCCAGCTTTGTGTATATGAGGTTAAGTGGGGGTGGGGTGAAGTAGGATATTCTTTTTTAAGAATGGAGGTGTTGGTTAAGGTGAATTATGTGGAAATTATATGAATATGTGTTTTTTTTTCTTTTCTACTTTTTTTTTCTTCCAGGTTGTATGGTCTGTCACTAATGGGGTATGGAGGGGGGGAGGTCTTCAACTGGGTTATAGATATTTATGGTGGTGGTTCCGGGGGTGGGGGGTGGGGTGGATCTTGGGACCCATGACTCCTTTTTGGAGATCCTGGGGTTCTTGCCCCTTACCGCCCCTGGTTCCTGGTCCTTACGTTGGGACCTCCACTTTGCCATCCCCTCCGCCCCCCTCTTTTTTTTTTTTTTTATTGAATAATTCAACCTAACACTAAGAGAGGATTGCAAAGAAGGAGGATAAAAATACCCTGTATCTCTCCAGTGTTGTGTTTATGAAGACATGAAGTTTTGTGTTTATGAAGATAAGTAATGTAGTGTGGGGATGGGGTAGGAGTAGGATATTATTTTAAAGAATGGAGGTGTTTGTCAAGGTGAATTATGTGAATATTATATGAATACGTGTTTTTTTTTTTTTTTCTTCCCCTGTTCCTTTTCCCCTCCTCTCCCCTCATTCATGGGGGGGGGGGTACCCCCCTATATTGTATATAAGTGAGAGGGATGGCAGTAAAGATCCCTATAGAGGGGACAAATAGTCGGATGCAGTTATAAATAAAGGGGAATAAATTATGATGCCCGGGGTGGAGGGATATATACTAATGCGTGTGAGTATGGGTGTAGGTTGCCCAGTAGGCCAGGTCCAACATAAGGGACTTGATATCCTGCGGTGTAGCAGGAAGATGAAGAGGTCCGGGGGGGTGACACCCCCTCTCAGATTTCTTTATCGTCTAGTACATATTCCTTACAATGGAATATTGGGGTGGAGGAGAGTGGGGGGGAGGGTGGGATGGAGTGGGGGGTGTTTCTTCTCTTTTGCAAATTCCCCCCCCCCTTTTTTTTTTACCCCCCCGGGGACACCTACAGGGAGCGAGGAGATACGACAGCTACTGGATGAATATATTAGGCAGTAGTACTATCAGCTATGGCAGCCCCAATAAAGGTGATATCGTATAATGTGAGAGGTTTATGTTCACCACATAAAAGGGGTCGTCTCTGGCAGGAACTACGCCACCTTAGCGGTGACGTGGCTTTCTTGCAGGAGATGCACTTTGTGAAGGGGTCCATTCCGAACATGCCCGTGTACTTGTTTAACCAGTGGTTTCATGCACCATCTCCAATTGCGAGAGCCAGGGGGTAACAATAACCTTTAGAAAGACATGTCCAATGGTTGTAATAGCCTCACAAATAGACCCGGGGGGTCGCTTTCTGTTTGTAAAGGGAAGACTACTTGGCTTCTGCTACACATTTGCTTCAATATATGCGCCAAATACCGGAACGGTCAACTTTCTTGTAAAGACTCTAAAGCTGTTGGAGAAATTTAGGGAGGGCCTTCTAATCCTGGGGGGGGGATTTTAACCTTACCCTGGATTCAAAGATAGATACGTCAATGGGCAAAACTCCCATATCTTTTAAAGTGTTAAAACATCTAAAACAGCTCCTACGTTCTTTTCATCTGGTGGATGGATGGCGTGTAACACATTATGGGAAGAGGAATTATAGTTATTATTCCAAAATATACAATACTTATTCTAGTCTAGATCTTTTTTTTGTGGATCAGTTCTATCTTGAAAGGACCCGCTCTTTTACTATAGAACCAATAACAATTTCAGACCATGCCCCAATTACCGTGACTTTCCTTCCAGTTTCTGCAGGCCACCTGGAACGAACCTGGCCGTTGAATGAATCACTATTGGATGATAATAAAGTGGTGGAGGCATTATCTTGTAAGATAAAAACATATTTCGAAACAAATATGCCTGGAGAAGTGTCTGAGCAGGCTGTCTGGGTAGCCCCTAAATCAGTGATCAGGGGGGAATTGATAGCACATGGGTCTCGGATTAAAAAAGAGAAACAAAAAGAAATATTAGACTTGTTGAAAGAGATTAATGAATTAGAGATCAAACATAAAAGACACCTAAACCCAGCAGATTCCCAACAATTGGAGGACTTGCGACATAACTTAGCACAATGTCTAGACCGCCAAAAAAATAAGCATAGATACTATGCGCATCGGTTTTATGAGCAGGGCAACAAATGTGGTCGGCTACTAGCTAGGACAGCTTAAAAAACAGCAAGAATCCAGGCATGTTCATAACTTAATAGTGCAAAATAAAAAGATAGTGGAAACTCAAGCCATTGTGGCAGAATTTCACAAATTTTATAAGGCTTTATATAATATTCATTCTGTTTCGCCCAATGCGACGGAGGAACAGCGTAAATTAGAAATCCGAGAGTACATAGAAGACTCAGCGCTGCCCTCGCTGCTGCCCACGGTAATTGAAGAAATAGATAGACCAATCTCTATTAATAAAATAAACGAGGTAATATCAAGTCTGCCAAAAGGTAAAAGCCCAGGACCAGATGAGTTCACAAATTTATACTATAAGAAATTTGTTACCAGATTAGGGGGCCCGTTATGTAGCTACTTTAATTAAATTAATGCCTCTAATCCATTACCTTCAGAGGCCTTGTTGGCATACATAACGATACTTCCTAAACCAGGGAAAGATACCCAGCATTGCTTAACTACAGACCCATCTCCTTGTTAAACTCAGACACTAAGGTTTTAGCAAACATTTTGGCTCTTACTGTACAGGACCATATAGTGAAGCTAGTTCACCCTGATCAGACGGGCTTTATGAAGGGTCGTGAGGCCAGAGATAACACCATTCGGGCATTACACACCCTTCATTGGATGCAACACGGCCCTGACAAGGCCCCAAGAGTGACATTGTCAATGGATGCGAAAAGGCGTTTGACAGGGTGAACTGGGGTTTCATGACTGAGGTGTTGAGAGGGATGGGTCTGGGGGAACGCATGATGGGCTGGGTTGCAGCATTATATGTGACACTGAGAGCAAGAGTAAAAGTAAATGGCACACTGTCGTATTATTTTCAAATATGTAATGGCACGAGACAAGGATGTCCATTATCCCCGTTGTTGTTTGCTATGATATTAGAACCATTCCTTTGCAAAGTGAGAAAAAGTATTGAAATTCAGGGGGTACGGATTGGATCAGTTGAATACAAAGTCTCGGCATACGCCGACGACTTACTATTCTACCTTTCATCACCACAGACATCACTGCCGGCTTTGATGGCAGAGGTTTCTAAGTTTGGAGTTTTATCCAACTTCAGAATAAATTTTGAAAAGTCTGTACTGTTACCCAGTCATGTCCCCTTAGGGATGAAAACGACCTTGCAAAATTCTTATCCCTTTATTTGGAACAAAAACTCATTGGCATATCTAGGAATACATATTACAGCAGATCCTAAACTGGTGCCACGACCCCTTAAAGAAAATGTGGGCAGGCAGAAAGCTGGCCGGAATCCTGTGGATTCCAAGTGCAGACAAGAGTCTTTCAAAATGGATGTCACCATTAACAAAGAGCACACTTTTGATTTGGGACAAACTAAATCAATCAGGGGACTATGCCCCGCAGATATCCCCTATGACCCCATTGGAGGGGTACCCATGGTTTCCTCCGGGGGAGGAAGTGGGATCTTTGGAAGCCTGGGGGAGGGATGGGGATAAGACATGTGGCAAATTTGCCCCATATGGAATATTAACCCCCCTGCGAGATTTGACATTGAAAATGGGGAAGGTACCTATGGAGGAGTGGAGATACCACCAATTGGTGTGCTTTTTCAATAGATTGAAACACTGGATGAGACCATTACTGTCTTTGAATCTATGTGTGTACATACACCCATTGAAAGACATTTGCTGTTACAGATGTATAGATTGGTTCTCGCGACACAAAACCAAACGGTTCCATATTTTATCAGAGAATGGGAAGGAGGGGGCGTGGCCTGACGCAGCATGGAGTAGGATGCTTGTCTGGAGAGCTCCGTCCATTACTCCTGTATCCGATTAATCCTGGACTCTCTGTGCTGCCAAACCGGCTGAGACACATCCCTGAGCCTCTGACATTACCCTGGGCACCTTCCTGTGCAGATTGGACGCTCGGCGGCCCAAACGGAGCGGCGATCTCCTGCACGGGGGCCGAATCTAGGCAAGACCGCGGCTTCGGCCTACACCTACACCATCTTGGTCCTCCGATCCTCCGGCCCCGACTCAAGTTACCGGCCTAATTAAGGTACCCAGCTTCTGGACAATCCTCTCGGGGAAGGGGACTATACAGCTATCAATTACTTGGCCAGTGGGGACCCCGAGAAAGCCGTAGATTGCACCCGGTCCGGCTTGCGGCCTAGGAGTGCATGAGGAGAACGGCGGCCATCTTGGCACACCTGTCTCTCCTGCCTGTGCTCATAAGATACAGTCCCGGAGTCTCCCTTCTGACAGCCCCCACCTAGATCCCCTGTACCCTGTGAGACATAACTTCAGATTGCCATCAGCTATAGAGGTGGAAAGGAATTGCATACACCCCCTCTGTAAAACAACTTACAGTATATCCTTAAACCCTGTGAGCTGCTGGACCTGGGACAGTATCTGTCTTTAATTAACCAGCAGGGCAGGTGAATACAAACAAGTTTAGAGGTTCTCTGGATCCATTGGGGACCTTCGCAAAATGTCACCAACTAAGGCACAAAAGGCAGCGGCAGCAAAACTAGACCAGTACCGCCGACTTGAAAAAGAAGACATGGAGGAGGAGGGAACAACTGAGAAAGTTGGAACGGGAGAACGAACTGCGAGTGATACTGACAAACTCCTTGAAGCAATCACCTTATGCAGAACATCTCTCACAGCACAAATCGAAGAGGTCAAGATGGATATTTCCCTTATCAGACAGGACTTTCAAAAGCTCAGGGAAAGAGTGAAAGAAACTGAGACCAGACTGGGCGAAGTGGAGGACGCTATCCCACCCTTACAAACATCCACAGACCGCGTGCAAAGGCAAATACAGCAACTCCTTTTAAAGCAAGATGATATGGAGAATAGGCTGAGATGATGTAATATACGCCTGATAGGCCTACCGGAGGGATCGGAGGGTAAGGACACTTCCACTTTTTTGGAACAACTACTTATCAACACTTATGGAAGAGAAGTCTTTTCCCCTATGTTTGCGGTAGAGCGGGCACATCGCATGCCAGCAAGACCTCCTCCACAAGGTGCTCCTCCCCGCACGTTTATTGCTAAACTCCTTAACTATAAGGATTGAGAATGGCAAGAGAGAAGGGCAATATCCCAGTTGGGAATGTTAAGGTGGCCATATTTCCAGACTTCTCGGCAGAGGTACAACGTCGCCGTCAGAGTTTTACGGAGGCCAAACGCAGGCTAAGAGGTCTCCAATACAAGTACTCCATGCTTTTCCCAGCCCGTCTTAGGGTGGAGCATGAAGGACGTGCGGTTTTCTTCAAGGACCCAGAGGAGGTAATCTCTTGGCTGGAACGACGAGTCAACCCTCAATAAGCTGAGTGATTTAGTCCTATCGAAATCGTGTCTGGGACCGGGAGGTGTCCACAGCCAGCACAAGTTTAAAGCACAAATCCTGATGACCAACAACACAAGAGTCACATTACCCTCCGGGGCTCCGGAGTGAGACAGAGTCCTACAGTCAACATGCACAGTGCAGCGAGACTTTACCCCACACAGTTCTGGGAAGCAGCACCATGTTCATTGGAACTTTATCTGGAACTCAATAGTTGCAGCTAAAAGGAACCAAGAAGAGCGAGAGACCGCACTGCATGTTTCACATGTGATATGGGTGATATTTTTTATTTTATTGAGTGTCCGGAGATTGACCCAATTGTTTTACATCTTATTGCTCATTAAAAAGTTAGAATGCTTCCCAAATAACGACCAGTTCAGGGATTATGCCCGCACAAGTTTGGGTCAGTGCAGGGCAGGGAGGGGGGAGGGGGTTCAAATGTTTTTGGGTCAAAAAAAAAAAAAGAGAATGGGAAGGAGAATTAGGTCAAAATCTTACCACGGCACAAATTAAGAAGCTCATTGACTTGACACATTCTACGTCTTTAAGCTCACAGATCCAAGAAATGTCATATACATTTTTGACTAGGTGGTATTGGACCCCAGTTAAGATAGCAAAGATGTTCCCAACGGCAGACGCCAGATGTTGGAGAGGGTGCGGACAGAAAGGTCCTACAGTCAACATGCACAGTGCAGCGAGACTTTACCCCACACAGTTCTGGGAAGCAGCACCATGTTCATTGGAACTTTATCTGGAACTCAATAGTTGCAGCTAAAAGGAACCAAGAAGAGCGAGAGACCGCACTGCATGTTTCACATGTGATATGGGTGATATTTTTTATTTTATTGAGTGTCCGGAGATTGACCCAATTGTTTTACATCTTATTGCTCATTAAAAAGTTAGAATGCTTCCCAAATAACGACCAGTTCAGGGATTATGCCCGCACAAGTTTGGGTCAGTGCAGGGCAGGGAGGGGGGAGGGGGTTCAAATGTTTTTGGGTCAAAAAAAAAAAAAGAGAATGGGAAGGAGAATTAGGTCAAAATCTTACCACGGCACAAATTAAGAAGCTCATTGACTTGACACATTCTACGTCTTTAAGCTCACAGATCCAAGAAATGTCATATACATTTTTGACTAGGTGGTATTGGACCCCAGTTAAGATAGCAAAGATGTTCCCAACGGCAGACGCCAGATGTTGGAGAGGGTGCGGACAGAAAGGCACCTTTCTCCACCTATGGTGGTCATGCCCTAGGATTAAGGTGTTTTGGGAAACAATCGCTCCTTGGGTCGAAAGGTTATCCCCCGGACCAATAGAGGTGACTCCTTGGAATTTTTTGCTTCATTGAACTTCAATGTCTGTTAGAGCTTATAAGAAAAGTGTTATCCCTCACTTATTAAATGCTGCCAAATTATTAATACCTAGGCTGTGGAAACAAACCAGAAGTCCAACTTTGGCAGACTGGAAGAAAGAGGTTAACGTAATAATGGAGGGCGAAAGATGGGTGCATGCAGTGAAAGACAGGAAGGATAAAAACACTGAAATATGGGCAGGATGGATGCGTTGCTTGAAAGAGATTCGATAGAGTAATGATGTAAAGAGCTATATGGTCTCTGGGTTCGAATGCAGGTGTCCCGGGAGGGAATATATATCATTTTGTTGAATTTTGTCCTTTTTTTTTTTTTTTATGTGAGGGGGAGGGGGGGTTGCTTTTCTTCCCTTCTCTCTTTTTCTTTCTTTTTTCCCCTTTATTTGCTCTTTTCACATATTTTTTAGTTGTATAGAGTTGTACACAAGTTTCTTTTGTAGAATGGGGTTGAACACGGGGAAGGGATAGGGGGTGGGGAAATGGGAGGGGATAGAATACTCAGGTAGGAAGGGGGACACAGAAGAGAAGGGATAGTCCGAATAGATATAGTAAAGGGAAGATGGTATATATATTCACCGAATATGAGGGATGTATGGCTCATAGAAGCCTCATATAATACTTTTGGATATTGAGTTTGGTGTTTAAGAGTGACCTGAATTGGCTTAGTAGCCTCCTAATATAATAATTTTTTGTATAGGTTGAGGGTTTTTTTTTTTCACAATGAGGGAATGCTTGAAATTTCGTGGATTTGGAAGGGGGGCGTGAAACACAATGGAAACACTATATCTGGAGAAAGAGATGAGATGGGGGGGGGGGGGACACTATTGGTGCAGGGGAGGGAGAGACAAGGAGAGGGGAAGGGGGAAGGAATTGTTTCCATGATTTATTGGGATTTTTGCTTTTTTTTTTTTTTTTTTTTGTTTTGTTTGAAAGGGGGAAGAATTGTTAACGATGAGAATGTATTTATTTGGATATTGTAGATTTGAAGTATGAATTAATGGATATACTGGAAAATAAATAAAAAATGTAATAATTAAAAAAATAAATAAATAAATAAATTTCCCCACGATTCACTATCGCTCAATTCTGCAAGTGTTCTAATTTACTATCGCTGTTTTCTAGCTGGTTTAAAGCCACTTTTGATGTAAAGGGACACTTTTTGGTTGCTATGGACAATCTCAAGTTTCCAGGCAAAAAGAACAGTATATATAATATAAAACTGCATGCAGGGCATTGGACAAAGCACTGGGGACAAAAGGGATGTGAAATGATTTCATACAGTACTGTAATCTGTAAGATTACAGTATTGTATATGTTATGATTTTTACATTCTTTTGAATTTGCCGCCAGGCTCCGCCCCCGTGCGTCGCACCGCTTGCAGGGAACGGAGCCTGGCACAGAGAGGCTTTGGAGGAGGACGGAGCCTGCAGACAGCGTGGGGGGACATCGCAGGGTCCTGGGGACAAGGTAAGTATAACGCACCAGGATCCTGCAATGCAATCCCGAGTGTGGCTCGGGGTTACTGCTAATGGTGCTGAAATTTAACCCCGAGCCACACTCTGGATTACTGTCAGGGAGGCTATGGACTAGCATATAAATTTGTGATTATTCAGCAGAGCCTGCAGAGCTTTGAAGCCACACGGTGAGCCTATGGAAGTCTGTATGGGTTTATGACATGCCTTGATCCACTTTTAACTAGTGAGTGCCCGGTTGAGGCTGTGTTTATCCACACAGAGATGCACAGATGTTCCATGCATCACTGTGCAGGCAGTCCTATTTATGTCAATTGGAACACAGCAGCCGCATAGACACAGCCGCTGCTCCTAATCTGACATCCATGCAATTGCGACTGCTTGGCCCCAAACACAGGCAGTGCAAGTTCGGGGACACGCACTCATATGAATGTCAAATTGGGAGCAGCAAAATATAAATTGAAGTGCCACACCTCTGCTAAGAGGGCCAGATACAACTTTATCCTTATAAAAGTCAGAGGTACAATCCAAAAAGTAACCAACAGGTTTTGGGGATCTGGAAGTGCCCCCTTTATCAGGGTTGGATTGACAACAATGTGAACAAGTACTGTATGTGTAGTGTTAGTAGGGGGCGCTGTGAATAATACTTCATTTAAGACCTACATAAAATACGTTGTGAAGAATGCAAATTAAATACAGTATATATATATATATATATATATATATATATATATATATATATATATATATATATATATATATATATATATATACACACACACAACAATACATATGATGGATCTATGTCATTAATAAAAGTGTGAATAGTCCATATTCTTCAGTGAACTGTCCAAATAAAACGTGGTTAATTCAGTCAATAGATATAGATATCCTCCACCACTTTATAGACATCCAATGACACCCAACGTGCTCATATAAGATAACCTACTCACCAGACAGCCACGACCTCTTTAGCTAAAAAGAAGGTCAGAAATCGCTTGTGCTACAATCTTGCAGCCTGGTGTGAAATCCTGGACCTTCCAACCTGTGCTCTCTGTCACGGAACGCCCCACACTCCGCTTGAGTGCTTCTGTCATATACCGCTTCCTAAGTTCTGGAACACGAGTCCAATGGATCTGGCTATAGGAACCCCAAGAACTAGACAACACCAGTCTTGGAGTACATCAGAACTACTTTTATTTTGAGATCTCACAGACCTTTATACAGCAGGGATGACTCAAAGCTAACCTAATTAACATGAGCTAATTTACTACAAAATGTACCCAGACCAGATGACAGTCTTGTGGGCACCGAGCTTCACACATTAATATAAACACAATAGCTGGAGCTAATTACAATTAACAATACAAACAACAATCTCCCCCCTCCTCAGCCTAGACCATTCGTCTCCTAGCCAGGGCTGGTGGCTAATGTGATCAGCTCTCTCAATTAACATAAACACAGGTTGATAACACCAGCATCTCCTCACAGGATGTGTCCCAACAGAATGAATCAGTCTTATCAGCAGGGGGCTGCTGGAGGAATCCCCCCTCCCTCTTCAGGGACACAAATCTACAGTAAGGAGTCCCCATACAATATATACACGACTGAGTCCGATTAATACAGTTCAGACTGGATTTCTCACTCACCTCACAAAGAGTATTGTTCCCTTGAAAATCCAGGGCCCATAATCGGTGGGCAACAGGCTTGCATACAGTCCTCTCCAACAGCCTCTGTTCTGGCTAGGTCTGTGACATTTCTCCCCTTTCGGCAGGAGACTAACACAGGAGGAGACCCCAGACGGGTTGACTCCGAAGTTAGTAAACAGCTCCAGTCCTCTACTGCCTGTACCCACACCGTACCCCAAATAAATTATTCCAAACAGAGTATCATTCACCCAGCCAACCTCTACCTCTCTCAGAGAACATATCTGCCGCTGGGGAGAGGCCTGGACTGGCTCTTCTCCCTGGAATCCTTTCTGCCGCTGGAGAGAGGACAGGGTGTCTGGGCTCACTCTGTCATGCTTTTGGGGATCGGGGCCGACTGCCCACCATCCCTGGGGTATACAGGTGGAGACTGAAGTCCCATCCACCTTCACAGGAAATCCATCCTCTGTTAGTTGAGGGCAGAGTCCAGCAGTCCTTGGCCCTGTTGCCAGCCCTTCTGCTGGAAACCCCACACCATCTGTTCCGGCTAACTGTTGGAGAGGGAGGCCGACTGCCCCGCCTCCCTGGAACTCTGTAGTTGTTGCTGGTGCTGGGCAGAGGTTGGTAGCACTCTGCCCTGTTGCCAGCACTTCTGCTGGGGACTCCGCATCCTCTGCTCCGGCTAACTGTTGGGGCAGGAGGCTGGCTTCCTCCACTCCCAAACTGTGTAGCTGCCATTGGGGAGGTGAGCCGGCTGCTTCCTTTTCCATTCCCTCATCTGGCTGCTGGGACGACATGTCGATGGTACTGTCTCCCAGGTACACGGATCTTTGCTGGGGAGGAAAGCCCACTTCCTCCACCCTGGCCAACTGTTGGGGAGGGACAACACACACCTCCTCTCCCTTCTCCCCCTGTATCTGCTGCTGGGAAGTGATTGCCATCTTCTCACCCTGAGCCTCCACAATTGCTGCAGGTGTGGGGCAGAGGTCTTGGACCCTCTGTCCGGTTGCCAGCACTTCTGCTGGGGGTTTGCTAGGTGGTTCCTCCTCTACAGAAATGTCTATTAAATCCCCAATCTCTGGAAGTGGTAAAAGTGTGGGACAGAGGTCTTGGACCCTCTGTTCAGTTACCAGATCTTCAGCTGGAGAAGTTTGTTTTAACTCCATAGATGCTGCTGGCAGAAAATCACATGTCCCTGTCAGTGTTGTGGGAGAAAGGCCGACTACCTCTTCTCTCAGGAAGGCCGAAGCCACTGTTGGTGCTGGGCAGAACACAGTGAACTTTGGCCCTGATAGCAGCTCTTCTGCTGGAGGCTCATCAGGTTGTTCTTCCTCAGCAGAAAAGTCTATCAAATCCCATGTCTCTGCAACTGATGTCTGGGAATAGAGGTTCACCATCTCCTGTCCATGGAACCCAGAAGATGTTATCATTTCTGGACAGAGGTTAGCAGAGCTCTGCCCTGTTGTCAGCACTTCAGGTTTGGGGACGGCAATCTCCGGATTTTCCACTGCCGATTCTCTGGCATGCTGCTGAACTTGTTCTAGCAGTTTCCTGTATGCCCTTTCCAGATGCTGTTCCTTCCTTAGCAAATGGTCCAGATCAGGTTTGAGCTCTGAGACCCCTGCAAGACCGAGCATAGACTCTCTATAGTCTCTCATGTCCTCAAGGTCAGGTTCCCCCTCATCGCCAAACATAAAAAGATCTGTAAGGTTCTCCCACAGCAATCCAGGGCCGCCAAAGTCATATCCCTCCGGAGAGCATTCTGTTGTCTCCCCTAAATATCCCTCCTCTGCGTGCCATTGCAGAGCCCGATAACGATTGTCCAGCTCTATCTCCTGCTGGACCAACCTGTCCAACTCAGTCACCCATTGCTCCTGGGGCTGCTCTCCCAGGAATGCCATCCGCAATGCCCGTTGGTCACTGGCCCGTTGCTCTTGGGTGGGAAAGCACTTGCCCTGTTTTATACCAGCGAGACGGAGGGTTGCAATCCAGAGCTCCACCCGAATCAGCTGCCTGAGCTCCAGGTATTCATCCTCAGACACAGTCCTGGTGTACGTTGAAAGGATGATCTGCAGCAGCCCCGGGAATTCTGATGCCAGGTCCATATCTCCGCTGGGGTGACTGAAGTCTGCTATGCTGATCTTGGATCCAGTTGGAGGTTTGGATGTCCCAGGCTTCAGACTTCAGGAAGCTTTCCCGCTGCTTGCCACCAATGTCACGGAACGCCCCACACTCCGCTTGAGTGCTTCTGTCATATACCGCTTCCTAAGTTCTGGAACACGAGTCCAATGGATCTGGCTATAGGAACCCCAAGAACTAGACAACACCAGTCTTGGAGTACATCAGAACTACTTTTATTTTGAGATCTCACAGACCTTTATACAGCAGGGATGACTCAAAGCTAACCTAATTAACATGAGCTAATTTACTACAAAATGTACCCAGACCAGATGACAGTCTTGTGGGCACCGAGCTTCACACATTAATATAAACACAATAGCTGGAGCTAATTACAATTAACAATACAAACAACAATCTCCCCCCTCCTCAGCCTAGACCATTCGTCTCCTAGCCAGGGCTGGTGGCTAATGTGATCAGCTCTCTCAATTAACATAAACACAGGTTGATAACACCAGCATCTCCTCACAGGATGTGTCCCAACAGAATGAATCAGTCTTATCAGCAGGGGGCTGCTGGAGGAATCCCCCCTCCCTCTTCAGGGACACAAATCTACAGTAAGGAGTCCCCATACAATATATACACGACTGAGTCCGATTAATACAGTTCAGACTGGATTTCTCATTCACCTCACAAAGAGTATTGTTCCCTTGAAAATCCAGGGCCCATAATCGGTGGGCAACAGGCTTGCATACAGTCCTCTCCAACAGCTTCTGTTCTGGCTAGGTCTGTGACACTCTCCGCTCCACCACAGCAGATATATGAGATGAGAAAAACAAGGAGAAACCAATAGCTTAATATTGCTTAGTTTATTTAAAACATGAGTAAATAAAAATGCCTGCTTACATTGTTTTGTGCCTGTGTCCCAGCACTAGGAGATAGCGCGTGTTGGCCGAATGGAAGCCGCACTCTGCCCTGCTGGGAATCGGCGTGCGTTCCACCGCCGCTGGAAGTAAAACCAGAAGCTGGGATCCGGAAGTGACGTGACCGGAAGGCGCCTCGACGTAGGTTTCGTAGTGCTACATCATCAGGAAGCATGTCACGTGCTTTTTCCTAGTGCCGGGACACAGTTACAAAACAATGTAAGCAGGCATTTTTATTTACCCGTGTTTTAAATAAACTAAGCAATATTACTCCTTGTTTTTCTCATCTCATATATCTGTTGTGGTGGAGAGGAGAGCACAGGTTGGAAGGTCCAGAGAGGAAGAGAAGCTGGCAATGCTGCAGGAGGAGCCACAGGAGGATCGGTACAATGTAAGGGGGCGGTGTCACATTGTGAATAGCTGCAATCAGCGGCCTGTGAGCCACTGATCATAACTATTCTTTTATTCAGCAGAGCCCGTGGAACAATTCTGCTAAAAGCTCATGGTCATTGAAGTGACCATGAGCTTATAGAAGAAGGGGGAATCCCATTGATATACAACTTACTGATTTGCCAGCTGGAAGTAGTTCTGCTGCTGGCAGTGAAAGTTTTAAAAGGTTAAACAATTGGTATAAATATAGGAACATGTTATAATGTCCAAAGTACATTTGTATAGTCATAGTTTAACCTGACTTTAACACAGCAATTTTCTTTCATGTAAAAATCATCTAAATACCTTTTTTAACACTGCTGGGAGATGATCCCTCTGCACAAACAGATTGTGTAACAGGCATGTTTCTTATTGGTTCGGTTTGGATTTTGCCTTGTTCATCAATGAGAATTTCAAGGTCTCCTTTGTGAAACACTATTGAGAACACAATGGAATGTTGATATGTTAATGCACATTAAAGAATGCACAACCATTTCAGCACTAAAGTGTAAAGATACAAACCATATGCTCATAAATGCACACACAGCTGACTTTTAATTGAACTTCTTAGGATGGTTACACAGCTTATTTTATATACTGATCAGACATAACATTATGAACACTGAAATAAACAAAGATTTTTTCATTACAAAAGCATCTGAAAGTGGGTGAGACATATTAGGCAGCAAATAAAATATGTTGTATATGAAGTTGATGTATCAAAAGCATAAAATATGGGCACTCATAAAGATCTGGGTGACTTTGACAATGGCCAAATTGTAATGGCTAGGTGACTGGGTCAGATCAATCTCCACAACTGCAGCTCTATTGGGATTGTTCCAAGTCTGCAGTGGTCAAGGCCTACCAAAAGTGGTCCTTCCTTGGAAAACCGGTGAACCGGCAACAGGGTCCTGGGTGGCTAGGGCTCATTGATGCACTTGGGGAGCGAAGGCTGAAAACACAGTGCATCGCAGTTTGCTGCGTATGGGGCTACGTAGCCACAGACTGGTCAGGGTGCCCATGTTGATCCATGTCCACAGCCAAAAATGCCAACAGTGGGCACATGAGCATAAGAAGGTTGCCTGGTCTAATGAATTAAAGAATTGATCAAGGAAAAACGGCAACGTCCACAGTCAGGGAATAAAACTTTGCACGCTATATAGAGAGGTTGAAGGACTTCTAGGGTCAGGGAGTGAGCCTTACCCAGAGGCACTGCTGCGTCACAGATTTCAGAGAGACTACCTTCCGAACTACAAAGGTGCAAATAGGAGAAACTTCAGGAGGTGGAGTCAGTACCGGAATTACTGCTTGCAGGCAGCAAGGAGTATATCCTTTATTATTGGGTGAAGATGCCTTTATGAAGAGTGACCAAAGAGTTTGGGGAACCTTGGATGTTATTATCTTAAAGGTACAGTTCACCGCTCTATAATTTGAGGGTCAACACTGTCTGGTAAGCAGTTTGGCTTATTCAGCACAGGTGCTGGGTGGACCACCCTATGTACAGTGGAAGGCTTTGGGATTCTCCTTGCACAGTATTTAGATTTTTACTCTCCCTGCATTGGGATTATCTGAAAGGACACTGTCTTCATGGAGTGATGTTATTTGTTCTCATTGTTTTAGCGCTGCATGAATGTATATATTACTTGAGGAAGCCTAGAATAGATTTTTTTTTCAGGAATAGTAATTATTTTTGGCATTTTATTACATTTCTTAAATATGTGTACAGGTCCAAATAAAAGGTGTCTAATCCCTTAAAATGCTATTGTTTTGCTTTAGATAGAGTATCCCCATTGGAGATATTCACCCCTTTATTTATACTGGTGGCCATTGTCACTGAGACAGGAAGAAGAAATCCAAAATTTTAATGGTGTCACCAGAAAGAGGTGAGGATGCAGTTACTTGTTCTTGTGACAATCTGAGTGGGGAATTGCCTATATTTTCTCTAATTTACTGTTGGATCCTTGGGGCATAAATTAAAGGGAATTTTCAACGATGCAAAAGAGGCACACCTGAGAACTGTATCATATTTACCATAATTTTCCTTTCCTGGGGTCACATGTCAGCATACCTATGATAAGCTCTGCCTTGAGCTCCTCCTTCTGGACCAGTGAATAGTATAAAAAGAAAGGTTAAAGATTCCCCAAGCGTTCTCTGTAATATAGATTACTGAGGGTGAGAATGCATGCTGCCATGGATAGGCACCAGAAAAGGAAAATTACAGTAAGTATGATACAATTTTCTGTTTTTCTAGTGCTTCCATGGAAGCATACCTGGGATAATTAACTAGCTAACATGGGTGGGATCATGCTTAGAAAAGGTTTATTGAAAAAGACTAAATTGAAGAGAGCAAGAGCTGATTTGATTTTTTTTCCCCTGAACTCTACTGAAGTGAGGGCTCCACCCTGTAGTTTCTCATAAACTTGTGCATGGACGTCCATATTGCTGCTCTGCAGATGGTTTCAATAGAGATGTTTGCTCTGAATGTTTGCTGAAGCGGAAACCGTTCTGATAGAATGTGCTCTAATTGAAGAAGGGGGGGGTCCAATCCCTGGCCCTGTATGCCTTTTGGATCATCTTGACAATCCATGATGCAGTCTTTCTTGAAGAGGCTTCTTTACCCCTGTTTTTTTTCCCCATGGGACAATAAATAGATTGGCTGAGTCTCTGAATGGTGACTTGAAGATAGCACCTTGGAACACTGGTAATGTCTAGTTCATGGAGAGAGCCCAAATCAGGATTGGAAGTGCCCAAGGTTCTGCAAGACTGGAAAAAGAGAGGGGCAAACCCCCAAAATGTACGCAGTTCCACCCTATACGAGTAAAAAGAGAACTCCTGTTTCTAAGGCTTGCAATTCTGACACCCTTCTGCCTGATGCAACTTCTATCAGGAAAGCCATTCCATGGAGAAGCAGACTCAGAAGGGGCAAAAGGCTGATTTGATTAGGCCTCCATAACAATAGAAAGATCCCAGGTTGGAAAGACTTGTTTTACAGTATCTACTTCATGGCTTTGAAGAATTGAATCACAAGGGGATCTTGGGGCCATCTTTTGTTTGTTGTAGCTGAAATTGTGCAACCTGAACCTTTAGGGAACTTAGGCCCAGGTCCAAGCATGCCTGAAGGAAATCTAGCAGATGAGAAGAGGAGGCCAGGTTAGGATCGAAGTTCTTGCCAGTAGCAAATGCTTTGAACTTGTCCCATACTTTAGTATACACATTATTTGTTGAGGATTTCCGGGCCTTAAAAAGAGTTGAGCTAAAATTAGATGAACATCCTAAGGACTGGAGCCTCTGCCTCTCAAGAGCACCCCAGTCAGAGTTCCATTTATATCCTGTCTTCTTTCCCAAGGTGAACATTTGTGAAGATTAAGCCTGTGAGGGTCATATGGGTGAGTTCACCTTGGGACAGAAGACGTGGTATGAGTGGAACTCTGGCTGGGGGGCAGACATTTAGATACATTGCTAGAGGAAACCATGAGCGTCTCTGCAAATACGGCAGGACTGCAACTACTATTATCGTTTCAGTCATAATTCTTGAGAGGAATCTCGCGATAGGAGGCCAGGGATGAAAGGCATAAGCCAGTTTGCACATCCATGGACTTGAGAGAGCATCTACTGCTTCCAACTGAAGATGGGCCAGAGATAATTTAAAATGTCTGCTGAGGCGAAAAGATCCATCTTGGAGAGACCCTAGAGATTCACAGTCCAATTGAAAATCCTGGGGTGCAGCGACCATTCGTTGCTGTCCTGGAATTTCCGGGACAGGCGATCGGCTTCTAAGGTCAAACTACATGATATGTAGACTACCCTCAGATCTGATAGATTGCATTGGCGTCTGTGGTAAATATTGTCCAAGAGACAGTTGCAGCATTGACAGTACTGCCGCCATTGTCCACCAACAAAGGCTCCTGAGAATCGGATTTGTCAGACGTATGTTCTGAAACAGAAATTGTTTGTTCTACTGCTTTAGGAATCCAAGCTGAAAGTGCCTGGGGTGCCAGTGTGCCCATGGCACCATTAGAATGCATGCTGACATGATTCCTATTAGGCTCAAGCAATTTGATGCCGTCAGGTTGGACTGTGCTCTCACCTTTTTAATCTTCCAGACAATGGTTGACACTTTCTGAGGTGGCAGAGAGACCATTCCTGCTCCATATAAATAATTAGTTGTGTCGAGGCAAGCTGACTTTTTCTCCTGGTTCACTAACCAAACTCCTACAATGTTGACAGTACAATTTTTCTGTGACCTATTAGTTGGACTGGTCTTGTCTAGATAGTAATACACTCTGTGCCCTTTTCACTTAGCAAGGCCAGGAATGTAATTAGAAACTTTGTGAAGACTCATCAGGAGATACAGAGACCGAAGGGCAGACTCTGGAATTGCAGTTGAATTTGATCTATTGCGAATTCAGATATTTCTGGAAGGAAGGCAGAATGGGAATATGTAAATAAGGATCTTGAAGGTCCGTCCATGGACAGCATCCAGTCCACAGGTTGTACAACGTGGATAACGGTCTGCAGTGACCCAATTTTGAAGCTTTCAAGGTGATTGTAATGGTTTAGCTTCTTCAGGTTACTGTACCATTATCCAACTGCCATTTCTTTTGGACACTACAAAAAGGGTGGAGTAGAAACCTGTATACCTTTCTGAAGGAGGAACTGGAATTACAGCCTGCTGGGCCTGCAGAGAATGTAGGAACTGGTGAAAAACCTCTGCTTCCTTTTTCTTTTTTTAATAAGTGTTTATTGAGATGATGTAACTAAACAAACGTTACACATTCTGTGACATAGTACACAACGACCATAGTAACATTGTCAGTTGTATAGTAATTTCTTACAAGACATCTCAAGAAAGGAAAGAAATAGAGAAAAGGGGGGGGGGGGAGTGTCGTGCCGTTTATCATGATCCCACGTGACTAAGTAATAAATGCATTATGGCAACAGATCGTTAAGAGTGGTAGCGTACATACTTACATATATGCAATATCCATAACGCAAGATCCCATGTGACTGAAGGTGATAACCACATGTGATATGTGATAAAGCGCTATGATATCAGGTCAATTATAATATTCGTGTACATACCTGCAGACGTATATTGCCCGAAACTGCATATTATTAAGTGCAGCAATATAAACTCTATTCAGAAGACATAATATCCGCATAGCAGGTGGTGGACTTGAAAGTTAACCAGCATGCCCATATTTTACTGAAAGAGGATTGAGCGTTTCGGATTTCAAAGGTAAGATCCTCCATTGTGAAAGTATGATCTATGGTCTGGAGCCATAGTTTTAACAGGGGAATTTGCTGTTTTTTCCAAAATAGAGGAATCAAAGATGTTAACAGGTGAGGAATGATAGAATGTTTATAAGCCTTAGCTGATTCTTGGGAGCAATGGAAGAGTGTGACCCAGGGTTCATTGGGTATTTATATGCCAGAGATTAGAAGAACCCCTGCTTTCTGAGGAGAAATTTCAAGGTGGATGGTTTGAGAAAGTCACAGTGTCCGATTTGGACTGTGGAGACTACCCAGGGATCCCTACCTACACAAATTTCAGTGAAATGAAATTCTTCAGTCTGGCTTTGACTGAGATAACCTGGAGTGGCCTTTTGTTAAAAGGACTTAGTGGGGTCTTGCGGACTAGGAAGAGCCTTTTGCTTGTGGGCTTGTGTGGATTGTGTGCTTTTCCTGGAGTCTTTGCTTTGTCAGCCCTTGCCTCTGAACTGCTGAAATCTCGATGAGAATAATCTGGTCCACCTGATTCTCTTGTCTTGAGATAGTAGACCTGATTTTCCCCCTATTACAAAAGAAGTGGCCTTTTCAAGCTTTTCTCCGAACAGTGCCTTACAACCTTCTTCAAGTCAAGGTCTATACCTCAGTCCAGAGGATCCTTAAAGTGGTTGAAAACCCTTGCAGTCCCATTGTAAGAGTCCAGGGCTTACTACGCATGCACCAATGGCGCATTGCCGCAAGAGGAAATCCGTGCCAACTGAGCACGTGTCAAAGACGCCTCAGTGCGCTAACCTGCGCAGAAGACCTGATGGAAAAAGGCAGGAGAGTGCCCAGGAGGTCGCACAGGAAGTGACCTCAACCTGATGCAAAAAAGGCAGAAAAATGCCAAGGAGGCGCACAGGAAGTGACCTCAACCTGATGGAAAAAGGTGGGAAAATGCCCAGGAGGCGCACAGGAAGTGACCTCAAACTTCCCTATATAGGCCCAGCCCAGACACTGCCAAATTGCTGGATTATCTTCAGTCCCCCCTTTGTTCCTGTGCTAGTGTGTGATCTGTCTGAACTTGTTGTGACCTGGAAACCTATTTGGCTACTCTTGTTTGCTACTTGCCATTGACCTCGGATTTGTACCTTGACCATTCTAATTCTTTGCTCCTTTTGTACTCAGCTTCCAGATTGGAACCGACCCCAGCTTGGATCTCGACCATCCTTCTTCTGATTAACCCTTTTATACTTCGTTGCCAAACTGGGCTTGACCTCGGCTCGGATCTTGGACTAAGGCTTGCACAGTGCTCTGCACCCCTGGCACCCGTGCCACTCGGTGTCCACCAAGTCTCTGTCTCCATCTCCAGGAGCTTCAAAGACCCGAGGAGCAAGGGAGGCCTCCCCACTACTTCAGTCTCACCTCAGGTACGTGGCCCTAATCCAGCCATGTCTGAGACTGAGGGGAGTGCTTCCGCCTTTGAGGCCCTGTGCCAACAAGTGGCCTCTGTGTTTCAGGCCCTGACGTCCATACAAGAGGGGTACTTTCAACTGGCAGGTTGGCTGACTGCAATGGCCAACACCTCAGTTCTGAGCCCTGCGGAACTACCTGTTATGGCTTTGGAGCAGCCCATCTCTACTCCAGCTCCTGAACCACGGGTTCCTATGCCGGAACGCTTTTCAGGGGTTCGTCACAAGTTCCCGGGCTTTCAGGAATGCCTGTCAGCTATACTTTACCTTGCAGCCTAGGACCTTCTCTTCAGAGGATACAAAGGTCTGGTTTGTAGTAGCCTTACTTACAGAAGAACCTCAGGCATGGGCTCATCAGCTATTGGAAAGGGAGAGTCCTATACTGCACTCACTGTCTTCTTTCTTCGGTGCCATGACAATGCTCTATGATGATCCACCACAGCTGAAACAGTGATGACCTCTTGTCGTCAGAGAGGTTACCTTGTTGGTTGCGGTGCTGGCCGCTCTGGTGCACGCTGGTGCGCACGTTCCTGTGAGTGCTGGTGTGCATGATCCTGTTGGCGCTGGTGTGTGCACTGGCGTTCGGGCGCGTGCGGGTGTGTGCACGCTTATGCGTGCACCTGTGCACATTGGCGTGAGCTCGTGCGCGGAGTTTGGCACCAACCAGCCTATTTAGGTCTGCTATGCACTCTGCTCGGTACTGCCTGATTATCAGCACCCTGTGCCCTTGTTCCCGTTGCTTATACCTGTGTTCCTGTGTTCCTGATCTCCTGATGACCCAACTTGCCTCTTGGATACCCCTGACTTCTGTCTGCACCTGACCTCGGCCTGTTTGACTCCGCTTCTGCCTGTTCCAGTTGTACCTTTCTGCCCGCCTGTTGCCGAACCCTGCCTGTGCCCTGACCTGCCTGCTCTGCTCCCGCTCAGCATCTGTTTGCTGGTGTTCCAGCCTACTTACCTGCTGCTTAAAGATTATCTTCCCTCCAGCATCTGGATCCTCATCACCAGGCTCTCATACCATTCCGCACTCTCATGCCTCCTGTCTGCTCTATCAGGAGGCGGGAGTCGGACACGTAAGGGAGACCACCCGCCTCCCCCATGGATGAACTGTGTAGACATCTGGTGGGTCTCACTCAAGCAGTAAAGAGCCTTCAGGAAGGCTATTTAATACTGGAGGAACAAGTTCAGGCCCTATCCTCTCCTTCCAATCCCCAGGGAGCAACTTCTACCGGATTTTCACCTGCACCCTCTGTAGTGATGCTTCCTCCAGAGCCCAGAGTACCCACACTTGAAAGGTTTGCCAGAGAAAGCAGCAAGTACCGTGCTTTCCGTAACGCCTGCGAGCTCTACTTTGCTCTGCAACCTCGCACCTTCTCCTTGGAAGCAACTAAGGTGGGCTTTGTTATCTCCCTGTTGACCGGCAAGCCTCAAACCTGGGCCCATCGCCTTCTGGAGCAAAAATCTGGGTCCCTGGATAGCCTTGACGCCTTCTTTTTGGCTATGTCCCAATCCACAATACGAGGACCCCCAACTGACTGCGACTGCCGAAGCCGCACTGCACTCTCTTCAACAAGGTTGCAAAGCGGCTGAAGACTATGCGGTAGAGTTCAGACGCTGGAGTTCTGACACGGACTGGAATGATGCTGCCCTGTGTCACCAGTTCCGGATGGAGCTGACCCACTTAAGGACAAGTTGGCACGAGTTGGAATACCTCAGTCCTTGGATGAACTCATCAACCTCTCCATCCAAATTGAGGGAGCGTCGGTCTGAGAGGTCTACCAGCCTTTTCCGCTCCACCTGGATGCTTCCTAAGGCTCCTAGCTCTGTTGGTCAGTTTCCATCCACCTCTACCGCTCCAGTCCTAGAAGGTCCCGAACCCATGCAGCTTGGATTACTCTTACGCTTACTCCTGAGGAAAAGCAGCGTAGACGTACCCACAACCAGTGGCGGCCCATCAATAGGGGGCACATGGGTGCCGCCCCCCCTCCAGGTAGCCACAAAAAAAAAGTTAAAACAAATTTTCTTTTTTAATACTGGCCCTTTAAAAAAAAATGAAAAAAAGGTCCTTAAGTGCACTGTGTTCGGACGCTGGACACTTATGGGAAGTGCCACGTCTATGCAATCACAAGATTGCAGACGTGGCAATGCATTTGCGGGCGTTTAGCCCGCCTTGTGGTGTTTTCTAAAGCACCGAGTGGCTTCCGCCTGGCCATAGTAATATATACTACAGGCGCCGGGCGGAAGCTACTTGGCACTTCAGATTTGATTGACATCTGACCTGAATTAGATGTCACTTCCTGTTTCTTTCTCCCATTGCGCCCGAGAGAGGAAACAGGAAATATGCCGCTCCATCGCCGCTGCCAGTGAAAGGAGACACCGCAAGAGGAGACAACAGCAAGGTAAGTACCGATGTGCGGAGAAGGGGACGGGGGGGTTTGAAGTGACAGAGGCTGCATTTAATGGGACACAGGCATGCTGCATTTGGGGGAACAGAGGCTGCATTTGGGGGGGACAGAGGCTGCATTTGCGGGGACAGAGGCTGCATTTTGGGGAACAGAGGCTGCATTTGGGGGAACAGAGGCTGCATTTGGGGGGGACAGAGGCTGCATTGGGGGGGAACAGAGGCTGCATTAGGGGGGGCAGAGGCTGCATTTGGGGGACAGAGACTGCATTTGGGGGGACAGAGGCTGCATTTGGTGGGACAGAGGCTGCATTTGGGAGGGACAGAGGCTGCATTTGGGGGGGGGACAGAGGCTACATTTGGGGGGGACAGAGGCTGCATTTGGGGGAACAGAGGCTGCATTTGGTGGGAAAGAGGCTGCATTTGGTGGGACAGAGGCTGCATTTAATGTGACAAAGGCTGCATTTGATGTGACAAAGGCTGCATGTAAGGAGGGACTCCGCTGGGGGCACCTGATGTAAGGACGGACTCTGTTGGGGACGCCTGATGGCATCTGGTGGCAGGCGACGTGGCAGGTGACATGCTCAGGGCTCCCACTGATTCTGCATTATGGTGAGTTGAATGATTACATTTTATATTACAATGTAATAATAGAAATAATGTGCTTTAATCATCCTGACACCATAACAACCATGGTGCCGATATGATTGAAGTGCTAACACCAGGTGTTTAGAGTATCTTTATCTGCTGATTGTTAAACTTTCTAGAATACACATATTTTTATTGTTGTGTAGGATCTGGGCCTGCTGTCCCTCCATCCCTCTCTCACTCTCCCTCCATCCCTCATTCATCTCAGACGCTAACCACACCACCTTAGAGCCACGCCCACTATTTGGCTGAAACCACGCCCATTTTCACCAAGTGAGAGGGGTTAAAAAGGAAGGGCGGGGTCTGGCGCCCCCCATCCTAAAACTTCACCAGCCGCCACTGCCCACTCTATATTGTCTATATTGTGGAGAACCCGGACATTATGTGAGGGCCTGCTCCAACAAGACATGTAAGTGCCTTCCTCCCTCCTCAATGTGTGCACCTGTTTTGCCTAAATCTGATACTCATCTCACTCTTTCCATCACATTACAGCTTCCAGGAGGGAATATTCCAGTGTCAGTCATCATTGATTCTGGAGCATGCAGCTGCTTGGTCGACCTGACCTTCGCTTCCAACCACTGCATCCCACTTCAACCCAAGGCCCATGGGCTTGCTGTACACCTTGCAGATGGCTCCACCCTTAGTTCCGGTCACACAGGAGACCGCCCCTTTGTTGGCCACCATGGGCAGTGGGCACCCATCATCAGGAACTTATACGTCTGGATGCCATCTCTTCTCCTCTCTTCCCCATCATCCCAGGAATGCCCTGGCTGCAAGCCCATAATCCCAGCATTAACTGGGCTACAGGGAAAGTTAAATTATTTTTGGAGTATTGCCAGCAGCACTGTCTGTGCAGGTTGTCTGATAAAACTTCCCAACTCCTTTGCTTTGACTCAGATCCGGAGCTACGTCAGTCCATTCCCGAACCCTATTGGGACTTTTTATACGTGTTCAGTAAGAAAAGAGCAGAAACTCTTCCCCCTCACAGGCTTATGACTGCCCAATAGAACTGTTACCTGGTACTGAAGTTCCTTTTGGAAGAATCTTCCCACCAACTGAGCAAGGAGTTAGACACACTAAAGGGCTACATAGATGAAAATCTGAAAAAGGGGTTCATCCGTCCTTCCACCTCCCCAGCCGGTGCTGGCATTTTCTTTGTTGAAACGAAAGACCATTGTCTACATCCCTGCATCGACTATCGGGAGTTGAACAAGATAACTATTAAAAATCGTTTGCATTTGCCTCTTGTACCTGAACTTTTCCAAAGGCTAGGAGCCGCAGTCATTTTCACAAAGCTAGATCTCCATGGAGCTTACAACTTTATCCGTATCCGAGAAGGGGACGAATGAAAGACGGCCTTCCGTACTTGATTTGGGCACTTTGAGTACCTTGTCATGCCTTTCGGTTTATGCAACGCCCCCTGCAACATTCCAACATTTTGTCAATGACATTTTCCGTGACTACTTGGATTTGTATGTAATAGTGTACCTTGACGATATCCTAATCTTTTCTTCTTCACTAGCCGATTACCGCAGACACATCCGGAATTTCTAACTTTGCTCAGGCAACACGGGCTTTATGCAAAACCCGAAAAATGCGAGTTTGAACTCCAGTGCATCTAATTCTTGGACTTGGTCGAGGGCATCAAGATTGATCCCCAAAAGGTATCTGCCATCCTGGACTGGCCTGCACCCGTGGATAAGAAAGTTGTGCAGTGCTTTATTGGTTTCTCTAACTTCTACCGGAAGTTCATCAGAGGCTTTTCTGCGATAATTGCTCCCATTACCGAGTTCGCCAGGCAAGGAACTCGATTCTCTTGGACCCCTAAGGCCCAGTCGGCCTTTGAAAAACTTAAGGAACTGTTCATTTCAGCTACCATTCTGAAACACCCTAACCCTGCTCTACCATTCTTTTTGGAAGTCAACGCTTTGGAAATTGCAGTAGGAGCAGTGCTCTCTCAGCGGCAGGGCGCCAAAGCCCTTCTCTACCCAGTAGCGTTCTTCTCACGCAAACTCTCAATGTCAGAAAGAAATTACGACGTGGAGGATCGGGAAATTCTTGCCATAAAGGCGGCTCTGGAGGAGTGGCGTTACCTACTGGAGGGTTCTGCACATCCCATCTTGGTCTACACCGACCACAAGAATCTGGAGTATTTGAGAACAGCCAAAAGACTAAGACCACGGCAGGCCAGATGGGCACTTTTTTTCTCCAGATTCCAATTTTATATCACTTACAGACCCGGTTCAAAGAACATCAAGCCAGATGCGCTCTCCTGCATGTTTCATGATTCAGAGAAAACCTTGCCTCCTTCCTTCTGGGAACTTCTTGCTCCTCCAAGGGGATCTTATCTCTCGGATAAGACAGGCCTCTGTGGGAATGTCCCCGTCCGTCGGAACCAATATAAGAGAGGGCCTGTTTTGGCATAAAGACAAGATCGTGGTCCCTGAGGCCTTAAGGGTAGCCGTAATGGAGCTCTGCCACGACCATAAGTTGGCCGGACATTTCGGTGTCCTGAAGACGGCTGAACTGGTACAGCGTACTTTCTGGTGGCCCCAACTGCTCAATGATTGTAAGGATTATGTGGACTCGTGCAACACTTGTGCTCAAAGTAAAAATAGCCGGACAAAAGCTTGGGGCCTATTAAAACCCTTACCCGTTCCAGGAAGACCGTGGAAAATGATATTGATGGACTTCATCGTGGAACTCCCTCCGTCTGAAGGATTTTCTACCATCTTCGTTGTGGTGGACAGGTAGTCCAAGATGGCACACTTCCTTCCCATGAGGGGCACACCCTCGGCCATGGAGACAGCAAAGATCTTTGTTAAAGAAGTTGTAAGGCTACATGGGGTCCCATCAAGTATTGTGTTCGATCGAGGTATCCAATTTACCTTGAGGTTCTGGAAGGCCCTCTGTGGCTCCCTCTAAATAGAGTTGGCATTCTCTTTGGCCTATCATCCCCAGATGAATGGGCAAACTGAGAGAACCAATCAGACTCTGGAGCAATACCTCCGCTGCTTCTCCGTCTTCTCTCAGGATGACTGGGTCTCTTTATTACCCATTGCAGAATTCTCCTACAATAACTCCCTGCATTCTGCCATCAATCAAGCACCATTCTTTGCTAATTACGGTTTCCATCCATCTTTCCTGCCCAGTTCAATACCTGAATGTACTGTTCCTGCAGTCTCTGAAACCATGGATTTTTTTCTCCACCAATAACAAACTTCTACAAGAAACTATGGCCAAGTCTCAGGAGTACAACAAGAAGATGTTTGATAAAAATAGGTGTGGAGAACTTATCCTGGAACCCGGCAACCAAGTGTGGTTGTCCACAGTTAACTTAAAAATGGCCTGTCCCTAGGAAATTGGGCCCTAAATTTATGGGTCCTTTCTCGGTGAAGAGGAAGATAAATGATGTCACCTACGAACTTGATTTGCCTGACTCTCTAAAGGTACACCCGGTCTTTCATGTGACCCTACTAAAAGCCTGCTACTCCTAATCCCTTTGCTGGCTGCACTACCGGCCCACTCAAACCTACCATAGTTAACGACGAAGAGGAATTTGAAGTTGAAGCAATTCTGGATTTCAGAAAAAGGGGCAACGAAATCCAGTACCTCATCAAATGGAAGGGGTATGGTCCTGAGGACAACTCCTGGGAGCCAGAGAGCAATTTGCATGCTCAGGAACTTTTACAGGTATTTAAGAACTCCCATGCCTCCAGATTGGCCCAACTGGGCATCAGGAGTCTGCCCTTAAGGAGGGGGCACTGTCAGAGAGGTTACCTTGTTGGTCACAGTGCTGGCGTGCCCCTGTGAGCGCTGGTATGCATGATCCTGTGGCCGCTGGTGTGCGCACTGGCGTTCGGGCACGTGTGAGTGTGTGCGCGCTTATGCGTGCGCCTGTGCACGTTGGCGTGCACACGTGCGCGGTGTTTGGCCTATTTAGGTCTGCTATGCACTCTGCTTGGTGCTGCCTGATCATCAGCTCCCTGTGCCCTTGTTCCCGTTGCTTATACCTGAGTTCCTGTGTTCCTGATGACCTGACGACCTGGCTTGCCTCTCGGATACCCCTGACTTCTGCCTGCACCTGACCTTGGCCTGTTTGACTCCACTTCTGCCTGTTCCAGTTGTACCTTGCTGCCCACCTGTTGCCGAACCCTTCCTGTGCCCTGACCTGCCTGCTCTGCTCCTGCTCAGCATCTGTTTGCCGGTGTTCCAGCCTACTTACCTGCTGCTTGAAGATTATCTTCCCTCCAGCATCTGGATCCTCATCACCAGGCTCTCATACCATTCCGCACTCCCAGGCCTCCTGTCTACTCTATCAGGGGCCGTGAGTCGTAAACGTAAGGGAGACCACCCTCTGCCCAAGCGGACTCACCGGTCTGGTAAGTGGAATTCTGACACCTCTCTACAACAGGGGAAACGCCCTGTTGAGGACTACGTAATGGAATTCTGCAAGTGGGCTGCAGACACTGCATGGAACAACGCTGCCTTGCGCTATCAGTTTTGCTTGGGCCTGTCCGAACCCCTCAAAGACGAATTAGCAAGAGTGGGGCTCCCTGATACATTGGAACCTACAATTCAATTGGCTATCCAGCTTGATCGCAGACTCAGAGAACATCGCAGGGAACGATCCGGTATAGCCCGTCCCACATGGATGCTCCCAAGAGTACCCCTGCCTCCACACCTGAGAACCCCTGAGACCCATGCATCAACCGCAATTCATGACGCAGAACTGATGCAACTCGGCTTAGTTCATGCACTCTTCACACCCGAAGAGTGACAATGCCGTCCCCTGAACAATCTATGCCTGTATTGTGGTGGAGTGGGTCATTTTCTTCAGGGATGTCCCATTAGGCCGAGTAAGTGGATTGAACTGTTTTGCTGTATGTTGTTAAATCCTCGCATCTCACTCTCTGCCTCTCTTTGCAGATACCGGGAAGGATAATCCGAGTAGAAGCCATTATTGACTCTGGGGCTTGCAGCTGCTTTATTGACATCCACTTCTCCAAAAAGTATGGAATCCAACTATGCAAGAAGCCCCAGCCATTTACCGTTCATCTGGCAGATGGCTCCACACCAACCCCGGGTCCAATAACCCATGAGACCACCCTCATATTGGCCACCACCAGAGCAGACCATCGGGAATATCTTCGGCTGGACATGATTTCTTCCCCTATTGTTCCGGTTATTTTGGGGTTACAGTGGCTTCGACAGCACCAGCCACAGATTGATTGATCCGTTGAAGTTGTGTCTTTCTGCTCACCCTATTGCTTACACGACTGTTTCCCACAAGGAGCCTGTTTGACGGTTCAACACCTTTCCACAGATGACAACACTCTTCTCTCCCAGGTTTACAGAGACTCCATGGACGTCTTCGACAAGAAGGGGGCTGAATCCCTACCGCCTCAACAGCCGTATGATTGCCCCATTGAGCTTCTTCCTGGTTCTGCAATACCATTTGGGAGAATCTTCCCACTCTCTGAGCCTGAATTAGAAGTCCTCCGAAAATACATTGATGACTCTTCTTTGTGGAAAACAAGGACCATTCTTTAAAACCATGTATCGACTACAGAGAATTAAATAGTATCACAATCAAGAATCGATACCCGTTGCCTCTAGTCCCTGAGTTCGTTCAGAGGTTCCACACCACCAAGTTCTTCTCAAAATTGGACCTACGGGGGGCCTACAATTTATTGCGGATAATAGAGGGCGATGAATGGAAAACGGCCTTTCGTAGTAGGTTTGGCCATTTTGAGTATCTGATCATGCCATTTGGGCGGTGTAACTCCCCAGCAACTTTCCAACACTTGGTGAACGACATCTTTCAAGATGTTCTTGACCTCTTCTAGATAGTGTACTTAGATGACATCTTTGTTTTTTCACCTTCCCTCGAGGCACATCACATCCACATGTGAAAATTCCTTTTTCGCCTCCAAGCCCATAAATTCTATGCCAAGCTTGAAAAATGTGAGTTTGAGAAAGATACCCATACAATTACTTGGCCTCATTATTTCGACTTCTGGCATATCCCTGGACCCCCAGAAGGTAACTGCAGTTCTTGAATGGCCAGTACCCTCGGACCGTAAGAGCGTCCAGAGGTTTGTGGGATTCGCCAATTTTTATAGAAGATTCATCAAAGGCTTCTCGTCAATAATTTCACCTATCACACAACTCACATAGCAAAACAGCTGTTTTTTGTTGTCCCCCTCAGCACAAACGGCTTTCGACAAACTCAAGAAGCAATTCACCTCTGCCCCGGTCCTTCATCATCACGACCCAGCCCTGCCTTACATGTTAGATGTCGATGCTTCAGAGATTGCAGTCCTTTCTCAGCGCCACGAAACCACAGCCATGTTGCATCCTGTTGCCTTCTTTTCCAGGGAATTGTCCCCATCCAAAAGGAACTATGATGTAGGGGACCGGGAACTCCTTGTTATTAAACTGGCCCTGGAAGAATGGCGATATCTATTGGAAGGAGCCTCGCGCCCTATACTTATCTACACTGATCATAGGAATTTGGAATACTTCCGTACAGCTAAATGTCTCAGACCTAGACAAGCCAGATGGGCTCTCTTCTTCATTCGATTTCAAATGCATATCACGTACCGTCCGGGATCCAAGAATTGTAAACCTGATGCTCTATCCTGCATTTATCCCACATCAGATAACTCGCCACTGATGGACGCGATACTCCCCGCCTATAATTTCTTCCTACTTCCGGATGACCTCTTGTCCAGGATTAAACTGGCCACCTCTATAGACCAACTGCCCTCAGGAGAACATCTCCAAGAAAAGGATGGACTTTTTTTCCATGACCATGCTGTTTGTGCCCCTTCATCTGAGAGTTCCTGTGCTCAAACTCTGCCATGGCAACAAGTTAACAGGGCATTTCGAGGTAACCAAAAACCACCGATTTGCTTTTGCGAACCTTTTGTTGGCCTACCCTCAAGGTATGCAATCACAGCAAAACGGAAAAGAATAAATCATGGGGTCTCCTACGCCGCCTGCCTATTCCATCCAGACCCTGGGAACAGATCAGCATGGATTACATAGTGAAGCTACCACCCTCTGATGGGTTTACATCCATATTTGTTGTTGTGGACAGCCTTACAAAAATGGCTCATTTTATTCCTATAATTGACACTCCTTTTGCCCCAGAAATAGCTCAGGCTTTTATCAAGGAGATCATACGCCTCCATGGGGTCCCCAGCAATATTATATCTGATCGTGGGGTCCAATTCACCTCTAAATTCTGGAAGGAGCTCTGTCTTGCTCTAGACATCGAGAACCACTACTCTTCGGCTTACCACCCTCAGACCAATGGACAAACACAACGCACGAACCAAACTCTTGAACAGTACCTTTGTTGTTTCTCCACCTTTGTCCAAGACAGTTGGGCGTCCCTACTTCCTTGCGCAGAATTTGCATACAACAACGCAATACATTCTACCACTAAGCAATCACCGTTCTACTCCAACCTGGGGTACCACCCTTCTTTTTCCCCTGTCCTACCCGCATACGCTTCAGTCCCAGCTGTCTGGAACAGAGTGGAGTATTCTACACAACTTAGAGCTCCTAAAGGATACCATGGCAAAGGCACAGCTGGATTACAAGACCATCTATGATCAAAGGCGGCAGGGGTGCCTGGATCTTCAACCGGAAGACAAGGTTTGGCTGTTTACCAGGGATTTGAAGTTGGCCTGTCCCTCCAAGAAATTGGGCCTAATTTCATTGGGCCCTTTCCTATCCTGTCCCGATTCAACCCTGTTGTCTACAAACTCAAACTGCCCTCAACTTTCCGGATCCACCCTGTCTTCCATGCCTCCCTCCTGAAGAATGGTGCCCGAACCCCTTTGGGAAACGTGGGGCCCGTCCTCTGCCTCACTCTATGATTAAAGGGATTTAGAAGTATGGGGTGGAGGTCATCCTGGACTACCATAGAAGGAGCAGCAGACACCAATTTCTGATACGGTGGAGGGGTTACGGCCCTGAAGAGAATCCCTGGGAACCCGAGTCGCATATCCATGCTCCAGATCTTCTCCGGTGGTTCTTTCAGCAAGCTTCATCCTGGACGGGCGTCCAGAGGCCGCCCCCTTCCGGGAGGCCTCTGTAATGCCCTGTACATACGGTCGGATTTTCCGACCAAAAATGTGCGATCGGAGCTTGTTGTCGGAAATTCCGACTGTGTGTGGGCTCCATCGGACTTTTTCCATCGGAATTTCCGACACACAAAGTTTGAGAGCAGGCTAAAAAAATTTTCCAACAACAAAATCCGTTTGCGAAAATTCCGACCGTGTGTGGACAATTCCGACGCACAAAGTGCCACACATGCTCAGAATAAATTCCGAGACGGAACTGCTCGGTCTGGTAAAATTAGCGTTCGTAATGGATATAGCACTGCAATGTTTTAAATTGTTTAATGCAGCGCACTCTCTTCTTCTTTATAATGCTAGAAGAATGTTGTTTTGCTGCTCATATTCACACAGAGTTCTCACAAACTTCTTTCTTTATTATTTATCGTGATTTCATGAATATAATATTTTGATTAGTCAAACAACAATTTTGTTTTTATGTTTTTAGATTTTGTATTTTTTTTTTTAGTTTTTTAAATCCTTGATCTCCTGTTATTTTTTGGTTAATTTTTTTTTAACTCCAGAATAGTTTTGGGTGTGTTTTGTGTGTCAAGTTACCACAACACCATTATTATCTTGTATTATTTAATCTCAAGGAGATTGTTTGGTGTTGGTGTCTCTTGTTAATGTGACATTGTATTTTTGAAATGTACCTGCCTCCTCACAAACAAACTGTCCTTTTTGAAGGAAAACACACATAGGCGAGTATTATTAAAAAAAAAAAAATTTATTAAGGGGTCATAACCAAAGAAAGAGGGAAGGCAACGCTGGAGAAACTGCAGAAATTGGCGAAGCCTTTGGACCCCAGGGCACACATTAATTATTTTCAGGCAAAATTGGTGGCCTGAGGAGTCCATATATAAGGGAGTACAATCTGGTCAAGAAGTCCAAGAGATCATGAACAGCAGCAGATGACATACATGTCCCCAGGCTGTGGTCATACAAGAGCCTGCATCTTTTGTCAGACCAGACTAAACCCAGGCCATCACGTTCTTGTCTTCCTTCCACTCTTCCTTCCAGGCTGTCTGTGGTGTTGGAGTTGTGGCAGGAGGAGGAGGATGATGTAACTCACACAGGTGGGTATTAGGTGTGATTTCGCCCCTCAACCCCTTAATTAATGTTTTATAAAGGATTTCCTTTTGAAAAGTTTTACTTTTACATCATTTGTTACTTCTAAGACCTACCATATTAAGGAATTCATCACATGTGGAACTATAGGGGTAATATACCTCCTTAGTTGTCCATGTGGGTTCCAGTACATCGGTAGGACCACCCATGCCCTTAGAATTAGAATAGATGAACACTTGTCCAACATCAGGAGAGGATTTATTGGACATAGTGTTTTGTGGCATTTTCGCCAAGTTCATAATCGAGATCCGTCCCTCCTAAAAGTCATCGAGAAATATACCCCTCATTGGAGGGGAAATAATTTAAAATGCCATATCTCACGTAGAGAAACTCAATGGATATTTGACATGCAGTGCTACAGCCCCTGGGGTCTCAACATCGAGTGGGACATAAACTGCTATATAAATAATAGTTAAGAGGGGAAGCAGATATCCCCTTGTTTTGGGGCATTTTTGAAGTACTATTTCACATAGATCTGAATGGGGCTGCTAACACTTCCACTATCCTCCAGTACAATATTTTTAATTGAAGTTTCCCACCTGTGACAGACCTAGCCGGGAAAGAGACTTTTGGAGGGGACTGTATGCTAGCCTCTTGCTGATCAATCGGGGGCCCTTGCATTTGGGGGAATGGTGCTCTTTGTGAGCTGTATGTCTGGGGACCCTGGATTTGCCATATTGGAATAGTGGCTGAGTCATAATGCTGGGACAGATATTGTTAGGAGATGCTGATGTAAATTCCAACACCTGTCTGTCTATTGTCTGCTAAAATGTGTATTGTAAATAAGTCTACTATGGGATCTAAGAGTCATTAGATCCCCATTGTTATTTGTGTTAATTAACTCTGCTATGGTGTGAAGAAGAGTCTATGTTGATTGTGATAATGTTGATTGGATTTTCTGAGCTACAAGACGGCCAGTCTGGCCTAACGGTCATGTCTGAGTCATCTAGGCTGTCTAAAGGGATTAGTTAATTAGCTCATGTTAATTAGGTTAATTAGGTTAGGTAATGTTAGAGTAATATGAGCAGGAGGTCTGCACCTCCACTTTGAGTGTATAAAAGCCTGTATTTTGTCAATAAAGATAGATTCCTGGTTGAACTTACATACAGCCTGCCTGGTGTTTGTTCTGAGCTATCACAACTGGGTTAGAACGGCACATAGCTGTAATTTTAATCCCAGAGCATTGGAGGACCGAGCAATCAGATGGTGCGATCTGCAATCTGATTCTATAGCAGCAGAGGAGTGTCGGGAGAGTGGAATTGAGCGAGCAAGGGGCTCGTTACATTGGTTGGCAGCCGTGGGATTTGCTCTCCAGTTACTGGGACACTCCAAACCAGCCTGCAGGAGAGCCACGCTGAAAGACTTACTTGAGAGCCGTGGAGGGAATGGTGGGATCATGCTTCCTTGCCGTGAACACATCCAAACCATCACCTGGATCCAAGGTAGCAGGATAGCAGGAGAGGAGAGATACCAGCCACCATGGATGAGGAATTCAGAAGGAGGTTGCGAGAGAAGAAGATACAGCACAGAGGACCAGTATCAGAGCAGGTCCTGCTAGGATGGTTTGATTCTATCCGCTGTGAACTCTGGAAGGAAGCGCTAACCCATGAGCAGCGACACCAGGGAAAAGTTCTCCCTTCCATCCATGTGAGGTACTGGTCGCAGTATGAAGTGCGAATGCTGTTTTTGGGGGAACAGCCGAACCAGGAGTGGACAGCCGAGTTAAGCAGGCTGATCCGAGCAGAAATGCGGTTGGACGAGAGCTACAGAGCCCTCCAGTGGTATGTAACCCAAGTGTGCCCGTGGAAGGCGGATGACAGCCCCACGGAAGGCTTTGACTACGATGGCCTGGGATTGTTATACTGGAGGCTGTCCAGGGACCCTGACTTTGGAAGTGATCGGGAGTGGCGTTTGGAGGAAATAATGGAGCACAGAGAGCGGAGACTGAATGTCTCAGAAGTGCGCTGGGCACTGGAAGATTTGGAGTTTCTGGCCGTTCAGGAATGGGAGTTGGAGATCGCCTACAAACAGCTGTTAGACTCTGCTCAGCAGCAGGGTGGTGCTCCCTTTGCCTGGGACTATCATGAAATACCAGTTGACAACTCTGAAATCCTGGCTGAAGAGTTGACAATGTGGCAGAGTAACGGTGTACTTTGCCAACCTGCCCCCGCAGCTATGGAGGCAGAGGTCTTATGGCGGATGCAGCAAGTGCTGACTGACCTTGATGAACCTGTTTCTGCATTGGATGATCTTGGATGGAGGAATGTGCCTGTCCAGCAGAATGCCAGAGAATCGGCAGTGAAGATTGCCGTCCCCAAACCTGAAGTGCTGACAACAGGGCAGAGCTCTGCTAACCTCTGCCCAGCACTGATAGCATCTTCTGGGTTCCACGGAGAGGAGATGGTGAACCGTTATCCCCAGACACCAGTCACAGAGACAGGGGATTTGATAGACTTTTCTGCTGAGGAAGAACAACCTGGTGAGCCTCCAGCAGAAGAAGAGCTGTTATTAGGGCCAAACTTCACTGTGTTCTGCCCAGCACTGATAGCATCTTCTGGGTTCCAGGGACAGGAGATGGTGAACCTTTATCCCCAGACACCAGTTGCAGAGACAGGGGATTTGATAGATTTTTCTGCTGAGGAAGAACAACCTGGTGAGCCTCCAGCAGAAGAGGAGCTGTTATTAGGGCCAAACTTCACTATGCTCTGCCCAGCACCAACAGAAGTATCTGTGAAGTTACAAGGAACTTCCTCAGCTGAAGCGCTGGCAACCGGACAGAGGGTCCAAGATCTCTGCCCTACACCTGCGTCGGTTCCGGAGGCTCAGGGTGAGAAGGAGGTGGTCACTTCCCAGCAGCAGATCAGGATACAGGGGGAGAAGGGAGAGGAGGTGTTCGTCGTCCCTCCCCAACAGTTAGCCGGAGCAGATGGTGTGGGGTTTCCAGCAGAAGGGCTGGCAACAGGGCCGAGTACTGCTGGACTCTGCCCTCAACTAACAGAGCATGGATGTCCTGTGAAGGTGGATGGGACTTCAGTCTCCACCTGTATACCCCAGGGATGCTGGGCAGTCGGCCCAGATCCCCAACAGCATGACGGAGTGAGCCCAGACACCCTGTCTTCTCTCCAGCGGCAGAAAGGACTCCAGGGAGAAGGGCCAGTCCAGGCCTCTCCCCAGCAGCAGATATGTTCTCTGAGAGAGGCAGAGGTTGGCTGGGTGAGTAATACTTTGTTTGGAACAATTTGTTTGGGGTACTGTGTGGGTACAGGCATTAGAGGACTGGAACTACTGACTAACTTCGGAGTCAACCTGTTTGGGGTCTCCTCCTGTGTTAGTCTCCTGCCGAAAGGGGAGAAATGTGACATACCTAGCCGGGAAAGAGACTTTTGGAGGGGACTGTATGCTAGCCTCTTACCGATCGATCGGGGGCCCTTGCATTTGGGGGAACGGTGCTCTTTGTGAGCTGTATGTCTGGGGACCCTGGATTTGCCATATTGGAATAGTGGCTGAGTCATAATGCTGGGACAGATACTGTTAGGAGATGCTGGTGTAAATTCCAACACCTGTCTGTCTATTGTCTGCTAAAATGTGTATTGTAAATAAGTCTACTATGGGATCTAAGAGTCATTAGATCCCCATTGTTATTTGTGTTAATTAACTCTGCTATGGTGTGAAGAAGAGTCTATGTTGATTGTGATAATGTTGATTGGATTTTCTGAGCTACAACTAGATTCCTAGTTGAACTTACATACAGCCTGCCTGGTGTTTGTTCTGAGCTATCACAACTGGGTTAGAACGGCACATAGCTGTAATTCTAATCCCAGAGCATTGGAGGACCGAGCAATCAGATGGTGCGATCTGCAATCTGATTCTATAGCAGCAGATGAGTGTCGGGAGAGTGGAACTGAGCGAGCAAGGGGCTCGTTACACCACCTTTCTTGCACGGAATTGGTAGGACATATGTCTGTGTGCTGTACCTGCCTATAACATGTTCTTGTGAGCGGCTATAGCACATAATCATGTGTCAGGGAACCATTGTCTCCTTCCTTTCCTGTAACAAAGGAATTATATTAGTAATTTTTGGTTGCATGGTGATTGTTGGATTTTTTGGGACAATTAATTTTAACACATATTCAGATGTTGTCCCTATTTCATAGTAAATTCCTTTGGATGATTTTGGCTCATAGACATGGGATAAGGAATTTATAAATAATTTTCCTGTTTTGCTGTTTTTTGAATAAAGTAAATAATAATTTTTATATTTTCACCTACATATTTTTATCAGCTTTTTTCCATGATAAATGTCAGATTTATATATGGTGATATATTTTCCAGTGAAGCGAATTCTAAAGTGAATGCTTTACTGGAAAATGCTATATTCGCTGTTTTAGCAATAGGACTCGCTTTGGTTGTAATATATTATGTTTTATGAAATTACATACATTATCTGTGATGTGCTTTAGCTAGTACATAGTAATTTTCTGGCTGACAAGTGAGGTGGTTGGTTTCATGTCCATGCACATAGTGGGCTGTGCTGGATGTGATCCCAAACCCATTTCCGGTGTCAACGATGCACTGAGGTATTTAAAGGTGTGATGGGTGACGTCTGGCCATAGCCTCCTCTCCCAGTCGATGCCCGTTTAAGAGAAACATAGCGTTGGGTGGAGCCAGAGGACCTGACGTCACCACACTCTCAGCTGATCGGCTTCGGCGTCGGCTGTGTTTTTTAACTGCAACGGTGTTTTACCCTGCCAATGCTTTGATGTCAGTTGTCCATTCATGGATTAAAGCATTTTAAACTACTGCACAATGAAGCGCCTCTTTTTATTTTAAAATATACCATTTCCTGTAACGAGTGGTCTTGCTGGAGCAGCTATTAGAGGAGAGTGTTCCTGATTGCCCCCTCTGAAATCCCAACTACCAGGCGTGGAGGGAAGTCTGTTTCTACTCAAAGACCAGCTGTTCCTGACCCCGAGAGGAGTTTTGTTCAGGCTCGCATGATCTCTGTGGTGGGGATCCATCAACTCTGGTAAGCAGCCCCCTTTTCCTATTTCTGCACTGTCTTAGAAGATCCATAGAAGATTTACTGAAGACTTAAAGAGGTATCACACCTCCGGTTTATGATACCATCATTTTCCATATGAACTATAATTTTTTCATTTCCTTATATTCACATTACTATTTGGTTTTAATTTGAGTAGCGCACTGAACTTTTTTCTTTATACTGTACAAAACCTCATGTTCAAGGTTTTTTAGTTGCAGCACTCAGGATTATTTATGTTTCATATTTTTGCGATTTTGTGTGTTTTTTATGCACTTTTAAAATAGAGTTTCACTAATTTAAATTCCACATTGGTTTATCACAGTTGGGGGTAGCGCGTAATGTCTACCATATAAAGGATTTCCTCACACATGAGGCGTTGGCCCTCCTGCATGTCCTGCAGTTTTGTGGCAGCCATGCAGGCAAAGGCCTCGTCACGAGTGGGGGTGGCTCTGAGGGACGTAGAAGCCTCCTGAATCAGCCTGAGCGCTGACTCCTCCACTTTACTCCCCTTCCTAGGTCTTTTGGTTGGAAGGCGGAGGGGAGGGACCTGGGATTCTGTGAGGCTCCTATTGGGCCCGGCCTCCTCCTGGCTGTCACTAACCCCCGCCTCCTCCTGGCTGCCACATTCCACAGCCTCCTCCTGGCTGCCACATTCCACAGCCTCCTCCTGGCTGAGGTCTTCCTGTGTATGAAAAAGGGATAGTTTTAGTTTTTTCTTCATCAATCACACACAATTTTCATTTCATGACTGTTGCAAATTGAATGTTAACAAATATAACAGACTATCATTCTGAGCCGAGCATTTTTCATTCTTGTCCCAATTATTTTTGCCCACTACTGTCTATTGATATGTAAAACATTTTATTAAATCAGCAATTAGTGATCAATAATAACATCTAGTAAACATAATTTATTTATTGACCAGAAATCTGTAGAACAATGCTATACCTGAATCAAGCTGGGCTCCTCCACTTCTTCCTGGCTGGAAGTCCCAGGTTGGACATCGGAAGCCTCAGCTGGGGTGGAAGATAGGGTGGAAGGAAAAGTGGAAGGAAGGGTTGAGAGGGATTCCCTGACTTCAGTCTGGTCTGTCAGAAATCACAGTCTCCCACAGTACCACAACCTGGGGACATAAACGTCATCTGCTGCAGCTCTTGATCTTTGGGAATCCTGGACCTTCTTGTGCTCCCTAAGATAAGTGCTCCTCAGGCCACCAATTTTGGCTTTTAAATAAGGGATGGTTGCCGTGGGGACAACCGGCTTTACCAACTCCAGCAGTTTCTCAAGCGCTGCCTGCCTCTTTTGTTTATGATTATAATGCAGGTGTTTCACCTGCCACAGACAGGGCAGCTCCCTGTACTTGTCTATGAACAGGAGGAGGAAGTTGTGGTCATTGAAGCCATCCATTTTATCTGCAATACACAAGACAAACCCTAATGTCAGGCTAAAGTCTCCTAATCTTGTCCCAATATAGGCCTCAATCTATAAGCAGTATAGGCCCAAGTTTAAATGTTACCTTCGTTATCATGATCGGCGCTTCCGATACTCCTTTCTCCACTCACAGATCATACGTACAACGCACACGTGTTACGCTTTTTATACACTGCGCATGCATGAAACTCCGCGCGCCCCTGATGTTCTTTCTAGTCTATTCCCTGCCCCTTCTCTTTCGGTGCAGTGGGGGAGAGCACATGGCGAAGAGACAACAGGTGCGTGATAATTACAGCAACGAGGAGGAAGAGGAAAGCCCGGAGCCAGAAACGTCACGATCCCAGAGGAGAAGATTTAAGGCCTCAAATATGGCCTTTGTAGAGATGGTGGAGATGGTGGACATATTGAAAAGGGCCGACTATGATGGGAAGTATGGACCCTACCCCAACCCAAATGTGAGAAAAGCCAAGATCATGGCGAAAGTTGTGAAGAGTCTGCACAGGAATTTTGGGGTACGATCATCCAACGATCAACTGAGGAAGCAGTGGTCAGACCTCAAATTAAGGGAGCACGAACAGTATAGAAGGATCAGGAGAGTGCTGCAAACAAAGTAAGTAGTTGTCCTGTGTTCCTATTCTTTATTTTTATTACATTTGTGCTGCTCCATGTGCTTTTCTTTACTGTTGTACAGTTTAAAATGGCAACTTTTATGTTCATGGCCACATTATTCGGTCGTAGGAAAAATTGTTCGTTCGGCCACTAAAACCATGTTTTGTCCAGATGCAGTTCAATACATTTTTTATGCCCTACTTCTTTTAAAATAAGTTTGATGTCTAGATGGGTTTGTAACTAGAATGAAATGCAAACTAGATTCTGTGTAAGGAGAGGACACTCAGCAGCTGTTTACACATCTGGACGCAGGAGCACTAGTGTGGGACACCAGAACACCCTTTTTATTAGGGGGCCCACACAGGTGCTCCAGTATATACTATAGGGGTGTCTCCATCTGTGAAGCTTGCACAAAACAGGTAAGTATTCAAGCTTGACAAAGGACAAAAATATTTCTTCATCTTGGAACAAAACAGACAATTGTACCCCACTTCCAAGCAATGTTTCATATTCCTATTTCTGCCCTCAAATATCTGTGTGTTAAGTAAGTATACCTATTTTTTTTCACATAGGAGAGAAAAGACTCGGAGGACACAGACCCCCCCACCTTAGGAAGAAGGGGAAATCCCCCAAACCCAGCCAGCGGAGGAGGAGGGAGACGTTATAGAAATTGTCACCACAACAGCTGAGTGTCTGTGATCACAGCCTCAGGTAAGAGATGGATGCCTGCATATATATAATACATGGTGTGTTTTTTTTTTTCTTTTAGGTGATCGTGATGCTGTGGAAGAAGAATGTAATTTCACAAATGAAAGTGCCCAGATCCTCATCGGGGAGATAATGGGGTGTAATAGGGATTTAGAAAACATAAAGAAAAACATCAATGATGTTCAAAACAAAATGAAGAACATCATTGATGTTTTAGGGAGAATATAAAAACACCCAGATATCCCTAACTTATTGCAGGTTTAATTATTGTTGTTTTTATGACTAATTTTTGACATATTATAGAAAAGCCAAATTTTGAAGATGCACACAGTGTGTCAACATGTGCTCTCTGCCATCACGGGGGATCAATGTACGTGTTTTGTGGGTGCAACCCCTTCCTCAATAATAAGGTAGCTGATAGGAAGGGGTTGCACCCACAAAACACGTTCATTGATCCCCCATGATGGCTTCGGTGTAAGAAATAAGCGGAACCGGTTGGCCATTATTCCAAACGTGTTCTCCACCACTCTTCTGGCTCCGGCCAGCCGGTAATTAAAAACCCTTAGGTCCGGGGTGAGGGTCCTCATAGGGAATGGCCGCATAAGATGGTCCCCAGCGCAAACGCATCCGCAAAACAAAGACGAATGGGAGTCCTTCCGCATTGTCTTCTGGAGGTGGCAAGCCCAAGCTGCCATTCTGGAGATGCCTGTAGAACTCCGTGTGGGTGATGACTCTACCATTCGACATCCGGCCATTCTTCCCCACTTTCACATACAGGAACTCGTAAGTAGCCGACACCACCACCAACATCACAATACTATTGAACCCCTTGTAGTTGTAATAGTATGACCCAGAGTTGGGGGGTGGGACAATGTGGACGTGTTTCCCATCAATTGCCCCAACGCAGTTGGGAAAGTCCCACCGCTGGGCAAAGTGGGAGGCCACAGTCTGTCATTCCTGTGGGTTGGAAGGAAACTGTGGAGTCAAACAAGAAAAAAAAATTAATCATTTTGCACATAAACATTGAAAGCAGATTAGACACAAACATTCTTGGCCAACATCAGTATAACATTTATTTTAGGGAGTATTTAAAGACAAAGGTATAAGGTCCACCTATCAGATTCCTCCCCCCCTCTCATGGGCCATTTAAAAAAAAAATTGGGGGGGGGGGGGATTTTTTGGACAGGTAACCCTCTCCACTTCATTGAGAGATGATGCCTAAATAATGTGTATTACTTTGGCCATCCCCTCCTTACACTATTGGCAGCCCACTGGACAGGTAAGAAGTGTCATAATACAAAGATATAAATACACACTGTACACATTTTAGCACATTTTTACATTCTGCTATTACCTATCAAGATAAAAATAGGATACAAAAACTTTAAACAGTACCATTTGAAAGTATTCAGGCAGGCCCTTGCACTACATGCTTTGGGGAATTCATCCATAAATCTGACCACAAAAGAGGTGGGTATATAGTGTGTACGGGTTTGACAAAAAATCAGCAGATAGAGGATTGGTATCAGCTGACTTAGCAGTTGGGGGGAGGGAGGGTTCCAAATGATTTTGGAACCCAAAAAAAAAAACCTCTGGCACTCTGCCTGAATTTAAAGCACAAATCAAATTTTTACACATTTTAGAGGGTATTTTGGGGTAAAGCACTACTATGGAGCTGACAAAATACATTGTTAAGTGACTAGACAAAGTGGATATAGGCCCAGGAGAGCATGCTGGGGAGATAAGTGAAGGCAAATATGTATGAAGGACAAAAAAAAAAAAAAACAACAAGGGGACATTCACAGCATATTACAATCATGGCAATTAGGGAATGAGGAAAGAAATACAATATATTAGCAAACATTAAATACAATAAAATGTGATGTTAAAGGATAAAAATCTTACCTTAATATACTCCTTCTGCAGGACCTGGATGATGGCAGAACAGGTCTCCAGGATAATGATCCCCAGAGCCTGGGGGGAGATGCCTGTCGAGGTCCTTCAGGCTTCTCTCTGTCACCAAGTACCGCAGGGTGGTGACCAACTTCTGCTCCGGAGTGATGGCTTGCCTCATGCAGGTATCCTGCCTGCTGATATAAGGGGTCAGCAAAGACAACAAACGGTAAAAAACAGGGTCCCCAATCTGGAGAAAGTTCCTGAAATCCCCAGGATTATTCTCACGGACCTCACGGAGCAAAGGCATGTGACAGAATTGGTCACGCTGTAGCAACCGATTCTTGGTCCATGAACTCCTCCTCGCTCTGTTCATGACTGCATAGCTCTGAGGAAGAGGGGACTCTCCCCTCGAAACACGTTAGCGGATTGCAACGTCTGTGTGTTCCTCCACGACCCCTGGAAGGATTCGCTCATCCCAAATCGCAGACTGTCTACCGGTGCGATTTTATGTTGTGCCTCCTCCACCAATCGTTTGTGAGTTACTTCTTTTACCATTTTTTATTTAATAAATGTTTTAAAAGTTAATGCACAAGGCTGGTGCGCCCTTGTCTTCTTTTTATCTCGGTTTCTACTAGGATCCCCATCCTTGAGGGCAGCAAGGCCTGTGTTTATGTACTATATATGGTGATCCACCTATGCGCAGGAGTTGCTTTTTTCTCTTTCGCTCTGTTCATGGACTGGGCTTGTGTCAAAGTATGAACCCCAACACCAAGCCCCCGCACAGCACGAACTCTACGATGAGTACGTACATGCAACATGGCTAGAAAATGGTCGGCTGGTCAGAACGAAGTAACAGAACGCACTGAAGAACAGCAAGGCCCGTGAAGAGCAACCTGAAAATTAGTAACGAACGGACAAGAACACACTGATAAATCAATGGGAACTCACTGCACGCACTGAAGAACAGATACAAACCCACAAACACAAACTGAACACCAGAAATACGATCTGAAAACCACGAGTCTGAAAAAGTGCAAATCGTCTCTCACCAAACTTTTAATAACATGGGATTAGCAAAAGGAGCCCAAAGGGTGCCGCGCTTGGTATTGAACTGCCCTTTAATAGTCCCGTCGTACGTGTTGTACGTCACCGTGTTCGTGATGTTTGGAAATTCCGACAACTTTGTGCGACCTCGTGTATGCAAGACAAGTTTGAGCCAACATCCGTTGGAAAAAAACGATGGATTTTGTTGTCGGAATGTCCGATCAATGTCCGACCGTGTGTACAGGGCATAAGAGCCAAGGGCTTACTATGCATGCACCAATGGCGTGTTGCCGCAAGAGGAAATCAGTGCCAACTGAGAATTTGCCAAAGACGCCTCAGTGCACCAACCCGCACCTGCGCAGAAGACCTGATGGAAAAAGGCAGGAAAATGCCCAGGAGGCGCACAGGAAGTGACCTCAACCTGATGGAAAAAGGTGGGAAAATACCTAGGAGGTGCACAGGAAGTGACCTCAAACTTCCCTATCTAAGCCCAGACACTGCCAAATTGCTGGATTATCTTCAGTCCCCCCTTTGTTCCTGTGCTAGTGTGTGATCTGTCTAAACTTGTTGTGACCTGGAAACCTATTTGACTACTCTTGTTTGCTGCTTGCCATTGACCTCGCATTTGTACCTTGACCATTCTAATTCTTTGCCCCTTTTGTACTTCCAGATTGGAACCGACCCCAGCTTGGATTTCGATCATTCTTCTTCTGATTAACCCTAAGTATCATTGCCAAACTGGACTTGACCTCGGCTCGGATCTTGGACTAAGGCTTGCACGGTGCTCCACACCCCTGGCACCCGTGCCACTGGGTGTCCACCAAGTCTCTGTCTCCATCTCCAGAGGCTTCAAAGACCCGAGGTGCAAGGGAGGCCTCCCAACTACTTCGGTCTCACCTCAGGTACGTGGCCCTCGTGACACCCATGCAGTTATTGATGTAATATAAACTGACTAATGTGCTCCAAAAACTTGAATTCACTGTATTTCTACCTTATTTTTCAGTTGTTTACTGCCTGTCCTGTGAACACAATCCTGCTTCCTTTTGAGAGCTGCCGGTGGGCTTGTTTCACTCTCAGCTCTTATTCACTCCCACAAGTCAAATCAAGGCTTACGATGATTATGGGAGCTGCTTCCCCTGTCGGAGCTATCTCATGAATGAGGTGAAAGAAGCATGTCAGGTCACGAACAGGGGAGGGATGAAGCAGGATTGAGAGAACAAACTCCGACAACGGAATGAGGAAGTGCCTGTCTGCAGAAACATTTGACTGCAAAGAGCAGATGTTGTCAGTGGATGAGAGGAGGATTGCTGAATGTCTGGATTGGTAAGTTATTTTCAATCAGGCATTCAGCAATCCAAAAAGTCTTTCAATAGTGGCCCTAAGTTCATTGGGCCCTTCCCTGTCCTGTCCTGTCCCGATTCAACCCTGTTGTCTACAAACTCAAACTGCCCTCAACTTACTGGATCCACCCTGTCGTCCATGCCTCCCTCCTGAAGCCTGTGGCCCGAACCTCTTTGGGGAACGTGGGGCCCGTCCTCTGCCTCCCTCTGTGATTAAAGGTATTGAGGAGTACGAGAGAGATAGAACAGGGCTCTGTTCAGTGCTACGAGACAGTGTGCTATAGTGTGCTCTTCTGATTCTATTGTCAGTGTAGAATATCAGTTTAGTGTGAATCTAGAGATAGTTCAATCAGTGTAAGTGTAGTAGTGACCATTCATCTTTACATTAGTGTGAATCTAGTTCAGTCAGCATGAGTGTAGTGACCACCATTCGTCTTTACATTTGTTTGAATCCAGTAATATTTCAGTCAGTTAAGTGTAGTGACCACCATTCATCTTTTTTCTTTTTTTTTTTTTTTTGATCAAGTAATTTTTTATTCGTATAAAAAGATAAGGAACAAATACGCATTTATACAACTTTCACTTTCTCTTTTAACCCAACATTTAACACACATACCTTTATTTAAATGATGCACTACAATTCATTTTTCCCCTATTTGTCAAAAATAGTATACCGTTTCTATTTATTCACTATGCATAATTCCAAAGAGCAGAAAACAAAAAAAAACAAACAAATTCCTGGTATCCGCGAGAGGGAGGGCCCCGTTATCCTTGGCTCTACATCACACCCTTCCCTTATCTACTAATCAACCATTCATCTTTACATTAGTGTGAATCTAATGATAGTTTAGTCAGTGTGAGTGTGGTGACCATTAATTCTTACATTAGTGTCAGATTATTTTATCAGGGCAGGTTTACTGCAGTATAGTTCAGTGCGTGAGTGCACGTTTAATACAGTATATTTCTTGTGCATTACTGCACGTTTGATGCATTATATTGCAGTGCATCAGTGCAGTTTTACTGCAGTATATTATAGTGTATCAGTGGAGTGTGTCTGTGTAGTGAGTACTCAAGTTAAACTTTCTATTGATTAAAATACTACGGGAAGGTGTTACTTCCGGAGCTTCTCAAAGTATTTAACTGGGCGAAGGAGGTGGGGAAGCTACCTACATCAATGACAGAGGCCACGATAATAGTTCTGCACAAAGAGGGGAAAGACCCATTGGAAACTAAGTCTTATAGACCCATTTCCTTACTCTGTTTAGATGCTAAAATCTTGGCAAAAATACTGGCAGCTAGATTAAATAAAATTATATCCAGACTTGTTCATTCAGACCAAACAGGATTCATCTCTAGCAGATCAACCAGCATGAACATTAGGAGGGTATTTCTGAATATTTCTATTCAGTATTTCTCAGACAATAACAGAGAATATGGGTACAGGGGCTGTTATGTTACTAGATGTGGTTAAAGCTTTCGATAGCTTGGAGTGGGGGTATATCTGGCAAGTGTTGAGAGAATTCAGATTTGGCCCCTCATTTATTAGTTGGATTAAAATATGGTATTATGGTTCCAGTGCAAAAGTTAGAGTAAATAATGATTATTCAGGCATGTTCCAACCAGAAAGGGGGACAAGACAGGGGCAATGGAGCCATCGGCCATTGCAATAAGATCAAATAGAAATATGGAAGGATTCCGGAGAATGTCTGGCAAGGAGAGAATCGCACTATATGTGGATGATATTCTCATATTCCTGGGGGATACAGGGCAATCCCTTAGGCAGGTGATGAACATTTTCACAGAATTTGGAAGACTCTTGGGTCTAACTATAAATTGGGAGAAATCAGCACTTTTGCCAGTTGCCCCTATTGGGAAGCAAACACTATCAGAGATTACCCAGATGGAAATAGTTGAGATAACAAAATACTTAGGTATATACATAACAAAAGATCCAAATAAATACATAAATAATAAAATAGTTCCTCTTTTAACTAAATTTAAAAGTAAAATTGAAATATGGAGGCGTCTTCCATTATCGGTTGCAGGGAGATGAAATTTGATTAAAAGGCTGTGGATGCCACAGTTATTGTATTTGTTGCACAACTCTCCAATATGGATACATAGGAAATGGTTTAAAAAAACTGATATATTGTTTAGAGATCTTATATGGAAAGGTGGCCAGCCCAGGATAGGTTTACAAACCCTACAGCTTGTTGGTACAAGGGGGGGGGGGGGGGGGGGCTTGCGGTGCTGCACCCACAGAGTTATTTTTTAGCAGCCCAATTGCAGCATTTAGGAAGGAGTATTGACCTAGGAGGAGGTATGGGGGATTAATGATAGAAGGGGCACCACATAAGACAGTAGTGGAGGTATTGGAGGCAAATTCTTTCATTGATAGAACCCCCACGGTAAGATTAGCATTAAAAGTTTGGAAGGCATTAAAGGCATTAAGGGGACTGGGTGGTATGACAAAATATACCCCCCTTTGAAATAACAAGAATTTGCGGGAACTGGAAACGATAGGGAAAATAAAAGAATAGGAAATAAAGGGGATAGGTAGGCTGGCCCAGCTCTATGAGGGAAGTATTTTAAAAACATTTACCTCATTGAGGGAGGAATACGATATCCCTAAACATTCATTTTACAAATATTTACAAATAAGACATGCTCTAAACACTCAGTTTAAGAAACAAGGACCGGTTTGGAGTAATTCTCCTATATACCAAAGAATGGGGAGTCTGGGTAGGTCTGGAGGATTTATAGCAGAAATTTACCCACATATATGTGGAGGAAGTATTGAGGGCCCGGAAAGGCTTAAAAGTAGGGGGAAATGGGAGGAGGATCTTGGCACAATATCGGATGAGCAGTGGAAAAGGATACTAGAGAGAGGACACCTGGTGTCAGTCTCACCCGCACAGAAAGTTTCATACCTGATGTTGCTGCATAGGACATATTATACACCAAAAAGACTATTCAAGTTCGGGTTGAGAGTAGATGCCAAGTGTCCTAGATGTCAGGATACTGGGGATTTGATACATATAATCTGGAAGTGCCCAAAACTATTCCGATATTGGTCTGAGATCCTAGATACCATAAATAGGACTTTCAGCATAAGACTGGAAATAGACCCTAGACTATGTATTTTAGGTCTAAGGGAGGGAATAGGTGGAGCGAATAGTATAACTAAAGTAGTGTTGAGGTATCTTTTTCAAGCAAGAAAATTAATAGTGCAGAGATGACAGGCAGAGAAACCCTCTTCGGTGAGAGACTGGGCTAGAATTGTGACTGAAACAGTGTGGAAGGAAAAAGTAGTATATGCAAGGAGAGGAAATATTAAGGAATTTGAAAAAACGTGGAAACCTTGGCTAGAGAAGATGGGATATCCCATGTAAAGTACGGAAGGAAGAGAAGAAGGGGAGGGTAAGAGCAGAAAGTAATGAGGAAGGAAGGAGTTAAAATAACAGCATTAATAAAGTGAGTGTGTTGTAAAATATATACTGGGATAAATTTTTGGAATGGGAGGGGGGAGGGATAAAAAAAAAAAAAAATGGATTAAAGTGCATCCACGTATACATTTCCAGATATTTATTACATCATGTCTGGGAGGACAACAAGGAGAGGCAGATATTCCCATGGGACTGTGAGCTGGCCAGCAGCGTATGTGTCCACAGGCAAAAGTGGGCGTGGTCAGTCCTCAGGCAGGGCATCATTTCCTTTCCAGCATGCAGAGGAGGTGGTGGACTGGCTTACTAAACCATCCTCATCCTTCTCATCCTCCATCACCCAAGCAGGGACTAGTGCGCAGTCCACTGCAGCTGCCAGAGTGGCTAAACCTGCCTCTTTGTCCACAGCTATTCCTGCCATAGCCCCAGCATCGGGCATGGAGGAGTCAGCTGAGTTATATGAACACAGCGTGAGCCACTTGCTCCTTGATGATGCAAAGCCATAAATTGATTCAGATGTTGGTTCTGAAGTTGAGGAAGGCAGGAACATGAGCCTACAGATGATGAGGTCACTGATGCGACTTGGGTGCCAGATAGATCAGAGGAGGAAAGTGAGGGTGAGGCACAACCCCAACGAGGCAGCTATTATGGAAGAGTAGAGAGCAGCCACCCTATTCCATAACATTGTGGAGCTGTTATCTCCCGGCCCACTTCCCACAGATCAGCTGTCTGGGCCTTTTTTAGCACATGTGCAGCTGATCGCACTGTTGCAATTTGAAAACTTTGGCTCAAGCACATCAAGCGTGGAAAAAACACCAGCCATTTGAGTACCACGTGCTTGACAAGGCATTTAACATCAAACCACTCGTTGGCAAGAGCACCTGAAAGCCACACAAAAGGGGCGCAATTCTGTTCCTCCTTACTCATCTCAGTATGCCCCCGCTATACCTCATGACCTTTCAGCAGCCTCCACTGACAGGGATGAAGGTATAGCACAGGGTGTCCCAGGTCCTTGCAGCACATCTGCCAGTAGCACACCACCAGCTGTAGACTATAACTGGCAAATTTCTCTGCCCCATTTGCTGCAGCAAAAAAAACATTAGTCACTGCCACCCACATACCCAGCGTGTAAATACAAGCTTGTCCAAGCTGATGGCTCTACAACTTCTGCCTTTCCGTATGGTGGATTCTGCCCCCTTCTGTGAATTTGCAGAATGTGCTATACCACAATGGCAGGTTCCCAGTCACTATTTCTATTCACGTAAGGCCATTCCAGCTCTGTACCATCACGTGGAAGGCAATGTTGTGGCATTGTTGGGCAAGGCAGTGAGCCACAAAGTCCATGTTACTGCTGACATGTGGTCCAGAAAAGCATGGCCAGGGATGATACATTTAGTTCACAGCACAATGGGTACCTCTGCTTGCAACTCGGAAGGATGCAGAACAGGGCTCAGTGCTGCATCTTGTTGTACTGCCACGTCTCCATACAGCTAGTGGTGATGAAGCTATATTTGTCAGCTTTACCCGCTCTTCCTCCTCCTCCTTAATGCCCTCCTCTGCTGAATTCTCCTATGAGAATTCTCCTATAAGTACCCCTTAAGCGTTCAAGGGGCTATTCAATGAGTCAGGCTAAAAGGTGCCATGCAATGCTTCAGCTGGTGTGTCTAGTGGACAGGAACCACACGGAGCAGAGATTCTTACAGTTCTGCAGGGGCAGGCCCAGAGGTGGTTCATGCCACTCCAGCTGGAGCCAGGAATGGTGTTGTGCGATAATAGCACAAAACTCCTGTCCGCCCTTAGACAGGGAAAGTTGACATGTGTGCCATGCCTGGCACATGTCCTCAATTTGGTGGTACAGCATTTCTTAAATAGGTACCCAGGGTTGGAAGATCTGCTAAAGCAGGCCAGAAGAGTCTGTAACCATTTCAGGTATTCATACACAGTCAGTGCTCGGTTGGATATACTGTACTGTCACCATATGAGGAGGCCACAATGATGGTGAGTCGTGACAATACATGCATCAGTGAGACAATCCCTGTTGTGTTCCTGCTGGAGCAGACTCTGTGTGGCATTATGGACAGGGCACTCGTGGCAGAGCAGTGGAGGAAGAGGAGGACTTCCTTTACGCTCAAGGTCCACCTTATGCAGACACCATTGTTCCTTGGAGGCTGCATCCTTGTTGGGTGGCTGAGTCTTCAGTGGAGGCCTTGGTCTCACCACATTTTAAAAAAATACTGGGATCATAATGAGGGCACAGGGGACAGGCCTGTAGTGCAGGATGCATTTAAGGCGTCCAACCGGGGGATGTATGTATCAGCCATCAAGGCTGGCAGGGCTGAGCTGAGAAAAACTCCACCTCTGAAGAGCTTCAAGCTCATGAAATACAATGTTCAAAGACTCATGCTGACATACCCTCCCCTTCCTCCCTGGCTGAATTGTAGATGACCAGAAGGGCACTGTTGGTACACTTCCAAAGTCTTACTCAATGCAATTTCAAAACCAGAGATGAAACCATGTTTGAAATAGGTGACAAAAATGGAAAGCTACTAGCTAACCTGACTGCTAGTGCTTGGGCACACACGGTCCCTTGTGTTCACTCAACTGAGGGCACTCTTGTGAGAGATGGGGAGAGCATCATGCAGGCATTTGTCTCATATTACTCAGATCTATACTCTCCTGTCCCATCGTATGACCATCAGGCTTTGGTGGATCTGCTGATCCCGGTGGTGCCGGCTGAGGTGGCGGCCAGCCTGGACAAGCCTTTTACTGATAAAGAATTGGCTGCCTCCTTTCCAAATGGCAAATCGCCTGACCCTGATGAATGGTACAAACAATATGTGGAGCTCCTATCCCCCAGACTCTTACAACTCTATGGGGACTGTTTAGAAACAGGTACATCACCTACCTCCTTTTACGAGGCCCATGTGGTGTTACTACCTGAACCCAACAAACACCCTCTCTCTTGCTCATTGTATAGGCCTCTAGCATTGCTCAATATGGACCTCAAAATTCTTGCCAACAGGTTAATGAAAATAATACACCACCTAATATCACCAGACCAGACTGGGTTAATGACTAAGAAGTCGACAGATATTAATCTCCATCTCAGTTGGGGGCTGGGGGGGTCACCTGAGGGGGCCCAGGTGTTTTTTGACCTGGAAAAGGCATTTGATGCCATTGATTGGGGGTACATGACTCAGGTTTTGCACCGCATGGGGTTTGGCCCCACCTTTCTTAAATGGATATCACTGCTGTATGATAATCCGGTTGCAGCCCTCCTTCTCAGTGGCCAGACAGGGGTGCCCACTCTCACCGGGACTATTTGCATTAGTTATGGAACTACTTGTGATAGCACTGCGTTCCTCCTCCCAGATACAGGGGATCACTGTGGGTACCCTGACTGAAACTACAGCCCTTTATGCAGACGACCTGGTATTGTTTATTAAGGACACTGGACCGTCTCTAAAGGCAGCGCTGTCACTCCTAGGTGAATTTACGGTGGTCTCTGGCCTTAAGGTTAATTAGACCAAGTCTAAAATACTCCCCTTACGGTCCCATCCAGTACCCAGGCAGTCAGATCCCAATAATCCCCTACAGTGGGTGACGCAGATTAAGTATCTGGGGCTTTTAATCACAAATTCTGTGACTGATTTCATTAATCTTACTTGGTATTCTATCTAAAATGTTTCACGCCTGGAAAAACCTTCCCCTGTCCCTCATTGGAAAGATAAACCTGATCAAGATGAAAATTCTGCCCTTACTACTAAATGTCCCCAGAAATTCTCCAGTGTGGATCCCATGGTCACTTTTTAAATCGATAGATGGTATGATGGTTTTTTGGCAAGGAGGAACTCCCCGCCTGAAACTGGCCATATTTCAGCAGCCATGGGGGGGTGGGGGAGGGGGCCTTGCGGTTACCTAGCTTCTATAAATATTTTCTAGCTGGCCAATTGACAATAGCCCACTGGTGGTTGACTTCTCCACCAGATGATGCCTCGGTACTTGGTCTACAAGGCTCTGAAGTCTCCATACTCCCCGACTCCCTCTATGCGCTCAGTGATTGGGGCATGGAATGTGACTCAGGGATTGCGGCCGCCTGGTTTGCACGGGTTGTCCCCCAATTTGATACACTTTTATGACTACCCGGAACCTGTAGTTTGGCCTAACTATGGGGTTAAAACTTTACAGCATATTGTACTAAATGGCATCCTCATGTCATTCAACAAACTCAAGGAACATTTCACCCTACCCAACTCACACTTCTTCAGATACATGTAACTGAGACATGCTTTCTATTCTAAATTTGGCAGGGAGCCTCTAGACCTTGATCCTAGCGACCTAGAACTACTGACGCGCAGTGACTCCTTAGCTAAACCAGTCTTTAGTTTATACAATGACCTCTTCCAAAAAACGTTCCCATTGATGGAACCCTGCAGACATGCTTGGGAGGCGGCCGCCCCAGGGTTAGACAGAGAGGACTGTGACGACATATGGGGGACTGCGTTTCAATACTTAGTCTACCAGAGATCGTTTAATACATTATAAATTCTTATATAGAATATACCTTACCCCAGCTAGATTAGCGAAATGTTTGTGAACCAACAGTCTCTATGCTGGAGATGCTCAACACCTATGGCAAACTTCATGCAGATATAATGGGATTGTCCCCATATTAAACCATACTGGCAATCTATAGCGCACTCTATTAGGTCAGTCACCTCTATTTCAATCCCCCTGTCCATTGAAGTATGCTTGTTGCATCTAGTTAAACCTTTTGCCACTACTAGGGCTATATGAACTCTTCTCACCATATTATTGTTTTATGCTAAAATATGAATTGTCCTATTGTGGAAGAGTTCTTCTACCTCAACTTTGGAGGCCTGGAAATCTCTGGTCAACAAAGCAGTACCATTTTACAAAGCTGCTTATCTGAGCAGGGGGGCTTTGGCCAAGTTTGATAAGGTCTGGGGGGGGGGGGGTGGCTTCTGTGGACACAGCATCAGATTAACAGGTACAGCCACTGACCCTGGTATCTACTACAGAGCTGGGAAGAAAATGCTTCTGGAGTGCCGGAGGAGTACTGGCTAACTCGGGGCTAATGTAAGTATCTTCCTAATGGGTTTTTTTTTCATGTGCCTAGAGACTGTAGTTTCTCCTGGTGGGGGGATGAGGGAAGAGGGAAGACCGCATTAGCAGACATTCTCCTGTAGTATTGGGCAAGGGGGTCACCGCACTGAATCACTATGAAATACACCTCCTGGCAGGAGGGCAATATAATGTACAAATCTGTCTAGGCAAAGCTATACTAGGGCTGTGTTATTGCTCTTTTTGGGTGGGGTTTATTTTTCCTACTCGCTGTTTTTGTTGTTTTTCTGTGCCTTTTGTTATTTTACACTGGTATGTTTTTTACTCTGTAACCAGTGGTTGTTTCCACTCTATGCGGGTTGTTGTTGTTTGTATGTCATGAAACGTAATAAAAAGTAATTTACAAAAAAAGACACCATTGTTCCTACGCCACAGAGCACACAAGAGGAGAGAGAGAGAGGAGGATTCTGGCAGTTTTGGAGGCATTGAAGCAGAGGAAGACATACGTTAAACAGTAAGAGGTGGTTTTCCATCCCCAGAACCCTTGGCTGGAAGTTTTGTTACTGATAATAGAAAGCTCCTGTTCACAGATTCTGTGAACCATCTGACATTTATCAAAATTAATCAGTCCTGGATTACCAGCAGCTATGAAGCCCCTGATGCCGATGTCGCTGATTAGGTGTTTTTGGGATGTGGAATCTCTGCAGGACTTCTAGGCTGCCTAATGCCACGTACACACGAGCGGACTTTACGGCAGACTTTGCCCGGCGGACTTTGACGGACTTTACGACGGACTTTCTGAATGAACGGACTTGCCTACACACAATCAACCAAAATCCGTCAAATTCGTACGTGATGACGTACGACCGGACTAAAATAAGGAAGTTCATAGCCAGTAGCCAATAGCTGCCCTAGCATGGCTTTTTGTCCGTCGAACTAGCATACAGATGAGTGGACTTTTCGACCGGACTCGAGTCCGTCGGATAGATTTAAAACATGTTTCAAATCTAAGTCCGTCCAACTTTTGAGAAAACAAAGTCCGCTGGAGCCCACACATGATCGAATTGTCCGACGAAATCCCGTCCGCCGGGCAAAGTCTGCCGTAAAGTCCGCTCGTGTGTACGCGGCATTAGCCTTGTTGGTGTTGATTTCACCTGGAAGAATTTTTTTGGTGTAGGTTTCATGGGCACAATTAACACCCAAAGACCAATTTTTCCACACCTGTTTGACAGGTGCATATCATTTACATTTTTGACTGCAAGGTCAATTATTGCTTTCATCGAGAGTACCTCTATAAGGTTACAGTGTGAAGGTTCCACCGACACCCACAGACCAATTTTTCCGCACCTGTTTGACAGGTGCATATCATTGCAATTTTTGACAGCAAGGTAAATTCTTGCTTCCATCAAGAGTACCTCAATAGGGTTATGGTGTGAAGGCACCAGCAACACCCAAAGACCAATTTTTCCTCACCTGTTTGACACGTGCATATCATTTACATTTTTGGCAGCAAGGCCAATTCTTGCTTTCATCAAGGGTATCTCTATAGCAATTTTTCCTTCAATCCAAAGTCTGTGGAAGAGACACCAGAATTTATCCAAAACAATTTAATCTTGTTCCCAGTGCACTAGATTGTGGCCTCATCAAACAGACTGGCTCCGCAAGCCGTTGCTTACAAAATAAAGAAAGCTTGCAGGGAAAAATGTAATTTTTTGGCTTTATAAATGCAATTATCTTCTATACTGTCAGGAACCATGAATCAGACTGAGACAGAAGTGCTGTAAAAATCACACTTTAATAAAATGGTAAAATAGTACAAACAGAATAAACGTGGTCAAAACATAGCCAGGGTTCGGTAACCAGAGTGGATAGTTGGAACAAGCCAGTAAAACAGTAATCCAGAGATCAGCTTAGTTAGAAGCAGCAAACGGAATTAGGAGCTGGAAGGGAAGTCAGTCAGGCATAAGTTTTTAACAGGAAAACACAGCAGAGAGTATCCGGATATGTTGACCAAGGCGAAAGCACAGGAGACCTGATCCATGCAGTTTAAATAGCCAGCAAGTCTGACTGATGAACAGGATATGATCATCAGGTTAGTTACTGTGGAATGATGAGTGCTGGCAATTAACCGACAGCTGAGCAGCCTGAGCTCTGAGAAGGGAGGGCTGAGCCCAGTCCTGACATTACCCCCCTCAACAACCCCTCTTCACCGGAGGGCCACAAGGTTTGAGGGGAAAACATCTATGGAAAACACGGAGGAGGACAGGAGCATGTACGTCTGAGTATGAGACCCAAGAGCGCTCCTCCGGACCTTACCCTTGCGCCCACAGAACCTACGGGAGTCAATGATAGATTGTATTTCATACTCCTCTTAGTTCTCAATCTCAACCTGAACTGGGTGAGGACATGGTACCGAGGTGGTGAAGCAGTTGCATAATAAAGTTTTTAATAAGGAGACATGGAATACATTTGAAATAAGCATATTAGAAGGAATGTCCAAAGCTTAAGCCACTGGGTAGATCTTACGGATAATACAGAAAGGCCCAATAAACCGTGGTGCCAGCTTCAGTGAGGGAATACAGAGTCGGAGATTGCGAGATGACAGCCAGCCCCTCTCCCCAACTTGGTAGGAAGGCACAGGTAGGTGTCTGTGGTCAGCATGGAGTGTGTACCTATCATTGGCACGTCGCAAGGACTCTTGAATCTGTACCCAAGTGGAACGAAGACCACGGAGATGCTCCTCTAACACAGGAATTCTCTGAGGAAAGAATGAGTCAGGCAACATGGATGGTTGTAAACCATAATTTTCCATAAACGGAGACAATCAGGAAGCGATATTAACAGCACATTTGTGAGCAAACTCCGCCCAAGGTAAGAGGTCTGATATGTTATGTTATGGTGGGCAGAAATATAGCAACGTAGAAACTGTTCCAAGGACTGGTTGGATCATTCAGTGGGCCCATTGGACTGCGGGTGATACGCAGAAGAGAAGCAAAACTGAATTCCACACTGTGCACAAAAGGCCAGCCAAAACCTGGACACAAACTGGCTACCCCTGTCCGAGACGATAGGCTTTGGGTAGCCCATGTAAACGAAAGATCTCCCGAGCAAAAATGGATGCCAGTTCTTTCGAAGTGGGCAACTTCTTAAGTGGAATACAATGTGACTTTTTCGAGAACCGGTCAACCACCATAAGGATAACTGTGGGTGGGTCCAAGGCCTCTCTCCATTGGGTATGGGTTGTAGGAGGCCCACTGGAAGGTGTCAAGGTGTCTTACTCTGAGCACACATGGAACAAGCAGCTACTAAGGCAGCTACATCAGCGCATAGACTAGGCCACCAGAATTGTTGGGAAATAGCTCAAATGAGTTGATTCTTCCCTGGGTGGCCAGCAGCCTTGGGAGAATGGTAAGTCTGAAGCACAGCAGTGCAGAGACTCTCAGGGACAAAGCAGCAGTCACAAGGTTTCCCGAGAGGAGAATGAATCTGAGCAGCTAGAATTTTGTCACCCAAAGATGAAGTGAGACTGGTACGAACCGTAGCCAGAATACGTTCGGAAGGTATTAACAGGAACCGACTCCATCTTGGAAGCGGAGGAAAACTGTCGCGACAATGCACCAGCCCTTTTATATTCTTAGTACCAGTAAGAATTAGATGTAATTGAAGCTTGACAAAAAAAAAGAGCCCATCGCGCCCTTCTGGGAGAGAGGCGTTTAGCCTCAGACAAGAATGTGAGATTCTTATGGTCAATCAAAATGAGAACTGGCACAGTAGTATCCTCAAGGAGATGCCTCCATTCTTTAAGAGCTAAAATGATTGCTAACAACTCTCTGTCCCCAATCTCGTAATTGCATTCCGCAGGAGACAATTTCTTGGAAAAGTAACCACAAGGAGGCATAGCACTCTCAGAGGTAGGAAGTTTGAGACAAAAGGGCACCAACTCCAGTCTCAGATGCATCAACTTCAAGGATGAAGGGTAGCATGGTGCCAACACAGGAGCTGAAACAAAGGCAGCCTTGAGAGGCTCAAAGGCTTTAATGGAATCCAGAAACAAATTCTGTGGGTTACCATCCTTTCTGGTCATATCAGTCAGGGGTTTGACCAGAGACGAGAAGTTATGAATAAACTTCCAATAATAATTGGCAAAGCCAGGAAAACGTTGTAGTGGACCTAAACCCACGGGTCGGGGCCACTGTAGAACTGCTGATAGTTCCTTTGGGTCCATTAAAAAACCAGCAGTGGAAATTACATAACCTGTTTACGATGGAACTCGCACTTCTCCAATTTACAGTACAGGTGGTTGGACTGTGTGGTTGCTCTCTAGGGACTTGGAATATATGAGAATATTGTCAAGATAAACCACCACACATTGCTGCAACAAATCTCAAAGGACATCGTTGATGAGTTCCTGAAAAACGGCCGGAGCATTGTAAAGAACAAATGGCGGTACGAGGTATTCATAATGGCCTGTCCTGGTATTAAACGCACTTTTCCATTCATCACCCTCCTTGATCCTTAAGAGATTGTATGCCCCTCTCAGATCAAGCTTCGTAAAAACCGTTGCTCCCTTGAGGCGGTTAAATAACTCCATAATCAACGGAATCAGATAAGCATTCCTAATCGTGAAGCGATTGAGACCCCTATAATCGATAGAAGGTCTCAGTTCGCTACTCTTCTTTTTCACAAAGAGGAAGCCAGCACCAGCAGGGGACGAGGATTTGCGGATGAATCCTTGAGAAAGTACGTCGGCAACATACTCTTCAATGGCTTTGTCCTCCGAGACAGACAAAGGGTACACCCGGCCACGAGGGGGTATGGCACCAGGTTGGAGGTCAATTGTGCAATCATTAGACCTGTGTGGAGGCGAACTACCGGCTAGACCTTTATCAAAGACATCACTAAATTTGCGGTACTCCTCCGGCAGGGAGGAGAGAGAAGAGGTGCACAAGACCTTAGCCACTTTCCGAAAACATGTCTTACTGCATTGTGACGACCAGGAAAGAACCTCAGCACGAAGCCAATCAAAAGAGGGGTTGTACCTCTGTAACCAAGGATAACCAATAACTGCTGGGAAATGAGGTTAGGAAATGACTTGGAATTGGATTATCTCATGGTGAAGAGTCCCTATGGCCATGGTCAACGGAGCAGTCTCATGAGTCACATGGGCAGGCTGTAGAGGTCTCCCATCAATAGCCTCAACGGCAAGTGGAGTGGCACAAAGCTGCAGGGGAATCGAGTGCTTAGACACAAATGCACCATCTATGAATAGCCCTGCATCCTCAGAGTCGATTAGAGCCTGTAGGGTAACTGGAACCAAGGGCTTATCCTTCAGGACGAAGGTCCAGGCTTTTCCTGGACGGGTAGGACAAGACTTCAAAAAGTGACCTGCCTGGCCACAATAAAGGCACAATCTCTGCCTCCTCCTAAAGGCCCTCTCATCCACAGAGAGACGTGTGACGCCCAAATGCATGGGTTTTACTTCACCGGCCGACTCAGTACTAGGAGGCATGGGTGGTGAGGGAGGCAAGGGTGGGACTGCAAAGCTTGGTGCCAAATGTATAGGAAACTTCCGCAAGTGCTCCTTAAAGGAAGGTCTCTCTCGGAGTCTGGAGTCAATGAGAATGGCAAACATGATCAACCTGTCCAGCTCAGTGGTTATGTCTCGGGCTGCTATCTCATCTTTGATGTTATCTGAGAGACCATGAGAAAAAGCAGCCATGAGGGCCTCATTGTTCCAAGCAACTTCTGCTGCCAGAGTACGGAATTCAATGACGTAATCGGCGACAGTTTTCGTTCTCTGTTTGATGGACATGAGGCTCTTGGCAGCAGAAATGGAGCCACAAACTCAGGGTAACTCAAAGAAATCATGAAGCCTACTTTGCTTCTGTCCGTGGGAAATGCCTGGGGCAGCATTTCAAAGTATATCCCAACCTGGTTGAGAAACCCTCTGCATTGTACTGGATCGCCCCCAAATCGCTGGGAAAGCGGAGCGGAACCAGACATACCTCTTATAGAGGTAATATTCGAGGTGAGTGCCTGCACAGAGATTGGAGCAGCAGCAGGGATGGCCTGCAACACAAGTTGTATTGGAACAGCCACAGTGGGAGGATCTAGGTGAACAGTGTGAATAAGGAGTTTCTTTAACTATATGGCAAACTGATCCAAGCGGTGATCCTGCTCATCCAATCTGGAAAAAATATTACCAGAAAGTGGATTGCCTGCATCTTCTGAATTCATGGCCTTCGCCTACTGTCAGGAACCATGAATCAGACTGAGACAGAATGTTAACCAAGGCAAAGGCACAGGAGATCTGATCCATGCAGTTTAAATAGCCAGCAAGGCTGACTGCCGAACAGCCAAAGGCGGACTGACCATTAGGGCACTCTGGCACCAACCGAGGGCCCCATGGCCAGTAGGGGGCCCCCTGAGCAGGGACAGTCACATTCCGTTAGAGCTCAATCCCGGGGTTTGTCAGTAGCAGTGTCATTGCTTCTAAATACATATACTGAGCTGAGGAAAGTTGTCCTGGAGGTAAGCTGCACACACTACAAAGTTTCATGTCAGGCACACTTTATACTAAGCACTATCTATCTACAGAAACATCCCCCCATCACTCTGTGTATGTCCCAGATAATGGGAAGTTCATTTATGTTATGCACACCCTGTACAATGAAAAGTGTACACTCACCACATAAACTATAAACATATCATAACACAATGTTCATGGCTATCTGCATGGTACCACAACTGATTATTAGAGAACCATCTATGTTTATGGAGGATTGTTATTTTTTTATGTGCTAACAGTTATGGTACATGTGCAACCAAGCATGGGCATGTTTTTCACATATCACGTGTAGGGCAGCCCATTCATTTCAATGGGCTGCCCTACACGCAAGCAACATAGAAAAGCCATGAAAAAGACCAGTTTGGTGTGCATGTTTGCCGATGCATGGGAGTGCCATTACCAATTAATAGAACTGCTGTGCATCTGATTAAAGGGCAGCTAATTTATGTGCATGTTGGGAAAGCATACACTTTTTTATGCATTCCCCAATGCATACTAAAGACAAACAGACTATGCACTTTCCAAAGTGCAGTTGCTTCAGAGCTTAGTAAATGAGGTAAGGCTTCACTTTGCAAAGAATATCCAATCACGTGCAAGAAAAATTGAAAAAAAAAAACTATTTTTGTTTGCACATGATTGGACGATGGAAGTCAGCAGAGCTGCTGCTCGTTTACTAAGCTCTGAAGCAACTGCAAATTTGCAAAGTGCACAGTCTTTTTCCCTTTAGTAAATCAACCCCATTGAGTGTTTAGTTTATGTGTTGAGTTTAAACTTTTGGTTGTACAGATTTTGGATAACAGAGGGTTAGAAAAAGAATGGTCATAAAACAACTTCACATTATCTGGACATACACAGAGTGATTGGGGGTTGCATATTATTATAAGATGAGGCTGTTCTCTTTGAGTAGTACCATTGTGTTATTTATTGTTTTATCTATTAGTAGATGAGCGCAGAAGTTTTTTGATTATAGACATCTTTCTCCAAATATTTCTCAGCCCCTGCCTTCCCCCAGCTTGCATAACCCCCAGGCTACTTCATACATCGAGCTAACAGACATCACTTTGAGCTACCCCCCCCCCCCCCCCCTCACTGAGTGACATTATTGCATGGTCACTTTTCATTCTCTACCTTCCCAGCATCCCTAGCCGGTCACCCCACAGACACTGCCACTGAAATAAATCCCCCCACAACTGACTCACCCCCACCAACTGTCTCACACCCCCATCCCACTGGTGCTTGGGGGGGACGCCTGCACCTGCAGTTATTCCCACCAAGGGGATGGTCTGTGGATAGAGCGGGTGGGGGAAATTACTGAAACCGATCTTTTGTGGCTCTTACTGCAGCAGCAGAAAGATTCAGTTATTTCCCTCACTCACTGCACTAATCTGGATTTCTCTCACTGCCTGGACCCCCCCGCAGCGCTGCCGGCTTCAGTGCTTTAGTTTATGAATGGGCAGTAGTCTCTGTCTTCTGTTCATTCATTTTCAGTGCAACTGAGGCTGCAGAGAAAGGGACTGGGGAATCTGTATCCTCAGTACCTGTCTCTGTCTCAAAAGTGAGACTTCAGGGGGTCTGTTTAGACCCCTGATATCTCACCAAAGACCCCCTTCCCCCCCCCCCCAACAGAAAAAAATGTTTAAAAAAATGTAAATTTTAATAAATTAAAAATGTGATTTAAAAAAAATTAAACATTGTAAAAAAAAAATTTGAAAAAATCTGAGTGGTGTTAAACTCTGTACTACCACTTGTACCTACAGTTAAGCCTATAATAAAGCTTATCTGTAGGTACTGTGAATATCTCCTAAACTTGCACCGTTTAGGAGATATTCAGAGTGTATGCAGCTGATGACATCATCAGCGCATACACTTTGAAAGTCCGGCTTACAGTGCCGGACCTTCAGAGCCCGTGCTGTTAAGGTGACACTGCCCATGAGAGGCTCCCAGTACATTTATTGGGTCACCAGCTTTAAGTTTCTTGCCACTCTTCATGTCACCAAGCTAGGTGCCCCTCCACAAAGGTTGTGCCGCATTAATGTTGCATCAGAAAGATGGCTGCTTTGTGGTGGCCATTTTTAAACCTGGGGGCCCCATGATCCCCTAGTGCCCGGGGGCCCCATGAGTTGTCAGTCCGCCCCTGCGAACAGCATATGATCATCAGGTGAGTCACCATGGAATGATGAGTGCTGGCAATTAACCGACAGCTGAGCGCCTGAGCTCTGAGAAGAGAGATCTGAGCCCAGCCCTGACATATACACAGTACAGAAGTGCCACTTTACAGATAGACTAAGGAGACCCCCCCCCCCCAGACACTATATTGAAAGGAATTTTTCATTTTTATGCTTTCACTTTTATGCTTTCAGCATCAATAAATCATTGCTCATTTAAAAATGAAGTTTTTTACAAACCTTATTTTCATTTATACATGTCCCCCAGGGCAATACCTGGAAGCCCATAACCATTGTATGCCCAATTACTTGCCTTCAAAATTTTGGGATTTTTCCAGTTCAGGTCGCATAGATTTCAATGGGGTTCATTATTTGATTCTGAACTTTCGCGATGTTTGAAAGTTCTGGTGCGAACTGAACAGGGGCCCATTGTTCGGCCCATCCCTAGTGGGCTGTCTAATATTGCAGGAGGGTACAGGAGGGTCTTGGTCGAGTAACTTGAGCAATGGGCAGAAAGAGCAGCTGAAAAAGAGATTAAGGAATTAAATCGCTATTCCCAGAAAAATAATAAAGTAAGGGGATTTTTGAAGGTCTTACCACAGATGGAGATTTTTGTGGTACTTCCAGGAGTCCTCAGCAGAGGCACGTTCCCCCAAGAGCAGCAAGGCACCATACTAAGGCTCCTGGGGAATAAATAGTGGAAAGAGGCGGAGAAAAAAATGGATAAAATCTGCCTTTTTCTGGTAAAAATTGGGATGAGGAGAAAAAGGACCAATCTGCCCACATAAAAAATGTCTGTCGTGGCCTCGGGCTATTTCGTCAGAACACCAGCACAGAGCGCACGCCGGCCACTAAAGGAGCAAAAGACAAGAGGTAAGCCTGGCTAAAAATTAAGAGGGAAACTTAAGGAAAAGAGAGAAAGCCAGAAAGCAAAAGAGAGAAAGAAAGAGAAGACTGGGAATCAGTGGCGGCCTGTCCATAGGGGGTGCACGGGCGCCGCCTCCCCCCCAGCAGTAAATAAAAAAATAATATTTTTTTTTTAAAAAGGCCCTTTAAAAAAAAAATATTAAAAAATTTCCTTTAAGTGCAGTGTGTTTGGGTGCCGGACACAGTGCACTATGGGAAGTGCCACGTCAATGCAATCACGAGATTGCAGACGAGGCGCTTCATTTTCAGGATTTTCACCTGATTTTTGGCGCATTTTATCGCGCCGAACAAATTCCGCCTATAGTATCACTACAGGCCGGGCTTTATTGTTCGAGTTAGGATGTTATTTCCGGTTTCCCTGCCACAGGGAAACCAGAAGTGATGTCAGAAGCTCCGTGGAACGCACGACCCGAGCGGGGCTGGTAAGTAAGGCTGCAAAATAGGTGAACTGCGAGCGCCATGATTGGCGCTCGCAGTCCACTCAGCTGTGTTAGCAAAGCGAATGACTATTCACTTTCCTAACACTGAACCACCTCTGCGCCAATCGAGTGCTTGGGTCTGTTACCTGTCACCTGATTGGCTGAAACGACAGGCGCCCCTATTGAACTCCTATCAGGAGGCAGGAGACGCATGAAGGACCCCGCTCGTCGCCCTCACCCACTGCCCCACAGAGTAAGTGCCGGGCAGATGGTGAGCAGGCAGAGGGCACGCTGGCAGAATTTAATGGGCACACTGGCAGCCTTTAATGGGCATACTGGTAGCGTTTGATGGACACACTGGCAGCATATGATGGGAAGTTAGGCATACTGGCAGCATTTGATGGGCACACTGGCAGCATATGATGGGCAGTTGGGCACACTGGCAGCATTTGATGGGCAGTTGGGCACACTGGCAGTGTTTGATGGGCACACTGGCAGCATATAATGGGCAGTTGGGCACACTGGCAGCATTTGATGGGCACACTGGCAGCATTTGATGGGCACAGTGGCAGCGTTTGGCACAGTAGCTGCATTTGATGGCACAGTGGCTGCATTTGATGGGCACAGTGGCTGCGTTTGATGGAACAGTGGCTGCATTTGATGGGCACAGTGGCTGCAATTAATGGGCACAGTGGCTGCGTTTGATGGCACAGTGGCTGCGTTTGATGGCACAGTTGCTGCAATTTATGTTTTTTTTTACAAAATGTTTTCAGTTCGTTTGCGCCCCCCTAAAAATTTTGAGCACCAGCCGCCACTGCTGGAAATAGAAGAGTTGTGAGAACTGAGAGACAAATAAAAAGTGGGGGAAGCAGGGGTGGTAAAAGGAGCCAAGAGTGAAATTAAAAAATTAAAACAAAGCTTTTCTCATCCATACATCTTTAACTAGAAAGAAGTTGCTCCAGCAGTCACAGTGGAATCTTGAAAAAGCTTAAAGGGGTTGTAAAGGTAAAAATTTTTTCACCTTAATGCATTCTATGCATTAAGGTGAAAAAACTTTTGACAGTACCGCCGCCCCCAGGCCCCCCGTTTTACTTACCTGACGCTTTGAATCTTCGCTCCTCGTCCTCGTCAGCTTCATTGCAGCTCAGCCTGGTCGCTGATTGGCTGCAGTGGATGGATTGAAAGCAGCGCAGCCATTGGCTCGCGCTGCTGTCAATCACATCCGATGACGCGGCGCGCCGGGGGGCGGGGCCGAGTGATACAGCGAGCGGCTATAGCCGCCGGCTGTATCACGGGAGCGCGCCCGCAAGCACTCACCACCGTGCGAGGGAGCTCGCATGAAGGTGGTAAATGCTTGCGGGGAGGAGCTGAAACAGCCGCCGAGGGACCCCAGAAGACCAGGTTCGGGGCCACTCTGTGCAGAACGAGCTGCACAGTGAAGGTAAGTATAACATGTTTGTTATTTTAAAAAAAATAAATAAATAACTTTACAACCCCTTTAATGGAATGGTAGACTGTTGGCCTGGCTTGCTTGCGAACAATCCCCCACTGTAATGCCTCGTACACCCGGTCGTATTTGCCGATGAAAAATGTTTGATAGGAGCTTTTTGTCAGAAATTCCGACGACCGTGTGTAGGCTCCATCGGACGTTTTCCATCAGAATTTCCGTCACACAAAATTTGAGAGCTGGTTCTCAAATTTTCTGACAACAAAATCCATTGTCCTAAATTCTGATCGTGTGTACACAATTCCGACACACAAAGTTCCACACATGCTCGGAATCAAGCAGAAGAGCCACACTGGCTATTGAACTTAATTTTTCTCGGCTCGTCGTACGTGTTGTATGTCACTGCATTCTTGACGTTCGGAATTTCAGACAAGATTTGTGTGACCGTGTGTATCCAAGACAAGTGTGAGCCAACATCTGTCGGAAAAAATCCATGGATTTTGTTGTAGGAATGTCCGATCGTGTGTACAGGGCATTAGTGTGCCCTGTATAGTTGCATCCTCCAGGGATGTGCTTAGGGCTCTGAGGCTATTACAGAGTGCTTTGCTTCTTATGGCTGTATGCCTTGAAAGTGAAGTACACTTGTCACGATCTTAGGACTTACCTCTCGAAGGTAGATTTGCCAATGTTACAGTCCACCTATAGTGACCATTTAGACTCCCCCATTACGCTCAAAAAGGTTCAGATGGCTATTTCCTTCCTGCAGTCTGGGAAAACACTGGGCCCTGATGGGCTCTCAGTTGAATTTTCTAAAATGTATACTGATGAGCTTGCACCCCGCCTACATACTATGCTTGTGGCATTCTTTAGGACTGGTTCCCTTCCTACCATGATGTTGGAGACAGTAATAACACACAATGACATATAATCACACACATAGGTTGGAATTGATGGACTTGTGTCTTTTTTCAACCTCACCTACTATGTAATAGTGGTAGTGCCTAAGCTTGGCAAAAACCTGGCAAGAGCTCCTCCTATCGTCCCATTGTTGACTGTAGACGCCAAGCTGCTTACAAAAATTTTTGCTAATCGTTTACATTTTGTAATAACAGCACTGGTGTATGGGGACCAGTCAGGATTTATGCCAGACAGAGGCACAGATATTAATATTAGATGATTATTTACACATATTGCTATGGCAAAGGAGGATAGCCTTTCTTGACGCTGAAAAAACATTTGATTCTGTTGAATCCTTTGGCTGGTATTATAATGTTTCGGGTTTGGGCCTCATTTTATTGCTTGGCTGAAACTTCTGTACCATAACCGGGTTGAAGTGAGGGCCTTACTTGTAAATGTCAAGCCTGACTTTCCCTGCCATTGACCCCTGTGAGTAGGGTAAACCCGCTAAAAATGATGTATGTCCCAAAAGTCTTTGTTTATTTAGAAACACTTCAATGACCATACCCAAGGCATTTTTTGGTAAGCTGGATAGTCTAGTTGTATCCTTTGTCTGGGTGGGAAAGACTCCTCTATTGTAACAGAAGATGCTTCATCTTTACTATTGGGCAGCCGGACAGCTGTACTTGTTACGGTGTGTTGGTGGTTTAGGCAACCTAAAAACAACCCAGCTGTAACTCTGGAGGCTGCTATTTTGGGTTCCTATTCTGTGTTGACCAATTTGAACTATTGTGGACCCAGGGCCAACCCCTCTGTCATGGGTCCTATGCGTACAACAATTACAGTTTGGATACAGGCAAGAGAGATTTATAGGGAGATTTATACTCCCCCATATTCCCCTGGAAATCCCCAATTGTGACATCTTTTTCACTTTCCAGATCCCCAGGTGTGGGTGGCTAGGGGCCTTGAAGCGTGTCATCACAGATGGCATTTTCTCACTGTTGCAAGATAAATTTGCCATGCCTGGATCTATGTATTTTAGAGTTGAAAATGTTTTTATTATTAATAAGGTAAACATCATAACAGAAATGCAGTTGACATATCACTTGTAAGAAAGCGAGATCAAGCGTGCCTACAGCAGCGCCTGTGCCCAAAGGTTGCATTAATAGGTTTGGGTTCAAATTATGTCAATCCATAGTTGATCAGATAAAACAGAAAGAGGGGAAAGAAAGATAAGGGCAGAAAGAGTTAAAGAGGGGGGAAGCGAAAGGAGGGAGGGGGGTCTGCTGGGAGAGCTTGGGGTGGAAAGACAGCAGTTTGGTAAATGAAAGTTATCCCTACATCTATTTAAGAAAGGATCATGATGTTGGTGGGGCTGGGCTCGGAGGAACAGGGAGCATGCCAGCCAGGGTATCCGATGAAGAGAAGCGTAGCCAGACTGACCACAAAACTTTAAATTTGTCAAAAGTATTGTTGTCGAGTGCTAACATTTCCTTCATTCTCATAATGTCATTTACTGTGGAGACCCACAGGGATAATGAAGGGGTGGTGGTTGTTTTCCAGAAAAGGGGGATCAGTTGTCGGGCTGCTGATAGAAAAAAGCGTAGAAGACATAGTTTCTGAGATGCTAGAGATCCCGGCAATATAGAAAGGAGAGCTATCTCAGGGGTTAGTTGCAAAGATTCTTTATATATACTATTGTAAGCCTGAAATACCTGCTTCCAGAAGGGTCGAATACGTCCACACTCCCACCAGATATGAAGATAAGTGCCCGTAGCTTCATTGCATCGCCAGCAGGAGGGTGAGGTAGACGGGAAGATTTTATGTAGCGTAGCGGGGTCCCTGTACCATCTGGACATGATCTTAAAGTTTTTCTCTTGCGAGTAACAGGAGATGGAGGACTTATGTGAAAATGGTACACAGTCTGCCATTCCGTTCTGGAGATAGTTTTTCCAAGGTCTGCCGAAAACACATCCTCGTGTAAGTGGACATGTCATCCTGAGTGAGGGCCTGAATCAACCTGTAAATGTGGGAGAGTAGATGTCTGGGGAGTTCCTGTAGGGAGCTGAGATGTTCGAATTCTGAGAGTGGGCGATGGATTTAAGATGAGAGGAATAGTTGTTTTGTGAAGGTTGTGATGTGTAGGGAAGTAAGCCAATCGCGTGTCCCCTCAGGGACTATCAGGGCCCCAGTATCTGAGTGGATGAAGGTGTGTGCCTGAGGCCAGTAGGAGCGGTAAAATGATCCCAGTTGGTGAGCCCCAATGCCCTGAGGGAAGGCCGGATTGTTGAATAGAGGGGATAGGGGAGAGGGGTCCGAGGAAAGAACCTCACATAGCCCTATCCTATACCAAAGAGTAAGGACAGCTATAGTTAGAGGTGAGGAGCCAGATAAGTGAGAGAAGCTGTTTTTGTAACCCCAGAGGAGGGCCCGTAGGTCCACTGGAACCAAATCCTGTTCGACCATTACTGAGGCCTTTTGAAATGGTTGCTGGAACCATTCCAGGGTACGGGCCATAAGAGTGGATCTGTGATAGAGTTCGTAGTCTGGTAGTCCTGTGCCACCTTGTAGCTTTGGACGTGTGAGTAGCTTATATTTAACTCTGGATAGTCCCTTATTCCAGATAAAACGAATGGAGAGGGATCATAGGACCGAAAAAGAGGATTTGGGGATAGTGACTGGTACAGTTCGGAGGATTCCTGGGGGTCGATTGTAGGTAGTGCCCTTTCCGTTATGTAGGTCTGTATGTTGTCTTGTGGGGGGGATGTAGGACCTCTTGAAGCGTTCTGTGTGAAGTTGTAAACCTGGGTGTAAAAGTCCCTGAACGCAGAAGATATACCCTTCATATTAAAGACCTTAGTCTGGTTAGATTTGGTTATAAAGGGAATGGATTGGCGGGGAGGCCTAGGATGTATAACCCTTGCCAGATGTTGGCCACATTTATTGGCTATAGAGTAATGATAATTGGAAGCTCGATCACGAGTTATCAGGGAGTGGGAGTCTAGCAATTGGAGGAGGTCGCGATGGATGTTTGATAAAGTAATAAAAGTGGATGGCTCCAATGTCAGTTTGTGATGGGATTCTGAAATGGCGGTCAGGAGGCGTCGAATTTCATTGGATCCGATCTTTTTCAAACGGGAACCGTTCTGTATAAGTACGCCTCGGACCACATATTTCAGGGTTTCCCATTGATTAAGTGGAGTAGTAGTGTCAGAGGAGTGATCAGACATGAAGTGTTGAATCGCCTTGGAAACTTCAGCGATGCACACTGAGTCCCAAAGTAAATTGTCATTGATGCCAGGATGCCCCCGTGTGAGATTGGGGTGGACAGGCAAATGTCAAGTAAACTGGGGAGTGGTCAGACCATAGGACATGTCCCAGGGAGGATTGTAATGAAGTATCTAGGAGGAATTGTGAAATAAAAAAATAATCTAATCTGCTGTATGAGTTGTGGGCTATAGAGACATAACTGTAATCATTTTCCGTGGGGTGGTATATACGCCAGACATCTACTAATTGATGGGAGTGTAGTAGAGATTTAATGTGTGTGAGTGAGGATTTGGTTATGGATGACTTACCCGAGGATGTGTCGGCAGATGGAGACAGAGCAATGTTGAAATCACCTCCGGCAATGACACAGGAACCCCCGAAGGTAGATAGTCTGGTGAGAGTGGTGGAGAGGAAGCGAGCCTGGTCCGTATTAGGCGCATAGATGTAAGCCACTGTAAAAAGAAAGTTGTTTAGCTTCAATTTGAGAAATATAAAGCGACCATTATCATCGCTATAGGAATCAAGTACTTCAGGGTGAAAGGATCTATGGAATGCGATGGACACTCCTTTGGACTTAGCTATGGGGTTAGTGCTGTGGCACCAAGTAGTATAATGGTGGTTGTGAATTGTGGGTGTAGACCCAGTGCGGAAATGTGTTTCCTGTAATAGCAGGATATTAGCTTGCTGTTTGTGGAAGTGATATAGGATCCAACTACGCTTCTCTGGGGTATTAAAGCCTCTACAGTTATAGGATGCTAAGTTAAGAGGTCGTGTCACTGCCATGTTGGTTGTTGGTTGGTGGGGGTCAGGGGTGCTAAAAAGAGAATGACAAAAGTCTTTCTGAGACCAGGCTCAACCAGCAGGAGAGAAGATGGGGAGAAGGGGTGGGAGGGTAGAAAGAATAAATAGGGGGGTAGTTGGAAGAAAGAATAGCATGGGGATAAAGAGAGGGTAAAGAATTCTTCAGTCCCAGTGTCGGTAAAATTGTAATGCAGTATGTCTGGTTGTGAATGAACACTAGAGACTGAAGCCATGCTTTTAGTGGGTAGATAGAACTACATGTACAGGCCACTAGGTGGCACCAAATGATCAAAAGTGTAGAAAAATAACATGCATAGTAAAATGCTGACTAAATGCTGACTGCTGTAAAGTAAAGCCATGCTTTTAGTGGGTAGATAGAACTACATGTACAGGCCACTAGGTGGCACCAAATGATCAAAAGTGTAGAAAAATAACATGCATAATAAAATGCTGACTAAATGCTGACTGCTGTAAAGTGACTGGCACCGAATATGCCTAAGGGGGGGGGGGGGTAGTGGGAGGCATGGAGGGGCCCCCGTGGTCCCGGGCTCCACTGGGCGGAACTAAGAATAAAACATAAACAGTACAACCTGTCATGGGGGAAGAAAAGAAAGGGGTGTTGAACATACAAATGTGAATAGAGCATGGGATGATGTGACAGAGAATTAGTATATTCCTGCTATGCAAGTGGGTAGGCAGCGTTCAAGTATACATTTCCCTGTGATTCAAGAAAAAGAAAAATATGAAAATAAAATGATAACAAAAAAAAAAAAACAGTTAAATTAGAGTCCCAAAGAGGAAGAAAAAAAAGAAATAAAAAAAATTTTTAGACACAAAATAGTAGGCGTTCAGGGGAGTCATTTGTTGGATGGTGTGTGCCAGAACACGGGTGGTTTGCTGTAGACAAATCTGCGTAACTGGGACAGAATGTTCATCCAGATAGGACGGTTCAATCGTTCTGGTCTTCAACTGTGGAACAAGCTGTCTTTTATTAACAAGACCCAACGTGGGTGCATAGTATGAAGTCTTCCATAAAGAGTAAGTCTCCAACTGTAACAATGTTCCGTAAGGTGAACAACGTGGAAAACTTTGAACAGGGTGCACTCATAGGAACATGAGTGATAGCAGGGAGTAATCCTGCACAAACAAGAAAGCACAAAGACCAGCTGGTCTATAATGATTCAATCATTGTGGTCTTTGTGTGAGGAGGATCCAGGGTGTCGCTTGTGACATTGCTTGTGCCACTGTGGTAGGTATGGTAGGCCTGGGGTGGTGGGTGTGAAAGGCCAGTCTGGGATAGAAACATGCGGCAAGTCCAGTGTGCTAAGAAATGTTGGGAGGTCCCCGAGCATGCGGAAGATGGCTGTCTTGCCATCATGGTGGACCCGTAGCTGGAAAGGAAAACGCCATTGATACTTCAGTTGGCGGGATTGCAATAGATGTGTGAGGGGTTTCAAGGCCTTCCGCATGGTCAGAGTCTGACGTGAGAGGTCCGGTAGAAGCATCATGTGTGTAGTGTTGAAGAGAATAGAGTCTTGAGTGCTAGCAGCCCGCATGATGGCCTCTTTAATGTTGTAAAAGTGCACGTACAAAAGTTACGTACAAATGATGAGTCAGGTTTCCTGGGGCTGGAGGTCCTGTGGACACGGTCCAGTTCAAGGGGATTGTCTTTAGGCAGTTGCAAAAGCTGGTTGAAAATGGCTGTCACAGCCGCATTTAAATCCTTTGATTTCACGGATTCAGGTATCCCGCGGACGCGAATATTGTTGCGTCTGTTTCTATTTTCGATGTCATCTTACTGGTATGATAATTGCTGCAGCATGACTGTGTGGGTATTTAGTATTTCCTCATGGGTCTGCACGGCGGTGATGAGGCCCTCAGTGGTGTGTTCTATAGCCTCAAAACGAGCCCCAATGTCTTTTTAAGGCTCAGTTATTTCTTGTTTGTACGTTTTTTCAATGTGCTTAACACACTGCTCAAAATCAGTTTTTGTGGGGAGGGAGCGCGTGTAGCTGTGCAGGGACCTCATTTGGGACTCCAAGTCCCAGCCATCATCCGATCCCAAGGAGGTATTGGAATGGCTCCTGGAGCATCTGGAGGGGTGATCTTGCTTCCCAGGGAGTAGGTGGCATGCCTGGGAACCAGCTAGGGAGTCTAAGGCTGATTCAGAGTGGGTCGGGGATGGAGGCGACAGCGCCATCTTGGATTCCGGCTGGTGCTGGGCCACTGCTGAAAATCGGGTGAAAAAGTGCCCCAAATCACCCCCTGGACGGGATCCCCCTGTCCCCTTAGCCTCCTTGTACTTATCTTTCCCCATTGGAATCAGTAAGGCTGCGTTCTGCGGTGCGGAGAAGCCCTGTGAAGCCACGGGACCCGGGAGCTGAGACACTACACGTCCTCCAGCTCCATGCGGCAAGCCACGCCCCTTGGCTCTATGTATTTTAGATACCTACAGCTGAGACATGCTGTTGGGGCCCAATTTATTGAGCCTGTTATGTTAGAACCTGATGCAGTGGAGTGTCTCCCAATGTCAAGGATGATGGGGAAACCTTTATCTCCCCTCTACCTCCATATGTCAGTGCCCCCATTTTGACAAAGACTTTTAATAAATGGAAGGAGGACATTCCTGACCTTACTGATGAAGACTGGGAAGACTGTTTAGGCTCCTATGATACTAGTAACATAATCTCCGCCAGCAATAGACTTGTGCAGTTCAAGTTCTTGTATGCCCCGCAGAGGTTAGGAGCCATTTATTCTTAGGTTAGTCCTCTTTGTACATAATGTCACTCCTCTACCGGAACTTTCTTCAATATGGTGTGGCTTTGCCCATCTTTTTGTTGCTACTGGGAGTCAGTAGTTGATGCTCTGAATGTTCTCTGTGACTTCACTCCTAGGCCAGATCTGAGATTGGTATTACTAGGAGTAATGGAAGACATAGAAGCTACCAGATCTCAAACTGTTTTTGTTCTATGCACTATATTATGCTCAGAGGGAACTTCTTCTTCAGTGCAAACAGCCCACTCCATCCATGTTGGCTAGATGGAAATCTGCTGTGCAAATGCGGTTCTGCCACTTTAACATATCAAAGTAGAATTGATGCTTATGGCTCAGGTGTTTCAAAAGCTATGCTAGAAATCATAGAGCAGCTGCGTGCCATCGGAGAGGTCATCAAAGATAACCATGTTGTTGCCCTGCTCCTCTGCAGCCTTCCAGAGACATATACTGCTCTCATTAATGCTTTAGAAAACAGACCCGAGCAGGAGCTAATGCTAGAATATGTCAAGGGCAAATTAATTGATGAATATGACAGAAGGAAAGAAAATACACACAATGATGACAAAGCTCTTAAGATCTACAAAGGCACGAAGCACAACACAGAAAGCAGAGACAGGTCACTTAAAGGACTGTTCTATCTGGAAAACCGACAGCGAAAGCTAAAGCTATCCACAAAAGAAAGATTTAAAGCAGCCACAAAGGAAACTGCAGACACACCATGGAGTGAGCGGCGAGCTATGCGGCTGGTGCATAGACTCAAGAGTGACAAGTCACATGACTAGCGATGAGACCTTCTTCACAAACATTGTTTACAGTGCAAAAGACAAAGTTTTTCTAGCAAACAGGGAAAAGCATCACTGCAGAAGTTAAAGGCCAGGGCTTCCTGAACTGCATTACACGTGGACAAGGAAGCAAGCACAGTATCCTTGTAAAGAAAGTGCTGTATGTTCCAGAACTAGAAGGCAGCCTTCTATCAGTGAAAAGGCTTGCAAACAAAGGTCTCACAGTTAAGTTCCAGGGTGATGAATGCACAATTCACAATAACAAGCGATTCTTTGCAAAAGGAAAACTGGATGATCACCTGTTGTTGTGGAAAATGTATGAAGATGTCACATAGTGTCTCCCAGTGTTAGTTCTCCCGCAGCCCACTCTAAAGAGCTGACTGGGGCAGACTGACGCTGGTTGGGATCCGTTTGGTAGTGGAAAGCTCCTTGGGGATGTAGAGAAGTGTTTGCAGAGTGGGGATATGTCTGCCAGCGAAGGGCCCCTGTGCGATGCACAAAATGATCATCTGGGGGGGATGTGTTCGCTCTGCAAAGACATTATTGGTTTAGTGGATGTGCACTTGTGTCACCCCTGTATGCCTGATTAACATATTTGGGGTGCCATGGCTTATACCTGCAGATAATCTCCCATCCACAGAGACAGTAGTATAGTCCGGGTATGTTTTGTTCTCTGAACAAAGCAGAATAAGGATTCACGAACAAATGGTAAAAATGGGAGCCTTTGAAACATTGTGGTTGGGAGCAGTGTTCATAATCTCAGGCTTCCTGTAATACAGAGACAGGGGGCTGGAGATCGTACACGCTGCCCCCGCCCAGACACGCCCATAAGACTCCCCTAGTCATTATTCGTTGGTTGTTGTATAAATTCATCTTGTTTGAAAGGATTTCTTGTGTTGACATTCGTATCCTGTGAGGTCATATCCTGTGGAGGAAGCGATTGGCTGTTGGGGCCAGGGCCTCCTGTTTGGTGACTTCTTGTTTGTGACATCCTTTGTGTGTGTGAATAAAAGCCAAGAGCCTCTGCCCAGCAGGGCAGATAAAGGAACGATGGAGCTAAGATGGTGATTATGTCTGTTTACTGGGGAAATGCGGGAGACGTGGGTTGTTTAAAGATGCATTATAGCATTAGACTGAGAGGGCGAGTATTAGCGCATGGGAGATTGATTACGTATAGCGTATAGTGAAATCTCCACGTCAGAAGGACCTCAGGAGTGAACAGAACCTGCTTCACAATCGGATCAGTAGGCTGTCTGATGTGTTAGGTAGGTTCTGCTTTGCAAAAGAACAAATTTTTTGTCTTTTGGTATAATGCTGGGATTTTAATTGTATGTTTGTTATGTGTAAGTAACCGTATGTTGTGTAGTAAGTTTGTAATTATATGAGAAATAGAAATGGATGAATTATGATTATTACCTCTGCTATGAGACCCATTTGGTGCAGCCTGGAATGTGTATGTGACTGAGCAGTTTGTTTGGGTAGCTGATGATTGAGTTTATTTTGGCTTAGCAGGGAAGGGCGGCCAGGCATGGCTGTTCCATCATTTACAATGGGAACTGTTGGCTACTCCCTGTGGACAATAGCATTGGGGGGAGATCTTTTGTTTTGAGATGAAAAGATCATGCATGCAAGCATCACTGTTGAAATGTCTTGTTCCTATGGGTTGCTGATGCCAGAATAAGTGTGTGAATTTGTTTGGGAACAAGAGTGTATGTTTGAGCCGTGTTATTTTGTGTTTTATGTAACGTTGTTGTGTGATTGGAGAGCCTGCGTTGTTTGGTTGGCCAGGGTCCCTAGCAGTATGTAGCCTAAAATGTTTGTAAGTATTCATGTGGTGTCTCAAATGTGTAGTTTTGTGGGGAGTTTGTGTAGCTAGTGAAGAAATCTTGTTTTGTGCTGGTTTTGGCGGGATCAACAACTGCATTTCATGTGTTGGTGTTTTAATGTGGCTCTTTTGTCATCAGCCATTTTGGTGTCTGCCATGCGGCTCAGCTTTCGTCAGCCATTTTTTTGTGGTTGCTGTGTGGCAGTGACATGATCTTCGTTTGTTGCAACTACCATTTTGTGTCCGCTGTGTTTTGGGTGGAATTGCTCTGCTTTTGGCCAGGTTTAACCACTAGGTGTCTGCGCTATAGCTGAAAGACGGCTACAGAGGGGCGCCTAATTGCCGGGAGGGCCTCCCTGGATGTGCTCCTGTTTACTTCCCCTCTGTGCGCCGCCGCGGGCGCGCATCGGGGAAATTTTGTGTTGGCCATGTCCCTTGGACACAGCCAATTACAGATCATGCTAAATGGCCAATCACAGTGGTCATTTAGCACTCGAACACAGTGTCCAACGAGAGATGATCTCATATGTAAACATATGAGATCATCTCTCATTGCCGGCTCTCTCCTCACACAGAGACCGCGTGTGAGGAGAGGGAGGATCTGTGCTACAGCGTGAGTGCCAACCGTTTTCTGAAAATACATTTAACCAATGAAAACACACACATCAGAGCCCAATAGTGCCCATACAGTGCCACATCAGTGCCATTGGTGCCACAGTGCTCATCACTGTTAGTGTCACAGTGCCATCTGTCATCAGTGCCATCTATCAGTGCCATCTGTCAGTGCCATCTGTCGTCAGTGCTATCTGTCTGTGTCATCTGCCACATCAGTGCCACCTTTCAGTGTCACCTGCCACATCAGTGCCACCTGTCAGTGTCACCTGCCACATCAGTGCCACATGTCATCAGTGCCATCTGCCAGTGTCACGTGTCATCAGTGCCACGTATCAGTGCCAACTGTCACCAGTGCCATCTGCCAGTGTCACGTGTCATCAGTGCCATCTGTGTTCAGTGCCATCTGTCGTCAGTGCCATCTGTCATCAGTGCCACCTGTCAGTGTCACCTTCCACATCAGTGCCACCTGCCACATCAGTGTCACGTGTCATCAGTGCCACGTATCAGTGCCATCTGTCACCAGTGCAATCTGCCAATGTCACGTGTCATCAGTGCCACATATCAGTGCATTTGTCATCACTAAGAATGTCACAAAGATTATTTTCAGCCGAGGAGGCATACAATATTCTTGCGGCCGACAAGAGCAACGGGGAGCTCTCCACTTCGGATTCCTCATACTCAGATTCTGAGTCTGACATGGACTACGAGCCTGTCCTAAGTAGTGGAACACTGACAGCCTCAGAGGAGGATGAGAGTTCGCCCACCAAAATAAGCCGTACTGGTGAGGAGGAAGTGCCATCCACCAGCACCGCAGTACTTTGGCAAAGGCCACGTACCAGTGGGGTGTCACCTCAGTCCCAAAGGGTTAGGTCCCATGCCAGCCTTCCCTATTCCCTTCAGAACCCCTTGTGGCTTCCTCCTAATTCAGGAGAAGCTATCACTGCCCCTTTCATCATTCCCCCTTTTACTGCCCGGCCAGGAGTCCAGGTCGACAGAAAATTTTTCCCCGATTGATTTTTTCAATTTAATTTTTACTGGGGACATGCTAGCATCAATTGTGGCCCAGTGCAACCCGTATGCACAACAATTCATAGCATGTAACCCAATGTCCTATTATGTCCGTCCCTATGAGTGGAGAGCCCTAACAGTGGAGGAGTTTAAATTTTTTTGGGCCTCACATTCTGTATGGGACTAACCAAAAAAATGTATTACGATCGTATTGGTCTACCCTCCCCATCCACCACATGCTCATCTTTTCCTCAGTAATGCCCAGGACCAGATATCTCATGATTATGAGATTCCTACACTACAATGATAATACCCAGTGCCCTCTCCGAAATGACCCAAATTTTGACAAGCTTTATAAAATTCGGCCACTACTAAATTATTTTTCTGAAATCTTCCCCCACTTGTTTACCCCAGACCAATACATATGCGTGGATGAGTCCCTTGTCAAATTTACTGGCAGGCTGGGCATAAAACAATTTATTCCCACCAAAAGGGCCCGCTATGGGGTAAAGATGTATAAAATGTGCAACTGAGCTACAGGGTATACATAAGCCTTCATGGTATACGAAGGGAAGGACATCCAGCTGCATCCCCCTAATTGCCCAGACTACATAGGAACCAGCAGGAAAGTTGTTTGGGAACTCATAAACCCACTCCTGGAGAAAGGCTACCATTTGTATGTGGACAATTTTTATACTAGTTTGCCCCTGTTCCGCAACCTTCACAGAAAGAACACTGCAGCATGTGGCACCGTAAGGAGGAACTGGAAGGGCTTTCCTCAAAGCCTCGTCAACAAGAAGCTAAGCAGAGGGGAGATGGCGAGTTTACGGAATGAGCAAATTCTGTCTGTGAAGTGGAGGGACAGAAGGGATGTCTACGTGCTTTCATCGATCCACAATAATACCGTCCTGGAGATCACCAGGAGGAATGGCCAAATCCAAAAGCCAACGTGTATCCACGAATACAACATGTTCATGGGGGGTGTCGACTTTAACGACCACATGCTCAAACCTTACCTTGCCACAAGACGAACATACCAGTGGTATAAAAAAGTTTCAATTTATTTGTTTAATTTGGCCATATACAACAGCTACGTTATTTATCACAAATCCACTGAAAGCTCCAAATCCTTCCTTGGCTACCAGGAGGAAATCACCATTGCCCTTGTATTCCCGAATGGCCCACCAGAAACCATTCGATCCGATGTGATTAGCAGACTCTCCGACCGCCACTTTCCCGAAAGAATAACGGCAGCAAAAATGCCGGGTGTGCACCAAAGGAGGAGTGAGAAGAGACACCACTTTTTATTGTCCCCAATGTCCTTCCCAACCAGGCCTCTGCATAGTTGAATGTTTCCGCCATTACCATACTTGACTAAATTATTAGTGAAGTATGGTAAACATAACCCTCACTTCCTGCCATTTACCTCCCAAACCCTTATGCCTCTACTTGCTCTGTAACTGACCCTGGCTTGTTATTCGACCACGCTTCTACCTACCGATTCTGTTTATACCTCTGCCTGATCTGGAACTGACCCTGGCTTGTTATTCAACCACATTTCTGCCTACCGATTCTGTTCATACCTCTGCCTGATCTGGAACTGACCCTGGCTTGTTATTTGACCCCGCTTCTGCCTACCGATTCTGTACATACCTCTGCCTGATCTGAAACTGACCCTGGACTGTTTGACCATGCTTTTTGCCTGCCTCTTGGACTGATCTTGTACCCTGCCATTGGACTAGTGGGATTAATAACACAGGGGTCTCACATATGTGAGGGGCTCCAGAATTGTTTTTCTGGATGAAGAAAACATTTTTTTTTGTTTTCTCATTCCTAGATAGGGTCTGGAGACTTGGAGGCTTCAAAGATATTTGGGTGGGAGAAGCCTCTACCCCTGTCCCCATTCTGTCCTGAACGAGGCCCTACTTCTGCCTGCTGTCTGTAGGACCTATGCCATCATGCCTCTGCCTGTCGCATGAACTGACCATACCAAATGGATGGACCATATTCCTGCCTACTACCAGGATCAATATTTTGGCACTGCTGACAATCTCTGCCTGCACTGACCGTGGACTGTATATGGACAGTATCCCTGCCTGCTGCCTGTATTGACTATGGACAGTGTTACTGCCTGTTGCCTGGACAATTGCGTTTTCTTTTGCTGACCAAGTCCTTGCCTGCTGCCTGGACCAGTGCTATCCTCCTGTGGACAACTGTGCTACTAAAACCAAAGGTAATCTTTTGTTTACCCTTTGCTCAGCAGAATGTATTTTGGGGTGTAATTCTTGGTATGTGCATGTTATGTGTCCCTAGAACAGCTGACGGTGTTCCTTGTATGTGGCCAGACTGTGTAAAAGTCTCACACATGTGGTATCACCATACTCAGGAGGAGTAGCAGAATGTATTTTGGGGTGTAATTTTTGCTATGTACATGCTATGTGTTGGAAATATCTTATAAATGACAAACTTTGTGTAAAAGAAATGCGTTTTCATTTTTTTCCCACATTTTCCAAAAACTTCTGGAAAAAAATAAACCATTCAAAAGACTCATTATGCCTCATAAATTATACGTTGGGGTGTTAGCTTTCAAAAATGGGGTCATTTTGTGAGCGTTTCCATTGTTCTGGTGCTCCATGGCCTTCAAAAGTTTAATAGGTGGTTGAGAAATGAGATGTGTCATTTATGCTCCTAGAATGCCTGAAGGTGCTATTTCAATATTGTGCCTCTGTATGTGGCCATGCTGTGTAAAAGTCTCACACAAGTGGTATTGCCATACTCAGGAAGAGTAGCAGAATGTATTTTGGGGTGTCATTTTTGCTATGTACATGCTATGTGTTGGAAATATCTTATAAATGGACAACTTTGTGTAAAAAAAAAAATGCGTTTTCATTTTTTTTGCACATTTTCCAGAAACTTCTGGAAAAAAATGAACCATTCCAAAGACTCATTACGCCTCATAGATTATACGTTGGGGTGTTAGCTTTCCAAAATGGGGTCGTTTTGTGGGCGTTTCCATTGTCCTGGTGCTCCAGGGCCTTCAAAAGTGTAATAGTTAGTCAACAAGTTAGATGTGTCATTTATGCTCCTAGAACACCTGATGGTGCTCCCTGCATGTTGGGCCTCTCTATGTGGCCAGGCTGTGAAAAAGTCCCACACATGTGGTATCGCCATACTTAGGAGGAGTGGCAAAATGTATTTTGGGGCATCATTTGTGGTATACACATGCCATGTGAGAGAAATAACCTATTACAATGACAATTTTGTGGGAAAAAAAAATCTTAATTTTGCAAAGAATTGTGGGAAAAAATTACAATATCAAAAACCTCACCATGCATCTTACTAAATACCATGGAATGTCTGCTATCAAAAAAGGGGTCATTTGTGGGGTATTTGTTTGTTCGGGTCGCAAGAAATGAGATAGGCCACCAGTACATCAGGTGTAATCAATTTTTTATGATTTGCACCACAACACCACAATAATTTTTTATGATTTGCACCACAACTTGTAGACTCTATAACTTTCACACAGACCAAATAATATCCACTAATTTGGGTTATTTTTTTTACCAAAGATATGTAGCAGTATAAACTGTGGCCAAAATTTATGAAGAAAAATTAATAATTTGCAAATTTTTATCACAGAAACTAAGAAAAAGGCTTTTTTCCAAAATTGTCGGTCTTTTTTCATTTATAGCGCAAAAAATAAAAAACCAAGAGGTGATCAAATGCCACCAAAAGAAAGCTCTATTTGTATGAAAAAAAAGGACAAAAAATGAATTTGGGTACAGTATTACATGACTGAGTAATTGTCATTCAAAGTGTGAGAGCACTGAAAGCTGAAAATTGGTCTGGTCACGAGGGGGGTTTAAGTGCCCAGTTGTAAAGTGGATTTTGTGCTGTTTGGCCTGTGGGTCATCCCAGAGTGGAAGCTACTCCAATTCCTTTGTGTTTGTGTGTAGCCATGGGGTCTAAGCACCATTTCCTTTTAAGTGAATTCAATCTTTTAAGGTTTGGCTGTTTTTGTACTTTTTAAATACTTTTCAGTGAAACTGTTGCATTGTTTGTATTGAGTTTTGGGTTTGAGTTGGGTCTCTACTTTGCACTGAATTTACTAGCTTTAACCAAGTTTTTGTACTTTTAGCGGTGTGTGTTATTTTTATTTTTCATTGTTTATAGCCCGCAGTAGAAAAGAGAGGCTTTGGTTTTTGTTTTTTTTTGAGCTGAGCAGACAGGAAGTTCTTTGCAAGTATGCAACATTAAGTTGGTGGGAGGAGCTTGGGGTCTTTAGAAACAAGCATGTTGACACAAAAGGCCTTGTGTTTGGAAGGACTAAATCACTTTGGTTTTTAAATTTAATTCCAGTTGTTTTGTATTTTTTTTATACTGTAATACAGTTTTGGGTAGAGAGTAGGGATGAGCCGAACACCCCCTGGCTCGGTTCGCACCAGAACCTGCGAACGGACCGAAAGTTCGCACGAACGTTAGAACCCCATTGACGTCTATGGGACTCAAACGTTCGAAATCAAAAGTGCTCATTTTAAAGGCTAATTTGCATGGTATTGTCCTAAAAAGGGTTTGGGGACCCAGATCCTACCCCAGGGGACATGTATCAATGCAAAAAAAACTTTTAAAAATGGACGTTTTTTCGGGAGCAGTGATTTTAATGATGCTTAAAGTAAAAAAAAAAAAAAAGTGAAATATTCCTTTAAATATCGTACCTGGGGGGTGTCTATAGTATGCCTGTAAAGTGGCGCGTGTTTCCCGTGTTTAGAACAGTCCCTGCACCAAATGTCATTTTTAAAGGAAAAAATCTCATTTAAAACTGCATGCGGGTTTAATGTAATGTCGGGTCCTGGCAATATGGATGAAAATCAGTGAGACAAACGGTACCCCCCAGTCAATTACCAGGCCCTTTGGGTCTTGTATGGATATTAAGGGGAACCCCGCACCCAAATTAAAATAAGGAAAGGTGTGGGGCCACCAGGCCCTATATACTCTGAACAGCAGTATACAGGCGGTGCAAACAAGACAGGGACTGTAGGTTTGTTGTTAAGTAGAATCTGTTTGTCATTTTGAACGGGTACATTTTTAACGTGTTTAGCTCCAGCCAAAATATCTTTTTTAAGCTTTTTGGAAAACATAGGGAAGGGTTATCACCCCTGTGACATTTGTTTTGCTGTCTTTCCTCCTCTTTAGAAGATTTCACCTCACTTTTTGTCCCAATGACAAATGTTTTTTGAGAATTTGGGGTTTTTTGTGGAACAAGGATTGGAAAGCATCAGTGGAAAGGAGAAATGTTTTTCCCATATTAACTCATATGCCCCGTACACACGGTCGGACTTTGTTCGGACATTCCGACAACAAAATCCTAGGATTTTTTCCGACAGATGTTGGCTCAAACTTGTCTTGCATACACACGGTCACACAAAGTTGTCGGAAAATCTGATCGTTCTAAACGCAGTTACGTAAAACACGTATGTCGGGACTATAAACGGGGCAGTGGCCAATAGCTTTCATCTCTTTATTTATTCTGAGCATGCGTGGCACTTTGTCCGTCGGATTTGTGTACACACGATCGGAATTTCCGACAACAGATTTTGTTGTCGGAAAATTTTATATCCTGCTCTCAAACTTTGTGTGTCGGAAAATCTGATGGAAAATGTGTGATGGAGCCCACACACGGTCGGAATTTCCGACAACAAGGTCCTATCACACATTTTCCATCGGAAAATCCGACCGTGTGTACGGGGCATTACAGGAGAGAATTTCCCTTCCTAGGGGTAGATTTCATCTCACTTCCTGTTGTCTCCTTCCGTTTGCAAGTAGGAGTCGTTTGTAAGTTAGATGATTGAAAGTAGGGGTCTGCCCTATATACTCAGCAGAAATTTGGGCCTTAGGTGTTGTTGTGGCCACAACAACGTAAGCCCTCACAGGGCCCTGCTGTGAAATATTAGATCAAGAATTGTAATTACATGCCCCCGTTGAACAGGGGCAGAAAAACTGGGCCTTTGGTGGTGGTGGTGGTGGTGCTGGTGCCACAACACTGTAAGTCCTCACTCGCTCTTGGTGGGTGCAGAAATGGGCCCTGCTGTGAAATATTAGATCAAGAATTGTAATTACATGCCCCTGTTGAACAGGGGAAGAAAAATTGGGCCTTTGGTGGTGGTGGTGGTGGTGGTGCTGGTGCCACAACACTGCAACCCCTCACAGACACTCTAGTTGGAACGCAAGAACGAGCCCTGCTGCAAAGTATTGCATCAAAAATTGTAATTACACGCCCCTGTTAAACAGGGGCAGAGAAATTGGGCCTTAGGCACTGGTGCTGGTGCCACAACACTGCAACCCCTCACAGACACTCTAGTTGGAATGCAGGAACGAGCCCTGCTGCAAAGTATTGCATCAAAAATTGTAATTACACGCCCCTGTTAAACAGCGGCTGAAAAATTGTGCCTTAGGCACTGGTGGTGGCGCCCAGAACCAAAAATGTTCTTACAAGCTATCAGCGTGATGATTGAGGAGGAAGAGGATAATTACTCAGGGATAGTCACTCAGCATCAGCATAGGCAGTCTTTGAAGGGATCTGAGATTTAAAAAAAAAATATTCGGTTACATCAGCATCAGGTGCTTGGTAGCTGGTGGTGATCCAAGACTGATTCATTTTTATGAAGGTCAGTCGATCGACCGAGTCGGTGGACAGACGCACCCTGTGATCGGTTACCACGCCTCCAGCAGCACTGAATGTGCGTTCCGAAAGAACACTGAATGCAGGACAGGCCAGTAGCTCAATTGCATACTGTGCAAGCTCTGGCCAGTGATCCATCCTCAAGACCCAGTAACCCAGAGGATTTTCGGTGGGAAAGGTGTCCAAGTCTGATCTTGCCCCTAGGTATTCCTGCACCATGTAAAACAGACGCTGGCGATGGTTGCTGGAACCGATCATACCTTGGGGCTGCGGACCAAAAAATTGTCTGAACGCATCGGTCAGACGGCCACCTTCTCCACCGCTCCTTCTTTGACTGACCGAAGCCTCAGCAACAGAAACTGTCCAGAAACAGGAGTTTGTAACCTCCCAGTCTCTGGGAAAGCGTTGCACAGACCTTTCTGCAAGGCCTCCCGAAGATGTTTCATCCTCTGCTCCCTCTGCGATGGCAAGATAAGGTCCGCAACCTTACCCTTGTAATGTGGATCAAGGAGGGTTGCCAGCCAGTATTGGTCCTTCTCCTTGATACCACGAATACGAGGATCCTTATGCAGGCTTTGCAGGATCAGGGAGGCCATGCAGCGTAGGTTTGCTGAGGCATTCGGCCCGGAGTCCTCTGGGTCACTAAGGACGACATGGTCCGCAGCCACCTCCTCCCAGCCACGTACAAGTCCATGTGTTTCTTGAGACTGATCCCTTAAAGACTGCTGCTGATGCTGAGTGCCAGGCTCCACCTCCATACTGACACAATCTTCCTCCTCTTCCTCCTCCTCTCCCTGTGTGATCGGCGGGCACGCAGGAACACTGTCTGGATAAAGGGGGCCTTGAGAGCTAAGGAAGTCCTCCTCTTCCTGCCTCTGTTCTGCCTCAAGTGCCCTGTCCATTATTCCACGCAGCATGTGCTCCAACAGGTGGACAAGGGGGACAGTGTCACTGATGCATGCACTGTCACTGCTCACCATCCTCGTGGCCTCCTCAAATGGTGACAGGACAGTGCATGCATCCCTGATCATGGCCCACTGGCATGGGGAAAAAAAATCAAGCTCCCTTGACCCTGTCCTGGTGCCATAGTCGCACAGGTACTCATTGATGGCCCTCTGCTGCATGTGCAGCCGCTGCAGCATGGCCAACGTTGAGTTCCGCCTGGTGGGCATGTCACAGATTAGGCGGTTCTTGGGCAGGTTAAACTCCTTTTGGAGGTCCGTCAGCCGAGCACTGGCATTATATGACCGGCGGAAATGCACACAGACTTTCCTGGCCTGCCTCAGGACATCCTGTAAGCCCGGGTACCTGCCCAAGAACCGCTGCACCACCAAGTTAAGGACATGAGCCAAACAGGGCACATGGGTCATTTGTCCCTGTCGGAGGGCAGAGAGGAGGTTGGTGCCATTGTCGCAAACCACCATTCCTGCCTTAAGTTGGCGTGGCGTCAACCACCTCTGAACCTGCCCCTGCAGAACTGACAGAACCTCTGCCCCAGTGTGGCTCCTGTCCCCCAAGCACACCAGCTCAAGCACCGCATGGCATCTTTTGGCCTGCGTACTTGCGTAGCCCCTTGAACGGCTACGGAGCACCGCTGGTTCCGAGGACAAAGCACAGGAAGAGGCCATGGAGGAAGAAGAAGAGGAGGGGGTGGAGGAGAGAGGTGTGTCACAATCATTAGCATTTTGGAGGCGTGGTGGCGGAACAACCTCCAACACTACTGCACCTTGTCCTGCATCCTTCCCAGCTGCCAGCAGAGTCACCCAATGCGCCGTGAAACTTAGGTAACGTCCCTGTCCATGCCTGCTGGACCATGAGTCAGCAGTAACATGCACCTTACCGCTGACCGCCCTGTCCAGCGAGGCATGGTCATTGCCTTCCACATGCCGGTAGAGAGCCGGAATCGCCTTCTGTGAGAAAAAGTGGCGTTTGGGTACCTGCCACTGAGGAACCGCACATTCCACAAACTCACGGAAGGGGGCAGAGTCTACCAACTGAAAAGGCAGCAGTTGAAGTGCTAGCAATTTTGCCAAGCTAGCATTCAACCGCTGGGCATGTGGATGGCTGGGAGCAAACTTCTTTCGGCGGTGCAGCAGCTGGGGCAGGGAATTTTGCCTGGTACAATCTGACGTCGGTGTACCAAAAGCAGATTGCCCACAAGTACTTGGCTGTGACACACCTAATTCTACAACTTCATTCCTCTCAGTGCAGGTCTCAGAGAGGACTGAAGGTATAGTGGGGTTGGAAATCTCAGCTGATGAGGAGCAAGGAGAGGTCCTCTTTGTTCTTTGGTGTGGGTCTTTTAGATACGCTTGCCAATGAACTGCATGGCAGGTCAACATATGTCTGGTCAAGCATGTGGTACCCAAGCGGGAGATGTTTTGGCCACGCGAGATATGCTTGAGACATATGTTGCAAATAGCAGCGGTGCGATCTGATGCACTCGTCTCAAAAAAGGCCCACACCAAAGAACTTTTTGAATAACGCGCGGAGACTGCAGCGCCCTGCACATGTGGAGCTTTGGGTTGTGATGCAGTCAATGTGCTGCCCTTATGATGTGCCACCTCCTCCTCCTCTCTCCTATCAGGCACCCACGTTGAGTCAGTGACCTCATCATCCCCTCCCTCCTCATCACTGGAGCAAACCTGGCAGTATGCTGCAGCAGAGGGAGCATGACTGCCAGATTGCTGTCCTTCTTGGGCACCCCCTCTGTCCGTGCTCATGTTACTGCCTTCATCAAGCTCAGTATCATCATCAGAGCCTTCCAAACGCTGGGCATCCTCCTGGAGCATGTACCCAACACTGTGGTCAAACAGTTCGAGGAACTCCTCAGGAGGACATGGTGGGGCTAGGGAAGGAGTCACTGATGACATTGAGCCGAGGGAAGAGGCCGCTACTTTGCCAGAGAAAGTACCCTGGGCATGGGTGAGAGAGGATGAGGAGGATGAGGATGGCTTGGTCATCCACTCGACCAAGTCTTCCGCATGTTGCGGCTCAACACGGCCAGCTGCCGAAAAACAGGCCTAGCATGTCCCACGGCCACGTGCTGATGAGGATGCACCGTCTCCACGATCAGCACTAGACACAGAGCCTGCTTGCCCTCTCTTATTGGCTTGTGACTGTCTGCCTCTCCTTCTTGGCCTTCCAGACATACTAATGGCCTGTAGTTGCACTAAGCTGGGATATATATATATATATATATATATATATATATATATATATATTTAAAAAAATGACACTGCAGCTAGCAAAATCAACTGCCTGCCTGTAGTATGAGAACACCACCAACCTTCTACAGGTAGCTTTAGCTGAACACTGTGCAGAGCTCGCAAAAAACTAACTTGTAGCTTATTTAGCTTCCTGCGGTAGTGATAGGATCAGGAAAACACCACCAACCTTCTACAGGTAGCTTTAGCTGAACACTGTGCAGAGCTCGCACTACACTAACTTGTAGTTTTAGCTGAACACTGTGCAGAGCTCACAAAAAACAAACTTGTAGCTTATTTAGCTGCCTGCGGTAGTGATAGGATCAGGAAAACACCACCAACCTTCTACAGGTAGCTTTAGGTGAACAGTGTGCAGAGCTCGCAAAAAAATAACTTGTAGCTTATTTAGCTGCCTGTGGTAGTGATAGGATCAGGAAAACACCACCAACCTTCTACAGGTAGCATTAGCTGAACACTGTGCAGAGCTCGTACTACACTAACTTGTAGTTTTAGCTGAACACTGTGCAGAGCTCGCAAAAATCTAACTTGTAGCTAATTTAGCTGCCTGCGGTAGTGATAGGATCAGGAAAACACCACCAACCTTCTACAGGTAGCTTTAGGTGAACACTGTGCAGAGCTCGCAAAAAAATAACTTGTAGCTTATTTAGCTGCCTGCGGTAGTGATAGGATCAGGAAAACTGCAGCTAGCAAAATCAACTGCCTGCCTGTAGTATGAGAACACCACCAACCTTCTACAGGTAGCTTTAGCTGAACACTGTGAGGTGGACGCAACCCACTAACTTGTAGGTTTAGCTGAACACTGTGAACAGGACGCACCCCACTAACTTGTAGGTTTAGCTGAACACTGTGAGCAGGACGCACCCCACTAACTTGTAGGTTTAGCTGAACACTGAGGTGGACGCACCACACTAACTTGTAGGTTTAGCTGAACACTGTGAGCAGGACTCACCCCACTAACTTGTAGGTTTAGCTGAACACTGTGAGCAGGACGCACTGCACTAACTGTAAATAGTCTAGCTGCCTGACTGTGGTACTAATAGGATCAAAAGAACACCGGTAATTTTCTTCAGGTAGCTGTATATACTGTAACAAGACAAGCCTGCCTGTCAGTAAGAAGATAACAGGAACGGATCTAGCTGAACACTGTGAGCATGACGCACTGCACTAACTTGTAGGTTTAGCTGAACACTGTGAGGTGGACGCACCCCACTAACTTGTAGGTTTAGCTGAACACTGTGAGCAGGACGCACTGCACTAACTGTAAATAGTCTAGCTGCCTGACTGTGGTACTAATAGGATCAAAAGAACACCAGCAATTTTCTTCAGGTAGCTGTATATACTGTAACAAGACAAGCCTGCCTGTCAGTAAGAAGATAACAGGAACGGATCTAGCTGAACACTGTGAGCAGGACGCACCCCACTAACTTGTAGGTTTAGCTGAACACTGTGAGCAGGACGCACCCCACTAACTTGTAGGTTTAGCTGAACACTGTGAGCAGGACGCACTGCACTAACTGTAAATAGTCTAGCTGCCTGACTGTGGTACTAATAGGATCAAAAGAACACCAGCAATTTTCTTCAGGTAGCTGTATATACTGTAACAAGACAAGCCTGTCTGTCAGTAAGAAGATAACAGGAACGGATCTAGCTGAACACTGTGAGCAGGACGCACTGCACTAACTTGTAGGTTTAGCTGAACACTCTGAGCAGGACGCACCCCACTAACTTGTAGGTTTAGCTGAACACTGTGAGGTGGACGCACCACACTAACTTGTAGGTTTAGCTGAACACTGTGAGCAGGACGCACCGCACTAACTTGTAGGTTTAGCTGAACACTGTGAGCAGGATGCACCCCACTAACTTGTAGGTTTAGCTGAACACTGTGAGCAGGACGCACCCCACTAACTTGTAGTTTTAGCTGAACACTGTGAGCAGGACGCACTGCACTAACTGTAAATAGTCTAGCTGCCTGACTGTGGTACTAATAGGATCAAAAGAACACCAGCAATTTTCTTCAGGTAGCTGTATATACTGTAACAAGACAAGCCTGCCTGTCAGTAAGAAGATAACAGGAACGGATCTAGCTGAACACTGTGAGCAGGACGCACTGCACTAACTGTAAATAGTCTAGCTGCCTGACTGTGGTACTAATAGGATCAAAAGAACACCACATGTCAGGGTACTAGGTGTTATCCTGGATTCTGAACTCTCCTTTCAGCCCCACATCCAATCACTTTCCAAAGCTTGCCGCCTCAACCTCCGCAACATCTCTAAACTACGTCCCTTTCTAACCAATGAAACCACTAAGCTCCTGATTCACTCCCTGGTTATCTCTCGCCTTGACTACTGCAACTCACTCCTCATTGGCTTACCTTTAAACAGACTATCCCCCCTTCAGTCCATCATGAATGCTGCTGCCAGACTCATCCACCTTACAAACCGCTCAGTGTCTGCTACCCCTCTCTGCCAATCCCTCCATTGGCTACCACTCGCCCAACGAATTAAATTCAAAATACTAACAATAAGTTACAAAGCCATCCACAACTCTGCCCCCAGCTACATCACTAACCTAGTCTCAAAATACCAACCTAATCGTTCTCTCCGTTCCTCCCAAGACCTCCTGCTCTCTAGCTCCCTCATCACCTCCTCCCATATCCGCCTCCAGGACTTCTCCCGAGCCTCGCCCATCCTCTGGAATTCCCTACCCCAATCTGTCAGACTGTCTCCAACTTTATCCACTTTTAGGCGATCCCTGAAAACTTTCCTCTTCAGAGAAGCCTATCCTGCCTCCATCTAACAACTGCACTATTTTCTCCATTAGCTCATCCCCCACAGCTATTACCCTTTTGTATCACTTAACCCTCCCTCCTAGATTGTAAGCTCTAACGAGCAGGGCCCTCTGATTCCTCCTGTATTGAATTGTATTGTACTTGTACTGTCTGCCCTAATGTTGTAAAGCGCTGCGTAAACTGTCGGCGCTATATAAATCCTGTATAATAATAATAATAATAATAATAATTTTCTTCAGGTAGCTGTAAATACTGTAACAAGACAAGCCTGCCTGTCAGTAGGAAGATAACAAGAACGGATCTAGCTAAACTGAATACAGTGTATATATATATATGCAACACCTGGGATGCATATATATACACAATACACTGTAAGTGCAGCTAACTGACTGACTGTTCTGCCTAATCTATCTAACTCAAATCAAATGTCACTGTCTGTCTCTCTCTCTCTCTCAATGAATGCCGGAACACACACTACACAGGGCCGCCGTGCAGTGGCCAATTGGCCTTTGGCCAATTACGGCTCTCTGTTCAGGCGGCGCTGTGATTGGCCAAGCATGCGGGTCATAGTGCATGCTTGGCCAATCATCAGCCAGCAATGCACTGCGATGCCGCAGTAAATTATGAGCCGTGACGCGCCACACGAATTTGGCGCGAACGGCCCATATCGTTTGCAATTCGGCGAACGGGCGAACAGACGATGTTCGAGTCGAACATGGGTTCGACTCGAACAAGAAGCTCATCCCTAGTAGAGAGCAAACAGAAGGCATCCATGTTATTGTTGTAATATCTAGGTACAGATAGAAGCCATAAGATTGTTTTGAATAGTGGAGGATTTCATGGTGTTTTGTAGTTTGTCTGACAAACGCATTTGCAGGGCTGCCGATAACCAGTTGTAGAGCATGTAAATGTGAGGAGTAGTACGCTAGCATATCGGGAGGCCATGTAAGTTAATCAGAAACGCTGGGTGCCAGTAATGTAAAAATAGTCACTAGGCAGTACTGCTCCGAAAGTTAGTGCAAGGGTACCCTGGACACAGGGACATGCCATAAGCAATTCGAATCGTCATGGGTAATGTTGCTGTCCATGCATTGGAGACAAAAAAATAAGGCTCCACATCAGTCAGACAGCTGCACAGTACATGAGGTCTGGGTTTGGGGCTCCGGACATGAGACCTCTTAAAGATTGTCATATATGGTCAGAGTGTACAGTAAGGTGTATTCCTTTGGAAGGTACTTTTGATGTCTGGAGGTACGAGACCCCAGAATAAAAAAACCTTGGAATTAGTTCAGCTGTGGCTTCAGAAATATGTAATGATGAGTGAGTGGATGGATGTGTAGTACACGTTTGTGTGATTAAAAATTCTCAGGCCTGTTTTTGAACTTTGTGTGGCTGGTCCATGCAAAGATGTCGAGATGCTCTCGTGTTTTTCCCATTGTATTTTTTTCTATTACTAAAAGAGTGAGGGCAGCATTGCGTCTGGTTATTTAGTTTTTTCAATTTTGTTTTGGGAACTATGAAATATCTCCCCCACATTTGTATCTAAATGTTTGTCTCATGTTTTAGTCTTCTCGTTGTTTGTATGTAGTAACAAGAATATGGCATAAATAAGTAGTAAAAAAGTCCAGCAATCAAACCCTGGATTATAAAATACTAAAAACAGTGCTAAAATAAAAGCCACAAAAAAAGTGTCACAGTAAGTGGCCAAAACACAAATGTGAGTCTCTATGTAGAAGGTAATGATGAAGACAGTTCAAGGTTTTTATAAGTGTAGAATCACTGATGTCCAAGCGTGCGCCTTTCACCAGAAAGAAAACATGTTCCATCACGTGATGCACACTCCCGCAGGGGGTCAAACTCACCAGAAGCCACTATTAAAAGAGCATTGAGTGAGGTATTCAGCATCCACTTCAATAGTAAGTCCTCATCATCAGCAGGAATCACTGGTAAAGGGGCTCCATATATATCATAAAACACAAGAGTAACACCGACATAGCGTAATCCTGTTTATTCATGTAAAAATCCCCTATACAAGAGTGTTCCGCTTAATCCTAACTACGTACATTGTAACATATTGAAACAAGCAAATAAGTAAGCCCAGAGGGCGCTGTCACCATGTCTAGCCGTCCAGGATGGGATTTGTGTTTCCCTGCAGACACCACACTATCTTCCTGGTAGATGGTAGTAAACAGTGGAGCGCAAGCGTCACTTCCGGATGCGTTGGTGGTGTTTTCCTGATCCTATCACTACCGCAGGCAGCTAAATAAAGTACAAGTTCGTTTTTTGCGAGCTCTGCACAGTGTTCAGCTAAAACTACAAGTTAGTGTAGTGCGAGCTCTGCACAGTGTTCAGCTAAAGCTACCTGTAGAAGGTTGGTGGTGTTTTCCTGATCCTATCACTACCGCAGGCAGCTAAATAAGCTACAAGTTATTTTTTTGCGAGCTCTGCACAGTGTTCACCTAAAGCTACCTGTAGAAGGTTGGTGGTGTTTTCCTGATCCTATCACTATCGCAGGCAGCTAAATAAGCTACAAGTTAGTTTTTTGCGAGCTCTGCACAGTGTTCAGCTAAAACTACAAGTTAGTGTAGTGCGAGCTCTGCACAGTGTTCAGCTAAAGCTACCTGTAGAAGGTTGGTGGTGTTTTCCTGATCCTATCACTACCGCAGGCAGCTAAATAAGCTACAAGTTATTTTTTTGCGAGCTCTGCACACTGTTCACCTAAAGCTACCTGTAGAAGGTTGGTGGTGTTTTCCTGATCCTATCACTACCGCAGGCAGCTAAATAAGCTACAAGTTAGTTTTTTGCGAGCTCTGCACAGTGTTCAGCTAAAACTACAAGTTAGTGTAGTGCGAGCTCTGCACAGTGTTCAGCTAAAGCTACCTGTAGAAGGTTGGTGGTGTTTTCCTGATCCTATCACTACCGCAGGAAGCTAAATAAGCTACAAGTTAGTTTTTTGTGAGCTCTGCACAGTGTTCAGCTAAAGCTACCTGTAGAAGGTTGGTGGTGTTCTCATACTACAGGCAGGCAGTTGATTTTGCTAGCTGCAGTATCATTTTATATATATATATATATATATATATATATATATATATATATATATATATATCCCAGCTTAGTGCAGCTACAGGCCATTAGTATGTCTGGAAGGCCAACAAGGAGAGGCAGACAGTCACAAGCCAATAAAAGAGAGCAAGCAGGCTCTGTGCCTAGAGGCAACAGTGCTGCTCGTGGAGACGGTGCATTCTCATCAGCACGTGGCCATGGGACATGCTTGGCCTTTTTTTCAGCAGCTGGCCGTGTTGGATGACCAAGTGGATGACCAAGCCGTGACCAAGTGGATGACCAAAGCCGTCCTCATCCTCCTCATCCTCTCTCACCCATGCTCAGGGTACTTTGTCTGGCAAAGCAGCTGCCAACACGGCCTCTTCCCTCAGCTCAATGGCATCAGTGACTCCTTCCCTAGCCCCCCCATGTCCTCCTGAGGAATCCCTCGAACTGTTTGACCACAGTGTTGGGTACATGCTCCAGGAGGATGCCCAGCGTTTAGAAGGCTCTGATGATGATACTGAGCTAGATGAAGGCGGTAACATGAGCACGGACAGAGGGGGTGCCCAAGAAGGACAGCAATCTGGCAGTCATGTTCCCCCTGCTGCAGCATACTGCCAGGTTTGCTCCAGTGATGAGGAGGGAGGGGATGATGAGGTCACTGACTCAACGTGGGTGCCTGATAGGAGAGAGGAGGAGGAGGCACATCACCAACGAGGCAGGATGCCCTCCAGGGGCCAGCCTAAGGGCAGCACACTGACTGCATCACAGCCCAAATCTCCGCATGTGCAGGGCACTGCTGTCTCTGCACGTTATTCCAAAAGTTCTTTGGTGTGGGCCTTTTTTGAGACGAGTGCATCAGATCGCACCGCTGCTATTTGCAACATATGTCTCAAGCGTATCTCGTGTGGCCAAAACATCTCCCTCTTGGGCACCACATGCTTGACCAGACATATGTTGACCTGTCATGCAGTTCTTTGGCAAGCGTATCTAAAAGACCCACACCAAAGAACAAAGAGGACCTCTCCTTGCTCCTCATCAGCTGAGATCTCCAACCCCACTATACCTTCAGTCCTCTCTGAGACCTGCACTGAGAGGAATGAAGGTGTAGAATTAGGTGTGTCACAGCCAAGTACTTGTGGACAATCTGCTTTCGGTATACCGACGTCAGATTGTACCAGGCACATTTCCCTGCCCCAGCTGCTGCACCGCTGAAAGAAGTTTGCTCCCAGCCATCCACATGAATGCTAGCTTGGCAAAATTGCTAGCACTTCAACTGCTGCCTTTTCAGTTGGTAGACTCTGCCCCCTTCTGTGAGTTTGTGGAATGTGCGGTTCCTCAGTGGCAGGTACCCGAACGCCACTTTTTCTCACGGAAGGCAATTCCGGCTCTCTACCGGCATGTGGAAAGCAATGTCCATGCCTCGCTGGACAGGGCGGTCAGCGGTAAGGTGCATATTACCGCTGACTCATGGTCCAGCAGGCATGGACAGGGACGTTACCTAAGTTTCACCGTGCATTGGGTGACTCTGCTGGCAGCTGGGAAGGATGCAGGACAAGGTGCAGTAGTGTTGGAGGTTGTTCCGCCACCACATCTCCAAAATGCCACTACTAATGATTGTGACACACCTCTCGTCTCCACCCCTCCTCTTCTTCTTCCTCCATGGCCTCTTCCTGTACTTTGTTCTCGGAACCAGCGGTGCTCCGTAGCCATTCAAGGGGCTACGCAAGTATGCAGGCCAAAAGATGCCATGCGGTGCTTGAGCTGGTGTGCTTGGGGGACAGGAGCCACACTGGGGCAGAGGTTCTGTCAGCTCTGCAGGGGCAGGTTCAGAGGTGGTTGACGCCACGCCAACTTAAGGCAGGAATGGTGGTTCGCGACAATGGCACCAACCTCCTCTCTGCCCTCCGACAGGGACAAATGACCCATGTGCCCTGTTTGGTTCATGTCCTTCACTTGGTGGTGCAGCGGTTCTTGGGCAGGTACCCGGGCTTACAGGATGTCCTGAGGCAGGCCAGGAAAGTCTGTGTGCATTTCTGCCTGTCATATAATGCCAGTGCTCGGCTGGCAGACCTCCAAAAGGAGTTTAACCTGCCCAAGAACCACCTAATCTGTGACATGCCCACCAGGTGGAACTCAACGTTGGCCATGCTGCAGCGGCTGCACACGCAGCAGAGGGCCATCAATGAGTACCTGTGCGACTATGGCACCAGGACAGGGTCAGGGGAGATTGTTTTTTTCCCCACGCCAGTGGGCCATGATCAGGGATGCATGCACTGTCCTGTCACCATTTGAGGAGGCCATCCACGAGGATGGTGAGCAGTGACAGTGCATGCATCAGTGACACTTGTCCACCTGTTGGAGCACACGCTGCGTGGAATAATGGACAGGGCACTTGAGGCAGAACAGAGGCAGGAAGAGGAGGACTTCCTTAGCTCTCAAGGTCCCCTTTATCCAGAAAGTGTTCCTGCGTGCCCGCCGATCACGCAGGAAGAGGACGAGGAGGATTGTGTCAGTATGGAGGTGGAGCCTGGCACTCAGCATCAGCAGCAGTCTTTAAGGGATCAGTCCCAGGAAACACATGGACTTGTACGTGGCTGGGAAGAGGTGGCTGTGGACCATGTCATCCTTAGTGACCCTGAGGACTCCAGACCGAATGCCTCAGCAAACCTACGCTGCATGGCCTCCCTGATCCTGCAAAGCCTGCATAAGGATCTTCGTATTTGTGGTATCAAGGAGAAGGACCAATACTGGCTGGCAACCCTCCTTGATCCACATTACAAGGGTAAGGTTGCGGACCTTATCTTGACGTCGCAGAGGGAGCAGACGATGAAACATCTTCAGGAGGCCTTGCAGAAAGGTCTGTGCAACGCGTTCCCAGAGACGGGGAGGTTACAAACTCCTGTTTCTGGACAACGTGTTGCTGAGGCTTCGGTCAGTCAAAGAAGGAGCGATGGAGAAGGTGGCCGTCTGACCGATGTGTTCAGACAATTTTTTAGTCCGCAGCCCCAAGGTATGATCGGTTCCAGCAACCATCGCCAGCGTTTGTTTTACATGGTGCAGGAATACCTAGGGGCAAGATCTGACTTGGACACCTTTCCCACCGAAAATCCTCTGGGTTACTGGGTCTTGAGGATGGATCACTGGCCAGAGCTTGCACAGTATGCAATTGAGCTACAGGCCTGTCCTGCATCCAGCGTTCTTTCGGAACGCACATTCAGTGCTGCTGGAGGCTTTGTAACCGATCACAGGGTGCGTCTGTCCACCGACTCGGTCGATCGACTGACCTTCATAAAAATGAATCAGTCTTGGATCACCACCAGCTACCAAGCACCTGATGCTGATGTAACCGAATAATTTTTTTTGAAATCTCAGATCCCTTCAAAGACTGCCTATGCTGATGCTGGGTGACTATCCTGAGTAATTATCCTCTTCCTCCTCAATGATCACGCTGATAGCTTGTAAGAACATTTTTGGTTCTGGGCGCCGCCACCAGTGCCTAAGGCCCAATTTTTCAGCCCCTGTTTAAAAGGGGCGTGTAATTACAATTTTTGATGCAATACTTTGCAGCAGGGCTCGTTCCTGCGTTTCAACTAGAGTATCTGTGAGGGGTTGCAGTGTTGTGGCACCAGCACCAGTGCCTAAGGCCCAATTTTTCAGCCCCTGTTTAACAGGGGCGTGTAATTACAATTTTTGATGCAATACTTTGCAGCAGGGCTCGTTCCTGCGTTCCAACTAGAGTATCTTGGAGGGGTTGCAGTGTTGTGACACCAGCACCAGTGCCTAAGGCCCAATTTTTCAGCCCCTATTCAACAGGGGCATGTAATTACAATTCTTGATCTAATATTTCACAGCAGGGCCGTTTCTGCGCCCACCAAGAGCGAGTGAGGACTTACAGTGTTGTGGCACCAGCACCACCACCACCACCAAAGGCCCAATTTTTCTGCCCCTGTTCAACAGGGGTGTGACAGACCTAGCCAGGAGAGAGACTTTTGGAGGGGACTGAATGCTAGCCTCTTGCCGATCGATCGTGGGCCCTGGCATTTGGGGGAACGGTGCTCTTTGTGAGCTGTATGCCTGAGGACCCTTGAGGTGGTATTACTGTGGATTCGGGTCCTGGTCCCCCAGGACACACAGACTCTGGGGACCCTGGATTTGCCATATTAGAAATAGTGGCTGATTCATAATGCTGGGACAAATACTGTTAGGAGATACTGATGTCAATTCCAGCCACCTGTCTGTCTGTTGCCTGATAGAATTTTTATTGTAAATAAGTCTCTAGTATGGGATCTAAGAGTCATTAGATCCCCATTGTTGTTTGTGTTAATTAACTCTGCTATTGTGATAATGTTGACTGGGTTTTCTGAGCTACAAGATGGCCAGTCTGGCCTAAAGGTCATGTCTGAGTCCTCTAGGCTATCTAAAGGGATTAGTTAATTAGCCCATGTTAATTAGGTTTCTGGTCACAGGTGTATGTTCAGAGTAATATGAGCAGGAGGTATACACCTCCTCTTTTACTGTATAAAAGAGCCTGTATTTTTCAATAAAAGAGATTCCTGGTTGAACTTACATACAGCCTGCTTGGTGTTTGTTCTGAGCTACACAACTGGATTAGAACGGCACATAGCTGTAGTTCTAGTCCCGGAGCATCGGATGACCGAACCATCAGATGTTGCGATCTGTAATCTGATTTTATAGCAGCAGAGGAGTGTCGGGAGAGTGGAACCGAGCGAGCAGGGGCTTGTTACATTGGTGGCAGCAGTGGGATTTGCTCTCCAGTTATGGGACACTCCAAACCATCCTGCAGGAGAAGCACGCTGAAAGACTTACTTGAGAGCCGTGGAGGGAATGGTGGGATCGTGCTTCCTTGCCGTGAACACATCCAAACCATCACCTGTATCCAGGGTCCAGACAGCAGGAGAGGAGAGGTACAGATACCAGCCACCATGGAAGAGGAATTCAGAAGGAGGTTGCGAGAGATGCAGATACAGCACAGAGGACTAGTATCAGAGTAGGTCCGGCTAGGATGGTTTGATTCTATCCACTGCGAACTCTGGAAGGAAGCGCTAGCCCGTGAGCAGCGAAACCAGGGAAAAGTTCTCCCCTCCATCCATGTAAGGTACTGGACGCAGTATGAAGTGCGAATGCTGTTATTATGGGAACAGCCGAACCAGGAGTGGACAGCTGAGTTAAGCAGGCTGATCCGGGCAGAAATGCAGTTGGACGAGAGCTACAGAGCCCTCCAGTGGTATGTAGCCCAAGTGTGCCCGTGGACAGCGGATCACAGCCCCACGGAAGGCTTTGACTACGATGGCCTGGGATTGTTGTACTGGAGGCTGTCCGAGGACCCTGACTTTGGGAGTGATCGGGAGTGGCGTTTGGAGGAAATAATGGAGCACAGAGAGTGAAAACTGAATGTTTAGAAAGTGCACTGGGCACAGGAAGATTTGGAGTTCCTGACCGTTCAGGAATGGGAGCTTGAGATGGCCTACAGACAGCTGCTAGACTCCGCTCAGCAGCAGGGTGGGGCTCCCTTTGCCTGGGACTATCAGAAAATACCAGTTGACAACTCTGAAATCCTGGTTGAAGAGTTGACAATGTCAACAATGTCAAAGGCGTATCGTCCCAACATCCAGATGAGGGAATGGAAAAGGAAGCAACCGGCTCACCTCCCCAATGGCAGCTACGCAGTTTGAGAGTGGAGGAAGCCAGCCTCCTGCCCCAACGGTTAGCAGGAGCGGAGGATGCGGAGTCCCCAGCAGAAGTGCTGGCAACAGGGCAGAGTGCTACCAACCTCTGCCCAGCACCGGCAACAACTACAGAATTCCAGGGAGGCGGGGCAGTCGGCCTCCCTCCCCAACAGTTAGCCGGAGCAGATGGTGTGGGGTTTCCAGCAGAAGGGCTGGCAACAGGGCCGAGTACTGCTGGACTCTGCCCTCAACTAACAGAGGATGGATTTCCTGTGAAGGTGGATGTGACTTCAGTCTCCACCTGTATACCCCAGGGATGCTGGGAGTCAGCCCAGATCCCCAACAGCATGACGGAGTGAGCCCAGACACCCTGTCTTCTCTCCAGTGGCAGAAAGGACTCCAGGGAGAAGGGCCAGTCCAGGCCTCTCCCCAGCGACAGATATGTTCTCTGAGAGAGGCAGAGGTTGGCTGGGTGAGTAATGATTTGTTTGGAACAATTTGTTTGGGGTACTGTGTGGGTACAGGCATTAGAGGACTGGAACTACTGACTAACTTCGGAGTCAACCCGTCTGGGGTCTCCTCCTGTGTTAGTCTCCTGCCGAAAGGGGAGAAATGTGACAGACCTAGCCGGGAGAGAGACTTTTGGAGGGGACTGAATGCTAGCCTCTTGCCGATCGATTGTGGGCCCATTTGGGGGAATGGTGCTATTTGTGAGCTGTATGCCTGGGGACCCTTGAGGTGGTATTACTGTGGATTTGTGTCCTGGTCCCCCAGGACACACAGACTCTGGGGACCCTGGATTTGCCATATTAGAAATAGTGGCTGATTCATAATGCTGGGACAAATACTGTTAGGAGATGCTGATGTCAATTCCAGCCACCTGTCTGTCTGTTGCCTGCTAGAATGCGTATTGTAAATAAGTCTATACTATGGGATCTAAGAGTCATTAGATCCCCATTGTTGTTTGTGTTAATTAATTCTGCTATTGTGATAATGTTGATTTGGTTTTCTGAGCTACAAGATGGCCAGTCTGGCCTAAGGGCATGTAATTACAATTCTTGATCTAATATTTCACAGCAGGGCCCTGTGAGGGCTTACAGTGTGGTGGCCACAACAACACCTAAGGCCCAAATTTCTGCTGAGTATATAGGGCAGGCCCCTACTTTCAAACATCCAACTTACAAATGACTCCTACTTGCAAACGGAAGGAGACAACAGGAAGTGAGATGAAATCTACTCCTAGGAAGGTAAATTCTCTCCTGTAAAAGTTAATATGGGAAAAACATTTCTCCTTTCCACTGATGCTTTATCACCAATCCTTGTTTCACAAAAAACCCCAAATTTTCAAAAAACATTTGTCATTAGGACAAAAAGCGAGATGAAATCTTCTGAAGAGGAGCACAGACAGCAAAACAAATGTCACAGGGGTGATAACCCTTCCCTATGTTTTCCAAAAAGCTTAAAATAGATTTTTTGGCTGGAGCTAAACACGTTAAAAATGTACCAGTTCAAAATTACAAACAGATTCTACTTAACAACAAACCTACAGTCCCTGTCTTGTTTGCACCGCCTGTATACTGCTGTTCAGAGTACAGAGCCTATATACTGCTGTTTCCTTTTTTAATTTGGGTGCGGGGTTCCCCTTAATATCCATACAAGACCCAAAGGGCCTGGTAATGGACTGGGGGGTACCCATGCCGTTTGTCTCACTGATTTTCATCCATATTGCCAGAACCCGACATTACATTAAAGCCGCAAGCAGTTTTAAATGATTTTTTTTCCTTTAAAAATGACATTTTGTGCAGGGACTGTTCTAAGCACAGGAAACACGCGCCACTTTACAGGCATACTATAGACACCCCCCAGGTATGATATTTAAAGGAATATTTCACTTTTTTTTTTTTTACTTTAAGCATCATTAAAATCACTGCTCCCGAAAAAACGTCCGTTTTTAAAAGTTTTTTTTGCATTGATACATGTCCCCTGGGGCAGGACTCGGGTCCCCAAACCCTTTTTAGGACAATACCATGCAAATTAGCCTTTAAAATAAGCACTTTTATTTCGAACGTTCGAGTCCCATAGACGTCAATGGGGTTCTAACGTTCGTGCAAATTTTAGGTCCGTTCGCAGGTTCTGGTGCGAACCGAACCGGGGGGTGTTGGGCTCATCCCTAATAGAGACTCACATTTGTGTTTTGGCCACTTACTGTGACACTTTTGTTGTGGCTTTTATTTTAGTGCTGTTTTTAGTATTTAAAATTTATACGAGAAACCCACTAACGGGGCTTTAAAGCAGCCAATGAAGTACAATATCGATAGTTGAAAAAATTCAGTTTTATTAGTACAAAAAATATAAATAGCATATTATAAAAATCGCTGAGAATAAATACTGACTATTCAAGTCAAGACATGAACTGAATATGACATACCATTACAGTGAACAAAGCATACAATTAAACCAAGTGCCGGGCACAATGCATTAAAGGGCGACCAAGGTTATCTTAAATGTTTCTTAAAATAAGTAAAAACAGATATTACCTATGAGTGAGGGCAATACAGTACATGTGTGTGGAACAACAGAGGTTGTATACATAAATTCTGACGCGTTTCGACCCTTCCCGGGTCTTCTTCAGAGGATGGTTGTCCACTGTGAAAAGGTCAACATGTGTCAAACATAGCATCAAATCCAACAGTACCAAACTAATACATGTGCACCATCTACTAAAGTTGCCTAAATCGTATAATTACCTATTACAGGAATTCTGACGTTTCCGCGTTCAGTTTAAGACATTGTAGATTATTTTATTTTATTATTAGATGGTACGGTTTCTCCTCAGTTCCCCTGTCTCCCCCGTGTCGGACCAACTCCCAGGAGAGCGGGCGGTGGGCCAAGTGTATCTTGCGAGGGATCACATCTATCAGCCCCCCATATTGGAGGGGGAAGGAGAGGAGGGGGCAACGAACAACCCGAAATACACCTGAATGGGTGTACGTTAATGCTAGAAGTAAAAAAATATTAAGTATTAAATACTAAAAAGCGAGGGGTCAAATAATTGATCCACACAGATTGAAAAATTCCCCAACTATGGAGATGTATAAAAATGTTGAATGGTAGGTACATGGGTGTGCAGGGGGCATTGCTAAGGAAAAGGGGGAAGGGGAGGAAAAGCTGTGAGAGGGAAAGGATAGGAAAAAAAAAAAAAGGGGAAGAAAGGGAAAGAAGGAATGGAAAAGGATGTGAGGGGAAGTGAAAGAAAAGAAAAGAAGTAAACCAAAAAAGTGTGTGTGGAAATAAAACAAGTGGAGGATAGCAAATGCCCTGATGCCCTGCTGCCAGTCAATCCCCATGTACCATAGAAAATATGTATAAAGAGCAATCAGGTAAAGGTGCCGACAGGCCACCAGTGAATGAACAAAGTGAAATGGGGGGGGGGGGAGATGAGGGGAAGGGGAAGACCAGACAAATTGGATTAGGGTGATAAAATAAATGAGAAGGGGAGGGGGGAAAGGGGGAAAAAAAAAAAAAAAGAAAAGAAAAGGGAAGGGGAAGAAAGGGTGGGAGGAAAAGGAAGACCGGGGGAGAAAAAGGGGGAAGGGGACGGAAAAGAGGGGGGAAAAGACGGAACGGGAAAGAGGGGGAAGGTGGTGGGGGGGGGGGGGGAAACGGGAGAGGAGGGGGGAAGGGAAGTGGGGTAGGGGGTGATGGAGGGGAAGGTGAACTGGAAGGGTAGAAGGGGGGGTTTGTGTGTAGGGTGGAAAAAGGATGTGTGACAGAGGGGGGGAGGAGGGGAAAAAAGGGGGATGTGTGGGGGGCTGGAGTGAAAAGAAACCATGTTCGGCAAACGTGCACAGTACAATCATCAAACGGTGAGGGTGACAAACAATGTGAAAATGTAAGGGTGGTGTCGGAACTAATTACCTAATTCAGCAGAACTGAATAAAAGAACTGCAATATTCTGGATACTGAAAAATTAAGGTATAAATAAATCATGACAAGGTCAGCAATGATTTAAAAGAACCAAGTCGCTGAAAAAATATCACAGTCATTCCATGTGTGCTTACCAGTATTTGCTGTCAGTCTGTGTGGCCTGTCTCCAGATTAGAAAGAATCCAATGAGTGTCCCCTGAGAATTCCCATATTTGTAGGGAGTGCCAATTGGCTAACTCCCTTCAGGTGTCAGTATGCCTTGCGTCCTCCCTCCTCCCCCTCCATTGGGGGAAGGGAGCAGCACCGCTGTGCGCCCGGGTGTGATCCCCCCGGCGTTCCGGAAAGGAAGACACCTTCGGGCGTCCCCGTCGCTTCCGCGGCAACTGCGCAGGCGCCGCTACGTCACGCGCACGCGCCCTAGGGCGCGCGCGCGTGAGTGCGGCGTCCGGAAGGGATCCAGGACTCCGCTGGCAGGGAGAGAAGCGTCCCACCCAGGTGAGGCCACCTAGTGGGCACATTTAGGAGACGCGGGGCCCAAGCGTCTCCTCTCTCACCCTGCCAGGAAGACACAAAGGCGCACCCCCGCCCCCAGTGGAGAAACACAGGCACTAGGGGAGACAACGGGGAGCATAGAGCCATATTGCCCAGAATATGCTGTTATGCTGGAATGGTGGTAATAATAATGAAGCATGGCACAAACCATTTACATAACCTATTCAATGGTGCTGCACATGTGGTCTGTGTGCCGTGGATTGATTGCTAGCTGGCCATATTAAATGCATCGTACTCTGCATAGCATTATATACTTGGACATAATTGCACAGTTGTAAAGACAATAATCTTTTACAACCTGCGCAATCAAAATAGTACGTATACAAAAAGAAAGTTACATAATACCAAGTATTAAAACAATAAAGAACTCCGACTGTTTAAAGGCTAGATTTCATTTAGGGGTAGAACAGTACAAAGCACATGGTCCATTTGTTAAATCCAATAACATACACATAAATATGCATCTCATACATATGGACATGGTGAGAAAAACAATAATAGTGATGACTTTGATGATTATGCGTGGGGAAAACCAGGCAGCAATATACACAGAGCTGGAAATGCTAATGGAAAAAATATATAAAAGAAATTTCGCTAAGGTCAGCATGGGGAAAAGAAGGGAGGGGGGGGGGAAAGAGGGGAGGGGGGGGAAAGGGGGGGAAAAGGGGGGGAAGAAGAAGAAAAAAGAAAAAAAGGAAGGGGGGGGAAGAAGAGAGAGGGGGAAAAAAGGGGGGAAAAGGAGGGAAGGAAAGGAAAGGGGGGGTGGAAAGGGGAAGGGAGGGGGAAAGGGGAAGTCATTGTGTCTTCCCGATGAGAACCCCTGCAAAAAGGGGCAAATGAGATTGATCATTTAAACCTGGTGGAGAGGTGGCCTGTAACTGGAATATCCATCTCTGCTCTTTTTGCAGCAGAGACTTATTCCAGTCGCCACCTCTGTTGGGGATGTTTATTTTATAAAGGGCCACAAAAGTGACTTTTGGGAACTCTATAATTGTGTGTAAAGATTATGTGCTCCCGATAGGGAGGTACGGGTTCCCCACCTCCATGCTGTAAACATGTTGAGAAATGCGTTTCCAGAATTCCTGCCTGGTTTCCCCACATAGTATGCACCCACTCACATTCCATCAAGTATACTATTCCGCGAGTGCGGCAATTCACAAACTGTTTAGGTGTGAATGTGTTGCCATTGGGCAAAACAAACATTTTGTCCTGTTTGATGAGTGAACAATATGAGCAGTGTCCACAGGGGAAAGAACCCACTGTCGGAACAGTGCTTGGATCTCTTGTTGTCATTGGTGTATTCACTACGAACGAGCTTGTCACGTAGTGACATAGCTCTTTTGTACGTTATAGTGGGTTTGCCTTGAACAAATCCACGTAGCTTGGGGTCATCTGTGAGGATGCTCAATAGCGCTCTATGATCTTTCTAATAGCCTGATGTTGTCGGGAATAGCGCATGATAATCCGGGTGGGGTTGCGTTCAGAGCTTCGGGAAGGTTTGGGTTTGAAGAGTAGCTGGGATCTGAGTGCCCTATAGCCTGATTGTAAGCTTTTTTAAGGCAAGATCTACTGTACTCCCTTGCTAACAGTCGATTTTGGCGCCCCTCTGCTTCTTTTATAAACAAGCGTCACTGGAACAGTTGTGCCGAAGGCGCAAATACTGTCCATAGGGATCAAGTTCTTCAATGGGATCGGTATGGAAACTATCAAAATGAGGGACCGTGTTCCCAGCGGTTGTCTTGCGAAACAGAGTGCTGGAAAGATGTCCTTCTGCAGTAGTCGAAACGGAGACATCTAGGAAGGTGACGCTGTGGAGGTCATGAGTCATCGTGAACTTCAAATTACGATCGTTCACATTGATTTTATTGAAAAATTCGAATAGTTTAGTCTCGGGTCCCTGCCAGACGACGAAGACGTCGTCGATATACCTCAGCCATTTGATTATATGGCTGGTTTATTCGACAAGGTCCTCGTCATCCGGAGGGACTCCTCCCACTCCCCCAGGTAACGGTTGGCGTAAGACAGTTTGTGAATTGCCGCACTCGCGGAATAGTATACTTGATGGAATGTGAGTGTGGTGCATACTATGTGGGGAAAACCCAGGCAGGAATTCTGGAAACGCATTTCTCAACATGTTTACAGCATGGAGGTCGGGAACCCGTACCTCCCTATTGGAGGCACATAATCTTTACACATAATTATAGAGTGTGGCCTTTTATAAAATAAACATCCCCAACAGAGGTGGCGACTGGAATAAGTCTCTGCTGCAAAAGAGCAGAGATGGATATTCCAGTTACAAGCCACCTCTCCACCAGGTTTAAATGAATCAATCTCGTTTGCCCCCTTTTTGCAGGGGTTCTCATCGGGAAGACACAATGACTTCCCCTTTCCCCTCCCCTTCCCCTTTCCACCCCCCCTTTCCTTTCCTTCCCCCCCTTTTCCCCCCCTTTTTTCCCTCTCCCTTCTCCCCCCCTTCCTTTTTTTTTTTTTTTCTTCTCCCCCCCCTTTTCCCCCCCCTCCCCTCTTTTCCTCCCCCCCTCCCTTCTTTTCCCCATGCTGACCTTAGCGAAATTTCTTTTATATATTTTTTCCTTTAGCGTTTCCAGCTCTGTGTATATTGCTGCCTGGTTTTCCCACGCATAATCATCAAAGTCATCACTATTATTGTTTTTCTCACCATGTCCATATGTATGAGATGCATATTTATGTGTATGTTATTGGATTAACAAAATGGACCATGTGCTTTGTACTGTTCTACCCTAATGAAATCTAGCCTTTAAACAGTTCGGAGTTCTTTATTGTTTTAATACTTGGTATTATGTTACTTTTTCTTTTTGTATATGTACTATTTTGATTGCGCAGGTTGTAAAAGATTATTGTCTTTACAACTGTGCAATTATGTCCAAGTATATAATGCCATGCAGAGTACGATGCATTTAATATGGCCAGCTAGCGATCAATCCACGGCACACAGACCACATGTGCAGCACCATTGAATAGGTTATGTAAATGGTTTGTGCCATGCTTCATTATTATTACCACCATTCCAGCATAACAGCATATTCTGGGCAATATGGCTCTATGCTCCCCGTTGTCTCCCCTAGTGTCCTGTGTTTCTCCACTGGGGCGGGGGTGCGCCTTGTGTCTTCCTGGCAGGGTGAGAGAGGAGACGCTTGGGCCCCGCGTCTCCTAAATGCGCCCACTAGGTGGCCTCACCTGGTGGATGCTTCTCTCCCTGCAGCGGCGTCCCGGGATCCTTCCGGACGCCGAACTCACGTGCGCGCGCCCTAGGGCGCTGTGCGCGTGACGTAGCGGCGCCTGCGCAGTTGCGGCGGAAGCGACGGGGACGCCCGAAGGCCGGAACGCCAGGGGGATCACACCAGGGCGCACAGCGGTGCTGCTCCCTTCCCCCAATGGAGGGGAAGGAGGGAGGACGCAAGGCATACTGACACCTGAAGGGAGTTAGCCAATTGGCACTCCTACAAATATGGGAATTCTCAGGGACACTCATTGGATTCTTTCTAATCTGGAGACAGGCCACACAGACTGACAGCAAATACTGGTAAGCACACATGGAATGACTGTGATATTTTTTCAGCGACTTGGCTCTTTTAAATCATTGCTGACCTTGTCATGATTTATTTTACCTTATTTTTCAGTATCTAGAACATTGCAGTTCTTTATTCAGTTCTGCTGAATTAGGTAATTAGTTTCCGACACCACCCTTATATTTTCACATTGTTTTTTCACCCTCACCGTTTGATGATTGTACTGTGCACGTTTGCCGAACATGGTTTCTTTTCACTCCAGCCCCCCACACATCCCCCTTTTTTCCCCTCCTTCCCCCCTCTGTCACACATCCTTTTTCCACCCTACACACAAACCCCCCCCTTCTACCCTTCAGTTCACCTTCCCCTCCATCACCCCCTACCCCACTTCCCTTTCCCCCCCCTCTCTCTCCCGTTTCCTCCCCCCCTTCCCCCCACCACCTTTCCCCTCTTTCCCGTTCCTTCTTTTTCCCCCCTCTTTTCTGTCCCCTTCCCCCTTTTTCTCCCCAATCTTCCTTTTCCTCCCACCCTTTCTTCCCTTCCTTTTCTTTCTTTTTTTTTCCCCTTTCCCCCCTCCCCTTCTCATTTATTTTATCACCCTAATCCATTTGTCTTTCCCTTCCCCTCATCTCCCCCCCCCATTTCCTTCGTTCATTCACTGGTGGCCTGTCGGCACCTTTACCTGATTGCTCTTTATACATATTTTCTATGGTACATGGGGATTGACTGGCAGCAGGGCATTTGCTATCTCCACTTGTTTATTTCCACACCACACTTTTTGGTTTACCTTCTTTTCTTTTCTTTCACTTCCCCTCAATCCTTTCCATGCCTTCTTTCCCTTTCTTCCTTTTTTTTTTTTTTTTTTTTCCTATCCTTTCCCTCTCACAGCTTTTCCTCCCTTCCCCCTTTTCCTTAGCAATGCCCCCTGCACACCCATGTACCTACCATTCACATTTTATACATCTCCATAGTTGGGAATTTTTCAATCTGTGTGGATCAATTATTTGACCCCTCGCTTTTAGTATTTAATACTCAATATTTTTTTTACTTCTAGCATTACGTACACCATTCAGGTGTTATTTCGGGTTGTTCGTTGCCCCCTCCTCTCCTTCCCCCTCAATATGGGGGGCTGATAGATGTGATCCCTCGCAAGATACACTTGGCCCACCGCCCGCTCTCCTGGGAGTTGGTCCGACACGGGGGAGACAGGGAACTGAGGAGAAACCATACCATCTAATAATAAAATAAAATAATCTACAATGTCTTAAACTGAACGCGGAAACGTCAGAATTCCTGTAATAGGTAATTATACGATCTAGGCAACTTTAGTAGATGGTGCACATGTATTAGTTTGGTACTGTTGGATTTGATGCTATGTTTGACACATGTTGACCTTTTCACAGTGGACAACCATCCTCTGAGAGACCCGGGAAGGGTCGAAACGCATCAGGATTTATGTATACAACCTCTGTTGTTCCACACACATGTACTGTATTGCCCTCACTCATAGGCAATATCTGTTGTTACTTATTTTAAGAAACATTTAAGATAACCTTGGTCGCCCTTTAATGCATTGTGCCCGGCACTTGGTTTAATTGTATGCTTGTTCACTGTAATGGTATGTCATATTCAGTTCATGTCTTGACTTGAATAGTCAGTATTTATTCTCAGCGTTTTTATAATATGCTATTATATTTTTTGTACTAATAAACTGATTTTTTATAACTATCGATATTGTACTTCATTGGCTGCTTTAAAGCCCCGTTAGGGGGTTTCTCGTATAAATTTTTGCACTTTATGGGTGTGCAGCCTACCTGTCTACACTCATGTGAGTGCCTATGCTGTTTGTTCTGTTTTTAGTATTTTATGATCCAGGGTTTGATTGCTGGACTTTTTTACTACTTATTTATGCCATTTCTTTCTTTTTAAACAGCTGCTTTATACTTTTGAATACTTATTTATTTAATACTGCACATAATATTGTGGGATTTAATATTCATAAGTGTTTATTTATTTATTTATTTTTACACTGCAAATAGAACCATAGGATTGATCTGGCGCTGAGCGTGTGTTTTATAGGCCTCAATTTACACACCTTCTCTGCAGTAACAAGAATATGTTTTGAACCTACTGCGACAGCCCTCTTGCGTGTCGCAGGTGTTGTATTTTAGTAGGAACATGAAAGTAAGGGTTACAGAGGGTTTAGTTATTGTCGGTTTTGAGGAATGTCAGTGACAATTTATCAATGTACACAAATGTTGTATTGTTTACCATTCTTTGCAGGTTAAATATGAAGGATAGAGTAATAACTTTTGTTTGTAAGTATCTTTTCAGGTCCAAGGAGTTTCTGAAAGTGTATGTACATAGAAAGCAGGTGTATGTAGATAGCTGTACACATGCCTAAGAAGGTAAAGTATCATAGGCTATTTCACTGTTTCATTGTTTTTTTTTTCTGCACCCATTCTAAACCATGCATGTCTTCCTCCAGTTTGTAATGAGGAAGAAAAGGGGGGGATGATAGTGGTGAGAATGACAATTTTCAAACCAATAATATTAACTGCTCTAATTCTAGCCAAGTTGTGACCCAGTAGACGACTGTCTTTCTTTGATGGAATTTGAATCAGCAAGCAGCTAGTCTGGTGAAGGACGCTCCCATAAGAACATTTTTGTCAATGGTTCCAGGTATTACACCCCAGATGGTAAGCCATGCACAGGTTATGCAGTGACCACAGTCATTAAGTTCCCACATGTCTGGGTTATTGCCATATAGAGGTTTGTTTGGAGTTGTACTTTTCTTAGCAGCTGTCGACATTCTCAGCTGATGGGGTAGGTGCAGTCACTGTAACATAAACTTCAAAAGGTCCACCACAGGGTTCATGAGTCCCTCCTGGACCCTGACACAATAACCGGTTTACATTCTGTCCAACCAGGTGACTGGGTCATTGTAAAGAAGCTTGAGGGACGAGACAACTGGATCCACGCCAGCCACTGCAAGAAGCTGCTCAATTACACAAAAGGATGGGAGTATCTTTGTTTATTTATATTTTTAAAGTGTATTTTCCAACTAGCTAAGAAAGTGAACAGGACACATGGCTGGGTTTACTCTGAGTCTCCATCGAGCTCTAGTGCCCCAGCGATGACCGGCGGTACATGCTATATAGGATGTTCATATTGGTATGGGAGCTTTGACAAACTAGTAAAATCCAAACAAACACTTGTCAATGGAATTTAACAATACATTTCTAGAGGGTAAAATTAGTTATAATTTTAACAATAGCTCTGGTTCTTGCCAGCTTTGTATTGGGACAACTAGGTAGCCCACAAGTGTGCTTCAACTTTAGTTTGGTGTTAATGCAGATCTACGGCTTATCAGGTAATTCCACTAATGCAAGAGGTTCATGCGTCCGGGTAAAACTCGTCCCAGCATCTTATGTCGTGGTCAACTGTGAGGATCTGATGGTGCGAGAGAAGGTAAGAATGGCAGGGACAGCTGGAAGGGAATTGCTCACCAACCTCGACCATGTCTTGGCATGGTTTCCTGCTTGTACACGGGGGTGGGGGCCTGAGCTTATGAAACGATTGAACAATTTCTCATCCGTTGTGGATGGGATGTTCAATGTAACTGTTGAAGCTACAAGGAAGTTCCCACAGTCCAAGGGGGGTTTCTGGGAATTCATAGGTAAAGCTTGTTGTACCTGGATCGGGGATACTAGTGACAAAGTTCAGGCCCATATGGATAAGGTTTAGATCCCTACAAGGCAAAGCCAGAGCTATAGCTAGTGAAGGTTGAAGTCCTTTTAAGGGTTGGGCAGGTGAGCCTGGAGGCAGCCCAAGCCCCCTTAAAGGAACAGGAGCACTCTAGACACCCAGCAAGAGCACAATGGCAACGAAGGTGCCCAGTGTGCCCCCGGACCATATACACAAACAGTAACAAAAAACTGACCACTGCCCCACATCTATCCATTCCATGCATGTGCTTCCACTGTGGATACACTTATAAATTTGTAGTGTTAGGACTGCAAGCAACACATGGTGCCGTGACGAGTCCTTGCAGCTTTCACATGCGTTTGTAAATGTGTGCTAACTAAACCCCTGCTTTTAAGGGACGGTTAGACGGGTTAATTTGGTTGGTCAGCAGACTGGTTGGTGAGTTGAGCTATGGAATTGTTTTTGTCTTACATGTATATGCCCCTCCATGTGCTCCTTGCTGTGAAGGCGCCAGTTATAGGTGGGGGCAGTGGCCAGTTTTTTGTTATTGTTCGTATATATGGTCCGGGGACACACTGGGCACCTTTGCTGCCATTGTGCTCTTGCTGGGTGTCCAGTGTGCTCCTGTTCCTTTAAGGGGGCTTGGGCTGCCTCCAGGCTCACCTGCCCCACATCTATCCATTCCATGCATGTGCTTCCACTGTGGAGACACTTATAAATTTGTAGTGTTAGGACTGCAAGCAACACAGGGTGCTGTGATGAGGTCTTGCAGCTTTCACATGCGTTTGCAAATTTGTGCTAACTAAACCCCTACTTTTAACAGATGGTTAGACAGGTTAATTTGGTTGGTCAGCAGACTGGTTGGTGAGTTGAGCTATTCAATTGTTTTGGTCTTACATGTATATGCCCCTCCATGTGATCCTTGCTGTGAAGGCCAGTTATAGGTGGGGGCAGTGGCCAGTGTTTTGTTTTTGTTGCATCTTTTTTGGCGTCTTTTGCCTGCTTCAAATGGTGGAATGTTGTCCGGGAAGTGGCGTTCATGAAGTCGGCTAACAGCATCAGAGCGAAGGTTTTCTGGGGGGGGGTCTTTGATGGTAGATGAGGTACGTGACAACTTGTGCAATGAATTTTAGGACGTGGGCAGGGGTTTCTGTGGATTTGGTGTGAATTATGTAGGCATTAAAAATGGCCAAATGAATTAGAGTGATCCTTTTTTGTACCAGAAACGGGACCTCCTTATTGATAAATAGGGCTGAAGCATTTGGTTGTTGAAATCCACCCCCCCATGTACAGATTGTAATCTTGTACACATGTTTGCTTTACAATGGGACCTCGTCTTCTCTGAACTTCAACTGTAGTGTCATCATGGATGGTGGACATCATGTACACATTACTGGTATCCTTCCATCTCAAGGCCAGCACTTCTTTGCATCTCAAAGTTGCTCTTTCTCCCCTTCACAATTTCTTATTCACTATGGCTTGAGAGAAGCCCTTCCTATTCTTTCTGAAGGTTCCACAGGCCAGGGTTTCTGTGAGGTATAGGTGTTTGAAAAGGGGCAAGCTGGTGTAGAAGTTATCCAGGTATATGTGGTAACCCTTCTTCAGCAGTGGGTATGCCAGGTCCCATACAATTTTACCAGTTGTGCCCATGTAGGTCGGGCACTCAGGGGGCTGGAGCTGGGAATCTCTTCCTTCGTATATGCCAAACGCATACAGATATCGCATGACTCTCTCGCAAAGCTTTTAAAATTTCACTCCGTATTTGGCCCTTTTGCTAGGAATGTATTGCTTTATTCCTAGCCGGCCTGAAAAGGGTACCAGGGACTCATCTACACATATATGCTTATCTGGGACATAGAGTTCTGCAAATCATTGGGAAAAGAAATTAATGAGTGGGCGAATTTTATATAATTTATCGTAATTTGGATGATTGCGGGGAGGGCACTGGGTGTTGTCACTGAAATGAAGAAAGTGCATTATCATCTCGTATCGAGACCTGGATATTACGGAAGAATAAATGGGCATGTGGTGGATGGGGTTGGTGGACCAATAGGCATGTCCTTCATTTTTTTTTTGTAAGCCCCATGTTTATGGTGAGGCCCATAAACACTTTGAATTCCTCCAGAGTCAAATCCTTCCACTCAAATGGACAGGCGTATGATGATTGGGGGTTGTTGGCAATATGCTACTGGGCATATAAATTGGTCTGGTCCACGATGAGTTGCAGCAAAGCGTCGGGCAAAAATAAATAAAAACAATCAATTTCAGAAAAAATTTTGGGTATTGGCCTGCACACCTGGCTGTGTGGTGAAAGGGGGAATTCTTGCTGATCCTGAGTCGGAAGGCAGGCATGCAAGACCAGCTAGAAGATATGTAACGGCCCTGGCTCTTTTGGGACGTGGCACTCCAGTGCTGGTAGTTGGGGGATTTGAAGTTCCTGTGCTGGCATTTGGGCGTGATGCTGCGGCACTGCTGGTACTGGGCATTTCTTGTGGCCTTTCGCTGGCGGTAGTGCTGGTAGTGGACCTTTGGTTTTGGCATCTATCGCTGGTGGCAGCGCTGGTACTGGGCCTGGGAATTTAATCCTGGGGTATATTGCTGGCGGCTGCCTGGTTTCCAGAGCACTGTGCTCTTTTAGGAGGAATCCATTCTTCCTCTGATTCATTTGCTGATCCACTACTATCGATCGGTTCAAATGCTGAATTTGATTCACAATCGGAATTGGCATTTGAATCTGATGAGAACTCCCCGCTGCTCTCATCAGTCATGGAGAGGATCTGGAACGCCTCCTCACTTGTATAGAATATTTTGGACATTTTTTCTGATGGGCTGTGCGACGGGTGACAAATGACGGTCACTGATGGACGACAAGTGATCGGTGACGGGTGACGGTGGGTGACAGGTGACGTGTGATGGTCACTGGTAGGTGACAAGTGACGGTCACTGGTGGGTGACAGGTGACGGGTGACAGTCACTGATGGCAGTCTCTGATGGTGACTGGGGCACTTTATGGGACTGATAGGTGATAGATGAGGGTCACGGATGACGGTCACTGATGGCGGTCACTGGCGATGGTCACTGATGGGTGACAGGTGCACAGCAGCAACAGCAGTCTCTGACCATGACAGGTGCACTTTGTGGGCACTGATGGGTGATTGATTTAAAAACTTTTGAATATCTCAATCCCAAGTATACATGTCTAGCAACTTTCTATGCACTTCCTAAAGTGCACAAGGATTTTTCCAAGCCTCCAGGCAGACCCATTATTTCTGGTAATGAATCTCTTCAGAAAAAGCAAGCAGATATGTTGACTCTGTGTTAATGCCTAATGTGATCTGTTTACCTTCTTACATTAGGGACACCTCTGACCTCCTGCGACATATAGAGGGGACCCATGTTCCCCGGGGTGCTCTGCTCGTGGCTGTGTATATAGAGGCTTTGTACTCTAGTATCCTGCATGAGCGGGGCATCCAGGCGATTGGGTCCTTTCTTATGGAGCAGGACAAGACCACCTGGCCACACAGCTAGTTTGTCTTCAATTTGCTCAGATTTATTCTGACTCGCAATAATTTTACCTTCATGGATCGGACGTACTTACAAAGGCAGGGAGTAGCGATGGGCACTTGCTGTGCTCCATCCTACGCTAATTTATACTTGGGAGGCTGAGAAAGATGGATTTTTGCGGATGAGCAGTTTGAGCATTGGCTGAGTAATGTACTTTATTGGTTTCGCTATATTGATGACCTACTCATCATCTGGACAGGATCCAGGGACGAATTACTTTTGTTTCTGGATACCTTGAACACCAGTGACTTTAATTTGAAATTTACAGTTTCAGCCAGTCAAATTGCCTTCCCGGATCTTACTATCATGATCAATGACAAGGGGGAACTGGCAACCGATCTATATCAGAAACCAAGTTCTGGTATTACATGCTTCAAGTTCACATCCGGCTCCGCTTATTTGCAGTATACCTTACGCTCAATTTCTGCGCTTGCACAGAAACTGCTCAACAGACAAAGATTTTTTTCAATTAGGCAGACCATCTCAAAAAGTAGACTTTTGGTCAGAGGATACTCTAGATCACTCCTCAAGAAAGCCTTCAATAAGGCCCGACTGAGGTCCAGGGCTGATCTTTTGTACAAATCCTCTGCCACTGTTCCTGTACACACGGTCAAATTTGTTACTCGCTTTTCTGCCCATGAGTCCAGTTTGTGAACCTTTATGTCTCGCCATTGGTACCTATTGGCTGAAGACCCAACCCTGTCCAAGTACGTACGTCCGACCCCTGAATTGGTTTTTAAACTAGCTATGTCCTTGCGAGACACTTTAACCTCTAGCCATTATATGCAGACTTTGGACCCTCCTCCTAGATCTATGTGGGGAACTTATCGTTGTTGGAGATGTAGTCGCTGCCCCTGGATCATGGAGGGCAGAGCATCCGCCTACCTAATGGACAATGGCACCAGTCTCGATGCCATGCCTACTGTACCACTAGAGGCATTATCTACTTAATGATTTACAAGTGTCATGCTTTCTACATCGGCAAGACATTCCGTGAGTTTGGCCTGAGGATCAGAGATCATGTATATTGCTCGGGCTCTGGAAAAATTACAACTTTGGTTGCGAGACACATAGGCCTATACCATAGGTTTGACAATCGATCAGTCTCTTTTTTTGCACTTGAGGTCATTTCTCCCAGTCCCAGAGGAGGTGACTGGAACAATATGATCCTGAGGGCAGAAACTCTGTGGATAGAGAGACTGTCAGCTACCCAGTATCCTGGTATTAATGAGATAAATTCGTACAAACCTTTCTTATAAGATGCAGATCCATCTCAACTATTTGTTGTTTGGGCTTATGGTATTCAACTCTGGTCTGCTCTCAGAGGGTCTCAATGACTACTTCTGAGTATTTTAATGCTCTCTTCCCGTTTTTTTGTTGAAACCATAGCAGCCGGTACCATTGATACTTGCCCAGCTTGTATTTGGTGAGCGTGACCTGTTCTTTGACTGGTCTTTTGCTATATGGTTTCTAATTTACATAACAAGTTCTACTGGCACTAGTATAGATTTGTTTATGCATATTTAAATACTCTCACTGTATGTATCTATATGATTAATGTTTTTCTTCTATCCTTGATTATTCATGTCCTTCCCCAAGCTATCTGTTTCCATGTTTGGAGCTGTGGTCACTGTAATACCGGCCTTCGCCACTGGGGGGTCTCGAATATTTCGGGCGAGTGTGTGATCTTCTGTCCCTTAGCTTTTCTTTTCCTTATCCATTGCTCTTTGGTGGTGTGGGTTTTGAATGCTTTCGGGACAGGCGAACAGCATTTATGAGAGAGATTTCTCTCTCTGGTTCTATTTGCTGGTTGCTTATCCTGATTCTAACACTGTTTTACTTCCTCCATCAGCTCATCCCCCCACAGCTATTAGCAGGGACCTCTGATTCCTCTTGTACTAAATTGTAATGTAATTGTAATGTCTGCCCTCATGTTGTAAAGCGCTGCGCAAACTGTTGGTGCTATATAAAATCTGTATAATAATAATAATAATAATAATACTACTGTGCATGCACGGTCCGAGATCTTTTGCAATGCCGTCACCGACCGGCGCCAACGTTGTCAAGCTGTGATGTCTTTTGGATAGGAGCTAGGCCTATATAATGGGAGCGATCTCCCATTATGGGGCTGGTTGCAGGCACAGACAGTGGCGTTTTCACCTCTTGGAGGCTCTTTCTGAGGTAGGCATCTCTTTGAGGCATTGGTGACTTTGATATACTGGTCCATATTATCTCATTGGTAAATATGTATCGATATGTATCATATTCCAGGACACTGTGGCTATGGATTAGTCCGCAACATTTTTAATCATTTCACAATGGCGTTTTCATTCTTTGTCCCTAAAGATGAACTACCCTGTACAATGTAACCATCATTACAGGGTAAGTCACTATATAATACGGGTTCCTTCGCTGATACTACTCATCTTTGAACTTCAGCGGTTAGTTTTTTGACACATTTATAAATTATTTTATTATTTCTTTTTTAGTCTCTTTGACATTAATAAGTTGCTGAGTGCCACCTTTAAGTGAAATCCGTCCATCTAAGCCTCAACGCCAGCTAATCATTTATCAAACATTTGACAGGTGTGTACTTTTTGTTATATGGATATATGTACATATCTTTATTTTTATCTGAGTATGACCGATTTTGGCATACCCAGGATATGAATTGCAGATATATCCTATCAGCAATCCTTTTTGTTATTTCACTAATGTACCATCTTTTTTCTTTATCTATCCTTGACAGTTCACTGTCTATTTGTATATCCTGACCTGGCTCCCACACTCGCCTGGGAGGCTGCCCTTAGGTGCTTGTAGACACCCCGGTAGTTTGGTCTGGTGCAGTCCTGGTAAGCTCCTTGTTTTCACTCTACATGGGCATATTTTCGCCTGAGGAAGTACATTATACTTTATAGTATTGTATTTGATTGCTGGATTTTGAACGGCTCCATTTCTATGGCAGATTTGATTTGGCCCCTGTTCCTTCGTTCTAATGCATGCTATCTTTATTTTCTATATGTGTGTTATTTTCCTTGAAGGTTGATTTATTTTTTTGTAGAAATATCTACATATATTATCTTCTGAAGCATACTCCTGAAGAAGCGGTCACACCGTGAAACATGTCGAGGTTGAACTGACATGTGACGAGATCCATGGTCCCTTTGGTGGATGTATATACATCCAACTGTCTAGTTCCTCTTCAGAGATCTGATACCGCGTATTGTATATTTTCTCCTCATAGGACCCTTTTTAAAATGGTGTTGTTGTCGTAATAAATTTATACTTTTTTAAACATATGTTTATGTGAGTCTTTGCTGTACCATAAGAGTCCATAGTTGCCTCAAAATGTCTGCATCAATTTTCTACTGCTGTGTAAAGCACACACTGTGACCATACTCTGTAAAACTGGAGCAGGAGCTGTGGTAATGTGGGAAGTAAATCTATGCATTTAAATGTGGACAATTGTAACATAGCTGGACATTTAAATATTCAATATTTCATCTTATCGGTGATCCCTCATGAATTTTTTGTTTATTTTTATATTGAGAATGCACCCACAAACAAAGAGAGTGGCCGCAACATTTGGCCAGTAAAGCAACATAGAAATGACAACTTACAGTTTGGTAGTATAATTTGAAGACAAAATAGGAGTACTGGTCCTTAGGGTAAACAATAAGGAATATTTGGATGGGCAGTGATCAGTTTGACAGTTGGCAGGGAAAGGGTGGCCCTTTCCACGCCAACACAATTGTGAAATGTGTTATAAATCAGTAGTCATTGATTAATAGTCTGGTTTGATACCATGAGCTATATTAAAAACATTATGCAATAGACTGCTGGGTAGCAATAGGCAAAGTTTGAATAAAAGATTCCTTGACTTCAAACTGTTTTTGGACCTGTGATTCTTTTTGTAAGGAAGCCTCCACCCATATGAAAAACATAAGATGGCTTGTTTAAAAACAAAGAGACAGTGGGGGTTTTGAATAGATCCATTTCTGTAATATGTTTTTTCGTGCTACCAAAGTAGATAGTAAGAAGTTGTTTACAGTCCCTTGAGATTTTGATACCCTGTGTGTCAAAAATTATCCCATTCAGGGATTAGAGGTAAGTAGTTTACTAAGCGATTGGTTGCATAGTGCATTACTGAAATACAAAATCGATTGATCTTGGGGAACGCCCAGAAGGCATGAAATAGATCTGTGCCTAAATGTCCGCATTTCAGGCAGCTAGAAGAGAAGCTTAGGCTCATTAGATATGAGCGATTTGAAGAGTGATGGAAAAATCGAAGCATCATCTCACGATACATGGTAGCTTTGACTGTACCCCAAGATAAACATAATGGTTTGAAGGGGGTGTCAGCTGAGAGCTGAGGAAACTGCTTGGTCCATTTAATAGAACTCGCTGTTGTAGAAGCATAGTTGGAGGAAGTTGTATTAAGTGGAAGTACATTTTTTACCTGGGTTAGGATATCGCAAAAGCACGTCTAGTGAGTTTGCCCAGTCCTTCTGGGAGAATGTTTTAAAGATAGAGGCAATATAAGATTTCACTTTCAGGAAAAGAATTGTGTGTGTGTGTGTTTATATATTTCCTGGAACCTCCTCATGTCAGCCTACAATGTGTCAGCTCAGCCCCCTCTGACCCCTCCAGAACAACCTTCTAATTAACCTATGAAGGATGACCGTCTCCCCTCAGCTAGTGTTCTTTTTCTCATCCTCGCATTTTTTTTTGCCCCCTTTCTATTCCCTCATCCTGCCCAGGTTCAGCCTCTCCTCAGTTAGGGAGCCCATTTCAGGGCTGTAAATCTCCCTCGGCTGTTGGTTCCCTTGGTGCTGGGATTTGGTTCAAGCAGTGTATATGGCTGCTTTATGACTGTGATTCTGTGCTGCCGGCTAAAAGCAGTTTAAATAACTGAGGAATTCTGGCGGCTTCTAAATGTTTTATTTATTTTTCTTTCCTTCACTTTGTGTTCCTGCTGCAATCTGGCTTGTCTGTCAGCAAGGCCGCGTGCGGCTCTCACCATCATGGCGTGGAGGATCTGGTCTCTCTCTCAGAACAGCGGGTCACGTGGCACCATGTAAATTTAGTGGGTGTAGCAGTTGGCTGCAGGCTTCAGGGGTTGCCATGAAGCAAGCGGGACTCCAGCTGATGATTGGAGAATGCCTATTTTCAATGGGCTGGCTGAGCCGGCACTGTGCGAGGCTTCATGCTACTCCCTTTCTATCACATTGCTGCTGCTCTTTCATCCCTGCCTTGTCTCAGTAAACTTTGCCGATGTAGGAATTCAGGGACCTTGGGGGAGGCATATTCTGTGTTTTTTTATTCAAACACTGTGTCTGGTTTTTATTATAGGTATCGGTGATTGACTCTGTGATGTGCCACATCCCTAAATATGAATATAGAAATAGAAATTGCCCTCTAATGGGACTTTGTAGGCACTTCAATTATAAAAAAAATTGAATTTATAAAAGCAAGTTTTATTTATAAATCATCAGTAAAAAAACAAAAAGCATAGAATGTACATGGTATGAGCAGCTAACAATACACCAACTGAAGTACAAATTGATGATGTTATCCTCCACCCAACATGTTTCAGAGATAGGAGGGTATAGGAGGTATCATTTGTAGTCACTCAAATGTTGTATTATTGGACATTCCATGTTTGGTTTAAAAACAAAGTCTCAGGAATCTCTCCCTATCTTAGAGTTAACGTATGTTGTCCTGAATTAGGAAACCAATAATTGAGAGCAGCATCACCAAAAAATGCTCCCCTTGACCTAGGAAGCCAGGAGACACTGAGGCCTGACAGACAGGGTCCTGCACCTATAGACCCATGATGGAATGAAAATATCTTACAGTGAGTAATGATAGAAATATAGGCTAGCTTTCAACAGCATAACAAGAGTGGTGTATCCTCCGTGAGGGCATGCAGCAAGACTGATGAGTCTGGTTTTTAGGTGCCCTGTATCCAAATCTGCCTCTGTTATTTGTCACCAGCCCTGAACACTGAAAAAAAAGGACTGAAAGCGTTTTGAGATATGTGGGGTTTTTTTTTGGTTATTAAAGAAAGCATTCCTCAGTTTTTTTGTGCAAAGGGGAAACTCCAGAGTGCACTAATCGGCCGCAGAGTGCCTTGGCAGCATCACCTACCATTTCATGTGTCTACGCGTGGAAGGTCGCATCACCGCAAGGCTACAAGAAAAACTAGACATATGGTCAGAACTCGCTCCAGGACTTTGTCGCCAGTAGTGGACCACGGCAGTCAAACAGGGCTGAATCGCACTGTGCCAAAACAGCAAGTGGCAGTAGACCTTACTGCAGAAGAATTGTTTAGTCCTCAGAGGATTCCGCAGATGAGTCAATGTGTTGGGCTTGCTCATGTCAGGCATTGCTGGGAAAGCAAATATGTGCACCTGTCTTAAAGATGTGGCATGGGACTCGGTAGCTGACGCACAAAAAGTAAAAGAGTATGTTAGGTCTGCGGTGAAGGAAGGATTGAAGTGTGTGTCAGGAAAGTCTTCTCGCAGGGAGCAGACAGTCTTATCATCTCTGGACAATTTGGACTCAGCGGCTGCTACAAAGCTCTTAACCGCTAAACGGCAGTGATGGTTATCTGTCAGATTCAGATGAGGATCCAGGGGCTCATTCATTCAATTTTTCTCTAGTTACAGCCTTGGTGGAGGCAGTAAAGGGGGCGATGAGGTGGCAGGAAGATGCTTCTCCGCCTAAGAAGCAACTAAACTATTACCCTGACCTTAGGAAGTCCATTCCCTCTTTTCCTCTTGATTTTGAAAAACAAGAATTTGTGGAGGAAGAGTGGGCAAAACCAGATAAGGAAATTATTATCAAAAAAATTGGAACATCTAATCTTCTGTATATGGCCACATCCCTTTAGAATATATATAAAGAAAGTTTCCCCTGTTAGGATGGAGTTGTACCCGTTTAGAGCCAAAGATGCGGCCTTGTGGGATACATTGCTTAGAGTGGATGCATACTTACAGATAATGGCCTGCCATATATAATGCTTCTGCTGGAGCTACATTACTACATCGGTCTCCTTCAAAGATCCTATGGACAGGAAGGGTGATACTGATTTGAAGAGAATATACACAGTGGCAGTAGCGGCGTGCAAAACTGGCTATAATCTTAACCTCACTGGCGGCAGCCCTTAAAGTTTGGGTCTTGGATTTGGGGTCGTAGGTGTTGGTAGAGGTGAAGAGAGGTAGGGATTAATCTCCCGGGATGATTTTTTGGCTGAAGCAACAATTGATCAGGTCAAGATGACAGCTAGACCTATGGCCTATTTGGTGACAGCTCTGAGAGCTTGATGGTTTAAACATCGGGCAGCAGATAACACCTCCAAACACAGCCTAAGCTCAGTGCCCTATGAAGGCAAGGACTCTAAAAGGCTGCAATCCAGAGAGTTTCAGGAAGCAAGTCTGGCCTTATCCCTCAAAAAAGAAGAACGCAATGCCAGCCTTTTCCCCATCTAGAAGAACAAAGGACAGTTTTAAGGAGGCCAGTTCATACAGGCCAGGGCATCCCTTTTTTTCATCAGTGGAAGTTGAATAGCTCAAACTTTTCGAAGTGGGCCAAGATTAAGACCAATCAAGTGTCTAAGCCCACCGACAAAGTCTTCTGAAGGTGTCTCTGCCCAGTCACCTCAAGTAGGAGCAAGGTTGGCTCTTTTCTGGGAGGCATGAGTGGAAGAAGAGAAAGATGCGTGGATTTTGTATATAGTGCAAAGGGGATGCGTTTATAATTCAGCAAGAAACCAACTCAGACTGCCTTTGTGGAGACTCGGGTGCCAAAGAGTCCCAACAAACGGCAGAGCTTGCAAGATCATATATCAGAATTATTGAGAGTGCTAGTTCAAGCATGAGAATGTGGAGAAGACATATATTCTCCTCTTTTTCTAGTCATAAAGTCATCAGAAACCTTCATGAAAGTTTCTCCCTTTAAAATTGAGTCGCTGTGGTAAAAGAAGGAGACTTACTGTGGTATACGGAGATCTAGGGAGTTAAAACCAGGGTCTGAATAGGAGGAAGGTATATAAGCACCCTGATTGGCCACGTCCCCCAGCTTCCTGATGATGCTATTATGGCGAAACGTGTAGAGACGGGGTAACGTGGCTTCTGACGTCATATCCGGATGACGATATTTCCAGCCGTTAGAATGCATGCCAAATCTCCATGTTGGGAGAAGACAGCCAGCAGAAAAAATACACACTGCTGAAATCGCTGTCGGCTTGGGTACTAACCCATGTGAGTTTTATTTTATACCTTGCATTGCATTGCATTGCATACCTTGCATTGAGAAGCATGTCTGATCTTTTGTCTCTGAGTAAACAACCGGAACTCAGATAGAAAGGGAGGGGAGTGGAGTCCCCAGAGAGTGCCATTGTCTAATAGAGCGTAAGCTGACCCACAAAACATTTGGGTCATAGTGTCTGGTGAGCGTAAATGTGAAAATAAGGTGGCGTGGATCACAAAGGCACATGTCATACATCACTACTGATTGCATGATTAGAGCATAGTTTGGAGGTGTATACTCACTACTGACCGCAAAATTGGACTTTTTATTTTGAAGTGGACTGTTATAAGGACACTGTATTTTCATTGGTGTATAATATTTTACACATATATACATATATTCATATACGTATAAATGTATAGGGACCAGCATGAAGTAAGTGCAGGTATATACTAGGAGACTAGAAGGGCATGATAATAAAACATTACAGAGTAAAGAAATGTTGGGCAAATGGTGTGCAAGTGCACATTGAGTGAAAGTGGGAGTTGAAGGAAAAGGCAAACAAATGTGCTGAAATATCAACTAAGCTAAAAAGCAACACAAATTACCTGGGTGTAGTGTGAGACCATCTGCTCGTGGAAGTGCAGCTGTAAGCTGGTCTGTTGTCACTACTAGCTATCATTTTTTTGTGTCGGTATACATCTACTACTGGCCGTATATAGATGGGCATTTGATCTTTGGGCTGATCCTGTGCCCTCTTGCTATTCCCTGTCGGTGGCCATTCCCTTCGTCCAGTTCGGGAGCTGTGATATGTGTCAAAGGGGGTCTTTTTAGACCTCTTGCTGTCCCCTCCTGCCCTTGTGGCTAAGGGGGGGCCACCCACATATCAACGTTGTTTTCCACGCCCATCGGGGGGTGCCAACCCTGGTGTCGTCACCCTTAGTTTACCATCCTGAACAATGGGGGACACCGCGCAATCGCAGCCCCAGCGGCAACGAGTGTCATCAGCGCTCGCACGCCACCCTGTTCGCACATAACATTGGGGCAGAGCATTTGGTCCCTCCCCCCGCTCAGGGGTATAATTGGAGCCTGACATGGCAGTTTTTCCAACTCACATCATGAGTTTACACACACCAGCTGCACTTGAACAAGGGGATGGTCTCACACTACACCCAGGTAATTTGTGTTGCTTTTTAGCTTAGTTGATATTTCAGCACTTTTGTTTGCCTTTGAAAGTGTGAACCCCACCCCCACTTTCACTCAATGTGCACTTGCACACCACTGGCAAAACATTTTTTTACTCTGTAATGTTTTATTTTCATGCCCTTCTAGTCTCCTAATATATACCTGCACTTACTTCATGCTGGTCCCTATACATTTATATGTATATGAAACACTGCAGGAAGCTCACCTGCATTTGCAGGGTCCGTCTGATATACACATATACCTTTTTACCATCTTTGCAGTTCATGATCATGGACAAGGGGGGACCTCTAGGGACACTTGCACTTTTATCTACAAAAGCCATGTCGGTGCTCCGGTTGTTCCCCCATTGGGGTTACCTTTTGCTCTGTTTCCTCAGCTCCCGTGCTGGTTGTTTGTTGCTGCCGCCGCCGGTGGATTCAGCGACATGGCCTGGCTCAGCCCATTGGTGAGTATGGGCTCCCACAGTCTGACCCCAATGATTACTCACCTCCCTGCCTATTTGATGCAACATACACTCATTCATTTGATTTACTACTTTATTACAGATATAGCAAAGCATTTACCCCTGAAGAGCGAGTGCGGTCTCGCAAAACGTGGTTGGGTACTACTGATGCTTGCACATTTCTCTGATGTTTGTATATTGGTATACACTGTTTTACCATGTATGTGGATTGTCCCATGTTCACATTGTATGCATACTTTATCGGCCTGTATTTATTGCTGTTGTGTTTCAGATGCGCAACAATTGTAACAAATCTATATTTTTTTACTTCCATGACATGTTTTTTGACTAACCATATTCACCTCACTCAAAGTCCCAGGGCGAACTCCATGTATATATGTATTGAATTATGGATGGAGGTGATGTTGGGGTGACACCAGACCTTGTATCCTTTATGTTTCAGTATTTTACACAGGTTCATTAGGGTTGTTTTTTGTGAAATTTGTTATATAGAAGTAATAGGGATACCTAGCGTCCATATTAATTAAGAGGGATACCTAGCACATCTGTTATTTACACAGCATTTTTTGGTTAAGCAGCAGGGGCAGTGGCGGTGGTGCATAATTCTTTTAGGGTGGCGGCAAACAAACCACTCATGATATGTTTAATGTACTAAAGCGCTGCTATTTCAAAATATTAAATACTGTGAAATAAGAATAGCTGCACCATTAAAATAGTGATCTCACACTAAACTTAATAATATATAAAAGAAAGAAATGGTGCACAAATTCAATATATGAGAATATCTCAATATTCTATATTCAACCACACTTTGATTTTTGTCTGTCATAAAATCTATATTTTATTGAATAAGTAGGATCATAAGATGCACCGCGGGGGTTCTTGTGTTGATTGCAGTGTGCTTTGCTCTATATATATTGCAGTTTTATATTTGTTTTTAAATCTATTTCAAACTGGACAAATGCAGAGTTTTTAACTTTGTTGTATAATAATATATGTGAAGATAAATGCTATTTTTGTATTATGGGTATGATGACTCGATAATCCACCCGTCAACTTCGTGATTAGTAAACAAACTGAGGCTCATAAATCCCGGTGCTCATCACTAGGCTTTTTTTCCCTTGAAGTCACATGACCAGGGACATCACTTCTGATGTCTCGTAAACACGGAAGGAGTGGTGAGGAGGCAAGCTTTTTCTATGCTATGCAATACTAAAGATAATATTAGAGACGTAATTAGATCCCAAGGGTCTTCTCCTAAGGTGAACGGGCAATTCACCAGGAAGTGGTGGTTTTTCATGATCACTGATCTTTAATGATAAGTCGCACCTGCTTGGAGCAAGTTGTTTAAGGAAGAAATATAGTTTTTTTTTCCACTTCTATGGGACTTTCTTTCACTTGAATTCTAATTTGAAATAATTTTGATATTATTGTGTGCATATTATTGTTTCACTGCAATATTTATGTAGTTGAATATAGAATATTGGGATATTCTCATGTATTGAATTAGCGCACCATTTCTTTCTTTTATATAAACAAACCACTAGACCCCTCAACCCCCACCCCCCCATCGCTCGGTCGATCGGGGCACAAACACGTACCATCCCATCCCCCCTCTTGCTTACCATCATCTCCGCACTTTGTTCCCATCCCGTTTGCTGGCAGCTTTGGTGTCTTCCCCTTGCATCTCCTCCTTGGCGGCTTCCCCCATGCTTCTGCTCCCGGCTAATGTGGTTGCTTCTCTCCTCGGCCAATTGGGTCTTAAGACCCAGTTCCTGATTGGCCAGGAGGAGAAGCAGGAAGACAATAGCGAATATTCTGTTGGAGGAACCGTCCCCCTGTTTTGACACAACAGCTCAGTGGAGAAAATCGCTGTACTAACCTTGCATGTTTAGTACAGCGGCTCCCACCGTAGCTGACAGTTTTTTTCATTCAACCCGTGGGGTTGAACGAAAAAAAAATGAATAGTATATACCTGGCTTAAAACCATTAGTGCGTGCGTGTAAAGGCAGGCATCCCAATACTTATGGTAATATAGTGTGTAGCAGGTACCTCTCCAAGCTGGCTGCTGAATCCACAAAGAGGGAGAGAGCTGCCTGTCAGCAGCGGCAAGGGGGATTTTCACCCCTCCCTCTCCTGAAAGACACAGACATCAGCCTTCTCTGCTCGCTCCAGTCTCACTATTGGCAGGAAGACACAGCCAATTGGCACCATCTACAGCCAAGGATTATGGGATATGAAGTCCCCTGACAGAGCGGCCTCACTGAATCTTAAAGGAGCGGGAATAGAAATCCCAGAGGAGTTTGCAAAACAGGGGGGCTGGCTAAGGACTCCATTTTGGAAGGCGGAGGAGAGTTCTTCATGAGGCAAAGGAAGACAGATGTGATCTGAGGTGCTGGTGTTACCACAGTTCCAGAGGTCGGTGTGTTGATCCTGCCACAATTCCAGGAGTTGGGCCGTGATGGACATCCCACCTGTGAGGGATCCCGGCTATATCTCCAGGCGTTCTGAGGACCTGGGCCGATCTGGTTACAAGGTGGCCAGTCAGGCCTTTCATGGAACTTGTTGCTTGATCCTTTGGTCGCAGGACGGGTGAGCGGGCATTTGCCCATCTTTAAAGATATGGTAGTCAGGCAACATTGCCTCACCAGTGCCCACATTTGTAGGAACACTTGCACCCTGCTGAACAGTCTCTACATTCCACTTTGCCTACCAGGATACTTTCAAGTACCCCTTTGTTTATCCTGCTCAACAGGACACCAAGTGCACCAATGCCAGGCTAGCTGAAGATACTGGATATCTTCATTGTGAGGACCCTTTCTATTACTCCATCAGTATCAGTAATTTAGTGATTCCGGGGACTACCTTTTAAGGTGGGAACTCTCATGTTAAATGTTAAAGTGATGCATTGCTATTGTGGCCTATTGCCTCACATTTAATTCCAGAGGGCTGTGATTTCAGGATTTGAGGGAAACAGACTGACAGTTGTTAAGTCATATCAATTCCCCTTTTATGCCTGAGCGCATAGGCCACTCTAGATCTACTTAAGTTGTTTGACTGTGCTATTTTGAAGTCTGCATTTTGGGTTTGATTAACACTACTAAAGACCATAGTTTGCCATTCTTGACTACTGAGTTACCAGATCACTGTTTGATTGTGGAAAGTCTCCCAGTAAATAAACTTCCTGTTTACTACATTTGTGTCCGTTTTACTGTGTTTGCAAGTACACTGTTTGCTAGGTGTTCAAGAGGGTCTGGGACAGTTCTTTGGGGTTGAGAGGCAGAGTAACGGACTGAACAAACTTAAGAAGCTCCTTCAGGGGTATCGCTACACATGGGGGCTCATCCGGGGTCATACCGTTACTCTGCAATCAGCTCCTCAAGACAACTCCCCCGTAAGCAGAAGAATGGACCCCACAGCTGTGATCCAGTGGTGTGGAGATGAAGGTGCCTGCCCAGAGTCAAGTGTGGTGATCCAGCTTCCTGGAGAGGCCTGGGCTGAAGAGCAGATCTGTCAAGTGGTGAGGACATTGTCCCCAGACAGGAAGGTGGGGGTGATTGATGTTAAACCAGACCATGGGACCTCTCGCATCTGCGCACTGCTAGAGTGGAAGCAAGGAGTCCCTGCTGATGAAAGCATTTGAAGTAGCTGTCCTTCGCAAAGCAGGAGGGAAACTTCTGGGGGGCCCGGTAAAGGAGCCAACCAGGCACCCATCTACAGTAGCTAGCTCCAAAATCAATGATGCAAAGAGATAGCAGTGGAAGTCCAAACCCTTGCAGAGGGCTCCCGTTGTTGCCTCCGAGAGACCGGGTGTCCCGCTCTCTTTGATACATACAGCCCGGCATCGGAGAGTCAGTGCACAACAGACTCCCAGAACTCAAGCGGAGACTCAAGCTGGATCAGACTTTCTGCAAGAGAGGAGCATAGATATAGGCCACCGAATAGGCCAAGGCCACCATATTCTGACCATATGTAGGCTCCATCAGACATTTCCCATTGGAATTTCTGTCACAAAAAAATTTGAGAGCTGGTTCTCAAATTTTCCAACAACAAAATCTGTTGTTCCACGCATGCTCAGAATCAAGCAGAAGAGCTGCACTGGCTATTGAACTTAATTTTTCTCGGCTCAGCGTACGTGTTGTACGTCCCCGCATTCTTGACGTTCGGAATTTCCGACAAGATTTGTGTGACCGTGTGTATGCAAGACAAGTTTGAGCCAACATCCGCTGGAAAAAAAACATGGATTTTATTGTCGGAAAATCCTAGCGTGTGTACAGGGCATGACTTGCTTTTCCTCCACTTGTGTATATAAAGCCTGTAACAGGTTACAGACACTTTACCTCCTTTTGGAGAACCAAAGGTTCTTTGGTGGGGGGAGTGTGTAGTAGGTACCTCTCCAAGTTGGCTGCCGCCAGATTAAATCCACAAAGATGGAGAAAGCTGCCTACCAGCAGCTGCAAGGGGAATTTTCACCCCTCCCTCCCCTGAAAGACACAGACATTAGCCCTCTCTGCTCTCTCTCCAGTCTCAATATTGGTAGGAGGACAGAGCCAATCGGCAGCATCTGCAGCCAAGGATTATGGGATATGAAGTCCCCTGACAGAGTGTCCTCACTGAAACTTAAAGAGGCGGGACTACAAATCCCAGAGGAGTTTGCAAAACAAGGGGGCTGGTTAAGGACTCCATTTTGGAAAGCTGAGGAGATTTCTCATGAGGCAGAGAGAGTCACAGATGTGATCTAAGGGGCTGTTGTTACCCACGGAGGGGATCCATCCAGCCACAGTTCCAGAGGTCGGGGTGTTGATCCTGCCACAGTTCCAGGAGTCAGACGGTAATGGACATCATACCTGAGAGGGATCCCAGCTATAGCTCCAGGCGTTCCTGAGGGCGTGGGCCGATCCGGTTACAAGGTGGCTAGTCGGGCCTTTCGGGGAACTTGTCGACTTGATTCTTTGGTCGCAGGACGGGTGAGCGGGCGTTTGCCCATCTTTAAAGACACGGTAGTCAGGCAACATTGCCTCACCATTGCCCACATTTGTAGGAACACTTGCTCCCTGCTGAATAGTCACTACATTCAACTTTACCCCTTTGTTTATCCTGCTCAACAGGACACCAAGTGTACCAACGCTAGGCTTGCTGAAGATCCTGGATATCTCCAATGTGAGGACCCTTTCTATTACTCCATCAGTATCAGTAATTCAGTGATTAAAGTGACTACCTTTAAAAAGGGGAACTCTCACTTTAAAAGGGTAAAGTGATATATTGCATTTGTGGCCTATTGCCTCACATTTAATTGCATGGGTCTGTGATTTCAGTATTTGAGGGAAAGAGACTGACCGTTGTTAAGTCAGATCAGTTCCCCTTTATGCCTGAGTGCATAGGCCATGCTAGATCTATTTAAGTTGTTTGAATGTGCTATTTTGAAGTCTGCATTTTGGGTTTTATTAACACTATTAAAGACCATAGTTTGCAATTCTTGACTATTTAATTACCAGATCACTGTTCCACTGATTGTGGAAAGTCTCCCAGTAAACAAACTTCCTGTTCACTACATTTGTGTCTGTTTTACTGTGTTTGCAAGTACACTGTTTGCTAGGTGTGCCAGAGGGGCTGGGACAATTCTTTGGGGGATGAGAGGCAGAGTAACGGACTGAACAAACTTAAGCAGCTCCTTTGGGGGTATCCAAAATCTACAAGCGTGTGTGTGTGTATATATATATATATATATATATATATATATATTATTTATTATTATTATTATTATACAGTATTTATATAGCGCCAACAGTTTACGTAGCGCTTTACAACTTGAGAGTAAACAGTACAAATACAATACAATTTGATACAGTAGGAATCAGAGGGCCCTGCTCCTTAGAGCTTACAATCTAAGAGGGAAGGTCAAGAGATACAAAAGGTAATAACTATGGGTGATGTGCTGATTGAGAAGATAAATGTATAGTTGTTAGGTGGGGGCCAGATAGGCTTCCCTGAAGAGATGAGTTTTCAGGGATCGTCTGAAAGTGGATAAAGTAGGAGAAAATTGGACGGATTGGGGTAGAGCATTCCAGAGGATGGGGGAGGCTTTGGAGAAGTCCTGAAGGCGAGCATGGGATGAGGTGACAAGGGAGTTTGAGAGCAGGAGGTCTTGGGAGGAGCGAAGAGAACGATTAGGTTGGTATTTTGTGACTAGGTTAGAGATGTAGCTGGGGGCCAGGTTGTGGATGGCTTTGTAAGTTATAGTTAGTATCTTGAATTTAATTCGGTGACTGAGTGGCAGCCAATGGAGAGATTGGCAGAGGGGTGTGGCAGACGCTGAGCGGTTTGTGTGGTGGATGAGCCTGGCAGCAGCGTTCATGATGGACTGAAGTGGGGATAGCCTATTTAGAGGTAAACCAATGAGGAGGGAGTTGCAGTAATCGAGGCGGGAGATGACCAGGGAGTGGATTAGAAGCTTTGTGGTGTCATTGGTTAGGAAGGGGCGTATCTTTTGAGATGTTGCGAAGACTGAGGCGGCAAGCTTTGGATAGTGATAGAATGTGGGGTCGAAAGGTTAGTTCAGAGTCCAGGATTACACCTAGGACCTTGGCGTGGGGAGATGGGTTGATAGTTGAGCCGTTGATCTTGACAGGGAAATCAGGGGAAGTGGCACCTGAGGGAGGAAATATCATGAGCTCAGTTTTGGATAGGTTGAGCTTGAGAAAGTGATGTGACATCCAGGCTGATATGTCTGCTAGTAAGTTGGTAATGCGTGAGGAGACAGATGGAGAGAGCTGGGGGGTGGAGAGATAGATTTGGGTGTCATCAGCGTAGAGATGATATTTAAAGCCGTGGGAGGCAATCAACTGACCCAAGGAGGTGGTGTAGATTGAGAAAAGGAGAGGTCCAGGAACAGAACCTTGGGGGACCCCAACGGAAAAAGGAAGAGGAGAGGAGGAAGTAGAGTTGTAAGTGACACTGAAGGAGCGGTGGGATAGGTAGGATGGGAACCAGCGAAGAGTACAGTCACGGAGACCGAAGGAGTGGAGTTTTTTGAGGAGGAGGGGGTGGTCCACTGTGTCAAAGGCAGCAGAGAGATCCAGGAGAAGTAGTACAGAATAGTGTCCATTGGCTTTAGCCATTAGTAGATCATTTGAGAGTTTAAGGAGAGCAGTTTCCATGGAGTGTTGGGGGCGAAAACCGGACTGAAGGGGATCAAGAAGTTTATTCATGGTCAGATGGTCGCTTAGTCGGTTGTAGACCAGTCTTTCAAGAAGTTTGGAGGAGAAGGAGAGTAAGGAGATGGGACGTAAATTGTTGAGATTGGTGGGATCCAGTGAGGGCTTTTTTAGTATGGGGGTGACTAGCGTATGTTTTAGAGAGTTTGGGAAGATGCCACAAGAGAGGGAGAGGTTGAAAATGTGAGTTAGAGAGTGTAGAATCGAGTCAGAGGGTGAGCGTAGCATTTGCGAGGGAACAGGATCCAGGGGGCAAGTGGTTAGATGAGTGCTAGATAAAAGTTTAGCAACCTCAGTAATAGTAGCAGGGTTGAATGAGGGAAGTAATGATTGTGTCTGTGGACATGGGGTGTTGCATGGGGGAGGTTTTTGCGCATTGGCGATCTCCTCATGAATTGTATTAATCTTAGTTTTGAAGTGATTGGCAATCTCCAGGGCAGTGAGTGAGTTGGTGGGTGGAGGCAGTGGAGGACAGAGTAGAGTATTGAAGGTAGAGAAGAGTTGACGTGGACTCGATGAGAAGGTGTTAATGAGTGTGATAAAGTAGGTCTGTTTGGCAGTGTGAAGGCAGGAGTAGTATTTTAGGACGGCAGATTTATATTGTGTGAAGTCTTCCTGGGCCTTAGTCTTATGCCACAGGCGCTCAAGAGCGCGGCTACATTTTCTGAGACTTCTGGTGTCATCTGTTTGCCAGGGTTGTAGCAGTCGGGGCCTAATTCTGCGTGTAGTGAGGGGGGCAAGCTTGTCTAGGGAGGAAGACAGTGAGCTGTTGTAGATGAAAGTAGCTAGGTTGGGGCAGGACAGAGGTGAGATTTTGTCATAGAGGTGATCAGTAGCAGAGTAGAGAAGAGAAGGGTTGAGGTGGCGAAGGTTTCTACGTGTAACTGTTAGGCGGTTGGAGGGAGAGGAGGTGGAAGACAGGGAGAGATCAAAACTAACAAGGTGGTGATCAGAGAGTGGGAGTGGATTGTTGGAAAGGTTGCACGGAGTGCACAGATAGGAGAAGGCAAGGTCAAGGGTGTTGCCGTTGGAGTGGGTAGGAGCCTGTATCCATTGCTTCAGGTCAAGCGATGAGGTTAGACTGAGAAGTTTAGAAGTAATAGTAGTGTTAGTGTTAACAGGGATGTTGAAGTCCCCAAGGATAATTGTGGGGATTTCAGAAGAGAGAAAGTAGGGTAGCCAGGCAGAGAAGTCATCAAGAAAGGCTGATACTGTTCCAGGGGGCCAGTAGATGACAGCAATTCTTAGAGAAATAGGAGAAAAAAGACGAATGCAATGTGCCTCAAAAGAGGAGAGTGTCAGAGACGGAGGTGGGTGAAGAACCTGATAGGTGCTGCATGGGGCTAGAAGGATTCCCACTCCACCTCCCTTCCATCCGCTTGGTCTGGGGAAGTGAGTCCAGAGAAGGCCCCCATGGGAGAGGGAAGCAGGAGAAATAGTATCCGATTCATGAAGCCAGGTTTCAGTAATGGCAAGTAGGTTAAAGGAATTTGTGATAAAGAGGCCGTGAAGGGCAGTGAGTTTGTTGCAGACAGAACGTGCATTCCACAGGGCACAGGAAAAGGGGGAGCTGGTTTTGGAAAGAGGAATAGAGACCAAGTTCTGTGGGTTACGGCTCCTGCCAGAGGGTGTAGGGGGATGGGAGCAATGGGCAAAGACAGATGATGGTGGCCCAGGGTTTGGGGATATGTCACCAGAGATTAGGAGAAGCAGGAGGGTGAGGGAGGTAATGTGGGACTGTGATTTATGTGAAGGGGCATGTCTCAGAGTACTGGAGGTTTTATCAGTGTATGGCTGTAGAATGAGCAAGAGTTGGTAGGAGCAGTAGTAGGGAGAAGACAGAAGGCAGGGTGATATGTATAAGCAGGCGGGTGGAGAGGGGGGGTGAAGGTAAGAGAGTTTGAGGAGAGAGGAGAGGAGTGTCAGAAGCAGTGGTAGAGAGTGCATGTTACAGAGCGGAAGGAGAGCCTATTAGAGAGACAGGGTCACCTGCAGTGTTAGCTGCTTTCCAGTGCAGATTGCTGTATTTGTTTGCTTCGTGCAATCGCTGAAGTGCAGAGAATGAAGTGCATATATAAATATATATACACACATACACAGTATATACAGGCATAGATTTTATATATAATTCTGCAATTTTCTTTTGTTGCACATATATGAGTCATATTTGCTCAGCACTCTGATTGGGCTATGTATCTTTGCTGTGGAATCACACATGACAGTCGCTAGCATTTTCACCTTCATGTTATTGTATTTGCTGTACATTTTTTTGTAGTACTTGATACAGGGGTTTGGTGAGCATGGGATTTTTTTTGTGTTCACAACTTCAAGGACAACATGTTCTCTTGATGCCTAATATATTCCACCCACTTTCTGATGCCAGAATTATAGTAATAAAATAGTATAGTAATAAATAGTAATATATTTAGATACAACATTCAGTTTTGTTAAAAAACATCAGTTGTCTTGTGGGAACATGTCTCAAACACATGCCATTGTTAGATCAAGCAGTATTGTACAAGGTTAGTTTTGCTGTCCTTCAACCCTTCTGCTGACATAAGGCATAAGGTCTGTGGCAGCAGTGGCATTTAATCACACTATTGCAGTTAGGAGATTGTGAGATTGGGAGATTGTGTGTACTATCTCAGCTGAGTTTTGGCTTTCTGGTGAAACGATCGCTTCCACAAGCTCTGGAAACGTACCAACTCCGCTGCTACCTAAGGGCTTAGGACAGACATGGCATGTTTCACTGGAAGTTCAGCTAACGTTCATTTGCTGAACCTCCCTCCAGTGAATAAACCCAGAAAAGACATGATTCCATGCCCCATTAACTTTAGTGGAGTGCAGGGGAGACATCAGGAGTCCAATAGACCATTGATAGAAAGAATGAATGAACGTTCACTGAACTTAAAGAGAGACCTATCACTATAAATATGCTATTGGTCCTCTATGTAAAAAAATGTATGTCAATTTAAAATGCAAAAAAGTTAAATGAAAAAAAGTTCAAAAATTAACGTAACAAAAAAAAGGTAAAAAGGTAAAAAAATGTAAAGCCCCTTGCCCTTACATGCACACACCCAACAGTCCCAGATTCTTTGCGGGACAGCCCCAGATTTTGACATATGTCCTGCAGTCCTGTTCAGCTATTCAATTTCGATCATCACTCCCATTGCCCCACTCACTCTTCTCCTGCACATTAGGCAGTAGAAATGACAGCCGTTTTTTTTTCCTCTATCTTTTGCCACAATTCAGGTGTTTTACAATTTTTGCTCCCAATTCTCAATCCCTGCAGCCGATCTTATTCCAATCCGAACACCCTGATCCAGCCATACAATAAAACCCCGCATCCACATTTGTCCATCAGTATCTCACACCCACTGTCATTTTAAATTTTGGGTGCCAACATCCTGCCAGCCTGACATGCTGGGTCTCCGACATCTGACAGGTTGGGGATCACTCTGCTCCTGAGGCACCTACACACTTTATCCTCCCTACAAGCTCTCCTCTCCGGTCTAGCTCACCTACTTTCCTCCACTCCTTCCCCACCACTGACAGCACCAGCTCTGCTACTCCTCTCTCTGCAGTCAGTGACTTTAGTTCCGCAGCTCTGTTTTCCAGCTCTGCTCCCTAGCTGGCAGCATCTCCGATCCCAATACAGATCTCCCCTTCCCAGTCATCAATCACTCCTATCCTGACACACCAGACCTCTGTTTTCTCTCCACTGGATGCCTGCTCACTTTCCCCACCAACAGGCACTTTGGTTCAGTCACCAGCATTCCCCCTTTCACCGCCAGTAGTTCCTGCTAGACTCCTCCATTCCCCAGGTACTTCCCCCATCCTCTGACCAACTCCCTCCACTGTAATCCAGCCTGCAGTATTTCCCTTTTAGCTTTCTGCATCCTAAGCTTAGGATCCCTGCCCCAGTCCCTATCTATTTAATTAATATTCCTGTATCATACCCCCTCCCGCCTCTTTCTCCCAACCAGCCCTCCCCCAATCAGTGCCTGATGTAAAGGGGGATTCTAATGTGAAAAAAGGACTGACTCCTGATGCTAAGCAGGGAGCTTCTGATGTAAAGGGGGACTCTTGATGCATAGGGGGACTCCTGATGTAAGACCTTCCTGATGTAATGGAGATGTGAAGGGGGAATACTAATGTTAAAGGGGGACTATTGATGTTAAAGGGAGACTCTGATGGAAAGGGGGACTCCTGGTGGAAAGGGACCCTTGATGTAGGGGGGCTACTGAGTTAAAGGGCCATTGCAGATGTAAAGGAGGACTCCTGATGTTAAGTATAGGGGGCTCCTGATTTAAAGGGCCACTGCTGATGTTAAGAGAGGACTCCTGCTGTAAAAAGAGACTCTGATGTAGAAGGTGAACACCTGATTTAAAGGGGGGCTCTTAATGTAAGGGATTAGCCTCCTAATGTAAAGTGATGTAAGAGTGGACTTCTGATGTAAGGGGGAATTACTGATGTGAAAGAGGGAACTCGTAGTGTAAAAGAGGGGACTTTTTTTAAAGGGTGCATTTTCTTTATGTTTCACAAAACAAGAATAACAGCATCCATAATGTACAAAGCACAAATCAGGATATAGGTATAAGGACATTTGGTTACATAGTCATGCAACAACAAAGCATATACTGATTTGTACATTTGCATATGTGAATAAGTGAGTAAACATAATTCTTGATTTCAATCATTTTTATTGAGTATCTCTCAAAAGGAAAAAGCAAAGTTGGTACAATCAGTTGTACATGGTAACATACAATCCAAAACAAAGGGTCGTATTACAAGTGCATTGATATAGCTATATCTATAGGTAAAGAGGTTGGTGAACCGGTGAACTGCTCTCTCCCCGATGACACCTCACATGGGATAAAACTGTGTCGTGGGGTTGAGGGCCGCCCGGGCCACTGTTCATGGCCTCCCTATGCTTTACTCTCTTGTTGATAGCATTGGATCGGGAAAGACCCAAGAAAGATCATATGACATGGTAGAAGCATAACGAAAATTGATACAAACATATATTTGGTCAAGAAATCAATGTAACTGTGAACTATGAACTAGGAACGTTATAAAAGTCAAACACTATAATAATATTGATTGTAAAGTGTGAGCTGACTTATAATGCCTAGAGAAGGCCCGAGCTTAACCACTTCCCGCCTGGCCTATAGCAGAATGACGGCCGGGCGGTGGTTCAGTTATCCTGACTGGGCGTCATATGATGCCCTGCAGGATAACAGCCGCCGCGCGCCCGTGGGGTGCGCATCGCGGCGATCGGTGGTGCGGTGTGTCAGTCTGACACACCGCTACACCGATCTCGGCAAAGAGCCTCTGGCAGAGGCGCTTTACCACGTGATCAGCCGTGTCCAATCACGGCTAATCACGATGTAAACAGGAAGAGCCGATGATCGGCTTTTCCTCATTCGCGTCTGACAGAAGCGTGTAGACGAGAGCCGATCGACGGCTCTCCTGACAGGGGGTGCCTGCGCTGATTGTTTACCAGCGCAGCCCCCCTCTGATGCCCACACTAGACCACCAGGGAAGCCGCTAGGACCACCAGGGAAGCTCCTAACATGTGGATGGCCAGGTACATCCCCCATGGCCATCCACATGTGAAAATCAATGCCCAACATATGCCAATCAGTGCCCACAAATGGGCACTGACTGGCACCTCTATGGCACAATAAAAATCAGTGATGCTCAGCAATGCCACCCATCAGTGTCATCAGTGCCACCCATCAGTGTCCATCAGTGCCACCTATCAGTGCCCATCCATGCCCACCTATCAGTGCCCATCCGTCCCACCTATCAGTGCCACCCATAAGTACTCATCAGTGCCACCTACGAGTGCCCATCAGTGCCACCTACGAGTGCCCATCAGTGCCGCCTATGAGTGCCCATCAGTGCCACCTATCAGTGCCCATCATCAGTGCCCATCAGTGCCACCTCATTGGTGCCATCTCCTCGTGCCCAGTGCTGCCTTATCAGTGCCCATCAGTGCAGTCATATCAGTGCCCGTTATTGAAGAAGAAAACATACTTATTTACAAAAAATTTAACAGAAACAAAGAAAAACTTTTTTTTTTCAAAATTTCCGTTTTTTTTTTATTTGTTGCACAAAAAATAAGAATCGCAGAGGTGATCAAATACCACCAAAAGAAAGCTATATTTATGGGAACAAAATAATAAAAAAAATTGTTTGGGTACAGTGTAGCATGACCGCGCAATTGTCATTCAAAGTGTGACAGCGCTGAAAGCTGAAAATTGGCTTGGGCAGGAAGGTGTATATGTGCCTGGTATTGAAGTAGTTAACAAAAAGGGGAATAACAATCAACTCAGGTATAAGTTTGGGGAGTAGTACACCTAGGTAAAGGAGCATTAATTATGGCCAGGTATATGATATATCTCCAGTGAGTACCTCTATTATCTCCAGTAACCTTACTAGTCCTTCTCCCAGAGCACGGAAACTTGTACTAGGAGAGAAAAATGTTATACAGCTTAGTAACACAGCTTCCTTAACTCCATACCGATTTTGTTAATTTTATAATATATAAAGCTATAAAGGGTAGAAATGTGTAATTAACCATAACAATTCCCTGAAAATCGAATATAGTAACAGAAGGTTTTTATGTGGAGGATCACATAGATCCTGTTTCCTTGGAGCTAGCTCGACTATACTATTCTCCCGCAACTGCAAATTCTCACTTATTTCGGATTTTAAGGATGCAGAGGGTAGATTTTTACTGGTTAAAGGCCTCATTGACAACCATCTATATTCCTTGATATCTTAATATGCACCAAACAAGGGTCAAGCCAAATTTTTCAATTCCATGTTTAGCTCCCTACATCCACTAACAGAGGGGACTGTCATCTATGGAGGAGACTCCAATTTAGATTTTGATACGGCGCTAGAGAAATCTCGCCCGCTTGGAAAGGGACCACCAAACAATCTTATCATGGCCAGACTAGTCTACCAACAGGGCATAGTAGACATCTGGAGAGAGGTGAATCCGACTTTGCGGGATTACACCCACTTCTCTAATGCGCATAATTAATTCACTAGAATTGATCACTTCTTTATCCCAGTAGCCACCATACCCTGGGTAACAAAGTTACATAGTTACATAGTTACATAGTAGGTGAGGTTGAAAAAAGACGCAAGTCCATCAAGTCCAACCTATGTGTGTGATTATGTGTCAGTATTACATAACATATCCCTGTATGTTGCGGTCATTCAGGTGATTATCTAATAGTTTCTTGAAGCTATCAATGCTCCCCGCTGAGACCACCGCCTGTGGAAGGGAATTCCACATCCTTGCCGCTCTTACAGTAAAGAACCCTCTACATAGTTTAAGGTTAAACCTCTTTTCTTCTAATTGTAATGAGTGGCCATGAGTCTTATTAAACTCTCTTCTGCGAAAAAGTTTTATCCCTATTGTGGGGTCACCAGTACAGTATTTGTAAATTGAAATCATATCCCCTCTCAAGCGTCTCTTCTCCAGAGAGAATAAGTTCAGTGCTCGCAACCTTTCCTCATAACTAAGATCCTCCAGACCCTTTATTAGCTTTGTTGCCCTTCTTTGTACTCGCTCCATTTCCAGTACATCCCTCCTGAGGACTGGTGCCCAGAACTGGACAGCATACTCCAGGTGCGGCCGGACCAGAGTCTTGTAGAGCGGGAGAATTATCGTTTTATCTCTGGAGTTGATCCCCCTTTTAATGCATGCCAATATTCTGTTTGCTTTATTAGCAGCAGCTTGGCATTGCATGCCATTGCTGAGCCTATCATCTACTAGGACCCCCAGGTCCTTTTCCATCCTAGATTCCCCCAGAGGTTCTCCCCCCAGTGTATAGATTGCATTCATATTTTTGCCACCCAAATGCATTATTTTGCATTTTTCTACATTGAACCTCATTTGCCATGTAGTCGCCCACCCCATTAATTTGTTCAGGTCTTTTTGCAAGATTTCCACATCCTGCGGAGAAGTTATTGCCCTGCTTAGCTTAGTATCGTCTGCAAATACAGAGATTGAACTGTTTATCCCATCCTCCAGGTCGTTTATGAACAAATTAAATAGGATTGGTCCCAGCACAGAACCCTGGGGAACCCCACTACCCACCCCTGACCATTCTGAGTACTCCCCATTTATCACCACCCTCTGAACACGCCCTTGTAGCCAGTTTTCAATCCATGTACTCACCCTATGGTCCATGCCAACGCACCTTATTTTGTACAGTAAACGTTTATGGGGAACTGTGTCAAATGCTTTTGCAAAATCCAGATACACCACGTCTACGGGCCTTCCTTTATCTAGATGGCAACTCACCTCCTCATAGAAGGTTAATAGATTGGTTTGGCAAGAACGATTCTTCATGAATCCATGCTGATTACTGCTAATGATATCATTCTTATTACTAAAATCTTGTATATAGTCCCTTATCATCCCCTCCAAGAGTTTACATACTATTGACGTTAGGCTAACTGGTCTGTAATTCCCAGGGATGTTTTTTGGGCCCTTTTTAAATATTGGTGCTACATTGGCTTTTCTCCAATCAGCTGGTACCATTCCAGTCAATAGACTGTCTGTAAAAATTAGGAACAACGGTCTGGCAATCACCTGACTGAGTTCCCTAAGTACCCTCGGATGCAAGCCATCTGGTCCCGGTGATTTATTAATGTTAAGTTTCTCAAGTCTAATTTTAATTCCGTCCTCTGTTAACCATGTAGGTGCTTCCTGTGTTGTGTCATGAGGATAAACACTGCAATTTTGGTTGCTGAAGCCCCCCGATTCACTCGTGAAGACTGAGGAGAAGAATAAATTCAATACCTTTGCCATCTCTCCATCCTTTGTAACCAGATGTCCTTCCTCATTCTTTATGGGGCCAATATGGTCTGTCCTCCCTTTTTTACTGTTTACATACTTAAAGAATTTCTTGGGATTTTTTTTGCTCTCCTCCGCTATGTGTTTTCATGTTCTATCTTAGCCGTCCTAATTGCACCCTTACATTTCTTATTGCATTCTTTATAAAGTCTGAATGCTGAGGATGATCCCTCAACCCTGTATTTTTTGAAGGCCTTCTCCTTTGCTTTTATATGCATTTTTACATTGGATTTAAGCCATCCAGGATTTTTGTTTGCTCTTTTAAATTTATTACCCAATGGGATACATTGGCTAATGCCCTTATTTAATATGCTCTTAAAGCAAACCCATCTCTCCTCCGTATTCTTTGTTCCTAATATTTTATCCCAATTTATGCCTTTTATCAAGGTTTGTAGTTTAGGGAAGTTGGCTCTTTTGAAATTCAGTGTCTCTGTGTTCCCTTCATGTTTCCTATTTGTGTGATTTATACTGAAACTAATTGACCTGTGATCGCTGTTACCTAAATTGCCCCGTATTTCCACATCTGTGATCAGGTCTGTATTGTTGGTAATCAGTAGATCCAGTAATGTTTTATTTCTAGTTGGTGCGTCTACCATCTGACCCATAAAATTGTCCTGCAAGACATTAAGGAACTGGCGAGCCTTAAATGAATGCACGGTTCCCTCCGCCCAGTCTATGTCTGGGATAATTAAAATCCCCCATTATGATAACACTTCCCATCCTTGCTGCTAATCCAGTTTGTGATAGGAGATCCGTCTCCACTTCCTCCCTCAGGTTAGGGGGCCTATAGCATACTCCCAGTATTATTTTCCCCTTGGCTTCATCCCTTTGGAGCTCTACCCATAAAGATTCCACCTCCTCCCTAGCTCCCTCGGTGATGTCATCTCTCACATTCACTTGTACATTATTCTTGATATATAGGCATACCCCTCCCCCTTTTTTACCCTCTCTATCCTTGCGGTATAGGGTATACCCTTGAATGTTTGCCAGCCAATCATGAGAGCTGTTGAACCAGGTCTCTGAAATTCCCACAAAATCCAAATCCTCCTTGTACAACAGTATCTCTAGTTCACCCATCTTGTCCACCATGCTCCTGGCATTAGTGAACATGCCACATAGTTTAGACCGGTCGCATATTGTCCTCGTATTGGGTGTTTCAAGATTGCAACTAGGACTTGTTACTATACTCACCTTGTGTTTTTGTGCTTTGGTTAACCTACCACTAATGCCCCCAATACTACCCTCTGGAATATCTTCCACGCTGGCTATCACTGTCTCTGGACCCTCCCCCCCCTCGCCTAGTTTAAAAACCCCTCTAACTTTTTGGCCATCTTCATTCCCAGCAGATCTGCACCCTCCTCATTTAGGTGCAGTCCGTCCCTTCTATAGTACCGGTTACTGACTGAGAAGTCGGCCCAGTCCTCCAGGAACCCAAACCCCTCCTTACTACACCAGCTCTTCAGCCACTTGTTTACTTCCCTAATCTCCCTCTGCCTTTCTGGTGTGGCTCGATGTACCGGTAGTATTCCTGAGAACACTACCTTGGAGGTCCTTTTCCTCAATTTAGCACCTAAATCCCTAAAATCGTTCTTTAGGACACTCCATCTGCCTCTGACTTTGTCATTGGTGCCAACGTGCACCATGACAGCTGGGTCTTCCCCAGGCCCTCCCAGTAATCTGTCCACAAGATCCGTGATGTGCCGAACCCGAGCGCCCGGTAGACAACATACTGTTCGGCGCTTCAGGTCTTGGTTACAGATTGCCCTCTCTGTCCTTATAAGAATTGAGTCCCCTACCACCAGAATCTGTCTTTCCTTTCCCTTTGCTGCCCCCCCACTCTCACTGGAGGAGTTCTTCCCCTGGCAGCTAGGAGAGTCCCTCATCTCCAGCAGTGCTGGTCCCTGACTGGTTTCACCAATGTCACTCAATGGAGCGTACTTATTGGGATGCTCCAGTCCTGGATCGGCCTCTCTGGCACTTCCCCCTCTACCCCTCCTGACTGTCACCCATCTACTCTTTGCTAGTGCCTGCACCTCTTTGTCTCCACCCGCCTCTGTGCTGGCCCCTGCCGGCACCTGCCGTGTACGTTCCTGGCTCACCTTTAGTATGGAGGGACTTCTCAGTGCTGACAGTTGCTTCCCCAGATTCAGAACCTGGGCTTCCAGGGAAACAATGTGCTTACATTTTGCACAGCAGTATTCGCCCTCGATCGGATGATCAAGGAACGCATACATGCGGCAAGATGTACAAAGAGTCGCCTCTCCACACCCGCCGGGCATCTTACCTATTGAATATAGTGAGGATTTGGGGATTTTACCCTGTCCAAATTACCTAACAGCTAGCTTCCTGGCACTAATACTCAAGACAATACACAGGTACACAACAAGACAATACACAGGTACACAACAAGACAATACACAGGTACACAACAAGACAATACACAGGTACTCACAGACCTACGTGCACTCGCAATACACAAGTATACAGTACACAATACACAAGTACTAACGATCCACACACACTACTCAGACAACGCTCAGATACTCACACTACACAGGTACTATGACCCTTGTTATAACCTCCTGTTTTAAACTCTGTTTTTTTAACTCCCACTTATTCCAGCTCCACTTACATAAAAGACTCTGTTTGGTCGGACCACTCACTGCTTTTCCTGGTACTTGGGCAGCCTACAGAGCAAAAAAGCAGAGGCAGTTGGAGATTGAATGCCTCTATCCTTAGCAATCCGGCTCATGCGAATGAAATAGAAAAGGCAATTCAGGAATACTTCTTACTTAATGACGTGGCAAATACTTCAAGTACCCTGTGGGTGGCCCATAAGGCCACCATCAGAGGAAAACTCATTCAAATGGCCTCGAGGCTACATAAAGCGCGCAGGGCAGACGTTGAAAAGTTAGAACTAATAATAATATCCTAATAAACAGCACAAGCGTAATCCCACATCAATATCAACTGAGAAATTGGATACTGCTCGTTCTAAACTTAGCTCTCACTGCCATAGGAGAAAAAAAGCTTACGTTGGAGTGGGGCCCGCTTTTACCAACTGAGGGACAAGACAGGTTCTCTGCTGGCTGCCAGACTGACCCCTAAACTGAGGTCACACGCCTTACCTAAAATCAAAATCGGAGGTAGTACTCTCTCTCACAAAACCTCCAAAAGATCATGGAAGCTTTCCATGAATTTTATAAGAAACTAAATAGCACCGGGAAAAGGACTTCAGATAATCTCTTGGGGTTCTTTTAATCAATTAAGATCCCTAAAATCAAGGATCACCATAGACATAGGTTGGAGGCACCAATATAAGCTGAGGAAGTCTCCCTGGTTATTAAAAACCTTAAAAAATGTCACTCCACTCCTGGCCCGGAAGGCTTCTCTGTCCCATACTACAAATGTTTTACTACCACATTGGCACCTTACTTGGCTCGATTCTTAACGAGCTATGCAAGGGAACCCGACTAGATCAATCCCTAAATTCGGCCTTCATCTCAGTAATTACTAATCACGGCAAAGACCCTAAGCTCAGTTCCCAATTACCGCCCCATATCCTTAATAAATAACGATCTCAAAATCCTGACAAAGATCCTAGCAGACTGTATATCCTTCTTTATTAGCCTCTTTGTCCGTAAGGACCAAGTCGGCTACATACCCGGGAGGCAAGGCCCCAATTAATTTAGAAGGTATTGATATCATCTCCCTTCTGAGATCCAGCTGGGATGGGGGACCCCCACAAACGGCCTTCTGCTCTCTCTGGACCTGCAGAAGGCATTTGATTCTGTGTCCTGGTCATTCCTTATACCATTCTTACAACGATGGGGTTTTGGCAATAACTTTATGAATGTGATGGGAGCTCTATTCAAACCCTGCAGCGTAGATTCAACTTCAGGGATAGTACTCCGAATCCTTTCCGAATCGTCAAAGGCACTAGGCAGGGCTGTTCTTTTAATTGCCTCTGATTTTCGCTATTGTCATTGAAACACTTGCTATCGCCATTAGAGATTATCCAGACATACATGGGGTCCGGCACGGCTCACAGATGCACAAATGTGCACTCTTTGCAGATGACATTCAGCTTTTCATTACCTCACCATTAATATTGCTACCAAACATCTGTAAATTGTTGGACAGCTTTGGCGCAGTCTCGGGCCTGAAGGTAAATTTTTCTATCGCATTAAACTTACCTGACCATCTAGTTGAGAGGCCATTCCGGTTTACTTGGAGCGACTCTGCAATCCCCTATCTGGACCATCTATATGCGGTGAACTTCCCACCCATGTATTGTAAACTGGAAGCAGATCTTAAAAATTGGGACAAATTAGGACTCTCCTGGTTAGGTAGGGTCAACTCAGTAAAAATGACTCTGCTACCGAGAATCCTCTACCTAGTCAGGTTTCTCCCTATTCCGATCCTTAAGGACCAACCCCGTCAGTTTCAATCCAAACTCATTAGATTTATTTGGGGAGTAAAAGGCCATAGAGTCGCTAAGGAGACCCTATACCGAGCTAGAGATAAGGGAGGAGTGGGACTCCCGAACCTCCTCTGGTACTATCAGGCTGCCCAACTGACCCAACTCTCAATCAACTATTCCAAATCTGCCCATCCAGATTGGGTCCATATAGAACGACAAGCTACCCCTCATTACACCCCAGATTTTCTTCTCTGGTGCCCACCTAAATCTAGACTTGCAATCATGGCCCCAACGCTTTCTCACTCCCTGGTTTTATGGGACTCCCTCAAAACTAATCCCCATTTGATCTCCAAATGGCATCCCCTATCTCAACTCTTTTGCAACCCCCTCTTTCCTCCAGGTTTGGATATCAAGGCCTTTAGATGGTGGTATAAGGGGATATATAGGATAGGACATTTTATCAATCCCACCGGCCCCTTCACTTTTGCATACTGTGTAAGTAAATTAGATATGCCCTCATCAGAACAATATCGCCTGTGTCTGATATCTCATTTTCTTCACAGATTATGGACCTCTGGTCCTGTTCCATTAACATTTACTGACTATGAACTTTGGTTTCATTGAGCAGAGGGGGAAAATCTCAATGATCTATCGGTCACTGGCTAAGGCGGATTCAAAGACCCTCTTCATGCTTGAATGTGAGAGGGATCTGGGCAAATCTGGAGTCTAGCACAATGGCATAGAGCCTCAGCTTTCGCCCATAAGGGAATTCTGAATACGGCCCTAGTGGAGGCAAACCTGAAGGTCCTAATGAGATGGTATCTTGTCCCATTGAAATTGTCCAAAGTTTATCCCACGTCCTCCTCCCTGTGTTTCCGGAATTGCAGGCATGTGGGATCAATGATGCATGTATGGTGGGATTGCCCCAAAATCAGAGGATTTTGGAATAAAATTTTCCATATGCACCGAAAATTTACAGGTCTTCCCATACAAAAATAACCCCACATAGCGCTAATCAATTTCCCTGTTCCGGATGCACCCAAACTGGTAAGTCGTCTCATACTGTTCATCCTCATTGGGACGAAATTAACTATTGCTCGAGCCTGGAAACAACCTCAAGTTTCATTCACCTTAGTAAAAAGGAAAATCTCCTGGATTATGGCCCAGGAGAAGATAGTAAGCACTCTGTTAGATGCCACTGAGAAATTCAAGGCCATCTGGGAACAATGGGCCCAGTATATGCAGGTAGAGCTCACCCCTTGATCTTGTACATCCTCCTTAGGATGGTGTGGGGTTATTCAGGCCCCTATTACTTCTTCCCTGTCTTCTCTTTCCTGCTATCTTTCCTCTTCTTGCTTTTATACCTTTCTCTTGAACCCGTTTTTCTCTATTCCCGACGTAGGGTTTCTTCTATGGGAACACAAACAACTCTCATGAACGTCTCCAATGTAAAGGGTACCCTTTTGTTTTAGTTTCGGTGTTAGCAAGATGGAAATTGGGGAATTTAGGGTGGAGATAAGATGGGGTGTAGGTGCTGGGAAAGTGTGTTTCTTGGAGAAACAGAATATCTATTTTTTGGGAGTGGTAATATTGGAAAATTTTCCGGTGTTTTAACAGGTGAATTCATTCCTTGAACATTGTGTGATACAATGCGCAAGGAAGTGTTTGGTGCAGTGGGATTAGCCTTGGAGCAGTAAAAGAGAGAATGCCAGTAAATTGCCATAACATACCCAAAGCTGGAGTTTAGTCTCAAAGGGCAGAAGCACATGCGATTGCTCGTTGGAATGAATCAGAACCCAGGAACGATGTGGGATCAAACAGGCCACTAAAAAGGAAGAGAAGTTAGTAAGGAAGGAAAGGGTAGAAGCGTAAGAGAAAGAGGAAAACAGAATTGAACAAACAGGGCAGGGGTGGTAAGTACCCACCATACTCTTAGTCACAAAATGACTCCCCTCTAGGAATAGGGGGATTCCCACCCAGGAGGGGGGAAAAAAATAGTACAGGAGGAGGTGCATAAGTACCGCTCTGGTCGCAGCACTCCCTAACTAAAAACAGCTATTAATAGCAAAAGCAAGGACATCAAAGCCAAAACCCGCATCTTGTAAGTATCACAGACCGTCATAGTCAGGGCAAACTTATTGTATTAGGGAAGGGAGGGAGAATAGGGATCGGCAGGTGAGGGAAGTTAGGGAAATGAGGGCAAGTGTATTCGGGTTCAGGAGCAGAACCACCGCAGGAGTATATGTCATTGCTCAGAGGTCAGTGAGTACATAGGCATAAGCTAGGTTATTACTGAGCTGCACCCTCTGGGGAGTAGGAGGATGGGGACGCCTAGTAGTCAATCAGGCAGTATGAAACTAAACGAGTGTTAGAGAACCTACCACCTATTCCAGACCAAATAGGCAAAGTCCAAACATAAGGCCTTATTGGGAAAAAAAAGTGAGGGGGAGGGGGATTTGCGTCCTGGGGCGACTATCTGCATCAGTTCTGTTATACCAGGTGAAACGCAGTGCAGTCAAGTGCAATCACGGGGGGGGGGATGGGGCAAAAGAACACTGAAATCCTTGGGGGGATCTCCCCCAGTTGGTGGAGGAAGCCCCAAGAATAGTAAGGGATTTGGGCAATCAGTAGAGAGTCAAGGTGGAGTATAAGGATGAAACTCCCAGAGGCAGGAATGATGAAGGGTCAAGTGTGGCCATATCCTTCTTCACAGTGGTAGACCTTCCTTGGCTTGTTTGGTTTTGGATGTTTGCCACAGAGAAGTGAGAGGGCTAGAGGGAGGTGGTAGCTTTGTGGTGCTTGAGGACGCTGTTTGCCTAGGCAATGTTGGATCTCTGGAAATGATACCTAGCTTCAGCAGGAGGTGTTCTCCCTCAGTAAAGGATGAGAATCTGAATGGTTTGTTGTTGATCTCAAATTTGAGGCTGAAGGGTAATAGCCACCAGTAGTTAATATTCTTCTGTTGCAAGGCTGACAGTAGGGGTTTGAGTGATCTTCTCCTCTGGATTGTGGAGGAAGATATGTAGGCAATGATCTGGATTGGATGTCCCCTTATCTGTAGTTGTGGAATAGAGCAGACTCTTCTCATCACTTCCCCTTTATTCCCATAAAAATGTGGTTTGGCCACAATGTCTCTGGGTAGTCCATCCGATCGGGGGGGGGGGGGGGCTTGTGTGAACGATCTAGTTTCAGCCTGAGAGAGTGAATGTCCGGAATCAAATACTTGATGAGGGAACCGACTGCCTCATGTATATCGGTGACAGTTTCAGGCAGGCCTCTGATTCTAAAATGATATCTTCTTGACCTGTTTTCCAGGTTTTTGGCCATAGCAACATCAAGTTGGTCATGGAGATCTTGTATACAGTCAGTGTGCAGGTTCGCCCATGCCACCGTGGCATCCACTTTGGTTTCTATACTTTCAATTTGTGCACCCAGGATTTGGAGATCATTTTTGATATCCGAAGTGATTCTAGCAGCAGGCTGGGAAAGGCCCCTGTCCAGCATTTCTGCGAACTTAGTGAAAATAAATGACATGTCCTGCGTCTGGGAAGGGGTCTGTGCAGCACCATGCAGGGGGGTCACAAGGCCTCGGAGAGCCCCCTGCATGGTGCATGGTGCTATCGCCATGGGTGACATTAATAGCTCATCCAACGTCTGGTTAAGAAGGGACTCTGTGGATGCTGGTGAAGTTGGCCCCTTGTAAGGTGTATGGCTGGGAGCTCCCCCACATACCTCAGCGTTCTGTGTGTCTCGCCAGACGGCAGTCACAGGGATCCCAGGTGATGCAGCCTTGTGGAGCGGCAAATTGCATCTGAAGATTCCTCCTGGCCGTCCCCGCGGACATGTACTGGGTGCTGATGCTGCCCGCAATGTAAGGAGAGTGAGTTGTGGGGTGTGGAGTGATGTCGCTCATTATCTGGAGCGTCTGGAAGCCAGAGCAGGATGGAGCTTCGGGACTTACGAGCTTCGTCCATACTTCCGAGCTCCGCGCATGCGCCTCCGATTAAACATAATTCTGAGTAGATTTGTAGTTAGTCCACCCAGTACTGTTGGAGCATATTGAACTTAAAGTAGAAAAACAAAACAAACAAAAGCAACAACAACAGACCTAATAGATATAGTAAGTAAAGATAGGAGGGTAGAAGTGGCACTGTTCTAGGGCGGTGTAAGAGTCCAGGGCTTACTACGCATGCACCAAAAGCACATTGCCGCAAGAGGAAATCCGTGCCAACTGACCATGTGCCAAAGACGCCTCAGTGCGCCAACCCGCACCTGCGCAGAAAACTTGATGGGAAAAGGCATGAAAATGCCCAGGAGGCGCACAGGAAGTGACCTCAACCTGATGGAAAAAGGCGGGAAAATGCCCAGGAGGCGCACAGGAAGTGACCTCAACCTGATGGAAAAAGGCGGGAAAATGCCCAGGAGGCGCACAGGAAGTGATCTCAACCTGATGGAAAAGGCGGGAAAATGCCCAGGAGGCGCACAGGAAGTGACCTCAAACTTCCCTATATAAGCCCAGCCCAGACACTGCCATATTGCTGGATTATCGTCAGTCCCCCTTGTTCCTGTGCTAGTGTGTGATCTTTGTGAACTTGTTGTGACCTGGAAACCTATTTGACTACTCTTGATTGCTGCTTGCCTTAGACCTCGGATTTGTACCTTGACCATTTAACTTCTTTGCCCATTTTTTACTCAGCTGCCAGACTGGAACTGAACCCGGCTTGGATCTCGACCATTCTTCTTCTGATTAACCCTTTTATACTTCGTTGCCAAACTGGACTTGACCTCGGCTCGGATCTTGGACTAAGGCTTGCACGGTGCTCCGCACCCCTGGCACCCATGCCACTCGGTGTCCAATAAGTCTCTGTCTCCATTTCCAGAGGCTTCAAGGACCCGAGGTGCAAGGGAGGCCTCCCCACTACTTCGGTCTCACATCAGGTACGTGGCCCTCAAGACAGGTATCCCGCCTGAAATAGGAAAAAAATCCCTGATGGACCAAAGCATACAGAAATGTGTAATATGTATAATAGTGTAAACCCAATGCACATGTGACCTGTATCCTGTACAACACTCTAGTGTGCTACTAATCAAATGGCCTCAAAACAATCCAAATAAAAAGCAAAAAATAAATGAAGTGCAATTGCCAATAGCAAATGGCCTATGTGCTAATTCAACAACAATCTGGTTTGACACTAATATAAAAACATCTCCATGTTTTTCCGCTCCAGATGACGTCCCAGTGATGAAACGCGTAGGGCAGAGCTACCATCACTTCCGGTTTCGAGCCATGGAACGCAAACCATCCCGGCTTCCTGTTTATCCCAAACGATTTGTAATACCATGTTAAATGTGATTACATTTTCATTTTTAAATAAATCTTCAAGTTTTAAACGGTAATACACTATGGAGATGTCTCTTTTCTGCATGTGGGAGCCAAAAAGGGAGAGTCGAAGGACCTTACCTTTTTCTTACACCGCAAACATGGAAACAACCAGCTGATACAGGAAAAGGCCATTTGTTTGCTACACAGTGGCAGATACTGTGAAAGCGTAATACCCCTGTGCGGGGTGAATGGTTCCGGTGAGTGCATTTCCTATAGGGCACCTATAAGAAGCACAGAATACAGCTTATGAAGAGCACCTGTCACCTTTTATTATTTTTCTGTTATATTTTTTCACTACTATGGTTTATGGAGTATTTTCTTTAGTATAATTTATTATCTGTTACCAGAGTGTATCTCTATAATGCCCCGTACACACGGTCGGACATTGATCGGACATTCCGACAACAAAATCCTAGGATTTTTTCTGATGGATGTTGGCTCAAACTTGTTTGCGTACACACAGTCGCACAAAGTTGTCGGAATTTCCAATCGCCAACAACGCGGTGACGTCAACCACGTCCGACGAGACTAGAAAAGGCCAGTTCAGAACCAAGCGCGGCACCCTTTGGGCTCCTTTTGCTAATCTCGTGTTAGTAAAAGTTTGGTGAGAGACGATTCGCGCTTTTTCAGACTCATGGCTTTCAGATCGTTTTCTGCGTCTCAGTTTGTGCTTGTGGGTTTGTATCTGCTCTTCAGTGCATGCAAGCAAGCTATGCGTGACTTGTCATTGTGTTCTTGTTCGTTTGTTACTGTTTTTCAGGTCGCTCTTCACAGGCCTTGCTGTTCTTCAGTGCATTCTGTTACTTCGTTCTGAGCAGCCGACCGTTTTCTAGCCATGTTGCGTATACGTACTCCTCGTAGAGTTCATGCTGTGCGGGGGCTTGGTGTTGGGGTCCTGACCTTGACACAAGTCCAGTCCATGAACAGGGTGGGGAGGAGTTCATGGACCAAGAATTGGTTGCTTCAGCGTGACCAGTTCTCTCATATGCCTTTGCTCCGTGAGATCCGTGAGAATAATCCTGATGATTTCAGTAACAGGATGACGGACCCCGTATTTCACCGTTTGTTGGCTTCGCTGACCCCCTATATCAGCAGGCAGGATATCTGCATGAGGCAAGCCATCACTCCGGAGCAGAGGTTAGTCGCTACCCTGCGGTACTTGGCGACGGGGAGAAGCATGCAGGACCTCAAGTTCTCGACAGGCATCTCCCCCCAGGCTCTGGGGATCATTATCCCAGAGACCTGTTCTGCCATCATCCAGTTCCTACAGAAGGAGTATATGAAGGTAAGATTTTTATCCTTTAATATCACATTTTATTCTATTGAATATTTGCTAATATATTGTATTTATTTCCTCATTCCCTAATTACCATGATTGTAATATGCTGTGAATGTCTCCTTTGTCCTCATGCATGCTGGATTTTTAGGTAATTATTTTTTTAGTCCTTCATACATATTTGCCTTCACTTACCTCCCCAGCATGCTCTCCTGGCCCTATATTCACCTCATGTAGTCACTTAACAATGTATTTTATCAGCTCCATAGTTGTGCTTTACCCCAAACACCCCCTAAAATGTTTAGAAATGTGATTTGTACTTTAAATTCAGGCAGAGTGCCAAAAGCTTTTTTTTGTGGTGTCCCCAAATCATTTTTATTAACCTTCCCTCTCCCCAACTGCTAAGTCAGCTGATCCCAATTCTCTATCTATCCTCAATCATCTATCTGCTGACTTTGCCAAACCCATACACACTATACCCACCTCTTTTGTGGTCAGATGTATGGATGAATTCCCCAAAGCATGTAGTGCAAGGGCCTGCCTGTATACTTTCAAATGGTACTGTTTAAAGTTTTTGTATCCTATTATTATCTTGATAGGTAATAGCAGAATGTCCAAATGTGCTCAAATGTGTACAGTGTGTATTTATATCTTTGTATTCTGACACTTCTTACCTGTCCAATGGGCTGCCAATAGTGTAACTAAGGAGGGGCTGTTCCAAGTAATACCCTGTATTTAGGCATTTATCTCTCAATGAAGTGAAGAGGGTTACCTGTCCAAGATCCCCCCCCTATAATGTTATAAATGGCCCATGAGAGGGGGTGGGAGGGGGAATATGATAGGTGTACCTTATACTTTGGTGTTGTAAAATTCCCCTTAATAAATGTTATCTGGATGTTGGCCAAGGATGTTTGTGTCTAATCTGCTTTCCATGTTTATGTGCAAAAATACTAAGTTTGTTTTGTTTAACTCAACAGTTTCCTTCAATGCCACAGGAATGGCAGACTGTGGCCTCCCACTTTGCCCAGCGGTGGGACTTTCCTAACTGCGGAGGGGCAATTGATGGGAAACACGTCCACATTGTCCCACCCCCAACTCGGAGTCGTACTATTATAATTACAAGGGGTTCAATAGTATTGTGATGTTGGCGGTGGTGTCGGCTAATTATGAGTTCCTGTATGTGGACGCGGGGAAGAATGGCCAGATGTCCGATGGTGGAGTCATCACCCAGACGGAGTTTTACAGGCGTCTCCAGAATGGCAGCTTGGACTTGCCACCTCCAGAAGACAATGTGGAAGGACTCCCATTCGTCTTCGTTGCGGATGAAGCCTTTGCGCTGGGGGACCATCTTATGCGGCTATTCCCGATGAGGACCCTCACCCTGGAACAGAGGGTTTTTAATTACCGGCTGGCCAGAGCCAAAAGTGCCAACTATGCTGGCTCAGTTGGGCCTGAGGCTGGAATTCTAAATGAAACAACCCTGACGGCGCTTGAAAGTGGCCGTCCTGGCTTGCCCTCCCTGAGTGCCCGTGATGTCCGGTTAAGATACCTTGAGTTCTTTGCGGGTAGGGGGGCCATCAATATGCCAGACAATTTGTGAAGCCTTTATTAAATAAAAACAAAAAAAAACTAAATCTTTGGTGACATTTACTGCTTGTGTTTGATTTAGCTGACCCTGACAGAAATGTGGGTAGTCCTGAAAATGGCGTGATTGTGTAACCTTATCCAAAGCACTGTTGGGTGTTATTTACTAAAGGCAAAAACACTTTGCACTACAAGTGCACTTGAAACTGCACTGAAACTGCACTTGTAGTGCAAAGAGGATTTGCCCTTAGGAAATAACCCCCATTTTCACAGAAAGCAGCAATTACATCACCACAAAAGTGTTGTAGCGTTGAGACAATAATCCACACATTCTTGATTCACAATCTTTTTAATACCTGCACAATCACATGTGCGTTTAGAAAAGGTTTTTAAAACAAACCAACATGTTTGTTGTATAAAAATTTTTGGGGTGGCATTATCAAAAATAGAAATGTCCATTTAAGATAAAACAGGCATGTGTAAAACTAACAAGAAAGACACAAATCTTGAACTTAGAAAGTTCACATTTGGTAGAACTTGAAGGCAATATCAGACATGAGTATTTAGGAACTGTGTTTGATATTGTGTTCAGATGGGGTGAAGTCACCCCAGGAAAAGCCAAATTTGCAAGATGCACACAATTTTGCCAATGTCAACATGTGCTAGCTGCCATCACGGGGGATCAAGGGACATGTTTTGGGGGAGAAACCCCTTCCTCTCAGCTGCTTTATTATTGAGGAAGGGGTTGCACCCCCAAAACTCGTCCATTGATCTCCCGTGATGGCAGATTGCACATGTTGGCACACTGTGTGCATCCTCCAAATTTGGCTTTTCTAAAAATCGCAACATTTTTAAGATTGTAGCACACAAAAAAACAAAGGGATTTGGAGGGGTTTTAAACTCACCCCAAAACATCAATGATGTTTTTAGTTTTTTGAATAACATCATTGATGTTTTTCTTGAGGTTTTCCAATTCTAAATTACACCCCATGATCTCCCCGATCAGGATCTGTGCACTTTCTGATGTGAAAGGATCTGGATCCACAACATCACGATCACCTAAAAAGAGAAAAATCAAACAAAAACAGGTATCAAAAATATACCGGCATCCATCTCTTACCTGAGCCTGTGGTCGCAGACACTCACCTGTTGTGGTGACTAGTTCCACCACATTTTCTTCCTCCTCCTGCTCTGCTTGGGTTGAGGGTATTTCCCCTTCTTCCCGAGGTGGGGGGTCTCTGTTCTCCTTGGATGAGGGGTGTCCTCCGAGTCTTTTCTCCCCTATGTAAAAGAAAAATGGTATACTTAGCACACAGATATTTGATGGCAGAACTATAAATAGGAAACATTGCTTGGAAGTGGGGTACTATTGTCTATTTTGGCCGAGTTCCAAAATGTAGCATTTTCAGTGTCCTTTATCAAGCTGCAATACTTTTTACCTGTTTGGTACAAGCTTCACAGATGGAGTCACCCCTATAGTATACACTGGAGCACCTGTGTGGGCCACCTAATAAAAATGGTGTTCTGGGGTCCCACACTAGTGCTCCAGTGTCCAGATGTGAAAACAGCTGCTCAGTGTCCTCTCCTTACACAGAATCTAGTTTGCATTTCATTCTAGTAACAAACACATCTACACAACCAAATTAGTTTCATACAAGTAGGGCGTCAAAAATGTGGCCAAATGCATATGGCCAAAACAATGGTGTTTTATAGGCCGAAAGAAAAATGTTTGATACGAACGAATAATGTGCCCATGAACATGAAAGTTGCCGTTTTAAAATGTACACTTTTAAGAAAAGCACATGGAGCAGCACGAACGTAATAAACACAAAAAGAATAGGAACACAGGACAACTACTTACTTTTTTGCAGCACTCTCCAGATCTTTCTGTACTGCTCGTGTTCTAGTAATTTGAGGTCCGACCACCGCTTCCTGAGCTGATCTTTCGATCGTCGTACCCCGAAATTCCGGTGCAGACTTTTGACCACTTTCGCCATGATCTTGGCCTTTCGGACATTGGGGTTGGGGTAAGGTCCATACTTCCCGTCATAGTCGGCCTTCTTCAGGATGTCCACCATCTCCAACATCTCCCCAAAGGACATATTTGATGCCTTAAATCTTCTTCTTCTGGATCGGGGCGTCTCCGGATCCGGGCTTTCCTCCTCCTCCTCCTCGTTGCTGTAATTAGCACGCACCTGCTGTGTATCCGCCATGTGCTCTCCCCCACTGCGCAGAATGAAAAGGGGCGGGGAATAGACTAGAAAGAACGTCGGGGCGGGCAGAGTTACACGCATGCGCAGTGTGTATAAAGCATAACACGCGTGCGTATTATGTACGATCTGTGAGAGGAGGAAGGAGCATTGGAGGCGCTGATCGTGATAACGAAGGTGAGAAGGTGGGCCTATACTGCTTCGAAATTGAAGCCTATATTGTAACAAGATTAGGAGAGTTTGGCCTGACCTTAGGGTTTTTCTTGTGTTGTTTCTTGCAGAGAAAATGGATGGCTTCAATGACCACAACTTCCTCCCCCTGTTCATAGACAAGTACAGGGAGCTGCCCTGTCTGTGGCAGGTGAGACATCCCCATTATAATCATAAACAAAAGAGGCAGGCAGCGCTGGAGACACTGCTGGAGTTGGTGAAGCCGGTGGTCCCCACAGCAACCATCCCCTATTTAAAAGTCAAAATTGGTGGCCTGAGGAACACTTATCTTAGGGAGCGCAAGAAGGTCACAGATTCTCAGAGGTCCGGAGCTGCAGCAGATGACATTTATGTCCCCAGGCTCTGGTACTATGAGAGACTGCGATTTCTGTCAGACCACACTGAAGTCAGGGAATCATTCTCCACTCTTCCTTCCACCCCAGCTGAGGCTTCCGATGTCCAACCTGGGCCTTCCAGCCAGGAAGAAGTGGAGGAGCCCAGCTTGATTCAGGTATAGCATTGTTCTACAGATTTCTGGTCAATAAAGAAATGATCTTTACTAGATGTTATTATTGATCACTAATTGCTGATTGAAAAAAGTGTTTGACATATCAATAGAGAGTAGTGGGCACCCAAAATTGGGACAAGAATGAAAAATACTGGGCTCAGAATGATAGTCTGTTATATTTGTTCACATTCAATTTGCAACAGTCAGGAGGTGAAAATTGTGTGTGATTGATGACTAAAAAACTAAAACTATGTCCCTTTTTCATACACAGGAAGACCTCAGCCTGGAGGAGGCTGTGGAATGTGGCAGCCAGGAGGAGGCGGGGGTTTGTGTTAGCCAGGAGGAGGCGGGGCTAAGTGTCAGCCAGGAGAAGCCTGGGACCAGTTGAAGCCTGACCGAATCGCAATTTCCTCCCCTCCACCTTCCATACAAAAGACCCAGGAAGGGGAGTAACGTGCAGGATTCTGCACTCAGGCTCATTCAAGAGGCTTCTGCGTCCCTCAGAGCCTTACCCACTCCTGAAGAGGCCTTTGCCTGCATGGCTGCCACAAAACTGCAGGGCATGCAGGAGGGTCAACGCCTCATGTGTGAGCAACTTATTTATAAAGTCCTAACTAAAGGGGGTGAGTGGCGAAATCACACCCAAGACTGACGTGATTGAGTTGGACCATCCTCCACCTCCTCCTGCTGCCACAACTCCACCACCAGGGCCACAGCGTGGAAGGAAGCATGGAAGGAAGACCAGAGAGTGATGGCCCTGGGTTCAGTCTGGTCTGACAAAAGCTGCAGTCTCTTGTATGACCACAGCCTGGGGACACAGATGTCATCTGCTGCTTTCCGGATCTCTGGGACTTCTGGACCAGACTGTACTCCCTTACATATGGACTCCTCAGGCCACCAATTTTGCTTGAAAATAGTTGATGTGTGCCCTGGGGGTCCAAGGCTTCACCCATTTCTGCTGTTTCTCCAGCATTGCCTCCCTCTTTGTTTAGTTGTGAGCCCTTAATAAATGAATTTTTGGGGAAAATTATACTCTCCTATGTGTGTTTTCATCCAAAAAGGACAGTTGGTTGGTGAGGATTCAGGTACATTTCGAAAGTACAATGTGAAATTAACAAGAGACAACAACACCAAACAATATCCTACAGATTAAATAGAACAACATATCAATGATGTTGTGGCAACTTGACACACAAAACACACACAAAAATATTCTGGAGTAAAAATTAAAATACAATAAAACAAAGATCAGCCTTGAAAAAAAGACAAACCAAAAAAAAAAAAAAACCAACACAAAAATAATGTTGTCAGATATGACAAATCAAAATATATTGAGGGAATCCCGATAAATAGTAAAGAAATAAGTTGTGAGAAGTCTGTGTGAATATGAGCAGCAAAACTACTTCATTCTTCTCACATTATAAAGAAGAAGAGAGTGCGCTGTATTAAACCATTTTTAACATTGCAGCTTGACGAAAGTGCTGTATCCATTCCGAACGCTAATTTTACCCGACCGAGCTGTTCCGTCTCGGAATTTCTTCTGAGCATGCGTGGCACTTTGTGCGTCGGAACAGGCCACACACACGGTCGGAATTGACGCGATTGGATTTTGTTGTCGGAAAATTTTATAGTCTGCTCTCAAACTTTGTGTGTCGGAAAATCCGATGGAAAATGTCCGATGGAGCCCACACACGGTCGGAATGTCCAACAACATGCTCCGATCGGACATTTTCCATCGGAAAATCTGACCGTGTGCACGGGGCATAAGGATATCAAGTTTTATGCCTTCACATATGTTTTAAATACAGGCACTGTCGTTCACATATTTATGGGACTGTCTGCACTTTTTATATGGTTTATAAATAACATGCAGATGTTTTTATATTAGCGTCACACCAGATTGTTGTTGAGGCCATTTGCTATTGGCAATTGCACTTAATTTATTTTTTGCTTTTTATTTGGATTGTTTTGAGGCCATTTGATTAGTGGCAAACTAGAGTGTTGTACAAGATACAGGTCACATGTGCATTGGGTTTACACTATTATACATTGTAGGCAAAAAGTTCCGCGCTAGAAGCACAAAAGGATAAGCAGCAGTAAACAGTGCGACAACACCAAAAACAGAAAATAATATATATAAACTGCGCTAAACAAAGGTTATGTGTGTTGAGGTGGATAAATATTGTGATCTATCACACAAAACAAAAAAAATTGTCAAAATACACAAATCAAAAATGAATAAAGTCCAAATTTCCCACGTAGTAGGTATTCAGCTGATCCAAATGAGCTATGATTGCTCTTACCAGATCTCCAAAGAAATGTGCGGATGGCAAAAAAACCCTTGCCGGGGCCTCTGGGGTGTTAGACCAATCAGCACCGTCCGTGGTTAGATCCAAATCCCCTCAATGGATACAGGATAAAAGCAAACACAAGAAAAAAGAAGACTGGCCATAGTGTAGTATATTAAATACTGGACATGGACATACGAACATACCAATCACCCGGGTGTGCACATATAAACAACCAAAAGACAGGGGGGGAGGGAAGTGAAAAACCCCACCACCGTGGCTGTAGATTGTGCTTACCGACTCACGGTGATACACAGGCTTTTAATAGGCTGGAAGCTGACATATAGCTGGCAAGAAGCACCTTGATAAGTCCTGAACAGCAGAGTGGACCGATGACAATTCACACGCCCAAGCTTTGATTAGCGATTATACATATTACACATTTTTGTACGCTTTGGTCCATCAGGGATTTTTTCCTATTTCAGGGGTGTAAGACATCACACCCTAGAACAGCGCCACTTCTACCCTCCTATCTTTACATACCTTATATTTTCCGCTTACGTGGCTATATTGGTAGAGGCAGCAGTTCTCTTTCTTCTCACAGCTTCTATTTCCCCATAAGTGCGGGACTCCAAAAATCTTTTCCTAATAGATATACTATTTGTTTCCACACCGAGAACAGGTTGAAACTACATCAACCTCCCACATGTTTGTCCGTACTCCATCTCTACATGAAGACATGCCACACCCCATCATGTCTTAAACATTAAAATCACCAGAGACCGAAGTGATCCATCCTGCCCATATTCTCTCAAATGTTTTGGGGCATCCCATTAAGGCATATGTTAATTTGAACAATGGTAATGCTTTGTTAACCCGCTCCACCCAGAATTGGATGGAAGAAGGGGAAGGATCTTTCCATTTAAGCTCTAAGGCTTTTTTAGCATTAAAAAAAAAAACTATTCTTAGAAAGATGTTTTTAGAACTGGTAAGATCCTCCTCTCCAAAGTCCCCTAAGAGACATTTAAGTGGGGAGCAAATATTTGGAAGGGCCAACCTTTCTGCCAGAAACCCAAGGATTGCATTCCAGTATTTCCCAGCAACGGGACACTGCCAAATCAAATGAAAAAAGTCACCTGTTGCTGCATGACAGCTGTGACAATCAGATGAATCTACTCTACCCATCTTATATAGGCGGGGGTAAAATAGATTCAATGCAAATAGTTGAATTGTATTAATTTGTCCCTAGCTGATATCATAGAGGGCAGCATAGAGTCTACCACCTCTGACCATGATTCCTCAGTTAGTGATGGAATGTCAGCTCTCCATTGACTAGCCATCTTCTCCATCCTAATAGAGAAGGAGGTCAAAAGAAGGAAATAATATATAGAAATAAGTTTTGAGTGATGATCCTCAAACACAAGTTTCTCAAGTGTAGTTGGGTAGAGGGAAACCTCTGTCAATCCAAATTGTGTGGCCACTGCATGATGTAGCTGTAGATAGAGGAAAAAGAGCTGGTTGGGGAAAACAGCAGACCACAAACACACTTAGGACATGACATTACCACCAACAAGATGTGACCAACAACCAACAACATGCAACAAGATGTGTGACAACCATAGAGAAATACAGGATTGTTCAAATACTGTATTCTAACCGTAGATCTCTGAACGTTTTAAAGTAATGGTCAGAAAATTATTGATTAGCGATAGCATTATCGCCCAATGCTCCTTTTTGGCATAACCGCCAACTACCTAAACTATACAAGATTCCGAAAAGAATGTGCTGGGCTTAGTATGGACTTAAATATTTAAGTCCATACTTAGCCCAGCACATTCCTTCTAGAATCTTGTATAGTTCAGGTAGTTGGGGGTTATGCCAAAGAGGAGCATTGGGCGATTTATCTAACGGGGCACCTCCTATTCTGTTATTACAGATATGAAAAATTTTGTGGGAAAGTTTAATAGGATCTGCCCCAACCGAGGGGTATGGCCCATCTCTGTATAGAATGTTAATCAACGCCTTGTAAGAGTGAACCAAGGCGGCTTGGGTAGTGACAGAGGCTCTCTCTAGATTTGGAAAGAACCACCAATGAATATGTGTTAGCTGGGATGTTAGATAACATTGGAGATTCGGTAAGGCTAGACCATCCGTCTGAATGAAGTGTAACGTCTCTAGTGAGATTGTAATGGATGTGATTAAGAAATGTGATCATGGTGAAATGTCTATTCCAATACATGCTTTATATACCTAACATATATATATATATATATATATATATATATATATATATATATATATATATATATATATATATATATATATATCAGCTTCTACGCTTAATAATCCTTAAGACATATTCATATATTTTTCAAAGCTCACCCTTCCCTTGCTTAGGAACTGCAACAGTTAACAGAAGAGTTTGCGCCTTCCAAGAATACATTCAAAATATAACAAGATAACACCAACGGTTTAAAAGAAGCAAGAAACGCTGCAAGAACAAAGCTACTTCCTCAAATGGTCACCCAGCTAAAGCCAATATTCTGTCACTATATGTATTTATATATTTGTGGCTGTTTTGTGGTTTGCATGCGCTAGTCCTATTGACATATCTTAATCTTTAACGAAATTGTATAAAAGTCTGGAAAAGAGGAAATAAAAACAGAAAGTAACTTGGCTCTGAACTAAGTCTCAGTGTGGGTTGAAGCATGCATGTTTTATAGTCAATCTGATCAGGGGTAGATATAATAATATCAGACTTTTGTTCTGATCCAAAACATCTGACGCCCGAACGTGGGGCTATTTGGGTTCTGATCCGAGAGTGAGCTGATCGAGAAGAGGCCGGGACAAACCAACACGGGGACAGGAAGGAGACTGATCACTTTTGAAAACGGTAAGGCACTTTTGATATCTAGTCTACTGTTTATCCTATACCCGTGATTGGCTAATCTCTGTCTATATCGGCTCTTTACGGTCAGCAAAGAGACAAGTATATATCTTGCCCATAGCCTATTGAACCTGTACTAATTATATCTGCCGCCTGCTTTGTTCTGTTCTGTCTTGTTGATCGATCTTGTGTTTTGTGGCGGCTGTTGGGAATGAGGGAGTGATTATATAGTCACGAATGAAATTAGTTGACGTGGTTTAAACTCCTCCTGAGGGTATAAATAATTGTGCGGCAAAGCACGGGTACAGTGAAGCACAGGAAAACCAGGAGGGGGCGTCAGGAATACGCCCAGCAGTGGCGTGGGGATCCCGTGAGATTTGAACAATCCTGTATTTCTCTATGGTTGTCACACATCTTGTTGCTTGTTGTTGGTTGTTGGTCACATCTTGTTGGTGGTAATGTCATGTCCTAAGTGTGTTTGTGGTCTGCTGTTTTCCCAAACATGAAGAGGGCTGGGGGTTGATTGAAGTGGTAGAGCCAGGATATAGGACTGAGTCTCTTTGTTATAAACCCTTTTTCCCGGAGACCACACATGTATTGGTGTTCAGATTAAATGTACATTATCCAGTCAAATTTGCTTGCGGCAAATCATTGGAAATCATAGAGGCTCAGGCTAGAATAACAGGACACGCAGCCGAAAGGTGCCCCTTACAACCTCAACAACAACCAGAAGGGCTTGAAGAGGTAGAAAAGGACAGAGTGAGAAATGTGGGCTTTGAGCTGGGCACTGGTGTGCGCAGCCTATTGCACCCCAAAGCTCAAACGCACGTGTGTGTGTGTGTGTGTATATATATATATATATATATATATATATATATATATATATATATATATATATACACATACACACACACAAACTTATAAATAAATGTGAACAAACATTTTAAAGTGTATTAAAACATTTTTTAACACCAACGCTAGTGGTTAGGGGCAGTAAAACTCTGCGGTTGAGTCATGCTTTCACCACCCCTTAACCACTACCACCTTTTTAGCTGTAGAGGCAGCGACTGGGCATGTTCACGTGCCGCACCTGCAATTATACCCCGTTGCTTTTAGCAGGTGTAGCACCCAGTGACCATGACCCATTCAAGTGAAAGGCGTTACTCTGCAAGCTGCCCGCAACCATGTGCAGTGTGGAGTTCAAAGGGTTAAAGCAGGTGGTGTGGAGGTGATACAACTCCTCACTGCTTCTCAAAAGCTCTCTGAAGAGTGATCTGTTTGCAGATCGCTCTTCAGAAATCAAAGCATTTGATTCAAAGCATCAAAGAAATCAAAGCATTTGAAAGCAAAGCATTTGTGAATGAGCCCTTACATATTCCACAGCGCCATCAAGAAATCAAAGCATTTGAAAGCAAAGCATTTGTGAATGAGCCCTTACATATTCCACAGTGCCCCCCTCTCATCTGAGAGAGTCCACAGCCTTTAACCTTATACCAGAGTTACATCTTATATCACAGTTCCCCTCTGGTCCCCAGAGTTCCCCTTCACATTGGGAAATCTGATGTAAAGAATGCTGGGGACTCTGGTGTAAAGGGGGACTTCGATATAAGAGGGTCTCTGGTCACCAGAGGCCCACCTTACATCAGAGTTCCCAGCATCCCCTCTTATATAAGGGTACCCAGAGTCCCCATTTACATCAGAGTCCCCCTTTATGTACAATGTAAGGGGGGATTCTGATGTAAGGGGGGACTCAGGTGATCAGAGACCCCTTACATCAGAGTTCTCCTTTATATACAGCGTAAGGGGGGACTCTGACACAAAGGGGATCTCTGCGGACTCTGATGTGAGGGGCTCTTTGGATACCATAGAGATCCCACTTACATCAGGGTTCCCTTTTACCCCAGAGTCTGCAGAGTTCCCCTTTAAACCAGTATATCAGACAATAGGTATTTCTAGAAGGGGGTCAGGTCAGCCATAGCAGCCTCCTCACAGCACAAAGCCTTTTACTTTATATCACCAACAATCCCCCCCACCCCCCAACCCCACCCAGTATGTGTGAGCATTGCCCCCCCCCATGGGACTACAAATCCCAGCATAGCAGGCTGGGCTCCTATTTCTCAGCTGTTCTCCAGTGCCCCACACACAATGTGACTGGGAAAGACTGCACTACACGCTCTCTGTGCCTGCTGCAGTGTTGCACACACACTGCCAGAGTCCATGCACCCACTCCCCCCTTACCAGTGACATCTCCCAAGTCCCGGCGGGTTCTCCTCACCACAGCTGGTTCCATGGTCTGCAGGGCGGAAGCCGAGGGTGAGGCACTCGGAGGCGAGCAGGGAGGAGAAAGTTATACTCTTCTCCTCTGCGGGGAGCGGTCCTGGCAACCAATCATTTTCTCGGAGGTGTACACAGGGCAGCGATGGGCTGCATCAGCCCCCACGGTGGCAGCGGGCAGGAAGTGTTCAGATGATTAAAACAATGCTGTAAAACCAACTTGCTCCTGTGAGTGCAAGTCACTGGCCGCGGTGTAAGCAGGTGGAGGAGTGATATTCAGCTGTCAGGGAGCCGGAACTATACAGGTAGCATCGGAAAATGTGGCTGCCTGTCGGTTTACTCCGTGGCCCGTGGCTTGCACACACAGGAGTTACATAGCCAAATGAAAAATAGTCCCATTTGCAGCACTGCCATTGTCATATAGCAGAGATGCCGAAATGGAGATCCCGCACATACTGCCAGAAAAATAGCCCTGCGGTCTGCCGGATGTGCCTGAGCATTAGGGTGTGCCCAGGCACACCCTGTGAGCACGCCTATGGAGCTGGGACATGTAAAAGCTTTGAGCTGGGACTTGTAAATGAAAGTTGAAGTGGTGCATTATTGAATATTAACTGCTGTACTCCTTATTTGTTTGATAAATGTCTTGTTGAGAGTAATAAGTAGTCACATATTACTCGGCTCCTCTACCTGTGGCCACCTCAGGGGTGGACAGGGCTGTGACTGGTCTATGTTTTGGGAAGGCGCATTCAAGGAGGCTTGCTTGGCAGCTGAACACTGTAGACATTTCTCTCTCTGTCTCTCTCTATCTCTCTCTTGTTCTCGTTAACTTGAGACTGTGATATAGTCTGAACCGGTACCAGGTGACAGATAGAGGAATTGTCGGACCCTTGAGTCCAAGACAGCCTCGTGACCCATCTGAAATCCTGAGCAGACACATAAATATCCTAGTCATCAAGACAGAACACAAGGTAGCGTTATATATTGGAAAGTGGTCTGAACGAGGACAGGTGGCAGTCAGAGGAATTGACAGACCCCTTGAGTCCAAGACAGCTTCATAAAACCGCCATACAAACCCTGAGCCCGGACACAAACTCTTCAATAGCTAACGGAACGATGGGGCAAAAGTTAGTGAGGCACAAAGAGGGCAGTTTGGCCTGTGACTTGGTATTAGAGCGGGAAGGAGAGGGTGCTGTCAAAAAGGGAAAGAAATTGGCAAAAGTGTGTGGGGTTGATATGCATTTGAGCAGAAGGCTACAAGTAGATGAATGACGTATTATTTTGAAATGAAAAAGGGATTTGTTGTCAGACCACGGGTTGTTACAAGCAGCAGATGCTTGGTTTAAAGTTGCAAAAGCTATTCATGAGGAAGGGTGGATGGAGCAGGAAATGAATCAGAATGGTCGTATTGTATATGTGTATAAGAAACCAGAAAAGAGGAAGCTGAGTAGTCAGCCACTACCCTATAATGGCGTCTGGTCCCTAGGAAGTAGACATTGCCCTTTGTCTACCGCCCTTCTGTTCCAAGTGACAGAGGAGCCTCTGACACCTCCCCCACCGTGCTTAATAGTAGACAAGGCACACTTGTCTTTGTACGGCTCGGTTGGTTGCTGCCACACACGCCAATCTGTACCACCTTCACCACCGTCCACACCGGAACCTACCCACATGTATCCGGTGATAGACCAGTCCTCGGGATCATATTACAAGGCCCAACCTACCCCATTAATGACAAGTGTACATTCTGGGGAAGACTCGGACAGCTCCCAGGGAGAAAACCCAAGCACTCAAGCCTCAAGAGGTTCCCCCCTTGGTCCTCCTGCCCAAACAGACCTGGAACTAGGAACTCAGACTCAGCCCGACCTAATGCTAATGGACCAAGGGACCCAACCTCAGCCCCAACCCGGTCCCTCCTCTTAAAGTCCCGACCAGAGTCACGCCGGCCCCGTCAGGATGCTCCAAGCTGACAGACATGCCGGAAAAGGTACAATCTCAAAACGACAGACTCTTACATTTCAAGGCACACACGCATTGGATCCATTCCCTTGTATGACTCATCAGCTGGGAGAATGGGTTCCTTGGCGCCACCGTCCAACGACCCACTTGACCATCTATTTGGTGACACACATTTAAAGTCCCTCTTACGCCCCTCGCAACCCAATACACAAATCCAGCAGCCACCCCCCAGTGCATCCCCTAAACCCCTCCTTAAATGGACTCCCCCTGGACCCTCACACCACCAAAAACAATGGCCCCAATACGGCCCCTTCATTTCACCACCGAGAGGAATGCCTACGGCACAAGGGGTTCCCCTGATGTACGTAAATTTCACCCCCTCTCAGGCTGCATCTCTTGTTGCACGCCTACCAGACCCCAAAAAACAGCCCATGCCGTTTTATAGAAGGATCACCCAAATCCAAAAGACATACGCGGCTGCGTGACGGGATTTGGTGAGCCTGTGTGAGATATAGGCAGGAGATGCCTATTGGCCAGCGATGGAAAAATGTTTCGATCAGTACTACTGTGATGATACTTATGATTCAGGATGTGACTTTGTGAATCAATTAAAAAATGGGCTCAAGAGCGCTTGGAAGACCAAGCGACTAATATACAAGAGGTCACACAAGAAAAAGGCAAATCCGTTGAGAAATATCACAATAGAATAGCACAAATGTTTACTGATTTGAGATTTAACACACTGACCAAAGCACATAGACACATGTTAGCTGCCGCATTTGTCTCAGGTCTTAAAGAATCAATCCGAAAGAGTTTGATCCTATCACGCCCAGAGTATAGAGTAATGGATCTTGAGAAATTGTTATTAGTAGCAAAAGGCCTAGAATCTGCACAGAGCAGTAAGAAGGTAGCTCCTCTCATGATGGCCTCTGACACACCATATCTGCGCCCACCAGTACCAACTCCGTGTGTCTGCTACAACTGCGGAAGGCTCGGCCATTTCCAAAGGGAATGCTGAAGCCCTCAGAAATTCACCCACAGTCAACCAAGTCCCAACTGGGGTCCACATGGAAGCGCTCAGAACTAGGGACATGACACCCCACCTCGCCCACCACCCCGCCCTTCTCCAGATCACATGGACCTTCTCCGCTAGGAATCAGGCAAGCCTGTTGTCACCTGCCCCTGCCATGGTATCCTCTGACGACTCAGGAGGCCCTCTTGTACAAATAACCCTCCCCATCGAGGGCCGTCCCACCATTTTTCTATGTTACACAGGTGCGGCCAGGTCCGTAATCAGGGCAGAAGAACTGCCCAATACCTCATTCCCATCAAACATTGATATAATATGTGTGGGGGTTGATGGAACGCCCAGGAAGAACCCTTTGACCCACCCCCTACAAGTTGGCAATTTTCCTGACCTACTAGCAAGATTTGTGGTCTCGTCCACACGCCCCTTAAATCTATTAGGGGCTGATGTCTTGTCCAGACTCCAGACTTCTATTTCCTTCCAACCTGATGGCGGTGTTCTGGTCACTTCACCACTAGCTATCGGCGATGCCTCAGCACTATGTTCCGTCCCCTTCTATTATCCCTGAATGCACAAAGTGAGGCTGAAATCCCAAAGGAAGCCTTGGACCGAGTCCTCACATGCCTGTGGTCTACAGGGCCTGAGGATATAGGACACCTGAAGGTGCCACCAATCATGGTGCAACTGAAACCTGGAGCCCCCTTGCCCAGAAAACCATAAAACTCCTTGAGGCCAGCTCAATCTGCATCCATTTCAAAGCAAGTCGAGGTCCTTTTGTCAAATGGAGATCTGGTACCTTGCACATCCCCGTGTAATACACCACTGTTTCCAGTGAAGAAACGAACCGCAAAAGGAGAGCCAGAGAAATAATGACTGATACAGGACCTCAGGGCAGCGAATGAAGCTACCATACTGGAAACACGCATCGTGGCCAACCCCCACACCTTGCTAGCAGGAATACCACCCACAGCAAAATACTTTACAGTGGTGCACCTAGCGAATGCTTTCTTTAGTGTCCCCCTCACCCCCTGTTGCCAGTAACTATTTGCCTTCACCCACGAGGGGCGGAGCTACACCTGGACTGTTATGCCGCAAGGGGCCCAGAACTCCCCCTCCCAATTCGCCAAGGCTATCGCCCTCATTCTGGACACCTGGATGAAATTACACCCAGACATTGTACTCCTTCAGTATGTAGATGGCCTCCTGCTTTGTGCAGATACCCTTGGTGATGCCTCAATCTTCTCTGAGAGTCTCCTCCACTACCTGGCTAAGCAAGGATGCAAGGCCTCGAAGCAAAAGGTCCAGTGGTGCAGAGAAAAAGTGATTTTCCTAGGCCACTGCATCTCCCAAGGCACCCGACATCTCACTTCACGCCTTTCTAGGATTAATCTCCTACTGCCGTTCTTGGATCCCAGGAGCCTCCCTCTTGATGCAACCTCTCTATGATGCCCTGAAATCTGACCTTTCCTGCTTTCCCCAGACGCTGTGGACAATTTTTAAACTCTGAAGGAGATCCTCCCAACAGCTCCTGCTTTGGGCCTCCCAGGCTATGAAAAGACTTTCAAACTGTTTGTCTCAGAGAGACAAGAACATGCAACAGGAGTTTTGGCTCAGGCCCATGGCAACAGACTCAGACCCATTGGGTATTACTCCTGTCAACTGGACTTAGTGGCCAGTAGAGGACCCTCTTGTCTCAGAGCCGTCTTTGCAGCCCAAGCCCTTTTGGAATACTGACCTGGTATTGGGCCATCCTTTGATCCTCCTTGCCCCTCATGACATAACTGCCATACTAAACCAAGTACAGCCCAAACACCTGTCCTCGCAGAGGCACCTCAAACTCCAGTGTGCCTTGCTTCTCCCCAATAACATCACCATCCTCCGATGTGATACCCTTAACCCATCCACTCTGCTTCCTCTTCTCGGGGAGGGGGGGGAACCTCCTTGGAGAATGATCCTCACCGCTCATGATGGCTTTGAAGTGATGAAAATGGAAACAACACACTTACCGACAGTCAGTGAAACAGCCCTTGAGAATCCTGACTTAACAATTTTTGTGGATGGTTCCAGGTATGCAGACAGCACTGGATGGTACCACACAGGATACGCAGTCACCACCGAAGATACAGTTCTTCAGGCTTAAGCATTGCCCTCCTCCATGTCTGCCCAGGAAGCAGAACTCCAGGCCGTAACTATGGCATGCAAATTGGCAGAAGGAAAAAGAGCCAACATGTATACAGACTCGAGATATGCCCTTGGCGTTGCCCACAATTTCGGTATTTCTGGAAAACCAGAGGGTTCCTAACAGCAGCAGGGACACCTGTAAAACACAGTGAACCTATCAAGGACTTGATGGATGTCCTACTCCTCCCAGCACAAGTGGCTATACTTAAGGTAAAGGCACACGGCAAGCTGGTTTCCCAAGAAGCACGAGGCAACCACCTGGCAGATACCCCTGCGAAACAAGTTGCAGATGGGACGCGAGAAGTGGTCAGCAGAGCGAATGCACCTATCCTGGAAGACCCAATAGACACCCCTGAAGAGACTGTACAAACCACCATGATTCTACAAAACCCTCCTGTAAACAGGACTCACCTCAAGGAGCAACAGGAGGCAGCTGACAAAGAAGAAAAGAAGTGTGGATCAAAAAAGGAGCCACAGAAGTTGAATAAATCATGGATTAAACAAGAGACCGTGTCTGCCACGATCAATGTTTCCTGCAGTTGTACAGTGGCCCCGCGGTGCCTCTCATCTGTCAAAAACCTTGATGAACGCCCTGATCAACAAATACTACTTGGCTCCAGGGATCACCCCACTCACGAGCAACTTCTGCAAGTCATGCACCATCTGTTCTAAATGCAATCCAGGAAGGACAGAGAATGTACCTTTGAAGCATCTAGCAAAAGCCCAGTACCCCTTCCAAAGGATACAGATCAACCACATCCTGATGCCAAAGAGTGGCCGATATGAATATGCATTGATTGTCTTTGACATGTTCTCTGCATGGCCAGAAGGCTATCCCATTACCAACATGACGGCAAAGACCACGGCTAAAAGACTTCTAACAGAAATAGTGTGTAGATATGGTGTCCCAGAGGTCATAGAGAGCGATCAGGGGCCGGCTTTCCTGGCCTCAGTGACCAAGGAAATATGGGCAGCTTTAGGGGTCACACTAGCTTTCCACACCCCATACCATCCTCAAAGCAGTGGGAAGGTGGAGAGGTTGAATGGCACAATACAATCTAGAATGCTAAAAATGTCTCAGGAAACGGGAATGAGTTGGCCAGACAGCCAACCCATTGCCTTATTCAGTGTTAGGTACACTCCAAGGGGAAACCATGGCCTGTCACCCTATGAGATATTGTTTGGTTCAGCCCCCAAACTGGGTAACAACTTCCCACAGCAATTACAGCTCCAATCTGATGTATTGACTGATTATGTGACTGCTTTATCACGAGAATTAACCCGTATCCATTCGCAAGTGTTTACTTCTATTCCAGATCCTGAGTTAGATATAGGAACGCACAAGCTGGTTCCCGGTGATTGGGTCCTGGTAAAGAAGTTTGTGAGAAAGCACACTCTTGAACCCAGATATGATGGTCCTTTCCAGGTTCTCCTAACAACTGCCACATCAGTCAAGGTGGCCGGGAAGAACACGTGGATACACGCCTCCCACTGCAAGAAAGTCCCTGTACCTGAGGAAGGGGCCGAGGGGACCAAATGATTCTGTATATCCTTTCCATTGTGGTTATTGTTCAGGCACAGGAGGTAACCATCAGACAGAAAGATGGTATAACACAATTCTGGTATAACTCATCCAATACACATGTTGCCACTTTTATATCCTCTTATGAACAGATAATTCCGGGTACTATGTACAAAATCCTGTCCTGGGATGAAACAGTAAGGCCCATGACTGTGTATGTATGCATCACTGACACCTATTGGGGTAACAACTATGATTCCTGGGGAGCAGTGGGCTAGAACACTGGGGGTACAAACTGGTGGTACAAACCTGAAAACGCCCAAAATAGAAAGGACAAAAATGGGAAGTCACTCTTAGATAGAATGACAAGAAGCACACAGATCAGTATTACACCAAAGAGTTCAGGATGACCACTGAGAATCCTTGCCCAGGAGACAGTGGGACCTATGTTCTGGACCTATGGTGGGGGAGTGGGTATCCCAGTTACAGAAAGCCTTTCCAACCGAAAGATATGTTCAATAACCCAGAGTGGGGAGTTCCCCAATCCACATCAAGCTCAAACCCCCTGAGGCCCCATATACAGACATTGAAGGACATGGTGGCCATAGCAGACCCTACCTTTGAGGATACTATGGCTGCAGAAACCGGGTTCTCAGATGTCAACTTTTGGATCGAGTGGATGAGGTACAGTGCAGGGAAACACAATAAGACCAATTGCTATGTGTGTGGGGGGGCTAGACCACATTTAGGAAAGGTACCCCTAAACATATCCCCCGAACTTGAGACATGCTTCCTCAGCCTGTTTACCAACACAACCACTAACCACTCCCTGTGTGAACATTGTAAGAAGGAATATCCCATAGTCACCAAGACCCCCAAGCCAGGAGAAGGTATCACCATATATCCTGGCAATTACACATGCTATGGACGGTATCAGGGAGTGGGGAAATCTCTTGGGAATTTCACTAAGGGTTACTGTGGGTCTTATAGTGAGGTGTCTGCAGATCTGGTGCAAAATCAAGTCCAGTCTTTGAGAGACGTGTACTGGATCTGCGGAGCTATGAAAATTAGAAGCAGATTGACAGGACAGTGGACAGGAGAATGTGCACTGGCCAAGGCCATAATGCCTTTACATATTCTCTCAGAGAACCCAAAGCCAGATACAAACAACACACCCCGACCTAACAAGAGGCGTAGGAGTGCCCCAGCAGAAAGCTTTGACCCTCATGTATACATAGATGCCATAGGGGTCCCTAGAGGGGTCCCAGATAAGTTCAAAGCAAGAGACCAAGTAGCAGCAGGATTTGAGTCCTTGATCCCCATCATCACTGTAAACAAGAACGTAGACTGGATAAATTACATCTACTACAACCAACAAAGGTTTGTTAATTACACCAGAGATGCACTCCGAGGTTTCGCCAAACTAACTAGAAGCCGCTTCACATATGACCTTCCAAAACTGTATGGCCTTAGATATGGTCCTAGCTGAAAAAGTGGGTGTGTGTAGGATGTTACATGAAACGAATACATGCTGTACTTATGTCCCAGATAACACAGGCCCAAATGGTAAAGTGACTTTAGCCATCCAGAAACTTGATCAGTACTTCACCTGGATCAAGGGGGATGGCAGGGAATTTTAACACAGATTGGAATAGTCATTCTGATAATTCTACTGACCCTAACCGTTATGGTCTGCTGTGTTCTTCCCTGCTTTAAGAAGTGTGTAGAAAAAGCTGTTGACCAATCTACTCCCATGTTTGTGAACCAGGAAATACCAGATGAGGATGATGAAGATTATGTAAGACTTGATGATGATTATGTGTTACGCTCCGTTACAGTCACTTTCCTATGCAACACCATAGGATTACAGGGACAGACAGCACCTGATTGCCCCTCTCTAAGCTGTATCGAAGGGGGTAGTGAATTAGTCACTGCTCTTCTCTATATACAGCCCAAAAGAGTTGCAGAAGAGAATGGGCCAGGGGAGTAGGACTTTCAGTATGAGGGACAGTTTGAAATAGACAGTTTCAAGGGGGGACAGTAATGGATGTGATTAAGAAAGGTGATCAGTGAAATGTCTATTCCAATACATGCTTTATATACCTAACATATATATAACATGATATATATATATATCAGTTTCTACGCTTAATAAGCCTTAAGACAAATTCAGATATTTTGCAGAGCTCACCCTTCCCTTGCTTAGGAACTGGACTACAACAGTTAACGAAGAGTTTGCGCCTGCTTCCAAGAATACATTCAAAATATAACAAGATAACACCAACGGTTTAAAAGAAGCAAGAAACGCTGAAAGAACAAAGCTACTTCAAATGGGCACCCAGCGAAAGCCAATATTCTGTCACTATATGTATTTATATATTTGTGGCTGTTTTGTGGTTTGCATGTGCTAGTCTTATTGACGTATCTTAATCTTTAATGAAAAATTATATAAAAGTCTGGAAAAGAGGAAATAAAAACAGAAAGTAACTTGGTTCTGAACTAAGTCTCAGTGTGGGTTGCTTGAAGCATGCATGTTTTATATTCAATCTGATCATTGGTAGATATAATAATATCAGACTTTTGTTCTGATCCCAAACAAGATCCTGGGCAGCTTAGAACCCCAGAGAAATGACGAGAGTAGCATATTTATTTATCGGGGCATGTCAGAATATATGTAAAAAAACTTTGGGAAGATATATTAGAAGGCTGGCCATTGGCAAGCCTGAGTTTGTAGGAGGAGTCCAGGGCTTATAATCCCCCGCTCTTTCCTACAGGCTCGACGGCTGGTTTTCCGTTTCATTCCGGGTGAAACAGTTGGATACTTCACTGGTTTCTGATCGTGGTGTCAGGCAGTGCGGATGCTCTGTCCCCCTTCCAGCACTCATCTGGCTCTGTGTCCCAGCTGGCGTGCGGGGATCTAGTGCGAGTGTGTCAGAGTGATTGATCTTTCTGGCAGGAGGTAGGCTAGGGGCCTGGGAAGCTCGGGGGAGAGGTGCTGAGATGCAGCTATAGCACGTGGATGGGCATGTTATTCTGGTCAGCATCACTGTCTGGTGTGAGCTGTATTCCCATCCTGCGCTGAGGACTATGCAATACAGAGCTGCTTTAAGCTCTGTGTATTTGGATCTTCTTTACACAGGGAGTTAGGAATTGTTTGCTCACAGCTGATCTGGGTGCATAACACTGAATTCCTGGAGAATACAAATTCTTTGAGGCTTTGTTATAGCATGACTGTGCTTTGTCATGCTACATAGGTAATGTTATTTTGCTTAAAAAAAAGCTTTCAGCAGGATTATGTGCAATAATATATTGTGCTGTACACAATACAGTAACAATATAATGCACTTTGCAATACTATTTCTTCATTGACTATGATGGGCTGCTCATATATTGTTGTTACTGGGTAATGTTGGTATCTAGTCTTGTTTATGTCAGTATCTAGCCACATTAGCACTTAGTTATCTTCATAGGATTGAGCTGAAACTCTGCATTGGGGGTTGCCTCACTGGCAGCATGCTTGTTACTGCTTTTAGTTCCACAGCTGGGTGGCCACTGTTTTCATGTGCATATCACTATGGAGTCACATCACGGGGGTCTCACAGCGATATACCACCTTCCTCCTTCACATCATTCAAGGTTCAGGTTATTTCAGGGGGGTCTTGTTCATCATCAGTAATTTTCCTTCTGCTCTCCATTGTTTACTAATTTGTTCTTCCATACCTTTCAATCAGTCATTCAGTGCATACATTATGATATTGTTGCAGGTGGATCCTATGTTTCATTCGGGGACTGCAAGGTGTGTTCTGCCTGTTTTTTGCTATGGGTTACGTTAGCTAGTTGCATTACACAGGATCTGTCATGTCTAAGGATCCATACGGGCTGAGGCTTCGTTTTTAAGTGATCGTAGCACATACAAACTTCTCGCCAGTATATCATACATTGCACGTTCACCTTGTTAGATGCCTCTTTCTACCTACCAAGGTATGTAGGTATCAAGCCCTTAGTGTGAGTTTTTAATTGGCTGCCCTTGTGCTACAGGTTACTCGGACTCGCTTACTGCATACACACTGGGGGTTACAGTCACTAGGTTCATCCACACGCGATATTTTTGTCGTGTTTTGTTGCAACACCCACATCTACATTTATAGTTAGTCACAAGGGGTGTTATTTTTGCTAATCATTTCTGATTATATTTTAATTGTGTCTAGTTGGTCTTTCTCCACAGATTCAGAACATGTCGCATGTCTCGGAGAGCGACAAATTCACCCCCCCCCCACTCTGGTTAGGGGTTCAGAACATGGTAGTGCTCCATTCCTGAGGAGTTGGACCATACCAGGCTCATAATGGAACTCCAACGCAGGGGCATTCCCTTCCCGGCCACAGCTAGGAAAGCGGAATTATTTCAATTGCTATTTCCAAATCCATCCCAGCCACTCAAAGAGCCAGTTCCTTCGGCTTAAGCGGAACTGCACAGATGTTGCCACCTTTCGGAATCAGGCACAAATCTTGACTCAGAGGTTTGTTGCCAAGGGTTATTCCCCAGATTTTGTGGCTAGCACATTGGATCAGGTTGAGAAAGTGGACCGTAAGGATTTACTTGTGGAGCGAGTTAGGGATCCGGTTGATGCTCCATTTCGTTGCCCTTTTATCACTGACTATTCCTGCCAACATTTTAGAGTTAAACGTATTATTAATAAATATTGGCATGTCCTCAGAAATGATAGGGTGCTGGCATCTATGTTGCCAGTCAAACCGCAGGTGGTGTTCAGGGGGGCACCTTCACTTAAGGACAAAGTGGCACCCAATATCTTTGATCCCCCAGTTTCGAGGCCTAGTTTCTTTTCTGAACTGACAGGATATTTCCAATGTAGAAGATGTCAGGTTTGTTCGCTGAATGGATGTAGGAGTAGAAGAACGATGAATTTTATCTCCACGTGTACACGCAAGTCCTACACCATCGAGCCCTTCATCACATGCTCTACCACGGGAGTGGTTTACTTGCTGCAGTGCCCATGTGGCCTGCAGTATGTGGGCCGTACTAAAAGACCCCTGCAGGTGAGATTAAACGAGCACATTAATAATATCAGGAAAGGGTTCACAAAACATTCTGTGTCGAAACATTACCTGACAGCTCACCGTCGAGACCCCACAGGTACTATTTTTTTGGGGATAGACAAGTTTAAGCCCCATTGGAGGGGGAGTGTCCTGGTACGTAGCATCTCTAAATTAGAGATGGCCTGGGTTCATAAATTGAAGTCCTATACCCCCTTTGGTCTTAACATCGATGTAGATGTTAACGCCTTTATAGACAACTCTTAGGCAGTAAAGGTTTGTTTTTGTTTTTTTGTTATTACCAGTTTCTTTTTATGATTTTATTTTTCTTTTAAAAGTGTAAAGAGTCTGTCTCTAATGATATATGTGGAGTTTTTGATTAGCTGTTTTTGGAGTGCCCTCTTATTTCAGGGAAAACGGTTTCCTAACTATATATAAAACAAACATTTTGTATATGCATTTATTTTTATCGCATAGGTTTTGACCCATTTCTTTATTTTTATTTTTATTTTTAGTGTATCTCTCAATATATTATTTATTTTAATTTTATAATTATATTCTTTTTCACACTTGAGGTCGAAATTTTGAATTGTAGTGCACGCGTTTCTTTCACAGAAACATGCGCACGTAATAGATACCACTTATTTATACATACAGCCCTGTAACTATGAGGGGACTGCACGCACTTTTTATTTTTTTATTTTTTATTTTTTTTTTATATTTTTCTTTTTTTTTTCCTTGTTTTGGTTTAACCCACCAATCTGTTGCAGCAGTAACTCTGCAATTTTTTGGCCACATATGTTTGATTTTGACAGTCTTGATAAAGATGTTTTATATATCATTTTTTGTGCCTTAAACATCCATTACTTAGGTAACGTTTTGTCCCTGCCCACACTGTTTCCCTTAGATAAGATGGCGCTTTCATCCTGTTGTGGCAATGAGATGTTGTTGATGTGTCTATATAAGCGGTGAGTCGGGACGCTGCCCACATCCCGTGACCACATCCTGTTGTGACGAAACGGCGTAGGGAGGAGGAGCTACGTCCCGACGACACCGCGAATCACATACCCGGAAGACACGGGTTACTTTGGAGCCGGCCGGCTTTTTCTCACATGTTTTAAACTACTATGTTTCTGTAAGTGCAACCTTTAATTTTATATTTAATAAAACGCTGGTTTTATGCTATGTGGAGCACTTTGTTTTTTGCATGGTGACATTTCCTTATTTGCGGAGGCTGGTGGGAGAGAGTCCCTGGATCTGGACGCTGAGTGCCTGCTTTAAAGATCCCTGGCTGGGGTTGCAGCCATCCGCTCCCTGGGTCTCCTGTAATTAAGAGACCATTTCTATCTGGTAAGAGGCAGCAATTTTTTCCAAGAGGTGGAGGTCTGTCTACGCACTCTAATTTTCACCACAGCAAGATTTTGTTACATTATTTCACAGAGCACTTGGAGACAAGTCATTTTCTATGCATATTAATTTAACACGGATGGACTTTTATTATTACTGTTTTTGTTGAGCTACGGACTTTTTTTTGGGTTTATTGTATTTTTCTTTATTCATTTTTATTATTTTTCCTCATTCATCACGGTTTAGTTTTTTAGCCACAGACTTGTCACAATATTATTCCTACAGTTATTTGAGATATTCACCTGTCATTGATTGGGTCATGCAATATTGATCTTTTCACACGGACATAGTCAATGTTTTCTGTGTCCCACTTAACTAACAGCATTTAGTTTGGTTTATTTTTAAAGTGTGTATTTACATTGCTCAGCACTCCTATAAAACTCATCTATTTAGTGATTACTATTCACCCTCATATTCTTAGGAGGTTTTTTAGACATTTGCCTGTTGTCACCTTCAGTTTTTAGCGCGACTTTTTGATTTATATATGATTTATGGTTTACTACTTTTTAGTCGCAGCTTATATGTATTAGTGTAAGCGCAATTTTTGTTTTTACCATCCCAGCCACTGCCATCTACTAGCGTGGAACACGTTTCCTTGCTCACCTCACTGACCCAGATTCATGCAGTACTAAATACTCTCTCTGTGCAACAACTACAAGATAGATAGCGATGATAAGGGATGAGCCGAACACCCCCTGGTTCGGTTCGCACCAGAACCTGCGAACGGACCGAAAATTTGCACAAACTTTAGAATCCCATTAAAGTCTATGGGACTCGAACGTTCTAAATCAAAAGTGCTAATTGTACAGGCTAATATGCAAGTTATTGTCCTAAAAAGGGTTTGGGGACCCGGGTCTTGCCCCAGGGGACATGTATCAATGCAAAAAAAAGTTTTAAAAACTGCCGTTTTTTCGGGAGCAGTGATTTTAATGATGCTTAAAGTGAAAAAAAAGGGAAATATTCCTTTAAATATTGTACCTGGGGGGTGTCTATAATATGCCTGTAAAGTGGCGCGTGTTTCCTGTGCATAGAACAGTCCCTGCACAAAATGACATTTGTAAAGGAATGAAAGTCATTTAAAACTGCTTGCGGCTTTAACCACTTTCAGCCCCAGAAGGATTTACCCCCTTCTAGACCAGAGCACTTTTTACAATTTGGCACTGCGTCGCTTTAACTGCTAATTGCCCGGTCATGCAATGCTGTACCCAAACGAAATTTGCATCCTTTTCTTCCCACAAATAGAGCTTTCCTTTGATGGTATTTGATCACCTCTGTGGTTTTTATTTTTTGCGCTATAAACGGAAAAAGACCGAAAATTTTGAAAAAAAAATGATATTTTCTACTTTTTGTTATAAAAAAAATCCAATAAACTCAATTTTAGTCATACATTTAGGCCAAAATGTACTCGACCACAAGTCTTTGGTAAAAAAATGTCAATAAGCGTATATTTATTGCCTTGCGCAAAAGTTATAGCGTCTACAAACTAGGGTACATTTTCTGGAATTTACACAGCTTTTAGTTTATGACTGCCTATGTCATTTCTTGAGGTGCTAAAATGGCAGGGCAATACAAAACCCCCCCAAATGACCCCATTTTGGAAAGTAGATACCCCAAGCTATTTGCTGAGAGGCATGTTGAGTCCATGGAATATTTTATATTTTGACACAAGTTGCAGGAAAGTGACAATTTTTTATTTTTTTTTGCACAAAGTTGTCACTACATGATATATTGCTCACACAGGCCATGGGCATATGTGGAATTGCACCCCAAAATACATTTAGCTGCTTCTCCTGAGTATGGGGATACCACATGTGTGGGACTTTTTGGGAGTCTACCCGCGTACAGGGCCACGAAAACCACAGGGGTCCCGTACACGGCTAGGCTCCCAAAAAGTCTCACACATGTGGTATCCCCGTACTCAGGAGAAGCAACAGAATGTATTTTGGGGTGTCATTTCACATATTCCCATGGCATGTTTGAGCAATATATCATTTAGTGACAACTTTGTGCAAAAAAAAAAAAAAAGTGTCTTTTTTCCGCAACTTGTGTCACAATATAAAATATTCCATGGACTCGACATGCCTCTCAGCAAATAGCTTGGGGTGTCTACTTTCCAAAATGGGGTCATTTGGGGGGGTTTGGGGAAGATCTACAGTCTTGCATTACACGGAGAGAGGGTCTCTGAGGGAGAGTCTGGAGAGGAATCAAGAGTGAGAGCGCCGCCGGGATGGGGATTACGAGAGGAGTCAGACGTGTGTGTACTGTGGAGAGGAGACTATAGAATAAAACCAAAGCCACCAACCTTGAGCCATCTAACAGCCCTGCATGGTGCACCTATGAGGAGTTTTCATGTCCTTTCATGGTGAATGAGCATACATCTGCCACATGAGATGACATCCTACGCGGAGAGTATGAGGAGGAGCTCCTTTAGCTTTGAAAGACCAGAGGCTGGGGATAAGAGCCACAGGCACGCATGATCTCCTTAAACAAGAGGTCTAAGGAGCTGGTAAGCGGCAGTATTTTCGTAGGTGGAGAGGCACTTCTCTATTGCACCCCATCACATCCCCCATAGTGTTGAAGTTGCATGTCATCACTGGCAGGAAGATTGCAAAGCCACCATCTAGAAGATCGTTTACTAAGTGGGCTTTTTTCAACTAGCCTATCTGAGTGGACTTGGTTCTGTTGCTTGTGCATCCTGCTATTTTATAAAAATTTTTTTACACTTATCACTGGTGACAGCATAAATGCTGATATGACAATATATTGCATGCATTTTTTATATACTTTTCATATATTTTCAATTGTATGATTTAATTTCTTCAATATTTTTCTATTGATCACAAATCATTTCACAGCGCAGCTTTCTTTTTTTTATGGGTTTTGAACTGTCCTGGCATTTTATGCACAACATTTAGAAGCTTATGTCACATATCACCCACTCTTCTAACCACTTGAAGACAAAGCCCTTTCTGACACTTTTTGTTTACATGAAAAAATTATTTTTTTTTTGCAAGAAAATTAATTTGAACCCCCAAACATTATATATTTTTTTAAACCAAATGCCCTACAGATTAAAATGGTGGGTGTTTCATTTTTTTTTCACACAGTATTTGCGCATCGATTTTTTTATATTCCTGGATCTTACATAAATCCCTAGGGATGTGTGTTCCGAGGTATTTAAGCGCATATGCTTGCCATTTAAACGAGAAGTTCTTTTTAAGTAAATCCATGGCATCATTAGGTAGAGTAATACTAAGTGCTTCCGATTTGTCACAGTTCACCTTAAAATTACTTACCTCCCCAAAACGCTTGAATTCCTTAATTAAATTTGGTAAAGTAACCAAAGGGTTTGTAATATAGAGTAGCAGATCGTCTGCATAAACTGACATTTTATATTCAATATCACCTATTTTTATTCCTGATATATCCCTATTATTCTGAATAGCTATTGCTAAGTGCTCCATAACTAGTACATATAGCAAAGGGGACAGAGGACATCCCTGTCGGGTACCATTCGCTATGGTGACTGTATCAGATACATCTCCATTTGTTTGTATTTTAGCAGTTGGATTGTGATATAATGCCATTATTTTTTCTATAAGCACCAAACCCAACCCCCACTGTTTTAAAGTTTCCCGGAGAAAACACCATCCCACCCTATCAAACGCCTTCTCGGCATCTATTGCCAGAAGGCAGGATGGGATGGTGTGTCTCCGTACATATTCCACCAATGTCAAGGTCTTTAAGGTGTTCTCTTGCCTCTCGTCCTTTTATAAATCCCACCTGATCCAGGTGTATATATCTTGGTATGATCGGGGTGATTCTGTTTGCAATAATTTTAGAGTATATTCTCAGATCGATATTTGTCAATGAGATAGGTTGATAATTACCACATAGTGTATGGTCCTTTTCGGGTTTAGGTATCAGTGAGATAAAAGCTTGCATACCCTGCGAAACAAAGGGCTGCACAGTTGATACAGAATTAAATGTTCGCTTCAAAATAGGGACTAATAGATCTTTAAAAGTTTTATGAAATCGCGAGGTGAAGCCATCAGGTCCCGGGCTTTTGCCTGGCACCAATGAATCTATTATATTGTGTATTTCCATCTCAGAATACTCCTGTTCTAGCTGTTCTACTTCTGTTACTAAGTTGCTAAGGCCGTATCTTTTATATATTGGTATACTCTCTGCTGGAATTTTTCCGGGTCCTGTTCTGCTAATTGATTTGGGATGTTGTATAATCTAGTATAAAAGATATGAAATGCCTTCAGGATCCCCTTCGGGTCATACGCTATGTCGCCTGTTTCTGATTTAATCTTAATAATGGATGATGTATTAACCCGTTGGCGCAATGCCCTAGCTAACAATTTACCCGGTTTACTACCCTGTTGAAAATACAGCGTCCGATTTTTATCTCTAACCCGCAATGTTTGTTCATTTAACAACGTTCGCAGCTCTGCTCTTCTTTCTTCTAATTCCTTGCATTTTCCCGATACTGGTAATCCCTTATGCAGTAACTCCAGTCTCGAGATTTCCTTAAGGAGTTCATCTGTTCTGCTCTCTTTAGCTTTTTTAAATCTAGATCCATGTTTTATAAATAGGCCCTGTACTACACATTTCAAAGCCTCCCACTGAGTAGGTAAAGAGGTGGTGTCCCTATTATGTTTTTTTATAAAGTTCATTATTGCTTCTTTAATCTCAAATACACAGGCCTCATCAAATAGAAGGTTATCATTTAACTTCCAAAAACATCTGTTCCTATTCCCATTGGATTCTGCCACCACCAAAAATATAGGCATATGATCCGACCAGATCGCATTGCCTATATCCGAGGAAGAGGCCACAGCTGTTGCTAACTGATTAGTCAGAAAGTAGTCAAGTCTATGATAAGAATCATGAACCTTTGAGTGGAATGTATATTCCCATTCTAGTGGGTGGAAAGCCTGCCATATATCGACCAAGTGATGCTTTCCCAGTATATCCTTAAATTTCTTTTTTTCTCCACCTTTCTGCAAACTTAAAAGGTGTAGTAGTATCCATATGCTGATCAAAAACAAAATTAAAATCGCCACCTATTATTGTTACCCTGTTACCCCTTCTGCTCTCTCCATAAAGTCTGTTCACAGGTGTATTGCTATTTTAATTTGTTCATAGTTAGGAAGATAGACATTAATAAGAGTATATTTTTTACCAAATATGACAAGTTTTACTAATAGTGCTCTCCCGTCTTTATTCCTCCAAGTTTCCACTACCTGATGAGGAATTGATTTATGTATTGCTATTGAGACACTTCTAGATTTTGAATATGAGAACAAGTCATGATACCAAGTAGTATAAAATCTGCTCTGTAAATTAGGTATATGGTCCGTTCGAAAATGTGTCTCCTGAAATAAGGCAATACCCACCTTTTGTTTATGGAGAGACTATAGGATTTGTGATCTTTTTACTGCAGAGTTTAAACCCATAACATTATAAGAGCAAAGTTTTATTGTCCCCATTGGGGAAGAGAAAAAAAAAGGAAAATTTAAGATTTGACCCCCCCTCAACAATCACACGTACCACACACACTTATTCTCTCACTACCTACTTGATTCCTTAGAATCAATCTTACATAGTAAGTTCCCTACTCAGGGAGATAAAAAGGGTTAACCCTTGAAAAGACGTAAACCACCCAGGCATATTATTATGAAAAAAGAAAAGAAAACCTTTTGTTCCCAGTTAAACCCAGCGAACAGGAAGGAGAGGAAGGGAGTAGGGAGGGCGCAAAAAAAAAAGGGAGAGGGAGAAGGGAAAACTAGGTACAGTAGATCAGCAACATTGCCCAAATAAATTCCCCCATCACAATTAGTTATTTAACACTATTCCCTAAAATATAATGCATACAACATTTAGTGCAATCAAAAGCAATAACCAATATATAATGATTTATCTAATTTGCTTTTTAAGCTTGTTTGAATTATGTGATTAATCCCTTGATATTTTTCCCTTCCCTTTCCTTCTTTCCCTCCCTCCCACCCACTTCCCCCAAGCAAACCGCTAGACCTTTCTCGAGCTATTATGGAAGAAAAGGGAGAAAAGAGAACAAAAAAAAAAAAAATTTCTCTCTCCCCTCCCCCTCCTCCCACCCCTCTAAACAGACCCCCCCTCCACTTCTACCCAATCTATCTATAGATCAAACATAACAACACCAATACGCAAGTGAGTTCCCCAGCATGAAAAAATACTAATGCATTTCCTAAAAGTGTATTACATACAGTAACTACCCTGTTTCCCCGAAAACAAAACCCAGCGCGACCGCCGGCGACGGCCGCAATACAAGCCTCACCCCCCAAACAAGCGCCAGCCAAAGTCCCCGTAGGTCTCACTTTCAGGGCAGGGCTTACTTTCTGGGAAACAGGGTAGGTATCACCCGGGGGGCAGGGCCCACACCGCAGCCACCACCAAAACCACACTAGGCCCCATCCTCGGGGAAACAGGGCAGGAAAAATGAAATAAACTATATATAGTGTGATACCTGGTTCCAAAAAAACACCCCCCCGACCCTTGCACCCCAAAATCAAGTCTATTCTTGTCTAAAACACCCCCCCCGACCCTTGCACCCCAAAATTCAAGTCTATTCTCATTGCACAAATGAGTTCCCCACCATAGTAAATAAAATGACAATGACCCCTATAGTGTAATACCTACAACCTCTAGTGCTTGTAGTACCAATGTACAATACATAGTGATAACATATTCCCCTAAAAAAAACAACAAAAGAAACAACCCCCCCCCAACCCCCCCGACCCTTACACCCAGAATCCAGTCTAACTAAGACCAGGCATTATCAGCAACATTACACAAATGAATTCCCCACCATAGTAAATAAAGTAACAATGACCCCTTATAGTGTAATACCTACAACCTCTAGTGCTTATAAGATCAATGTACAATACATAGTGATAACATATTCCTTTGTAAAGAAAAAAAATAAAAAAAAAAATAAAAAAGGGACCCCCATGGGCCCCACCCAACCCACATCTCATAGATCAAGTGCCACCATTAGTATAACCCGAAACCCAGTCTTGACCTAAAATATTAATAAGCAGATCATAATCTCATGATAAACTTTCCCTCATAACACATCAACCCTTAAAGCCATTATGCTACGAGCAGTGTTTAAACTTAATTACCTGAACAGTGTTCAACCTGGATTACAAAAGAAGAAAAAAAAAAAAACACCCCGCACCCCCCTACCCTCCCCCTCACCCTTACTCCCCATATACAGTCTACCTAAAACCAGGCATAATCAACAGCTTTGCACAAATTAATTCCCCAACATAGTAAGTAAAATAACATTATCCCTTTATAGTGTAATACCTGCAACATTTAGTGCTTATAGAACCAATATACAATGTATATTGTGATAACATACAGTATTCCCCTCTAAAACCTAATAGAAAAAAAAAGGGGGAGAAACCAAAAAAATCCACTGTGAACTTAAATCCCTCTCCCTTCCTCCGGCTCCTTCCGTCCGACCCCTCCACCCACCACCTCCCTCCTGTCCCTACTCATTTGTCAATCTACCCCCTATATTGCCCTCCTATGTTACCGTAATATATCTGAGACCATGCAGGTAAATCAACTAAAGGGAGTTGAAGGTTTTTTAAGAAATTGGGAAGGTCTCCCATGTCCCAGAAAGAAATATTGTGTCCATTTTGATAAACCTTAATTTGAAAGGGAAATCCCCATCTATATGGTATCTCCTTTTGTCGCAGAATATCCAGTAGGGGCTTTACTGCTCTCCTTTCCATCATTGTATACCTAGATAAATCCTGTAAGAGCAAAAGCTGGGCTATGTCCTCTTCCACGCTCACTTTGAAATCACTTCTCACATAGAGACAGACACCACCACCCCTCCGAGCATAGCAAGGAATATTAATAGCCCAGTCATGAGAAGAATGAAGCCAAGATTCAGCAATACCAATTAGATCATAGTTCTCCTCGTGCACCAGAGCTTCCAAACTCACCTATTTTGCTTGGTAGACTTCTAGCATTGGTGAACAAACACTTTAATTCATTGTCACATTTTGCAAACGTATGTTGCATATTTTTTATTCTGGTACAAATAGTACAATTTCCAATGGTTGATTGTAACATAGGAACCTTCATATCATCTGCCATAGCCCTCCCCCCATCTATCCCCATTCCACCCACCAATAGGGGCTGACCCATTATAATCTATATCACCTTCCCCCCACACTCCTAGTTTAAATAATCCTCCAGCCTTCCCATAAACCTCTCCCCCAGCACTGAAGGCCCCCTTCAATTTAGATGCAAACCATATTTAGCATATAGATTGCACCCCAATGAAGAGTCAGCCCAGTGCTCTAAAAACCCAAATCCGTCCTCCTTACACCAGGTCTTTAGCCATGCATTCAGCTCTCTATCACCCCCTTCCTTTCCTGTGTTGTGCATGGAACAGGCAATATTTTAGAGAATATCACCTTGGAGGTCCTTCTCTTCAACTTGCAGCCTAGTTCTTTAAATTGGTTCTTAACCACTTAAGGACCAGCTTCGTTTTGGATTTTAGGTGTTTACATGTTTAAAACATGTAGAAAACCCAAACATTATATATGTTTTTTTTTCTAACACCCTAGAGAATAAAATGGCGGTTATTGCAATACTTTTTTTTGCACCGTATTTGCGCAGCGGTCTTATAAGCGCACTTTTTTTGGAAAAAATTCACTTTTTTGAATAAAAAAATAAGACAACAGTAAAGTTAGCCCATTTTTTTTATATTTTGCAATATAATGTTATGCCGAGTAAATTGATACCCAACATGTCACGCTTCAAAATTGCGCCCGCTCTTGGAATGGTGTCAAACTTTTACCCTCAAAGATCTCCATAGGCGACGTTTAAAAAATTCTACAGGTTACATGTTTTGCGTTACAGAGGAGGTCTAGGGCTAGAATTATTGCTCTCGCTCTACCAGTCACGGCGATACCTCACATGTGTGGTTTGACCACCGTTTTCATATGCGGGCGCTACTCGCGTATGTGTTCGCTTCTGCACGCGAGCTCGTCGGGACGGGGGTTTTTTTTTTTTTTAATTTTCTTATTTTTATTATTTATTTTACATTATTTTATTTATTTTTACACCGTTTAAAAAAAAAAATGTGTCACTTTTATTCCTATTACAAGGAATGTAAACATCCCTTGTTTATAGAAAAAAAGCATGACAGGACCTCTTAAATATGAGATCTGGGGTCAAAAAGACCTCAGATCTCATATTTACACTAAAATGCAATAAAAAAAATAAATAAATAAAAGTCATTTAAAAAAAATGACATTGAAAAAAATCTGCCTTTAAGAGGCGTGGGTGGAAGTGACGTTTTGACGTCGCTTCTGCCCAGCAGTGTCATGGAGACGAGTGGGCGCCATCTTAGCCTCACTCGTCTCCAGGCACAGCACGGAGTAGGACGCAATTGCCTCCGCCGCTACCGACAGCTCCGGTAAGCGGCGGAGGGCACCGGATCGCGGCGGGAGGGGGGCCCCTCTTCCGCCACCAATAAAAGTGATCTTGCGGCGAATCTGCCGCAGGGACCACTTTTATCAGAAGGAGGACCGCCGCACGAAAATGGGGATACCGGGGTTATGGCAGCTAGCTGCTGCCATAACAACGATATAACGCTTCAAAGTTTGGACGTACATCGGTGTGTGGCGGTCCGGAAGTGGTTAAGGAGTCTCCACCTTCCATATATTCTGTCATTGGTTCCAATGTGGACCAAGACAGCTGGGTTATGCCCAGTCCCTCCCAGTAATTCATCAACCCGGTCCACCACATGCACCAGGGAGACAGCAAACCATTTGTTTGAGGCGATCCTTTCGACAAATTATTCTTTCAGTCCTTCTGAATATAGAATCCCCTATTACCAACAATTGTCTAGGCCTACCTGCACTCCCCTCACCACCCCTACTAGATGGGCTGCTCTCCCGGGTGTTAGGGGGAGCAGTGACATCTAGGGCTACCACCTCTGAGCTTGATACCCCAAGTTTTCACCCAACTTGGAAAATCGGTTAGGGTGCTCAAACCCGGGGCTGGCCTTCCTTTTCTGTGAGCCATTACCACTCCCTCTAACTGTACTAACCCATCTTCCTACCTGATAATCCTGACTTACCCCTCCACCCTCCCGATTAAACCCCACGTTCCACTGAGGACCCCTTTCAAGGTTGTCAGATCTGCCCAGTGTTGCAATTTGCTCCTCCAGATCTTTAATGGGAGCTTCCAGAAGGGCAACCCGCTCACATCTGTATCCATCCTGGAGCTGTTGCTCTATTGTTGTAAACATGTGGCACACTGTGCACTGCACAAAACCTTCAATCTTGCTAACCCCCATTTTCCCAGTTACAATAATAATATTACAAACAGGAAAATTCAGATGTTACTTACAGGCTTGATGACTCCTGTTATAACATCCTGTTTTCAATTCTAGTTTTTAACTAATCACTTAATCCAGTTCCACTTGGTCAGAGTTCCAGCAAGCAAAAAGGTGGCAAGCTCAAAGATGAGCAGGCTCAAAATGAGTTCTACAGAAAATTATATAGGGCCTGAAGAACCTGGGACCAATTAACCACTCCCCTTAATTAGTAGTCCGAAGGGAGGAAAGAAAAAAAAAGGCTATTAAAAGTGACAGAAAAGGTATTAAGAAAGCTGCAAGGGAAGACCACAAAAAGAACCTAAAAATGCAAACACAGCAATCAAAAACTGTTTTTCCCTCTCCACTCAAAGTTCCCACAAAGTTAAATTTCTTAGGTATTCTTGTCACTTCAAGATCCTGACAGACCTTCCATTTTTGCGGCTCATCCTATCAAAGCCGTTTTGAAGGGGTATACAGAAGAGTCAGGGACAGTCACGTTTGACACGTTTACTGATCACCAGCCAGATGTTCTGAGGGATTTCAGATTTGTTGTCCCTTTCGCCTTTTGGCACAGGTCCCAGCCTTGTCCTCACAGCAGCCATCTTTTTAAGTTTCTTTGGTTTCCTCAGACCCAGGGAAGTATCCCAAGCCAGCCATAATGCACCGGTACTGCGCAAAGGCAGTCTGACTAGATTTCCTGAACATTTTTCTCTGCAACTCCCCAACAACAAAAACAGACATGTCTGGTCAGGGCTTCGTTATTAACAAATTAACGAGTTAACCAATAACATCTGGTGTCCAGTTGATGTGTTGGACCAATTCTCCTCCAAGTTCTTTGCGGCTCCCCTTAACAGCCCTTTGCTCTCTTTCCTCCCTTTCCCTATGCAGCCTCTTACTTCCAGTTTATTTATCACGTCAGAATTCTGTTTGCTAATTTAGGGTTCAATCCTAAGCTATTTTCGGGTCATTCTTTCAGGATAGGGACGATGTCCTCAGCATCCAAACAAGGGGTCCCCTCTCAAGTTATTAAATACATGGGATGTTGGAATTCGTCTGGTTATAGTCAATATATTCCAGATCCTCATGATGAAGTTGTTCAAGCTTTTTCTATTCTGCTTGACTAGTTGTACATATGTTTTCCATTAAAGAATTGCATTTCTTATACCTATCTTGTATATTTTTTGCCCTCTTTTAGGCATATTGTTCTACGCGACCATGGAGCACCACAGGTCACCATAGTTAGGGGATGCACGTCCTCAATATCCGGACTCTGACTACAAATCATTTTAAATATGTTGATTCGGCTTAGAAGATTGGGAGGCAGCTTGGACCAAGTCTGGAGATTATTTCTCAATCGTGTTATTAAAGAGAGAGATTATTGGGCATATAAGTATTTAGTGGCAGTTGAATCTCAATTCCTAGATACCTGATTTTAGGAACCACCTTTAATGGAACATCTGGAGGCACCCTAGGAGTAAACATAAGATCAAAGGAGAAAACAGTAGACTTATTCCAATTAACTTTGAACACAGAATAAACATAAAATTGTGATATTATATTCAATGCTGTGATTAAGGACCCATCCGCATCTGCCAGCATATTGTTAGCATGTAGAGAGGTCTTTTCCTCCAAAGTATTTATCCAATAACCCTTGAAATCCCTATCTGCCCTTAATACAGCAGCCAACGGTTCTATAGCAAGGGAAAACAGGGGCAACAGCGGGTACCCCTGTCGCGTGCCCCAACCTATTTCAAAAGCATCAGTAATAATAATGTTATGTAATAGTTAGTAATGTTATTTACTACTAAATGAGCCACAGGATTAGAGTATAATAATTTTACCCATGAAACAAAATTGGGTCTGAAACCCAACCACACAAGGACTGCCAGTAAATAAGGCCACTCAATAGAGTCGAAGGCCTTATGTGTGTCCAGTGATAGCACTATTCTAGTGGGATTCACAGAATTTTGGTCCTTGTGCGGTTTAGGGATCAAAACAATTAATGCTTCTCTGAGAGATTCAGGGAGCACACCATTTTCAAAAGCATTGCGATATACGTCCAATAGTTTTTGTGCAAGAAACTCTTTGTATGTACAGTACCATTCTATTGGGTACCCATCCAACCCTGGGGTTTTATTGGGGTGAAGGGAATGCATTGCTGCTTCTATTTCAGACACAGAGATTGGAAGATCTAACTCTGCTGCTGCCTCCTGGAACAGCAGAGAGAGGGGGATCTGCTCTAGTTATTGCTGGACCTCATCTTCACCATATTTTACATGGGAGGAGTACTGCACAAATGCCTTTGCTATGTCATCTGGAGATTCACAAAGAGTTTGACCTTCATCATAAATGCAAGGAATAGAAGCAGTTGGATGCTGAGAGTAAGCTAAATAAGCTAATAGTTTACTATATTTATCAAGACAGAAATTTGATCCACCATGAACTGACAACCCCCAAAATGGTGAAGCAAATAGCGGCGCTAAAATGAATAAACTTATGCCGCGTACACACGGTCGGACTTTTCAGCTACAAAAGTCCGACAGCCCGTCCGACAGACTTTCGACAGACTTTCGACGGACTTTTGGCGGACTTTTAACAGTCTTTCTAACGACCGGACTTGCCTACACACGATCACACAAAAGTCAGATGGATTCGTACGTGATAATGCACACCGGACTAAAATAAGGAAGTTGATAGCCAGTAGCCAATAGCTGCCCTAGCGTCGGTTTTTGTCCGTCGGACTAGCATACAGACGAGCGGATTTCTGGGTCCGGCGGGGTTACGCCGAAAAGATTTGAAGCATGTTCCAAATCTAAAGTCCGTCAGATTTGTGGCTGGAAAAGTCCGCTGAAAGTCCGGGGAAGCCCACACACGATCGGATTGTCCGCCGGACTTGGTCCGTCGGCGTCCGTCGGACTTTTGTAGCCGAAAAGTCCGACCGTGTGTACGCGGCATAAGTGCATCAACTGAATGATTACAACATAAGAAATGTGAAACTAGTGAAAAACAAGTGATAATTAACCTAAACCACAGTGCATAAGATTAAATATCCTCAAAATTGAAAATAAAGTAAACAATTAATCAAATATGTGAATAAGTGATCCAAAAACAATATATTAAATAAAGTCCTTTAAAGTGAACAACCAAAAAGTATAAGTACATGAACCAAAAAAATGGTCCAAAGGAATGATTGAAGAAAATGTTGCTGTGTAAAATCCGTGACGTGATATAGTGAAAACCTTTGGCTAAATAAATCTTCCACCACACCTCTGTGTCTGTGATTTTACTCCCCTTTAGAGGACAAACTCACCAGCTGTCTTTGCCTTACACTCTCGTGTTCAGCTTGATCGCTTTAACCCACACAGAAAGGGGTAAATAATTACCTCCGATATTCCAGCACTAGCATCCAGTGTATTCACCATTAATACTCTCTCCACATGTAAAAAAGAAGTGCTCCAAATAGTGTGATACCGTAATAGGTTTATTATAAAATCATATAAAACTCTTCCACCATTAAACTCACATCTTAAAAGATCACATCAGGCAGAGAAAATCATCACAGCAAAAAAACCACATCAAGGAAACTTCAAACGGGAAAATAAGCGTGTTGCGGTCAAGGTGGACCCAAGGAGTGCAATGGTCGGTGAAAACCTCACCCGTTCCTTGGAGCCGACCCCCAACTGCCTACTGCGGCGTACCATGTCACAGCGTATTACGTCACACGCAGGGCTTTTTATCTGCCGGAACTTGCCGGAACGCAGTTCCGCCACCTCAGGTAGCCCTCTCCTCTGCAGTCTGTCACATAGAACAGAAGCCGGTAGAAGAAGTTTTCTATACCATTCACTTCCTCCACCAGCTTCTGTATAATGCTAGGCATCCAGGGAATGTGCTCCATCCACAGCTGACTGATCGGATATCAGAGGCAGCTCTCCCCACCTGCTGTCTGTCAGATCAGTGTAGCACGGAGCCAAGCTCTCTGAAACTCCTCCTCGGTTCTTTGAGACACTGATCTGACAGGCGGAGCTGCACGGAGGAGACTGCACAATGAGCTGAGGGGGGAAAAAAAGCCTGATTTGACAGAACAGAAGTCTGCTCAGCACGGCTCTAATGAAGGAGAGATAGCTGTGAAGGGAAAGGGGGAGGAAGGGGGGCTGGTTGTGCAGAGAGAGTAGAGACTGAAATTGTGGATGTTCTGCAGAGGTCAGAGCTGGGGGGGCTTAGATTGAACTGTGGAGAGGGTGAGATGTGGGGGGGTGAACTGTGGAGAGGGGGGAGAGGGTGAGCTGTGGGGGGGTGAACTGTGGAGAGGGTGAGCTGCGGGGGGGGAGGTGAACTGTGGAGAGGGTGAGCTGTGGGGGGGGTGAACTGTGGAGAGGGTGAGATGTGGGGGGGAGGTGAACTGTGGAGAGGGTGAGCTTGGGGGGAGGTGAACTGCGGAGAGGGTGAGCTTGGGAGGGAGGTGAACTGTGGAGAGGGTGAGCTGTGGGGGGGTGAACTGTGGAGAGGGTGAGCTGTGGGGGGAGGTGAACTGTGGAGAGGGTGAGCTGTGGGGGGGGAGGTGAACTGTGGAGAGGGTGAGCTGTGGGGGGAGGTGAATTGTGGAGAGGGTGAGCTGTGGGGGGAGGTGAACTGTGGAGAGGGTGAGCTGTGGGGGCAGGTGAATTGTGGAGAGGGTGAGCTGTGGGGGGGAGGTGAACTGTGGAGAGGGTGAGATGTGGGGGGGTGAACTGTAGATGAGAGAAGAGAAGGTAACCTGTGGGTGGAGGGGGGGTGAGCTGTAGAGAGAGAGGGCAAGAGGGTGAGCTGTGGGGGGAACTGTGGAGAGGGGGGAGAGGGTGAGCTGTGGGGGGAGGTGAACTGTGGAGAGGAAGGGGGAGAGGGTGAGCTGTGGGGGGAGGTGAACTGTGGAGAGGGTGAGCTGTGGGGGGAGGGAGGTGAGCTGTGGGGGGGTGAATTGTGAGAAGGTAACCTGTGGGTGGAGGGGGGGTGAGCTATAGAGAGAGAGGGTGAGCTGTGGGGGGGACTGTGGAGATGGGGGAAGGGTGAGCTGTGGGGGGACTGTGGCGAGGGTGAGCTGTGGGGGGAGAACTGTGGAGAGGGGGGAGAGGGTGAGCTGTGGGGGGAGAACTGTGGAGAGGGGGGAGAGGGTGAGCTGTGGGGGGAGAACTGTGGAGAGGGGGGAGAGGGTGAGCTGTGGGGGGAGGTGAACTGTGGAGAGGGGGGAGAGGGTGAGCTGTGGGGGTGGTGAACTGTGGAGAGGGAGGGGGAGAGGGTGAGCTGTGGGGGTGGTGAACTGTGGAGAGGGAGGGGGAGAGGGTGAGCTGTAGGGGGAGGTGAACCGTGGAGAGGGTGAGCTGTGGGGGGAGGGAGGTGAGCTGTGGGGGGGTGAACTGTGGAGAGGAAGGGGGAGAGGGTGAGCCGTGGGGGGAGGTGAACTGTGGAGAGGGTGAGCTGTGGGGGGGAGGGAGGTGAGCTGTGGGGGGGTGAACTGTGGACAAGAGAAGAGAAGGTAACCAGAGGGAGGAGGAGGTGAGCTGTGGAGAGGGGAGGGGGTAAACTGAGAAGAGAAGGTAAGCTGTGCATGGAGGGAAAGGTAACCTGTGTGTGTGTGGGGGGTGAGCTGTGGACAAGAGAAGAGAAGGTGACCTGTGGATGGGGAGGTGAGCTGTGGACAGGGAGGGAGAAGGTAAAGAACACTTTCCTTCTCTTTCCCAAGGAATGGCTGTATTGGGAGCGGAAATAGGGGTGGAGTTGGGGGTGAGGGGGCGGAGAGTTGACTGGGGAGGGTGGTTTCCTGCACCTATTCTCTGAGAAAAAAAAGCCCTGGTCACACGTAATCGATTGCCGTACAGCCACGCCCCGACATGTTTCGTCACAAGGACTTAATCATGGCTGTACGGCTAGGCAATCATCCCCTTTATACGATCCACTCTCAATGGGAAGACAGATATGTCTTTAGCAGACAACTACCCTAATTGAGACTCTACCGAAGATTCATAGACGACCTCCTGTTCATTTGGGAGGGTTCTGAGGAATCTGTGGTTGAGTTTTTGGGGTATCTGAACACCAATAGAAACAATATCAAACTGGATTTTCAGATTAGTGACAAATGCGTCAACTTTTTGAATGTAAAGATTGAAAGGAGAGGTGACTCTTTAGGCACGTGTGTGTACTTCAACCGACGGATCAAAATAGTTTCTTATCCATCAGGAGTGGTCACCGCCCTGCTTGGATTTAGAACATTGCACACTTGCACTGCACTTGCACTGAACAGGAGGATTATTTCTCTCAGGCAAATATATTGAAGGAAAGGTTCCTACAAAAGGGGTAACAGGAAAACACCTTAAATGAGGTTATAGAACAAGTCGCCAATATCCCAAGGGAACAATGCTTGAAGAATAGAGATTGTGTCACATCTAATGAGCAACACCAGTAGGGGTTTATATCGAGTTTCCATTGTCAATATAAAGAAATTGAGATGATCTTTAAGAGATATTGGTACATTCTATGTAGAGATCGACATCTAGGTGAGGTCTTACCAGAACAACCCAAATTCATTTATAGACGTGCCCCCAGTTTTGGGGACAGGGCAGTGAAAAAGATTCTGGATCCACCTGGCCATCCCTCAATAAAAATAGATTTAAAGGGATTTTTTCCATGCAGGAAGTGTATTTGCTGCAGAACGGTGAGGATGAGCAATAGGGGCATGAAGAAGATCACTACTCGTGAAAATGAAACCTTTGAAATAAGGGAATTCATTACTTGCAACTCATCGTATGTGGTGTACCTTATGTGGTGTCCCTGTGGATTATTTTACGTAGAGACTTTTAAAAGTATGCATTTCTGAACATTTAACCAATATAAAAAATGGATATAAATATAGCATGTCCCTTCACTTCAAAGAAAAACATAACCAGTACCCCAGTCTGCTACAGTTTTGTGGGATTGATGTTGTTTACCTGGCTTGGAGGGGATCAAACCGGGTGAGGGACCTATCCCAACGAGAAACTCAGTGGATTTTCCTTTTGAAATGTCTTTTTCCTAGAGGCCTAAATAAAGAACTAGACCTAAACTGCTTTATCAATAATTATTGATCTTTTAGAAGTTAGAGATCCCCTTTATGATTTTCTCTGTATAGTATATATGAATTGAGAGCCAAGAGACTGGCATAGCCAGGATATTGGATTTGTGTATACTGTGGTCTGTAGCTAAAGCTTACCCTCTCTCCTATATGAAGTGTGGCATCTCACAACAAGAAAAAGGAGGGGGGAGGATACTTTAGGGGGATCGTTAACCCTGGGATACTCATTGGACTCCCATTGTGTACGCCCCCTCCCCCTAATTTTTTCCCTTTCAGGCTATGTATGGGACACTCAGCTTGGGGGAATTATACTTTGAGTTTTTGGATGTTTAGGCAGACTCTGTGTGATGTTTGCCACATTTTCAGTTTCATTTGCACTTTCAATCATTTATCTAAAGAGTGAGGTAATGCTCAGTTTTTAATTGTTTCAAATTATTTGATTTTATCGAATGGATATTTTTATTACCCGCCTTACCTTTGATGTTATGACAGATTAATACCTTCACAGTATATGATAATTGATCAGTTTACACCAATGGTTATTTTTTATTCTTTATTTGGATAAATTTCCGTGCTTGTGTCTAACGCTATGCTGCAATGTATTGTCAGTGTGTTGCGCGAGCAAGGACACGATGAGTGCGCAAGCGCAATGAAGTTACGTCCGCCCGCATTGAAAGCGGATCGTATAAAGGGGATGATTGCTTAGCCGTACAGCCAATCCCATGATTAAGTCCTTGTGACGAAACATGTCAGGGCGTGGCTGTATGGCAATCGATTACGTGTGACACAATACGCTGTGATGTGGTACGCCGCACTAGGAAGTTGGGGGTGGGCTCCGAGGAACGGGTGAGGTTGTCACCGACCATTGCACTCCTTGGGTCCGCCGTGATCGCAACACGCTTATTTTCCCATTTGAAGTTTCCTTGATGTGGTTTTTTGCTGCCATGATTTTCTCTGCCTGATGTGATCTTTTAAGATGTGATTTTAATGGTGGAAGAGTTTTATATGATTTTATAATAAACCTGTTAGGTATCACACTATTTGGAGCACTTCTTTTTTACACGTGGAGAGAGTATTAATGGTGAATACACTGGATGCTAGTGCTGGAATATCGGAGGTCATTATTTACCCCCTTCTGCGTGGGTTAAAGTGATCTAGCCGAACACGAGAGTGTAAGGCAAAGACAGCTGGTGAGTTTGTCCTCTAAAGGGGAGTGAAATCACGGACCCAGAGGTGTGGTGGAAGATTTATTTAGCCAAAGGTCTTCACTATATCACATCACGGATTTTACACAGCAACATTTTCTTCAATCTTTTTTTGGACTTGGTCCATATACTTATACTTTTTGGTTGTTCACTTTAAAGGACTTTATTTAATATATTGTTTTTGGATCACTTATTCACATATTTGATTAATGTTTTACTTTATTTTCAATTTTGAGGATATTTAATCTTATGCACTGTGGTTTAGGTTATGTATCACTTGTTTTCACTAGTTTCACATTTCTTATGTTGTAATCATTCAGTTGATGCACTTAGTTTATTCACTTTAGCGCCGCTATTTGCTTCGCCATTTTGGGGGTTGTCAGTTCATGGTGGATCAAATTTCTGTCTTCATACTCACTCTTACCAAGTGGCTGCTTTATTTATGCACGTTTGATAGTTCCAAGAGCGCAGTGTTGGGAATATAGAAGTGGGCGGATTTCCTGTATACCCAATTTTGTATTTTTAGTTACTATATTTATCCCCAAAATCAAAGACACGTTGGGATTGATAAAGTAATTTCTTTTGTGTCTTTTCCACTAACACAAAGTCTAATTGGTGGGCAAAGTCTCTCCAAATTGTAAAATTAGAGGATGGATTTCTGATATGTTCTACTTCAGCTTCTGTAGCGGCTTGTTCACAGTCTCGAATCTTGCACTCCCTATCAGATCTGAGTTTTTTAATAACCCCTGAGATAGACCCCCTAAGGGTAGCCTTAAAAGTATCCCAAGTAACACTCAATAAGGCTTCATCTTTGTTCTCTGACCAAAAATTACCAATAGAGGTAACAGATAATCTTTCAAAGTACTCCTTCTTTAACCACAATGGGCTTAATCCCCATAATTTATATCCACACGACTGGCCCAAGGCAAGCGTTAGTAGCATGGGGGAGTGAGCCGAAATCGTCCTTGCAAGATACTGAACCTCCACCACTCTGGGCAAGACATCTCTAGGTAAAGTACTATAGGTGAAAGAAAAGCAAGAATATGCATGGGCATCTGGGTGTTTCCATCTCCAAGCCTCAACTAAATTATATTGTGTCATACAAGCCTCTAATGGGGTACTACACTTAGACGTGCTATGAAATCTATCTATATTGGGAGAAAGTACTGTATTCATATCCCCTGCTAAAATAATTGGTCCTTCTGCCACTTGGAGCACCTTTGCCATCACTACCTCCCACACAGCCACAGTGAAAGATGGTGGTACATACACTGCTACAAAAGTATGGGGCAAATTGTCAATTAAGAGAACCACCACAACAAACCTACCAAACGTGTCTGTAACAATAGTTTTAGGAGTACATGATAGGGATTAAGTCACCAAAATAGAGACCCGTCTAGTGTAATTAGAGTACATGGAGTGAAAGGCATGGCCTATAAAGGCTTGTTTAAGAGCTAGCATTTTAGACCCAATCAAATGGGTTTCCTGTAAGAAGAGGTTTATGTTTTTGAACATAGTTGAAGACTAATACATGCTTAATCTTACAATTGAGACCCCTCATATTCCATGAGAGTATATTAAGGGTTTGGATATTTGGAGCCATAATACTGAGTAACTACATCATGGTACTGACCATTAGACGGCTTTCACACAAGCCGTGCGGGGGGGGGGGGGTCGGTGCTAAAGAGGCACTATTTTTAGCGCCACTTTACCGTCGTTTTAGTGGCGCTATATTCGGTTAAGGGGTTAAATCCGCCAGCAAAACGCAGCCGGAGCGGCGTTTTGATGGCGGTATCGCAGCGCTGCCCCATTGATTTCAATGAGGAGCAGCGTTGGAGGAGCAGTGAGTTTACCACTCCTTCACCGCTCCAAAGAAGCTGCTGGCAGGACTTTTTGTGACAACCTGCCAGCGCACCGCTCCAGTGTGAAAGCCCTGAATGGAGCCGCTTTTTTTCAGGTGCTATACAGGTGCTATTTTTAGCGCTGTAGCGCCTGAAAAACGCTGGCAGCGTGAAAGGGGTCATAGGGTGCAGTGGCAAAGGGCTTTCTGGCACACATCGATAGCAATATACAGATCCATAACCTATGGAGATATCAGTGGAAAGCATGTACTCTCTTTACATCGTGGAAGGCGTCCTTGGTGTGGGCTAGAATAAAAAGCATAACTAGAACAGCAAAAGTAAGTATCCAAGTACAGTATGATCGAAAACATAGGATCATGTCCCCAAACCCCCCCCCCCCTGCCCGCAGTCCCAAACATTCTACAGGCCTCTTCCCTAAACAACAGTGCAACAATATCACCCTAGAGGGGGAATTCTTCCTCGTCCAGACGGAGATCAAGAGAAGGGTGTAAATGTTCTGAGCAGCAAAACAAACCATGATCTGCAACAGAGTGCATTACGATATGTGCTAGCCGAACTACTCATGGCTATAAGAAAATATTATTGCCGCCATGATCTATCACATGCAGATGAACAATGTTAACTATAAACCAGATAAAGGGGGCCTCGGCTCACTGCCCTTAGCTATTATAATAAGAAAACAGAAGTAATGGAAATTAGGTTCTCCCCAAGGATTCCAGACATCCATTTCTTTAGATGAGGCGAAGAACTGGGCTTTACCATTGTACACCACATGAAGCCTTGGCCCTGCAGACATTGTTTCACACTTTGGAATGCTGCACACTGTTTCTGCATTGCCGCAGAGTAATCAGGAAAAATGGTAATATGATTATTGTTATAAAGCAATTCAGGTATATTCCGAGCAGGTTGTAGAATTATTTCTTTATCCCCGAAGTATAGGAAGCAAGCCAGTAATGGTCTTGGATACCGCCCTGGTGGGGGTCCCTCAGTGGAACCCGGTGAGCTCTTTTGATTGCAAACGTGGGAAAAGCATTCTTCCCCAAAAAGTGTGTTTCAACCAGGTAAGTAGGGATTCTTCAGGACGTTTGCTGCGGAACCCTCTGGAAATCCTAGGAACCAGAGATTGTTGCGACAGAGTCAATCCTCAATATCACCCAGCTTGACTACCTGGGACCTGTGGTCCACCACCACATCAGAGGACAGACACCATGAGTGGGTTTAAATCATCTTCTATAGCGCTAATGTACTGCTTTGCATTGGCAATATAGTAATGAACCTTATGAACATCATCCTTGCAAAGTAAATTTGGAGAGTGTCTATTTGCATAGTAAGTGAGGCATGGCAGGTCATAATTTGTGTTAAGGTCGGCTCTCCTGCCTGTGCTCTAGAGGTACCCGGCACCTGTTCAACAGATGAGGAGGCTATTGGAATAGCCAGCAGGTCCGTGGCATCCAGCAAGCCCAACCAAGGCTGAGCATGAGCTCTTGTGTTTCCTGAGCACCATCTTGGCCAGCCTCATGTGCAAAGCGAGCAAGCCTTTCAGCGGGTGTTGGCTGAAGACTTGGTCCAATCTTCATCATAGCTGGATGCTGTATGTATACAGCAGGCGATTGGTATAAGTCCAGGCAGAATAAACAAGCCTTAGGATGTGCAGGATATTGAAGGATCTCTGTGCGGTCCGGAGCTCGGAGAAAAGGCTGCTCACATACTGGAAGTCAGATACGCCCCCCAAAAGAGGGGAAGTTGAAGTGGGACACCTGATGTGCAAGGGTTACTTCTGATGTGAAGGGGAGATTCTGATATAAAAAGGTGACTTAGTATACCTCAGCCCTTGACTGTATCTGAGTGTATACATGTATACATGGATATATTGTGCCAAAAAGTTGTTAAAGCGGAGTTCCACCCATATTTTAAAGTATTTGGCATCCAAAGCCTCTGTGTGCGCTTAAAAAGAATTGGCATTTTTTTAAAATTTATTGTTATATTCAGGATTCTAATCTTTATTTCCTGTGCTGGGTTGCGGCCGAATGCTTCATTTCCTGTCTGCAATGCCTCCTGGGAGATGTTTGTCATCAATCCCAGGAGGCAATAGGCATTGCTTGGGCCATAGCATTGCGTTATTTCAAAACCATAAATGATGCAATGCAAGGCGGCCAGCGCCTTTTTAAATAAGGGCAACCAGGCTTTTGTTGCCATGGTTACCAAAGCTTCTTATACACAGTGATGGGTGGTGGGGGAGGTGGCTGGAGTTTCTCAGCTCTGATTACAGAGCCCGGGGGACAGCACAGCCACACAATGTACTGCTGAGGAATATGATGGAGGCAATTTTTATGGGGCAATAGGATAGGGCAAATTTGATGGGGGCAATTTTGATGGGGGCAATATGATAGGGCAGTTTTGATGGTGAAAATATGATGGGGCAGTTTTGATGGTGGCAATATGATGGGGCAGTTTTGATGGGGCAATTTTGTTGGTGGCAGTATGATGGGGCAGTTTTGATGGGGCAGTTTTGATGGGGCAGTTTTGATGGTGGCAATATGATGGGGCAGTTTTGATGAGGCAATTTTGATGAGGCAATTTTGATGGGGGCAATTCTGATGGGGCAATTCTGATGGGGCAGTTTGATGGGGCAGTTTTTACGGTGCAATTTTTATGGTACAGTTTTAATGGGGACCATATGATGGGGGCAGTTTTGATGGGGCAATTTTGATGGGGGAAGTTTGATTTGGCAATATGATTGGGCAGTTTTGATGGGACAATATGATGGGGCAGTTTGATGGGGGCAGTTTTGATGGGGGCAGTTTTGATGGTGGCAGTATGATGGGGCAATAGGATGGGGTAGTTTTGATGGGGCAGTTTTGATGGTGGAAGTATAATGGGGCAATATGGTGGGGCAATTTTGATGTGGGCAATAGGATGGGGCAGTTTTGATTGTGGCAGTAGGATGGGGCAATTTTCTGCAAAAGGTAATTGTAAATGATATCCTTCTTTCTGTGCAGATGTTTATATATATATATATATATATATATAAAAAGAGAATATATATATAAGAATATATATATATATATATATATATATAAGAACATATATGTCAGGAAAGGGTCCGTCCGCTGGTAAGATATATCATTTGGCATGCAGTATTGGGGTCCACCAGCAGGTGTCTCCTGGCAGTTTGGAACTGTCAGGAGAATCTTTCCCTGCTGGTGTTATTTAATCTTTTGGCCGCACTACTGACGTCCACCAACGGATGGATCCTGGCAGTATGGAGCAGACATCATTCCCTGCGCTCAGGTGTTACATGAAGACAATTATTGTCAGTCCCATAAATACCCAGCAAGCCCTCATATGCTTGTTTACCTGATTCCTGAAACCTGATTCAAGTTCCTGAGACCTGATTCCTGTTGTTCCTGTTCCCTGTCTGTTTCCTTGCTCTGGACCCTGAGCCTTGTATCTGACCCGTCCCTCCTGTGATCCATCCATCCTGTCTTGTCCTGTTTGTTTCCCTTCCCCAGCTGCTGACCTCCCGTTGACGACCCTGGCCTGGCTCTGTTTATGATTTCGGTATTTCCCTTACTTGTATATATTTGTTCTGTTATTATTTTTATTTGTGGGGTTCTGTTTTGTATTAGTTGTGATGCACTGAGTGATTTTGGAGGTGGTTGTATTATATTTATTTATTTATCTTTAATAAATCATTTATATTTTCACTTATACACGTCTGGGTTTCCTCTGTTGCAATCCACACAGTTCTGGTCTTATCTGGTATATGACAGAATACCAAGGCCATCCCTGACCAGAAGTGGCTGCACAGAGGAATCATCTTGGTTCTGCTGGCTTTGCTGCAATGAATCCCAATGTGATCCCATATTATGCTCTGCTGGCGTCAGAACGTGGCGAGTATCTCCGCCAGTCACTAAAAGAGTGGACCAATGACCAGCTACTTGAGCTCATCCGTTTGGCTCACTCCCTGGTTGACCAGGGCTGTATGTTGTTTGGGGATGTGCAGCCTTTGATCCAAATATGTGCTGAGCTAGCCCTGTCCTGTATTCCTAAGACCAGTGATGATTTTTCTCCCCCTTTCAGTGCTGATCAGGTGGAGTCTCTGGTGTGGCTGTTAGAGGATGATTCCACATGCTTTTTTGAGCACTATTCCATCTGTTCTCAGCAGAAGCTTTTGGAGTGTATTCACTCAGTACAGACCCTTGTTAGACAGGCAGCATGTGATCCGTCCTTTGTCCAACCCATACTCTCAGCATGGTCTGATATGTTACAACCAGCCCCAACCAATCCACAACAAACCACCTCTGCAATCAGACACCTACCTGCCCACAAGTCTGTCTCACCATCACCCACACCAAACTCATTTGCAGCTCAGTATACATTGATCCCAACCAGATACTTATATCCGGTCTCTGCTCCCTGTACCTATCCTGCATTCAACCCAACTGCCTCTTCTCAGCTGCCCACTAATCCACAAAAAATTCCCCCAGCTACTGTTATCGCTTCTCCACCATATCCCAATCCTCCTTTCGAGTCTGCTGCACCCCCCACCTACAGAGCCTCAGTGACTAAACCCAAGAAAAAACTAAAGTTTTTTCCAACCAAGACGATCCTACCAGTAACCCAACCTGCCTCCGCACCAGCTAACGCAACCCAGTCTGACGTCCCAGTGCCTGTTATTCAGTCCGATGTCCTGGTACCCGCCTTCCAGCCTGAGGTGCCAGTGTTCCAGCCTGAGGGGCCAGTGTTCCAGCCGGAGGTGCCAGTGCCCGCTCTCCAGCCTGATGAGCCTGCGTTCCAGTCTGATGAGCCTGCGTTCCAGTCTGATGACCCCACTTTCCAGTCTGATGAACCCGCCTTCCAGCCTGATGTGCCTGCTGCCCCGCTTGATGTGCCTGCTGCCCAGCCTGATGTGCCTGCTGCCCAGCCTGATGTGCCTGCTGCCCAGCTTGAAGTGCCTGTGCCTGCTGCCCAGCTTGAAGTGCCCGTGCCTGCTGCCCAGCTTGAAGTGCCCATGCCTGCTGCCCAGCCTGATGTGCCTGCTGCCTGGCTTGAAGTGCCCGTGCCTGCTGCCCAGCTTGAAGTGCCTGCTGCCCCGCTTGATGTGCCTGCTGCTCAGCATAATGTGCCTGCTGCCCAGCTTGAAGTGCCCATGCCTGCTGCCCAGCCTGATGTGCCTGCTGCCCAGCTTGAAGTGCCCGTGCCTGCTGCCCAGCTTGAAGTGCCCATGCCTTGCTGCCCAGCCTGATGTGTTCCTGTTTGCTGCCCAGCCTGATGTGTTCCTGTCCGCTGCCCAGCCTGATGTGTTCCTGTCCGCTGCTCAGCTTGATGTGTTCCTGTCCGCTGCTCAGCTTGATGTTTTCCTGTCCGCTGCTCAGCTTGATGTGTTCCTGTCCGCTGCCCAGCCTGGTGTGTTCCTGTCTGCTGCCCAGCTTGGTGTGTTCCTGTCCGCTGCCCAGCCTGGTGTGTTCCTGTTCGCTGCCCAGCCTGGTGTGTTCCTATCCGCTGCCCAGCCTGGTGTGTTCCTGTCTGCTGCCCAGCCTGATGTGTTCCTGTCCGCTGCCCAGCCTGGTGTGTTCCTGTCCGCTGCCCAACTTGGTGTGTTCCTGTCTGCTGCCCACCCTGGTGTATTCCTGTCCGCTGCCCAGCTTGGTGTGTTCCTGTCCGCTGCCCAGCTTGTGCCTGCCGTCCAACCTGTTGTCTCGGTGCCTGCCTTTCAGCCTGATGTCTCAATGCCTGCCTTTCAGCCTGATGTCTCGATGCCTGCCTTTCAGCCTGATGTCTCGATGCCTGCCTTTCAGTCTGATGTCTCGATGCCCACTGCCCAGCTGTCTTCCACCATTCTGCCTGATGCCATAGACTATGGACAATTAAGACTAGTTGGAGCGTCCGAAGGCCGCCCCTTTAGGGGGGTATTGTCAGGAAAGGGTCCGTCCGCTGGTAAGATATATCATTAGGCGTGCAGTACTGGGGTCCACCAGCAAGTGTCTCCTGGCAGTTTGGAACTGTCAGGGGAATCTTTCCCTGCTGGTGTTATTTCATCTTTTGGCCGCAGTACTGACGTCCACCAGCGGATGGATCCTGGCAGTATGGAGCAGACAACATTCCCTGCGCTCAGGTGTTACATGAAGACAATTATTGTCAGTCCCATAAATACCCGGCAAGCCCTCATATGCTTGCCTTGGTATCTCTTTCCTTGAGCCCTGACCTGCAGCCTGCATTCTGTTTACCTGATTCCTGAAACCTGATTCCAGTTCCTGAGACCTGATTCCTGTTGTTCCTGTTCCCTGTCTGTTTTCTTGCTCTGGACCCTGAGCCTTGTATCTGACCCGTCCCTCCTGTGATCCATCCATCCTGTCTTGTCCTGTTTGTTTCCCTTCCCCAGCTGCTGACCACCGTTGACGACCCTGGCCTGGCTCTGTTAATGATCTCGGTATTTCCCTTACTTGTATATATTTGTTCTGTTATTATTATTATTTGTGGGGTTCTGTTTTGTATTAGTTGTGGTGCACTGAGTGATATTGGAGGTGGTTGTGTTATATTTATTCATTTATCTTTAATAAATCATTTATATTTTCACTTATACATGTCTGGGTTTCCTCTGTTGCAGTCCACACAGTTCTGGTCTTGTCTGGTATATGACAATATATATATATATATATATATATATATATATATATATATATATATTTATGGTTGGAGCCCTATGTCCGATATGGACATAGATAACATTTATAGTTAACATAAGACTTACCATCAGAAATAGACCTGGAAGTGTGGACTTACCATATGAAATGGACCTGAAAGTGTGCCTTGGTCTAATGGCCGGTATGCCAAAATAAGGGGGCATACCCTGGTTTAAGAAATGATTATTCTGTAAAGAGAAATGAATAGTTGAGAAATGCTGTGAAATGGGGATGGGAGGGTGGGTATCGCGCACAGGAAACCGACAAGCACCACAGGTGAGCGGGCTGGTTAAATACCCCCCGGGCTCCTCCCATAAATTCAGGCCACCATACTGGCCTTCCTACTTATGGTTGGAGCCCTATGTCCGATATGGACATAGATAACATTTATAGTTAACATAAGACTTACCATCAGAAATAGACCTGGAAGTGTGGACTTACCATATGAAATGGACCTGAAAGTGTGCCTTGGTCTAATGGCCGGTATGCCAAAATAAGGGGGCAAAAACATTCAGGTAGGGGTATAATATTTATTGGTTTTCAGTTATTCATTGAGCCAATTTTGAAAATGCCTGTGCCATCTCTACTTGAGGATTGGGGATATACCGGGCGAAGCAGGCTGATTTCCACCTGCCTAATCTTTTGATGACGTGGTCTGGGACCCCATGGCGGGATGCTGCGGAGGCTGCTCCGATACGAAAGGAGTGTCCGGAATACTGACTGGGGTTAAGGTGAAGATTGCGGAGAAGTATCCTTATGTGTTTCACAAACTGACAGGCACTTAAAGGTTTAACTGGGAATGGTAGAAGAGGACAGGTGTCCGGTTGTTCAGGCAGGAGTGACAGGAGACGGTTAAGTACGGTGACTGGACACCAGCTGTTATTAGTTTTGTAGAGGTGAATGTCTACTCCAGAGCCTGTTTGCTGGGTTTTAGAAACCTCGAGGTGAAGGATAAAATGGTCTTGGTAGCGAAGCAAGTGCCGTCTGCATAGTACTTGGTCTGTGGGGTTGTTACAGGTGAACTCGCCAGGTCGCAAGAACCCATAGTAAGCCAAATATATGGCTGCTTGTAGGACCGTGCTGGGGAGCAGACTGAATGGAGAAGTAGCCAGAATAGTCGACATCTCCCTGAAGATGGGCCCCGTAATGGGTAAGCGCTTGATGCTGATCACTGGTTGTTGTTTCTGAATGCCCCTAAGGATGGCTCGTATAGCGTGTGATGAGAACAGTGAAGATTTTGTGGGGTCTTCAAGAGTCAAGAAATGTTGTATGCCGGCTAGATATAGCCGAATGGTATTGTAAGATAAGGCCAGCTGAGTATGGCAGTATGAAGTGAAGGCCAGTACCTGTTTGACATCTGTTGGTCCTTTACAGCAGGATGTGAGGAATTTATTGAACGCCCTCCAAGCTGTCTGGTAGGCTTTGAGTGTGTTATGAGAGAGTGAGTGATTGATGAGCTGCGTTGCTCCTTGTAAATGTTGAGCTAGTCCAGGGTCAGCTGTGACCAGACGGGGATAGGGGCCGACACTGGATCAGCTCCGGGAACCTGTTTGAAAAAGGAGGTGTAGTTAAAACGTGACAGTGCGTCAGCAGCTAAATTGTATCTGCCTGGAATAAATGCACAGTGAATGTTAAACTGATGCTGTAAGGACAGTTGTACCAATCTGCGCAGGAAGGACATGACTGCTAGGGGCTTGGACCTGCCTTTGTTGATGATGTCTGCCGTGGCCTGATTGTCAGTGGTGAAGACCACGGTTTGCCCTGTCCAATGGTGACCCCAGAGTTGTGCAGCTGCCACTATGGGATAGAGTTCGAAGAGGGAAGATGTTCGGGTAAAGCCGGGTATCAACAGTATCTGTTGAGGCCAGGGTCCTGAAAACCATTGGTGGCCAAAAATTGCCGCGAGACCTGTGGAAGCTGCAGTGTCTGTCACCACCTGAGGTGAAAGGGCCGACACCATGGGTAAAAATAGGGATATGCCATTCCAGGCGGACAGGAATTCCTCCCACATAGATAGGTTCGCTATTGCTGTGGAGTCTAGATTCAGGATCTGATCGGGGTCTTGTGTTTCTGACAGGAATCTCAGCAGACGTGACACGAAGGTGCGGCCTTGTGGAATAATTCGCATGGCGAAATTAAGCATTCCCAGGAGAGATTGCAACTGCTTTTTGGTACACCCTTTGGTGTGGGTGAATTTGTGAAGGACCGCCCTGATGCGGGTTAGTTTGTCGAGGGGGAGACTGGCTTGCATAGTGCAGGTGTCTAAGTTGACTCCGAGAAAGGTGATGTTGTGTGCTGGGCCGTCGACTTTGTGCTCGGCGATGGGAACATTGAGATTCCCGAATACCACTCTGAGTTTGTCGAGGTCTCCTGGGGGCTTGCTGGGAGGTTCTATTAGTAGGAAGTCGTCCAGGTAATGGATGACTTCTTGGCACTGAGCCTTGTGTACCAGTATCCAAGCGAGGGATTGAGCGAATGTGTCGAAGAGCCAAGGGCTACTCTTCGAACCAAACGTTAGTTTTGTGGCAAAATAATATGCCTCCTTCCACTTGATGCCGTGCCAGCACCAAAGGGATGGGTGTATAGGCAGGAGCTTGAAGGCATCCGAGATGTCGGCTTTGGAAAGCCAGGCACCTGTACCTGCTTTGATGACTGCTTGGATTGCCATGTCCACGGAGGAATATTTTAGGGAGAATTCTTCGGAGGGGATCAGGGAATTGAGACTGGGGATGTGGGAAGAATGAGGCGCAGACAGGTCGTACACCAAACGTAATTTATTTGTGAATTTGTCCTTGACAAGCCCAATAGGGCTGACTCTCCAAGTGCTGAAAGGGGGCTGAGTGAAGGGGCCTATGACGTACTCTCGGTCTACTTCTGCTTGTAAGAGCCAATCTATGGCTTGTTCGTCAATGGCCGCTGAACGAAGATTCCCACATTCATAAGTACTGTGGGGTAGTGAAATGAGGCCGGTGTGAAACCCTACTGTGAACCCCTGGATAAGGTAGGTGGCCAGGGAGGGGGTGGGGTGTGAGGTGAGGTAGAGTCCTAGCCATATGACATTGATCCGGCTTAGTCATGCCCTCTTCTGTTGTTTGACTTCGCACAAGTTCCTTGGGTGCGCTCTTTGGCATAAGGTGCAGATGTGGAGTAGGCGGCACTGACTGAAGTTGCAGGACCCGTAATTGTAATTATTGCAGATGGCTGCCCCTCCCACAGTTCGGACTGGGCGTCCGAATTTGTCCACCTGAGGCGTTTGTTCAGGGACCGACTGACCCTGAAGTGCACCGGAGGTAGAGGGAAATTCGAAGGGCCGTCTGATTGTTGCATTGGCGCACCAGGTGGCAGTGTGGGTGGAGGACTGGCAAATCGCACACAGGGGTGAGCGTAAGCCGACAAAATGGCGGCAGAACAGCTCTGTGTCCATGAGACTCCAATTTGTTGTCGTTTGGAACTGTGTGAGTCTGGCTGCCGCCTTTGCGGAAAAGGAACGGTGGTAGTCGTAAAAGGAAAATCCTCCATACTTGTATCCCAGGTCTACTACCGTATGGAGGTACAAGTTCAACTCTTCCCTTCTGCTGGGGGCGGCTGAGCATAGGACGTCTCTCATCATGCCAAAGGCCAAGGTGAACTCTGGGACAGATAACTTCCGGTTCAGTCTGGGGTCTTTGGCTTTAAGGACCTCCGATATGTCACCCCAGTTGTAGGCCTTATTTTCTGCCAGATCGTGCACAGAAATAAGGAGAGAGGCCAGGTTGACGTCCCTGCCGTCCAAAATGTCCTTCCTGATGCTGGTTGGAACCAAATGGGAGGGGTAGACAATGGGGCTCCAGCCTGTGGTACCTGCAGGAAGGGGTGTTAAGGTTTTGGTTGCGGTTGGGTCGGGGGTAGCCGCGGCCGGTCGAGCCTCCAGTAGTGCCACCCTGGTTTGTACGTCTGTGACCGAGGTAGACAAGGAAGACACCATCGCGTGCAGTTGTGAGATGGCTGAAGATATCGACTGGAGGGATGCCTGTTGGGTACTGGGTCCTGCTGCTGGTGTGGGGAAGAGGAGCTTGAACAACTCGCCTTTCCTCGCTGTGGCGGGGAAGGGCACGCCTCTGCGTCTTAGCTCTGCTGTCAGTTTGGGGATGGTCCATCCCCTGAGGGACTGCACGCTGCCACTCTCTGAGACCGGGGAAGGTGACAGAGGGGCTGTGAAGTCTTCGCTGCCGGCCTGAGACATGGTTGATCTGGTGAGGATATCCTGTCTTTGAGCTCGTATTTTTTGGTTGACTGTAACCTATTGAGGGTGACATGAATTTCAAGTTTTGGTTTGATTCCCTGAGTCATACTTACCCGACTTGTTTTCTCCCATTTTTCCCTTTTTTTTTTTTTACCTGGGGGGATATCGTCCAACCTGGTGCAGGGTGGACCTACTGAACTTTGACTGACCTGGAGGAAAATGAAAGGTGACAATTCGTGAAAGTTTTGCTGACTAACTAGAAGCAATGACTTGTATGGTGCTTGCAATCTTGTGACAATGAAATGATTTGAAATGTTTGCATTGATTATGAAATGAGTGAACTTCCTTGTCATGACAGAGGTCCGGCTCGGTCGTGCTGTGACTGAGCCGACCGTGAACCGGGCTCTGGAGCATGTACTGAAATGAGGCAACTGAAAAACATTGGTGCACACCGGGACGAATCGGTGCATGTTTGATGCATCTGGATTCGAATCGGAGCGCAGTATGAAACGAAATGAGAGAAATGTTTCACCTAAACCGAGGCTCGAATTGGTTGTGCCGCATTTTGCGACTGGCAACGAACCGAGCTCTGGTATAGGTATGGATACGGCCGAAACAACTGAGGCATTCCGTGACGAATCGGTGCATCTCGGATGCAACTGGTTTCGAAACGGTGATGCCCTGTGGGAGTGAAATGGTAGCGATTCCCATGGCAGAGATGCGGACCGGTCGCCCGATATCTGCGACTAGCTATGATCCAGACTCTGGAGCATGTTTCAGAAATGAGGCCGAGCCCTGGGGCACGCCGTAACGAATCGGTGCATGGAAGATGCGACTGGATTCGAAGCGGAGCGCGGTAAGTGCAGGTGTAACATTTTGTTGCCATGACAGAGGCGCGAATCGGTCGTGTCGCTATAGTGACTGACTGCGAATCGGACTCTGGAGCATGTACTGAAATGTGGCAAATACCTGGGGCACGCCGAGACGAATCGGTGCATTTCCATGCGACTGAATTCGTATCGGAGCGTGGTACGTGGCAATGAAATGATAACCATGACAGAGGTACGAATCGATGAGTCGAAAGCGACTAAAAATGACGTGACTCTGGAGCATGTACTGAAATGAGGCCGTAACTACTGGGGCACACCGGAGCGAATCGGTGCATCTTTAGGTGCGACTGGATTCGAATCGGAGCGCGGTATGTGACTGAAATGAGAAATGATTCGAAATGGTTTGAAATGTTAGAAATGTATTTAGAAACGTTCAGAAATGAGAAATGATTGGTGTCGAACTGACGTGATTTGATAAGATTTGCGAATCGCTATGGCTGTCTACTGACACATGTTTAAGGACTTAGACATGCCTGAAATGAAGCGACGCCTGCGTCGCGGTGGTTTCTCAGATAACGCGAAATGGTAACATAACGATAGTACGAGTGATATACATTGCGGTACGTTCGTGAAATTTGCGAGTGATTCGTAAGTTTGATATCACGGTTTAGTGACATGCTATCTATAATGTGTAAAACAAAAGTCCGACGGGACCCTACCTGCGACAGCCAAGCCAGACGCGTGGTACGAACGTACGACTCGGTAAACGCGGGCTTCGAAACTCTCGAGCAGAGAAATTGCGAGTGCGGGAACTTGCACGATAAGAAGTGCGGACGCTGGTATACGAATAGTCGGCCTAGTGACGTATATCGCGCACAGGAAACCGACAAGCACCACAGGTGAGCGGGCTGGTTAAATACCCCCCGGGCTCCTCCCATAAATTCAGGCCACCATACTGGCCTTCCTACATATTTATATCTGCACAGAAAGAGGGATATCATTTACAATTGGCATTGTTTAACCACTTCCTATCTGGCCTATTGACGGCCGGGCGGTGGTTCCGTTATCCTGACTGGGCGTCATATGACATCCAGCAGGATAACATGCCGCCGCGCCCGCGGGGGTGCGCATCGCGGCGATCAGTGAAGCGGTGTCAACCTGACACACTGCTCCACCGATCTTGATAAAGAGCCTCTTTACCACGTGATCAGCCGTGTCCAATCACGGCTGATCACGATGTCAATAGGAAGAGCCATTGTTTGGCTTTTCCTCACTCGCGTCTGACAATCAGCGCAGACACCCCCCTCAGATGACCACACTGGACCACCAGGGACGCCACTAGGACCACCAGGGAAGGGAGCAACATGTGGATGGCCATGTATGTACACCATGGCCATCCACATGTGCCCAATCTGTGCCAATCAGTGCCCACAAATGGGCACTGATTGGCACCATTATATTTCAGTTCTGCCCAGCAATGCCACCAATCAGTGTAATCAGTGCCACCAATCCATGTCATCAGTGCCATCTGTCAGTGCCCATTGGTGCCACCTGTCAGTGCCCACCTGTGCCCATCTGTGCCACCTATCAGTGCCACCTATAAGTACCCATCAGTGCCACCCATAAGTACCAATCAATGCCACCTACGAGTGCCCATCAGTGCCACCTATGAGTGCCCATCGGTGCCATATATGAGTGCCCATCAGTGCCGCATACCAGTGCCACCTATCAGTGCCCATCAGTGCCACCTATCAGTGCCACCTATCAGTGCCCGTCATTGCCACCTCATCAGTGCCACCTCATTGGTTCCACCTCATCGGTGCCCATCAGTGCCGCCGTATCAGTGCCCGTCAGTGCAGCCATATCAGTGCCCATCATTGAAGAAGAAAATGTACTTATTTACAAAAAATTTTAACAGAAACAAAGAAAAACTTGTTTTTTATCAAAATTTTCGGTCTTTTTTTATTTGTTGCGCAAAAAATAAAAACCGCAGAGGTGATCAAATACCATCAAAAGAATGCTCTATTTGTGGGAACAAAATGATAAAAAATGTGTTTGGGTACAGTGTAGCATGACCGCGCAATTGTCATTCAAATTGCGACAGCACTTAAAGCTGAAAATTGGCCTGAGTGGGAAGGTGTCTAAGTGCCTGGTATTGAAGTGGTTAAAATGTAATTACCTTTTGCAGAAGCTTTTTGTATTTCTAGATTTATAATCTTTTTAAATGTAGATAAACTTCTTGGTTCCTAGAGGGAGAGGAAAGGTTTCCATAGCTAAGGGGCAGCAACTTCCTCTGACACTGCTGTTGCTATGGAAAACTGACCTACAACCTATTACACTGCTCGTGCTGCTCTGTGCATGTGCGAGATCTGGAGGTGCATGCTGGGTAACCAGCATGCATGGAATACAGGAAGAGATAAAGTCTGGCTTCAGATGCCCACACGAGATGGCCGCGGCCTGCTGGGACTTACAAAAGTAAGAAATCAATGGTGCAAAAATACTAAACAGACCTTAGTTTACAGCATACCTTTACTAGAATACATTAAGCATGAGGATTATAGGGCTATTTTTATCTAAAAAGTAAACTTTCAGCCGGAACACAACAAGCTGTACTAAATTGTCTTCAATTGACCTGGCACGTCTGAATGTGACTACTGGCATTTCTGGGACTAATGCCCCGTACACACGGTTGGAATTTCCGACAGAAAAAGTCCGATGGGAGCTTTTCATCGTATATTCAGACCGTGTGTATGCCCCATCGGACTTTTTACGTAGAAAATTTAGACGGACTTAGATAGAGAACATGTTCTATATTTTTCCGACAGAACAAATTCCTATCGGGAAAACCACTCCTCTGTATGCTGTTCCGACGTACCAAAAATCACGCATGCTCTGAAGCAAATACGAGACGTTGTACGTGTTGTCTCGTCGTACGTGTTGTATGTCACCGCGTTCTTGACGGTCGGAATTTAGTGTGACCATATGTATGCAAGACAGCTTGAGCGGAATTCCGTCGGAAAAACCTTCAGAGTTTATTCTGACAGCAAAACCGGTTGTGTGTACGAGGCAGTAAGGGAACCACTTGAGGATCAGTTGTAAGCAAATGCCAATATTTGCATACAATATTTTTGATCTACATATGTTGATTCGAAAACTTGGTAATAATATGAATAGGATTATTTTGTTTGACCTTTTTCTTATTATAAAGTAGTTCCTGTCGAGTTTTCTTCACGACTCGTCTATATGCTTTTTTTTAACCACTTAAGATAAAAACAAGTTTTTTTGCTAGAAACTTACTTAGAACCCCAAACATTATACATCTTTTTTCTAACACCCTAGAGAATAAAATCATTGCAATACTTTTTGTCACACCTTATTTGCGCAGCGGTCATACAAGCGCACTTTTTTTGGAAAAAATTCACTTTTTTGAATAAAAAAATAGACAACAGTAAAGTTAGATATTGTGAAAGATAATGTTATGCCGAGTAAATTGATACCCAACATGCCATGCTTCAAAATTGTGCCCGCTCGTGGAATGGCATCAAACTTTTACCCTTAAAAATCTCCATAGGACTAGAATTATTGCTCTCGCTCTAACGATCGCGGCGATAACTCACATGTGTGGTTTGACCACCGATTTTATATGTGGGCGCTACTCACGTATGCGTTCACTTCTGCGCGCGAGCTCGTCGTGACAGGGCATTTAAAAAAAAAATTTCTTATTTATTTTACTTGATTTTATTTATTTTTACACAGTTTTTTTTTTTATTTGGGTCACTTTTATTTCTATTACAAGGAATGTAAACATCCTTTGTAATAGAAAAAAGCATGACAGGTCCTCTTAAATATAAGATCTGGTGTCAAAAAGTCCTCAGATCTCATATTTGGACTTTAATGCAACAAAAGAAAAAAAAATGTTGTCATTTGAAAAAATGACAACAAAAAAATGTGCCTTTAAGACATGTGGGCGGAAGTGACGTTTTGACGTCGCTTTCGCCCTGCTATGGTATGGAAACGGGTGGGGGCCATCTTCCCCTCACTCGTCTCCAAACCCAGCCGCGGACAGGTTCCGATCGCCTCTGCCGCTGCCGACGGCTCCAGTAAACAGCGGAGGGCGCGGGAGAGTGGCGGGAGAGGGCCCCCCCAGCTGCAGAGACCACCATTATCGTTAACAGGACTGCTCACTGAAAAGATGGATATCTCGGAAACGGCAGCAGCTGCTGCCGTTACCGAGATATCCATCTTTAAAGTGCCGACGTATATGTACAGGAGCCGGTCGGCAAGTGGTTTTTAAACAAGTAGGAGAATAGTAGTTTATCAGCTTCCTGTTTCAAACTGTTATCGTCCAAACAATTGTGTCTTAACATCTTGCCGACCAGCCGCCGTCGTTATACGGCGGCAGGTTGGCTCTCCTGCATGAATTGTCATAGCTGTATGGTGGCTTGCGCAGGCGCAGTTGCGGGCGGGATTGTGTCTGCAGTTCGGGCAGACTCGATGTCCGCCGGCGACCTGCGATCGCCTAGTACAGAGGCAGAACGGGGATCTGCCTTTGTAAACAGTCATAGGGAACAGTTATCTCTGTCATGACCCTGGCAGCCCATCCCCCTTACAGTTGGAACACACCTAGGGAACACAGTTAACCCCTTGATCGCCACCTAGTGTTAATCTTTTCCCTGCCAGTGTAATTTTTACATTGATCAGTGCATTTTTATAGCACTGATGAATGAAATGTCACTGGTCCCCAAAAAGTGTCATTTGGGGTCAGATTTGTCTGCCGCAATTCGCAGTGCCACTAAAAATTGCAGATCGCCGTCATTACTAGTAAAAACAATAAAAAATAAATAAAAGTTCCTAAATCTATTTCATAGTTTGTAGACACGATAACTTTTACGCAAACCAATCAATATACGCCTATTGCATTTTTTTGTTTACCAAAAATATGTAGAATATATATTGGCCTAAACTGATGAAAAAAAAATTTTTTTTTATTTTTTTTTTGGATATGTATTATAGCAAAAAGTAAAAAAAAATCTTTTTTTTTCAAAATTGTCACTCTTTGTTTATAGCGCAAAAAATAAAAACTGCAGAGGTGATCAAGTACCAGCAAAAGAAATCTCTATTTGTGGGACAAAAAGGACATCAATTTGTTTGGGTACAACATCGCATGACTGTGCAATTGTCAGTTAAAGTGACGCAGTGCCATATCACAAAAAATGGCCTGGTCATTAAGGGGGCAAATCCTTCGGGTCCTTAAGTGGTTAGCTGCAAGTGTTGACTGTACGTTATAGAGGCAATTCAAGTGTTCCTAAACCCACAACAGTAAAATCAGTAAATATGCAGTAGAGCATGCTTGTTATACTCACTGTGGAACCTAAGGGGTTAATCCTCTGCATTGTGTAAAAATGCGGTTTGATCCTGTCTTCTCTGTCCCCCCCCCCCTTCTTCTACAGTCTCCAATCTAATTGCACAGGCTACACATGCTCAGTTTGGTGTGTATTGAGTTTTTTTTTTCTTCGGAGAGTGCATGTGATCAGCACAGGGCCAGACATAGGGTCAGGGGTCCAGCAGCCTGATAAGACAGTGAGAGCAGAATTAAAACTCCTCCTTCAAGCTTTAACCAGACACTAATAGAAGTAACAAGACTGTTCTAACTGCTGATGAAAAGGGTATTTAGCAGTTTATATTTACTAAAACTATTGCATTTCCATGTTCTGTGTACTGTGGGAGACCAGATATAGTGAATGCAGGGTCCTGGGTTTAGTAAAACCTTAATGATTCAGAATGAAAGCTTGTGGCATGGCAATAAACTGCCATCTGTCGATTTACAATAAAGACTTTTTGCCAGATATACATCACTTCCCTTGTAAATTACAGTATCAAGGAAAAGGGTAGACTCTAGGCTAGATGTCATTGTAAAGCTTAAATTAAACTCATTTACATTAAATCTTTTAATGAAATCCTGCAATAGATCCAATGGTCCATCCCAAATTGCAAACACATCATCTATGTATTTGTACCACATGATAACGTGGCACATATACATAGTTAGCTCATCTGGATCCATGATCATATGTTCTCACTCACCCAGGTACAAATTGGCACAACACACCACGTCCCCATCGCTACGCCCTGTACCTGGCAGTAGTGGTAACCGTTGAAGACAAAATAGTTATGATGTAAAATATAGTCCAAGGATTCAATAATGAATTCATTAAACAAATGATCATGGCAACTATGTTGGGGTGCGCCTAATGCAGGTTTTCCCCATATCATGTGGCTAAATGAGCTATATAACTCCTCAACATTAATAGTTACTAGGTAGTAGGCATGGTCCTGATGTTCGAAATCGAACGTAAGTTCGACTCGAACATCGGGTGTTCATTTGTCCGCAATAATGAACCGAACATATGGGGCGTTTGCAGCAAATTCGAGCGCTGCGGAGTGCTCCATAATGCACTGTGAGATCGCAGTGCATTGATGGCTGCTGATTGGCCAAAACATGTACCTGACCTGCATGCTTTGGACAACCACAGCACAATCTGTTGGGAGAGCCATGATTGGCCAAAGGCAGGGTGCCTTTGGCCAATCATGGCTCAGGGGTCTAAGTCCATGCCCCGCTCTATATAAGGCTGCTTACACCGGCCGTATGTAGTGTGATACGTGGAGGAGATTTAGAGAACTTGAGCTAGATTAGGCAGGTTAGTTAGTGGCGTGCAGGCGGTTTAGTTCATAAATGTGTGTGTGTATATATATATATATATATATATATATATATATATACACATATATACACACACACACACACACACACACACACAGTGCATTCAGTGTAGACTATATATACAGTACAGAAAGTCTAATACATATATATTATATATACATATACACAGTGCAGTCAGTGCAGAATATATCATACAGTGCATTAAAGTGGTTAAGGGGAACCCTATGACAGAATTAAGAAAAAAAACAGCATGGGGTCCCCCCAAAAATCCATATCAGGCCCTTTGGGTCTGGTATAGATTTTAAGGGGAAATCCACGCCAAAATTTAAAACAAAATTGGCGTGGGGTGCCCCCCAAAATCCATACCAGACCCTTTCTAAACAAGCAGCCATGAGGCTGCTTGCTCGGAAAGACGAGTGAGCGGACGAGTGAGCGCCCCCTCATCCTGAACCATACCAGGCCATTTGCCCTCAACATGGGGAGCACCACAAGGGGACAAAGCACCTTGTCCCCATGTTGATTGGGACAAGGGCCTCTTCCCAACAACCCTGGCCATTGGTTGTCGGGGTTTGTGGGCAGAGGGCTTATCAGAATCTGGAAGCCTCCTTTAACAAGGGGGCTCCCAGATCCCAGCCCCCCCCTTAACGCCCCCACCCCCCATTCACCAAAAAAAGTGTCAAAAAATTAAAAACCACAACAGACAGTTTTTGACAATTCCTTTACAAAAAAAAGTGTCCGCGATGTCCATCCATCTTCAATCACGCCGCCCGATGGACCCGAAAAATAGAAAAAAAAAAAGCTTCACCTAGATGGGAGGCCTCCCGGCAACTGCTGTCTCTTGGCTTTGACAGCTGTTATATACTCAAGGGTGGGGCTACCCGGTGACGTAACCGAGTGACCCCGCCCCCTTTCTGAAATCATGTGACGTCAAACGGGCCGGGGTCATCTGGTTACGTCAGTGGATGGCCCCGCCCTTGCCTATATAACAGCTGTCAAAGCCAAAAGAGAGCAGTCGCCTGGGGACCTCCCATGGAGGGGGAGTTTTTTCAGGTTTTTTTTCTATTTTTCGGGTCTGTCAGGCTGCATGATTATCAATGGATGTACATCCAACCAATGGCCAGGGTTGTCGGGAAGAGTCTCTTGTCCCCATCAACATGGGAACAGGGTGCGTGGTATGGTTCAGGAGGGGGGGGCTTGCTTGTCCTGGCCTGCCAGGCTGCTTGCTCTGATAAGGGTCTGCAATGGCCCCCCACGCCAATTTTTTTTACATTTTGGTGTGGAGTTCCCGTTAAAATCCCAGGTCCTGGTATGGACTGGATTTTTCATCTATATTGTCGAAAGCAATACATTACAGCTGCGAGCAGGTTTAAATGAAATATTTTCCTTTAGAAATGTCATTTTGCTGCAGAACTGTGCTACGCATTTCACAGATGCACCACTTTATAGGCAGACTAAGGGGACCCCCCAGGCACGATATTTAAAAGAATATTTTTTTTGTTTGTTTCACTTTAAGCATTATTAAAATCGATGCTCCTGAAAAAACGGTTGTTTTCAAAACTTTTTTTTGCATTGATACATGTCCCTTAGGGCAGTACCCAGGTCCCCATACACTTTTTATGGAAATAACTTGCATATAAGCCTTTAAAATGAGCACTTGCTTTTTCAAGTTTGTGTCCCATAGACTTTAATAGGGTTTGCATGTTCGCGCAAACTTTTTTCCTGTTCACATGTTCTGGTGTGAACCGAACCGGGGGGTGTTCGGTTCCTCCCTACTAGGTAGGTGGACATGGGTATATGTAGTCCATCGACGATCTGAAGTAGATGACTAGTGTCCCATATAGGTAGAAAGGCTAATTACGTGGGGTCTTAAATATTCATCTTATGCTCAAGTTCTCAGTAAGGCAGCCATTGCCTAAATTAATTGGGTGACCTGGTGGATGAGTAAAATTTTTGTGAAGTTTAGGTAAAGAATAGGAGGTAGGAATACGAAGGAAATTTGTTCTTATAAATTCCCATTGATCCATTTAGATAAGACAGATCAATTAATTTGTAGAATTAATCCTGAAATGTGTCTGTCTTTGCCTTGGTGATGGGGTGATACCAGTTTTTATCCGTAGGATGTTATTGCACTTTTCAATATTAATCGTTGTCCATGACATGAATATTACCACCTTTGTCCGTGGGTTTGATCGTTAAGGTTGGAATTGTTGGACAAATTTTGTTACTATCTGGAAAAAACGTAGGCCTTTACTTAGAGCCTTCATCTCATCATTGGAGAGTTTGCATTTAGAAAGTATGACTACACTGAGTCCTATTTCTCTGTGCTCAAGTGATTCAATTGATTCTCCAGACTTTTTGTACCCTTGGGTGTGTTTTGATTTTTCACATTTTGTTGTGTATTTGTTTAAAAAAAATACCCTTTTGTGTATTATGAGAATCCTGAGTGGAATGCCTTTATAAATGTGAGTAGGTAGTTTTTTATTATTTTTGCATATAGATGACTCTGGTTCCATCTATAGACCTTATTTTCTTCAAATGCCAGCTTGTCCCTACAAAACTTTTTTCTTTGGTGATTAGAATTTCTTTGTTAAATTTCTCAATATGTTCTCTGAGCTCTTTTTCATATTAAGAATAGTCGTTAATAGGCGTGAACACCTAATGACTGTGTGAGACGGTCTCACACAGAGAGCTCCAGTAGCAGCCCTGGATTAGCAGCGTGAAACCGACCAATAGCCAATCAATAGCATAGGCACGAGAGTGAAGACACAGGAGACCAGCCTCGGCAGCCCTAGCATTTGATCCGTCCCTTGTTCCAGCGCGGTGAGAACATACCGCTCAGTGTCCGGCAGCAGGTTTGGTGGGTTGAGCCGGCGTTCATCTGCAGCTCTGACTGTGGCCCTAATTGGCGGCTTGGTGAAACGAGCTGGCGTCCATCTGCAGCTCTGATCTTGACTCTGACTGGCAGCTCCCCCTGGTTGGTTACTGGTCAGTGGTCCTCTTTGGTCCTCCCCACCCTGTGTCAACTATACCCGACACCACCGGACGGGCGCTTTTCGGTCCTGTGGCTCGCGGACTGCCGATTGGAAGCCTACAACCATTTCAGTGCACTCCAGTGCATACCAGAGGGTTGGAGTACACATTTGTGAACACATCCGAGGACTGATGACTCACCGTTTGCCGTCTTGGCCGAGTACAGGGAATCAGGCGATCCACTGAAAGACCGAGCTCGCTAAGTGCTGGCTACTAGTAATAAGTCCTTGGGAAGGGTAAAGTGAGAAAGGGAAAGGAAAGAGAAAAGAAGGAAATGAAAGTGCACCTAGCCTAAACATAAGAGGAAGCAGCCTACTGTTACAAACACTGATTTAACTATACTGGACAGAGAACCATTTTACATACTGATTTACTTTAAGCCCCCCTAGAGGATGTGCACATAATAAAAGACAAATATAGCAGTACAGCCAAGATACTGCCCTGGTCTCAATTAATCCTGCCAATAAAAGAGTCCGCGGGGGTCTTCTCTTTTTTTTTTTTTTCATTGTGAATGGGTCGGCACACTGCAAGGAGATCTGCTTCCCATGACTCTCGGCCCACGCAAGATTGCAGACGAGACCTTGGTTCTTATTTTTGCCGCCCTGAAGCGCAATCTGAGACCCGTTCGCAGTCTCAAAAGATAGGCAAGATGTCTGACATATTCACTATGGTATCACAAGGTCAGTGTTCCCCACCCTCAGGGCCCAGTCGCAGCTCCCCAATACAAACTCGATTCCCCAGTCTCAAAATGTGAAACAGAAGATCCTCTTCTTATGTCGCGTACACACGGCCGGACTTTATGGCAGAGTGGACCAGAGTCCGGCGGACAGTTCGATCGTGTGTGGGCTCCAGCTGACTTTTTTTCCCCAAAAGTTCGACGGACCTAGAAATGAAACCTGTTTCAAATATTTCCAACGGACTCGAGTCCGGTCGAAAAGACCGCTCGTCTGTATGCTAGTCCGACGGACAAAAACCGACGCTAGGGCAGCTATTGGCTACTGGCTATGAACTTCCTTGTTTTAGTCCAGTTGTACGTCATCACGTACGAATCCGTCTGACTTTGGTTGATCGTGTGTAGGCAAGTCCGTTCATTCGGAAAGTCCATCATAAAGTCCGTTGAAAAGTCCGCCGGACAAAGTCTGCTCGTGTGTACGCGGCATTTCTCTTACTCTTCTTACTCATCTGGATGACTTAGAGCAGTGTTTCTCAACCCTATCCTCAAGTACTTAATCAATACTTCTTACCTCCTCATTTTCCCTTTTCCCTTTTTTTTTCTCTCCCCCTTCCTCCCTTAGTTTGCACTACATTCTTGATGAAGTGGACTATATACCTTAAGTTTAGGTTTTAACATCTATTACTTATTTGACTATAGCGAACTAATCCGGGCTGCTGCTGGCGCCCGTCATGTGCGCCTCCCCAATAGATTTTTTTCTGATGCAAACTATGCATTCAGAATTACATGAGGGAGTTTTCCCGGTTTGTAGTTTCCCTGAATGTACAGGGTTTTAATAGCCCACAAAAGAGGTCTCAAATTTTGCACTATATGTACAGCAGAAAATACAAGTGCTTTTCTGGCAGGAAACTCATTTTAAAGGACATGCCCTTCCTAAAATGTCAACTCGCTATTATAAACTTTGTTTTTTAACCACCTCAATACAGTGCACTTAAACCCCCTTCCTGCCCAGACCAATTTTCAGCTTTCAGCGCTCTCACACTTTGAATGACAATTACTCAGTCATGCAACACTGTACCCATATAAAATTTGCGTCCTTTTTTTCACACAAATAGAGCTTTCTTTTGGTGGTATTTAATCACTAGTGGGTTTTTTATTTTTTGTGCTATAAATAAAAAAAGACTGTAAATTTTGTGAAAAAAATGCCTTTTTCTTTGTTTCTGTCATAAAATTTTGCAAATTAGTAATTTTTCTTCATAAATTTTGGCCAAAATTTATACTGCCACATATCTTTGGTAAAAATAACTCAAATTAGTGTAAATTATTTGGTCTTTGTGAAAGTTATAGAGTCTATGGTGCCAATCACTGAAAATTGATCACATCTGATCACACCTGATGTACTGAAGGCCTATCTCAATCTTGGAATCCGACTTGTCAGCCCTCAAGTCGCCCCAAGTCGTTTGACATTGGGAATTACATTATAGTCAATGAGAGCCACCTTAATGTACATTACTGAAGTCGCTCCGACTTCAGAAAAGGTTCCTGTACTACTTCAAGGCGACTTCTAGGCGACCTGTACCCATAGAATTCAATGGAAGTCACCTCCAAGTCGGATCTTTATCTATAGTGAAGCAACTTTACAGGAAAAAGAAAAGAATTTACCCAGGAATAGTGACCGTGATATTGTGTCAATCTCACCGCTGTTATCGGCGAGATTGACACCTGCAAGCCCCATCGCGGGAGCCAGCGCCGAGCTGGCTCGCTCATCGGGAAAGGAAAAATTTTGTTTTTTTCCTTTCCCAATGAGCGACAAGCAATACTGACATGTGTTTGGTATGAATCATGAGGGGGAACCACGCCAAATTTTAAATAAAAAACCGGCATGAGTTCTCCTCCAAGAGCATACCAGGCCCTTAGGTCTGGTATGGATTTTAACCCTACTTACAGCCTACTACAGCCTACTACAACCCTAACAAGTCAGGAAAGTACAAATTCCCTTTTTAGAAAGTAGACATTCCAAGGTATTAAGTAAGTAGCATGGTAATTTTTTTTAAGTTGTAATTTTTTCCCACAATTCTTTGCGAAAGGAAGATTTTTTTTTTTTACAAAATTGTCATATTAACAGGTTATTTCTTTCACAGAGCATATGCATACAACAAATTACATCCCAAAATACATTCTGCTACTCTTCCCAAGTATGGCGATACCACATGTGTGAGACTTTTACACAGCTTGGCCACATACAAAGGCCCAACATTGAAATAGCACCATCAGGCGTTCTACGAGCATAAATGACACATCTCATTTCTCAACCACCTATTACACTTTTTAAGGCCCTGGAGCACCAGGACAATGGAATTGCCCCCAAAATGACCTAATTTTGGAAAGTAAGCACCCCAACGTATAATCTATGAGGCATAATGAGTCTTTTGAACGGTTCATTTTTTCCAGAAGTTTTTGGAAAATGTGGAAAAAAAATGAAAACGCATTTTTTTTTACACAAAGTTATCCATTTATCAGATATTTCCAACACATAGCATGTACATAGCAAATATGATACCCCAAAGTACATTCTGCTACTCCTAAGTATGGCGATACCACATATGTGAGCCTTTTACACAGCCTGGCCACATACAGAGGCCCAACAGCCAAGTAGCACCATCAGGCGTTCTAGGAGTATAAATGACATATATAATTTCCTGGCAAGCTATCATTTTTGAAGGCCCTTCATATTTCTAACACATAGCATGTACATAGCAAGAATTACAATCCAAAATAAATTCTATTGTGGAAAGGGTAAAAAAAAAAAAAAAAGCATTACCTGTGCTTTTAGTAGTATCCACAGAGGAGAGCACTGGTCCAGGCAGCAGGCAGGGATGTGCTTAGCAACAGCAATAGTAATTATCCAGGCAGCAGGCAGGAATATTGTCTATAGTCAGCACTAGGATATTGTCAGCACAGCACAATCCATAGAAATTATCCAGGCAGAGACAGCCAACACAGCCATAATATTAGTCCTGGTACACTGTTACCTGCAGACACACATTATTGTACCACTCTCCAGCCCTTCATAAACATACTGCCTCTTGCTACAGCTAATTATTTGCACAGTCCAGGTAGCAGTGTGATCCATTCATGCGGCAGGCAGAGGCATGATGGCAGTAAGTCAGCAGCAGGCTGAGGGCCGCACAAGGGCACAGGGGTAGAGGCTTCGACCCACCCAAATCTCTATGAAACCTCCGGACTCCAGACCCTAATCCGGAAATTCTGAAACCCGGAGAAAACAAAAAAAAATATTTTCTCCATCCGGAAAAACAATTCTGGAGCCCCTCACATATGTGAGACCCCTGTGTACTACAGTAGCAGGGCAACAGATCAGTCCTAGCGGTAGGCAAAAGCATAGTCCATAAAACAGGCCAGGGTCAGTTCATGTGCAGCAGTCCAAGCGGTAGGCAGTAGCATAGTTGATAAAACAGGCCAGGGTCAGTTCACGTGGAAGCAGTCCAAACGGTAGGCAGAGGCATAGTCAAAAAACAGGCCAGGGTCAGTTCACGTCGAAGACAGTGGCATGGTTATTTGGGGAAGCATGGAAAATGGTCCGCACAGATGATGGAAATGGTTAAAAATATGGGCTAATAATTTAGGGATGTGTGATAAAGTTGGAAGCATTCACCAATGCAAAGGCCAGGTTGGGAGGGACACTGGGGACAATGGTAGCTGGTATCTTTTTGAAAACCTCTTTTGCTGCACACGCAACATTTTTTTTGCCGTCTTCGGCCTGCTTCAGATGGTGGAATGTGGAAGGGGAAGTGGCGCTCATGAAGTCGGCTAACAGCATCAGAGAGAAGGTCTTGTGGGGGGGTCTTTGTTGGTAGATGAGGGACGTGACAACTTCTTCTATGAATTTTAGGAAGGGGGCGGGGCTTTCCGTGGATTTGGTGTAGATTACTTAGGAATTATAAATGGCCAAATGGATGAGATAAATTGCTACCTTCTTGTACCAGAATCAGGATCTCCTTATTGACAAATAGGGCTGAATCATTTGATCATTGAAATCCACCCCCCCCCCATGTAGAGATTATAATCTTGGACACATGTTGGCTTTTCAATGGGACCTTGTCTTCTTTGAACCTCAATTGTAGTGGCATCATGGATGGTGGGCAACATGTGCACGTTCCTTTTATCCTTCCACCTCAAGGCCAGCACTTCGTTGCATCTCAATGTTGCCCTTTCCCGCCCTTGTTCGCAGCTTTTTGTTCGCTAGAGATTGTGGGAAGCCCTTCCTATTCTTCCTGGAGGTTCCGCAGGCCAGGGTTTTTGCGATGTATAAGTGTTTGAAAAGGGGCAGGCTGGTGTAGAAATTGTCAAGGTATATGTGATATCCCTTGTTCAGAAGTGAGTATGCCAGGTCCCATACAATCCTTCCAGTTGTGCCCATGTAGGCCGGGCACTCGGGGCTGGAGCTGGGAATCTCTTCCTTCATATATGCTGAACGCATACAGATATCCCGTGGCTCTCTCACAAAGCTTGTAAAATTTTACTCCGGATCCGGGAATATAATCCGGGTTGCTGGCAGCTGCCTGATTTCCAGAGTGCCGTGCCCTTTTAGGAGGGACCCATTCTTCCTCCGAATCATTTGCCAATTCACTATTCTCAGTCGGTTCAAATGCCGAATTTGATTCAGAATCAGAATTGGAATCTGATGAGAACTCTTTGTTGGTAGATGAGGGACGTGACAACTTCTTCTATGAATTTTAGGAAGGGGGCGGGGCTTTCTGTGGATTTGGTGTAGATTACTTAGGAATTATAAATGGCCAAATGGATGAGATAAATTGCTACCTTCTTGTACCAGAATCGGGATCTCCTTATTGACAAATAGGGCTGAATCATTTGATCATTGAAATCCACCCCCCCCATGTAGAGATTATAATCTTGGACACATGTTGGCTTTTCAATGGGACCTTGTCTTCTTTGAACCTCAATTGTAGTGGCATCATGGATGGTGGGCAACATGTGCACGTTCCTTTTATCCTTCCACCTCAAGGCCAGCACTTCGTTGCATCTCAATGTTGCCCTTTCCCGCCCTTGTTCGCAGCTTTTTGTTCGCTAGAGATTGTGGGAAGCCCTTCCTATTCTTCCTGGAGGTTCCGCAGGCCAGGGTTTTTGCGATGTATAAGTGTTTGAAAAGGGGCAGGCTGGTGTAGAAATTGTCAAGGTATATGTGATATCCCTTGTTCAGAAGTGAGTATGCCAGGTCCCATACAATCTTTCCAGTTGTGCCCATGTAGGCCGGGCACTCGGGGCTGGAGCTGGGAATCTCTTCCTTCATATATGCTGAACGCATACAGATATCCCGTGGCTCTCTCACAAAGCTTGTAAAATTTTACTCCGGATCAGGCCTTTTGCTAGGAATATATTGATTTATTCCTAGCCTGCCTAAAAAGGGTACCAGGGATTTCTGCAAATTGTTGGGAAAAGAAATTAATCAGTGGGCGAATTTTATATAACTTGTCGTAATTTGGATGATTGCGGGGAGGGCACTGGGTATTGTCACTAAAATGAAGAAAGCGCATTATCATCTCGTATCGGGACCTGGACATTATGGCAGAATAAATGGGCATGTGTTGGATGGGATTGGTAGACCAATAGACATGTCCTTTATTTTTTTTTGTAAGGCCCATGTTTATGGTAAGGCCCATAAACAATTTGAACTCCTCCAAAGGACGGGCATATGACGATTGGGGGTTGTTGGCAATATACTGGTGGGAATATAAATTTGTCTGGTCCACAATAAATTGCAGCAAAGTGTTGGGCAAAAACAGATAAAAAAAAATCAATCGCTGTGAAATTTTGGGTGTTGGCCTGCACACCTGGCTGTTCTGTGAAAGGGGGAATAATTGGTGATCCCGAGTCGGAAGGCAGCCATGTTGGGTTGGGAAGACCATCTGGCATGTATTTAGAGGCCCTGGCTCTTGGGGGACGTGACACTCCAGTAGTTGGGGGATTTGAAGCTCCTTAACTGGTACTGAGGCGTGATGTGGCAGAACTGGTACTGGGCCTGGGCATTTGTTCCTGGGGCCTTTCGCCGGCGGCAGCGCTGGTACTGGGCATTTGTTCCTGGGGGGTAACGCTGGTGGCAGCACTGGTACTGGGCCTGGGAACTTGTTCTTAGGGCCTATTGCTGGTGGCAGCACTGGTACTGGACCTGGGAATATAATCCGGGTTGCTGGCAGCTGCCTGATTTCCAGAGTGCCGTGCCCTTTTAGGAGGGACCCATTCTTCCTCCGAATCATTTGCCAATTCACTATTCTCAGTCGGTTCAAATGCCGAATTTGATTCAGAATCAGAATTGGAATCTGATGAGAACTCCCCGCTTCTCTCATCAGTCATGGAGAGGATCTGGAATACCTCCTCACTGGAATAAAATCTTTTGGACATGACGCTGATGGCTGTGTGACAGGTGGCAGGTGACGGTCACTGATGGGCTGTGCGATGGGTGGTAGGTGACGTTCACTGATAGGTGGTGACAGTGTGACAGGCGATGGTCACTGATGGGTGACAGGCCACGGACGGTGACGGTCACTGGTGGGTGATGGTGACAGGTGATGGTCACTGATGGGTGACGATCGCTGATTATATAATAGGTGGATTGCGCTAAATTCTATATATATTACCACTCCTAAATTATGAATAAAAATAGATATCCTAGATGGCGTGCTTTACTATGCCAACTAATATTATGTCAAAAATTTCTTTCCCCACATCATTGTCCTAGTGACAAAAATATCATTGGTGAAAATATCTTGCAATGCTATCAACAACTCTTTAAAGTGCAATTGCTATAAAAGTGACATTAAATAATAATAATAATAAAACATGTGCCAATATTACTCTATAGCCATTGGATAATAGGTGTCAAAATCAGGATTTTTATAACAGCTTACCTGTAAAATCCTTTTCTTTTGATGTACATCACGGGACACAGAGCCTCAGTAATTACTGATGGGTTATATAGGGTATCACTAGGTGATTGGACACTGGCACACCCTAAACAGGAAGTTCAACCTCCTATATAATCCCTCCCCTTACAGGGATACCTCAGTTTTGTAGCAAAGCAATATAAGTGTATTAGAAGAGGGGCGGGACCTCTGTGTCCCGTGATGTACATCAAAAGAAAAGGATTTTACAGGTAAGCTGTTATAAAAATCCTATTTTCTTTCTCGTACAACACGGGACACAGAGCCTCAGTAATTACTGATGGGACGTCCCAGAGCAATGCTATCTGAGGGGAGGGGACCACACAACATAGGGTGTAATCAGACCTGAGGACCTCGTACCGCTGCCTGCAGCACCCTACGCCCAAAGGCGATATCCTCATGCCTTCTCACATCCACCTGATAACATTTGGTGAATGTATGGACTGAAGACCAGGTTGTGGCCTTGCAAATTTGAGCCATAGAGGCCTGGTGATGCACCGCCCAAGAAGCACTAATAGCCCTTGTGGAGTGTGCCTTGATCTGAAAAGGAGGAATTTTCTGTTTCAAACCGTAAGCTTGATAATCATTTGTCGAATCCATTTAGAAATGGTAGATTTTGACGCTGCCTGTCCTCTATTGGGACCTCCTGGCAGCACAAACAAAACATCCGTTTTGCAAATTTGAGCAGTTGCTTTCAGATATAGGCCTTGACTGCTCTTACTACATCCAAAGAATGTAGTGACCTTTCTTCCATAGAACAGGGATCTGGAAAAAAGGAAGGCAGAACAATATCTTGGTTTATATGAAAACCTGAAACCACTTTTGGTAGAAAGCTAGGATGAGGGCGCAATATCACTCTATCCTTGTGTATGATTGAATAAGGCTCTTTACAGGAAAGAGCTGCTAATTCTGATACTCTTCTAGCAGAAGAAATGGCTACCAGAAAAATTAACTTTCTTGTCAACAAGACCAAGGGAATTTGACGTATTGGTTCAAAAGGCTGTTTCTGTAAAACTGACAGAACCAAATTCAAGTCCCAGGGGTTTAGGGGCGCCTTAAGCGCCCCTAAACCCCTGCATGAAGTTTCGGACCAAAGAATGTGAAGCAAGTGGCCGTTTAAATAATACTGATAAGGCCGAGACCTGGCCCTTGATGGTACTCAAGGCCAGCTTAATTTCTAATCCCATTTGTAGAAAGTCAAGAATTCTACCTATTACATATTTTCTGGGATGCCAACCCCTGGATTCACACCAGGATACATAAGCTTTCCAGACTCTATGATAAATCACTCTGGAAGCTGGCTTCCTTGCATTAAGGTAGAAATCACAGGACCTGAAAGCCCACGACTCTTCAGAACGTGGGTTTCAATAGCCAAACCATCAAATTTAGCATTTGTAAGGCAGGATGGAACACTGGACTTTGAGATAACAGGTCTGGACGTGACGGTAGGGTCCACGAGGAACCTACTGTCATCCTTACTATTTCTGCATACCAAGCCCTCCTGGGCCAAGCTGGGGCCACCAGAAGTACTGACTTCTTTTCCTGCCTGATCCTGCGAAGGAGTCGTGGCAGTAGTAGAATAGGAGGGAATGCATAAATCAGTGAGAACCGATGCCACGGAATCACCAACGCATCTGTCCCGCATGCAAGAAGATCCTTTGTTCTTGCCACAAACGTGTTGATCTTTTTGTTGAATCTGGATGCAAAGAGATCTACATCTGGGACCCCCCATCTTTGACATATGGCCCAAAAGACGTCGGTGTGAAGAGACCATTCCCCTGGGAATAACCGCTGGCGACTCAAATAGTCCGCCTGCCAGTTCTCTATCCCTAGAATGAAAACTGCCGATTTGCATGGCACATGCTTTTCTGCCCAGACTAAAATCTGGTTCACTTCTCTCTGAGCTGCCCGACTCTTGGTGCCTCCTTGATGATTGATATAAGCCACTGCTGTGGCATTGTCGGACTGGATCCTGACAGGGCAACCCTGTAGCCTGAGAGTCCAGGCCTTTAGGGCTAGATATGCCGCACAGATCTCCAGAATGTTTATGGGTAAGGTCCTCTCAGTTTTGGACCATTCCCCTTGGACCGCAGACTGTTCCAGAACTGCTCCCCAACCCGAAAGACTGGCATCCGTTGTTACCACTGTCCAGGTAACCGGTAGAAAGGATTTCCCTTTCTGCAGGCTAGCGGGTATTAACCACCAACTGAGGCTCTGACGCACTGCATGAGACAGGTGCATCGGAAAATCTGAACCTTCTTGTTCCAGGCCGACAGCAAACTGTGTTGCAGTAGTCTTGAATGTAACTGAGCATAGGGAACTGCTTCGAATGAAGCTACCAACTTTCCCAGCAGCCTCATACAAAGGCGGACAGAAGGACCCTTTTTGGTCCTGACTACTAGAATCAGCTCTCTTAAGGCTGTGATCTTTGCCTGAGGTAAAAATACTTTCTCTAGGCTTGTATCTATGACCAGACCCAAATACTCCAGTCTTGTTACTGGTTTTAAGACAGACTTTTCTAGGTTGAGAATCCAACCTAGGCGTTTCAGGTAATTGACTGTGGTCATCAAGTTCCCGCTCAAACAGGCTACCGACCGGTATATCAAGAACAGGTCGTCTAGGTATGCTATGACAGTTATACCTTGAGCCCTTAATCTGGCCAGAGGAGGAGCCAAGATCTTTGTAAACACTCGAGGTGCAGTGGCTAGCCGAAAGGCAGAGCCACAAACTGAAAATGGCGCCCTTCTATTTCGAAGCGCAAGTACTTTTGATGAGCAGGAAAAATGGGTACATGCAGATACGCATCTCTGATGTCTATTGATGCCAGAAATTCTCCTCCCTGTAGGATGGAGACTGACCGAATTGATTCCATGCGAAAGGATCGAATCCTTAGGAATCGATTCAGATCCTTTAGATCCAGAATGGGTCTGACATCCCCGTTTGGTTTTTTGTACCGTAAAAAGGTTGGAATAAAATCCCAATTCTTGATCTTTCGTGGGAACCACCATGATGACTTTTTGCGACAATAGTCGCTTTAACGCTAGAAGGAGCGACTGCTTTTTCTCTGGATCTCTGGGGACACTTGATCTGAGGAAACGAGGAGAGGGGAATTCTTGGAACTCCAGTTTGTAACCCAGAGTTACAGTGGAGATTACCCATCTGTCCTGGAAATCCTCCTGCCAGAGTTTTGAGAACCTTAGCAATCTTCCCCCCACCCGAGCGAGCGGGGGCGCTCCTTCATAAAGAGGCTTTAGCGTCTTGTCTAGTAGGCTTCTTCCCCCAGGACTTCTTTTGTCCCTGGGGTCGACTCTGAAATTTATTTCTAGACCCTGACGGAGGAGGCCGTTGCGACTGCCTGGAGACTGATGCTCCTGGCACTGGGGAAAGAGCCCGTTTGAAAGAGGGAAGCTTACTCCTTTTCTTAACAGGTAAGAGAGTGCTTTTCCCACTAGAGATCTTTTGGATATAATTGTCCAAATCCTCTCCAAACAGCCTTGCACCACGAAATGGAAATCCAGCCAGAAGTTTCTTACATGGTGCTTCGGCTGAGCAGTTCTTCAACCATAAGATTCTACGCATATGCACCAACCCAAGTGAAAGATGAGAGGTCTGGATGATAGAATCTCTGATGGCGTCAACAGCAAAACATAAGGCCGCTGGAAAGTTAGCCAACCCCTGGGCCTGCTGTTCAGGTAGAACTTTAAGGACCTGCTTAACATGGTCTCTTAAGTATTGACAGACTCCGATCGCTGCCACTGCAGGTTGAGCTACTGAACCTGCTAAGGAGAAAATATCCTTCAACAGGGATTCCATTTTTTTATCAACAGGATCCCTGAGCATCTGAGCATTGTCAACAGGACAAGTCAGACTTTTATTTACGGAGGAAATGGCGGCGTCAACGGCCGGTATCCCCCACATCTTTATAAACTTTTCTTCCATAGGATAAAGTGTTGAAAACTTTTTAGGTGGAAAAAAACGTTTATCTGGGTGATCCCACTCAGAATAAATGAGCTTTTCTAGCAGATTATGAACAGGAAAAGCATGTGTTGTTTGAGGAGGCTTCAGTGACCCCAAAGAAGAAGAGGGTTCTTTAACTGACTCAGATACGGGTAACTTAAATGTGGAGTGGACCAATCCAGCAAGGATCTGTACTAAGACCTTCTCATCCTGAGAAGCTGAAGAGGGCCCTTCTCCACTTGATTCCTCAGAGGAGGAATCATCAGTCCCATCCCGATCCTCTGAAAGGGATTCTTTTCCTTTTTCCCAGAGTTCCTCTGCCTGAGGGTCCTGGGTAACAGAGGAAGACCTAGTGCGTTTTCTTCCACTGAGTGAAGATGCGATTAAGGCCATTAATCTTTCCTCTAGTCCATTAATGGTTGAGGAAAAAACCTCCTGCGTAATGTATACAGGGGCTGAAGTGCCAGAAGCAGATGCAGCCCCGACCCCAACGGCTCTCCCTGGCCGGCCATCCCAGGTCCTTCAGGGGGGGAAGGCGCTGCAGAAGGGGGGTCCTCAGAGCCTGAGGGAGATCCCCTAGAGCCTCTGGTTTTTGGGGTATTTGTACCTCTTCTACCCATAGCGCAAAGCAACAAGGTGGAGGTATCACACAAATGAAACACTGACTGCTGAGCGATGTAGTCCAGCAACTTGCTACTGCTACCAATGCCCAGTCAAGTGTTTCTTAGTAAATGCTGCCTAGGAGAATGCCTGTGTCCCACCTTACATGCGACCGTCAGCTCTGTGTTCCTCCATAGGCTGTGTGCACCTGAAAAGTGTGCTTCTTATAGCCTGTGCAGCCGGCGATGTGGGCGTCTAAGCACGCCGGACGTCGCGCTGACGCTCCACCCCCCCTCGTTTTTTTCAAAAAACGTGCGCTTTCCTGCGCGAGCTGACCCTCCGGGACAAGCATGGAGGGGAAGCTGGGGTGGAGGAGGAAGGAGAGAGGCCAGCAGGTGATGGGGTCTGCCACATGGTAATGGCGGCGGTGGCGGCGGCGGTGATAGTGCGGTATACTGGCGCCTCTCAGACCACTGCGGCCCTCCCTAATCTTGGGGGGAATGTCCCTGCAGGAAGAGCCCCCCATCCCATCCTACCTGGAGCTCGGCTGGAGGAGCTGTGCAGCGTTAACACTGAGACAGACAATCAAGCATGTGAAGGTATGTGCTCTTGGCAGCCCCCATGGTGACAATAGACATAGCATACATTTACTTAAAGGAGAAACCTACTAGAATTAAAAAATTCTGTGGAATCTCCCTTACCTTATCCAGCTGCAGGGTTCTGTTATACAGACCCAATCTTTACCTCTCATGGTGGGCTCCGTTTGGAAAACCTTCAGAGACTGGGGCCCCCTATAGATAGGGGGATCTGCAGTTCTGGTTCTGTAAAGCACCCGGCCAAGAATAAGGCTAAAAAAAACAAATTCTGAAATGCGGGGTCCAGCTCTCCAAAAAGAGAAGCGTTACAGGTAAAACCTCGTTTCTTCGGACACGAGGCTCGGGTACCATCCAATTCGGCCTAGAAAGGACACTTTGAAATGGATCCGGTTCGCCTGGCTTGCCCCAGTATAGGATATAGGATATTCCCTTTGGAGCTCAGCAAAGGACATCTTTACACATCCAACACCTAAGACACTGGGGAAAAAAACTGAGGTATCCCTGTAAGGGGAGGGATTATATAGGGGGTGGAACTTCCTGTTTAGGGTGTGCCAGTGTCCAATCACCTAGTGATACCCTATATAACCCATCAGTAATTACTGAGGCTCTGTGTCCCGTGATGTACGAGAAAGAAATATATGTATACACAGTACACTGGATGTTCTCAGAGCGTGATCACTTCTGTGCAATAGTGACGTGTCTTCCCAATAATTTTGTGCTTCTACTTCACCACTTAGCGTGACTTCACCACCACCTAGTGTAATGGCCACTTACCAGATATAATTAGAATATGTGCCTTTGGTTCATTTAAGATAACCACTCCGTTAACCACTTACCAACCGCCTAACGCAGATATACTGCGGCAGAATGGCACGGGCAGGCAAAATCACGTACCTGGTACGTGATCTGCCTCCCGCAAGGCGGTCAGCTTCGTTAGGGGAGCGATCCAGGCTGAGGGGGAGACCACTCATTCGTAGCCACCCCCTCGCAATCGCTCCCAATGAATGAGATTCTTCCTCTGCTGCTGTATAGTAAACAGCGGCAGAGGAAGTGATGTCATCGTTCCTCGGCTCGGTATTTTCCGTTCCGGCGCCAAGGAGAGAAGACGTCGATGTGAGTGCACAAACACTACACATACAATAAAACACAACAGGCATACTTTACACCCCCCATCACCCCCTAATCTCCCCCTAATCACCCCAACCCCCCCCCCCCCCCCGTCACAGTGACACCAAGCAGTTTTTTTTTCTGATTATTGCATTGGTGTCAGTTTGTGACAGTTAATAGTGGTAGGGCAGTTAGGGTTAGCCCCCTTTAGGTCTAGGGTACTCCCCTAACCCCCCCTAATAAAGTTTTAACCCCTTGATCACCCCCCGTCGGCAGTGTCACTAAGCGATCATTTTTTTTTATCGCTGTATTAGTGTCACTGGTGACGCTAGTTAGGGAGGTAAATATATAGGTTAGCCGTCAGCTTTTTATAGTGTCAGGGACCCCCATATACTACCTAATAAAGGTTTTAACCCCCTGATTGCCCCCTAGTTAGCCCTTTCACCAGTGATCACCGTATAGCTGTTACGGGTGACGCTAGTTAGTTTATTTTTTATAGTGTCAGGGCACCCGCCGTTTATTACCTAATAAAGGTTTAGCCCCCTGATCGCCCGGCAGTGATATAACTTAGGTTTTAGGGTCAGATAGGGTCTGCGTCGCCCCAGGCAGCGTCAGGTTAGCGCCAGTACCGCTAACACCCACGCACGCACCATACACCTCCCTTAGTGGTATAGTATCTGAATGGATCAATATCTGATCCTATCAGATCTATACCAGCGTCCCCAGCAGTTTAGGGTTCCCAAAAACGCAGTGTTAGCGGGATCAGCCCAAATACCTGCTAGCGCCTGCATTTTGCCCCTCCGCCCGGCCCAGCCCACCCAAGTGCAGTATCGATCGATCACTGTCACCTAAAAAAACACTAAACACATAACTGCAGCGTTCGCAGAGTCAGGCCTGATCCCTGCAATCGCTAACAGTTTTTTTTGGTAGCATTTTGGTGAACTGGCAAGCACCAGCCCCAGGCAGCGTCAGGTTAGTGCCATTAGCGCTAACACCCACGCACGCACCATACACCTCCCTTAGTGGTATAGTATCTGAACGGATCAATATCTGATCCAATCAGATCTATACTAGCGTCCCCAGCAGTTTAGGGTTCCCAAAAACGCAGTGTTAGCAGGATCAGCCAGATACCTGCTAGCACCTGCGTTTGCCCTCCGCCCGGCCCTGCCCAGCCCACCCAAGTGCAGTATCGATCGATCACTGTCACTTACAAAACACTAAACGCATAACTGCAGCATTCACAGAGTCAGGCCTGATCCCTGCGATCACTAGCAGTTTTTTTGGTAGCGTTTTGGTGAACTGGCAAGCACCAGCGGCCTAGTACACCCCGGTCATAGTCAAACCAGCACTGCAGTATCACGTGGTGAGTCCCATATATGCAGTTCAAGCTGGTGAGGTGGCAAGCACAAGTAGTGTCCCACTTCCACCAAGAAGAAGACAAACACAGGCCCGTCGTGCCCATAATGCCCTTCCTGCTGCATTCGCCAATCCTAATTGGGAACCCACCACTTCTGCAGCACCCGTACTTCCCACATTCACATCCCCAACCAAATGCAGTCGGCTGCACGAAAGGCATTTTCTTTATGTCCTCCCGAGTACCCCTACCCAAGGAACCCCCCAAAAAAGATGTTGTGTCTGCAGCAAGCGTGGATATAAGCGTGACACCTGTTATTATTGTCCCTCCTGTCCTGACAATCCTGGTCTTTGCATTGGTGAATGTTTTGAATGCTACCATACACTAGTTTAGTAATAGCGTAAGGTACAGCATTGCACAGACTAGGCACACTTTTACAGGGTCTCCCAAGATGCCATCGCATTTTGAGAGACCCGAACCTGGAACCGGTTACAGTTATAAAAGTTACAGTTACAAAAAAAAGTGTAAAAAAAAAAAAAAAAAAACACAAAAAATATATTAAATAAAAAAAACAAAAATAGTTGTCGTTTTATTGTTCTCTCTCTCTCTATTCTCTCTCTATTGTTCTGCTCTTTTTTACTGTATTCTATTCTGCAATGTTTTATTGTTATTATGTTTTATCATGTTTGCTTTTCGGGTATGCAATTTTTTTATACTTTACTGTTTACTGTGTTTTATTGTTAACCATTTTTTTGTTTTCAGGTACGCCATTCAGCTGCAGCGCGGATTTATTTATCTTGACAGCAACATCGTTTACTTCCAGGATATATAAAGCCATGACTCCAGCGGAGGTGATATATGCCGAAGCATGGGGGCAGCAGGGGTGGAGGAGCGATTTGCTCCTAACTTTTGGGGCGGATGCCCCCATGCTTTGGCATATATAAATGGTGCATGTATGCCCATCATTAGAAGTGGGTGGATGAAGGGAGGTATTCTAATGGTGGGCATACCCACCAATCAATCTCTTTTTTTCGTTCAGCCCGCAGGCTGCATGAAAAAAAAAAAAAAGATTACAATATATGCCCAACAAGGACAAGCAACGTACTGGTATGTTGCTGGACTTTGAGTGGTTATACCAGAATGATGCCTGCAGGTTTAGGTATCATCTTGGTATCATTCTTTTCAGCCAGCGGTCGGCTTTCATGTAAAAGCAATCCTAGTGGCTAATTAGCCTCTTGACTGCTTTTACAAGCAGTGGGAGGGAATGTCCCCCCCTCCCACCGTCTTCCATGTTTTTCTCTAGCTCTCCTGTCCCAACAGGGAACCTGAGAATGCAGCCGGTGATTCCGTCAGCTGACCATAGAGCTGATCAGAGACCAGAATGGCTCCAATCATCTCTATGGCCTAAGAAACCGGAAGCTACGAGCATTTCATGACTTAGATTTCGCTGGAAGTAAACAGCTCCATTGGGAAATTGGGAAAGCATTTTATCACACTGATCTTGGTGTGGTCAGATGCTTTGAGGGCAGAGGAGAGATCTAGGGTCTAAGAGACCCCATTTTTTTCAAAAAAAGAGTACCTGTAACTACCTATTGCTATCATAGGGGATATTTACATTCCCTGACATAACAATAAAAAATGATAAAAAAAAAAAAAAAATGAAAGGAACAGTTTAAAAATAAGATAAAAAAGATAAAAAAAAAGCAAAAAAAAAAAGCACCCCTGTCCCCCCCCTGCTCTCGCGCAAAGGCGAACGCAAGCGTTGGTCTGGCGTCAAATGTAAACAGCAATTGCACCATGCATGTGAGGTATCACCGCGAAGGTCAGATCGAGGGCAGTAATTTTAGCAGTTGACCTCCTCTGTAAATCTAAAGTGGTAACCTGTAAAGGCTTTTAAAAATGTATGTAGTTTGTCGCCACTGCACGTTTGTGCGCAATTTTAAAGTATGTCATGTTTGGTATCCATGTACTCAGCCTAAGATCATCTTTTTTATTTCATCAAACATTTGGGTAATATAGTGTGTTTTAGTGCATTAAAATTAAAAAAAGTGTGTTTTTTCCCAAAAAAAGCGTTTGAAAAATCGCTGCGCAAATACTGTGTGAAAAAAAAAATGACACATCCACCATTTTAATCTGTAGGGCCTTTGCTTTAAAAAATATAATGTTTGGGGGTTCAAAGTAATTTTCTTGCAAAAAAAAATTATTTTTTCATGTAAACAAATAGTGTCAGAAAGGGCTTTGTCTTCAAGTGGTTAGAAGAGTGGGTGATGTGTGACATAAGCTTCTAAATGTTGTGCATAAAATGCCAGGACAGTTCAAATGACCCCATTTTGGAAAGCAGACACCCCAAGCTATTTGCTGAGAGGCGTGTTGAGTCCATGGAATATTTTATATTGTGACACAAGTTGCGGGAAAAAGACACATTTTTTTTTTGCTCAAAGTTGTCACTAAATGATGACTAAATATTGCTCAAACATGCCATGGGAGTATGTGAAATTACACCCCAAAATGCATTCTGTTGCTTCTCCTGAGTACGAGGATACCACATGTGTGAGACTTTTTGGGAGCCTAGCCGCATACGGGACCCCAAAAACCAAGCACCACCTTCAGCGTTCCTAAGGGTGTCAATTTTTGATTTCACTCCTCACTGCCTATCACAGTTTCGGAGGCCATGGAATGCCCAGATGGCACAACCCCCCCCCCCCCAAATGACCCCATTTTGGAAAGTAGACACCCCAAGCTATTTGCTGAGAGGTATGGTGAGTATTTTGCAGACCTTGCTTTTTGTCACAAAATTTTGAAAATTGAAAAAAGAAAAAAAAATACATTTTTCTTTTCTTTCTTCATTTTCAAAAACAAATGAGAGGTGTCTACTTTCCAAAATGGGGTAATTTGGGGGGGGGGGGGTTGTGCCATCTTGGCATTTTATGGCCTTGAAAACTGTGATAGGTAGTGAGGAATGAAATAAAAAATTTACGCCCTTAGAAATGCTGAAGGCAGTACTTGGTTTTCGGGGGCCCCGTATGCAGCTAGACTCCCAAAAAGTCCCACACATGTGGTATCCCCATACTCAGGAGAAGCAGCAGAATGTATTTTGGGGTGTAATTCCACATATGCGCATGGCATGTTTGAGCAATATATCATTTAGTGACAACTTTGTGCAAAAAAATAAATAAATTTATAAAAAAAAGTTTGGCATTTTCCCGCAACTTGTGGCAAAATGTAAAATATTCCATGGACTCAACATGCCTCTCAACAAATAGCTTGGGGTGTCTACTTTCCAAAATGGGGTCATTTGGGGGGGTTGAACTGTCCTGGCATTTTATGGCCTTCAAAACTGATAGGTAGTGAGGAGTGAAATCAAAAATTTACGCCCGTAGAAATCCTGAAGGCGGTGCTTGGATTTCGGGGGCCCCGTACGCGGCTAGGCTCCCAAAAAGTCCCACACATGTGGTATCCCCGTACTCAGGAGAAGCAGCAGAATGTATTTTGGGGTGCAATTCCACATATGCCCATGGCCTGTGTGAGCAATATATCATTTAGTGACAACTTTTTGTAAATTATTTTTTTTTTCTTAGTCATTATTCAATCACTTGGGACAAAAAAGTTAATATTCAATGGGCTAAACATGCCTCTCAGCAATTTCCTTGGGGTGTCTACTTTCCAAAATGGGGTCATTTGGGGGGGGTTTGTACTGCCCTGCCATTTTAGCACCTCAAGAAATGAGATAGGCAGTCATAAACTAAAAGCTGTGTAAATTCCAGAAAATGTACCCTAGTTTGTAGATGCTATAACTTTTGCGCAAACCAATAAATATACGCTTATTGACATTTTTTTTTACCAAAGACGTGTGGCTGAATACATTTTGGACTAAATGTATGACTAAAATTGAGTTTATTGTATTTTTTTGATAACAAAAAGTAGAAAACATGTTTTTTTTTCAAAATTTTCGGTCTTTTTCCATTTATAGCGCAAAAAATAAAAACGGCAGAGGTAATCAAATACCATCAAAAGAAAGCTCTATTTGTGGGAACAAAAGGACACAAATTTAATTTGGGTACAGCATTGCATAACCGCGCAATTAGCAGTTAAAGCGACGCAGTGCCAAACTGTAAAAAGTGCTCTAGTCAGGAAGGGGGTAAATCCTTCAGGGGCTGAAGTGGTTAATGATGGATCCAATAACAGCCTCTCCCAGCAGTATATAAATGCCTCTTGCTCTGTTTAGTACTCATAAAGACATATGGATAGACATCATGGTGTAGTATGTTACTTCCATTTTATTAAAAAAGTTAAAAACATAGTTCAACTCACATGTTGTAGTGCCTCTAAGCCGGAAACGACCATGACGCGATACCGGAAGTAGTTGAGCCGCCATCTTGGTTACTGGATCCTATGCCAGCTTTCCCTTAGTATGTGTCTATTGCTGTTAATTGCCATTTACTTCCCCGCTGGTTACAATCATTGCCTTCCTACTCCATGTCACGCATTAAATGTACTATATGGGCACCTCCCCACTGTCTACCGGATTCCCCCATGCACACAGCTGGATCGCTTTTACAATCTTACAAATCCCCATCTGTTTAAAAACTGTATGAGACTACAAATTCATCCGTCTTTTAGCATACTTACATTTTCCTATTTGTTGCCCAGTGTAGACACCAATGACTATAAAACCAGAGCTGGTAAACTGCAAGAATTCTTAGTCAAATTGGACAATGAAGTTAAAAATAAAAAAGTTAAAAAATATCAGAGGGACAAGAAAGATTATGTAGCAGGTAGAATGTATAAATGGCAAGAGGATGAAGCAATATCAAGTTCGAATAATACTTCCTTTAGTGAAGATATGGAAGCACGGGGAACAGAAACAGAGGGTGTTAATGGTGGGGACACCTACTTCCAATATCAATAAAATACCGGAACCCACTCCCAGTACCAACACCCAGAATAAAATCGCCACCGTGAGGGTGGACCAGGGTGGACATACAGCATACCCCCCTCACCCACCTCCTGGGGGTCAATATACCAGACACTGGAGAGGAGGATACAGAGGTAGAGGATATTATAACCAAAACTATGGAGTCCCACAACGGCAGGAGGAATGGAGGGACTGGAGGGAACCTTACAAACCCCAGATGCCTGTGTTCCAAACCAGCAGGGGTGGCTGGAACAGGAACCTACAAGAAGGAGGATGGAACAGAAACCCGCAAGAAGGAGAATGTGCAGAGGGGGGAGCAAAAAGAAAAAGAGAATTGGGTGAGGGAATTTTTTAACTTAACGGACATAGTCTTCTCCCAGGAAGAATTAGCAGTTTTAGACAAAGGAATAAAACATGTACCCAGTAACCCGTTTAATCAGTTTGAAACATTTATTGATTTACAAAAATTCATTATGCCGCGTACACACGGTCGGACTTTTCGTCTACAAAAGTCCGACAGCCTGTCCGACAGACTTCCGACGTACCTTCGGCGGACTTGCGGCAGACTTTCTTACGAACGGACTTGCCTACACACGACCACACAAAAGTCCGACGGATTCGTACGTGATGACGTACACCGGACTAAAATAAGGAAGTTCATAGCCAGTAGCCAATAGCTGCCCTAGCATGGGTTTTTGTCCGTCGGACTAGCACACAGACGAGCGGATTTCGGGGTCCGTCGTACTTACGACGTAAAGATTTGAAGCATGTTTCAAATCTAAAGTCCGTCGGATTTGAGGCTAAAAAAGTCCGTTGAAAGTCCGGAGAAGCCCACACACGATCGGATTACCAGCCAGCTTTAGTCCGTCAGCGTCCGTTGGACTTTTGTAGACGAAAAGTCCGACCGTGTGTACGCGGCATTAGGAAGCTTAATTTGAAAAAACATTTTTTTAGAAAAAGGAGAAAGTAATGTAAAACAGAATAGCACTTTATATACCCACAGCCATTTAAAGAATAAGTCCACGTTCAATCCCAAATCCAGTTCCAAATCGGCACATTGAGGTTTTAAAAAAAATGGTGGAAAAAGAAATAAAATCTATTATACCAGAGAAACCGAAAAAAAAAACAGACAGGGTATGGCAGGGAATAAGAAAGTTTGAGAAAAGAAAAAATATAGTAATAAGACCCGCGGATAAGGGGGGGAGGGTTGGTGGTCCTGACTAAAGAGGACTATGAGATAGAGTTAGAGAGGCTGGTTAAAGATAATATCACCTATCAAATACTGAGCAAGAACCCGAATAAAGAATTTAAATCTAAATTGAAAGAATTTTTTAAATAAAGGCATTGCAGATAGAATACTAAACAAAAAAGAAGGTAGGTACCTATTACCAGAGGCACCCTAAGTACCCATCATATACCAAGTACCAAAAGTCCACAAACATAAAACAAAACCGCCAGGAAGACCCATAATTAGTGGGATAGGGTCTGTCCACTCTAGATTAGGTGAATACCTGGATGTGTTTCTCCAGCCCCTGGCAGGAAAGGGACAGGCCTTGATCAAAGATAGCAAAGATATTATTCAACTGCTCAAACAGGTAAATGTGGGTGACTCCACGTTACTGGTCACAATTGATGTGGAGTCATTGTACACCAATACCAAACAAACGGACCCAATAGCGGCAGTGACATGGTCCATGAAACATTTTTCCGACCTGAGATTGAAGCAGAGAAGGTTTATCCTAGAAGGAATAAGGATGGCCATGGGAAACATTTTTTCTGGCATAATCATAAATTCTATAGACAGATTAAGGGGGTTGGTATGGGGAATAAGTATGCCCCAAGTGTAGCCAATATTTTCCTGAATAAGTGGGAGGAGAAGGAGATATTCGGAAAGTGTTGGCCACACATAAAAGTCTATAAAAGATTTATAGATGATATTCTGATCGTCTGGGAAGGCAGTTGGGATAAGTTAAATGAATTTGTCCAGCACATAGGTGTGAACCAGTATGGCATCAAATTCACAGTAAATGTACACCATGAAACCATAAATATTTTGGACCTGGAGATATTTAAGAACAGAGACAGACTATACACTAGAACACATTTTAAAGAAACCAATAGAAACGGATATATCCCGTTTAGTAACTGCCATCATCCGCAATGGAAGAGAGCAATACCCAAGGCACAATTTATCAGGATTAAGCATAATTGTGATTTGATGGTAGACTACCAGGAACAAACAGGGATCCTAATAGAAAGGTTTGTGGATAAAGGGTATGAGAGGAAAGAATTGGAACATATAAGAAAGCAAATTGGGTGTCTGGATAGAAATGGTTTATTACAAGGTAAAGATAGATCAAATACAACTAAGGATAAGGTCCCATTCATTACAGTATTTAATAGCCAATATAGAACATTAGAAAGGATTGTGAAAAAGAACTGGCCGATAATATGCAATGACCCACATTTGAACAAAATCCTTCCATCAAAACCAACATTCATCTACAGAAGAGCTAAGAGAATTAGGGATATGATTGTGAAAAATGTACCCGACCCAGCCAAAAGAATGACAACCTTTTTCAACCATAAAGGTTTTTACAGATGTGGAAAATGCAAACCATGTAGGCTCACCAACAAGATAGATAGAAAAATCAGGGAATTTCAATCTCACGCAGCAAAACAGGAATTTAAAATTGATAAGCTTATAACATGCGGTAGCACACGTTACCTACATACTGGAGTGCAGTTGTGGACTCCAGTATGTGGGTAGAACAACAAGAGCCTTGTCTGTCTGAATAGGTGAACATCTAAGAAACATTAAAAAGGGATATAAATACCACAGTGTCTCAAAGCACTTTAGGGATGTACATAACAGAGACCCACGACAACTCTAATTCTATGCTATTGATAGAATAGAACAGGACTGGAGGAATCTGAATCTACGTAGAGAGGTATCACGCAATGAAACCTACTGGATATTAGGGATGAGCCGAACACCCCCGGTTCTGTTCGCACCAGAACCTGCGAACAGACCGAAAATTCACACGAACTTTAGAACCCCATTGACGTCTATGGGACTCGAACGTTCAAAATCAAAAGTGCTCATTTTAAAGGCTAATTTGCATGGTATAGTCCTAAAAAGGGTTTGGGGACCCGGGTCCTTCCCCAGGGGACATGTACCAATGCAAAAAAAAGTTTTAAAAACGGACGTTCTTTCGGGAGCAGTGATTTTAATGATGCTTAAAGTAAAAAAAAAAAAAAAAAGTGAAATATTCCTTTAACCACTTGACCACTGGGCACTTAAACCCCCTTTCTAACCAGACCAATTTTCAGCTTTCGGTGCTCTCACACTTTGAATGACAATTACTCAGTCATACAACACTTTACCCATATGAAATTTTTGTCCTTTTTTTTGGTGGTATTTAATCACCGTTGGGTTTTTTATTTTTTGCGCTATAAAAGAAAAAAGACTGAAAATTTGGTAAAAAAATGAATTTTTCTTTGTTTCTGTTATAAAATTTAGCAAATTAGTAATTTTTCTTCGTAAATTTGGGCCAAAATTTATACTGCTACATATCTTTGGTAAAAATAAGTACAACTTGGTGTAAATTATTTGGTCTTTGTGAATGTTAGAGAGTCCAAAAGCTATGGTGCCAATATCTGAAAATTGATCACACCTGAATTACTGACAACCTATCTATATTCTTGAGACCCTAACAAGCCAGAAAAGTACAAATACCCCCCAAATTACCCCTTTTTGGAAAGAAGACATTCCAAGGTATTTAGAAAGATGCATGGTGAGTTTTTTTGAAATTGTCATCTTTTCCCACAATTCTTTGCAAAATCAAGATTTTTTCTTTTCACAAAATTGTCATATTAGAAGGTTATTTCTCACACACAGCATATGCATACAACAAATTACACCCCAAAACACATTCTGCTATTACTCCCGAGTATGGTGATACCACATGTGTGAGACTTTTACACAGCGTGGCCACATACAGAGGCCCAACATGCAGGGGAGCACCTCCAGGCGTTCTGGAGTGCCCAGGCCAATTCTGACATTTCTCTCCTACATGTAAAAATAATAATTTATTTGCTAGAAAATTACATAGAACCCCAAAACATTATATATATTTTTTTTAGCAAAGACCCTCGAGAATACAATGGCAGTTGTTGCAACTTTTTATCTCGCACGGTATTTGCACAGCAATTTTTCGAACGCTTTTTTTGGGAAAAAAAATAGTTTTGTGCTTTAAAAAAAAACAAAACAGTAAAGTTAGCCCAATGTTTTTGCATAATGTGAAAGATGAAGTTACGCCGAGTAAATAGATACCTAACATGTCACCCTTTCAAAATTGCACACTCTCGTGGAATGGCGCCAAACTTGGCTACTTAAAAATCTCCATAGGTGACGCTTTAAAATTTTTTACTGGTTACATGTTTTGAGTTACAGAGGAGGTCTAGGACCAAAATTATTGCTCTCACTCCAACGTTCGCAGTGATACCTCACATGTGTGGTTTGAACACCGTTTTCATATGTGGGCGGGACTTACGTATGTGTTTGCTTCTGCATGCGAGCACACGGACATGGGCGCTTTAAAAAATTTTTATTTTTTTTTTGTTTATTTTACTTTATTTATTTTAGTTTGACACTTTTTCCCCCCCCAAAAAAATTTTTGATCACTTTTATTTCTATTACAAGGAATGTAAACATCCTTGTAATAGGAATATGGCATGACAGGTCCTCTTTACAGTGAGATATGGGGGTCAATAAGACCCCACATCTCACCTCTAGGCTGGGAAGCCTGAAATAAAAAAAAAAAAAAAAACGATCTTGGCTTTGATCGTAGCGGTGAGTCGGTAGAAGCGCCGAAGGGTGGCGGGAAGGGGGGGGCGTCCCTTCTCGCCTCTCATAAGAACGATCAAGCAGTAGAACAGCCACTATGATCATTCTTATGGTGTAGGAAATCACCGGCTGAAAAAGCTGATATCTGAATGATGCCTGTAGCTGCAGGCATCATTCAGATATCCCCGCTCAAAGTCAAGGACGTCATATGACTGTGGGCGGGAACTGGTTAAAAATTGCAGAGTATTGCGGAGTAGTGCAGGGTATATTGCTGGGTATATTGCAGAGTATTGCTGGGCATATTGCAGAGTATTGCTGGGCATATTGCAGAGTAGTGCCGGGTATATTGCAGAGTAGTGCCGGGTATATTGCAGAGTAGTGCCGGGTATATTGCAGAGTAGTGCCGGGTATAATGCAGAGTAGTGCCGGGTATAATGCAGAGTATTGCGGGGTATAATGCAGAGTATTGCGGGGTATAATGCAGAGTATTGCAGGGTATTATGCAGAGTATTGCGGGGTATTATGCAGAGTATTGCGGGGTATTATGCAGAGTATTGCAGGGCATTATGCAGATTATTGCGGGGCATTATGCAGAGTATTGCAGGGCATTATGCAGAGTATTGCAGGGCAATATGCAGAGTATTGCGGGGTATTATGCAGAGTATTGCGGGGTATTATGCAGAGTATTGCGGAGTATTATGCAGAGTATTGCAGGGCATTATGCAGAGTATTGTAGGGCATTATGCAGAGTATTGCAGGGCATTATGCAGAGTATTGCTGGGCATTATGCAGAGTATTGCTGGGCATATTGCAGGGATGGCTGAGCATGGAGGGATGGATGGATGTGACTAATTGTCACTGAGCACCGCTGTGGGCACTACACATGCAGCCCACAGCGGTGCTGCCATCCGATCCCTCCCCCTCTCCCCTCGCACTGTACCGATCGGTACAGAGAGGGGAGGGAGGAACCGGTGTCATGAGATGACGCCGGTCTGTTGACATGTGATCGCTCCGTCATTTGACGGAGCGATCACATGGTAAACGGCCGCGATCAGCGGCCGTTTACCGTGATCCGTGATGCGCCGGGTCAAGTTCTCGGGCACGCGCCCCAGGGGGCGCGCGAGAGCTGTATTCTGGGAGGACGTCCATGGACGTCCACCCAGAACTAGCCGACCGCGCTGCAGCCGTCTTTCGGCTATGGCCCGGTCGGCAAGTGGTTAAATATCGTACCTGGCGGGTGTCTATAGTATGCCTGTAAAGTGGTGCGTGTTTCCAGTGCTTAGAACAGTCCCTGCACAAAATGACATTTTTAAAGGAATAAAAGTCATTTAAAACTGCTTGCGGCTTTAATGTAATGTCGGGTCCTGGCAATATGGATGAAAATCAGTGAGACAAATGGTATGGGTACCCCCCAGTACATTATCAGGCCCTTTGGGTCTTGTATGGATATTAAGGGGAACCCTGCACCCAAATTAAAAAAGGAAAGGCGTGGGGCCACCAGGCCCTATATACTCTGAACAGCAGTATACATGCGGTGCAAACAAGACAGGGACTGTAGGTTTGTTGTTAAGTAGAATCTGTTTGTAATTTTGAACTGATACATTTTTAACGTGTTTAGCTCCAGCCAAAAAATCTTTTTTAAGCTTTTTGGAAAACATAGGAAGGGTTATCACCCCTGTGACATTTGTTTTGCTGTCTGTGCTCCTCTTCAGAAGATTTCACCTCACTTTCTGTCCCAATGACAAATGTTTTTAGAAAATTTGGGGGTTTTAGTGAAACAAGGATTGGTGATAAAGCATCAGTGGAAAGGAGAAACATTTTCCCCATATTAACTCTTACAGGAGAGAATTTCCCTTCCAAGGGGTAGATTTCATCTCACTTCCCATTGTCTCCTTCCGTTTGCAAGTAGGAGTCGTTTGTAAGTTGGATGTTTGAAAGTAGGGGCCTGCCCTATATACTCTGTAGAAATTGTGGCCTTAGGTGTTGGTGTTGCCACAACACTGTAAGCCCTCACAGGGCCCTGCTGTGAAATATTAGATCAAGAATTGTAATTACATGCCCCTGTTGAACAGGGGCAGAAAAGTTGGGCCGTTGGTGATGGTGGTGGTGCTGGTGCCACAACACTGTAAGTCCTCACAGTTACTCTTGGTGTGGCGCTGGAGCGGGCCCTGCTGTGAAATATTAGATCAAGAATTGTAATTACATGCACCTTTTGAACAGGGGCAGAAAAATTGGGCCTTTGGTGGTGGTGGTGCTGGTGCCACAACACTGTAAGTCCTCACAGTTACTCTTGGTGGGCGCTGGAACGGGCCCTACTGTGAAATATTAGATCAAGAATTGTAATTACATGTCCCTGTTGAACAGGGGCAGAAAAATTGTGCCTTAGGCACTGGTGCTGGTGCCACAACACTGCAACCCCTCACAGATACTCTAGTTGGAGTGCAGGAACGAGCCCTACTGCAAAGTATTGCATCAAAAATTGTAATTACACGCCCCTGTTAAACAGGGGCTGAAAAATTGGGCTTTAGCCACTGGTGGCGGTGCCCAGAACCAAAAATGTTCTTACAAGCTATCAGCATGATCATTGAGGAGGAAGAGGATAATCACTTAGCATAACAGGATAGTCAGCATCAGCATAGGCAGTCTTGAAGGGATCTGACATTTCAAAAAAAATTATTCGGTAACATCAGCATCAGATTTTTTTTTTTTTTTTTTTTCTTTGGTTACTTCAGGCTATTAATTAAGGGGAGGGGGTAATTGGTCACAGGTGCCTGCAGTCTATATAACTGTGTGTAGGACTCATCCTGAGCGTGCTCATTGTGAGTCTGCTGGAACTTAAACCAAGTGGAACTTTTCTAAGTGGTGAGTTAAAAACCAGAGTTTAAAACAGGAGATTATAACAGGGGTCATAGTACCTGTGTAGTGTGAGTACATGAGGGTTGTCTGAGTAGTGTGTGTGGATCGTTAGTACTTGTGTATTGTGTACTGTATACTTGAGTATTGTGAGTGCACGTAGGTCTGCGACTGTTCTGCGATTGCACCTAGGTCTGTGAGTACCTGTGTATTGTCTTGAGTATTAGTGCCAGGAAGCTGTTAGGTAATTTGGACAGGGTAAAATCCCCAATCCTCACTAAATTTAATAGGTACGATGCCCAGCGGGTGTGGAGAGGCGACTCTTTGTACATCTTGCCGCATGTATGCGTTCCTTGATCATCCGATCAAGGGCGAATACTGCTGTGCAAAATGTAAGCACATTGTTTCCCTGGAAGCCCAGATTTTGAATCTGGGGAAGCAACTGTCAGCACTGAGAAGTCCCTCCATACTAAAGGAGAGCCAGGAACGTACACGGCAGGTGCCGGCAGGGGCCAGCACAGAGGCGGGTGGAGACAAAGAAGTGCTGGCACTAGCAAAGAGTAGATGGGTGACAGTCAGGAGGGGTAGAGGGGGAAGTGCCAGGGAGGCCGATCCAGGACTGGAGCATCCCAATAAGTACGCTACTTTGAGTGACATTGGTGAAACCAGTCAGGGACCAGCACTGCTGGAGCTGAGGGACTCTCCTAGCTGCCGGGGGAAGAACTCCTCCAGTGAGAGTGGGGGGGCAGCAAAGGGAAAGGAAAGACAGATTCTGGTGGTAGGGGACTCAATTCTTAGAAGGACAAAGAGGGCAATTTGTAACCAAGACCTGAAGCGCCGAACAGTATTTTGTCTACCGGGCGCTCGGGTTCGGCACATCACGGATCTTGTGGACAGATTACTGGGAGGGGCTGGGGAAGACCCGGCTGTCATGGTGCACGTTGGCACCAATGACAAAGTCAGAGGCAGATGGAGTGTCCTAAAGAACGATTTTAGGGACTTAGGAGCTAAATTGAGGAAAAGGACCTCCAAGGTAGTATTCTCAGGAATACTACCGCTACATCGAGCCACACAGAAAGGAAGAGGGAGATTAGGGAAGTAAACAAGTGAAGAGCTGGTGTAGTAAGGAGGGGTTTGGGTTCCTGGAGGACTGGGCCGACTTCTCAGTCGGTAACCGGTACTATAGAAGGGACTACTGCACCTAAATGAGGAGGGTGCAGATCTGCTGGGAATTAAGATGGCCAAAAAGTTAGAGGGGTTTTTAAACTAGGAGATGGGGGGGAGGGCCCAGAGATAGCCAGCGCGGAAGATATTCCAGAGGGTAGTATTGGGGGCATTATTGGTAGGTTAACCAAAGCACAAAAACACAAGGTGAGTATAGTAGCAAGTCCTAGTTGCAATCTCGAAACACCCAATACGAGGACAATATGCGACCGGTCTAAACTATGTGGCATGTTCACCAATGCCAGGAGCATGGCGGACAAGATGGGTGAACTTGAGATACTGTTGTACGAGGAGGATTTGGATTTTGTGGGAATTTCAGAGACCTGGTTCAACAGCTCTCATGATTGGCTGGCAAACATTCAAGGGTATACCCTATACCGCAAGGATAGAGAGGGTAAAAAAGGGGGAGGGGGGTATGCCTATATATCAAGAATAATGTACAAGTGAATGTGAGAGATGACATCACTGAGGGAGCTAGAGAGGAGGTGGAATCCTTATGGGTAGAGCTCCAAAGGGATGAAGCTAAAGGGAAAATAATACTGGGAGTATGCTATAGGCCCCCTAACCTGAGGGAGGAAGTGGAGACGGATCTCCTATCACAAATTTGATTAGCAGCAAGGATGGGAAGTGTTATCATAATGGGGGATTTTAATTATCCAGACATAGACTGGGTGGAGGGAACCGCGCATTCATTTAAGGCTCGCCAGTTCCTTAATGTCTTGCAGGACAATTTTATGGGTCAGATGGAAGACGCACCAACTAGAAATAAAACATTACTGGATCTACTGATTACCAACAATACAGACCTGATCACGGATGTGGAAATACGGGGCAATTTAGGTAACAGCGATCACAGGTCAATTAGTTTCAGTATAAATCACCCAAATAGGAAACATAAAGGGAAACAAAGACACTGAATTTCAAAAGAGCCAACTTCCCTAAACTACAAACCTTGCTAAAAGGCATAAATTGGGATAAAATATTAGGAACAAAGAATACGGAGGAGAGATGGGTTTGCTTTAAGAGCATATTAAATAAGGGCATTAGCCAATGTATCCCATTGGGTAATAAATTTAAAAGAGCGAACAAAAGTCCTGGATGGCTTAACTCCAATGTAAAAATGCATATAAAAGCAAAGGAGAAGGCCTTCAAAAAATACAAGGTTGAGGGCTCATCCTCAGAATTCAGACTTTATAAAGAATGCAACAGGAAATGTATGGGTGCAATTAGGACAGCTAAGATAGAACATGAAAGACACATAGCGGAGGAGAGCAAAAAAAATCCCAAGAAATTCTTTAAGTATCTAAACAGTAAAAAAGGGAGGACAGACCATATTCGCCCCATAAAGAATGAGGAAGGACATCTGGTTACAAAGGATGGGGAGATGGCGAAGGTATTGAATTTATTCTTCTCCTCAGTCTTCACGAGTGAATCGGGGGGCTTCAGTAACCAAAACTGCAGTGTTTATCCTCATGACACAACACAGGAAGCACCTCCATGGTTAACAGAGGACAGAATTAAAATTAGACTTGAGAAACTTAACATTAATAAATCACCAGGACCAGATGGCCTGCATCCGAGGGTACTTAGGGAACTCAGTCAAGTGATTGCCAGACCGTTGTTCCTAATTTTTACAGATAGTCTACTGACTGGAATGGTACCAGCTGATTGGAGGGGGGGATCAACTCCAGAGATAAAACGATAATTCTCCCGCTCTACAAAACTCTGGTCCGGCTGCACCTGGAGTATGCTGTCCAGTTCTGGGCACCAGTCCTCAGGAAGGATGTACTGGAAATGGAGCGAGTACAAAGAAGGGCAACAAAGCTAATAAAGGGTCTCGAGGATCTTAGTTATGAGGAAAGGTTGCGAGCACTGAACTTATTCTCTCTGGAGAAGAGACGCTTGAGAGGGGATATGATTTCAATTTACAAATACCGGACTGGTGACCCCACAATAGGGATAAAACTTTTTCGCAGAAGAGAGTTTAACAAGACTCGTGGCCACTCATTAAAATTAGAAGAAAAGAGGTTTAACCTTAAACTACGTAGAGGGTTCTTTACTGTAAGAGCGGCAAGGATGTGGAATTCCCTTCCACAGGCGGTGGTCTCAGCGGGGAGCATTGATAGCTTCAAGAAACTATTAGATAAGCACCTGAATGACCACAATATACAGGGATATACAATGCAATACTGACACATAATCACACACATAGGTTGGACTTGATGGACTTGTGTCTTTTTTCAACCTCACCTACTATGTAACTATATGTAACTATAGGTGCTTGGTAGCTGGTGGTGATCCAAGACTGATTCATTTTTATAAAGGTCAGTCGAACGACCGAGTCGGTGGACAGACGCACCCTGTGATCGGTTACAAAGCCTCCAGCAGCACTGAATGTGCGTTCCGAAAGAACGCTGGATGCAGGACAGGCCAGTAGCTCAATTGCATACTGTGCAAGCTCTGGCCAGTGATCCATCCTCAAGACCCAGTAACCCAGAGGATTTTCGGTGGGAAAGGTGTCCAAGTCAGATCTTGCCCCTAGGTATTCCTGCACCATGTAAAACAGACGCTGGCGATGGTTGCTGGAACCGATCATACCTTGGGGCTGCAGACTAAAAAATTGTCTGAATGCATCGGTCAGACGGCCACCTTCTCCACCGCTCCTTCTTTGACTGACCAAAGCCTCAGCAACACGTTGTCCAGGAACAGGAGTTTTTAACCTCCCAGTCTCTGGGAACATGTTGCACAGACCTTTCTGCAAGACCTCCCGAAGATGTTTCATCCTCTGCTCCCTCTGCGTCGGCATAATAAGGTCCGCAATCTTACCCTTGTAACGTGGATCAAGGAGGGTTGCCAGCCAGTATTGATCCCTCTCCTTGATACCACGAATATGAGGATCCTTCCGCAGGCTTTGCAGGATCAGGGAGGCCATGCAGCGTAGGTTTGCTGAGGCATTCGGTCTGGAGTCCTCTGTGTCACTAAGGACGACATGATCCGCAGTCACCTCCTCCCAGCCACGTACAAGTCCATGTGTTTCTTGGGACTGTAAATGATCCCTTAAAGACTGCTGCTGATGCTGAGTGCCAGGCTCCACCCCCATGCTGACACAATCCTCCTCCTTCTCTTCCTGTGTGATCGGCGGGCACGCAGGAACACTGTCTGGATAAAGGGGGCCTTGAGAGCTAAGGAAGTCCTCCTCTTCCTGCCTCTGTTCTGCCTCAAGTGCCCTGTCCATTATTCCACGGAGAGTGTACTCCAACAGGTGGGCAAGGGGGACAGTGTCACTGATGCATGCACTGTCACTGCTCATCATCCACGTGGCCTCCTCAAATGGTGACAGGACAGTGCATGCATCCATGATCATTGTCCACTGGCGTGGGGAAATAAACCAAGCTCCCCTGACCCTGTCCTGGTGCTATAGTCACACAGGTACTCATTGATGGGCCTCTGCTGCGTGTGCAGCCGCTGCAGCATGGCCAACGTTGAGTTCCACCTGGTTGGCATGTCACAGATTAGGCGGTTCTTGGGCAGGTTAAATTCCTTTTGGAGGTCTGCCAGCCAAGCACTGGCATTATATGACCGGCAGAAATGCACACAGACTTTCCTGGCCTGCCTCAGGACATCCTGTACCTGCCCAAGAACCGCTGCGCCACCAAGTTAAGGACGTGAGCCAAACAGGGCACATGGGTCAGTTGTCTTTGTCAGAGAGCAGAGAGGAGGTTGGTGCCATTGTCGCAAACCACCATTCCTGCCTTCAGTTGGCGTGGCGTCAACCACCTCTGAACCTGCCCCTGCAGAGCTGACAGAATCTCTGCCCCAATATGGCTCCTGTCCCCCAAGCACAACAGGTCAAGCACCGCATGGCATCTTTTGGCCTGTGTACTTGCGTAGTCAGCGGTAATATGCACCTTACCGCTGACCGCCCTGTCCAGCGAGGCCAAGACATTGCCTTCCACATGCCGGTAGAGAGCTGGAATCGCCTCCTGTGAGAAAAAGTGGCGCTTGGGAACATGCCACTGAGGAACCGCACATTTCACAAACTCACGTCTACCAACTGAAAAGGTAGCAGTTGAAGTGCTAGCAATTTTGCCAAGCTAGCATTCAACCGGGCATGTGGATGGATGGGAGCGAACTTCTTTCTGCGGTGCAGCAGCTGGGGCAGGGAAATTTGCCTGGTACAATCTGATGTCGGTGTATCGATAGCAGGTTGCCCGCAAGTACTTGGCTGTGACACACCTATTGTCAGGGATCTACCAGCGCCAGACCTGGGCGTTTGCATGCGCCTATGCGCCGGCGCGCCCCTGTGCAAACACTGCAACAAATGTCTGCTGTTTCCAGGCATCAGCACGGCGCTCGGGCGCGTGCGCGGCGCGTGTGCACGCGCGCGTTCGCGTTAGCGCCGTTTTAGCGCCAAAGAGCACATAAGAGTTCCCCTGTTCCATGGGTGCATTGCTGCTTCGTCTCAGCTCTGTGATTCCTGTTAACCTGCACCTGATTGATTGTTACCTGATTTGACCCTGCCTGACTATTCTGCTGCTTCTGCCCGATACCGTTGCCAACCTCTGCTTGCCTACCAACTCTGCCTCTGCCTGCCGTTATTGCCTGTCTGACCTTGTTTGTGCCTGCTGTTTGTTCTTGCTGTTGCACCTTCAGCTCCAGCTCCAGTGATCTCTGCATCTCCAGTGTTCCAGCCTGCTGCTTCCAGTTACCACCTGACCTGCAGTCCAGCCATCCCTGGAGGGATCTCCACCTCACTTCAGCATCAGAGACTCTACTTCAACAGGCACTCCTACCCCACCGCGCTCAGGAGACCACTGTCCCCACTCCAGTGGCTCCTGAACCAGCGTTGTATGAGAGGTCTTCTACAAGTCAGGCTCTACTACCAGGTACCTAACAATACGAAGCAGCCATGACTGAGCCTGCTGGAGACACCTCTTCAATGAAGGAAATATGCACACACCTTGCGGCCCTCACTCAAGCAGTGCAGTCCCTTCAGGATAACTATAACAGACTGGAAGAACAAGTTCAGAATCTTGCAGGGACTAACCCTACAGCCCCCTCTTCAGCCGCAGCTCCAGCACAGACTGCTTCAGCCCCTTCAGTTGTGATGCTTCCACCTGAACCGAGGGTTCCCATTCCTGAAAGATTTTACGGAGACCGGGCTAAGTTTCGGGCCTTTCGCAATGCCTGCCAGCTCTTTTTTGCCTTACAGCCCCGAACCTTCTCGCTGGAAGTCACCAAGGTGGTGTTTGTGATTTCCCTCCTACAAGGAGAACCTCAGACCTGGGCCCACCGTTTACTTGAGGGGGACTCAGCCCTAACCCAATCTTTATCATCCTTTTTTGAAGCCATGGCGCAACTCTATGAGGACCCCCAACAGACTGCCACAGCCGAATCAGCTCTGTTCGCGATCCAGCAAGGCCACAGACCAGCTGAGGACTATGTCACTGACTTCAGGCGTTTTAGCGCGGACACATAGTTACATAGTTACATAGTTACATAGTAGGTGAGGTTGAAAAAAGACACAAGTCCATCAAGTCCAACCTATGTGTGTGATTATGTGTCAGACATTACATATCCCTGTATATTGCGGTCATTCAGGTGATTATCTAATAGTTTCTTGAAGCTATCAATGCTCCCCGCTGAGACCACCGCCTGTAGAAGGGAATTCCACATCCTTGCCGCTCTTACAGTAAAGAACCCTCTACGTAGTTTAAGGTTAAACCTCTTTTCTTCTAATTGTAATGAGTGGCCACGAGTCTTATTAAACTCTCTTCTGCGAAAAAGTTTTATCCCTATTGTGGGGTCACCAGTACAGTATTTGTAAATTGAAATCATATCCCCTCTCAAGCGTCTCTTCTCCAGAGAGAATAAGTTCAGTGCTCGCAACCTTTCCTCATAACTAAGATCCTCCAGACCCTTTATTAGCTTTGTTGCCCTTCTTTGTACTCGCTCCATTTCCAGTACGTCCCTCCTGAGGACTGGTGCCCAGAACTAGACAGCATACTCCAGGTGCGGGCGGACCAGAGTCTTGTAGAGCGGGAGAATGATGACACACAGTGGAATGATGTGGCTCTGCGCCACCAGTTCCGCATGGGTCTATCTGAAGGACTAAAAGATGAGCTTGCTTGGGTGGGTATACCAAATACTCTTGAGGCCTTGATCTCCTTGACCATTCAGATTGACCGTCGCCTCCGAGAACGTCGATCTGAACGCTCTGCTCAACAATCCCGCCCGGCCTGGATGAAAGCACGAGCCCCGGTTCCTGCAGCATGCTACTTACCCTCACCTAGTATGAATCCTATTAATGTCACGCCTGACACCTCTGAACCTATGCAATTAGGACTGATGCGACCTGCCTTGTCTGCAACTTAATCTATGCCTCTATTGCGGTGGAACCGGGCACTATGTCCATAATTGTCCAGTTAAAATAAGTAAGTGCCCATCTCCTGTGTATACCAGTCTCTCTGCTCTGTCTACGAATTCTACCCACCTTGCCATTCCTATCTCGTTACAGCTCCAAGAAGAGATAATCCCAGTCAACGCCATCATTGACTCCGGAGCATGCAGCTGCTTTATCGATTTAGTCCTTTACGGACTAAAGCCCATGGACTCTCTGTATTCCTAGCTGATGGTTCCCGCATCAGATCCGGACAAGTAACTCAAGAGACCCTGCCGTTGCCTGCTACCACTTCTTCCCAACATAAGGAACTGCTGGTCCTTGATGCCATCACCTCTCCTATGTTTCCCATTATCCTGGGCATTCCCTGGCTGCAGGCCCACAATCCACTGGGCATCCGGAGAAGTAAAATTCCTGTCATCCTACTGTCAAAAGCACTGTTTGATGAAAGATCCGTATTCCTCAGCCACTCTGCTATGTCTGGACACCGACCAGAAAATTTGCCATACCTAAACAATATCACGAATACATCGATGTTTTCAGTAAAAAGGGGGCAGACTCTCTTCCACCTCATCGCCCCTACGACTGCCCCATCGAGTTGCTGCCAGGATCCGAAATTCCATTCGGACGCATCTTTCCTTTATCAGAAAAAGAACAGGAAGTACTAAAGATGTATATAGATGAAAACCTGGCCAAGGGGTTCATTCGCCATTCCACCTCCCCAGCTGGTGCCGGAATATTTTTTGTCACCAAGAAGGACGAGTCTCTCCGCCCATGCATAGATTACTGAGAACTGAACAAAATCACGGTCAAGAATCGGTATCCCCTACCCTTGATACCTGAACTATTCCAGAAATTAAGGACTGCCGTAATTTTTACTAAACTTGACCTAAGAGGGGCCTATAATCTGATCTGTATCCGGGCCGGGCACAAGTGGAAAACAGCTTTTTGGACCAGATTCGGGCATTATGAATACCTAGTTATGCCCTTCGGACTCTGCAACGCCTCTGCGACCTTCCAACACCTGATTAACGATGTTCTCAGGGACTTTCTAGATGTGTTTGTGATCGCATATTTGGACGATATCTTGATCTTCTCGGAATCTCTTGATCTACATCGAGAACATGTCCGCAGGGTGTTGGGTCGTCTCCGCTTACACAGACTTTATGCAAAAGTGGAGAAATGCGAGTTCGAGCAAAAGAGCATTCGATTCCTGGGGTTGATAATCTCTTCAACTGGCATCAAGATGGACCCGCAGAAGGTTTACGCTGTTCTGGACTGCCCGGTACCCCTGGACAAGAAGGGAGTTCAGCGGTTTATCGGGTTTGCAAACTTTTATAGGAAGTTCATCAGGGGGTTCTCAGCCATAATTGCACCCCTCACGCAGTTGACCAAACAAAATGCCCGTTTTTCCTGGAATCAACTAGCCCAAGATGCTTTCGAGAACCTCAAGAGACTGTTTACCTCAGCACCAATCCTCAGTCATCCTGAACCGTCATTACCATTCATTTTAGAAGTTGATGCTTCTGAGATAGCGGTGGGTGCAATACTTTCGCAACGTAAAGGCAGTAAAGACGTAATGCATCCTGTGGGGTTCTTCTCCCGAAAACTCTCCCCTGCGGAGAGGAACTACGATGTTGGTGACCGGGAGCTTCTCGCTATTAAGACTGCACTTGAGGAGTGGAGGTACCTGTTGGAGGGGGCTATGCATCCAGTACTAATTTACACTGACCATAAAAATCTGGAGTATTTGCGATCTGCTAAACGACTAAAGCCTCAACAAGCCCGCTGGGTTCTGTTTTTCTCACGTTTTTCCTTCCATATTACTTATCGGCCAGGCTCAAAAAATATTAAACCAGATGCATTGTCACGAATGCATGACAACCCAAAGGACTTATCTACTCCTGAAACCATCTTACCCGCAAACAATTTTCTACTCCTACAAACAGATCTACTCTCCCAGATTAAGGAAGCATCCTCTGAGTCAGCCAGGCCTACAGGGATTACCTTGATAAACAGAGATGGATTGTTCTGGAAAGGAAGCCAAATTTTTGTCCCTGAGGAGGTTCGGGTCAAGGTCTTGACTCTTATTCATGATCATCCACTGGCAGGTCACTTAGGGGTTCGCAAAACCCTGGAATTGGTGCAGCGTACATTCTAGTGGCCCAATCTGAAAGACTTTTGCGAAAAATATGTCAGCTCCTGCACTATCTGTACCCAGAATAAGACATCCAGGAATCGAGCTTGGGGATTGTTAAAATCTTTACCTGTACCCGATAGACCCTGGAAAATTATTTCCATGGATTTTATTGTGGAGCTTCCTTGTTCTAAGGGGTGTTCAGCCATCTTTGTGGTGGTGGACCGTTTAACCAAGATGGCCCATTTTCTTCCTTTTAGGGGAACCCCATCTGCCATTGAGACTGCTCATATATTTATCAAGGAAATCATCAGACTTCTTGGAGTTCCTGTAAGCATAGTCTCTGATAGAGGGGTACAATTCACCTCACGATTTTGGAGAGCCCTGTGTGAAACCTTAAAAATTGAACTGGCCTTGTCCTCGGCCTATCATCCTCAAACTAACGGGCAGACAGAGAGGACCAATCAGACCCTTGAACAATACATCAGATGCTTTACATCCTTCACACAGGACGATTGAGTATCCCTGCTGCCTTTAGCAGAATTTGCGTACAACAATGCCAAACATTCTGCCATCGGTCAATCCCCCTTTTCCGCCAATTATGGCTTCCATTTAACCTTTCTACCCAATTTCCTTCCAGAGTCTTCAGTTCTGGCAGTACAGAGTACAGTGGATTTCCTCAGTCACAACAACCAGATGTTGCAGGAAGCAGTGTCCAAGGCCCAGGCAGACGACAAGAGAATCTTCGACCGAAAAAGAAGAGGGGAGTTGAAGTTACAGCTTGGTGATCAGGTATGGCTTTCTACCAATAATATCAAATTAGCATGTCCTTCTAAGAAGTTGGCACCTAGATTTATAGGTCCTTTTCCGGTTAAGAGGAAAATCAATGAAGTTTCTTACGAATTGACTTTGCCTGATTCTCTTAAGATTCACCCAGTATTCCATGTATCTCTGCTTAAACCAGTTGTACCTGATCCCTTCCCTGGTAGAGGAACTAGACCTCCTGAACCTATTTTGATTGATGGCAGCGAGGAATTTGAGGTTGAGGCTATCCTTGATTGTAGAAGAAGACAAGGACAAAACCAATTCCTAATTAAATGGAAAGGCTACGGCCCAGAAAGTAACTCATGGGAACCAGACAGTAATGTTCATGCTAGGCGTTTAGTTTGCGCCTATTTCTCTACCCACCCTGAGAAAAGAAGGCTTATGGGCATCCGGAGGCTGCCCCTTGGGGGGGCAATGTCAGGGATCTACCAGCACCAGACCTGGGCATTTGCATGCACCTATGCGCCGGCGCGCCCCTGTGCAAACACTGCAACAAACTTCTGCTGTTTCCAGGCATCAGCGCAGCGCGCGTGAACGCGTGCACGCGCACGTTCGCATTCACGTTAGAGCGCATAAGAGTTCCCCTGTTCCATGGGTGCATTGCTGCTTCGTCTCAGCTCTGTGATTCCTGTTAACCTGCACCTGATTGATTGTTACCTGATTTGACCCGGCTTGTCTGACCATCCGTCCTGCTCCAATCTGACCCGGCCTGCTTGACTATTCTGCTGCTTCTGCCTGATACCGTTGCCAACCTCTGCTTGCCTACCAACTCTGCCTCTGCCTGCCGTTATTGCCTGTCTCATCTACCTGCTGACCCGGACAGTCTGACCTTGTTTGTGCCTGCTGTTTGTTCTTGCTGTTGCACCTTCAGCTCCAGCTCCAGTGATCTCTGCATCTCCAGTGTTCCAGCCTGCTGCTTCCAGTTACCACCTGACCTGCAGTCCAGCCATCCCTGGAGGGATCTCCACCTCACTTCAGCATCAGAGACTCTACTTCAACAGGCACTCCCACCCCACTGCGCTCAGGAGACCACTGTCCCCACTCCAGTGGCTCCTGAACCAGCGTTGTATGAGAGGTCTTCTCCTACAAGTCAGGCTCTATTACCAGGTACCTAACACCTATTTTTACGCCTTCATTCCTCTTAGTGCAGGTCTCAGAGGACTGAAGGTATAGTGGGGTTGGAGATCCCAGCTGATGAGGAGCAAGGAGATGTCCTCTTTGTTCTTTGGTGTGGGTCTTTTAGGTACGCTTGCCAACGAACTGCAGGTCAACATATGTCTGGTCAAGCATGTGGTGCCCAAGCGGGAGATGTTTTGGCCACGCGAGATACGCTTGAGACATATGTTGCAAATAGCAGCGGTGTGATCTGATGCACTCGTCTCAAAAAAGGCCCACACCAAAGAACTTTTGAAATAATGCGCAGACAGCAGCGCCCTGCACATGCGGAGCTCTGCGGTGTGATGCAGTCAGTGTGCTGCCCTTAGACTGGCCCCTGGAGGGCATCCTGACTCGTTGGTGATGTGCCTCCTCCTCCTCTCTCCTATCAGGCACCCACGTTGAGTCAGTGACCTCATCATCCTCTCCCTCCTCATCACTGGAGCAAACCTGGCAGTATGCTGCAGCAGGGGGAACATGACTGCCAGATTGCTGTCCTTCTTGGGCACCCCATCTGTCCGGGCTCACATTACTGCCTTCATCCAGCTCAGTACCATCATCAGAGCCTTGAAAACACTGGGCATCCTCCTGGAGCATGTCCCCAACACTGTGGTCAAACAGTTCGAGAGACTCCTCAGGAGGACATGGTGGGGCTAGGGAAGGAGTCACTGATGCCATTGAGCCGAGGGAAGAGGCTGCGTTGGCAGCTGCTTTGCCAGACAAAGTACCCTGAGCCTGGGTGAGAGAGGATGAGGATGGCTTGGTCATCCACTCGACCAAGTCTTTCGCATGTTGCGGCTCAACATGGCCAGCTGCCGAAAAAAAGGCCAAGCGTGTCCCACTGCCACGTGCTGATGAGGATGCACCGTGTCCACGACCAGCACTGTTGCCTCTAGACACAGAGCCTGCTTGCCCTCTTTTATTGGCTTGTGACTGTCTGCCTATCCTTGTTGGCCTTCCAGACATACTATTGGCCTGCAGTGAGCTGCACAAAACTGGGATGTATATATATATATATATATATATATATATATATATATATATATATATATATATATACACACACCGATTATACTGCAGCTAGCAGAATCAACTGCCTGCCTGTAGTATTATTAGTATGATAACACCTGCACTTGTCTTCAGGTAGCTATACTGTAGGTGCAACTGTGCAGGGTACACAGTACAGTAACTGGAAATACGTCAAGAGCCTACACAAGCACCTGGCTGCAGGTAGCTATACTGTAGGTGAAACTGTGTGGGGTACACAGTACAGTAACTGGAAATACGTCAAGAGTCTACACAAGCACCTGGCTGAAGGTAGCTATACTGTAGGTGCAACTGTGCAGGGTACACAGTACAGTAACTGGAAATACTTCAAAGAGCCTACACAAGCACCTGGCTGCAGCTAGCTATACTGTAGGTGAGACTGTGCGGGGTACACAGTACAGTAACTGGAAATACTGTAAAAAACACCTGCCTGCCTGTCAGTATATTAGGAAGAGAAGAACAGGATCTAGCTAAACAGAATACAGTGTATATATACACACACACACACACACATATATACACACACACGCACACACACACACACACAAAACACCTGGGATGCTGCAGCTAACTGACTCGACCTGCCTGCTCTATCTAACTTAAATCAAATGACACTGTCTCTCTCTATCTCTGTCTCAACGCCGGAACACACTACACAGGGCCCACGTGCAGGCGGTCTTATATAGTGTGGGACCTCAAGGGATGAACACGGAATTAGATGTGAACTGCCTCATAGAAGATTATTGACCCATGTACATTTTTTGGCAACGTTTTTTTTCATTTTTATTTTTATTTTCATTTTTACTTTTATTTTAATTTTACTTTTTTTTTAGTTTTATTTATTTTTATTTTTTCTATTTTTTATTTTTAATTTAATTTAATTTAATTTTATTTTATTTATTTTATTTTATTCATTTTATTTTATTCATTTTATTTTATTTTTATTTTCATTCTTATTTTTTTACTTATATTTTTTTCTATTTTTATTTTTCACTTTATATATTTTTGGTGCATGTGGCTGTGACCTTCAGAAACAGCTTTATTCAGAGTAAGATAATTGGGTATTTTTAATTTAATCTTTTATAAAAAAAATGTAATCTTATGAAAATGGTATGCATTTAAATAGGAAATTGTAAGTATGCTAAAAGATGGATGAATTTGTAGTCTCATACAGTTTTTAAACAGATGTGGATTTGTAAGATTGTAAAAGCGATGCAGCTGTGTGCATGGGGGAACCCGGTAGACAGTGGAGAAGTGCCCATATAGTACATTTAATGCATGACACGGAGTAGGAAGGCAATGATTGTAACCAGCGGGGATGTAAATGGCAATTAACAGCAATAGACACATACTAAGGGAAAGCTGGCATAGGATCCAGTAACCAAGATGGCGGCTCAACTACTTCTAGTATCGCTTCACGACCGTTTCCGGCTGTTTGACACACAGATAGGGATTAAACAATCAAAGGGGGTATATATGGGTGAACGGGCATAGACACAGCAGCTTCCTGATGATGCAAATTACATTGCGAAGAGGCTGCTGGGAACTTTTCTCGCCACTTCCGGTCTAACAAAAGTGAGGCTTGGAACGCACGTCGCTGTGAGGAGAGACAGTGACAGAGTGGGAGATAGACCGAGACTCCGCTCTCCACACACATGGCTGGATTAGCTTGGTGCCGGCTTAGAGGCACTACAACATGTGAGTTGAACTATGTTTTTAACTTGTTTAATAAAATGGAAGTAACATACTACACCATGATGTCTATCCATATGTTTTTATGAGTACTAAACAGAGCAAGAGGCACTTACTGTATATACTGCTGGGAGAGGCTGTTATTGGATCCATCATTAACGGAGTGGTTATCGTAAATGAACGGCGCATATTCTAATTATATTTGGTGAGTGGCCATTACACTAGGTGGTGGTGAAGTCACGTTAAGTGGTGAAGTAGAAGCACAAAATTATTGAGAAGACACGTCACTATTGCACAGAATTGATCACTCACTGAGGACATCCAGTGTACTGTGGTGCATATATACAAGTTGAAAAAAATGTTTTTGCACTGTGCAGTATACATATATTTTGACACTTATTATCCAATGGTTATAGTAATATTGGCACATGTTTTATTATTATTATTTTATTATTATTTAATTTTCAGTTTTGATTTTTTCATTTTTATTGTCACCTTTATAGCACTTGCACTTTAAAGAATTGTTGATAGCATTGCAAGATATGTTCACCAAAGATATTTTTGTCACTAGGACCACGATGTGGGGAAAGAAATTTTTGACATAATATTAGTTGGCATAGTAAAGCACGCCATCTAGGATATCTATTTTTATTCATAATTTAGGAGTGGTAATATATATAGAAGTTAGTGCAATCCACCTATTATATCATTCTTTATCATTCTATCCTTGGGGTAGGATTATATATGATTGCAGCAAACTAGAAAGTTGATTTATTTTGCGGCAGTCTCTTATGTGACAGGTGCACTTTATGGGGTGACTATTGGGTGACAGATGACAATGGGGGGGGTGATGGGACAAGTGTTGTGCTTGGTACATACAATACACACACAGATTGGTAACTCACTGCTCCTGGCTCTTCTCTCCTCACACTGGAAATGGTGTGTGAGGAGAGAAGAGCTGGTAACAGCTAGTTACTGCTCTGTGTTTACATTTAGTGATCGGCTGTGAAAGGATCACAGCCGATCACGTGGTAAACAGCCGCTGGCCAATGGCTGTTTACCAGCGTCAGTGACGAGCAGTGTTCCCGGGAACACGCTGCCACTGACGTGCACGCGCAGAGTGCCTGCGATCGTGCACATGTGCCGTGCACAGTGGAGCGGAACCATCTGTGATCACGTGGTAAACAGCCATGACCAATGGCTGTTCACCCCCCTCGGTGGCGAGCGGTGTCTCCGTGACACCCCGCCACCGAAGGAACAGGGATGCGCGCACATGATCGCGCGCATTCCCTGTTTAAACAGAGGGCCGTCATATGACGCCCTCCCAGAATGAGAGCTGCGCCGCCTGGCCGTCATATGACGGACGGCGGGCGGCAAGCGGTTAAGTAACTGCCCAGATAAAAAAAAACAAAGGGTGTAGCTATCTGACTCCATGCCTCTGTACCAGCCACTACTAGAGACACTATTTCAGATCCCACAGGTCGATACTTATTTCTTAAATGTACACTTTATGATCAACTTTTTTACACTTGCAAATATACAGTGCTGTGAAAAAGTATTTACCCCTTCCAGATTTTTTAATTTTTGAACCTGTTGAATCAAGAAATCACATAAATAGAAGCTGTCTGACAAAGTGAAGCATGCTAACAGATCACAAAAAGCCACACATCATGCCACAATCTAAAAAAATTCAAGAACAGATTAAAAACAAAACATGTATCAGTCTGGGAAGGGTTTCAAAGCCATTTCTAAGACTTTGGAACTGTAGTGGACCACAGGGAAAGCCATTATCCACAAATGGAGATAACTTGGAACAGTGGTGAACCTTCCTAGGAGTGGCCGGCCTACAAAACTTACTCCAAGAGCATGACGACGACTCATCCAGGAGTTCATAAAAGAACCCAGAACAACATCTAAAGAACTGCAGCCCTCGCTTGCCTCGGTAAGATCAGTGTTCATGATTCAACAATAAGAAATAGACTGGACAAAAATGGCATACATGGGAGAGTTCCAAGGCCAAAGCCATTGCTGACCAAAAAGAACACAAAGGCTCATCTCACATTTACCTTATTTCCAAGACTTTTAGGCAAATATTCTGTGGACTGATGAGACAAAAATTTTACTTTTTGGAAGGTGTGCAGCACATTACATTGGCATAAAACGAATACCGCATTTCATAACAAGAACATCATACCAACAGTCAGACATGGTGGTGGTAGCATGATGGTCTGGGGCTGCTTTGCAGCTTCAGGACCTGGATGACTTACCATAATTGATGGAACCATGAATTCTGAGCTCTATCAGAAAATCCTAAAGGAGAATGTCCGGCCATCAGTTCGTGACCTCAAGCTCAAGTGCACTTGGATTATGCAGCAGGACAATGATCTGAAACACGACAGCAAGTCCACCTCCAAATGGTTCAAACACAGCAAAATTTAGGTTTTAGAGTGGTTTAGTCAAAGCCCAGACTTACAGTAAATCCAATTGAGATGCTGTATCATGACCTTACACAGGCCGTTCATGTTGGAAAATCTTCCAATGTGGCCAATATAAAACAATTCTACAAAGAAGAGTGGGCCAAAATTGCTCCACAGTAATGTGAAATTATCATTTCCAGTTATCGCAAACGATTGTTTGCAAGTTGTTGCCGCCAAGGGTGGCACAACCAGTTATTAGATTTAGGGGGCAATTACTTTTTCACATAAAGCCAGGCAGGTTTGGACAGCTTTTTAGCCTTAATAAATGAAACCATCATTTAAAAACTGCATTTTGTATTTACTCGGGTTAGCTTTGTGTATTAATAAATTACTTTTTTTTTTTCAAATAACATTTTATTATTATAATTCATATCTGCGGTACAATACAGAAAGACATAAGGGTAAAACACAGGTGTTGATTACCATATACATTCCTGATGACAAGCATTTACTCACATATGTTTAGATATTGCTAAATGCCAGTAATAATTTAGTATCCAACTTTTAGCGACTCTATTGGCATGTAGGTGTCGCTAATACTTTTGTTAAACTGTACTGTGGACATTGATTGGACATTCCGACAACAAAATCCTAGAATTTTTTCCGATGGATGTTGGCTCAAACTTGTTTTGCGTACACACGGTCGCACAAAGTTGTCGGAATTTCCGATCGCCAAGAACGCGGTGACGTCAACCACGTACGACAAGACTAGAAAAGGCCATTTCAGAACCAAGCGCGGCACCCTTTGGGCTCCTTTTGCTAATCTCGTGTTAGTAAAAGTTTGGCGAGAGACGATTTGCGCTTTTTTAGACTCGTGGCTTTCAGATCGTTTTCTGCGGTTCAGTTTGTGCTTGTGGGTTTGTATCTGCTCTTCAGTGCGTGCAAAGCAAGCTACGCGTGACTTGGATTAGTCATTGTGTTCTTGTTCGTTCGTTGCTGTTTTTCAGGTCGCTCTTTACAGGCCTTGCTGTTCTTCAGTGCGTTCTGTTACTTCGTTCTGAGCAGCCGACCGTTTTCTAGCCATGTTGCGTATACGTACTCCTCGTAGAGTTCGTGCTGTGCGGGGGCTTGGTGTTGGGGTCCTGACCTTGACACAAGTCCAGTCCATGAACAGGGTGGGGAGGAGTTCATGGACCAAGAATTGGTTGCTTCAGCTCGACCAGTTCTCTCTTATGCCTTTGCTCCGTGAGATCCGTGAGAATAATCCTGATGATTTCAGGATCTTTCTCCGGATGACGGACCCCGTATTTCACCGTTTGTTGGCTTCGCTGACCCCCTGTATCAGCAGGCAGGATACCTGCATGAGGCAAGCCATCACTCCGGAGCAGAGGCTCATCGCTACCGTGAGGTACTTGGCGATGGGGAGAAGCCTGCAGGACTTGAAGTTCTCGACAGGCATCTCCCCCCAGGCTCTGGGTATCATTATCCCAGAGACCTGTTCTGCCATCATCCAGGTCCTGCAGAAGGACTATATTAAGGTAAGATTTTTATCCTTTAATATCACATTTTATTGTATTTAATGTTTGATAATATATTGTATTTCTTTCCTCATTCCCTAATTACCATGATTGTAATATGCTGTGAATGTCCCCTTTGTCCTCATGCATGCTGGAATTTTATTTTTATTTTTTTTCTCCTTCATACATATTTGCCTTCAATTACCTCCCCAGCATGGTCTCCTGCCCTATATTCACATCATGTAGTCACTTAACAATTTATTTTATCAGCTCCAAAGTAGTGCTTTACCCTAAATACCCCCTAAAATGTTTAGAAATCTGATTTATGCATTAAATTCAGGCAGAGTGCCAGAGGCTTTTTTTGTGGTGTCCCCAAGTCATTTTTAAACCTCCCTCCCCCCAACTGCTAAGTCAGCTGATCCCAATTCTCTATCTATCCTCAATCATCTATCTGCTGACTTTGCCAAACCCATACACACTATACCCACCTCTTTTGTGGTCAGATGTATGGATGAATTCCCCAAAGCATGTAGTGCAAGGGCCTGCCTGAATACTTTCAAATGGTACTGTTTAAAGTTTTTGTATCCTATTATTATCTTGCTAGGTAATAGCAGAATGTCCAAATGTGCTCAAATGTGTAGAATGTGTATTTATATCTTTGTATTATGACACTTCTTACCTGTCCAGTGGTCTGCCAATAGTGTAACTAAGGAGGTGCTGTTCCAAGTAATACCCATTATTTAGGCATTCATCTCTCAATGAAGTGGAGAGGGTTACCTGTCCAAGATCCCCCCCCCCCCTATAATGTTAGAAATGGCCCATGAGAGGGGGGAGGGGGAATATGATAGGTGTACCTTATACTTTGGTGTTGTAAAATTCCCCTTAATAAATGTTATCTGGATGTTGGCCAAGAATGTTTGTGTCTAATCTGCTTTCCATGTTTGTGCAAAAATACTAATTTATTTTTGTTTTCCTCAACAGTTTCCTTCCACACCACAGGAATGGCAGACTGTGGCCTCCCACTTTGCCCAGCGGTGGGACTTTCCTAACTGCGGAGGGGCAATTGATGGGAAACACGTCCACATCGTCCCACCACCCAACTCGGGGTCGTACTATTATAATTACAAGGGGTTCAATAGTATTGTGATGTTGGCGGTGGTGTCGGCTAATTACGAGTTCCTGTATGTGGACGTGGGAAAGAATGGCCGGATGTCCGATTGTGGAGTCTGATGGATATCTTGAATGATACCGACTTTATGGCAATCTTCATTGACATGTTCAGGGAGCTGCCTTGTCTGTGGCAGATAAACCACCCACATTATAAGAACCAAACAAAGAGGAAGGCAGCACTGGATCAATTGCTGGAAATTGTGAAGCAGGTGATCCCCACGGCAGACACCACCTATTTGAAGATCCTAATTGGTGGCCTGAGGAGCACTTATCTAAGGGAGCACAAGAAGGTCCAGGATTCGCAGAGATCCGGAGCAGCAGATGACATCTATGTCCCCAGGATGTGATACTATGACAGGCTGCATTTTCTGGCAGGCCAGACTGAACCCAGGTCATCACTCTCCTTCCATGCTTCCTTCCCCCCCAGCTGAGGCTTCTGACACCCAACCTGGGCCTTCCAGGCAGCAACATGTGGAGGGGCCCAGCTTGAGCCAGGTATAGCATTCCTATAAATAGTTCAGGTTGTCCAATCAATGATGTTAACTAGATGTTAGTTTGGAGTACTAATTTATGTTTGGGATTGATGATGCAGAAACTAAAACCATGTCCCTTTTTCATACACAGGGAAGTCTCAGCCAGGAGGTGGCCGGGCCGAGCAGGCTGCCTGATATGCAGGTCCCTCCCCTACACCCGCAAGGAGAAAGTGGCAGGAAGAGGAGTACCCTAGAGGAGGCTGCCATAGGTCTCTTTTGGAAGGCTACAGAGGCCCTGACAGCCCCCCACACTGTGGAGGAGGACTTTGCTGGGATAATTGCCTGTAAAATGCAGCGGATGCAGGAGGGCCAACAACTCATGTGTGAGTCATTAATATTGGAAGCTCTCAATAAGGGGTTGAGGGGCCAAATAGCCAAATAACATCTGCTACCCACATTTGTGACCTCACACATGGTCCTCCTCCTCCTCCTCCAGGTCCTTCTACTTCTCCTCCTCCCCCAGGTGCTACTAGTCCTCCTCCTCCTCCAGGTCCTACTCCTCCTCCTGCCACATCTCCAACAGCAGAGCCACAGCTGGGAAGGAAGCGTGGAAAGAAGACCAGAAAGTGATGACCCTGGGTCCAGTCTGGTCTGGCAAAAGATGCAGCCTCTTGTGGTACCACAGCCTGGGGACACAGATGTCATCTGCTGCTTTCCGGATCTCTGGGACTTCTGGACCAGACTGCACTCCCTTACATATGGACTCCTCAGGCCACCAATTTTGATGTTAAAGAATTGATGTCTGCCCTGGGGGTCCAAGGCTTCGCTAATTTCTGCTGTTTCTCCAGTGTTGCCTCCCTCTTTGTTTGGTTCTGAGCCCTTAATAAAGGATTTTTGGTTTTTACTCTCCTATATGTTTTCCTTCAAAAAGGACAGTTTGTTTGTGAGGAGGCAGGTACATTTCTAAAGTACAATGTGAAATTAACAAGGGACACCAACACCAAACAATCTCCTTGAGATTAAATAATAGAAGATATCAATGGTGTTGTGGTAACTTGACACATAAAACACACACAAAAATATTCTGGAATAAAACTAAAAATAAAATAAAACAAAGATCAGCCTTGGAAAAAATACAAACCTAAAAAAAAAAAAAAAAAATGCCTTTAAAAAACCCCCCCCCCCAAAAAAATATTTCCTGACGCCTCCATGGCAGCACACACTGGTTGTGACTCCGCCCCCACAACCTGACAGGATTGGTTAGCTATAATATTGAAGGGGAGACACCCCGCTGCATTCTCTTTTTTATCCTCACCTGACAGATTGGGAAGCAAGCTGGCTCCTGTTGTCAAGATTAAGAAAAAGCCTCTTACCGCACTCGCCCCAGCAGGTTCAAGCCTCTCCTGTTTGGAAGTCCCTCCTGTACAGTCTCTAAAGGAGCTTCTATGGAGAGAACCCCCGGTCTGGTGGTCTCAGGGGGCGTCTGGACATCTGGCACAGTAAGCTTTAAAGAAGCTTCATATTTGCAGTGGTCTCCTTTCTTTTCGTTTTGCCTGTACCTTTCTTTCTGTATGTAGATTTGTTTCTCCTGCTCAGGGGGCTTGCTGGCACTTGCTGTCCACCGCTGTGGAACCGTCATGGCCGCCGGCGCTCCTCCTCTGCTCTGCAATTGGCCCCAGTGCTAGGTGCTGCCTTGGGAGGGCTATGCCCTTCTCCAAGATGGCGCCGAGGTGTTTGGGACGCTCTGCGCATGCGCGGGAGCGTCATTTTGCCGCGACGGCGGCGCCAAATTTAAAAACACAGGAAATTCTGTGTTCTTTGCTGAGGATTTTTACAAAACAAGCTGGATTTCGCCGTACGTTCCACTGCTTTGCAGAAAACAACTCAGCAAGCCCAGGTAAGTTGAATCATCTGATTTAGACTGTTTACAGATTAAAAAAAAAAAAAAGGTAATGGAATTTAAAAAAAAAAAAAAAAAAAATTTTTTTTCTTATTACCCTTCAGTCTTACTGTCACTTTTACTATGGAGACCACTGCCCGCACAGACCACCATCAGCAAAGGAGGTAAGAGGCCATCCGTCATTGGTAAGTATTGAAGAAGGGGAGAGAAAAAGAGAGCCAACCACTAACGCTTCGTTTTTGGCAGCCCTACCAGGTCAAGAGCCGCAAGTTCCAGGCGTGAAGGGAGATCAAGTCACGCGTCAAGCAAGAAGTCTCGCAGAAGCCGTTCAAGGTCTTCTTCCCGCCAACGAAGACATAGCCGCTCACGTCACAGCCGCTCAAGACGCAGCCGCTCCCGTCATAGTCGGTCACACCGCAGACGGTCACCTTCATCACACCGCCAGAGCCGCCACACCCGTCCTGCAGCAAACGCTTGCTGGGTATGCGGCGCACCGGCCTTGCCAGAGAAATTAGTCTGCAGATCCTGCTTCAATGAAGCAGCAAAGGACAAGGAATTAGACGCAAGAGTCGCTACGGAGCTCATAAGAGAATCTGTGCGGGAATCCATAAGGGAGACAACGACACCACTAATGGATAGGCCTACGCCCAGCACATCGGTAACGGACAACCATCAACCCCAGGCATCAGAACCCTCCTCAGGAGATGAGGATCAGGACATGTCAGCAGGTTTTGATTTCTCCCTTGTACAGCCTTTCGCAAAGTCAGTCAAAGAGGCGATAGGCTGGGAAGAAGATAAAGCGGAACCGCAGAAAGTCCGGAAATATTTCCCAAATTTAAGGAAAGAACCAGAGAATTTTCCTTTTATAGGTGAACTGGAGGATCTAATTAAAGATGAGTGGGAGAGATCTGATAAGCGGACCAGTCTCACCAACAGACTGACAAAGATGTATCCTCTGAAGGAGTCAAAAGTCAATTCGTTGATGAACGCCCCAGTAGTTGACTCCTCCTTGATGCGTCTTGCACGGCATGTCACTCTGCCTATTGAAGACGCGGTTTCCTTTCGGGATGTTCTGGATCGGAAATTGGATCTGGAATTAAAAAAAGCATACTCCACTGCTGGGGGCACGTGCAGACCAGCAATTACCACAGCAGCAGTGGCTAAAGCCATATCAGGTTGGGCAACCAAGGTGGAGAAAGATCTGCAAGACGGTACGGAAGTAGACAAGATAATATCTTCTCTTCAGGAGATCAAGTTGGCAGGTGACTTCGTGGCAGAAGCTTCAGTGGATATTATAAGATCCTCGGCGAGATCAATGCTAGCCTCAGTCACGGCAAGAAGGGCCCTGTGGCTGAAACAATGGATGGCCGATACTGCATCGAAAACAAACTGGTGCAGAATTCCATATGATGGCTCAAACCTGTTCGGGTCTAAATTGGACACCGCTATCTCGAAGGTGACAGGAGGGAAGTCGGGATTAATTCCCTCAGACAGGAGACCCAAGGCCCAAAAGGGTCCGTCCTTCAGGCGCAACCTTCCTGAGAAATATAGGGAAGCTAGATCCTACCGTCCCGGTAGGGAGTTTAGAAGAGACTGGAAAAACACAAGACCTTCCTTCCTTAGGATGCAAAAGTCCAAGACTACCCCGGCAGGGGAGCAGCAGAAGTCTTTTTGAAGGTTCGCCTGCCCACCCAGTACAGGTGGGCGCCAGGCTCAAGGATTTCGTACAGATTTGGTCAAGCCATATAAAGGACCCGTGGACTCTTTCCACAATCAAATTTGGACACAAGTGGAAGTTTATGGGCAAACTTCCGAAAAATCACTTCCAATCAACAAGACTGCCATCTTCTCCAATCAAGAGGAAGTTACTATTAAAATATATAGTGGAATTGAAGGAAAAAGGGGCAATCCTGGAGGTTCCATCAGATCAAAAGGGGAGGGGGTTCTATTCCCCACTATTTTTGGTAAAGAAGAAGACCGGAGACTTACGCCCTGTATTGGATTTAAAAAATCTCAACAAGAACATAAAAATAGAGGCCTTCAAAATGGAGAGTCTACAGTCCATACTTCTGGCTGTGAACCTGGGCGACTGGATGCTCTCTGTAGATTTATCGGACGCTTATCTACATATTCCAATTCATCCCGCCTTTCAAAAATTCCTCCGATTTGCCATCAACAAAAGCCACTTCCAATTCCAGTGCCTTCCTTTCGGCATTTCGTCGGCTCCCAGGACATTCACCAAGGTCCTCCTACCCGTGGTTGCATTCCTCAGGGAGAAGGGTCTGCGAGTCCACCATTATCTGGACGACATCCTGCTCTTGGCAGAAGATCAAAGAACCTTGCTATGTCATCAGAGAATCTTACTCACGACTCTCCAGGACTTCGGTTGGCTAATCAACTGGAAAAAGAGCAGTCTACGACCCACACAAAACATGGTATTTCTGGGAGCGGATCTGAACACCAAATTGAACAGGGTACAACTCCCTCAGGAGAAGATTCAGCCTCTAGTACAGAAGATGCGGAGATTACTATCAGCGAGGCATCTTCCAGCCAGAATCTGCTTGAGTGTGCTAGGGTCCATGGCTGCAACCCTGCCCATGGTGCAGTGGTCACAATGGCACATGAGAATCCTGCAAAACTCCTTTCTGAGGCAGTGGGATGGAGTATCCATGCGTCAGACCATTACCATCTCCAGACCAATGAAGCAATCAGTGTGGTGGTGGACACACTTGACCAACCTCAAGAAATACAAGCTGATAGTTCCCCTAGATCCGATAATAGTCACTTCGGATGCCTGTCAGAGCGGCTGGGGAGCCCACTGTCAAGATCGAGCAGCACAGGGCCGATGGCAGTTCCAGGCCCAGGGGATGGTATCGAATATACTGGAACTCAGGGCAGCTTTCCAGGCCCTCATGGCATTTGCACCAATCCTCAGAGGGAAGAACGTGGTTATCCGGATGGACAACAAGGTGGCAGTGTCCTACATCCAGAAGCAAGGGGGTACCAAGAGTCTCACACTGTTGGAGGAAGTCCGTCCTATCTTGGAATGGGCACAGGCACACCTAGCAGACTTAAAAGCAATATATGTTCCTGCGGCACAGAACATGTTAGCCGATTACTTGAGTCGAGAGACTCTTTCCAACAACGAATGGTCCCTGAGCCTCCAGGCTTTTTCTCTTCTTACGGAGACATAGGGAGTGCCAGAGATTGACCTAGCAGCCACTCCTGCGAATACGAAGTGTCGGAGGTTTCTGTCCAGAGCATCTTTCCCTTCAGCCGAAGGGATAGATTGTCTAATTCACCCATGGAACTTCAAGTTGGGGTACATATTCCCGCCAACTCCGTTAATTGCAAGATTCCTATCCAGGCTTCGGAGATCTTCAGCCACGGTAATCGCGGTAATCCCTCTTTGGCCGAGAAGACCATGGTTCACGACCGTATTGCAGCTCAGCCTTCAACCTCCAATCCTTCTTCCGGTAACTCTGGATTTACTATTTCAAGGCCAATTTCTACATCCAGCTCCAGAGAAGCTGCATCTGATGGCATGGAAGTTGAGAGGGTTAGGTTAAGGGAACAAGGCTGCTCACAGGAAGTAATATCAACCCTGATGCAAGCCAGGAAAAGTACCACCAACACCACCTATACAAGAATTTGGAACATTTGGAACAGGAATTTGGAATTTGGCGCAGCAGAAGGGATGGGATCCTATTGCTCCAGAACCTTCTCAAATCCTAGAGTTCCTCCAGTCAGGAGTCAACAAAGGTCTAAGTTCAAGTACCCTTAATCCGCCTTGTCGGCCAAAACAGGCACCAGATGGGCATTACATCCGCTGGTTATCCAATTCCTGAGAGCCTGTCTGAAAATCAAACCTCCTAAGAAACCAGTTTTTCCATCATGGGATCTCTCAGTAGTTCTCGATGCCTTCACCAATCCTCCTTTTACTACATCCGAATCAATATCTCTGTGGGATCTGACCCTAAAACTGTCTTTTCTCATTGCAATTACATCAGCAAGGAGGGTATCTGAAATCCAAGCACTGATGGCATCAGAACCTTACTTAGTATTCTTCCCTGATAAGGTAGTACTAAGACCTTCAGACCACTTCATCCCGAAGGTAGCAACTTCCTTCCACTACAACCAAGATATTGTCTTACCATCCTTCACTAATGATCAGGGTGAACCTCATCCTCTGGATGTTAAAACTACCATCATTAGTTACCTGGCGGCTACAAATTCTTTTAGGAAGACGGATACCCTCATGGTCATTCCACATGGAAACAGACGAGGTCAAGCGGCTACTTCACGTACTATCGCCTCCTGGTTAGTCAAGTCCATCAAGAAGGCATACTCCATGCGGCATATGGCAATTCCTGAAGGCATCAGGGCTCACTCGACCAGGGCAGTGGCTACCTCCTGGGCAGCGTATTGCAGGGTTTCACCGGAGACTATTTGCAAAGCAGCAACTTGGTCCTCCAGACATACTTTCATTTCTCACTATAGAGTAGATTCTGCTCACTTGGCTATGGCAGACTTCGGTAGATCCGTTGTTAGAGCCAATTCTTCTGCATTATAAGGAATAAATATTATTTTCTTGCACCCACCCGACTGGCGAGTTATTTCCCAGTGTGTGCTGCCATGGAGGCGTCAGGAAAACGGAAAATTGTATACTCACCTTTCCGTAATTTTCCTTTCCTGACGCCTCTCCATGGCAGCACACAGATTCCCACCCCGTTTTATGGTGATATATTTACAGAGAATGCAGCGGGGTGTCTCCCCTTCAAATTTATAGCTAACCAATCCTGTCAGGTTGTGGGGGCGGAGTCACAACCAGTGTGTGCTGCCATGGAGAGGCGTCAGGAAAGGAAAATTACGGAAAGGTGAGTATACAATTTTCCGTTTTTTGTCAGATGTGACAAATCAAAATATATTGAGGGAATCCCGATAAAGAATAAAGAAAGAAGTTTGTGAGAAGTCTGTGTGAATATGAGCAGCAAAACTACTTCATTCTTCTCACATTATAAAGAAGAAGAGAGTGCGCTGTATTAAACCATTTTTAACATTGCACCATGACGAAAGTGTTGTATCCATTGCGAACGGTAAGTTTACCAGACCGAGCTGTTCCGTCTCGGAATTTCTTCTGAGCATGCGTGGCACTTTGTGCGTCAGAACAAGCCACACGCGGTCGGAATTGACGCGATCGGATTTTGTTGTCAGAAAATTTTATAACCTGCTCTCAAACTTTGTGTGTCGGAAAATCCAATGGAAAATGTCCGATAGCGCCCACACACGGTCGGAATTTCCGACAACACGCTCCGATCGGACATTTTCCATCGGAAAATCCGACCGTGTGTACGGGGCATTAGTCTGTGATTATAGGAATCACAGGAGTATGCAGTATTGAAAAATAGAAGGAGGTAATAGAGAAAGAAAGGAATAGAGGGGGTATAGAAGTCATCCAAGTGGGGGTAATACCTGATCATGGTGGGTCCCCCCGGAGAGGCCATAGATCCCAGACCCTGTTATGTGCCTCCAATCTGTCCTGTATTCTGGCCGTCTTTTTCTCCATCAGTTCTATATCCTTAATTCTGGTGTAGAGATCCTCAGCAGAGGGCGGAGTACAGTTTTTCCAGTGTAACGCTACAAGGCAGCGTGCTGCTGTGAGTACCAGGCGCACTAATTTCTTGTGTGACCTAGGGAGTTTTAGCGGTGATAAGCCTAGCAGGAAGAATTGTGGGGACGCCTGGACATGCATTTCCAGAAGGTGAGCTAATAACTGCTGAACCGCAGTCCAGTATGGTAATGGGCAACACCAATATATATGTAGAAAAGTGCCCTTTGCTCCCCGGCATCGCCAGCATTTATCAGAGCTATTGGGGGAAATAGCGTGGATCACCTCTGGGGTCATGTACCAGAGTAGGAGGATTTTATAGGAATTCTCTTTGTATAATGTGCATATTGAGCTCTTTGCAGCTTGGGACCATATCTTCTGCCATTGTGTTATAGGGATTTCCTCGTTGAGGATCTTCCCTCATTTAATCATATATGAATGTTTGCCTCGTTCTTCTAGAAAAGATGCATTCAAAATCTTATATATACTCGATATGAGGCCCTTCTGTAATAAATTACTTTGATGATCTGAGTCATTTAAGTGTGACAAATATGCAAAAAGATAAAAAATCAGAAAGGGGGCAAATATACAATGCTGTGATAAAGTATCTTCCCAATACTGGTCAAAAATATGCTTTTCAATATTTTGAAAAAACTAGAACAATTTGCAGAAGGATGTAGAATTCTAGGAGGGGATTTTAACTTTATATTTGACCCTCTCTTGGATTCTTCCTCTGGAAAGAACAGAGCTCCCTTTCCTGCCATTCAGTCTATCAACCTTACGGCTTCATAGCTCACAACTTGTTGATGTGTGGCATACCCTTAACCCTTCTGCTAAAGATTATACTATGCCTTTTATTCAGTTGTTCATTCATCCTATAGTCGCATAGACAACATATTTGCTTCCCATGTCACCTTAAGCTGGTCTCCTTTGGCAACTATAGAGCCTTGGATATGGTCTGACCACTTTCATGCTTGTACATCTTTTCTGATTCCAAATACTAACAAGCATCGTGCAACATGGCGTTTGAATGAGGCACTATTAAGAGACCCAGTAGTTCAGACAGAAATAGTGGCAGACATAGGTGAATTTCAAGAGGGCCATCTACAAGATCCTACTGCTAAATCTTTTCAGTGGGAGGCCTTAAAATGTGTTTTGAGAGGCTTATTTATAAAACCTCTTATGGCCTTATAGGATTAAAAAGGCCATATCGGTGGAAATAAAAACCTTACTTCGAGATATACAAACTTTAGAAGCAGCACATAAAAAAACACCTAATGCAACTAAAATACACACACTTAAAAAAATGAGCACATTACTTGATCAATCATATTTACATCATAGAGAGTTAGTCCAATGTCGCATACATGATCTTGGTAAAAAAAAAAAGATAAAATATTAGCTTAATCAATAAAAACTCAACAAACTAAGACATATGTTCCCAAACTATTATGTCCCACACAGGGACTGGTACACACATCAGAAGCTATAGCTAAGGTCTTTCAATTATATTATTTATCATTATTTAATATTCCAATTGCTCTAACAGGTACACACGAACGATCACACACAAGGCAATTAAAGCAATACATATAAACGAATGCCCTCCTGACTCTTCCACAAGCTGATATTGAAGAACTCTCAGTTCCATTTATGATGGAAGACATTACAGTGGCAATTAAGTCATCCCCGGCTGGGAAATGTCTTGGCCCAGATGGCTATACTCTTCGTTTTTACTCCCAATTTCTAGACTCTATATGTCCACTTATGAGAGAGGCCTTCAACTCTATTTCTCAAACCTGTCCCTTTCCAAGGTATTCACAAGAAGCTTTTATAACTGTTATAACCTAATAAAGACCTAGCGGCATGTAGTAGCTATCGACCGATTTCTCTTTTTAATGTCAATTTAAAAGTATATGCAGAAATGATAGTCCATAGACTTCAATCTTATATCCCCTCACTGGTCCACTTGGACCAAGTAGGGTTTGTTACTAGCAGAGAAGCAAGGGATAACACCATAAAAACGATTACCCTCTTGGACTACGCAAAGAAAAAACATGCTTCATAGCGGTAGACGCCGAGAAGGCGTTTGACCGCATATCCTGGGACTTAATTTTTGCCTGTCTTGCACAAATTGGTATCCCCCTAGCCTACAAACTAAAATTTTGGCCAGATATGACTCACCCCTGGCTAGAGTTCGAGTCAATGGTATTTTATCTGACCCCATTTTTTATCTATAATGGAACTCATCAAGGGCACCCTGTTTCACCTTATCTTTTAGTTCTGGCAATGGAACACCTGGTGAATGCCATTAGATCCAACTCTTCTATATAAGGTCTGGCTATAAGCCAAAGAGAGAGAAAATTAAGTCTTTATGCTGATGACTTATTACTCTACATCTCTAACCCCAACATGGCTTTCCCAGCCCTTCTGAACGAGCTTAAAACCTTTTAGAGCGAATATGCATAAAAAGGAAGCTCTAAATGTTACCTTACCAGACCAGACAAATGTTTAGATGCTGCAGGACTCTCTTTTATTTGGAAAACTAAAGCTATTAAATGCTTATGTATTCAAATTCCATCTAACCTTGAATCTCTTTATGATTTAAACCAAAAATCTCCAAACTAGGGCCCTCCAGCTGTTGTGGACCCCCCCCCCCCCAAGGCGAACCGTGGATTTTCTCTATACGGACTCCTCTAGATCCTCTTCCGATGTGACATCGGAAGAGGATCTGGAGGAGTCCATACAGAGAAAATCCACAGTTCGCCTTCGCTGGATCTTTGGAAGTATACATTGATTGCTCTGTGGTGATTGTCTCCCGGTAACACATCATCCAAGGTGTCCCTTGTTGCCGCTCATCGGCTGTCCATGAAGAAAGTTGGCGAGATTCCAGCAGTGTCTCCTGTGGTTCTGATATTTCTACTAAGCCTGTTTTGACCCCCCTGAATAAGGGTGGTTGCAGGTTTTCCGGTAAGCATCCCTTGCTTTATCACCAGGTGGCGGGCAGCACCAGCGGTGGAATACTGACCAAGGGTCTTGCATTGAACATCTCAATTTTTTGGACTTTATTTCACTTTCACTTCATCATATGAACTATTTTTTTCACAATATTTTATATTTATTATGTATTAGCACTTAATTGATTTATTACTTATTAACTTATTTGATGGTAATTTTTTCGGATATTAATCACTAGTGTTTATTATTGATTTATTGATATATCACATTCACAATTTGTGGTATTTGTCCAGCGCTGCACTGTTCTCTTTATCTCTATCTCCTGTGCCCTTGTATCGGGGTTATAGTGTTCAGCTGCAGGACATCCTTCATGGTTTTATTATATTTTCACTCAATATTTACATACTGTTTACGCACCTAGCGCAATGCTTTCTTTTTTATATTTTATAATAAAAACATATAATAACGCTAACAAACAAAGAAACAAGGGGCATGTAGTGAGCATTGTTGAGGGCGGGGAAACAGTCACCAAAACCACCCACCACCCATGCGGTCATGATTCCACCAAATATAAAGAATAATAAATATAACTTGGTGTCAAAAAAGAAGTAGATTCACTGCTGGATGTCAACCGAGAATAAAATGGAGTCAAGTCCTAACATCAAGCTAAGGCAATCCTTAGAGGCCAGATCATGATTAGTGAACCAATGAGTTAAGGTGTTGGCTATCAAAAGGCAATCCAAACCAGATGTTTTAATTGCAGGATGGCCGGATAAGAACATGCGAATGGTCACAAGAAGAAATGATAGTACCTATGCAATTTGTATAAAATGACAAAAAAGTTAAATATAGTAAAATATAATATAAGTATATTTAAATAAATTGCATATTTAATATAAAAGCATAAACTTCAATGAGTGGCATGGGTTAACTGACAATTATCCACTAAAATATACACTAGAGGGCATGCAGGCATTATCCTCCAGTCAGGGAATAAAAAGTCAGAGCCATCATTGCAAAAAATAACAAAAAATAAATAAATATTGAACTATTGTGTCACATATAGAGTTGAGCACAATTAATAAAGCAGAAATTATTGCCATTAACTTAGTATACAATGCTAATTGTCAAACAGACAAATCGGCATTGGTCTAAGTAAAAATATAATATTCATAATGATGGTCTTATCAAAATACGCATATGTTAATCTGGGCTATCAAATAAAAAACGCATAAAGTTTATCAAAAAGTCCTTCTATATACCTAAGGATGCCAAAAGCAACGTGTAAGGGAGTCCTTCCATCAGGGAGCAGCAGTGACAATGAAACTTTTTATCCAAGGGCTTTATATAGGATAAAATAATATGCCAGCAACTGCGCAGTGCAAACTCGGTGTCAGCTGTAATGAGTTTAGTTAAAAAGATGCGCGGAATTTAGTTACATCACAAGGGGTAGGGGCGGCATCAAGAGCGTCCTGGCGTCAATATTTAATAAATTACTTCATTATATAATTGGTCTTTGTACCTATACTTAGTTGCCTTCAAAGTCCCAACCCTCTTTGGGGGACCTCTCCTCACTGATTTAAACTATAAACCTTTACTATCATTTGTAAATAGCAGGCTGAAGGACTGACGGGTTTTCATTCATTCATGGTTGGGAAGGATGATTGATATTTTGCCCTGTATTCTATATATTTTTCAAACTGTACCAATAAACCCCCCAACATTCCTTCTTTAGTTCCCTAAAATCTTTATTTGTGCATTATATTTGGGCTGATTCTCATGCCAGAATCGGTTATGACAACTTAACCAGGCCCAAAAATCTGGGAGAAGTGAGCTTGCCCCATATCGGTCATTATTATGATGCAGTTCACATACCTCAAGTATTAGATTGGTTCCATAACTCTTCACGGAAATTATGGGTACAAATTGAGGAATCACTATCTCTTTACCCTGTTGTGTCTTTGCCATGGATCTTGCCATCTCTACATCCTCAGGTAAACTTTATATTTTCATGTTCATCTAGCAACCCTTAAAATTTTTGGGACCGCTTACTCAACATACCTTTATTATCCTCTTATATAAGTGCACTAATGCCACACAGACAACCCTGTCACTCATGTAGGTGGCTATTGTACTTCCAACATTGTAATTTTTATAACTCATTAAAAACAAGAGGTGACTTCCATCATCCCCTTACTGTTTTCGAATCTCTATGTACACAACCTGACCCTCCTACTCATACGGTTTCTCTCCTCCATAACTATCTGAGATCTTTCCTGACAAACCTTTCTACTTTGTGGAATGAGAATGGAAGCTAGGAGTCACTTTTACGGAGGAAGAAGTCTTCCATTGTGAGTAAAATATGAAATTACACAAGATGGTATCACGGTCCTTGGATATTACATAAAGTATTCCCAAATATATCAGACCAATGTTGGCGATGCCTATCTCATGTAGGCACCATGCAACAGATTTGGTGGAGTTGCCCTGTCCTGTGTCCATTTTGGGACAGCATTTTTAAAATATATATTTTTATAATATTCTGAGGCTTTTGCCCCAAACTCTCCAAATAGCATTGCTATCTATGTTTCCAGAATCCGCCTCAAAAGTTAAGAAGGTGATTTTCCATTTAGTTTTAGTGGCTGCCAGGGCGATAATTCTGAGACATTGGAAATCTCAACACACTCCTTCAATAATAGATTGGATAACTGAATTAAACAAGCTTATGAGAATGGAAGAGTTATTGGCACAGCTGCATGGCCAATATGCCTTGGATATCTTTTATAGATAAACCCAATTTTGCAACCATATTATCTTAAAACTCTCCCATGTGACCATAAAACCCATTTTTCCTTACATATTACTGGACGTTCTGTTGACAGGCCCAAGTCGCCCCCTTTTTTTTTTCTTTTTCTTTCCTCTCTTTCTTAATATTTTACACAGTAACCCACATTCATTTACATTGGTAGATTTCTAAATATACTTAGGGCACTAATGGGCTTTATTGTAAATTTATATGTTGCTAACTGTGTTTTTTACCTTTTTGAATAAATTTCTATGATGAATATTTCGATAAAAATATATATATAAAAAAAAAAAAAGAATAGACGGGATAGGTTTTCAATGGTGCTAAAAGAGTGTAGATCCTATCGCTGTCCTGTCTTAAGCCTTTTAGTAAATTTGTCAATCAAAAGAGTCATTACAGTTACATGTTTTTGGATTCTGCTCCCAATACTTCTTGAAAGATTGGTCGATGTTTTCTAACATTGGAAAGATTTGAACCCTCAACCCAAATGGCTTGATCTTCTCCTTTTATATAATTTTCAAAAGATTTTATATGCCAGAAGTATGATTTCTTCTTGAATGTTTTTTAAGATTAAAGAATGCAGAAGAATGCTTGGTGTCTCTAAATTCTTTTTGACCAAATTCCTTGTACAGACCAGACATAAACACGCCCAGTCTTTGCCTAAATATCCTGCCATGATCCTTCTACAAAATTGCTTGTGGATAAAACAATGCAAGTGGCATATGTAGCATATACGAAAATCAATTATTCCGCGCTTAGGACAGAGAAAAAAAGGAACTGCAGCCCCCCCAAAAAAGAAAATCACCAAAGTGAAATCCAAAAACAAAAAACTCTGATCGGGGAAATGGCGCTGTTCAGGAGATATATGTATACAAGTGTATGTGAAATGGGGAGTGTGTGTGCGTGAAAGTGCACCAAAAATTAAATAAAATCCTATAAAGTGCTAAAACCTAAAAATGTGTATATCAAATAAGCTGTAGTACACGAGTAACCAAAAAATAAAAATAAAAATAAATTTATTGACATATATTAAGATCTCAATCACTGTAGAAGTCCCAAAAGAGTGATAATCAATATAAACAGTGTGACATAGTGCATCAGATGGCATCTATTAGTTCTCTCAACCAATTATAAAAAATGACAAACAAATCCCAAATAGTGATAATAAGAGTACAAGTAAAAAGCGCAAAAATGTGAATAATGAAAAAAACTGATACAGTGTCCTATAAATGTGACAAAGGTCTGCAATGAAGTAGTGATGTGTTCATCCAAATAAAAATCTTAGGATAACGCTGTCACTGGTGTTCCCTGTCTTCTGTTGTACCCCCCACTTGTGCCCTCACTCACCGGAGCGCCCAACCCCTGCAGGGGTAATAGGCCTGTAGATATGGATCCAGTAGTGATGTTCCTTAGCGATCGATATTCCTCTCAGCGGTATCTTTCTCTCCTTTCCCAGTATGCCACTGCTGTCCTCTTAGTACTCCCCACCGAAATATATCCATAAATAGTGAGAAAAGAGGAGCCTCATAGCGTAAATCCAAAAAGCAATATTTATTTAAAAGTCGATCTCTACATTAAGCCCTCTGGGTACTAGACAATCTAAAGGATATATCCATCTAGTTTCATTCTGGGATATCAAGTTCTTCTTACTACCCCCCCTCCAATGAGCCTTAATGGTGTCAATACCATAAAAGACCATACCAGATGGATCCCTACGATGAAATTCGTCGAAATGTCTGGAGAGGTTGTGCTTAGGAAACCCCTTTCTAATGTTATTAATGTGCTCTCTAATACGAACACATAGGGGTCTCGTGGTCCTACCCACATATTGCAGTCGGCATGGGCATTCAATGACATAAGTCACATGGGTAGAATTACAGGTGATCAATTCTCTGATATCATATTCTATGCCTTTCCTTGATTTAAATGAGGTTCTCTTCTTAGGTTGTTTTTTACTAACCCGGCAGGGGTCTATAAAAACCCTTCATACCAGAAAACAATTTGACATTCCTCGGGGGGGTCAATCACGTTATGGACCAAATGATTTCTGAGAGTTGGTGCTCTCCTATAAATAAAGCGGGGCTTTCTTGTAAGGATTTTCCCTAAAATCCTGTCAGATTTTAAAATAGGCCAGTATTTTCTCACAATATGCTCAATGGTGCGATATTGGTTATTAAAGCCTGTAATGAAAGCTATGTCCCCTGGAGAGTTCTTACTGGTATTGTTATTTTTTTTTTTTTTTTTTGTCAATAGGGAAACTCGGTCTAGATCTTGTATCTCCTTTTTTAATCTTACTAAAGGATCAATATGGTAACCTTTGTCCACAAACTTATTTATCAAAATGTCAGCTTGATTCTGGTAGTCCTCAATATTCCGACAGTTCCTCCATATTCTCAACAGCTGTCCCTTAGGGATGTTCTCTTTCCACTTGGGGTGGTGACAGCTGGAGATGGGTATATACCCGTTTCGATCTGTGGCTTTAAAGAAGGTTTTAGTAAACAATTCATCGCCAACTTTGTAGATCTGTAGATCCAAGTAGTCTATCAGATTATAATCAGATTTACCAGTAAAGGAAATACCGTATATATTATAATTCAATTCATCCAGGAACATCTGGAATGACTCTGAGTCTCCTTCCCACAGTATGATTACATCATCGATATATCGACGGTAAAACTTTATTTCAGGTCGTCTAATACCATATATATAGCGTTCTTCCAGCATATCCATAAATAAGTTCGCCACACTTGGGGCATACTTGGCACCCATGGCCACGCCTTTTTTCTGAACATAAAAATCTTTTTTATACCAAAAGTAATTACTATCCATTGCCATCTCCAGTCCTTCTAAAATAAATTTAATTTGTTCATGCCTAAGGTCTGATCTTTCATATAAGGCCTTCTCAACCCCTTTTAATCCGTCCTTCTGGGAAATACTTTCATACAGGGAATTGACGTCTATCGTTGCCAGTAACCATTGGCCACTCCCTGTAATTGTTTTCAATTCATTAATGAGTTGGGTACTATCCCTAAGGTAGGATTTACCTTTCATCACTAGGGGTTTCAAAAATTGGTCGATGTATTCTCCCAATCTCGAGAATAAAGAGTCCACGCCACTTATAATTGGCCTGCCCGGTGGTTTGTTTAGCCGCTTGTGTATCTTAGGCAGATAGTATATAACCGGGGTTCTGGTAGATTTTGGGACTAGATATTGGGCTTCTTTTTTATTTAAAATACCTGCCTCTCCCCCTTTCTTTACAAGTTTCTTCAAACTCTTTTCGTATTGTAACTTGGGGTTACGCTTCAGTTTTTTATAGGTGTTTTCAACTCTCAGTAAATTCTTCATCTCTTCTTCGTATTCCTCTTTTTTCAATATAACTAATCCACCCCCCTTATTGGCGGGTCGTATCACCACTTGCTTCTTGTTTCCAATTTCCTTGATCGTTTTCCAAACATGTATACTTTTGGACTTTTTCTTCTCCATTTTGGCCAAATCGCTCTCCACCATTCGTTTGAAGGCCCCTATACATTGATCCCCTGGAACTTTAAGATTAAAGATTGAGTTGTTCCTAAGGTTAGTGTGGACATAGATCTCTGGTTCAGTCATTGATATGACTCTTTCGTTCAAAGCATAGTGTTTTTTTATTTTCAGTTTCCTAATGAATTTCTGTAAGTCAATATAAACTTCAAATTTATCAACGCTTCTGTCCGGTGCGTATTTTAATCCTAAATCCAGTATCTTTAGTTCATCATTAGAGAAGATTCCCTGGCCTAATACTCCCTCCTTCTTTTTCTTCTTCCCTCCTCGTTTTCCTCTTGTCTGTTTTTTTCGTTGCCTCTGTATGAATATTCCGGTTCTCTTTCTGGATTCCTGCTCCTTACATTCTCTATATTCATTTGTGGATATTGTGGGGATGGATGATATCCATTCGTCCTCTGTATCCTGTTCATACCCCAGGACGGATCCCCTCTTCTTTGGGGGTTGTAAAAGTCTGTCTTTGTTCCTCTCCATCTAGGTCGGCGATACTGTACTTTCGCATTCCATCTCCCAGGGGGTCTGCCTCTTGATCTCCCCTGATGAAAATCCCTTTCTCCTAGATTATCGCTCCTGTTTCTTAATTCCCAATGAGATGTGTGTTGTCTTCATTCCCTAATAGGGGAGAGCCTGTTGTATGTCGGGACATTGTACCGTGGAGTCCCTGGGGATCGCCCATAATTTGGTTCATAATGATCCTCCCTTCTATTATCCGCATGTCCGAGTGGATAATTAGGTGTTCTGGGTGTTTCTCCTCTTCTGGTAGGGGGTATATGTTCAAATCGGGTTTGGCAAAAGTTCTATTTGAGTTCTGGGCACCCACCTCTATAACCTCATCACTAGGGTTATCGTCTAATGATATTTCATCCGGGTCGTCATCAGCCCCTTCAATATCCATTTGCCACTTATAAACCTTTCTGTTGGTATAATCCAAGACTTCCCTTTTGAACTTCTTTTGTTTTTTGGCTTGGATCTCCAAATCATACTTTTTAATTATTTCCTGCAACTCCCTTTCTTTAATTTTGTAATCACTTTGATTGCTATATGGCTGTAAAAGAGTTTTGATCTCACTGATGTTAGCCTCAATCCCTCTAAGCTTTAATTGTCTTCTCTTAACTATGTTGCTCAAAAGTTCTTTCTCACATTTTGAGAAAAAAGCATAACAGTCTTCAATGAGGGTAGCGTCATTGAGGCCATCATTGGGATTCAAATCCCACCTCAGCCTTCTAGATGTCATATTTTCCCCAATATATGTCTCAAGGGTGGCAACATCCCACCATACCCTGAGTTGTTTTTAATATTTAGTTCTCATATGGACTTCCTAGCTTCCACACATTCTTCATCTCGTTCCCCTTATCCCTAACATAATATTTTTAGGAGATGCAGTTTTATCGGATGCAGTTTTGAACATATATATTTTCATCCCATATGCATATATGTTTATTTATCTACACAATTTCATACACATATATGTCCAGAGTATGATAGGCCGTTATGGGAGACATCCACCCATTTTTGATAATGTGGTCTTCTACCTATGATTAGAGACTTCCCTTTTAGGAGATGCAGTTTTTAACATATACATTTTTATCCCATTATACATACATGTCTATTCATATGCACAATTTCATACACATATATGTCCTGAGTATGATGGGAGACATCCACCCACTTTTAATAATGTGGCTCTATATCTATGATTATAGATCTGTTGAGACATCAATTTTTATTGATTTTTATTTAACTTTGCATATATGGTTACATATGTACATATATGTATGTGTATACATATATATATATGTATATATTTTTATGTAGTCCGCTTTTTCTCCCCTTTGGTCTTTTTCAAATAATCATTTTGTTTGCACATTTATATATGTGATTTTCATTGCTCGTATATATGCTATTTTTAATGTGTAGATATAGTATTAGTTTTCCTCGTCTGTTTACTATACGGAGGCGCCAATTGTGACATGTAATTTAATATTCCACTAGGTGGTGTGGGATGTTAACCTTTCAACCTTCGCATCCTAGTATAGCAGTTTTGTTTCCAGCCCCGCTGGGTGGGTGTAATTGCACAACATGTTTCTGATTGGACATCATGGCGCCTCCGTGTACTATATATAGACGTATGGTGTACCAAGATGGCCGCGCCTCAGATGATGTCTTGATGACGAAACGCGTAAGCGTGGTCACGTGGTACGCATACGTCGCTTCTGTTTTTGCCAGAGACTTCCGGTTTTTGGTAGGCAGGCTGTGGAACGCACGCCGCTACCACGCTGTTGCTGCGGTATTGGCTTTGAGCCAGCCGGCGGAGCTGTGTCAGCTCCACTTTTTAACTGTTTTAAATAAATATTGCTTTTTGGATTTACGCTATGAGGCTCCTCTTTTCTCACTATTTATGGATATATTTCGGTGGGGAGTACTAAGAGGACAGCAGTGGCATACTGGGAAAGGAGAGAAAGATACCGCTGAGAGGAATATCGATCGCTAAGGAACATCACTACTGGATCCATATCTACAGGCCTATTACCCCTGCAGGGGTTGGGCGCTCCGGTGAGTGAGGGCACAAGTGGGGGGTACAACAGAAGACAGGGAACACCAGTGACAGCGTTATCCTAAGATTTTTATTTGGATGAACACATCACTACTTCATTGCAGACCTTTATCACATTTATAGGACACTGTATCAGTTTTTTCCATTATTCACATTTTTGCGCTTTTTACTTATACTCTTATTATCACTATTTGGGATTTGTTTGTCATTTTTTATAATTGGTTGAGAGAACTAATTGATGCCATCTGATGCACTATGTCACACTGTTTATATTGATTATCACTCTTTTGGGACTTCTACAGTGATTGAGATCTTAATATATGTCAATGAATTTATTTTTATTTTTATTTTTTGGTTACTCATGTACTACAGCTTATTTGATATACACATTTTTAGGTTTTAGCACTTTATAGGATTTTATTTAATTTTTGGTGCACTTTCACGCACACACACTCCCCATTTCACATACACTTGTATACATATATCTCCTGAACAGCGCCATTTCCCCATCAGAGTTTTTTGTTTTTTATATGTAGCATATACGTAGCACCGTCTAGTAGTGTGCTAGAGAGGATAGGTACACATTTAAGTCTGGCTGGTTGCTAGGCCTGTTTGTTTTCATTCTTGACTGGGAGTGGCTCAGGGTAGTGCTGGGTGGCTCACAGGTGGTGTCATCAAGACCTGGTAACTGAGTACTGCCCAGCAGGAACCAGAAACTGTCCCTGAAATGCCAGCCACTCCTATGTCCCCTGCTATCCCAGTCCAGAAGGAGCCAGTGCTAGAGGGGGGGTGCACCCTCAGGTAAGCTGGACGGGGAATGCAAGGACAGGGCCATAGACTGGGATTCTCCCAGACTGATAGCTGAAATTGGGTCCCTGGAGAAGTTAGCGGAGTGGTCATCTCCAAGCAGCAGCTCAGAAGAGGAATGAGCGATAGGAGGTTCACAGGTCCTGGAGGTCCAGTCTGAGGGAGGAGAGGAGCCAGACTCTGTTAGGAGACCTGAAGATGCTGCAGGAACCCCCATCAGTTAAAGACAAATCTTCATGAACAGACCATCCACTACTCAGACCAGAGCAGCTGAATACCGGCAGTGGGTGCAGAGGTCCCCTGATGCCTGTGTCTTGCCCTGGAAAGGAAAACCAAGGGAGTTGCCCAGATTTTCCCAGTTCCAGCAGGAAGTTTAGCGTAGAGTTGCTCTGGAGTAGGGTCTGGACTATCCTTATGTCCCTCCTGCAACCATGGACATAATTGAGAACTCACGGGGAGAGTGGGAGGATGACCTGGTCTGGGAGTATCTACAGGTCTCCAAGCCATTGCTGGGGCCAGAACGTGAGGAGACCTGGGCCCGCTTTAAAGACATTTGTAAGGAATGGCGGCTGGGGAGGACCATCTACAAGGACAGAGTGATGGTTTCCAAGGTGGGACAGCCTGTGAAGAGTCACTCTGTCTCCATCAGGAAGGAAGGGAGGTGGCAGGAAGAGATTACCCAATCCACACTTTTATGTTTGAGAGGACTGTTGGAGGTACAGCCATCATAAAAGTGGTCACATGGACTGCTGGAGAGTTGCAGTGTGAATGTGTATCACGTACCTGGTGATGGAGGCCAATGGCGAGAAAGGGCTACCTTTGTGGCTAAGTTACAGAACCCCCTGAGGATGAAAACAGGAGAGGTCAGGCCCAAAGTAGCTGGACTGTATGCAGGAGGTTCCAGAGTACAGCTGGTGTGCTAGAGTAGAATCAGCAGACAGGTGGCGCCCGTGAGGTGTTGAAGGATTCAGATAATGCTGCGACTGGAGCGTGGTCAGAAGGAAGCCTAGGTCGTGAGCCGGGTTGGTATCAGAGCAGACGTGGTCAGGTGGATAGCCAAGGTCGAATACAGGAAGCAAACAGGAGACAAGTCAAGGACAAGCCGGATCGGTAACAGGAGACACAGGAACAGGAATATCACGGAGATAACACACTGGAGGAGACGAAGATCAACCAGCAAATGCAGACACTAGCAGACTTCCTTATATAGGCCCATGTGACCTGCTGGTATAGATTCTGGGTCCTAAAGTCCTTTTCCTGCCAGAGATGCTGGGTCCTAAAGTCCTTCTCCTGCCATAAGTGCTGGTAGAGATGCTGGGTTCTAGAGCCCTTCTCCTGCTGTTGGATACCTGACAAAGTGTTTCTTCTTCCCTGACTTTGCAGGATCAGACCGGCCTGCCACCCTGTTGTGCCCAATGGATGGACCCTTTTCCTGTTGCAAGGACACTAAGGGTGAAGTCTATTTCATGAACTAACTCTTAAGGGGCCTGTTGTTCAAGGAGGGGTCCTCCCATCAGGAAATCCAAAGAGGACTGTTATTTCTTTGTTGTTGCCCTCCTGACAGAACTATAGGTGAAAATGTATTTGAAGTGACTCGTGTGCTTTGATTGTTTTTGTTCTGTCGGTAGGATTATAACCCCCTTCTGACAGAAAGTTTGTAAAGTGTACAGGTAGCTGGTAGAATAGGATGCTTGTTGTGTTGTTTTCATAGACCCCTTCGGACGGGACGGCTGTCTATCGATCTCCAGCTGGAGTTATGGATCCTGCGGACGGAGGGGAGATGCTTTGGTCTATTGTATTTGAATAATTTTCCCTGCATATACATTGCAGGGACTTTTAGTTAGGAATGCAATGTATATGCTGTAAATATTGAACAAAATAATCTTCTATATTTTTGATAAGTATTTATTTGTACAGTATATATGCTCCACATTAAATTTTATTTCCTTTTTCCCCACCAATTGAATTTATGGGATGCCTATGCACCTGGGCCCAGGATCTATTTTTCAATTTCCCAGCTAAGGGGCCAGCTGAATTTGGGGGGGGGGGGGGTGAGTGTAGTACCCTCTAGTAGTGCGCTAGAGGGAATAGGTCAATTTTAAGCAGGCCTGGCTGGTTTCTAGGACTGTTTGTTTTCATTCTGGGCTGGGAGTGGCTCAGGGTAGTGCTGGGTGGCTCACATGTGGTGTCATCAGGACCTCCCATTTCTTTCCAGTGGCTTCTGGTGCTTCTGGAAAGAGAGGTGGGAAGGGAGGTGGAGCCACCTAGGGTGTTTGAGGAGCCCTGACCAATCTCCAATCTGGATTGGCAGGGGGCAGGCCTCCTTAAATACCCAGGGTCAGCCCAGCTGGGAGGAGTCAAGTGGAAGATCTGGATTGAGAGGGTGCAGAGGCTGTAGGGGCCTTTGAGGGAGCTCCAAAGTCTGGGGGGGTGACTTTGGGCCTGGGCTCGGGTGCAGTCGGGACCACCTTCAGGAACACATGAAGAGGTCCCTGACCAGAGGTACAAGAGAGAGCAAGGAGAGGACAGTGGGAGAGAGCACTGTTAAGAGATTCCATGGAGGACAACTGGTCACAGCCAGGAGGGCTGGTGAGTGAGGCACAGTCAGGAGGACTGGGGAGGCACGCCTGAGAGGACTGGGAGCTTGCAATGGGTGCAGAACCAGAAGTGTGGACTGTGGTGGAAGGGGCAGTGGAAAGAGGCATCTGATCTGCAGCCAGGAGGGCTTGCAGGGCCTGAAGAGGGCTAACTGGGATCAGTACCCTTAGTTAGGGCAGCTAGCACAAGGACTTTCCTGCTACACCATTGGGGCCCGCGGTCCCAGCCTGCAAAGGGCATCTGCTGAGGCCTGGCTGAGTTAGTGTCAGGCCTAACCAAAATGGTGCTCAAGTGAAGGTAAATTGGGTATATGGTGCTCCAGGAGGCAATGCCCTTAGTTTGTAATAATGTACATTTGATTAGTCAGTCTTTAGGTAAACAAACAAAGTTGAACCACGGTAAGGGGGTGATTTAAAAAGAGGCAGTCATCCTCAGAGTGCAGCAACTCTGCAAAACGTATAAAAGAAAAAAGGGGGGGGGGTTGCCTCTCTAAGTGTAGTATTAAAACAGTATAATTTATTGCACAAGATTAAAAACACTTAAATGATATAAGTGAGAGTCATGCTCGTCATAAGTATGTAGTCCTGGCAGTTCTAATATTCAACAAAACATCACACCAGAACCTTTCCCAGTTACCCGGATCAAGGAGCCTGTGGGATGCAGTAGAACTGCCAGGACTACATACTTATGATGAGCATGACTTCCACTTATATCTTGTAAATGTTTTTAATCTTGTGCAATAAATGATACTGTTATAATACTACACTAATGCCGCGTACACACTGTCGGAAAAAAGACAGATGAGATTTTTTCGTCGGAAAATGCGACCGTGTGTATGCTTTATTGGTCTTTTGCTGGCGGAATTCCAGCCAGCAAAAGATTGAAAGCATACTCTCAATTTTTCAGTCTGGAAAATTTCCTATCCAAAAATGGGATCGTCTGTGGCAATTCCGACGCGCAAAATCCCTACGCATGCTTGGAAACAATTTGACGCATGCTCGGAAGCATTGAACGTCATTTTCTCAGACCGTTGTAGTGTTGTACGTCACCGCGTTCTTGACGGTCGTAATTTCAGCAAACTTTTGCGTGACTGTGTGTATGCAAGGCAAACTTGAGCAGAATCCCGTCGTAAAAGCCGTCATGTCTTTTTCCGATGAGAAAACCGATCGTGTGTACGCGGCATTAGAGGGGCGCCTCCCCCCCTTGTTTCTTTTAAACAAATAGTGCTAGCTGTTCCTGGGGAATCAAGTGATGTGCTGGAGGTGACTAGGAGTAACAGTCTGCAGCAAGTGATATGCTGGTGGAGTGAGGAGTGAGGAGCTTCAAGCAAGTTTGTGCAGGAGGAAGCTGAAGGAGTATGGGGGCCATCCAAAAACCGATGGCTGTTTTTTTCTTATCCAAGCTTGGCATCCCATAGCTCCTATCCCCATCCAAGTTATACCCCTCAATAAGAATAAAAAAGTTCACTGACTGCTTTATGTCTCGGAGTGCCTAAGAGTGAATATAGGACTAGGCAGGGTAATAGACAAACCGCAATTCTCAGCAGCCCCTACGGGGGTACCGCTACATATACTAATATCACAAGATCAAATGACCCAAGTACTACTATCTAAGCGAGGATGGTATTTACTACCTAATTACAAACCGAAAATATGATAGAGTGCTGTGGGGATGCCATCATCCCTGTAATAGGGCGTACACACGGTCGGACTAGGATTTTTTCTGACGGATGTTGGCTCAAACTTGTTTTGTCTACACACAGTCGCACAAAGTTGTCGGAAAATCCGATCGTTCTAAACGCGGTGACGTAAAACACGTACGTCGGGACTATAAACGGGGCAGTGGCCAATAGCTTTCATCAATTTATTTATTCTGAGCATGCGTGGCACTTTGTCCATCGGATTTGTGTACACACGATCGGAATTTCCGACAACGGATTTTGTTGTCGGAAAATTTTATCTCCTGCTCTCCAACTTTGTGTGTCGGAAAATCCGATGGAAAATGTCCGATGGAGCCCACACACGGTCGGAATTTCCGACAACACGCTCCGATCGGACATTTTCCATCGAAAAATCCGACCGTGTGTACGGGGCATTACAGTATAGACAAAAGTGCCCTTTATTGGTTGGGACTATTGGAGGCAAAAAATATCAATTGCATTTATAAAAATATATACAACTTTGTTAATACAAATACATAGACATATAAAATCCCAAACAAGCGGCTGATTAGCATATGTGTACACATAGTTATACATAGTCAGGAGACCTTGACCATAATAAAGAAAGTGCCTAGGCAAACAACGCATTTCAAAATAGGGCTTTATCGTTCTTCTTCAGTGGTGCCCCCAGTTCCCGCTACTGGGGCCACCAACTGGCAACTGTGCAGGTATATTCAAATATTAGCTGGCAAAAAAAATATATATATATATATATATATATATATATATATATATATATATATATATAAAAATCTCGGTATATATTTGTCATTAGATTTTATGTGATCATTGACAACAACTGCTGCACTTATGTCTCCTGTCAAATAAGTGTAGGCACCCAGATACTTGGGTACAACTACTGAATGAGCGTGCAATATTCCACTTTATCATTTGGATCAATAACACAAGTTGTTCATTCCAAGTAGACATAAAAAAAGAACATCCAACCATAACAATTTGAGGTTGCCAACATCCCTTGTTTAATTTAGAAAAGGAGATACCCCCCAAAAAACTGGGACTTTAACAGCAACAAAATATAAATATACAATATAATTTATTTAACAAAATATACATATATGCAAATATGAAATATCAAACCACTAAAAATAGATAATGATAGTGAAATTCCCATATGGTCCAGACGGCCCAACGCGTTTCAGAACGTCCCTTCGTCAGGGGCAATAGTCAGGAAGGAATTACACTGTATGATCAAGATCAAATACGTTAATGAGTAACAATAATTTCAATAATTTACATCAGTTGCTTATAATAAAGAACATACAGCATAGAGATTGCATAAGAAACATACCCTGAATGGTCATTATGTAAGTTCACTGCTGAACTGGGGGCAGCAATAGCATCGCAGACATACACCACCAATGTCACAATTTGTTGTACCGGGTGGGTCACAAGACATCCACACAAGTCCCACGCTAGGGCAGCAAGGAATGGCGCACAGGTAAATGTACACTCAAATTATATAGAGAAACTCTCCAGAGTGTGTAATCTGGCAAAAAAAGTAAGGAAGGTATTTTATATATACGATGTATACCAGACTGCTCCATTTCCAAAGGATTTCTTCCTTTACCAGACACGGGTCGAATAAAAGAACAAAATACAATTACATATACATAGGCAAAAAGAGGGATTAGCCCATAAAGGGCTTGATGAAGCCAAAAATGTACCTTTGGGTATATTTGTTTCAAAGGTCAGGCATGTAATAAGCCAAAGACTCCCTCTGTGTGGATCCTCCGGCGTCAGATGCATGCACCCGCCATCGTGTGCAGTGACAGGGTACACACAGCTGGCGCCGGCTTTTTAAGGGGTATGAAAGTGCCATATGGCAGGGTGACGTCACCACGCATCGTGTTACCATGGCAACACGCCCGACGCCACCATGCCAGCGTCCAAACAGTGCTTTTCTCACAGTGCGGGAGACAGTATGGGAGGAATGTAAAAGCGGTTGCGTTAGCAACCAATAAACAAAGGAGCCGTAAAGGTAAAGATAAAACTGAAACAGAAGCCCTGTTGTATGCATGCCCGACAATGCAGCCATGCGAATGGAGCAGGGACTTGTCCTGCCATCTGCGAATCAAAAGTGCACCAAAAATGCCACCATGGGGACCCTGGGTGATGACTGCACGGGCACCCCCCACAGAGCCAAACAAAAACAGGCGGCTCTGTGAAAACGATGTCCTGCAGATACCACCCACCAGGGCAGATACACGACCCATAACAGCAGGCAAAGTGTCAAGCGCCATGAAATGACGCTCCAGGCACAAGGCCGCAGGTCGGCCGCAAACAGAGGCCTCCAATGAAACGGGGGCCTCCTGCACCAGGCAGGATGAGATGAGTCCCACAAAGAATGGTGTAAGGGTCCACAATGCCGGCCAACAGACAGACGGAAACCCACATAAAACAGGCAGAGAAATGCAAAAAAACGATTATACACACATGCACAAATATCCTTAGTGAACATTGTATGTATATAATCAATTATACATCAGATCAAAAATCCCAATAATAGCAACATAACGTTAGATGAATTATCCAAAGAGACATAAATATGGATCAACTGGAGAACTACTACGTCCATATAACATGAAAAGAACGCACCCAGCAGCAAAGGGGGATGGTAGAGGGATGAGATGGCTAAACGGTGGATGCAAGGGTGAACGACTGTAAGTCACTCCTTCTCACATCCACCTGAGGAGAAACCCTCGAGGAAGGGTCTAAAACTAAGGTGTTCATTGAGTCTGGGGGGTGAGGTGGCCCCAAGGTCAGCAATCCAGCGTGCCTCCCGTTGGAGGAGGACCTTGTTCCAATCCCCACCCCTCGGACTCGGATGAATCCTATCCAAAATCAAAAATTTAAGTTTGGGAAATCTGCCTCCATGTCTATCAATGATATATCTCCCCAAGGGGAGCTCTGGATTAGCAGTCTTCATTGAGGTAAGGTGTCTAGATGATCTAATATAGAATTTCAGTTTCCTTTTGCTAACATAAAATTGATGGCACTGACATGTCAAGAGGTACACCACCCCCTCCGTTTTACAATTGAAGAAATGATGGGGTCTATACAGCCGTCCATTGGGGAGCACTACATCCTGCCTGATGTTCATGTTCATGCATATAGAGCAGCCGCCACATGTAAAAGTACCCATCCTCTTGCAGGGGTCCTTGCAGAACTCCCCTACAAACTGACTTTGGACCAATTGGTCCTTTAGTGAGGCAGCCCGTCGATATGTAATAGCTGGCCTTTCTGACACATAGGGACTTAGTAGAGGGTCTATGCGCAGGAGATGCCAGAACCTACCGATTATTTGCCTAACTGCTTTGTGTTCATTATTGTATTTAGTGATCACTCTGGTGACTCGAGGATCACTTGTTTTCATCTTGTTGCCAAATAGAAGCTCTCGTCTAGACTGTCCATTGGCCCATTTGCAGGTCCCTTTCAGACAGGTATGAGAATACCCTCTCAATAAGAGCCTATCCCTTAAAGCGCCAGCCTCCTGTATGAAACAATCCTGACTAGAACAATTCCGTTTTAACCTAAGGTATGGAATTGAGCGTAGGAGAGGCTGGGGGTGTAGACTAGAGGCATGTAAAACTGTATTTCCTGCTGTTGGTTTCTGATAAAGTCCACTTGAGAGACTACCATCGTTATTTTTGGTTATGTTAACATCCAAAAAAGTAATACTAGTTTTACTGAACTTTACCATGAACTTTAAATTAAATTCATTTTCATTCATGGCGGAAATACAATCCTCCAGTTCATTCACAGAACCCTCCCACAACAGCAGGATATCATCTATGTAGCGGAACCAAGCCGCTACATGATGTGTATGTGACTTAAATGATTTGTCGTTCAAAATAGACTGCTCCCACTCCCCCAGGTACAGATTGGCGTACGATGTGGCACAGGCTGTCCCAGTCGCCACCCCCTGTGCCTGGAGGAAGTGGGAGCCGTCAAAAGAAAAAAACAGTATAGTATAAATTCCAAAGCCATGATGATAAATTCATGTAGCTTCTTGTCGTCTCTGTGTGTTTGGGAGGTCACATGTCTAATGGCCGCCAATCCCAAATGGTGGGGGATAGAGCTATAAAGGGCTTCTATATCTATGGCAACCAATAGAGCATGTTGGGTTATATGGAGGCCTTCCAGGTTCTGTAGAAGATGTATAGTGTCTTGTACATATGACGGTAAACTGACTACTAAGGGTCTCAAATGCGTGTCCAAGTAAGTACTTAGATTTTCCGTGATTGCCCCATTGCCAGAGACAATAGGTCTGCCCGGTGGTGACAGTAGGTCCTTACGGACCTTGGGTAGGCAATAGAATGTGGGAGTCTTCGGATATTTAGTCCATAAGAATTCCCAAGTATCCTGATCCACGATTCCTTGTGCAAAGGCACCATCAATTAATGCATAGAATTTGACCTCAAATTTAGAAACACGGGCTCTTGAGATTGGTTTGTACCACTCTTGATTGGATAAAATTTTGTTACACATCATTTTGTACTGATCATTAGACATTATTACAATGTTACCCCCTTTATCAGAGGGTTTAATTGTAAGAGAGTAACATTTCTTTAAATTGTTTTGGAGGAAGCCAGTCCGTAAGAGGCAGTGAGGTATAGCCTCCAGACTCCCGCAGCCGCCGTCATCTTGCCGCTCCGAGGCCTCCCAGGGGAATCGCCAAATGGACGGATCTGGAGGTGAGGGGACCCCCATCCGCACTCACAGACTGTCCCCCTGCAATCCTAGCACGGTCCGGAGGCTCCACCAAGCTCCGGGGACGCCCGTAGCAGCCGCGGTCTGGTCCGGCCTAGTGCAGCCTAGTAAGGCCTGCGGATCCCCACTCTCTCCTGAAGCCCTATCCCCGCTGAGGGACATCGTGATAGGCCCGGCCCATATCTGACCGCAGGCCTCCTTCCCTCATCTGTGTCCTCAAACCCCCTGGTCCCTCCCAGGGCCTGGGATACAGCCGGAGATTGCCTGCCTGGCTCAGCCAAAAGATTAGGTAGCTTGGTGTGCCCCACTAGCTGCTGCCTCTGCCACACTGTCCTGGACCTTCTACACACAGGCATCCCTAATACATCATCCATCATACCTGGCCTCAGCCTGCTTGTTACAGTGAGGGAAGAGGCTACAAGTGATTATTGACTATCCTACAATACCCGGCAGGCCATTTCTTCACGGGACCACTTCTCCCAACCATCACCCCCCCACAAATACTAAACAAATCCACAGGGCTACTGACTAACGGCCCCATCATATCTAACAAAATCCTTTCCCTTGCTATGTAAACCACTGCCTATGAGGGGCGCATACGCGCGAGCGGGGGTAATGGAAGTCTGATCCCTCCGTTCCGCGCTGTCGGAAACCGTTACCCGACCTAATACAACATAGACAATACGAGGAGGGGAACACTGTACCTCACAGGATAGAGGAATACCTGGAGCCACAAGCGGTGATGTACCGCTCCACAAAAAATTAAAAAACCGGCAGAGCAACAGCATATCTCCAGCCCCAGCCAAAAGCAAATCTAAAATGGCGCCCAATCCTCCTGAACCTGATGAGGACACACAGCTCTCTGAACTGGGACAGGAATCTCCCGCCGAAAGTCTCCATCTCTTTCCCATGGACCATGTAAGTCCTCACCCTGCTGACTCTGATGCCATGCTAGCCAAGTTCCGCAGCATTGTTAGAGATGAGATAACGGCGGCCTCCCGAAAGCTGTCCTCAGATCTGGTCCGCGGCCTCAAGGAGATAGGCCACCGCACCAATCAATTGGAACACCGCATGGACTTGGCCACCACTGTGTTGGAAGGCCATGAGGAGGAGGTAGACAGAATGTCCGCAGAAATAGAAGCTCTCAGAGATAAATTAGAGGACGCGGAAAATAGGGCCCACAGGGACAACTTTTGTATCCGCGGCATCCCCGAAACGGTCACTGAACTGCAGGGAACGGCCACAGCTTTTTTCCAAGAACTGGCCCCTGAGATTCCGGAGGACAGGCTGGAATTTGACCGCATCCACCGGTCACTGGCCCCTAAACCCTCCGAAGGTCCCCGAGGGACGTTATCATCAAATTCCATTATTATAGGACCAAGGAGAAGCTCTTACAATCTGCCCGAGAGCAGCGGGATATCTCCTTCCAAGGCAACCCCCTCCAAATATTCGCGGACCTCTCGCCGGTCACCATTGCCAGGCGCCGAGGTCTTAAGCCTTATCTCCAAGTTCTACAACCCCATCAGTACAGATGGGGGTTCCCCTTCAAACTTTCTTTCTCCCATCAGGGACGCCAGTTCCATGCCACCTCCCCATCAGGCCTAAAACAGCATCTCCAGGATCTGCAACTAGACATCCCTCTGTCCCAACCTGATGCCCAGGTTTCACATTCCCGACCAGGCCCCGCCAGACCTCCTCGTCAACCTTCTCAAGCATCACAAAGATCACAATCTGGATACCAGGCGCTTCGGGACCTGCAGGCCCAACGTTTCCAACAAGCCAATAACGGATGAAAGTCCCCATCCTCCCTTGATGTGCATTTCACTTGTTTTTCTTTTTTTATGGTCGCTTACCCGGTGTGTTACTGACTGTTCTTGTTCTAAATTCCAACCTAACTTGAGGAGCCCAGCAGCTTGTCTTGGAGGACGTCCACCTGCCGTACCTTTGCCCTATTGAGTTGACTACTGCTTGGCTGGGGTGGGCGTTGCCCGACTGTAGACTGCCCCGCTTGTGAGATGGTGGTCCTGGGCATGGACCACCCCATATGGGGTCCCCTGTTGGGTCTCCGGCACTGGTATGCCCCCCAAACCACTTCTACCATGCTGGTGGCTCTCGTGGAGTGGAGGGGTCATCAGGCGTAAGACATCACTTTCAAGACCTGTTGGGGTGGGGGGAGAAGGGTAAATGGTTTTAGGCTAGGGACACGCCTCCACTGACTGTTATGTAGGTTGGTCGTTTTTGATTACACACCGAGGCCCTTCACCCCTGTTCAGTGGAGTGATAGGGCTGGCGCTTTGACTTTGATGTGGGGTCCCGACCCGCCTTCTGGGGTGGATGGTCTTGTGGCTGTCGCCCCTGGGGGCGGGGGGGGGGACTCCCGCATCTACACCTTCAAATTTCAATAACGCATTGAGGTTCTCATACTGTAATTCATTTTAAGCTACTTATATTGATGCTATTTCTAAGTATTGTTTAAATTCTTTTTCAATTTTCTTTATTAAAGGTTTTGCAAATTATACAAAATGGCATGAACAATCAGTCAGCAATCATATTTTCTGTCAAATGACACAAACGTGTTGTACAGAACACAAAGAAAAAGGGGAAAAATAAAAAATAAATAAAATAGGGGGGGTTAACAGGTGAGTATTAGTACGCTCTGTAAACATAAGGACACTAATGTTGACCTGTCCTTAAAGGGTCTAGAATAACATATCTAACACATTCCATATATCATTAGTGTTTATCCCAATGAAAAATAAAAATAAAAATAGAACTAAAAAAATAGAAAAGAGAAAGAAGATAAATTTGCCCCGTAAGCGGAGTACTCTTAACTTCTTGGTAATTTTTAAAAATCAAGTTTTAGTACCTTTAGTATATCTCAGTATCAGGGCCCTTGGTGCCAAAGGAGGTTAGGCCTTTAAAGTTAGTTTACCTTGTTCCTCCATCGGGGCCAAGAAAGGAAAGGCTCCATAGCACTCCACTTGTATCCACAAGTAGAGTCTTTTAAACATAAAAAGAGAAGAAAGGGAGGGGAGACGAGAAATGGTTTAAAGTAAGGTTAAGAAAAAGGAGGAGGATAGACAGGAGAGAAAGAGAAAAAAGATAAAGGTCCAGAATCCAAGAAAGAAACCGTTTCCCTCGGCCTGGGTCCCCCACCATACAGTTATTGAAATTATGGGGCTTGTAGGTATTTGATCCAGGGGGACCACACCCTGTCAAATCTGGCCTGTCTGTCTTTAAGGAAACTGGCCAATTTTTCGTTGACCATGATCCAAGATATTTTATTCTTTACCAGTGCAGGGTTGACCACTGGAGTTTTCCATGCTCGTGCTATTGTGATTTTAGCTGCTGAAAAAATAAAGAAGATGAGAGTTTGGAGATGTCTAGGGGTCCTGTCCGGCAAATCTGCAAATAGCGCTGTCTTAGGATTTTTAGGTAGATTTTGTCCTGTCACTGAGTAGACCAAGGTGAAAACTCTGATCCAGAAGCGCTGGATCTTGGGACAGGACCACCAAACATGTAACATGGTACCCTCCTGCCCGCATCCTCTAAAGCAAAGGGGTGAAGTTCCGGGGTACGTCCTCGCCAGCCTCGCCGGGACAAGGTACCACCTGGACAACACCTTGTAGTTTCCCTCCACCAGGGAAGTATTGAGTATTCCCTTATGCACCATGGTCGACCATTTCCCCCATATCTCCTCCTCTATAGTCTCACCTAAATCAGATTCCCATGCTATTTGGTATGAAGGTTTGGTCTGTTGGGTATTGAAGAGGGCATAAAGCTCAGAGATCCCTCCCCGTGACTCAGTTCTGCGTAAGCATTTATTTTCAAACAAAGTCCTAGTAGTTATGTCTATCAGATCAGTAGCTAGGGATTTGATGAAGTGAATGATTTGGTGTAGATGGAAAGATTCCGTCTGTGGCATCTGTAATGTCTCTCGTAAATAAGCCTGTTGCCTGATCCCTTTGTGGTCTATGAAGTGTGCTATCCTGTAAAGGCCTTTGTTAACCCACCACGTGAATTGTTGGGGATTTTGTCCTGGAGGAAAGTGTGGGTTATTGAGTATAGGGGCTACAGGAGAGTGAGGAGACCTCAATGGGTGTATTTTGTTCACCGTGTCCCACAGACGCAGGGAATGAGATAAAGAAGGGCACAATATGGCCCGACGTTCTCTTGTCGGGAGCCACAGCAGGAGGTCTATTGGTAATGAGGGACTGGCCTGTGCTTCCAACCGAACCCAGTCTGGTTGGTATGTTGTAGAAAAAATTTGGTAAAGTTGTACCAGTTGAGCCGCCCTATAATATTTCATGAAGTGGGGAACTCCCAGTCCCCCCCTCCCTTTGGAAATATAAAGAGTGGAATGAGCCACTCTACATCCCTTACCACCCCAAATGTATTTATATATTAGCGACTGAAGTTTTTTAAGGAATGCCAATGGTATCGGGATCGGTAATGATCGGAAATAGTAAAGGATTCGGGGGAGTACCGTCATCTTTATGGCTGCTATCCTACCCATCCAGGAAAGATCATGTGACTGCCAATTCTTTAGTTTTTGTTCAATAGACTTAAAAAGCGGGATATAATTAACCTGAAGTAGTGTAGAGACATCCCGAGTGAGCTTAATTCCCAGATAAGGGAGTGCTTGTGTGCACCATTTAAAGGGAAACGACTGTTGGATTGCATCCCGTACCGGGCCAGGAAGGTTTATGTCCAACGCTTCAGATTTAGATTGGTTAACTCGTAGACCAGAGACAGTTTCAAATCTAGAGAGTGTAGCTAATAGATTGGGTAGAGTTGTAATCGGATCTGTTACAAATAATAACAAGTCATCGGCGAAAAAGGCACATTTATGAATCCTGCCGCCGCTAGGTACACCATGAATGTTGGGGTTGGCACGGATAGCCGCTGCCAGTGACTCGATCGCCAGAACAAAAAGGAGAGGCGAGAGAGGGCATCCCTGCCTGGTTCCTTTCCTTATCTGTATAAGATCCGACTTGTATCCATATGCAAGAATGTTGGCCGAAGGAGTAGAGTATAATGTGCAAATAAGGGTCATAAATTTAGGTCCGCTGTTCCACTGTTTCAATGTATGGAAGAGGAAGGGCCAGGAAATAGAGTCAAAGGCCTTGTGAAGGTCCAATGACAGAAGCATTCCTCGCCTATCGCCCATCCCATCCCAATTAGAGCGTAAAATAGAAATCAGATCAGTGGCCCGTCGAATCTGGTCAGCAGCTTGTCGCCCCGTGACAAATCCCACTTGGTCTATATGGATATATTGTGCCAGAAATGTATTAAATCGGTTTGCATAGATTTTTGTGAGTAGCTTCAGGTCGCTATTGATCAATGATATCGGGCTATAGTTTGCCACCTCACTATGATCCTTATCTGGCTTGGGGATCAGACTGATGTGGGCTCTATTAGAATCTGTATCAAGCTGCTCCCCGTCACGAAGGGCATTGAAGAATTTTAGTAGATGAGGTGCCAATAGTGGAGCAAATTTCTTATAGTAAGAGGCTGAAAAGCCATCCGGCCCCGGAGTCCTGGACGCGTTAGCCTGTTTTATTGCAGCCAATATTTCTGTTACGGTGATGTCTCCTTCCAAGACCTCACGGTGAGAATCTGAGAAAGATGGTAGGGGCACGTCTTTAAAAAAGTCATCCAGGGCTCCGGAAGGGGGGGCCTCCTGTGTAGAGTATAAGGAGGTATAGTAGGAGTGGAACAATTTTGTGATGATTTGCGGGTTCTGTGTCAAGTTTCCATTAGGCTGTCTGAGTTTTGGGGGTACCGTCCGACGGGTCCTAGGCGTAAGTCTGCGAGCCAGCATAGTACCAGGTTTATCCTTCAACGTATAGAAGGAAGCCTGGGTCCACCTAAGGCTTTTTTCGGCTTTAGTTGTCAGGCAAAGGTTTAATTCCGACCTAGTGGAATCTATTTTGTCTCTTAAGTCTAGGTCAGGTCGCTGTTTGTGCTGGGACAATAGATCATTTAATTCCCGTTCTTTTTCCTGTATCAATGAGTTAGAATGTTTCTTAATTCGGGACGCTATTTGTATGAGATATCCTCTAATTGTGGCCTTGTGAGCAGCCCAATTGGTCACAGGGGAAGTATCTTCCGGATCGTTCAATGAGAAATATTCCTTGAGGTGCTGCTCCACATCAAAACAGACGGAAAGGTTGCTCAGAAGAGAATCGTTTATTCTCCAGGGAGCTGGACCTCTAGTGTCTCGTAGAGAGTCACACGTGGTCCAAAGCAAGGAGTGATCTGACCAAGTTACTTCCCCTATTTTACTGGCCCGAAAAAGAGGAACACTTGTGGGGTTTGTGAAAAAGTGGTCTATTCTGGAGTAGGTATTGTGGACATGGGAAAAGAATGTGTAATCTTTCCTGGATGGGTTTAACTCTCTCCAGACGTCAATCAAGTTATGATAATGTAACATTTTGGCTAATTTAGATCCAATTTTAGGGAAGTGTCGTGGAGCCGATGAGGGCCTCCTGGTTTTGTCAAAAATAGAGTCTAGGGCCACATTGGAGTCTCCTCCAAAGAGAACAACTCCTCCTAGGTCAGGGGACACAGTGTGCAGTAGTTTACGAAAAAAAGGTAGTTGGCCTATATTGGGTGCATAGTAAGAAATTAAGGTGACGCGGGAGCCTTCTAGGTGACCTATTAATGCTAGGTATCTGCCCTCTGGAGCACTAATTTGTTTCTCCAGTGAAAAGGAGACCCGTTTGGAAAAACATATTGCCACCCCCCCAGTCCTACCCGGGCCGTTCGCTAGGTAAAAGTGGGGGTAGTAGTGGTGTAGAAATTTAGGATGATAGTTCAGAGCAAAGTGCGTTTCTTGAAGGAAAAGCACATCTGTGTGTAGGGATTTGTAGTGTTGAAAGGCCATTCTGCGTTTAACTGGAGAATTAAATCCCTGAACATTATGTGTAACAATTTTAAAGGGGAGGTCTGTAGTCTGGTTCGCCATGGTGCACTCAAGAAGTAACAAACTCACTCACCTATGCCCCAGAGGACGGCCGCAGGATTGTCCAACTGGCGAAGTTCACTTAGTGGTCAGGACCCAGGACCGAGGGACTCCAAGGGAGATATTTAAGAAAAGGAAGAGAGAAAGGAGAAGAAAGAGAGATAGAGAGTAGAGATGGAGTTTACAACCTGAGTAGGTACTGTTCTATAAAATGGAGCAAACAATATTAGAACAAGTCACTTAGATTATTAATGATAACTAAATTGTAATAACAAGGGGAAAGACAAAAAAAAAAAAAAAAAGGGGGGGGGGGTTGGAAGGGGGGTATAAGCCCCTTGTCGTCAGTAACAGCCTTGGGTTAGACCCAAGGCCAGGTTTGATCCCAGTCTCCTCAACAAGGAGGGAGAACAAAATCAAACAGGGCAGATGACAACCGCCACCGGCCATTAGAACACCCTTGAACCATTAACTGTAGAACCATGTTTTCTTTTTAACAAGGAATGGTAGTCCCTTTGTTGTTATACACAATATTGAAAGATAGTGATTGTTTGTAAGGGAGGGTTTACCTCTTTCTGTAACATAACTGTAAACTTAGGAACCCTCAATGGTTCTAACTGTGATTCTAACTGTGAACCCGCCCTAGGATCAATTAGGGAAATTAGCGACAAAGAAAAAATTTTCATCATCCCAAAAGGGACCACGACAACCGTCGTCATCAGGGAGGTTGAGCCGCGAGCTTGGCCTTGCTTCTTGTGGAGCGCCGCACCTGGGATAGGGGGCTCTGCAGTGGCACGCTGGTTGGAGGTTTGGATTGTGGAGTATGGGGAGAGCCTCTAGGTTCAGTGGAGATCAGGCCCAGACTTCTCAGCAATGTTTCGCCATCAGGAAAGGTCGAGAAGGCGTGTTTCCTGTTACAGTAGGTAAAATTCAGTCGAAACGGGAAGGTCCAGTGATACTTTATGTTGTTAGCAATGAGTGGTTGTAGCAGTGGTTTCAACGCTCTGCGTTTTTGTACGGTGACAGGCGAGATGTCGGCAAAAATCTGGATAGAGTGCTCTCTCAGGTGTAAGTTCGCGATCTCCCGTGCTTTAGCCATCACTCTTTCCTTCACCTCGTAGTAGTGAGGTTTTACAATGATATCTCTTGGTAGACCATCGGGCCGAGGAGCAGTCAGGGCCCTGTGAACTCGATCTAGTTCCATTCTGTGTGAAGGAATATCTGGAATAAGGTATGAAATCAGTTCCTTGACAATAGCCTCAGAGTCTGTGAAACTTTCAGGGATGCCACGGACCCGAAAGTTGTAGCGGTGAGACCGGTTCTCCAAGTCATCAATCTTGTTTAAGGCGTCATCGAGCCTTTTGTGGATATTCTCTATACAGTCAGTATTTTGGTTGGTCCTCGTAATAGTATCATCCAGCGTGTTTTCTAATTTTCCTATGCGGGTACCTAATTCTTGGAATTCACGTTTGAGGTCAGAGGTTATGCGTGTAGTGGCCTTTTCCAGGCCTTGATCAAGCAATGCAGAAAATCTGGCTAAAAGTATAGGATCTCCGGAGTATTCAGCGGGTGGTGGAGCCACCTGCACATTGGATGTATAACTAGGGCTGTTATCTGGGCTCCCCTGGCTGAATAGCATGTCCCCCAAAGCCCTGTCCACATCAGATTGTGAGGAGAACATGTCCCGTTCTGGTGATAGTGAGGCTGCTTGGGAGGTCGCCTTATTTGCCTCTCCTGCCAAGCTGTGAAATAAAGTAAAGTATTCTCGGGCTGTGTCTGCGGGGGGGCTGCTGTTTAATTGCAAGCCGCGCTGCTGCCACCGCCATCTTGGTATTTCAGGCCCTCTCAGGCCTGTGTCAGAGCGGCAGCTGGGGGGGGCTAATCTGGCCTACCTCCGCCTGTGGTGCTGGATCTCAGGGCTGCTGGTGTCCGAGGGCTGCTCGTTGCGGGTTACTGGAAGCCCAGGTAAGGAGGAGCGAACGGGTCGGCGGGTAATGTAACTGAGGCCGCGGCTTCCGGCTTTCCCCAGTCCCCGCTCCAGCGGCTCTTGCGGCTCCCGTGGGGACAATTTCTGTTCCGTCCGGGCCGTGAATCGGGTCCCCGGGGTAGCGGTAGTCTGGGCGGATGTTTTTCACCGGCGGGCGGGATCGCTAACTGTCCGGGTGAGTGACGAACAGGCCGGTGTGGAGCGGAGCCGAGACTTCACACGTCCGCCATCTCAGCCTCGCGCATGCGCCCTTTTGTATTGTTTAAATTCTATGTTCATTTTGTTTAACTTGATTCTATTATCTTCACTATAGGTCGGTGGTTCCGACGGACCACTGCTCCCCTCAAAAGTTGGCACCTGGCTAAGATACTTGTCTTGGCTACGGTCCCACCCCACTGTGGGCCCTGTTGCCCACGACGTGATACGTCAATGTACACACTACATACTATTCTCCGAGTTCTTCTCGGTATTCCTATATCTTATGTTCTTTCCTATTTTTACTATTCTTCTCTCTCCTTTCTCTCCCTCTCCCTTTCCCCATTCCCTCGGACCCTGGGGTGTGCGGATGGAGTAATCCATAACGTCACATCTCAGACCCAATGACCCTTCATTGGTTGTCCCTGAACATTCAGGGCATGAATTCCCCCCAAAAACGGGTTAAGGTTTTTAACTACCTTAAGCAACAAAAAATAGACATTGCCTGTTTGCAGGAAACGCACTTTTCTTCCTCTTCCTGCTCCAAATATTTCACGGCAAACTATCCCCAAGTCTATATGGCTAATGGTCCCACTAAACAGCTATACTTAAATCAATCCCATTTATCTGTAACAAGCAGATAGCTGACCCTAATGGTAGATACCTTCTCCTGCAGGGTTCTGTTCAGGACAATGAAGTAACTATTATGACTTATTACGCCCCGAATGACAATCCGGGCCCATTTCTGTCTCATGTCTGCTCCTTGTTGCAGGTCCACCAGAGAGGCACCCTCCTGTTGGTGGGTGATTCTAATATGACGCTCAATCCTGCCCTTGATAAATACCCAGCGGATCATAAAGCTCCCTCCCTTGCTTCAAAAAAAGTTTTGCTAACCCTACAAAATCTTGATTTAGTGGACCTATGGCGAGAGCTTCATCCCATGGGCAGGGACTACACACACTATTCCCATCCTCATCACTCCCATTCTAGAATCGATCATTCGTTTGTGTTACGGAAACATCTCCCTTTAATAGAATCGGTCTCGATTTTAGCAGTCCCTTGGTCAGATCACGATCCTGTTCTAACCGTCTGTCGCTCCCTACATAGCAAACCACAACATGCAACATGGGTGATGAATGACTCACTCTTATCCTTCAAACTGATCCTTAGTGAAATCCAAGAAGCTTCTGCAGAATACTTTAGACTCAATACAGGTTCTGTCTCGTCCCCAATAACACTATGGGAGGCTTATAAAGCTGTCCTCCGGGGTCGCGTTATTAGAATAGCGTCCCAACGCAAAAGAGAAAGGATTCAGGCCCGATGCAAGTTAGAGCAGGACTTGGAAGACCGGTCGGCGGCCTTTAAGTTAACCCCCACCCCTGCTAATCGCAGATCTTTAGACAAAACCCATACAGACTTGGATCTATGTCTGACGGACGAAGCGGACCATTCCTTACGTTGGGCCCGCCAGAAATGGTATGCTAAGGCAAAGAAACCCAATGCTCAGTTGGCCAATAGGCTACGCACTTTTACCCCGAAATTTACCCCCATAACCTTGCGCACCCGCCATAACATCCTCACAGGGAACCCCCAGAAGGTCTTGGAAGAATTCTGCCATCGCCTTACAAACTTTACTCCCCCCCAAATCACTCTTTAATGCAGGGCCTGAATGCTTTCTTAAAAGAGTTCTCTACCTTCCCTATCCAAATCCCACATCTCCCTAATGGACCGAGATATACAGGTCTCTGAGGTTCTTCAGTGCATTAAGGAACTGAAAGTGGGCAAAAGACCAGGCCCAGATGGTTTTGCTGCTTTGTATTATCGAAAATTTGCAGAGGTTCTGGCCCCACACCTAGCAGCTATGTATAACTTGGTCAAAGGAGGTCACACATTTACACCAGATTTGTTCACTGCCAACATAGTAATGATCCCTAAGCCAGATAAGGACCATTCTTCCTGGGCAAATTTTTGGCCAATCTCTTTAATTAATATTGACATGAAGATATTGACGAAAATTCTGGCCAATCGCCTGAACTACTTTCTACCACGACTGATAAAAAAGGATCAGGTGGGGTTCGTCCCCCGTAGGCAGGCGGGAGATGCTATTAGACGACTCCTCCAGATCCAACATATAGCTCACGAAAAGTCCCTAGAGACAATGTTTCTTTCTTTAGATGTCAGTAAGGCCTTCGATACCTTATCCTGGCCCTATTTGACACAGGTCCTCACTCATTACGGTTTTGGCACCTCCTTTTTGAGCTGGGTCTCAGCCATATCTCGCTCCCCCCAGGCTAAAGTGCGTTACTATGGATATGAATTGCCTATTTTCCCTATTAAGAGGGGAACACGTCAGGGATGCCCGCTCTCCCCACTTTTATTTATACTAGCACTTGAACCCCTGGCAGAGGCCATACGCTCTCACCCAGATATATCAGGAGTAGAAGTAGCAGGCACCGCGCACAAATTGTCACTGTTTGCGGACAACATTTTATTAACCATTACTAAACCCAGAATCTCCCTTCCCAATTTATTCTCTCTCTTAGACTCCTTCGCCGCATTCTCAGGCCTTTCAAGTTAATCCGGCAAAAACTAAAGCGATGTCTATCAACCTTCGGGCCCTGGAACTAGAATCCCTACAATCGGCATTCTCATTCCAGTGGTTAACCTCATTACCCTATTTGGGTATTAAACTTACTCCGAGATACTCGGGATTATACCAAGCCAATTTTCCCCCGCTTTTCCGAAAGCTGGAGGCTATACTTGCCTCTTGGTCCACACTCCCAATATCTTGGTTTGGCAGAATAGCGACAGTACGCATGACGTACCTCCCTAAATTACTCTATTATTTTAGAGTTCTGCCAGTCCATGTGCCCCCCCCCCCATATCATTCGAATACACCAACGTAAAATTATGCAGTTTATATGGGGCCCTAAGAAACCCAGGATCAAGAGGCAGGTACTTTACGCGCGCAAAATCAATGGTGGCCTTTCAGTTCCTAATTTACGAGCATATTATACGGCTGCGGGTATTGCCCCAATATCTCACCTCCATGAGAAACAAAAAATGCCACTTTGGGCCACCATGGATTTAGTTGACGCACACCCAACACCTCTAGCTTCTCTTCCGTGGCTTCCTAAAGCACATCGCCCCTCTACCATAGGTCCCTGTCTGGCTCACTCCCTTAAACTGTGGGATGTGGTCAAGTACTCAGCAGGCCTAATTTCTCCTCATCTCCCATTACTTCGCCTCCTCCACTGCCCTTTATTTCAACCAGGTTGTGATAATCCATTGCAGTTTAAATGGTGGTCTGATAACGGCTTTACAGATATTCATTCGTTATTCACCCCAACCAAGATCATCCCTTTTGCGGCTTTAAGTTCCTCACATGATATTCCCCTTAAGGAACATTATAGTTATCTGCAAATCAGGCATTTTCTCCAACAGCTTACAAAATCCCAATCGGCCCCCTTTACCATGACCCCATTTGAAAGTATTTGAAGATCGCGCCCCCAATCCTCGGGTCTGATTTCCCTCATATATATTGCTATAATTAATTCCAAGACGCCACCATTGAGACCTTATCATCTTCAGTGGGAGGCCGAACTCGGAAAACAATTAGACCCGGAGGATTGGCAAGGTATGACTACTATGCTATCCAAATGCTCTAAGAATGTTCTCTTCTTGGAGAACGCCTACAAAGCCTTCTATAGATGGTACTATACCCCGGCTAGATTAGCAAGCTTCATCCCATCTTATTCCCCCCTCTGTTTTTGTGGGTGTTCACAGGACGGCACGATGGCGCATATCTGGTGGACCTGCCCCAGGGTTTGCAGATTATGGGTCAGAGTATACGCACTACTACGCAATCTTTTTAATACCACTATAAAACGGGACCCTTTTGAGGCCCTCTTATGGAAACCAATTGCAGAACTTCTTCGTCCTGAACGCCAACTAGCAGCACATATTTTTACCGCAACTAAATTGACCATAGCAAGGGCCTGGAAAACTCCGAACCTCAGTTTTGAGGCAGTTAAAAATTGTGTGAATGATATCATGGTAAACGAGAAACTTACGGCCATATTATTGGACACGCATGATAAATTCCTCAGGATATGGCAACCCTGGGTGACCCATAATCGTCATCAAGATTTGACCTAACGCTTCTTTCCTTATAATGAGCCTCCGCCCCCCCCCCCGCCCCAGGGTCCCCCACTCCTCTTTTCCCACCCCCCTCTCTCCCACTTTCAATTCCTCTTTCCTTTTTCTTATTCAGGCCCCTGGGCTTAAGTCTACAGAGAAGGGATACTTAAGGTAGCGAAGAGGAGGGAAAAAAAAAAGAAAAAAAAGAAAGAAAAAAGGACAGAGAAAAAAAGATTACTTCATACAACAAAGCTACGTTATCTTTTTTGAGGTTAATCAATTTAATTTGATTTTGTTTCTGTTTTTTTTTTTCTTTTCCTTTATCTATGCAATGTTACGTATTACAATAACATCTCGCTAGACATCCTTTAAATGTTCAAGAGTGTTTGCAAACATAATATTCTGTGTTTGCAGTTTACCGCTAGGTTAGTAAACACGAGATGAAGACTCTTCTTAGTATGTCGCCTAGACTCGGCATTGAGCGGCCTGAGACCTGGCTTAAATCTTTGAACGTCAGTATTACCTGCCGGATACCGGCAGCTTTATATCTGTTAATTCTAGATGTATCCATCACTGTTTGTGCTATTCTGTCGATATATATTTTCAATAAAACTCTTTGTACAAGAAATTTATTAAAATAACACTCTCCTCCACCATTAAACTCACATCTCAAAAAATCACATCAGGCAGAGAAACACAGCACAGCAGATTGTCACAGCAAAAACTCCAAACGAAAGAACCAGCGTATGGTGGTCACGGCGGACCCAAGAGTACACTCTTTGATGACAGTCTCACCCGTCCCTTGGAGCCGCTTCCCCACTTCCTAGTATGGCGCTCTCCGTCACAGCGTATTACGTCACACGTCATTCGATTTCGATTAATCATGGGATTGGCTGTACGGCTAGGCAATCTCTCCTTTATACCAACCGCTCTCATTACGGGTGGACATATTATCACTGCGCTTGTGAACTCACTGTGTCCCCGCTCGCACCATAAGCAAGTATTACATTGCAGCAGAGCGTTAAACACAGACAAAGATAATATTTACAATGTAAATAAAAATACATGTTTATGTGAGCACGATAATTTGTCACATACTAAAAATATACCCCACAACAAAAATCAAGCGAACATATTATCCCTATTTGGTAAAATAAGGTGAATTAAAACTGAGAGATATCACTCTCTTTAAATGAATGGTTGGACGAATGCATACCCCTAAAAGAAAACTGGCAAAACGCAAAGTGAATTTGCTTCACCAGCTCAATGGTTAAAATTGAAATTAAACTGAAAGTAAAAATAGAAAAAAAATAGACATAAAAATAGAAATAAAAAATGAAATATAAAAAAAATAACAAATATATTTATTTTTTAAATCTAAATAGTAGCTTATCTTAAACTATAAGGGGGTGTGATCAATAACGTGCCACTGGGAGTCCTATAAGTGACAGCACCCCCATAATGATCTCACCCCCTTATCTTACTGGAGACTGATACACTTCCAACAAAACAGGGAATGAGGTTTCCCCCAGATTGAAATGCTCAACAGTCCAATAATCTCAGAACATCTCACTTTTAATCCCCAACCAAAAAACAATTATTCTTTTTCTTTTGTTGGAAGGGCATCACAGAGTAGGCCTCCAATCTATATATGGGGAAGGAGGGGGTCAATAGTTGTTAATAAAGCAATTGAAGTCCAATTCTATGTTTAAGCCTCTAGGAAAAAGACATTTTAAAAGGAAAATCCACCGAGTTTCCCGTTGGGAAAAGTCTCTCACCCGGTTTGAACCCCTCCAGGTCGGATATTCAATGTCAGTCCCACAAAACTGGAGTAAACTGGGATCCTGATCATGTTTTTCTTTAAAATGGAGGGACACACTGTGGTATTTAAATCCATTTATAATATTGGTAATATGTTCGGATATGCACACCTTTAGAAGTCTCTTAGTGCACCCCACGTAAAATAAACCGCAGGGACACCACATAAGATACACCACATACGAGGAGTTACAAGTAATAAAATCTCTTATTTCAAGGGTTTCATTTTCATAATTGGTAATGCTCTTCATACCCCTATTACTAGTCCTCACTGTTCTGCAGCTTACACACTTCCTGCATGGGAAAAATCCATTTAGATCTATTTTTATTGAGGGATGACCAGGTGGATCAAGAATCTTTTTCACCACCCTGTCTCCGAAGCTAGGGGCTCTTCTATATATGAATTTAGGGTATTCTGGTAAGACTTCACTCAAATGTCGATCTCTACAGAGAATATATCAATATTTTTTAAAAATCCTCTCAATCTCTTTATACTGGCAATGGAAACGCGATATAAACCCCCACTGGTGTTGTTCATTAGAGGCGACACTTTCTTTTTTCTTCAAACATTCTTAGCCACTTGTTCTATAACCTCATTTAAGGAATTTTCCTGGTACCCCTTTTGCAGGAATCTCTCCTTCAATATATTGGCCTGTGAGAAATACTTTTCCTGTTCAGTGCAATTTCGACGGACTCTCAGCATTTGTCCCTTAGGGATGTTCTTAATCCAAACAGGGGGATGACCACTCCTGATGGATAAGAAGCTGTTTCGTTCCGTTGATTTGAAGTACACACACGTGCCTAAAGAATCACCTCTTCTTTCAATTGTCACATCCAAGAAGTTGACGCATCTGTCACTGATCTGAGACTCCAGTTTGATGTTATTTTTGTTGATATTCAGATACCCCAAAAACTCAACCACAGATTCCCTAGACCCCTCCCAAATAAATAGGAGGTCGTCTATGAACCTGCGGTAGAGTCTAAGTTGGGGCAGTCGTCTACTGAAAACATATCTGTCCTCCCATTCCACCAAAGCAAAGTTATTACACTTGAAGCAGGCTCTCTCCCCCAGCCTAAGATGGGAATCTACAAGCCGCTGGGGAAAGCCCCTGTGATTAGGTCGCACGGTGCCACATGCTTCAATCTGCTGATCAAACAAGTGACTAAAAAGTGGCATGCTCGTGTAATAATTGTCCACTTACAAGTGGTACCCCTTTCTGAATAAGGGTGACACCAAGTCTCACACAATCTTGCCAGCGCTTCCTATGTAGTCAGGGCAGTTTGTCGGCTGTATGTGGCTATCTTTTCCCTTGTAAACCATAAAACAACATGTATAGCCTGTGGCCCTGTCACAGAGCTTATACATCTTGACCCCGTATCTGGCACGCTGGCTGGGAAGGTACTCTTTGAATGACAAGGGGCCAGAAAACTTAATCAGGGACTCATCAACACAGACAACTTGATGGGGAGTAAACAAGTCTGAAAAACGTTGATTGAAGTGGTTTACGAGGGGCCGAATTTTGTAGAGCCGATCGTATCCAGGGTCTCCACGAGGACGACAGAGTTCATTGTCATTGAAGTGCATGAACCGCAAGATCTGCTCGTATTGTGCCCTGGTCATGGAGGCAGAGAACAAGGGCATATGGTGAATTGGGTCAGTGGACCAATATGACCGCAACTCACTCTTTTTAGTTATGCCCATGTTGAGGGAAAGGCCCAGAAAGAGCTTAAATTCGGAAACCATAATTGGTCTCCAATTTCTGGCAAGGGAGGACTGGGGAATAGTGGCGATATGTTGACCAGCGTACAAATTGTTTTGGTCCACAATAGATCTGTAAAGATCTTCGGTGAAAGACAGCGAATAAAAATCAAGTGATGTAAGATCAACTGTTTCCACTTGAATGCCAAGTTGGCCAGTGAATGGGGAAAGTACTGGTGCAGCAGAAGTGGTGAGTTAGGAATGGCGAATGCAGCAGGAAGGGCACTATGGGCATGACGGGCCTGTGTTCGTCCTCTTGGTGGCAGCGGGACACTACTTGTGCTTGCCACCTCACCAGCTTGAACTGCACTTATGGGACTTGCCACGTCACCACGTGATACTGCAGTACTGGATTGACTACGACCAGGGTGTACTAGGTCGCTGGTGCTTGCTAGTTCACCAGAAGAAATAGCGGTGCTAGTACTGCTCTGCTCCATACGAGGGACCTGCGGTTCTTGCACATCAACGACAGAAGTAGTTCGGGGTCTGGTACGCCTGACCTTGGCAAGGGACCACAACTCCGTTGTCAGAGCTATCTGTCATTGAGCCGCTGTCCTCTGCAGGATCGTATTCTGAGCCTGAATCTGACAGTTGAGTGACTTCCTCTTCACTATCTGTCATGCTCAGAAACGTGTAGGCCTCTTCACTAGTGTACCTTCAATTTGCCATTTTGGGCTCTAAATTTAGTGGTACACTAGTGAGACTCACAGGTAAAAAAGCTCCTGACTGTTAGTGACTGTATCAAAACGCTACCAAAAAAACTGTTAGCGATCGCAGGGATCAGGCCTGACTCTGCAAATGCTGCAGTTATGTGTGTTTAGTGTTTGTAAGTGACAGTGATCGATCGATACTGCACTTGGGTGGGCTGGGCGGAGAGGCAAAACGCAGGTGCTAGCAGGTATCTGGGCTGATCCCGCTAACACTGTGTTTTTGGAAACCCTAAACTGCTGGGGACGCTAGTATAGATCTGATCAGATCAGATATTGATCCGTTCAGATACTATACCACTAAGGGAGGTGTATGCTGCGTGCGTGGGTATTACCGTTACTGGCACTAACCTGACGCTACCTGGGGTGATGCAGACCCTATCTGACCCTAAAACCTAACTTGTATCACCCGCCGGGTGATCAGGTGGTTAAATCTTTATTAGGTAATAAACGGCGGGTGCCCTGACACTATAAAGAATAAAATAACTAACCAGCATCACCGTAACAGTTATACGGTAATCATTCGTGAAAGGGTTAACTAGGGGGCAATCAGGGGGTTACCTTTACTAGGTAGTATATGGGGGTCCCTGACGCTATATAACGCTGACGGCGAACCTAAATACTTACCTCCCTTAATAGCGTCACCTGTGACACTAATACAGCGATCAGAAAAACGATCGCTTAGTGACACTGGCGATGGGGGGTGATCACGGGGTTAAACCTTTATTAGGTGGGGTTAGGGGGGTATCCTAGACCTAAAGGGGCCTACCACTAACTGCCCTACCACTTAGAATGGTCACAAATGACACCAATGCAGTAATCAGTAAAAAAAAAACTGCTATTGGTGTCACTGTGACAGGGGGTGCAGGGGGGGATTGGGGGTGATTGTGGGGTGAAAAGTGTGCCTAGAGTGTTCTACTGTTAGGGTAGTGTTGTGCAGACTTACTTGATGTCTTCTCTCCTCGGCGCCAGAATGAAAAGTTCGACACGAGGAGAGATGACATCACTTCCTCTGCCGCTGTTTACATTACAGCAGCAGAGGAAGATTGTCATTCGTTGAGAGCGATTGCGAGGGGGTGGCCACGAATGAGTGGCCTCCCCCTCAGCACGGATCGCTCCCCTAACGATGCGCCCCCCGCCCGAGGGAAGCAACTCACATATCAGATACGTGATTTTGCGCCTGCCCGTGCCATTCTGCCGCAGTACATCTGCGTTAGGCAGTCGGCAAGTGGTTAAAAACACTGTCACGGCACACGATGGCGGGTGCATGCATCAGACACCGGAGGATCCATACGGAGGGAGTCTTTGGCTTATTACATGCCTGACCTTTGAAACAAATATACCCAAAGGTACGTTTTTGGCTTCATCAAGTCCTTTATGGGCTAATCCCCCTTTTTGCCTATATAGCAGAGCTTATGTCTGTAGAGGATGAACCCCTCTGACATGGTCTGCTTTTCAAAGTGTTTGGTCACTGTAAGATGATCTTTTTCTTTTTTTATAGATTTATCTCTAAACCTGAAGACTGGCACATTTTTATGTTTGCCTCTGACTACTGTGGTTTTTCTGCGGTAATCCCCATTGTGGATTCTACTAAGGTATGATGCTTTTTTATGTAGACCAATGTAATTGTATTTTGTTCTTTTATTCGACCCGTGTCTGGTAAAGGGAGAAATCCTTTGGACATGGAGCAGTCTGGTATATATCTTCCTTACTTTTTTTGCCAGATTACACACTCTGGAAAGCTTCTCTATATAATATGAATGTTCACCTGTGCGCCATTCCTTGCTGCCCTAGCGTGGGACTTGTGTGGATGTCTGGTGACCCACCCGGTACAACAAATGTCCTTGTGACATCAGTGATGTATGTCTGCGATGCTATTGCCGCCCCCAGTTCAGCAGTGAACTTACATGATGACCATTCAAGGTATGCTTCTTATGCAATCTCTGTGCTGTATGTTCTTTATTATAAGCAACTGATGTAAATTATTGAAATTATTGTTACTCATTAATGTATTTGATCTTTATCATACAGTGTAATTCCTTCCTGACTATCTTCCTTTGCCATCCAGTCCTGACAAAGGGATGTTTGTGTCCTGAAACACGTTGGGCCGTCTGGACCATATGGGAATTTCATCATCGTTGTTATCTATTTTTAGTGGTTTGATATTTCATATTTGTATATTTTGTTAAATAAATTATATTGTATTTTTATATTTTGTTGTTGTTAAAGTCCCCTTTTTTTTTTTTTTTTTTGGGGGGGGGGGGGGGGTGTATCTCCTTTTCTAAAATTTCCTTCCAAATAGGGTCTAAATGAAAAGTAACATAATAGATCCATGAGATATTGTAGTCTGGTTACATAGACTGGCAACGCAACATTGTGTAAGGCAGATAGCACTCACTACTAACCTCACTATAAAATACCATTAGGCATGCACAGCCCCATAGATTAAAATACAGAATTAATGCATGCTGTTACCAACTTAGGAAACCCACGACTGGGCGCTCACAGCAAAACCCACAGTCCCTGCTACTGGAGCAACCAACTCGCAGAAGGTGCAGGTACAGTACCTTGAAAAAGTATTCATACCCCTTGACATTTTCCACATTTTGTCATGTTACAACCAAAAACCTAAATGTATTTTATTGGGATTTTATGTAATAGACCAACACAAAGTGGAAGGAAAATGATAAATGGTTTTCAAAATGTTTTACAAATAAATATCTAAAAAGTGTGGCGTGCATTTTCTATTCAGCCCCTCTTTACTCTGATACCCCTAACTAAAATCTAATGGAATCAATTGCCTTCAGAAGTCACCTAATTAGTAAACAGAGTCAACAGTACTCAACAATACACAGTTACTCAACAGTACTCAGTTATACCACAATACTCAGTTACTCAACAGTACCCCTTGAAGTACCTAATCTCAGTATAAATACAGCTGTTCTGTGAAGCCCTCAGAGGTTTGTTAGAGAACATTTGTGAACAAACCACATCATGAAGGCCAAGGAACACACCAGACAGGTCAGAGATGAAGTTGTGGAGAAGTTTAAAGCAGGGTTAGGTTATAAAAAAATACCCCGCGCTTTGAAAATCTCACGGAGCATTGTTCAATCCATCATTCGAAAATGGAAGGAGTATGGCACAACTACAAACCTACCAAGATATGGCCATCCACCTAAACTGACAGGTCGGGCAAGGAGAACATTAATCAGAGAAGCAGCCAAGAGGCCCATGGTAACTCTGGAGGAGCTGCAGAGATCCACAGCTCAGGTGTGACAATCTGTCCACAGGACAGCTATTAGTTGTGCACTCCACAGATTTGGGATTTATGGAAGAGTGACAAGAAAATTGTTGAAAGAAAGCCATAAAAAGTCATGTTTGCAGTTTGCGAGAAGCCATGTGGGGGACACAGCAAACATGTGGAAGAAGGTTCTCTGGTCAGATGAGACCAAAATTGAACTTTTTGGCCTAAAAGCAAAATGCTGTGTGTGACAGAAGACTAACACTGCACATCACCCTGAAAACACCATTTCCACCATGAAACATGGTGGTGGCAGCATTATGTTATCTGGATGCTTTTCTTCAGCAGGGACAGGGAAGCTGATCAGAGTTGATGGGAAGATGGAAGGAGCCAAATACAGGGCAATTTGCAAAAGACTCCAATAGGTTTGCCATCCAGTTCTGAAGTGTTGCCAATAGGTGGCCAGCAGGAAGCGCTGTTACATTGTTTGGCGCGAAACGGCGGAAGTGCAGATGCTGAGTAGCGTGGTGTGTGGCAGCTGTGTGTGTGGGAGCTGCGGACTGGACCCCCCACTGAGACCGAGAGAGGCAGCGGAGGGTGACCCAGGGACCGAGAGAGCAGGCACAGGCCATCGGAAAGGAGGAGCAGGAGTGACTGAAGACAGTGCCACCTCATAGACTCTGACAGAGGAGGCGGGCATCTAACCAGCGGGACTGGGAGACAGAGGTGACGGGTTGACCGGGAGAAGCTGCGGGTAAGTGTAACCGCAGACCAGAGGGGGAGTGTGACAGGCAGACCATGGAAGCAGCGAGAACAGTGAGAGGCAGGCTGACTGAAGAAGACTGTAGCTGCTGACAAGCCCTGCAAGTGTCAGTTTACAGGGGTGGCTGAGCAGGAGCAGAGCGGACGCAGAGCGACACAGCTAATTGAATAGACTGACCGACTGTGTAGCGGGGACGCTGGCTGAGGAGGGTGCAGTGTGAGTAACTGAGTACTACTGAGTATTGTTGTTTAACTGAGTATTGTGGTGTAACTGAGCAGTGTTGGGTAACTGTGTATTGTTGGGTAACTGTGTATTGTTGGGTAACTGTGTATTGTTGAGTAACTGAGTGTTGTTGAGTAACTGAGTACTGTTGAGTAACTGAGTATTGTGGTGTAACTGAGTATTGTGGTGTAACTGAGTATTATAGAGTACCTGAGTATTGTGGGGTAACTGCGTATTTTGGAGTGAGTATTGTGGTGTAAATGAGTATTGTTGAGTACTGTTGAGTGACTGATTATTGTTGAGTACCTGTGTATTGTTGAGTAACTGAGCATTGTTGAGCACTGCAGAGTAACTGTGTGTGACTGAGTTCCGAGGAATAACTGTGTGCTTAGAAATTTTGAGTCAGGAAGCTAGTTATCAGTTAATCGGAAGAGTAAAATTCCCAATCCCCATGAAATTAGTGGGTACGATGCCCGGCGGGTGTGGAGATGCGACTCGGTGCACATCTTGTGCCATGTATGCGTTTCTTGATCATCCGATCGAGGGCGAATACTGCTGCACAAAATGTAAGCACGTTGTTTCCCTGCAAGCCCAGGTCCTGAAACTAGGGAAGCAACTGGCAACATTGAGAAGAATCTCCATACAAAAGGAGCGTTGGGAACATACCCCTCAGGTGCCTGCAGGGGCCAACACAGAGGTGGGTGGAGACAAAGAGGTGCAGGCACCAGAGCAGTGTAGTTGGGTGACAGTCAGAAAGGGTTGAGGGGAAAGTGTCAGATAGGCCGGTCCTGGGCTGGAACATTTCAATCAATTACACCCTGTTGTCCATTGTGAATCTCTGAGATTTGGCAGACAGAGATGTGCATCCCTAAGCTGTGGATCAGCACACATGCTTGTGACCTATGTAGGTCTGGTAAGCAGCTAATTTTATTACTTTTGAGCATGGTTGTGTCTTCATACTAAAGTGTCCACGCACCTTGGGATCGGCATCTGTTCGATTTGGGACTCACAAGATAATTGGATGTGTTTTCCATTCAGCCAATTCATTCTGCTGAATTTGGTTTGTTTTCACATTGACTTTGTGGAATCTGAGAGAGACTGTTGATATATATTTACTCTCTTGTCAGTTTTTTTCAGATCATATACATGTTGTGCTTGAATTGCATTTTTGTGCCTCTGCGTTTATGGAAAGGGTAGGGGACTTTTTTCATCCAAAATTCAGCGTTTTGCATGTAATAGAATTCAATGGACCCGCATCCAAAACGCAAGTACCGCGTTTTTGCCGCGTTTTGCGTTTTTTTTCTTTTTTTTTTTTTTTACACTGTATACAGTATAAAAAAAACCTAAAAAAACCCCAAAAACCGCAAATGCGGCAAAAACGCAGGTTCAAAAACGCGGGAAGCAACGCAAAAAGCACTGTAGAAATGCTCAAAAGCAACATGCATAGATGAATCGAGCCTAAACATAGAATTAGCGCATCTTTACACTATCAATCACTTTTCATTCCTGATAGGGTTTTTCAGGTGCTGCAGACTTAATTAATTGAATTGTCAGCGCTTCCCTTCACCTACACACACAGACAAAATACATGATATGACCCACTTACAAAGAATCACCATATGTACCAATCAATCATATGAATTGCCCAATAACAGCTGATCACAGTGTAAATAGGAAGTGCCGGTTATCGGCATTCCTCCAAGCACAATCAAAAAGAATACAGACTATCCCTGCTCTTTCAAAAGTAATCACATTAAGCCCAGGTTAACACTGAGCTGAACTCGCATGATTTCATTCCTGCATGTCAGTCCAGATTTCAGATGCGATTTCACAGACATCTGTGTGGGTTTCTGCACAGATGTCAACGGAAATCGCAAGCTGAAATCGCAAAAAGTGGTACAGAAATGACTTTTTCAAATCGGTGCGGCCCCCCAATGCGGCGTCCCACCGATTAGGACAGTGCCATTGCCGGCAATTGCCACCGGTTTGGCATGTGATTCGACATGTTAAATCGCATCAGTGTGAACCAGGGCTAAAGCAAATAAAATAGCAGCCAGCAATACTTTGTTGATTTCAAATAAGGATAGTATAAAATTTCCATATGCAGGGCTAAACCAGGTAAATACAGTCCATATATTGTATGGTGAAAGGAAGAGAGCCCTGTACCAGCTTCAGTGTGAGATTGAAGGCACACCACACCACTGTGTATTCAGATAATCCCCTTAACAGAGAAGTTGTACCCTCAAGTTATAGAGAGGTCAAAAAAGGCTCATGACACAGAGCTGCAACTTCTCGAAAGCTTCCAGCAGTGGCTGAATTGGCTCCACAGCATCAACCAGCAGGTGAATTGGCTCCCATCAAACTCTAATGCCCCGTACACACGATCGGACATTCAGCGGACATTCCGACAACAAAATCCATGGATTTTTTCCGACGGATGTTGGCTCAAACATGTCTTGCATACACACGGTCACACAAAAGTTGTCAGAATTTCCGAATGTCAAGAACGCGGTGACATACAACACGTACGATGAGCCGAGAAAAAATGAAGTTCAACAGCCAGTGCGGCTCTTCTGCTTGATTCCGAGCATGTGTGGAACTTTGTATGTCAGAATTGTGTACACACGATCGGAATTTGCGCGAACGGATTTTGTTGTCGGAAAATTTGAGAACCAGATCTCAAATTTATATATGTATATATATATATATATATATATATATATATATATACACACACATATATACACACACACACACTCTTATAGATAAATGTGAACAAACATTTTCAAATGTATTATACATTTTTTAACGCTTAATTTTTAAATTTTAACATTTAATTGTTCACACTAGTGGTTAGGGGCAGTAAAACACTGCGGTTGAGCCATGCCTTCACCACCCCTCAACCGCTACCACCTTTTTAGCTGTAGAGGCAGCGACTGGGCATGTTCACGTGCCGCACGTGCAATTATACCCCGTTGCTTTCAGCAGGTGTAGCACCCAGTGACCATGACCCATTCAAGTGAAAGGAGTTACTCTGCAAGCGGCCCACAACCATGTGCAGTGTGGAGTACAAAGTGTTAAAGCACCGGGTGTGGAGGTGATACAACTCCTCACTGCTTCTCAAATGCTCTCTGAAGAGCGATCTGTTTGCAGATCACTCTTCAGAAATCAAAGCATTTGTGAATAAGCCCCTACATATTCCACAGCGCCCCCCTCTCATCTGAGTCCTCCTTTACATCAGAGTCCACAGCATTTAACCTTACATCTTATATCACAGCCCCCCCCCCCTTTAAATTAGGGTTCTCAGACAGCCCCCTTACATCAGAGTCCCCCTTCACATTGGGAAATCTGATGTAAAGAATGCTGTGGACTCTGGTGTAAAGGGGTACTTCGATATAAGCGGGTCTCCGGTCACCAGAGTCCCCCCCTTACATCAGTGTTCCCAGCATCCCCTCTTATATAAGGGTACTCAGAGTCCCCACTTACATCAGAGTCCCCCTTTATGTACAATGTAAGGGGGGACTCAGGTGATCAGAGACCCCTTACATCAGAGTTCTCCTTTATATACACTGTAAGGGGGGACTCTGACACAAAGGGGATCTCTGCGGACTGTGATGTGAGGGGCTCTTTGGATACCATAGAAATCCCCCTTACATCAGGGTTCCCTTTTACCCCAGAGTCTGCAGAGTTCCCCTTTAAACCAGTATACCAGACAATAGGTATTTCTAGAAGGGGGCTTGAACACATGGAAACAGTATTATGCTATGGTGATCCTTTCTTGTTTTGGGAACATCTGAACACCTCCCTATTTCATCCTGTCACGGTCTTTGGCTGATGAGTTTGGCGGTCCCCATGCTGATCATCTAGAAGGGTTTTATCTGGAGTCTTCCTGTGGCCCCTCATATGGATAAAGGCCCTGACCGGGTATAGGTCGCAAGCGCTTATAGCTTGCCATCTGGTAAGCGAGCATTTTTTATGGTTTATCACTGGTGGTGCGGTGGAGGACGAAATTCACTATTTTGGACTGTATTATAAACTTTTTGGTTGATCCTGGAAGCACTATTTACCCACATTTATGGACGTTTTATATCGTTTTTCATACTGTTGATTTCAATATCACTGGTGCATGTTGTATAGTTTTTTTAGCGCTGCTTATGGCCTTATGGCTCTAAAACAGGTTTGTATAATAGGGGAATGTTGTATATTAGAGAAAGGAAAGAACTTCAATGTGTTCATAAATTTACAGTATGCTTTTATCACGTTAGGATTTTGTCTTGGTGTTTATTTTGTTAGTTGTTGGAAGCCTCAAAATCTCATCAACCAATTGGTAAGTTTATGGAATGTGATGGGCTCATATTATTAAGCCCATTGCAAATGCAATTGATTTGAATGTTTTTGTGGGGAACGTGAGGTCACTACTAAATTACATGTATTTAATGGTACCAAAATTTCTCTCCTGACTAACCTGATCCAATAGATTTAAATCTTAAAGAGAATTGCAATTACAATTTTTAAGGGTAAAATTATAAGTGTAGAAAAGAAAGGTTTTAATGTAGAGATGTAGAGTTCCGCTTTAGGATATAATGTCGTATTTAAAATATTTTGTTGAAATTAGGAAGTTAGCTTGGCTCAGCCATTCTCAAACCACAAGTGAGAGATGAGACATTCTGAGATACACAGTGGGGACGGAAAGTATTCAGACCCCCTTAAATTTTTCACTTTTTGTTATCTTGCAGCCATTTGCTAAAATAATTTCATTAAGTTCATTTTTTTTCCTCATTAATGTACACACAGCACCCCATATTGACAGAAAAACACAGAATTGTTGACATTTTTGCAAATTTATTAAAAAATAAAAACTGAAATATCACATGGTCCTAAGTATTCAGACCCTTTGCTCAGTATTTAAGCACCCTTTTGATCTAATACAGCCTTTTTGGGAAAGATGCAACAAGTTTTTCACACCTGGATTTGGGGATCCTCTGCCATTCCTCCTTGCAGATCCTTTCCAGTTCTGTCAGGTTGGATGGTAAACGTTGGTGGACAGCCATTTTTAGGTCTCTCCAGCGATGCTCAATTGGGTTTAAGTCAGGGCTCTGGCTGGGCCATTCAAGAACAGTTACGGAGTTGTTGTGAAGCCACTCCTTCGTTATTTTAGCTGTGTGCTTAGGGTCATTGTCTTGTTGGAAGGTAAACCTTCAGCCCAGTCAGAGGTCCTGAGCACTCTGGAGAAGGTTTTCATCCAGGATATCACTGTACTTGGCCGCATTCATCTTTCCCTCGATTGCAACCAGTCGTCCTCTCCCTGCAGCTGAAAAACTCCCCCACAGCATGATGCTGCCACCACCATGCTTCACTGTTGGGGCTGTATTGGACAGGTGATGAGCAGTGCCTGTTTTTTTCCACACGTACCGCTTAGAATTAAGGCCAAAAAGTTCTATCTTGGTCTCATCAGACCAGGGAATCTTATTTCTCACCATCTTAGAGTCCTTCAGGTATTTTTTAGCAAACTCCATGCGGGCTTTCATGTGTCTTGCACTGAGGGGAGGCTTCCGTCGGGCCACTCTGCCATAAAGCCCCGACTGGTGGAGGACTGCAGTGACAGTTGACTTTCCAGAACTTTCTCCCATCTCCTGACTGCATCTCTGCAACTCAGCCACAGTGATCTTTGGGTTCTTCTTTACCTCTTTCACCAAGGCTCTTTTTCCCCGATAGCTCAGTTTGGCCGGACAGCCAGCTCTAGGAAGGGTTCTGGTCGTCCCAAACATCTTCCATTTAAGGATTATGTGCTCTTAGGAACCTTAAGTGCAGCAGAATTTTTTTGTAACCTTGGCCAGATTTGTGCCTTGCCACAATTCTAACTCTGAGCTCTTTAGGAAGTTCCTTTGACCTCATGATTCTCATTTGCTCAGACATGCACTGTAAGCTGTAAGGTCTTATATAGACAGGTGTGTGGCTTTCCTGATCCCCTGATGAAGTCACGTGATGACGTAACGCGTAGGGAGTGGCCAGAGGTTGAGGTACACCGGAAGTGATGTGAGAGTGGCGTCCAGACGCCCTAGCTGATTGATGCACAATTTTTTTACCTTTATTGTAAGAGTCCAGTTTAACGTTGAAATAAACCTTTATGCTTTTAATATACTACACCATTGGAGCTCTCTCTTTCTCTTCCACCCCCCCCCACCTTGCGGAGGTGACGAGGCCGTACGAGGATTTGGATGTGGAGTCTTATCTAGGTGACCCACTTGACGGAGCAGAGAACCCCCTAGTGGTGGATATCGGTATAACGGAATTTCTCCTTATTGGGTTTACTATTACATCAGGCAGTTATACTTATAGTGGAACGGAGGACCCCCTGGTGGTAGCAGCTGGAATAGCAAAATTAATCCATGTTTATCATTACATGCTGATTTATCAAGAGATGAAGGTGAGGGTTCTGTGAGCTCATTTCTTGGATTTTACTTCTCCTTGTCCACAGTTTTTGCTGAAACTTCTTATATATGATTTCCCTATTTTGGACATTTTCAGATGATCTAATTAAGAGACTAATATTACCTTAAATTTTGTGCCCCGTGATTAATATATTTATTTTTGGACTTATTACTTGCACTGCTGTTTTTTATTTACATTTCGTGAACTAGTTATATATCAGATCCATTTCCAAATTTTAATTAAATTTTTGGAGGAGTTTTGTATATTTATGCTGTAGCGCGGGATCACGTTATGATTATTTTCCTAATCAAGTTATCCAAAATTTCCATCAATACCACCCTTATAGAGGCCAACTACAAAACGCTCTTGCGTTGGTACTTGGTACCAACTAGGGTAGCTAAAATGGTTCCTTCTACCTCACCAAATTGTTTCCGACGATGCGGACAGCTAGGGACGATGCTCCATATTTGGTGGCAGTGTCCCCTCATAACTAGATTCTGGATTAGGATTGTCAAATTAATAAATTCAGTAACAGGGGTAAACATCCGCAGATCTTAGTTAGTAGTTGCTCTTTCCCACAAACTACCTGATGAAACACCCAAAAAATCTGTAAAGTTGATTACTTATATATTGCTGGCAGTGAGAATTACAATTGGAGACAGTTGGTAATCCCTCTTGACCAGGTTAAAAGTAAACTTAATTGGATCATGATTAACGATAAACTCACCTATATACTTCGTAATAACACCAAGAAATTTTACACGGTGTGGGACCCGTGGATCGATTATATCTTGACTTCGTAGGAAACTCCAGGTTGACCCTCTCCTCCTTTATCTCCATTTTCTCTCTCCCCCCCCTTTTTTTCCCCTCTTCCCTTCTCTTTCCTACTTCATTTTTCTTCTAATACCTATATATGTACAATGCAGATGATCGCCTATGGGGCCTCACACAGTAGTGAACCCCGGGATAATCTCAGGGTTCGCTACCAGACTTCCCTGTGAGTCCGGGTCTCTGCCATTCACCGTACGTGGTGGAGTTCTGGATCATGGGGGGAAAGCATTATTCAGTCCCATTGGTACTTGGATACATATCGCACATTTTGCCTTCTACTATAAGGGTAGGGGACAGATATGTAAAACGACTATATTTTCTGTACTTCTGTATTGTTATGTCGACAATCCGAGAAATCGACTTTGTCTAATCGATGTGTCTGTTCACTTTGAAATTTGATCCTTTTTCAATAAAAATATTGAAATATATTTCTAGCACATATAATATTGCCATGTTTGTAATTAAAAAAAAAAACTTAATAAAGATGTTGTTAAAAAGTGAAAAGTACAAAAAACTTTCATCAAATGGTTTCCAGTGGTGCATATGATCTCATAGATCCGACAATCAAGTGACTTAAAGTCTTCCTCCACCAACACCGGGTCACACAGCCTACTCACCAGATTTACATGACCCCCATTAAAGGAGTCACATACAGCAGATGGGTACAAGGTTAATCCCAATGCTCAGCAGTGAAGCCGCCAACATCAAATCTGGTCAACAGTCACCAGATCTTCAGACATCGATAAGGGAATGTAAAAAAGAACCATCTCCCTTGGTGAAGTATGTATGTCTTTTATTTAAAATAGTGCTAAAAAATCCACTTGAACAAGTGTACATAAAATGCAAAAGAAGGTTGAAGCAGGGACGCCTATCTGCGCTCCACCTGTGTTCCACTATGGGCAGAAGTGACGCATCACGCTCAACCACACCCAATGCGTTTCATCAGCACGTCTGACGTCATCAAGGGTCACATCACCGGACACATCGCTTCCATGATTATATACTGCCACCCATCAAGGATATCCAATCCAACTCAATCCTTCCAATTCAGAAACAAAAATCTCATGCTTGAGTTGGCAATGCAATGTTTAGCAACGTCTAGCCCTTTACTACAAGTTATTCTAAATAATGTAAATCTATGTGGCATACAGCCCCTAATGGAGGCAAGAGGTTTAACTGGTCCCAGTGTTGATTTAATGTTGCACCATCTTGTGGTGATACAGGTTATAACCTATGTTAGTTCTTAGAATTAAAGCCCCTATTAGAAAAGGAAGTAGTAACTGCTCTTAATGTTAAATAAGATGTTACACCATCTTGTGGTGATATGAGTTTTTGCCCAAATTAACCTATGATGTTTAAATGGATTGAATCCAATTGGAACACCTCGACCAATTATAATTTACAATGCAATAAATATAAACAGCATAATAATTGGATAGAAACAATTCAAATCTACATTAATACCTGCAGGATTGAGTGTATTTAATTAAAAAATCCACTCAGTTTCATTTTTTAGATATCCTTTGGGTTATGGTACCCCCTCTCCAAGTGGTATTTACCACCCTATCAATTAAAAAAAAAAGTAGCTAAACTCGGGTCTTTATGTTGATGTACCCTAAAGTGGTTTGATGGCTATGCTTGGGGAACCCTTTCTTTATATTATTGAGATGTTCACTAATTCTGGTTCCCAAGCACCTTGTGGTGCGTCCAATATATTGCAACCCACAAGGGCAGGTTACATGAGTAGATTTGCATGTAATGAACTTCTCAGTACTATATTCCTTACCCATACTAAATGATTTGAATTTATCTTATCTATAGGGATTAGATTTGATAATGTCTTTCACCCACTGGAAACATTAGGTGGCAATTCCTATGCACTTTTGTTTATTAGCACTTTATAGTTTATATTAACCACTTGACAACTGGACATTTAAACCCCCTTCCTAACCAGACCAATTTTCAGCTTTCGGTGCTCTCACATTTTGAATGACAATTACTCAGTCGTGCAACACTGTACCCACATAAAATTTTTGTCCTTTTTTCACACAAATAGAGCTATCTTTGGATCATTTTTGATCACCATTGGGTTTTTTATTTTTTGTGCTATAAATGAAAAAAGACCGAAAATTTTGTAAAAAAATGCATTTTTCTTTGTTTCTGTTATAAAACTTTGCAAATTAGTAATTTTTCTTCATACATTTTGTCAAAAATTTATACTGCTACATATCTTTGGTAAAAATAACCCAAATCAGTGTAAATTATTTCGTATTTGTGAAAGTTATAGAGTTTACAAGCTATGGTACCAATCATTGAAAATTGATCACACCTGATTACACCTGATATACTGAGGCCTATCTCATTTCTTGAGACACTAACAAGCCAGGAAAGTACAAATACCCCCAAAATAACCCTTTTTTGGAAAGTAGACATTCCAAGGTTTTTAGTAAGAGGCACGGTTAGTTTTTTGTTGTCATTTTTTCCCACAATTCTTTGCAAAATGAAGATTTTTTTTTTCTTTTCACAAAACTGTCACATTACCAGGTTTTTTCTCTCACATAGCATGTGCATACCACAAATGACACCCCGAAATACATTCTGCTACTCCTCCCAATTATGGCAATACCACATGTGTGAGACTTTTACACAGCCTGGCCACATACAGAGGCCTAACATTGAAGTAGCACGTTCAGGCGTTCTAGGAGCATAAATGAAACATCTTATTTCTCAACCACCTATTACAATTTTGAATGCCCTGGAGAACCAGGACAATGGAAACGCCCACAAAATGACCCCATTTTGGAAAGCAAACACCCCAACGTATAATCTATGAGGCATAATGAGTCTTTTTAATGGTTCATTTTTTCCAGAAGTTTTTGCAAAATGTGGAAATAAAATGAAAACGCTTTTTTTTTTTACACAAAGTTGTCCATTTATAAGATATTTCTAACACATAGCATGTATATAGTAAAAATGACACCCCAAAATACATTCTGCTACTCCTCCTGGGTATGGCGATACCACATGTATGAGACTTTTACACAGCCTGGCCACATACAGAGGCCCAACATTGTAGTAGCACGTCAAGGCGTTCTAGGAGCATAAATTAAACATCTTATTTCTCAACCACCTATTACAATTTTGAAGGCCCTGGAGAACCAGGACAATGGAAACGCCCCCAAAATTACCCCATTTTGGAAAACAAACACCCCAACATATAATCTATGAGGCATAATGAGTCTTTTGAATGGTTCATTTTTTTCCAGAAGTTTTTGGAAAATATGGAAAAAAAATTAAAACTCATTTTTTTTACACAAAGTTGTCCATTTATAAAATATTTCCAACACATAGCGTGAGCATAGCAAAAATGACACCCAAAAATACATTCTGCTATTCCTCCTGAGTAGGGCAATACCACATGTGTGAGACTTTTACACAGCCTGGCCACATACAGAGGCCCAACATTGAAGTAGCATCTTCAGGCGTTCCAGGAGCATGAATTACACATCTCATTTCTCAACCACCTATTACAATTTTGAAGGCCCTGAGGCACCAGGACAATGAAAACGCCCACAAAATGACCCCATGTTGGAAAGCAAACAACCCAACGTTTAATCTATGAGGCATAATGAATCTTTTGAATGGTTAATTTAATTTGTGAAGGCCCTTGATATTTCTTTTCCAATAATATTTATTGAAATTATCAGATAGAATAATACAGTATACATTCCATAAGTTTTAAGAAATAGAAACATATCTCGGCCAACATGGCCTGCGGGAATTAAACAAACAGATGATATCATCTCCACTATCTCTGCATGAGGTGGACCAGGCTTTCTGGTAACTGTCTTCTGATTCCGACCACTGCCAGTCACATACAGATCTACGTAAAGTATAAGGTGTCATACATTTGGAGATATAGCTGTCCATCTATATACATTTGTTGATCCTAGAATAATCTCCACATCACTTATATACTTATTGGAGAGAAGGCAAAGGGCCAGGGTCCCGCCCAGCCACCCCCTTTGGGATCTCACTGTGGATGGAGGGTACCCCCTCCCACCTTAAAATTTATAAACCTTATGCCATATCTTGGACTTTCTCATAAAGTACTAGGATAACAACATTAAACAATAGCCCAGAAATCCTGCAATAAAAAGGAACGGGAAAGAGAGTATATAGGAGAGAAATAGAAGAGAAAGAGTGGGGGGGGTTTGAGTGCACCCCTGTGGATCTTTATTAGGATCTATTAACCACTCATTAACCCATAGTCATATAGGTCAGCCACGGTTCCCAAATCTTATCGAAAGCTGGTTGTTTGTCCAATAGGATCGCTGAGAGGCGTTCATTAATCATGATCCACATAAGTTTCGCTTTCACTAAGTCGAAGGGGATCAAGGGCTTTCTCCAAGACCTAGCAACCGCAATCCTAGATGCTGTAAAAATGAAAGAAATTTGTTTCTTTGTGAGCCCAGGTACTCCTTCCATTTGGCCCCCCAGTAACGCCTGTTGTGGTGATTTGGTTAGATTCACTTGAGTAAGTGAATAGATAAAATTATAGATGCGTATCCAAAATCGTCTGACCTTAGGGCAGGTCCACCATATATGATATATTGTGCCTTCCTTACCACATCCCCTGAAACATAATGGGGAGGCATTAGGAAAGTATATCGCAATTCTTGCTGGCACCATATACCACCGTAATAGGACTTTATAGTTTGCCTCTATCAGGGAGGTATTTATATAAGCTTTTGAGGCGGCTTGTGCCATTTTAAACCATGTGTCCATGTCCAATGTTACTTCTAAATCCTGTTCCCACTTTTGCATATAAAATAACTTTTCGGTCTTAGAGGTCAATATACTGTATATTTTTGATATGTGGCCTGTATGCTTATTGAAGGATCTGCATAAATATTCCATTGGGGTGTAAGTCGTGATATCAGACTTACACTGTAAAGTCTTCATATAGTGCACTATCTGAAGATAATGATAAAATTCTGTATTGGGTAATTGATGTTTTTCTATGAGATTTTGTTTCGATAAGATACCTCTATGGTCACACATATCTGCAATACGTATCAAACCCTTGTTGGTCCACCATGAGAACCTATGAGGATTAAGACCCGGGGTGAAATCTGGGTTACCCGTTAATGGGGCTAAGGGAGAGTGAATTGAACGAAAAGCAAATGGCTTCTGCAATCTCTCCCATAGACTCAATGAGAAAGATAGTGTAGGGCACATTATGGTTGGTCTGTCTTTCATACGAAGCCACATCAAGTGACTAATCCGTTTTGTAGGATATGGGGATGATTCCATTTTCATCCAGGATGGTTGAGTTTGCAAGGAGTGAGAGCAAATTAATTGGGCCAACTGAGCTGCCTCAAAATATTTGACCAGGTCCGGGACCCCCAGACCTCCTCTCGTTTTGGGAGTATAAAGGGTTCACCTATTCACCCTGGGTCTTGTCTCCCCCCAAATAAATTTTATTATCTTATTCTGGAGAACCTTAAGATCGGGTTTGTTGATAGTTATCGGAAGAGTCCTAAACAAATACAACAGTCTCGGTAAGAGGTTCATTTTTACGGAATACAGTTTGCCGAACCATGACGGTGGATTTTTGGCCCATCTCAAAAGATCCGCTGTCAGTTTTCTATATAGGGGGGATAGTTAACCTGATACAGAGTCTGTAGAGCAGGAGTTAAAGAGATCCCCAAATATGCAAGTCTTTCTCTTTGCCATTTAAACTGAAATTACTTTTGAAGTAATTGTACAGTTTGCGGTTCTAGGGTTAAATTTAGAGCTTCGGATTTGGAGTGATTAATTGTGAGACCCGAGAAAGCTGTATAGCGACGTAGTACTTGATAAAGATTGGGAAGAGACGTTACCGGGGATGAGAGGAACATTAAAATATCATCAGCAAACGGTGCACATTTCTGCTGCCCATCTCCACAATGAATACCTTTTACGTCCTGGTGGTTTCTTAATTTAATTGCTAGAGGTTCTAGTGCCATTATAAATAGAATAGGAGACAGAGGGCATCCTTGCCTCGTCCCCCTATGTATATCTATGGTGTGTGATTTGTAGCCTTTTATCTGGAGTCTAGACGTAGGTGCGCTATATAATGCCTGTAGTATAGTTATGAAATGACCCAAATCCATATCTCCTCAATGTGTATTGAATGTAATCCCACGTCACCGAATCGAACGCTTTACGTAAATCTAATGATAATAGCATACCCTTCCGTGTGCCTTGATTATCCCAATTTGAATTAAGCGCTGCTATAACGTCTATTACCCGTCGGTTTGGTCTGGGGCCTGTCGATTGGGCACAAAACCCACCTGATCTGGATGAATATACTTGGATAAAAAGGTATTCATTCTGGTCGCTAGCACTTTGGTCATCAGTTTAAGATCCACATTAATGAGCGAAATCAGGCGATAGTTAGCGGGATCTCCATGGTCCTTTCCTGGTTTAGGGATAACTTGTATAAAAGCCTCATTTTCGTGTGTGGCTAGGGGGGCCCCCTTTCGTAATGCATTGAAGAAGGAACACAGATGTGGTGTCAATATAGCTGCATATTTTCTATAATAGTGTCCCGTGAATCCATCAGGGCCGGGTGCTTTTGTAGGATTCAAGCTTTTAACCACTTCCCTACCCAGCCATAGACATATGACGTCCACAGATGGGATCTCCCATCCTGGGTGGACATCATATGACGGCCTGGGATTCCCGGCCGTCTAGGGGGCGCACGCCCGCCGCGTTGCTCAGGACCCAGTGCGTGTGCCCGGTGGCCGCAATGTCCGCCGGGCACCCGCGATTGCCCGTTAACCGGGCCGGACCGTGGATCTGTGTGTGTAAACACACAGATCCACGTCCTGTCAGTTGTGAGGAGAGCGATCTGTGTTCCTAGTACAGCGGAACACTGATCAGTTTCCTCCCCTTGTACGTCCCCGCCCCCTACAGTTAGAAACACTCCCTTAGGAAACATATTAACCCCTTGTGTCCCCCTATTGGTTAACCCCTTCACTGCCTGTCACATTTACACAGTAATCAATGCAATTTTATAGCATTGATCGCTGTATAAATGTGAATGGTCCCAAAAATGTGTCAAAAGCATCCGATGTGTCCGTCATAATGTCACAGTCACGAAAAAAAATTGCGATAGCCGCTAAAAAAAATAAATAAATAATTTTTTTTAAAAAATGCCATAAATCTATCCTGTATTTTGTAGACGCTATAACTTTTGCGCAAACCAATCAACATACGCTTATTGCAATTTTTTTTTTACTAAAAGTATGTAGAAGAATACGTATCGGCCGAAACTGAGGAAAAAATTTGTTTTTTTAAAAAAAAAATTGGGATATTTATTATAGCAAAAAGTAAAAAATATTGTGTTTTTTTCAAAATTGTCGCTCTTCTTTTGTTTATAGCGCAAAAAATAAAAACCGCAGAGGTGATCAAATACCACCAAAAGAAAGCTCTATTTGTGGGGAAAAAAGGACGTAAATTTTTTTTGGGTACAACGTCGCATGACCGCGCAATTGTCGTTTAAAATGCGACAGCGCTGAAAACTAAAAATTGGCCTGGGAAGGAAGGGGGTGAAAATGCCCTGTATTGAACCGGTTAATAGCTGACAAAATTTCCCCCTCTGTAAAAACTTCTTCCATTAGTTCTATATGTTCCTGTACTACTTGCGGTAGGGGAATATCTTGGAAAAATTTGTCTGCCTGGGTCATAGGGAATGGATTCGGTTTCTTATAAAGTTTGGTAAAAAACTTTGAAAAAGTATCACTTGAGGGTTTTGGGTAAATTTCCCATCCTGCGTCCGTAATCTAGGCATGGCAGGATTGAACGGTCGAGGGGTGAGTTTTCTAGCTAGGAGTGTGGAAGGTTTATCTCCCCCTGGTATAGAAGCGATGTCTAGACCATCGTAGATATTTCTCAGCTTTAGTGGTGAGACTAAGGTTCAATGCTGTTCGTGCTGTGTCTATTTTATGTCTCAGATCTAGATGCGGGTTAGATTTTTGTTCCTGAACTACCTGTTGTAGCTCTTCTTCCTGCTGTTGAATCTGCTGAGCATTGTTACGTTTATTTCTAGAAGCTACTTGGATCAATTTGCCACGAATGATGGCCTTATGTGCTGCCCAGTTAATACTAGGGGATGTGTCACTTGCGCGGTTGTCTATAAAGTATTGTCGTAGGGCTTTTTCTATCTCAGTATATATGATTGGATCATTAAGTAGTGAGGCATTAAGTCGCCACGTGGAGGGCTTTGGTCTCGTCCACAAGTCTGTTAGTGTTATTTGTACCGGTGAATGGTCTGACCATGAAGTGGGCAAAATTTTAGCCGACTCAATAGAGGGGAGAAGTGATGATTGTGTAAATATATGGTCTATACGGGAGTACGTTTTTTGAACCTGAGAGTAATGTGTATAGTCTCTAGTCGTAGGATGAAGGTCCCTCCAAATATCTATAAGGTCGTGGGAATGTAAAATCCGGGCTAATTTGATACCTTGTTTGGGAATGTGTTTCAATATAGGTTTATGCGTATTAGTCCTATCCAGGGCCTGATCTAGGGAGACATTACTGTCACGTCCTATTATAACTTGACCCTGTATGTGGTATCAGTATTATTAGAATGGCTTAAAAAAATGCAACTTGACCCATATTGGGGGCGTAATATGAGATGAGTGTGATAGCATTTTCATTTACTTTCCCCGCCACCATGATATACCTCCCCACTTTATCCCTTATGACTGTAGTGGAAGTAAACAGAACCCTCTTCGCGATACATATCGCGACCCCCCTTTTCTTTTCTGGACCGTACAATAAGTAAAATGTGGGATATCTGGCATTTAGAAATCTGGGAGCTGAGGTGCGTGAAAAATGCGTTTCCTGGAGGAGAAGAAAATCTATACCTAATTTATCGTGATTTTGGAAGGCCTTAGTCCTTTTAGTGGGGGAATTTAGTCCCTGCACATTATGTGTTAGTATTTGAGTGAGGGAGCAGTGGGAACTTGGCATTATGGCTCGGCAGACTGTACTCGCCTGTTGTAGATGTCCGACATCCTCTCCGAGATGTGGTGGCTTTGATGTATCTCTTCGACTTTACAGGGGTGCACTCAAGGATAAGGAGAAGACAAAAAGAAGAAAGAATAGAAAATTAGTGTTGGGACAAGGTAAACTGAACCAATGTCTACCTGTTGTCCCTAGAATAGAAAACATTGAGAACTGATATAATAATACGAGCATATACATGAAGGTCCGGGAGACCGTAGTCTCCATCAGGTTGAGTGAGGTTGTCACCATCTTATTGGTGATGACAAGCTCACCAGCAATTGGCATGCATTTTCGCCACGACTCTTTCCATATAGAACATTGTACTAATGGTAGGGGGTGATTAGCTAATCTAACTGATCATGTATTCAACTTACTTAAGCCAAACTAGGCTAAACTAGGCAAGGGGAGTATTCTCTATCATATCTGTATAACTGTTTTAATAACACATCATGAGTAGCTCATTTAACTCTATTTCTCTTTTAAAAGAGGGGTTTATAACCCTCCAGCAATAAGGTAGTCACATTGATGCCTTAAAGGCAAACCAAACTGGCCAAACTATAGCCAACACTGCGAGTCCCAAATAACTGAAGGGGAGCCTTGAACAGGCTTACAGTGATATCAACTGTCACTGTGTGAGGTTGCTTCTCAAATGAAGAATCTTCTCTGTCATCCATCTGGTCCTGCAACAGGGGGTCTTCTCTTGGATGAATATTGCTGCCGTTGTTCCCACAGGCAAGACTGGGCAGTCTGATTCTTGTTGTGCCTTGGGGTGAGGTGATTCTCTGGAAATCAAACCTAGGCTCATGAGAGTGTCTTCTCCATCCGAAAAGTTGGCAAAAGAATATGTCTTTCCTTTAAGGGTGAAGGACAGGCGGAACGGAAATGACCAATGGTATTTGATTTGGCGATTAGTAAGCTGCGCCAATAATGGTTTCAGTGCGCGCCTTTTTTTGGATAGTTACTTGTGAAATGTCCGCAAATATTTGTATTGGATGATCCTTCCGCGGGCTGTGAACATTATTTTTTCTTTGATTCTGTAGAAATGCGGGTTGACTATAACGTCTCTAGGAAAACAGTCTTGTCTTGGGGCGGTCAGAGCTCGATGTACTCTATCGATTTCCAGGTGATGTGGTGAGATGTCCGGGATCAAATCCTGCATAAGGACATGTACTGTGTCTTCTATGTCAGTCACCACTTCCAGTAGGCCGCGTATTCTGAAATTATAACACCTGGACCTATTTTCCTGATCTTCGATTTTAGCGTTAGCTTGATCTAATTGGTCCTGTAGTGAGGATATCATGCTCGAATTCTGGTTAACCCTCCACACTGTGCCATCCATTTTTGATTCGATAGTGTCCAGGCTTTCCCCTATGTCATTAAAGTCATGTTTCATTTCTGCTGTAATTGATTGGCAAGCTTTAGTCAGTTCTTGCTGCAGCAATGCTGAAAAACGAGCTAACAGGACAGAGTCTCCTGAATATGGTGGTGGGGGAGGGGGGTCACTCCCTGTGCTGTTTTGGCTCAGAGCAAGTTCATCTATTTCAGCCATATTCCTCTCCATGGAGGAAGCTGGGGAATCAGTACTGTCCATCCCCTCCCCCTGACAAGTATGGGAGGGGAAGAGATAGTATTGTGGAGACTCACCCTTCTGTGATTGTGCTATATCTTCCTGCGATTGGGAGGAGAAGGGATCATGCACTTTATCTGCTCGGGCGGCTGCTGTAATGTGGGGAGAGACTCTCTGTGCAGGGAGGGCCTGGTCACACTGGCTCATGCTCACCTTCTTAGCTGTGCTTGTCTCCGTCCTCTGGCCCGATGCCATCTTGGAAGGGGGAGTCCCTCCTGATGTATTCCCTGAACGGAATGAATAGCTGGATGTCGGGGGTTTCTTTTTAGCTGTCCCCCCTCCTCGCCTTTGCATATTGCGATCTCCGTAGATGCTGCGGGCTTTTCGCTCCCCACCGGCTAGTTATTGCTTGGTAAGCTCGTCGGCGTGTGGAGCAGGTCAGAACATGTCCGCTCCCATGCCCTCGCGCATGCGCACTTGGCCCTTGATATTTCTAACAGATAGCTTGTACATACCAATAATTACACACCAAAATACATTCTGCTGAGCAAAGGGTAAACAAAAGATTATCTGTGGTTTTAGTAGTGCAGTTCTCCACAGGAGGAGAGCCCTGATCCAGGCACCAGGCAGGGACGTGGTCAGCGACAGTGAATGGAATTGTCTAGGTAGGAATATTGTCCATAGTCAGTACAGGCAGGGATACTGTCCATATACAGTCCAGGGTCAGTGCAGGTAGAGATATTGTCAGCAGTGCCAAAATATTGGTCCTGGTAGTAAACAGGAACATGGTCCATAATACAAGTAGCAGGCCAGGAAAGAATGGGAAGCCTCCAGACCATAATCCAGGAATGAGAAAACTAAAAAATTAGTTTTCTTCATCCAGAAAAACTATTCTAGAGCCCCTTACATATGTGAGACCCCTGTGTTATGAAGCCCACTACTCCTGTAGCAGAGTAAAAGATCAGTCCAAGAGGCAGACAAAAAACATGGTCAAACAGTCCAGGGTCAGTTCCAGAGCAGGCAGAGGTAGGTGCAGTTTAGCCTTAGGCAGAAGCGTGGTCATTTAGCAGGCCAGAGTCAGTTCCGGAGAAGGCAGCGGTGTGTACAGTGGCATAAGGGGTGTGGCTGTAAATGATGTTTACCATACTTCCCTAATAGTGTAGAGAATTATGGTAACGGCGGAAACATTCACCAATACAAAGGCCTGGTTGGGAAGGACATTGGGGACAATAATACACGGTGTCTCTTCTAGCTCCTCCTCTGGAGCACACCCGGCATTTCTTCTGACTTTTCTGGCCTGTTTTGTGGTGGGGGAGTCTCTCAGGAAAGTGGCGTTCATGAAGTCTGCTCACTGAATCCGAGCAAATGCTTTCTGGTGGGCCTTTAGGGTACAAAAGGGTAGAGATAATTTCTTCTTGGTACTGAAGATAAGATACAGGGCTCTCTGTAGATTTATGGTAAATAACATAACTATTGTAAATGGCCAAACTTAAAAAAGATATATGAGACTTTTTTATACCAATAGCGGCTTTTTCTTGTGGGAAGGTAGGGTCCGATCGTCTGATCATTGAAATTGATTCCCCCCCATGAACAAATTATAGTCATGGACACATGCTAGTTTCTGGATTGGGCCGTTTCTTCTGGGGATTTCCACGTAGGTGTCATGATGGATCGTTGTGAGCATGTGGACATTTCGTCTGTCCCTCCACCTGATAGCCAATATCTATTCATTCCGCAAAGACGCCGTCTCCCCTTGTTGTAGTCTTTCAATAATGAGCCTTTGCGGGAAGCCCTTCATATTGGCTCGCACTGTACCACAAGCTGGGGTGTCCTTGCAGTAAAGATTGGGGAAGAAGGGCAAGCTTGTATAGTAATTATCCACATAAAGGTGGTAACCCTTTCCAAGGAGTGGATATACAAGCTCCCAAACCACTTTTCCGCTGGCTCCAATGTACTCTGGACATTCAGGGGGCTGCAGTTGGGTGTCCTTCCCTTCCTACACCAGGAAGGTGTAGATTTACCCCGTGGCATATCGGGCCCTTTTGCTGGGGATAAACTGCTTGAAGCCAAGCCTGCCTGTGAAGTGGACCAAAGCCTCATCCATGAAGATATTTTGGTCGGGGATAAATAACTGGGGGAATTTCTCAGAGAAAAAAATGTATAAGTGGCCAAATTTTAAATAATTTGTCATGTGATGGGTCATTTCGGGGAGGGCACTGGGTGTTGTCATTGTAATGGAGGAAACGCATTATCATAAAGTATCTTGATCTTGGCATAATGGATGAATAGATTGGCATGTGGTGGATGGGGTTGGTGGACCAATAGGAGTATAATTCATTTTTTTTGTGAGTCCCATATTAAACATTAGGCCTAAAAATAATTTAAATTCCTCCACTGTCAATGCTCTCCACTCATAGGGACGAGCATATCTTGAACCAGGGTTGCTTGTTATGAATTGTTGTGCATAGAGGTTGCACTGGGCCACGATGGAGGATAATAGGTCTTGGGTAAAGTTTAAATTAAAAAAATGAATAGGGGCAAAATTCTTTGTGGTCACCTAAACACCTGGCTGGGCGGTGAAAGGGGGGATGTTTGCTGCTCTTGAATTAGGGGGAAGCCACAGAGGGTTTTCAAGGGCATAGGGAAGGCCGGCATGGGGCCGAGATGACACCCCCACCAGTTCTTGGCCTTTGCTGCAGTGGTACTTTATTTCTTCTGGATGGCACTATGCTACTGGTGGATGGCACTGTGCTGCTAGTTGATGCCACTGCATTTCTGGTGGATGGCACTGAACTGCTGGTTGATGCCACAGCACTACTTGTGGTAGCCTGCTGCTCCATGCCAGAACACCTTCATTTCATGGGCACACTTTGCTCTTCCTCCGATTCTGTAGCAGACCCACTGCTTACAACGGGTTCATATTCTGAACCAGAATCAGACGCAGACTCAGAGAGCTCCCCACTGCTCTCGTCCGTCAAGCTAAGCAGTTGGTATGCCTCCTCAGCAGAAAAAAATCTTTTCGCCATACTGGTGACTGTGGGCTGTGGTGACAAACTGCTGTGGTAGGGACACTTGGACAGATATGGCTGCACTGATGGGTGCTGATGAGGCTGGTCTAATGAGGCTGCACTGCTGGGTGCTGAAAAGGCTGCACTGCTGGGTTCTTATGAGGGTGCACTGCTGGGTTCTGATAAGGTTGCACTGATGTACACTAATGCACCACACTGAGGATGCACTGATTATCTGGCACTGATGTGCACTGATAAGGCAGCACTGATGGGCGCTGATGAGGATCCACTGATATGGCGGCTCTGATGAGCACTCACTTATGGGTACTGATGTGCACTATTGGGTACTGTAGTGGCACTGATGAGTGCTGTAGTGGCATTGATGAGCGCTGTAGTGGCACTGATGATTGCTGTAGTGGCACTGATGAGCGCTGTAGTGGTACAGATGAGCACGCTAGTGACGCTGATGTGGTACTGATGGCACAAATGAGCACTGTATTGGCACTAATGTGGCACTGATGAGCAATGTAGTGGCACTGAGCACTGTAGTGGCACTGGTGTGGCACTGATGGAGCACTGATGTGGCACTGTAGTGGCACTGGTGGCACCGATGGGCACTGTAGTGGTACAGATGGCACCGATGTGGCACTGGTGGCACAGATGAGCACTGTAGTGGCACTGGGCACTGGTGTGACACTGATGGAGCACTGACGTGGCAATGGCGGCACCGATGGGCACTGAAGTGGCAGAGGTGGCACTGATGAGCACTGTAGTGGCACTGATGGCACAGATGAGCACTAATGGGACACTGTAGTGGCACAGATGGGTACTGTAGTGGCACTGATGGGTAATGTAGAGGCACTGGTGGCACCGATGGGTACTGTAGTGGCACTGATGGGTAGTGTAGTGGCACTGGGGGCACTGTAGGACACAGATTAGCACTGTAGTGGCACTTGTGTGGCACTGTATGGCCCTGCTGGGTACTGTTGTACTTTGCAAATTAGTCACACTCACTGTTTTGATACTCGATCTCTCCTCTCACGCTGTATCGGTGTGAGGAGAGAAGAGAGCTGGACCTCTGCATGACCCCAGATTGTTGACATTGTGATCGCTCCCTCATTTGGGGGAGTGATCACGTGGTAAAGGGTCGCTGTCATTGGCCCTTTACCGCGATCCATGTTGCGCCGGGTCTCGTGAACCCGGCGAACATGGACACTTCTGGGGGGCGTGCGGGGAGCACGAGTTCCAGAGGATGTCCATGGACGCCCTCCCAGAACAAGCTAACTGTGCTGTAGCCGTATTTCGGCTATGGCCCGGTCGGCATGTGGTTAATCCCCTGGAGACCTCTAGTGGTCGTTCATGTTATTGCACTTTATTGTTTATGTTGTATTGATAAATAGGGTGCGTGGTTCACTACCATATTTTCATTCATTAGGTTTTAACCTCACAACGAGCAGCCCCTAAACCAATATTAAAACCAATATTACAATCATATATATTTGCACAGGTAAAGGGAATAACATTAAGTTTACTCCCCCATATATTATTTTACCATTCCCTGAGAGGAGATTATTACCCGTAATGGATACAAAAATACGTGTATGGTGGGATATAGTCACTTTAGAACAGTACGGCAAAAGTAAAATGATCCCCAGACTTCTTCGCTGGAATCTTGGCCCAAATGATGGGCTTTTAGACCCAGAATTGGAGGGTGAATGGTACAGTTTTTTTTAAATGTAAGTGAAAAAAAAATTATTAGATCTAATTTCTAGAAGGAAAATCAAATTACAAAAATTAGAGAATAAAATTACAGAGTTGAGAGAGGTATTATCACCTTTAAAGGATACCTCTGAATATAAAGAAAAAAATACCCAAGTTCAAAAATAGTTAGAAAAATTGGATAGGTACACCAAGAAGATTAAAAAGTAGCAGAGAGATTTGCAGGATTATAGAGAGCATGCAGTTTACAAATGGCAGGAGGAATCGGGGGAAGTGCCTTTAATTCAATCCACTGACTGCCTGATAGAAATGAGAGGACAGAATATAATTCATATTCCACACCTGTCACGAGGGGTAACTCTGGAAACCAACCCAGACCCATTGTTAGGGGTAGAGGGGGAGAACGCCTAGACCCCCAGCCAACCAATACTCCAATGCAGCAATGAACCATTATGAGCAGTATGAGAAAGGAACACGAGTTATGGAGTACCCACCAAAAGGAGTTTTCACAGGAGAGGACATGGGGATCCACCCAGAAGGGGGGGTTGGGACTACAACAGAAGCCAGCCAGATCATCGGGGTGGGGGGTGGCTATTACCAAAGCCAATCCTGGCCCAAATAGAATCAGGATACCCTCTCAAACCAACAGGGAGCCCCGCGTTCAAAATCCAAAGAAATCGTCAAATCATTTTTTGGAAGTTTTTAAAGCTATTATAGAGCAGGATTTTCGATTAATTCAGGGTGGGAAGGAGAAAAGGTAACATACAGAAAGGCATAGAAGCCTTGGAGAAAAGGAAGAATATAGCAATAAGAATGGCTGACAAAGGGGGGAGCATTGTGGTGCTTAAGAGAGAGGAATACAATAAAGAGTTAAATAGATTGGTAGGAGACACCAATACATATAAAAAGCTTAGAGGTAACCCTACAAATAAGCTTAAAGCACCTCTAAAAAGTATTGTTAAACAGGCCCAACAAAAAGGGATTTTAACTAATGAAGAAGCTATGTATCTTGTTGCAGATGAATTTGTGAACCTATCCATCTTTCTTTAGAGATAGCAAACATCTCATTAATATTCTAAAAGACACCCCAATCAATGACAGCACGCTGTTTGTCACAATAGATGTTGAATCATTGTATACCAATTTGGGACAACAGGATGTCATATCCACCACCAGAAAAACACTAAACCTTAAGTCTGATCTCAGGAGGGAACAAAAAGATTTTCTGGTAGAAGCTCTCAATTTGGTCATGTTGAATAATTACTTTTGGCATGAGGGCACTCACTATAACCAGATCAGGGGAGTGGCCATGGGAGCGAAGCATGCTCCAAGTGTGGCCAATATACTGATGAGCCAATGGGAGGAAACAAGTATTTTTGCTAAAGCTCTACCTAACATATCTTTGTTTGTAATTATACTATGGGATGGCACAGAAGAAAATGTAAGCGCTTTTTTTACCTAGTATCAATAACAACCATTATGTACTTACGTTTACTGGTAATTGGGACCTACAATAACCAAGTTTCTTAGAACTGGTTTTAATGAAATGTAATAGACAAATAAACACCAAAACCTTTTTTAAAGAAACTGACAGAAACAGTTATATCCCCACCACCAGCTGTCATCATCCCAAGTGGCTGGGGGGATACCAAAGGGTCAGTTGATACGCGTTCGATGGAATTGTGACAGCATGAGAGATTATTTGCGACAGTCTGACATTGTTGTCAATAAGTTCAAAGAAAAAGGCTACCATGACCAGAGACCCATACAAAAACAGGTCATGGAAATGGACAGGAAGAAATTATTGGAGGATAAACCAAAAAATACTAGAATCTGAGAACACCTGGCTTTCTTAATTAACTTTAATTGAGATTATAAAACACTAGAACACAGTGTGAATAAACATTGGCCAATATTATTAAGGGACAAGACATTATCAAATCTAATCCCTAGGCGCCCTCAATTCATATACCGTAGAGCACCTAACCTAAGGAATAGATTAGCCCCCAATATTCATGACCCCCCCCTAAAAAGAAAGTCACTTTCCTGGATCAAACTGGCTTTTATTATTGTCGGAAATGTAAAGCATGTAAAACCAAGGAAAAATAAGACAAAAATAGATAAATTCAAATAATTTAGTACAGGTAAGGAATATAACATTAAGAAGTTCATTACATGCAAATCTACTCATGAAACCTATCTGGTGACCTGCCCTTGTGGGTTGCAATATATTGGACGCACCATGAGGTGCTTGGGAACTGGAATTAATGAACATCTCAATAATATATTGAAAGGGTTCCCCAAGCATAGCCTTCAAACAACTTTAGGGTACCTCATAATAAATACCCGGGTTTAGCTACTTTTTTTTGGAATTGATAGGGTGGAACGCCACTGGAGAGGAGGCAACATGACCCAAAGGAGATCTAAAAATGAAACTGAGTGGATTTTTTAATTAAATACACGCAATCCTGCAGGTGTCAATGTAGATATAGATTTGAATTGTTTTCTATCCAATTATTAGGCTGTTTATATTTATTGCATTGTAAATTATCATTGGTCGAGGTATTCCAATTGGATTCAATCCATTTAAACATCATAGGTTTATTTGGGCAATAACTCATATCACCACAAGATCGTGTAACATCTTATTTAACATTGGGAGCAGTTACTACTTCCTTCTCTAATGGGGGCTTTAATTCTATTTAAGAACTAACATAGGTAATAACCCGTATCACCACAATATGGTGCAACATTAAACCAACATTGGGACCAGTTAAACCTCTTGCCTCCATTAGGGGCTGTATGCCACATAGATTTACAGTATTTAGAATAACTTGTAGTAAAATAATTGGGTGTTGGATTAGACGTTGCATTGCCAAGTCATGAGGTTTTTGTTTACTAATTGGAAGTATTGAATTGGATTGAATATCCTTGATGGGCGGCAGTATATAATCATGGAAGCGATGACGTCAGACATGATGACGAAATGCTTTGGGTGTGGTCGAGCATGATACGTCACTTCCGCCCATAGTGGAATGCAGGAGGAGCACAGATCGGCGCCCTGCTTCCAACTTCTTTTGCATTTTATGTACACTTGTTCAAGTGGATTTTTTAGCGCTGTTTTAAATAAAAGACATATGTACTTCACCATGGGAGATTATTCCTTTTTTACATTCCCTTATTGATGTCTGGAGATCTGTTGAGTGTTGACCCGATTTAATGTTGGAGGCTTCACTGCTGAGCTACTGAGACAAGCATCGGGAGTAGCCTTGTACCCATCTGCTGTATATGACTCCTGTAATGGGGGTCATGTAAATATGGTGAGTAGGCTGTGTAACCGGTGTTGGAGGAGAAATACTGAGTCACTTGATTGTCAGATATGCACCACTGGAAACCATTTGATGAAAGTTTTTTGGACTTTTCACTTTTTAACAACATCTTTAATAAGTTTTCTGGACACTGCACTTTATATTTGTGGAAACATTAGGTGGCAATTCTTATACACTTTTGTTTATTAGCACTTTATAGTATTTATGTAATTATACATTTACATAATTAATCCACTGGGGACCTCTAGTGGTCATTCATGTTATTGCACTTTTTGCACTTTATTGTTTATGTTGTATTGATTAATACGGTGTGCAGTTCACTACCATTTTTTCATTTACTAGGTTTCAACCTCACAACGAGCAGCCCTTAAACCAATATTAAAACCAATATTACAATCATATATATTTGTGCAGGTAAAGGGAATAACATTAAGTTTACTCCCCCATATATTATAATGCCAGAAATGATGGTGAAGAAAAAAGAGGAAGTCAATTTGAACTAAATATATTTTTCATTTCTGTAAGGCCTCTTTCACATGGGGCCGTCCGTTTTTAGTACTCGGGTTGCTCAGCGGGGATCGCTCCGTTGATCCCCACTGAGCTGGCGGATGACAAGTCTGTCTCTGCACTCTGTGCAGGGACGGACCTGTCAGAGAGTCCACTCTACCCTATGGGGGGATCGGATGATGACGGACCGTCTGTCCGTTTTCATCCGATCCGCCAGATGGATGGAAAAGAGGACATCCATCCTTCTGGATTTTGTGGATCGGTTTGGGGCGGATCGGATGTCAGCAGACATGTCACCGCTGACATCCGACGCTCCATAGAGCTGTATGGAGCGACCGTTCAGATCCATCTGGAAAATACTGACAGGCGGATCTGAACGGTCCGCACATGTGAAAGGGGCCTAACTCAACATTTAAAAAAAACAAAAAAAACATTGTGCATTAATTTACTAAACTGGTGTGGAGCAGGCGGCAGTGGAAGCAGAAATTTCAGCAGTATGTCTGTTAAGATACTCTCTTGGAACATTAACCACTTGCTTCCTGGGCCCTTAAACCTCCCTCCTATCCAGACCAATTTTCAGCTTTCAGTGCTATCACACTTTGAATGACAATTACTCAGTCATGCAACACTGTACCCAAATAATTTTTTTATAATTTTTTTCATACAAACATAGCTTTCTTTTGGTGGTATTTGATCACCTCTGGGTTTTTTATTCTTTGCGCTATAAATGAAAAAAGATGGACATTTTTAAAAAAAAACTAATTTTTCTTAATTTCTGTGATAAAATTTTGCAAATCAGTCATTTTTCTTCATACATTTTGGCCACAATTTATACTGCTACATATCTTTGGTAAAAATAACCAAAAATTAGTGGAAATTATTTGGTCTGTGTGAAAGTTTTAGAGTCTACAAGCTATGGTGCAAATCATAAAAAAATGATCACATCTGATGTACTGGCATCCTATCTCATTTCTTGAGACCCTAACAAGCCAGGAAAGTGCAAATGCCTCCCAAATAACCCCTTTTTGGAAAGTAGAGATTTCAAGGTATTTAGTAAGAGGCATGGTGAGTTATTTGAAGTTGTAATTTTTTTCCCACAATTCTTTGCAAAATTAAGATTTTTTTTCACAAAATTGTCATTGTAATAGCTTATTTCTCTAACATGGCATGTGCATACCACAAATGACACCCCAAAATACATTCTGCTACTCCTCCTGAGTATAGCGATACCACATGTGTGGGACTTTTTCACTGCCTGGCCACATACAGAGGCCCAACATGCAGGGAGCACCATCAGGTGTTCTAGGAGCACAAATTACACATCACATTTCTCAACTACCTATTACACTTTTGAAGGCCCTGGAGCACCAGGACACTGGAAACACCCACAAAATGACCCCATTTTGGAAAGCCAACACCCCAACGTATAATCTATGAGGCATAATGAGTCTTTTGAATGGTTCATTTTTTTTCCAGAAGTTTTTGGAAAATGTGGAAAAAAAATGAAAACGCTTATTTTTGTACACAAAGTTGTCCGTTTATAAGATATTTCCAACACATAGCATTTAGATAGCAAAAATGACACCCCAAAATACATTCTGCTACTCCGCCTGAGTATTACGATAACACGTGCATGTGACTTTTTCACTGCCTGTCCACATACAGAGGCCCAACATTCAGGGAGCACCATCAGGTGTTCTAGGAGCATAAATTACACATCACATTTCTCAACCACATATTACACTTTCGAAGGCCGTGGAGCACCAGAACAATGGAAACACCCACAAAATGACCCCATTTTGGAAAGCAAACAACCCAATGTATAATCTATGAGGCATAATGAGTCTTTTAAATGGTTCATTTTTTTCCAGAAGTTTTTGGAAAATGTGGAAAAAAAATTAAAACGCATTTTTTTTTACACAAAGTTGTCCGTTTATAAGATATTTCCAACACATAGCCTTTAGATAGCAAAAATGACACCCCAAAATACATTCTGCTACTCTTCCCGAGTATGGTGATACCACATGTGTGAGACTTCTACATAGCCACATACAGAGATCCAACATGCAAGGAACACCATCAGGTGTTCCAGGGACACATAGCATGCACATACCAAGAATTACACCCCAAAATCCATTATGCTGAGCAAAGCATAAACAAAAGATTACCTGTGGTTGTAGTAGTGCAGTTGTACACAGGAGGATAGCACTGATCCAGGCAGCAGGCAGGGACTTGGTCAGCAACGGCGAACACAACTGTCCAGGCAGCAGGCAGGGATGCTGTCCATATAAAGTCCAGGGTCAGTGCAGGCAGAGATAATGTCAGCAGTGTCAAAAATATTGGTCCTGGTAGTAGGCAGGAACATGTGGTCAGTGCGACAGGCAGAGACATAATGGCAGTAAGTCCTACTGGCAGCAGGCAGAAGTAGGGCCTCGTTCAGGACAGAATGCGGAAAGGGGTAGAGGCTTCTCCCACCCAAATCTCTTTGAAGCCTCCAGACCCTAATCTAGGATTGAAAAAACAAAAAAAATTTTTCTTCATCCAGAAAAACAATTCTGGAGCCCCTCACATATGTGAGACCCCTGTGTTGAATCCCACTAGTCCAGTAGCAGGGTACAAGATCAGTCCATGAGGCAGGCAAAAAACATGGTCAAACAGTCCAGGGTCAGTTCCAGATCAGGCAGAGCTATGTACAGAATCGGCAGACAGAAGCTTGGTCGAATAACAAGCCAGGGTCAGTTACAGAGCAGGCAGTGGCATAAGGGTTGTGAAGGTGTGTGAAGGCAGGAACTGAGGATTACGTTTACCATACTTCACTAATAATTTATTGAAGTATGGTAACGGCAAAAACATTCACCTATGCAGAGGCCTAGTTGGGAAGGACATTGTGCACAACAAAAAGATGTGTCTCTTCTGACTCCTGCTCTGGTACACACCTTACTTTTTTTTTTACGTCGTTGGCCTGTTGGTTTGGGAGGGATTTTATTTACATAAATGTATGACTCAGAGGGTTGGCCGTGTCATTGCCAGCATCCCTTGTAATTTTTAGAACTAGATGTGTACCTCAAAATGGGATTTTAAGGGCAATGCAGAAATTGGCAGTGTTGAATTATAGTTAAAAAGAAGTTTATTGATACAAAAACGAATAGGATATACATGAACATACACATTGATCTAGTTAAGAATAATTATAAAAACATCAGATATATGGAAACATATGATGCATCCTACTGCTAGTTACAAGTACCACCCCCGATAGGTGTGATGGCGTCCTGATAGCAGATTTCCAACGCGTTTCAACTTATTGTAAGGATAAAGTCTTCCTCAGGGAGGGACTGCATCACATTCTAAAATTTTAAGTAACAGCATGATTATTGGTATATACTTAAATATTTGTTTGTTACCTATATCTACAGAAATCGCATTACAACAGAAAAGTATTATATGCGACTTACATTTGCGACTACAGAAATCGCATTACAACAGAAAAGTATTATATGCGACTTACATTTGCATTTAACTGTGAAAAATCGCTTTCCCAGTGCTGGCAGGGGTCCTAACACGTGATTGTCAATGCTGCTCAAATATCCTCTACGGGATGGCCTGGTATATTGTGAAGAAACCAGTATTTGGCAGTCGTGATAATTAAACAACTGAAAAACATGAAGGTATAAGGGAAATGCTAAGAAATTGAACATCAAAAAGGTCAAAGAATGGAAATAATGGTGATTCGTAGGGGAAATAAGGTTCCCCAGGGCCATCATAGAGTAAAAGAGATCAAATACCTTAAATTGATTGTGTCAGGTGTATTGTTCCAAGTGGCAGGGAGCTCTGGTCCTGGAGTACCTCTCTGTAACAAAGCCAGTTGTGGAATGCTGCCTGTGGCCATCCCTGGCGTCCTAATATATGGGGTGTGGGCGTGGCTAAGTGATGGGCGTAGCCCTATTCTAGGTAGAGTCTCACATTCATTGGTGGTGCAGTGGAGGGGGTGCGACTTCAATTGGCTGCTGTCACTGTTTAGAGGAAGCACCTTTGTACAATGTATTGAGGGGAAGCGTCCAGAAGCTTCCCTGTTGTCTAGGTAGCAGACGCTTGGACCTCCTCCAAAAAAAAAAAAAAAAAAAAAAAAAATTCACATTCATTGGTGGTGCAGTGGAGGGGGTGCGACTTCAATTGGCTGCTGTCACTGTTTAGAGGAAGCACCTTTGTACAATGTATTGAGGGGAAGCGTCCAGAAGCTTCCCTGTTGTTTAGGTAGCAGACGCTTGGACCTCCTCCAAAAAAAAAAAAAAAAAAAAAATTCCTTTTCTCCTCCCCGTGACGTGAAGCCTATTGCTTACACGTAGCCCATGTAGTATGGGCTCGGGGTGAGGCGGGGAGAGAGGTGCGTCTGGTTGCCGGGGCAATGTGCATATGACGTTGGGGTCACATGGCCCCGACGTCAGTTCCTAAAAGAGGGAGGGGCGCCGTGTGACTCCACAGCGCTATTGAGCAGTCTTATCCATGTTAAACCGGGCATCGGGGCATAGTAGCCCCGCTGTCTGAAAAAAAAAAAAAAAAAGTAAAAAAGTATCAGACTATGCACAGCGGTATATGGGGTACTGTTCTATGCTGATGTCATAGATGTCACCAAGATATACAGTGACAAGTATGACAAAAAGTAGCAGGTCTATACTCCCTCATTGGAGATGGAAAAAGGAAGGAAGAAAAATTGTATAAAAGAATTGCAAAGAATTGTTTGAAATGGGGATAGTACTGATGAAATATGAAATATATATATAAGAGAATGTGAAGGGAGATTTTTATTCTTAAATATGCCCAAACCTCTTTATGATGATTGTACTGTCATTGAGCGAATGGCAGAACATCAAAATTAGGGCTTATAACCACCGACACAGTAGGAAATCCCGGGGCATCAAAATAAGATCTGACGCCTTCGGGGTATTCGGGCCATGATGTTGCGTCATGGCCCCCCCCTTGTGCCGGGTAGGGATAGTGGGCAGAATGGCAACGGTATCATTGGCCCTTTGTTTCAGCACTGAGAGGCGGATTCATATGGCACAGTCGCATGAAAAAAAATGCATCTGCAGAAATAACAGCAATTAACATAATACTTTATAAAAAATAGTTACACAAAAGAGATTACAGTAATTACAGTAAATAAGTTTAGTTAGAAAAACTCTCCTATATAGTTTCTGACTGGGTAGGGTGTAGAGTCTTAGCAGTTTAAGACATATGATCATCAATGGGGAGATAATGGGCCTATGGTGTTGTGGAGGGAGCCCTCTGTTTCTCCGCAAGGGGTACTGGAATAGAACTCCAGTTCTAGAAAAGCAGAGGTGCAAGAGAACAAAGAAGGTGAGATAAAAATTATGTTAATCCGTTTTCCCCGAGCTGAAGCCCTCCAAGAAGGGTCTGAAACTTTCGGTTTCATTTAGGCCTGGGGGGGTAGTGGCCCTAAGGTACCTTATCCAGCGCATTTCACGCTGGAGGAGGACCTTGTTCCAGTCTCCCCCCCTGAGTGGCAAATTAATCCTATCAAGGACTGTGAAGTTCACCGAGGGTAATCGGTAATTGTGATATCTGGCAACATGCCTTCCCAAAGGCAGATACAAGTTGCCGATTTGCATATGTTTGTCGACACATTTTCTAAATTCCTGTCTTGTTTTGCCCACGTAGAAGGCACCACACTGGCACTGCATGAGGTATACCACACCCTGCGTCTTGCAATTGGCAAAATGACGCAGGGAAAAACTTTCCCCATTAGGCAGTGCCAGTGTGGTCCTCCTACCGATGACTGGACATTGGGCACAGGAACCACATGGGTATGTACCCCATGTTTTACAGGGGTCCTTTCTTGCCGTGCCCTTGTATTCACTTTGGATGAGTGCATTTCCTATTGAGCCAGGTTTTCTATAGGTGATTTGGGGTTTAGGACCAATTAGTCCTTTCAGGATTGGATCATCTGTAAGGATGGACCAATATTTGGAGATAATTTTATTAATTTTAAAATGCTCATTAGAAAATCTCACAATAATCCTTGTAGTGTCGTCTTCTTTGGTTGGTTTCTTTGAGAAGATTAAATCCCTTCTATTGGTTTGCTTAACTCGGTTGAACGCTTTTTTTAAAGAGGATTTGGAGTAGCCTCTGTTCATGAGCCTAATGGTAAGTTTGTCCGCTTCGTGTTGAAAGTCTTCGTTGTTACTGCAGTTTCTTTTAAGGCGGAGAAACTGGCTATAGGGAATGGATCTTTTCAGAGGTTCCGGGTGAAAGCTGTTTGCATGCAACAGGGTGTTGCCAGCAGTCTCCTTTCTGTAAAGTTTACTTGATAGTCCGCCCTCAGAGTTTTTAAAGATGGTAATGTCCAGGAAATTTACTTCATGGGTATCCGAGGTCATAGTGAAAAACAGGTTAAAAGCATTGTTGTTCATCAGCTTTAGACAGTCCCTCAATAATTCAGGGGGGCCGTCCCAGATGATGAAGAGATCGTCTATGTACCTCTGCCACATACATATGTGGCGAGTGTACACAGATGCTGCCTCCCCCTGTAGGAACTCCCTCTCCCACTCCCCCAGGTACAGGTTGGCATAGGAGGGTGCGCAGCACGTCCCCATAGCCACTCCCTGCACCTGGAGGTAGTGGGAGCCCTTGAAAAGGAAGGTGTTGTGTCTGAGGATGTAGTCCAGCATAGTTAGAATGAATGCATTGAATTTCCAGTCTGTTGTTGCTCTTTGTTGTAGGACACGTTCAATTGCAGCTATGCCTAAGTGGTGTGGGATACTATTATACAGCGATTCCACATCCACTGTAACAAGTAGAGCTGAACTGGGAATGGATATTCCATCGAGGATTTGCAATAGATGTATGGTATCCCTTGTATACGATGGAAGTTCCATTACATGGGGTCTCAGGTATTGATCTATTATTTGGCTGATCCCCTCTGTGATGGAACCATTCCCGGAAATGGGAGGGATTTTATTGGGAAAGTGGCGTTTGGAGAGTTGACTAAGAACATCTGATCGAATATTTTCTGGTGGGCCGTTCAGGAATAAAAGGGCAGTGAAAACTTCCTCCTGGTAGCCAAGGAAGCGTATGGGGTTTTGGGTGGAGTTGCGGTAAATTACTTATGAGTTGTATATGGCCAATGGAAAAAAATAAATTGCGACTTTTTTATACCAATAGTATGTCCGTCTTGTGGCATTGTATGGTTCCAACATTTGGTCATTGAAGTCGACTCCCCCCATGAACAAATTATATTCATAGATGCATTATGTTTTTTGTATGGGGCCATTCCTTCTGGGGATTTCCATGAAGGTGTCATTGTGGATCGAGGACAACATGTAGACATCCCTTTTGTCCCTCCACTTCACTACCAAAATCTCCTTGTTTTGCAGACTTGCCGTTTCTCCTTTTCTCAACTTCTTATTGACAAGACTTTGAGGAAAGCCCTTCTTCTTCCGGTGAAGGTTGTGGAACAGGGGCAGAGATGTGTAGAAGTTGTCTACGTATAAATGGTAGCCTTTCTCCAGTAGGGGGTATATAAGGTCCCAAACAATTTTCCCGCTTGATCCCAAGTAGTCTGCGCAATTAGGGGGTTGCGACTGGGTATCCTTACCTTCGTACACTTTGAAGGCATATGTGTACCCTGTGACTCGGTCACATAATTTGTATACCTTCACTCCATAGCGGGCCCTTTTGCTGGGAATACATTTTTGATTTTAAGCCTGCCACTAAATTTAACAAGGGACTCATCCACACATATGTGTTGGTCCGGGGTAAACAGCTGGGGGAATACTTCAGAAAAATAATTTAGAAGTGGCCGAATTTTGAAAAGCTTGTCATAATTTGGGTCATTTCGGGGAGGGCACTGGGTATTATTGTTGAAATGAAGAAACCTCATTATCATGAGGTATCTGGTTCTGGGCATCATCTTGGAGAAGATTGGCATGTGGTGGATGGGGTGGGTTGACCAATAGGACATCAAAGTGTTTTTTTTGGTGAGTCCCATACAAAATGCGAGGCCTAAAAAAACCTTCAGCTCCTCCACGGTTAGGTCTCTCCACTCGTAGGGACGGGCATAATAGGATGTTGGATTATTTAAAATAAATTGCTGTGCATAAAAGGTTGCACTGGGCCACAATTGTTGATAGCATGTCCTCGGTAAAAATTAAATTAAAAAAATTGATTGGGGAAAAATTCTCCATGTCCACCTGGACTCCTGGCTGGGCAGTGAAAGGGGGAATGTTGGCTTCTCCTGAATTCGGAGGAAACCACAAGGGGTTCTGAAGGGCATAGGGAAGGCTGGCATGGGTCCTTGGCCTTTCTTTCGGAGGTACTGCGGTGCTGGTGGTTGGCACTGCGGTGCTGGTGGATGGCACTGTGGTGCTGGTGGATGCCACTGCTTCCTCACCAGAACGCCTTCGTTTGGCGGGCCGAATATCTTCCTCCTCTGAGTCACTCAGTGTTTCACTACTGAGGACATCATTTACATCCGACTCAGAATCAGAGTCTGAAAGGGAATCCGAAAAAGAGAGCTCCCTGTTGCTCTCGTCGGCCTGGGAAAGTATTTGGTATGCCTCCTTGGCGGAAAAGCATCTTTTGGACATGGTTGCTGGTGGTGATACGACTACACAGGTGTGTGCTAAGCCTGCACTAATGGGCACTGATGAGGCGGCACTGATGAGCACAGATGAGCACTGAGGTGGCACAGAGGGTCACTGATGAGGTGGAACAGATATGCACTGATGAGGTGGAACAGATGTGCACTGATGAAGTGGAACAGATGTGCACTGATGAGGCAGCAGAGATGTGCACTGCTGAGGCGGCACAGATGTGCACTGATGAGGTGGTACAGATGGGCACTGATGAGGTGGCACAGAAGGGCACTGATGAGGCAGAACAGATGTGCACTGATTGATTGCACAGATGTGCACTGATGAGGTGGCACAAATGTGCACTGATGAGGCCGCACAGATGGGCACTGATGAGGTGGCACAGATGGTCACTGATGAGGTGGCACAGATGGGCACTGATGGGGTGGCACAGATGGGCACTGATTGACTGCACATATGCAGATGTGCACTGATGAAGCAGGACAGATGGGCACTGATTGGCACAGGTAGGCACTGATAAGGTGGCAAAGGTGGGCACCGATGAGGTGGCACAGGTGGGCACTGATGAGGCGGAACAGATGTGCACTGATGAGGTGGCACAGATATGCACTGATTGATTGCACAGATGTGCACTGATCGGGTGGCACAGATGGGCACTGATGAGGTGGCACAGATGTGCACTGATTGTGAAGATGTGCAGATGGACACTGATCACCGATGGCAGATTGGCACAGGTGGGCACTGATTTGCACAGGTGGTCATTTTACTGATGGGGCACTGTACTGATGGGGCACTGTTTGGGTACTGTTGGCACTGTTTGCACTGTATTATGTTTTTTATCACTCACAGATCGCTGTCAGATGGTCTCTCTCCTCACACGTGGTGAGGAGAGAGAGACGTCAATGAGAGATGATCTCATATGTTTACATTTGAGATCATCGCTCATTGGCCATGCCGATCACGCTGTAAATGGCCGCTGTGATTGGCCATTTACAGCGATCTGTGATTGGCTGTGTCCAAAGGACACAGCCAACACAGAATTTCCCCGATGCACGCTCGTGAGCAAGGAGCAAGGAAAGGGGAGGCCGTCATGTGAAGGCCTCCTGGAAATTGAGGTCCGTGCTGTAGCCGTCATTAGGCTATGGCCCGGAAGTCAACAGGTTAAGGGGTTGAATTCCCCGGAGAAGCGCACTAGTTGTCTAGCTGAGCTTTGGAGACACAGGGTACATATTGCATTTCTCCAAAAGACTTATTTTAGGGCAGGCAAGATATCAAAACTATCAAACAAATACTTTCCAACAGCCTATCATAGTCCGTCCTCATCCTCTAAATCTTAAAGGGACGAGTATCCTCATATCCAAATCCCTTCCCTGGCAATTCCTTGATGAGTACCCTGATCAGGAGGGTAGATTCCTGCTTCTAAAAGGGAACATTTATTCTCAGACCTTGAGTCTTCTGAACATTTATCTTTCAAATTCCAATCCACTTCCAATCCTTAAGGCCTTTCTGTTCACCCTTGACCCTGTTTTCAAAGGAACTCTTGTCTTAGGAGGGGATTTCAACTTAACTTTGGATACTCACAGGGATTCCTCTTCAAACTTATCTTCTCTACCCCAGGGAACCCGACTTCACCTCAAAGACCTTTTGCACACCCATCAATTGGTCGATATCTGGAGAATATTTAATCTGCAAGAACGGGATTATACTTTCTATTCTAATGTCCATGGTTCTTACTCCAGAATCAATTTTTTTTCTACAACATTCTGCGATCCCGCTGGTCACCAAGACAGATATCGGCCAAATCACACTTTCTGACCATGCTCCAAATCTTTGGAACTTTTTCTCTCACAAGCGTCCCCCAAGACATGGCGCGCTCCTGAAGGTTCCAGAAATTGTGTCGGATATTCTTAAGGAAATTACCTTCTACTTCTCTACTTACGTAGGCTGTGTGGAAAATCCCATTTCTGTGGTCTTCACACAAATGCTATATCAGGGGAATCATACTTAAACATGGTCATGCCGCCAAACATTGCAACAAAACCCTGTCCGACCTCCTGGCTCTAATCCATTCCTTAAAACATCAACACAAGTCCCAACCAGACCATACTGTTGATTAGACTCCGGGATGCCATAAGTGATCATTCTCTTTACAAAGCAAAACGTACTGTTAAAGGTCTGTTGTTTTTATAAATACAGAGATAAATGCGGCCACCTATTGGCCAATGTCTTGGCTCTCTGACATATGTTCCAGCTTTACTTTTGTCGTCAGGTTCCAAAGTTCATTCTTCCCCAGAACTGGCGGAGAGTTTCCGTGACTTTTACTCTAAATTGTATCATTTAGACCAACCTCCCACTTCTGGTTCGCTGCTCCAAAACTCTTAAGACATCTGCAAATATCTTAGAGAATCCAATCTACCTACGCTGACTGCAGAAGAGCGAGGGGATCCACCTAAACCCATTACACTATTAAAATTTGCATAGGCCATAGCTGACGCTCAGTCTGGTAAGGCTCCTGGCCCTGAGGGATTTACCCTCCCCTACTATAAACAGTACCAGTACATCAGTGCAAATCTTGGCGCCTTAAATCATCACAGCCTTTAACGGTGTTTTAGACGGACACAGCTTCCCCGTGGACATACAGTGTGCCTCTATTTTAGTGATCCCCAAGCCGGGTAAGGACCCATTGCTATGTGCCAGCTATAGGCCTATCTGCCCTCTGAATTGTGATGTGAAACTATTCACCAAAATCCTGGCTTCTAGGATGAATGTCTTGTTACATGGGTTGATTGCAAGTCGGCTTTATTCAGACTAGAGAGGCTAGGGACAACAGTATTTGGACACTGAACACCATAGAAACAGCAAAACGCTCCTGTATTTTGTTCTTGTCCACAGACGCAGAGAAAGCTTTTGACAGGGTGGACTGGGCCTTTCTCTAAGACGCATTCAAATTTGTGGGAATGCCAGACCTGATCCTGTCTTGGATTTTAGCCATTTATTAGAATCCCACTGCCACAGTACGGGTAAATGGTTACGATTCCAGCCCTTTTTCCATCTCAAATGGCACCAGAGAGGGTTGTCCCCTGTCCCCCTTACTTTTTGTTCTCTCCCTGGAGCCCTTTCTACAACATATCAGAGGTAATCCATCCATCAAAGGCATTGAAGCCGTCCAATACCAACACAAAGTGGTGGCTTACGCCGATTACCTCTTATTTTATATTACTGAGCCTCTTACCGTCTTACCCTCCTTGTTACAGGAGCTGAAACGCTATGGTAACTTGTCTAAGTTCAAGGTCAACTTACAAAAATCAAAGGCCTTAAATATCTCCCTATCAGACTCTTCCATTGCGAGTTTGCATCCTTTCTTCCCCGTTCAAATGGGCTGCCCGCTTGATTTAATACCTGGGAACTAAAATTTCCGCAAACCTAAATGACATTCTTCCCCTCAGCTACCAGCCTCTCCTGTCAATGGTAACTGCTGACCTTAAAAAGTGGGACTCTCTTGCCCTTTTCTGGTTTGGCCGCTGTAACGTACTTAAGATGAACGCTATGCCAAGACTCCTGTACTTATTGGAGGCACTGCTGGTCAAAATACCCCAGACCTTTTTTGATGTAGTACGTTGAGTATTTATTAAATTTATTTGGCGAGGTAAACATCCACATCTTAGCAGAGCGTTACTGTTACTACCAAAGCTGAAGAGCGGTATGTGTTTCCCGGACCTGTATTATACTGCGGCACATATGACCAGGGTTGGAACTCTGGGTGTTGAAACAGGAGACTGCCAAGTCTCCACTTCCCGGCCTACCATGGGCAAGGAAAATTCATGTTACTCATTTAACTACTCATCTGCTGATTGGCCCCACTCTGGCAGAACTGGACATGTTTTTTGACCATCATCACTAAGCAGTTTTCTATCCCCAATGACTCCAATTGTTGGTCACCCAGGGTTCATACCCAGTCTCACTGATCCAACTTTTCTTTCGCAAAGCTCACAGGGACTTCTGAGGGCCTCTTAGTTTTTACGATCTTCCGGTTGGATATCTACAGAGCCTTTGCTCTCTGGACATGCTCCTATTAAATTGGATCACTGGAGGACTATTCACTTGTCACACTTTCTTAGCTTGTTGCCTAAACTGGCCCTTTGTGCCGCCCCATATGTGCCGCCTCATCAGTGCATATCTGTGCCACCTCATCAGTGCACATCTGTTCCGCCTCATCAGTGCCCACCTGTGCCACCTCATCGGTGCCCACCTGTGCCACCTTATCAGTGCCTACCTGTGCCAATCAGTGCCCATCTGTCCTGCTTCATCAGTGCACATCTGCATCTGTGCAATCAATCAGTGCCCATCTGTGCCGCCTCATCAGTGCCCATCTGTGAGGCCTCATCAGTGCTCATTTTAGCCCCCATTAGCTCAGCCCCTGACTCCAACCCCTTTGCCCTGCCCATGTATATGGTGGGGGTGGAGACTACACAGACCTACCTGATTCCTACACTCACCTACCTGACCACTGCCAAGAGTGCCCTAGAGAATCCCCCTTTCATTGCATGCAGGGGTCCACAGCAGTGTCCCCACCCCCTCCCTCCACACTTACCCATCATATTTCACCCTCCACTTACAACCAGTAAGGGTTCCCTCTTTCATCAATGTATGCCCAGAAGAGTCCCCCCCCCACTTACAACCAGGAGTACCCAGCTTAGTCCCCCCTTACATCTGCTTACATCCAGGAATGCCCAGCAGAATTCCCTCTTACAATCAGGGATGCCTGGCTGTATGTCTCCATATTACAATACACAGAGCAGTGTATCCACAGCCAGCCAGATGTGGCTTGTGAGCCATAGTTTGGAGACCTAATATAGGATATAGGTTGTACATTCTGCTCACTGGTGATTGGCTGAGAGTAATATGATCTCAGTGTGCTGTACTAATTTCATCTCAGCAGTTGCTGGTGGAAGAAGCCAATGAGAAGAGACTTTCTGCTCAGTGTTGCAAAGTTCCCATGTACATGTTATGTATACTGTATGCACAGTGCCTTAAAAAAGTATTCATACCCATTACATTTTCTACATTTTGTCATGTTACAACCAAAAACTTGAATGTATTTTATTGCGATTTTATGTTATAGACCAGGGATATGCAATTAGTGGACCTCCAGCTGTTGCAGAACTACAATTCCCCTGAGGCATAGCAAGACTGACAGCCACAAGCATGACACCCAGAGGCAGAGGCATGATGGGACTTGTAGTTTTGCAATAACTGGAGGTCCGCTAATTGTATATCCCTGTTATAGACCAACACAAAGTGGCACATAATTGTGAAGTGGAAGGAAAATGATAAATGGTTTTCAAAATTAAAAAAAATAAATATGTGAAAAGTGTGGCGTGCATTTGTATTCTGCCCCCCTGAGTATTGACTTTGTAGAACCACCTTTCGCTGCAATTACAATTGCAAGTCTTTTTGGGTATGTCTCCACCAGCTTTGCACATCTAGAGAGTGAAATTTTTGCCCATTCTTCTTTGCAAAATAGCTCAAGCTATGTCAGATTGGATGGAGAGGGTCTGTGAACAGCAATTTTCAAGTCTTGCCACAGATTTTCAATTGGATTTAGGTCTGGACTTTGACTGGGCCATTCCAACACATGACACATGCTTTGATCTACATCCAACACATGCTTTGATCTAAACCATTTAATTGTAGCTCTAGCTGTATGTTTAGGGTCATCGTCCTGCTGGAAGGTGAACCTCCACCCAGTCTCAAGTTTTGCAGAATCTTCTTCTAGGGTTGCCCTGTATTTGGCTCCATCCATCTTCCCATTAGCTCTGACCAGCTTCCTTGTCCCTGCTGAAGAAAAGCATCCCCACAACATGATGCTGTCACCACCATGTTTCACGGTGGGGATGGTGTGTTCAGGGTGATGTGCAGTGTTAGTTTTCCGCCACACATAGCATTTTGATTTTCAGCCAAAAAGTTCAAATTTGGTCTCATCTGACCAGAGCACCTTCTTCCACATGTTTGCTGTGTCCTCACATCTTGGCTTCTTGCAAACTGCAAACAGGACTTCTTATGGCTTTCTTTCAACAATGGCTTTTTTTCTTCCCACTCTTCCATAAAGGCCAGATTTGTGGAGTGCACAACTAATAGTTGTCCTGTGGACAGATTCTCCCACTTGAGCTCTGGATCTCTGCAGCTCCTCCAGAGTCACCATGGGCCTCTTGGCTGCTTCTCCAATTAATGCTCTTCTTGCCTGGCCTGTCAGTTTAGATGGACAGCCATGTCTTGGTAGGTTTGCAGTTGTGCCATACTCTTTTCATTTTCGGATGATGGACTGAACAGTGCTCTGTGAGATGTTCAAAGCTTTGGATAATTTTTTTTTTTTGTTTCACAAAGGTTTTTATTGATTGAACAAGTAATCACATAACATCGTTATAATGGTACATTTGCAGAAAAAGTAGTACATATGACATTTGGATTAAATACATTTTAGGACAGTATATAGGGACAGTATGATTATATACAGTATCAATATTTTTATGCTAATACATATACTCAAGTAGCATCAAGGTATTCTTGTATTGAAGTAGTAATCGTTAACTAGCTTAAAATGTGTCCTAATGGAGAAGGGAGAGAGGGGGAGGGGGGGAAGGGAGAGGGAAAGGAAAAAAAAAAAAAAAAAAAAGGGGAGATGTGAGTGGGCAAATAACTTATATTTTCCGTATAGTTTTCTTGAACCTTCTTATAAATCTTGTTTCTGGACAGTGGTTTTTGTCATTAAATATTAATTGCTGGACTGAGAGTTTTTGAATTCTATCCATTTATACCATGTTGAAGCAAAGTTAGTTATTTTCTCTTGAGATATGCTTATGAGTTCTTCTATACTTTCTATATTGTTTATTCTACAAAACCATTCTTTTTTTGATGGAATAGAATTAGAGCGCCAGTGGCAGGGGATGCAGTGTCTTGCAGCGTTTATCATAAACATAGTTAGAGACTTTAGGTATTGTCTTTTGGGTATTGAATTGTAGTGTAGCAGGTATTGTGCTGGGTTAAAACTTAAGTTTTCTGAGGTGATTGACTTAACGGTTTCGTGAACCATTTTCCAAAAGTTTTGGATAAGCGGGCAAGTCCACCAGATGTGTATCATCGAGCCTTCCTCAATTTTGCATCTCCAACACCTGTCAGAGGTCTGGGGGGAGAACTTGTGCAATAGAGTAGGGGTTCTATACCATCTAGTGATGATTTTAAAGCCGCACTCTTGAGTGGCAACATTTAGTAAGCCTTTATTGTGCGTACATGAAAATTTTTTCCCAGTTCTCCTCTGACAGGTTTAAGTTGAGGTCTTGTTCCCAAGCTTGGCATGACGAACTGGAGAATTCAGAATTATTCACAAAGAGTGAGTTGTAGAGAATAGAAATGATATGTCTCTGTGGGGTTGTTCTTGTGCATAGGTCTTCTAGTGTCGTAAGAGGTCTAGTCCAGTGTTGGGTTGTCTCGTTGCTGGTTAGGTAATGTCTAATTTGGATGTATTTCCATTGTGAGATCTGGGGAGGGTCGCTATCTTTATTTCATCTCTTGATAAAAGTTTTCCATTTTTAAAAAAGTGTTTGACCAGAATTTCATTATGTGGCCATGAATTAGTAAGAACATTTTTTTCTGTACCTGGGATAAAATCTGGATTGAACAGATGGTGTTAGAGGGCTCATCCAAGGAAATGGGTTGTTTTTTTTATAGGTGTTAAGAAATATTTCTAGTGTGGGGCCTATGAGGGGGTGGGCTTTAATGTTTTTTGAGTGGTGCGTTGGACAAATCCACGGAAGATAGTTTATTTGGTGGGAGAAAAGTGTTTGCTCTAGTGTCACCCAGTCTTTTACTGTATGGTGAATGTTCCAGTCTACTATTCGTGTCAGAAGAGCAGCTTGGTGGTATTTTTGAAGGTCTGGAAGAGCTATCCCCCCTTTATTTTTGGGTAAGTTTAGTCTGGTAAATTTGATTCTGGGAGGTTTGCTCCTCCAGATAAAGGAAGAGCATGCTTTGCGGAAGGAGTTAAAGAATGATGATGGCAGTCTAATGGGAATTGTTTGCATAACGTACAAAAATCTAGGTAGGATTGTCATCTTAATCAGGGAGGCTCTACCAAACTAAGATATATTGAGAGAATTCCATCTTTTTAAATCATCCTGTGTGTCTTTTAGAATGGGTAAAAAGTTGAGTTTAAAGAGATCACTTAAATTTGTAGGTATTTCGGTTCCTAGATATGTTATACTTTGTTTGGCCCACGAAAAGGGGAAGTTTTTTTTACATAGTTCTACTGAGTTTGGGGGTAGTGTGATATTCAGGGCGCTAGATTTTGAGTGATTAATTTTTAAGTTTGACAGTAGTTGGAAGTGTTCAAGATCTTGGATGACATTGGGTAAGGAAATATGGGGTTCAGAGAGGAATAGAAGCATGTCGTCAGCAAAAGCTGCTACTTTATATTTGTGTTTGTGAATTTCTACACCCTTAATGTCTGGGTTGGATCTAATTTTATTCAATAGTGGCTCTAACGTGAGGACGAACAACAGTGGTGAGAGGGGGCATCCCTGTCTTGTGCCATTGCGAAGATTGAAGGCGTTTGACAGGTGGCCATTGACTCGAACTCTAGCTGTTAGGTTGAAGTATAATACTTTGATATATGATCTCATTTGGGGCAAGATCCCTATATGTTTTAACACTGCGTCAATGAAGTCCCAGGCCACTCTGTCAAACGCCTTTTCAGCATCAAGAGATAGGAAGAATCCCTGTTTCTTTTGGGATGATAACCAGTGATTTATGTTTATTGCTTTAATTGTGTTGTCACGTCCTTCTCTTCCCGGGATAAAGCCTACTTGATCTAAGGAAATTAGGGAAGATAGCAGGGGTAGGAGTCTATTTGCTAGTATTTTGGCATATATCATGATGTCGACATTAATTAGGGAAATTGGTCTGTAATTAGTTACCTGAGTCGTATCTTTTCCTTCTTTTGGTATAACCATTATATGTGCTTCCAACAGTTGTTTAGGGGGATGTTGTTCAGAATATAGTGATTGAAAGGTTTTCAGAAATCTTGGTTTCAGTATGTTGGTAAACGTTTTGTAATATTGAAGAGGTAATCCATCTGGACCTGGTGCCTTGCCTATTTTCATATCTTTTAAGGCTTTATCAAATTCCAGGCCAGATATAGGTGTCTCAAGTTCTTGGGCTGTATTTTTTGATATTTGGGGTGGGCAATATTTCTCTAGGAAATTTTGAATAAGCTTTGTTCTTTTGTCTGAATTATGTGGGCATTTAGGATTAGATAGGATGTTATATAAGGAATGATAGTAAAGTTCGAACTGTTTGGCAATCTCCTCATTCGAAGAGTATGGTGTGCCTTGCTTGTCTCTTATTTGATGAATTGTTGAGGCAACCTTCTTGTTTTGGACTGCCTTTGCGAGCAACCTTCCACTTTTGTTGCCTTGCTCATAATATATCTTATGTCTTAGGATATATTGTCTTTTAGTTTTCATGTTCAACTCTTCTGATAGTAGAATTCTTGCTTTAGTTAATTCTTCAAATGTAGAGATTGCAACAGTTCTTTTGTGGGCTGTTTCTAGTTTATGAATTTGATCTAGTAACGATCTAATTTTGGATTGTTTTTCTTTCTTTAGTTTGGCTAGTTGGTTTATAAATTCACCTCTCATTATGCATTTGTGCGCTTCCCACTGTGTAATCAAAGATGTCTCGTCATTTTCATTTAGTGAAAAGTATTTGTTTAGTTTGTCATTGAAATGTATCACATCTATAGGGTCTTTCAAAACAGAAGTGTTAAGTCTCCACGTTTTAGTTATGGTAATTTTTTCTGGGAAAGTTAATGTTAAGGTAATTGGATGATGATCGGATATAGTCATGGTTTCGATTGTCGAATCTTTCAGTAATTCTAGGTCTGGTTGCGAAAAAAAAAGTAGTCAATTCTAGAGTATTTTTGATGTACTGTAGAGAAATATGTAAAGTCTTTAATTTGAGGGTTTAGGGTTCTCCAGGTGTCATGTAGCATTAGTTCCTGTAGTTGGAGTTTGATTTGTTTTAATGCTTTATAAGGAAGGCTCGATGAACCATTCGAGGTATCTATGAGCGGAATTAAAGGAGTGTTAAAGTCTCCTCCTAAGATAAGTATGCCCGCAGCGAAATTTGTTAGTAGGTCCTTAATCTTATGAAAAAAAGTTACCTTGCTTTGAATTAGGGGTGTAAATGTTAGCAATTGTGATGGGATGAGGTCCTAACTTTCCTTTTAAGAATATGTATCTTCCCCCTGGGTCAAGCATTGTGTCATGAATTTGAAGAGGAATCTGTTTGGAGATCAGAATTGAGACTCCTTTGGTTTTCCCTTCAGGATTGGTGGCGTGGAATGCCGTTGGAAATCTTTTATCCTGCATTTTGGGAACTTTATTAGCTTTAAAGTGAGTTTCTTGTATGCAAATTATATTTGCTTTAAGTTTATGAAATTCATTGAGGAACTTGGTTCTTTTTTCAGGGATGTTAAGTCCTTTAGCATTTACTGAGACTAGCTTTATTGATGTTGAAATGGTCTGCTGTTTATGAATAGGCATTTTGGAAATCTTCCTGTAACTAAAATAAGTATTTGGATACAAGAGTATGGTGAGATTTAACTTATTTGTATCTCTTGTTCTAGGTCTGATAAAAGTGCCCGGGATTTTAAGGGGGGTGGGAGAGAAGAAAAAAAAAAAAAAAGAAAAGAGAGGAGGGGGAGGGTTTTTTCCTTCCTTAAGAAGGGGATAAGGTAGTGTTCCGAAGGTAGGTTTAGACCAGCTAGTCTACCCTAATGAAGAGGTCCGGTAAGTTCAAAGAGTGAACGGTGTTCCACTCTTTGTGTGGGAGCAAGGTCCAAGTAGGATCAGATGGATTGCAATTGGATTATTTCTGTTCTCTTCTCTTCTTTTTTCTTTTGTTTACTAAACTCTTAGCACTCTGGAGCAGTTAGCTAATTATATTGTTCAGATATTACAGGGTATAAGTAAAGACCTTGGTCATGGGAGATTTTGATATATTAGTTGCAATTTATGTGTGAGTTGTAAATTTGGGGACTGTGAATAACTGAATACAAAAGTGTTTTTATATTGAACCCTGTCTTATATAGACACATCTTAGGCCCCTTTCACACTGGGGCGGTTTGCAGGCGGTATTGCGCTAAAAATACCGCCTGAAAACCGCCCCTAAACAGCCTCCGCTGTTTGTTCAGTGTGAAAGCCCGAGGGCTTTCACACTGAAGCGGTGCGCTGGCAGGACAGTAAAAAAAGTCCTGCCAACCGCTTCTTTGGAGCGGTGAAGGAGCGGTGTATTCACCGCTCCTAAACCGCTCCTGCCCATTGAAATCAATGGGACAGCGCGGCTATACCGCGGTAATACCGCGGCTATAGCCGCGCTGTACGAGCGGATTTAACCCTTTTTCGGCCGCCAGCGGGGGTTAAAACCTCACCGCTAGCGGCCGAATACAGCTGCAAAAATGACGGTAAAACAGCGCTAAAAATAGCGCTGTTTTACCACCGACACCCCCACCGCCCCAGTGTGAAAGGGGCCTAAGTCTCTAAATGATGTTAAGTTTAACAGGTGTAAGCAAAAATACAACAACTCAAGTAATTATACTTATTAGCCACTGGGGGGAGCTCTTATCTTAGGGAATTAGAGCTTCTTGTAAATTAGGGGATTGTTCTGCATATCCTATGGAGATTTTAGGTGCAAATTAGGAAGTACCATATTGTTTATGTAGTCTACAAAACTTAAATGTAACAAACAAACTTGCATAAAAAAAAAACTCTTGCATCAGAAATTTCTTAAACGATAGGTAGTGTAAGTATAAGGCATTATGGTGATCAAAGAGTCATATAATTATTGTTTTTTTTTTTTAATTTTTTTATTTTAAAGTAATCATGTGTTGTCGGAGCCCGACTGTTGTTGAGGATGTTATTTAGCAGTGCTAATTACCTCCTGTTTAGTTAATTTTGGAAAAAGGATTGTATTTCTGTAAAGGAGATTTACCTTATGCAAGTCGAAGGTAATTCCAATGTGATCCACCATCATGCCTATTTCTTATGTTGAAAATTAACATCCTCTATATTAACTGTGATATGAAATTGCTGTTATACAGCTCTTTTTAATTATATCAAAGTATTATTGAAACAGTTTAAACCTTGATGAATGTAAAATATTCATAACCATAGAAACTTTTGCTCTTTCTGGTATGTTAAAGTACATTTATATTACTACTTGTGATATGTTCAGTAATCCATATATCTTTTTTTTTTTCCCCCCTTTTTCCCTCCCCCCTCCCCCCTTAAACTTCCCTATGAGGATTTCTGTATGTTCATTATATGTACCATATATTCTGGAGAAAATTATCTCAAAAATATGTGTGCACTGAAGATATTGTAACTCCTGAACATTTCAGTATGGCTAATGATCAATAGTTAAAGTATTAGACATTATAGCTATGACTTGACATACCTCTGAGTATCAGAAAAAAAATATTTTAGAAAGCATACTTATGCCCCGTACACACGGTCGGATTTACCGATGGAAAATGTCCGAACGGAGCGTGTTGTCGGAAATTCCGACCGTGTGTGGGCTCCATCGGACATTTTCCATCGGATTTTCCGACACACAAAGTTTGGGAGCAGGATATAAAATTTTCCGACAACAAAATCTGATTGCGTCAATTCCGACCGTGTGTGGCCTGTTCCGACGCACAAAGTGCCAGGCAGGGCCGGTCCTAGATGGGGTGCACGGGGTGCAGTGCACCCAGGCGCCAGAGAGGTGGGGGCGCTGAAGCGCAGAGTGCTCCCTTCCCTCCTCCTCCTCTTGATTGTGTCCGGCGGCGGCGCCTGTGTTAAAAGAAGAAAGGCACCGCCGCCGCTGTGTGTGCTGCTCAAGCCTTCCCTCCTTCTGTCAGAGAAAGAGAGACATCGGAGGCAGAGCGGCTGGTCTCTGCGTGGAGAGAGACCAGCCGCACAGTGATGTCGCGTTGGGGGAGCGGAGGAGCGGTCCGTGCCCGACACATTCTGCTCTGTGTCTCCTGCCTGCTTTAAACTGCTCTGCTCTCCACCTGGGCGGCACGGCTGGCTGTACACTGTTCTCTCCTCTTCAGCTGCCGCCCGGGTGTATATATGTACCCTAATGGAGGGGGGGCTGTACTAATGGAGGGGGGCTGTACTAATGGAGGGGGGGCTGTACTAATGCAGGGGGCTGTACTAATGGGGGGGCTGTACTAATAATGGGAGGGGGCTGTACTAATGGAGAGGGGGTCTGTACTAATGGGGTCTGTACTAATGGAGGGGAGGTCTGTACTAATGGGGGGGTCTGTCCTGGGGGTCTGTACTAATGGAGGGGGGGTCTGTACTAATGGAGAGGGGGTCTGTACTAATGGAGAGGGGGGTCTGTACTAATGGGGGGGTCTGTACTAATAGGGGGGGTCTGTCCTGGGGGGTCTGTACTAATGGGGGGGTCTGTACTAATGGAGGGGGGGTCTGTACTAATGGAGAGGGGGTCTGTCCTGGGGGGGTCTGTACTAATGGAGGGGGGTCTGTCCTGGGGGGTCTGTACTAATGGAGGGGGGTCTGTACTAATGGAGGGGGGGTCTGTACTAATGGAGGGGGGGTCTGTACTAATGGATGGGGGGTCTGCACTAATGGAGGGGGGGTCTGCACTAATGGAGGGGGGTCTGTACTAATGGAGGGGGGGTCTGTACTAATGGAGAGGGGGTCTGTACTAATAGGGTCTGTACTAATGGAGGGGGGGTCTGTACTAATGGAGAGGGGGTCTGTACTAATGGGGTCTGTACTAATGGAGGGGGGGTCTGTACTAATGGTGGGGTCTGTACTAATATGGGGGTCTCTACTAATGGAGGGGGGTCTGTCCTGGGGGGTCTGTACTAATGGGGGGGTCTGTACTAATGGAGGTGGGGTCTGTACTAATGGAGAGGGGGTCTGTACTAATGGGGTCTGTACTAATGGAGGAGGGGTCTGTACTAATGGAGGGGGGGTCTGTACTAATAGGGGGGTCTGTACTGGGGGGTCTGTACTAATGGAGAGGGGGTCTGTCCTGGGGGGTCTGTACTAATGGAGGGGGGGTCTGACCTGGGGGGTCTGTACTAATGGAGGGGGGTCTGTACTAATGGAGGGGGGGTCTGTACTAATGGTGGGGTCTGTACTAATATGGGGGTCTCTACTAATGGAGGGGGGTCTGTCCTGGGGGGTCTGTACTAATGGGGGGGTCTGTACTAATGGAGGTGGGGTCTGTACTAATGGGGTCTGTACTAATGGAGGGGGGGTCTGTACTAATAGGGGGTCTGTACTGGGGGGTCTGTACTAATGGAGAGGGGGTCTGTCCTGGGGGGTCTGTACTAATGGAGGGGGGGTCTGTACTAATGGAGGGGGGTCTGTACTAATGGAGGGGGGGTCTGTACTAATGGAGGGGGGCTGTACTAATGGAGGGGGGTCTATACTAATGGAGGGGGGGTCTGTACTAATGGAGGGGGGGGCTGTACTAATGGAGGGGGGGTCTGTACTAATGGAGAGGGGGTCTGTCCTGGGGGGTCTGTACTAATGGAGGGGGGTCTGTACTAATGGAGGGGGGTCTATACTAATGGAGGGGGGGTCTGTACTAATGGAGGGGGGTCTGTACTAATGGAGAGGGGGTCTGTACTAATGGGGGGATCTGTACTAATGGAGGGGGGGTCTGTACTAATGGGGGGGTCTGTCCTGGGGGGGTCTGTACTAATGGAGGGGTGGTTTGTCCTGTGGAGGTCTGTACTAATGGAGAGGGAGATCTGTCCTGGGGGGGTCTGTACTAATGGAGGGGGGTTACCTGGGGGGATCTGTACTGAGTAAGGTCTGTACTGAGGGAGGGGTTTATACTTAGTGCGGGTTCTGCACTGACGGAGGGGGGTCTATATGTAGTGGAGGGGGGTCTGTACTGAGGGGCGACTATAGTTGGTGGAAGGGGCGTGACCCTAACCCTAGTGAAGCCAATGCAGCTGCGGGCTCTTCTTTCCCCCCTCCCTCTCCTTTCCCCCCTCCCTCTCCTCCTGCATGCTGCTGTACTAGTGAGCGGTGCTTGCCAGCACAGCTGCCTACTATGTTTCTTCCCCCGCCTTCATATCAACCAGGGAGGAAACAGAATAGAAAAAGGAGCAGAGAAGAGGATTGTGGGACATATAGTCCCGAGAACTGACAGCCCCACTGTAACACGGAAACTGCAGGCCACACAGCATGCTCAGCTGAATGGGAAAGAGAGAGAGACAGGAGCCTGGGAAAGTTTTCAGGGAAGTACACCCAGGACTCCAGAGGGAGAGGACAGTGCTGAGAGAACACCATCAGAGAGAGAACCCTGCTGCCCTGCGCCACCAGAGGGAAAGCCACACAGCCTAGCGCCATCGCTGGGATTGAAAGGAATGGAGTCATTGCAGGAATACAGCGGAGTCACCATGGGCAATTCAGAGTGAGCTGACTCCTGATCAGAGGAACCATTGCTGTATCGCTGGGTCAGGTGAGAGGGCCGATCGGCCAATATGTACTATGTCTGCAGTCTCTGACCATCTCTTGTAGTATGTCTGCAGTCTCTGATCATCTCCTGTAGTATGTCTACAGTCTCTGGCTATCTCCTGTACTATGTCTGCAGTCTCTGACCATCTCCTGTCCTATGTCTGCAGTCTCTGACCATCTCCTGTACTATGTCTGCAGTCTCTGGGCATCTCCTGTACTATGTCTGCAGTCTCTGATCATCTCCTGTTCTATGATTGCTTTCTCTGACCATCTCCTGTACTATGATTGCAGTCTCTGGGCATCTCCTGTACTATGATTGCAGTCTCTGGGCATCTCCTGTACTATGTCTGCAGTCTCTGACCATCTCCTGTACTATATCTGCAGTCTCTGACCATCCCCTGTACTATGTCTGCAGTCTCTGGGCATCTCCTGTACAATATCTGCAGTCTCTAGGCATCTCCTGTACAATATCTGCAGTCTCTGATCATCTGCTGTACTATGTCTGCAGTCTCTGACCATCTCCTGTTCTATGATTGCAGTCTCTGATCATCTCCTGTATTATGTCTGCAGTCTCTGACCATCTCCTGTACTATGTCTGCAGTCTCTGACCATCTCCTGTACTATGTCTGCAGTCTCTGATCATCTCCTGTACTATGTCTGCAGTCTCTGATTGTCTCCTGTACTATGTCTGCAGTCTCTGACCATCTCCTGTACGATGTCTGCAGTCTCTGATCATCTCCTGTACTATGTCTGCAGTCTCTGACCATCTCCTGTTCTATGATTGCAGTCTCTGATCATCTCCTGTATTATGTCTGCAGTCTCTGACCATCTCCTGTTCTATGATTGCAGTCTCTGACCATCTCCTGTATCATGTCTGCAGTCTCTGACCATCTCCTGTACTATGTCTGCAGTCTCTGACCATCTCCTGTACTATGTCTGCAGTCTCTGATCATCTCCTGTATTATGTCTGCAGTCTCTGACCATCTCCTGTATCATGTCTGCAGTCTCTGACCATCTCCTGTACTATGTCTACAGTCTCTGACCATCTCCTGTATTATGTCTGCAGTCTCTGATCATCTCCTGTATTATGTCTGCAGTATCTGATCATCTCCTGTACTATGTCTGCAGTCTCTGATCATCTCCTGTATCATGTCTGCAGTCTCTGACCATCTCCTGTACTATGTCTGCAGTCTCTGATCATCTCCTGTATTATGTCTGCAGTCTCTGACCATCTCCTGTATCATGTCTGCAGTCTCTGACCATCTCCTGTACTATGTCTGCAGTCTCTGATCATCTCCTGTACTATGTCTGCAGTCTCTGATCATCTCCTGTACTATGTCTGCAGTCTGTGACCATCTCCTGTACTATGTCTGCAGTCTCTGATCATCTCCTGTACTATGTCTGCAGTCTGTGACCATCTCCTGTATTATGTCTGCAGTCTCTGATCATCTCCTGTATTATGTCTGCAGTCTCTGACCATCTCCTGTATCATGTCTGCAGTCTCTGACCATCTCCTGTACTATGTCTGCAGTCCCTGATCATCTCCTGTACTATGTCTGCAGTCTCTGATCATCTCCTGTACTATGTCTGCAGTCTCTGACCATCTCCTGTATTATGTCTGCAGTCTCTGATCATCTCCTGTAGTATGTCTACAGTCTCTGGCTATTCCCTGTACTATGTCTGCAGTCTCTGGCCATCTCCTGTACTATGTCTGCAGTCTCTGACCATCTCCTGTTCTATGATTGCTTTCTCTGACCATCTCCTGTACTATGATTGCAGTCTCTGACCGTCTCTTGTATCATAACTACAGTCTCTGATCATCTCCTGTATCATGTCTGTAGTCTCTGATCATCTCCTGTATCATGTCTGCAGTCTCTGATCATCTCCTGTATCATGTCTGCAGTCTCTGACCATCTCCTGTATTATGTCTGCAGTCTCTGACCATCTCCTGTATTATGTCTGCAGTCTCTGACCATCTCCTGTACCATGTCTGCAGTCTCTGACCATCTCCTGTACTATATCTGCAGTCTCTGACCATCTCCTGTACTATGTCTGCAGTCTCTGATCATCTCCTGTATTATGTCTGCAGTCTCTGATCATCTCCTGTACTCTATCTGGGGGTTCTTTCTAACAGACTCTCTAACAGAAGCCCTCTTTGTGTGCATCAGAGAGACTCCCCTCCAGGTCTCATTAGTGTACTCTCTTTCTGTATATTTTTTTATTGTTAAAAGATCATAGGAGGATCCTATGGTAACAAAGAGTTCTTAGGAGAGCATGTCTGTGTTTGAGTCATTGCCATAGAAACATTTGTAAAGGGGAGGAGTTGGTAAGATGACCACGCCCATGAGGGGGCGCCAGAAATATTTCTGCACCCAGGCGCCGGTGACCCTAGGATCGGCCCTGGTGCCAGGCATGCTCAGAAGAAATTCCGACACGGAACAGCTCGGTCTGGTAAAATTAACGTTCGCAATGGATACAGCACTTTCGTCACGCTGCAATGTTAAAAATGGTTTAATACAGCGCACTCTCTTCTTCTTTATAATGTGACAAGAATTAAGTAGTTTTACATAGTTACATAGTTAGTCAGGTTGAAAAAAGACACAAGTCCATCCAGTTCAACCATAAAAAAAAAAAAAAAAAAAAAAAAAAATCATACAATCCAATATACCCAATACTATACCCACAGTTGATCCAGAGGAAGGCAAAAAACCCCAGCAGAGCATGCTCCAATTTGCTACAGCAGGGGAAAAAATTCCTTCCTGATCCCAGAGAGGCAATCGGATTTTCCCTGGATCAACTTTACTTATAAATGTCAGTACCCAGTTATATTATGTACATTTAGGAAAGTATCCAGGCCTTTCTTAAAGCAATCTACTGAGCTGGCCAGAACCACCTCTGGAGGGAGTCTATTCCACATTTTCACAGCTCTTACTGTGAAGAAACCTTTCCGTATGTGCTCATATTCACACAGACTTCTCACAAACTTATTTCTTTACTATTTATCGGGATTCCCTCAATATATTTTGATTTGTCACATCTGACAACATTATTTTGGTGATTTTTTTTTGTTTTTTGTTTTTAAGGCCGATTATTTTCTTTTTGGTTTGTATTTTTTTCAAGGCTTATTTTTTGTTTTTGGGATTTTTATTTGTACTCCTGAAATTTTTTGTGTGTTTTTTGTGTCAAGTTACCACAACACCATTGATATGTTGTTCTATTTAATCTGTAGGAGATTGTTTGGTGTTGTTGTCCCTTGTTAATTTCACATTTTATGTTAGAAATGTACCTGAATCGTCACCAACAAACTGTCCTTTTTGGATGAAAACACACATAGGAGAGTATAATTTTCCAAAAAAAAACTTTTATTAAGGGCTCACAACTAAACAAAGAGGGAGGCAACGCTGGAGAAACTGCAGAAGTCTTGGACCCCCAGGGCACACATCAACTATTTTCAAGCAAAAGTGGTGGCCTGAGGAGTCCTTATCTAAGGGAGTGCAGTCTGGTCCAGAAGTCCCAGAGATCCGGAAAGCAGCAGATGACATCTGTGTCCCCAGGCTGTGGTCATACGAGAGACTGCAGCTTTTGTCAGACCAGACTGAACCCAGGGTCATCACTCTCTGGTCTTCCTTCCACGTTTCTTTCCACGTGGTGGCTCTGGTGGTGGAGTTGTGGCAGCAGGAGGAGGAGGATGGTCCAACTCAATCACGTCGGTCTTGGGTGTTAGTTCCCCACTCACCCCCTTAGTTAGGACTTTAGAAATAAGTTGCTCACACAGGAGGCGTTGACCCTCCTGCATGCCCTGCAGTTTTGGTGGCAGCCATGCAGGCAAAGGCTTCTTCAGGAGTGGGTAAGGCTCGGAGGGACGCAGAAGCCTCCTGAATGAGCCTGAGCACTGAATCCTGCATGGGAGTCGCCTTCCTCGCTTTTTTATATGGAAGGCGGAGGGGAGGAACCTGCGATTCAGTCAGGCTGTGACTGGTCCCAGGCTTCTCTTGGCTGACACTTAGCCCCGCCTCCTCCTGGCTGCCACTAACCCCCCCTCCTCCTGACTGACACATTCCACAACCTCCTCCTGGCTGAGGTCTTCCTGTGTATGAAAAAGGGACATAGTTTTAGTTTTTTATTCATCAATCACACACAATTTTCACCTCCTGACTGTTGCAAATTGAATGTTAACAAATATAACAGACTAGCATTCTGAGCCCAGCATTTTTCATTCTTGTCCCAATTATTTTTGCCCACTACTGTCTATTGATATGTAAAACACTTTTTTCAATCAGCAATTAGTGATCAATAATAACATCTAGTAAACATAATTTATTTATAGATCAGAAATCTGTAGAGCAATGCTATACCTGACTCCAGCTGGGCTCCTCCACTTCTTCCTGGCTGGAAGGGCCAGGTTGGACATCGGAAGCCTCAGCTGGGGTGGAAGGAAGAGTGGAAGGAAGGGTGGAGAGGGATTTCCTGACTTCAGTGTGGTCTGACAGAAATCGCAGTCTCTCATAGTACCACAGCCTGGGGACATAAATGTCATCTGCTGCAGCTCCGGACCTCTGGGAATCCGTGACCTTCTTGCGCTCCCTTAGATAAGTGCTCCTCAGGCCACCAATTTTGGCTTTTAAATAGGGGATGGTTGCTGTGGGGACCACCGGCTTCACCAACTCCAGCAGTTTCTCCAGCGCTGCCTGCCTCTTTTGTTTATTGTTGTAATGTGGATGTCTCACCTGCCACAGACAGGGCAGGTCCCTGTACTTGTCTATGAACAGGGGTAGGAAATTGTGGTCATTGAAGCCATCCATTTTCTCTGCAAGACACAACACAAGACAAACCCTAAGGTCAGGCCAAACTCTCCTAATCTTGTTACAATATAGGCTTCAATTTCGAAGCAGTATAGGCCCAAGTTTCGATCTTACCTTCGTTATCACGATCGGCGCTTTCGATGCTCCTTCCTCCTCTCACAGATCGTACGTAATACGCACGCGTGTTACGCTTTATACACACTGCGCATGCGTGTAACTCCGCCCGCCCCTGACGTTCTTTCTAGTCTATTCCCAGCCACTTTTCGTTCTGCGCAGTGGGGGAAGAGCACATGGCGGATACACAGCAGGTGCGTGCTAATTATAGCAACGAGGAGGAGGAGGAGGAAAGCCCAGAGCCTCAAACGTCTGGATCCAGAAGGAGATTTAAGGCCTCAAATATGTCCTTTGGGGAGATGTTGGAGATGGTGGACATCCTGAAGAGGGCCGACTATGAGGGGAAGTATGGACCTTACCCCAACCCCAATGTCAGAAAGGCCAAGATAATGGCGAAAGTGGTCAAGAGTCTGCACCGGCATTTCGGAATACGACGATCGAAAGATCAGCTCAGGAAACGGTGGTCGGACCTGAAATTACGAGAACATGAGCAGTACAGAAAGATCCGGAGAGTGCTGAAAAAAAGTAAGTAGTTGTCCTGTGTTCCTATTCTTTATGTTTCTTACGTTCGTGCTGCTCCATGTGCTTTTCTTACAAGTGTACATTTTTAAATGGCAAATTTCATGTTCATGGGTACATTATTCGTTCGTATCAAACATTTTTCTTTCGGCCTATAAAACACCATTGTTTAGGCCATATGCATTTGGCCACAATTTTTACGCCCTACTTGTCAGAAACCATTTTGGTTGGGTAGATGGCTTTGTTACTAGAATGAAATGCAAACTAGATTCTGTGTAAGGAGAGGACACTCAGCAGCTGTTTTCACATTTGGACACTGGAGCACTAGTGTGGGACACAAGAACACCATTTTTATTAGGGGGCCACACAGGTGCTCCAGTGTATACTATAGGGGGGGCTACATCTGTGAAGCTTGTACCAAACAAGTAAAGTATTGAAGCTTGACAAAGGACACTGAAAATGTTACATTTTGGAACTCTGACAAAATAGACAATTGTACCCCACTTCCAAGCAATGTTTCCTATTTATAGTTCTGCCATCAAATCACTGTGTGCTAAGTATAGCATTTTTGTTTTACATAGGGGAGAAAAGACTCGGAGGACACCCCTCATCCGAGGAGACCAGAGACCCCCCACCTCTGGAAGAAGGGGAAATACCCCCAACCCAAGAAGTGCAGGAGGAGGAAGAAGACGTGGTGGAACTAGTCACCACAACAGGTGAGTGTCTGCGACCACAGGCTCAGGTAAGAGATGGATGCCGGCATATTTTTGATACTTTTTTTTGGGGTTTCTCTCTTTTTAGGTGATCGTGATGTTGTGGATCCAGATCCTTTCACATCAGAAAGTGCCCAGATCCTGATCGGGGAGATCATGGGGTGTAATTTAGAATTGGAAAACCTAAAGAAAAACATCAATGATGTTATTCTAAAAAACAAAAACATCATTGATGCTTTGGGGCGAGTTTAAAACCCCTCCCAATCCCTATGTTTTTTTATGTGCTCCAATGTTCAAAATGTTTGAAAGATTTTTAGAAAAGCCTAATTTGGAGGATGCACACAGTGTGCCAACATGTGCTATCTGCCATCACGGGAGATCAATGGACGCGTTTTGGGGGTGCAACCCCTTCCTCAATAATAAAGTAGCTGAGAGGAATGGGTTTCTCCCCCAAAACACGTCCCTTGATCCCCCGTGATGGCAGCTAGCACATGTTGACATTGGGAAATTTGTGTGCATCTTCCAAATTTGGCTTTTCCTGGGGTGACTTCACCCCATCTGAACGCAATATCAAACACAGTTCCTAAATACTCATGTCTGATATTGCCTTCTAGTTCTACCAAATGTGAACTTTGTAAGTTCAAGATTTGTATCTTTCTTGTTGGTTTTACACATGCCTGTTTTATCTTAAATGGACATTTATCTGTTTTATAATGCTACCCCAAAAATTGTTATACAACAAACATGTTGGTTTGTTAGAAAAACCTTTTCTAAATGCACATGTGATTGTGCAGGTATTAAAGAGATTGTTAAGCAAGAATGTGTGGATTATTGTGTCAACGCTAAAACATTTTGTTGGTGAGGTAATTGGTGTTTTCTGTGAAAATGGGGGTTATTGCCTAAGGGCAAATCCTCTTTGCACTACAAGTGCAGTTTTAGTGCACTTGTAGTGCAAAGTGTCTTTGCCTTTTGGTAAATAACACCCAACAGTGCTTTGTATAAGGTTAAACAATCACGCCATTTTCTTGACTCAACACATTTCTGTCAGGGTCAGCTAAAACAAACACAAGCAGTAAATGTCCACAAAGATTTTCTTTTTTTTGCTTTTTTATTTGATAAAGGCTTCACAAATTTGCTGGCATATTGATGGCCCCCCTACCCGCAAAGAACTCCAGGTATCGTAACCGGACATCACGGGCACTCAGGGAGGGCAAGCCAGGACGGTCACTTTCAAGCGCCGTCAGTGTTGTTTCATGTATCATTCCGGCCTCAGAGCCCAACTGAGCCAGCATAGTTGGCCGAATGTTTGCGTAAAAAGTTATGGAAAATACAGCACGCCAGGATTATATGATTACGTTTATACTCCGCCATATGGATGGGTGTCAGAAATAGGCGGAACCGGCTGTCCAGGATTCCAAATGTGTTCTCCACCACTCTTCTGCCTCTGGCCAGCCAGTAATTAAAAACCCTCTGTTCCGGGGTGAGGGTCCTCATAGGGAATGGCCGCATAAGATGGTCCCCCAGAGCAAACGCTTCATCAGCAATGAAGACGAATGGGAGTCCTTCCACATTGTCCTCTGGAGGTGGCAAGTCCAAGCTGCAATTCTGGAGAAGCCTGTAGAACTCCGTCTGGGCGATGACTCCACCATCGGACATCTGGCCATTCTTCCCCACATCCACATACAAGAAGTCGTAATTAGCCGACACCACCGCCAACATCACAATACTATTGAACCCCTTATAGTTGAAATAGTACGACCCCGAGTTGGGTGGTGGGACGATGTGGACGTGTTTCCCATCAATTGCCCCTCCGCAGTTAGGAAAGTCCCACCGCTGGACAAAGTGGGAGGCCACAGTCTGCCATTCCTGTGGCGTGGACGGAAACTGTTGAGGAAAACAAAAATAAATTAATATTTGTGCATATAAACATGGCAAGCAGATTAGACACAAACATTCTTGGCCGACCTCCAGATAGCATTTATTAAGGGGAATTTAACAACACCAAAGTATAAGGTACACCTATCATATCCCCCCCTCTCATGGGCCATTTCTAACATTATGGGGGGTGGGGAAATCTTGGACAGGTAACCCTCTCCACTTCATTGAGAGATGAATGCCTAAATACAGGGTATTACTTGGAACAGCCCCTCCTTAGTTACACTATTGGCAGCCCACTGGACAGGTAAGAAGTGTCATAATACAAAGATATAAATACACACTGTACACATTTGAGGACATTTGGACATTCTGCTATTACCTGTCAAGATAATAATAGGATATAAAAAGTTTAAACAGTACCATTTGAAAGTATACAGGCAGGCCCTTGCACTACATGCTTTGGGTAATTCATCCATAAATCTGAGCACAAAAGAGATGGGTATAGTGTGTATGGGTTTGGCAAAGTCAGCAGATAGATGATTGAGGACTAGATAGAGAATTGGGATCAGCTGACTTAGCAGTTGGGGGGAGGGAGGGTTACTAAAAATGATTTGGGGACACCACAAAAAAAAAGCCTCTGGCACTCTGCCTGAATTTAAAGCACAAATCACATTTCTAAACATTTTAGGGGGTGTTTGGGGTAAAGCAGTACTATGGAGCTGATAAAATACATTGTTAAGTGACTACATGAGGTGAATATAGGGGCAGGAGACCATGCTGGGGAGGTTATTGAAGGCCAATCTGTATGAAGGACCTAAAAAATTAATTACAGAAAAATCCAGCATGCATGAGGACAAAGGGGACATTCACAGCATATTCCAATCGTGGTAATTAGGGAATGAGGAAAGAAATACAATATATTATCAATCATTTAATACAATCAAATGTGATATTAAAGGATAAAAATCTTACCTTCATATACTCCTTCTGCAGGACCTGTATGATGGCAGAACAGGTCTCTGGGATGATGATACCCAGAGCCTGGGGGGAGATGCCTGTCGAGAACTTCAAGTCCTGCAGACTTCTCCCTGTCACCAAGTACCGCAGGGTAGCGATGAGCCTCTGCTCCGGAGTGATGGCTTGCCTCATGCAGGTATCCTGCCTGCTAATATAAGGGGTCAGAGAAGCCAGCAGACGGTAAAATACGGGGTCCGTCATCCTGAGAAAGTTCCTGAAATCATCAGGATTATTCTCACGGAGCAAAGGCATATGAGAGAACTGGTCACGCTGAAGCAACCAATTCTTGGTCCATGAACTCCTCCCCACCCTGTTCATGGACTGGACTTGTGTCAAGGTCAGGACCCCAACACCAAGCCCCCGCACAGCACGAACTCTACGAGTATGTACGTATACGCAAAATGGCTAGAAAACGGTCGGCTGCTCAGAACGAAGTAACAGAATGCACTGAAGAACAGCAAGGCCTGTGAAGAGCGACCTGAAAAACAGTAATGAACGAACAAGAACACAATGACTACTTAAAGTCACGCGGAACTTGCTTGCATGCACTGAAGAGCAGATACAAACCCACAAGCACAAACTGAACCGCAGAAAACAATCTGAAAGCCACGAGTCTGAAAAAGCTTGAATTGTCTTTCAAACTTTTACTAACACGAGATTAGCAAAAGGGTGCCGCGCTTGGTTCTAAACTGGCCTTTTCTAGTCTCGTTGTACGTGCTTGACGTCACCGCGTTGTTGGCGATCGGAAATTCCGACAACTTTGTGCGACCGTGTGTACGCAAAACAAGTTTGAGCCAACATCCGTCGGAAAAAATCCTAGGATTTTGTTGTCGGAATGTCCGAACAAAGTCCGACCGTGTGTACGGGGCATTACAATCGGACGTTTTTTAGCTAAGACATATCAATCATACCTTTATGTTGATAGATCTGTTCAGGAGAACTGTATATAAGCAGTTGAACTTGAGTATATTGAATTATATGTTCTTATTTAACATCAGCTGTAAAAAAAAAAAAAAAAAAAAAAGAAAGAAAAAGGAAACATGGGGGAGGGGTAAAAACATGTAGACAGTTAGCTTTTAAGCTCAAGCTTTTATCTTGTGGTTAGTCATTTCCTTAATGGATGGTTTGAAAGTGTTTCATCTGAAAAAATAAAGGACGTATTGATGTTTGATCGTTGATTGCAGATAAGCGTACACAGAACGACAACTGTGTTTGTTGTGGATGTTTGAATTTCAGGTGTCCATTTGGTCTTGTCTATCCATGCGATCTCTGCGTCTAGGAGGGGAGAGTCCTGGGCTTCCTTGGTTTGCTCCTTTTCTATTCTGTTGAGATGAAGGTGATCTGCGGCATCTATCTCTGTTTCGTGGGCTCTAGGCGTGTAGTTGTTTGTTACTTCCATCCACGTGTCATTCAGCATGAATGAATTATACCAATCTGGTACTTCCGTTGGGGGAATGTTTAATGTTTCGCAGAAAGATTGCAAGTCCTCTGGCATGCGTAGCAGTGCTGTGTGACCTCTCCAGGTGGCTGAGAGACAAAAAGGGAACTTCCACCTGTAAGGGATACCTCTGGTGTGCAATTGGTCGAGAATCGGACGCAGAGCCCTGCGTTGCTGTAATGTGATGTTTGATAAGTATTGGTATAGTTTTATCTCGCTTCCATTAAACAGCACTCTATTTTTCTCTCTCGCCTTTTTTAAAATGGCTTCTTTCAGAGGGAAGTTTACCAAACAGCATATTATGTCCCTGGGAGGATCAGTATCCCTTCCTCTCGCTCTGAGGGCTCTGTGAATCCTTTCAAAGTCAATGGGGGAGTCTGGGGGTCTGTCCAGTAAGTCATTAAATATGGTTGTAGCAGTGTGTTCTACGGGATTTTGGTCTGCTGATTCTGGGACCCCTCTTATTCTTATATTATGCCTTCTTCCTCTATTATCGAGGTCTTCTAAGTGGCGATGAATTTCAATTAAATGGTTTAGGTGTATATCAGATGATTTTTGTACCTGTTTTATGGCCTCTGCATGGCGCGCTGTGGTCTGCTCCACTGATCCCATCCTTGTTGCAATACTCTGGATGTCTGACTCGAGGTCTGTGATGGCTGCAGATAGCGTGGCTTTGATGTCTAGGGCCACTGCCTGTAGATCTGACAGGCAGAGTGCTTGTGATGTTGGAGGGTTGTGGGGTAAAGGGGATACAGCCTGTGGAGTCCATTGTAAGGCCGGAGCCGCCGGGCGGGACAGATGGCTTTAGGCGAGGCCGCGGCTTTGAGGCCTTCTCCCTGCGATGTCCGGAACATCGCGGGGATGTTACTTTGCTGGTGCTGGATTAGTTCAGGGGGTTCACGGGCTGATGAGGAGCTCCGATCTCCTTCTCCCATGTTTAGGGCTGGTGGATTTGTCCCTGTGATCCTTTTTAACTGCTCCTGTGTGCTGGAGAGAGCGGATTAGGCATCCATTCTGGTCCAGAGTTAGGCCACGCCCCCGGATAATTTTTTATAACCTAACCCTGCTTTAAATTTCTACACAACTTTATCCCTGACCTGTCTGGTGTGTTCATTGGCCCTCATGATGCTGTTTGTTCACTAATGTTCTCTAACAAACCACTGAGGGCTTCACAGAACAGCTATATTTATACTGAGATTAAATTACATACTCTATTTACTAATTAGGTGACGTCTGAGGGAATTGGTTCCACTAAATTATTATATATTCAGATATGTATTTGTAAAAAAAATTGAAAACCATTTATCATTTTTTTCCACTTCACAATTATGTGCCACTTTGTGTTGGTGTATCACATAAAATCCCAATAAAATACATTTAAGTTTTTGGTTGTAACATGACAAAATGTGGAAAATTTCAAGGGGTAGGAATACTTTTTCAAGGCACTGCAGGTTTTTATTGGGGCCAGCAGACACTATGAGAGGTCCAATGTCCAATGAGATCACACGCTGGCTGGAATAGAGACTACTGGAAATGTGTAGTTCAGTTTTGGGTGGATATGTTTCCAAGAGAGTCTCTGTCCTCCTGCTGCATTGTCTTCAAGGGGCGGAGTTGGGAACTCAAAAGCAGAAATCTCACCATTGGAGTCTGCCAAGAGTTGCCCTAAATTTGGCCATTGAACTCAAGTTCATCGGCATCCACCCAAAAGTAAAACACCGGCTGCAGGACGAAGGGCCAGGATTGGCTGGCATGATGATGACAAATGACTGTCAGAAACCTCAAATTTCTGGGAATGTCTGTCATATAGCTGTTGCCTAGAGACTGCCTCCAGATTACAGTTGACTGCTAGAGCCTATTGCCAGGTTCAAGGAGAGTGTTGAAGGTAACTGTCAGGTTACAGGAAACAGCCTAAAACCTGCTGCCAGGCTACAGCAGAGTATTGGAGACTGCTAAAACTTGCTGCCATGTCACAGGAGACTGCTGACAGATTATAGGAGGAGTGAAAGTGACTGCTGTCAAACTACAGTAAACTGCTGACCAGATAGATTACATGACACTGCTAGTATTTCACTCGGTCCTGGGCTCTGCACTGCTTTCGGCCATGCGACCCTGCCAGTGCGAGGAACAATTTCTAACCCTGCCTCAGTGCCTCCTCCCGCCTCTACCTGTTATCAAGCCCGGAGCGCCCACTACTCCGATCCGATAGCCACTATAGCACGTGAGTGCCACTGGTCAGTACAAGCCGGGAGGGAGAGCAGCCTCTACTATGGGGGGAGGGGGGTCAGGGGTCACATGACCCAGTATAGGAATCATGTATGGGCTGGGCAGAGAAGCATTGCTGGTTGTACTAGGACAGTCCGAACAACAATATTCAGAGACTAGTGAGGTCACTGATCATAGAGGCAGGGGATGATTGCTTCCGTTAACACACTGTCCTCTGCTGCCGCTGCGCCTCTGACACTATGTATGGATGGAGTGGCTGCCTGTTGAGTTAGTTACATGCTGCAGAGGAGAGTAAGGCTAGGCACCCTAGTGTTTGCCCAAGGGTAGCGCCGGCCCTGGCTGTTGCCATTGTGGCCTACCTTCCTGTACCCTCTTACACATTTTTTGGGAGTGCCCTACACTTACAACTTTCTGGCAACCAGTGCTGAAGCTCATACACAAATTTACAGATATTTCTTTACAAGATAACCCAGCTGCGGTCCTACTTAACCTTACCCCTTTGTCAAGGAAACATCACAAATCTCTTCTCAAACATCTCCTTAAGGCTGCATGAGCTTGCATTCCACCCCAATGGAAGTAACAATTTGCACCAACGGTAACCCAATGGCTCGCAAGAGTGAAGGACATTGAACAAATGGAAGATCTGTCCTCCGCTATACAGGATAAATCAGAGGAACATAAGTCCAGATAGTTTATTATGACCTCTTCCCCTTCTCTGACCAATTCTTCCAATACACCCAATTAAGATTCATTGTCGGAGAATGACTGATGCTGTTGACCCCTGTTCCCTGGGGGTGACCCCTAGATCCCTCTATCACCCTCCCTAGCTTTCCCTCAACATCCCCCCCCCTTTTTTTTTCTTCTTCTCGCTCTCTTTCTTCATCTGTTTCCTTTTCGATTTCTTTTAAAAATAAATAAAAAACATGGCGTGCATGGACATGTGTTATTTACCCCAGTTTAGACTTCCTTCTACAACGTGATAGATTTTTCTGGTAATTTGGGAATATCCTTCACCTTCAGCACAACCTGAATGAAGGGTTCTATACATGTAGGTACACTGGTTTTGTTTTTCTTATTGCATTTAATGCTTTTCTCGATCCTTCGCAACACTGCACAAAGTTTTGGTTGTGCTTTATAAGCTTGACATTTATGGATTGGAGAAGTTGTCTTTTCACTGTACCTGTAACACATTCTTTAAATAAAAAAAAAAACAAAAAAAACATAATTTTGGATGTGAGCAATTTGAGAACATGTGTTGCTTTAACCAGTCAAGCTACTTCTATTCAGTCACATATTCAAGCTTTGCATGAATTACCGTCGCTTCAGAAAATAGGTAGGGTGTTTCTAGTAGTTGGTGGGATTGGTTTTTCAGGTGGCTACCTGATATGGGAGTTTTAAGACAAATTTTGGGGGACTGATTATTGGAGTCAGTTTTCTGATCGCTTTTTGCAGCGTATCGCTACTCTGTTATCGATGACACAATCCTCCACTCTGCCTCAGTGAACATCTCCTAAGCTGATCCCCATTGCATCGCATCCTTCAGTGTAATTGAAGATCACTCTCCAACCCAAAGTGACCTTCTCATCGTTCCATGGGAATAGTTACCTCCCTCAAGATGCGGAATCCCTCCACAGGATAAGGACGTCTAACCCAGATCCTGTCAAGAAAAGTACCTTGAACTGTTATCAATGTGTCCATTGTATAGACATGAGGAGGGACACTGTTGTGACAAGTTTAGCTTAAAGACAGTAATTTTATGAATCTTTAGTAGGTTAGGGACTTAGGGACTTCACTGCATTTATTCCAGGAACTTATGTTATAATCATATTTGAGAAATATACTCCCGCCCACACCTATGGAATGTAAGGAGCATGTGTCTGTTATCTGTTTTTTGAATTGGTGCACATTCTTGTGTCTGTCTGTACCATGCTATGCTATACTGCATGTATCTGTTTATGCAACATGTGAAGAACTTACAACCCATTTCTAATAAACATTCAGTCTACACTGAACTTGGACTGATTCTGTACGCATGTAAATGCCGGCCTCTATGCATGACTGTCAAGACTGCCATGACTGTTGTTCTGTCAAGTCAGGTGCTAAACTGGTCCTTGGAATAGAAGATTTGCAAAAGAGAATGGAGCATCTGCCAAGAATCTGATCAGTTTGGTGTACCACATCTACCTGGGATAATTATAAACGAAGCTCCTAAGAAGATAAATGTAATCGCCTCTATCTCAAGGGGGTGAAAAGACATAAGTCAGCTTGTACAGAGCCACCAGAGTATTCATTGCTTTTGCCAGAAAATCTCTGCACCTGAAGACAAACAAAGCCATATTTGGACAGTTTGGGAGCTCTTATTGCCAGCATGGTGGTGAATACTCTGTTATGTCCTTCCTTGTCATGCTTGCAGTTTCCTGGCTGCCTGGAATGCATTCCAAGATGGTTGATCCAAGCCGCTACCGTGTGTGTGCGATGATGTAATTGCTGCTGCAAGGTTTTCCTTGTGCATGTACAATGGCAGATCAACTAGAGGGTGGCAGCCCTTGCATAGTCTTTTTTTGTGATGGAGGTACTGTTTGGCCAGAGGAACGTGAGGTTGGTTGCTCATCATCTGCCATCCACTTCCTTCCTGGATGCAGCGTGTCCTCCATGGGCCTCTGATGTCCCTATTCTGTGGATCTCTGTGACTGGTCATACTCATAAATGAACTGCACCAAATGCACTTTCCTGGTCAGTCTTTCGTTTTTTCATTTACATGTAGTTTGATACATGTTTCTTCTCTTTTTGTGTAGTTTTGAAATGTGGTTGTTACTGCATATCTTTACATAAAAGTTTTGGGGTTCAATAAAAAATGTTTTTGGTTAGTGAGTGTTCTTATTTGTATTATTAGCTCTGCTGACTTCTGGATCTCTGTGTGCCTCCCAGCTCCCTTTTTCCTCTTATGGGCCTGACTGCCTCTGGAGTGCACTGGCTGAGCTATTAACAGTTGATATAGGCTGATAATGCATGTCTCTCATATATGGTGTAAGTTTCTATATAGTATACATCTGATAATATATAGCTTTTGTTATATGTATATTCCATTCTGTAGATACATAACTGTGTATTTTCTATGTTTGATACGAAGGCTCAATTCTGCCCTGAAGAAGAGGGAACTCGAAACATCAGCTATATAGGATATGGATGTTCTGTTGTTGAGGTCTAATTATCAACCAGTGAACTATGATGTGATACTGACACCACTATATAAATAGCCATGAGAGTTAATATTGTATGTAAGGCTAGATTCTCAAACTATTTGTTTTATCTGTTTTAATGTTGTTACAATAAAACAAGTTTTTTTTACATGTCTTTGTGCCTTAAAAGTCTCATTTACCCATTATAGATTTTGAACCTGGTGGTGAGGAGGTCTACATCCAGTGTGACCTACCTGAACACTGGACTGGACTGGTTCTGGAGCACTTGCGGATGTAGGGTCCATTCCCCTGGATATAAATGCTACCATTTGAGACAGTCTGCCTAACAAATGTCCACACAAATTGGTAGATGGTAAATGGTAAGACAAAGTTGAAACATGAAGTTTAGGACTTCTCTTGTCATGGCAAAGCATCTGGTTCCTTCCTATAGATTGAACCTGGCATTGATATGTTGTGGCATTGTCTGATCAAATTAACCACCAGTCAGAATGTCCAGTGTTGTATGAATAACCCAATCCCCCAAAGTAGGGGGATGTTAATTAGGTATGAGTTTAGGATTTGGTCCGAGCACTGTTTGGACAAGTTTGGACTGAACTTTGGCGGTCGGGTGTTCAGATAAATGCCTGAACCTTTATCCATTCAGTGAAAGCAGAACATCACCTATAATAGCAATATTACTGTCGCTACGCTTCCAGCTGTCAATGGTTAAGAATGCCGGCAGGTACAAGAACCACCAAGTCCTCAATAACCAATGAAATCACCTACTCCATTCACTTACACAGCCAATGTGATTGACATCGTATGTAAAGTGCATCGTCTGACTTTTTTTATTTCTTAATCTAAAAGGACTTGTCAAAAACGGTCTGTTTTTTTTATTTACTGTTTAAACTTTTTTGTGAATGAGTAGGAGTACTCTTTACTCATTCACATGGAGGCTCATTTCTGGGTGCCCCATTATTAAGGGGGCTTCCAGATTCTGATAAGCCCTCTACCCACAGAGCTCCACAACCACTGGGATAGGGTTGTGGGGAAAAGACCATTTTCCTCATCAACATGCCTCCATGTTCAGTGCATGTGGCCTGTTATGGTTCAGGCAGCCAGTCTGCATGCTCGGATGCTGCATCGGTCTGATAACGATTTTTTTCTTCTCGATTTTTGAGTGAATTGGGGGAGTCCTTTTTTTTTAGTTATCATTAACAGTTATACCAGACCCTCATCTAGTATAATGGCTGGTACACATGGGCCAATTATAAGCTGGTATCAGCTGGTTCAACAGAAACTGGTCGACATTCGGCCTGTGTGTGCAGCTCCTTGTCCAACAGAAGCCGATCTCACAACCAGCCTCTGTTGAATGAGCATGCTGGAAAACAAGCATCCGATCAGTGCTTGCAGCCTTTAGCTGCGAGCGTTGATCAGTGTATTCTGGTGGGGGGCAGTCCCCCCGTCAGAGAGAACACAATTGCAGGGAGATTGCTGTACTAACACCAGCTTAAGAATCCAGTAATAGATATAGGGAAACCCTGACTGCTTTGTTTCCAAGTGGCTGAGAGTTAAACATACTTTTTTCTTTGTAAATGTCAGTGTTGCTGTAGTAGTATCCCCCCAGGCATATTTAGTGGGAATGCTTTAGCAGTCCCACTATTGTTATTCGATTTTATTTATTTTTAATAATTTTAATAATTTTATTCCGTACGTTTTTTGGTTATGCGTAACTTCTGCATACTTTCAGCTATTAAAACCATTCAACTATTAAAATGTTCGTCTCTTTTAGCTGATGTGTGCTCTTTTTCAACTTTTTTTCTACCATTTATACTTTTTAAAATATTAAGCTTTTTAACACTTTTTTTTAACATTGAAGTCAATGGGAGCATGCTTGAAATACTTAAATTCTTCTTCCGCTCCCAAAAGTTTCAGCTCCTTCATACTTTCACCTAGAGACACCAAACAAACTTTAAAATGTTCACAAAATATTCAGCTATCTGGCTATATCTTTTCAGTTTGATATATTTTACATTTTTTGAGAAAAAGCTTTTTGTTTAGAGGTCATTTCAGGAAATTTTAGCCATTAATCAGAGTGTACTGTGTTTGTTTTGTTGCCATGGTTACCAAAGCTTCTGTTATACACAGGGGGGGAGGTGGCTGGAGCATCTCAGCTCTGATTACAGAGCCTGGGGGAGGGGACAGACACACCATGTACTGTTTTATAATAGAGGAATATGATGGGGCAGTTTTGATGGGGCAATTCTGATGGGGCAGTTTTGATGGTGGCAATATGATGGGGCAGTTTTGATGGGGGCAGTTTTGATGGTGGCAATATGATGGGGGCAGTTTTGATGGGGCAATTCTGATGGGGCAGTTTTGATGGTGGCAATATGACGGGGCAGTTTTGATGGGGCAATTCTGATGGGGCAGTTTTGATGGTGGCAATATGATGGGGCAGTTTTGATATGGCAATTCTGATGGGGCAGTTTTGATGGTGGCAATATGATGGGGCAGTTTTGATGGGGCAATTCTGATGGGGCAGTTTTGATGGTGGCAATATGATGGGGCAGTTTTGATGGGGCAATTCTGATGGGGCAGTTTTGATGGTGGCAATATGATGGGGCAGTTTTGATGGGACAATTCTGATGGGGCAGTTTTGATGGTGGCAATATGATGGGGCAGTTTTGATAGGGCAATTCTGATGGGGCAGTTTTGATGGGGGCAGTTTTGATGGTGGCAATATGATGGGGCAGTTCTGATGGGGCAATTCTGATGGGGCAGTTTTGATGGTGGCAATATGATGGGGCAGTTTTGATGGGGACAATTTTGATGGGGCAATTCTAATGGGGCAGTTTTGATGGCAATATGAGGGGGGCAGATTTGATGGTGGCAATATGATGGGGCAGTTTTGATGGTGGTAATATGATGGGGCAATTCTGATGGGGCAGTTTTGATGGTGGCAATATGATGGGGCAGTTTTGATGGGGCAGTTTTGATGGTGGCAATATGATGGGGCAGTTTTAATGGGGACAATTTTGATGGGGCAATTCTGATGGGGCAGTTTTGATGGCTGTATGATGGGGCAGTTTTGATGGCGGCCGTTTTAGCAATTTAGCTATTCAGCATTCCCACGCATTTTCCCCAGGAAATGCATTTTCTAGTACTTATGGAGTTTTTAATTTTAAATGTTTCACATAACCAGGCTTCAACAATACACAGTTACATTGCTTAATTTGTAAATTCTCATTACAAATTGGCAGTACTTCCCACCTAAGTGAGGCCCTTCGTTCAGACCAATAAAATGTATACGTGTATTTAACCAGCATTTAGACCCAACAATCTCCCCATCACCAGATCCACCGGGACTAGTCCAGGTACATCCAGCCACGGGCCCCAGAGTTTCTCAAACTTTCGAGTGCACCCCCTATGCTCATATACCCATCTCTCCATTCTGATCATGTTCCCTACTGCAGAAATCCATTAACTGTGGGAGGGTCCTCTGATATCCAGTGAAGCATTATCATCTTACGTGCTAATACTAGGGTCCTGGTAACTGCTATTCTGATGCTCTCCTCCCATTCAAAGACCTCCAGCACATTTAATAAGCAGTGTTTTGGGTCAGTGGTCATAGAGATCTGAAATACCCCGTTTATAGTATCCACCACTCCACCCCAATAGGAGTGAAGCTTCGGGCACCTCCACAGTAGATGGATCAGATCTCCATGGTCCCTTTTGCATCTAGTGCACATTGGGGTAGATCTAAGACCCATTCTGTGTAATCAATGTGGAGTATAGTACACCCTCAGAAAAAGATACAGTTTTGTTAGCCTTTCTGATACATTCAACAAGCTTGTGGGCACCGCTTGTAGAATCTCCTCCCACTGGTCTCCATCTATCTGTCCCACATCTCTCTCCCACTTTTCCATCATTCTCAAGGGATGATTAGTCAAGAAGCTCTGCAGGAGCATATTATAACATTGAGAAATGAAACCTTTAGTATTTGCAGCTCTCATGACTAGGTTAAATAATGGTGTTGGTGAAGGAGCCAACTCTGAAGCGCTGCTCTGAGCCCTCACAGCATGTTTCAATTGCATATAATGAAATTGCATATTGGACGGCAAGCCGTATCTTTCCTGAGAGTCTCAAAGGGTAATAGAATACCGTTCTAAAAAATATCTCAAATGTATATCACTCCAAATCTCTTCCATAAGGCCCCATGCTGTAACTGTGCTATTTCAGGGTTAGTACCATTGGACCATATAGGACTGAATTCCGTGTATCCTGTCACTCCCTGTAGGTTTTGTTCCAGATTTTCTGGAAAAGATTATAGGTCGGGTACTTCTTATTTGGTTTCCCAAAGGCTAGAGCTTCAAGTGCCGCCGGCACGGAATATCGTTTTACTCTGTGTAACATCACAGTCTCTGAAGAGCTACGGGTAATACTCGTCCTATCTGTCTCTCCACCCATAACCCCTACTAGTTGTTGGAGCTGCGCTGCTAAATAATATAACCATGGGTTCGGTAGGGCTAGTCCCCCCTCATCTTTAGGGTGCTGTAAGTGTTCAAGTTTGATCCTGGGGGGGGGGGGGGGGGATTCTTTCAAATTAACAAACGGATTAAGGAGTTTAAAATTCTAAACGTTTTCAAAGGGACCACTATTGGAGAATTGTGGAGCACATATAGTAGCTGGGGCATGAGGATCATCTTGATCAGATTCACCCTACCAGCTATCGACAGGCACAATGAATTCCACGTCTTAATCCGGTCTCTGAATTTCTGCAGTAGTGGGGAGATGTTCAATCTCCGACAGTCTTTTACTGTAGGCGTTACCTGGACTCCCAGGTACCTAAAGGATGTGGAAAAGGATATGGAATTGTTGTCGGGAGGCCTGCCCTCTTCATCTATAAGCATTAGGGAGGATTTTGTCCAATTGATCTAGGGCCCTGAATAAGTGCCAAATTCCATTATGGTTGACATGGTTTCCCGAAGGGAACCTTAAACGTCCCCTAGCACAATCATTATATCATCCGCGTAGAGCACCAATTTCTCATGTCTGTCACCATAACGGAAGCTGGTAATACCTGGGAGATCTCTGATTGTGACTGCAAAGGGTTCAATAGCTAGCGCAAAGAGCAGGGGAGAGAGAGGGCACCCCTGTCTCGTGCCCCGTCCCAGCGCAAAGGTATGAGACATTCTGCCCTATGCCCTAATGGCTGCCTCGGGGCAGCAATAAAGCAGACGGACCCAGGAGATATTTGCTTCCCCAAATCCAAACCTCTGGAGAACACCCCATAAATACTCCCATTTGATGCTATTGAAGGTCTTCATAGCATCCAACGAGAGCAGGGCCCTTTGTCCCCTGTTGTCTGCCTGGGACTGGATGTTCAAATATAGTCTCCTGAGATTCACTGCCATGGACTTATTTGGCATGAACCCTGCTTGATCTGGGTGTATTATAGATGTAATGACCTTATTCAGTCTGATTGCTAGAATTTTTGATAGGAGCTTGATATTGCTCTGTAGCAGGGAGATGGGTCTATATGAACCAGGGTCGACGGGATCTTTCCCAGGCATTAGTATTAGCACAATATTAGCTGTGGACATAGAAGGGGGTAGGGTTCTATGTTCCCTGGCTGCATTAAACACCACTAGAAGCTTGGGGAGAAGAACTGCCTCATATTGCTCACAGATTTCCATGGGGAGCCCATCTGACCTGGGGGCCTTACAGTTTGGGAATTCCACCAGCGCTGTTTGTAACTTCTCCACTGTAAGTGGAGCGTCCAAGGCCCTCCTGTGCTCATTGGTGATTTTTGGGAAGTTAATGCCCTGTAGGTATCTCATTAGTTCCTCCACGTTATACTCTCCAGTAGGGAGATACAGTCTCTCGTAGAATCCTGCCAGTTCCTGCAAAATTAGATCGGGGGAGCTCACCAGTTTTCCCTCTGATGTTCTAATTGCTCCTATTACCGGTGACCGTTGCTGTGAGTTTGCTATCTTAGCCTACCTTCCTCGCAAAATGCAGCCTTTGAGAAGAATCTTTTCTTCTCTGCCGTGGAGGACAGCAGCCGCTCGTAAGCTGATTGAGCCGACTGCCATGACTCCCTGGCAGAGTCCGTGGGGTCCTGAACAAACCTTTCCTCCAAGTCCTGCACCAGCTTCTCCAGCTCCTCCTCCTGCCTGGAGGACTGCCTCTTAACCTTTGTAATTTCTGCAATTAATAGTCCTCTCAAGTGGGCCTTGAAAGCTTCCCATTGGGTCAAGGGAGAATCAGTAAATTCCTGTCTGGCTAGGAATTCCCGGATGCTCCTCTCCAGCTCTACTGGGGATAGAAATAACTTCAGCCAGAAGGCATTAAATTTCCAGGGTGCCCTGGGCAACCCGGACAGCGGAGCCACGATCAGCTTAATCACCATGTGGGAGTGGGCAGACACACCTCCAAGACGGATGGGAGCATGGTAGGGTCACATACTGCTAGATCAATCCTGGACAACGTCCCATGCGTCTTGGAGAAACAAGAGAACTGCTTCTCCAGAGGATTCCTGTGTCTCCTACCTCATTAATTAACCTCAGCAATGGCGACTCCCTCGACGAGGTAGACCCCCCCATACTAGGGTGCCTGTCCATGGAGGAACTCTGCCAGTAGTTGAAATCTCCGACTATCAGTAATGGCAAATCCGGTCTACCCGCCAAATAGCTCAACAGAGTCCGGAGCACCACCACTGTGAAGGGGGGGGGGGATATACATACATGCCAAAATACAGTGTAGCGACCCAATGCGACAATGCAAGAAAATATATCGTCCCTCAGAGTTTATACATGTGTCAAACTCCTTAAAGTCTATGGCACTGTGCACCAGCACACTCACCCCCCTAGAAAAAGAGGTGTGTGTAGAATGATACACCTTCCCCGCCCAAGAAGATTTTAAACAGATCTGAGATTCCGGAGTCAGGTGTGTTTCCTGAAAACACAATATTGCTGGATGCAGCTTTTTCAACCAAGTGGAGATCATCATACGTTTAAGTGGGGAACCTAGCCCCTAACATTCCAAGTCACCACATGTACTTCAGCCATTTGGAACCATGATATCTGGGAATATCAGGGTGCATATAGAAAAATAAAATATATAGAAATTAGTCAATAAGGAAAGCGGGTTTAGGTGACCCCCTGTGGGGACGCTAGGCCAGACCAATATCTGCCAGGTTAAACCCCAGCACATGATATTTGCTGTGAGCCATATTTCAGGCGCAGCCAATATGCCAAAATTTGCATAGCAACAGTTCCAGAACTTAATGTCCTCGAGTCGAAGCCTGTGGGTATAAAGGGTTAAATATAAAAAACAAACACAAGTCCAGGCCGCCAACAGGGCAGGCCAGATTGATCCAACTTGGAACAAAAACATAACAAGCACTGCTTTTCTACAACGCATGTAGAAAGAACGCATTTTTCTTGCAACTTCACAAGATATCTCAAGGTTCACATGTTAGTATGTCTCCCAGCATAACAAGGCATAGGTTTCCCCTCTCATCACTGTCTACCCACCAGGATCAAAACAGACGGTATCTCTTCAATCCAAAAAAGGGAAAAAGGCATACAAAAAGGGGGGGGGGGGGTAAAACAAAGGGGCAAAAAGTGAATGTAAAGTGAGCTCTCCATATAGAACTTGCCGGCACTTCTAGGATATCCAGATTTCCCCTACGCCATGTTGGCAGGGTACAACATGGCGTAGGGGAGCTGCAATGATCGCAGGCGCCTTTTTACATCTGAGAACTTGGCCCGGGGTCGCTGCACCTCCGCAGAAAAGTCTGGGTAAAAGAATACCCGGACCACATTCACCTGGACATTAGTCTTTTCTCTGGCTTGTCTCAGCACAGCTTCCCTGTCTCTATAGTGTAGGAGACAAGCAAGGATGGGCCTGGGGGGGGGGGGCGCCCAGTTGTGGTGGACGTCCCGGTGTACAATGGGCACTCTCAACAGTGAAGAACAGGGAAAAAGCCCCTTTTCCAAATAGCTCCTGCAGCCATCCCTCTTCAAAGGTGGTAGGGTCTTGCCCCTCAATTTTCTCCGGTAACCCCACAATGCGTATATTGTTCTGTCTCAGACAGTTTTCAATGTCATCTGCTCTATTGTTGGTATCTTTAGCCAGCTGATGTGCTACATGGGCCTCCCGAGCAACTGGGGGGAGTTTGTCTTCAACCTCACTCACCCTGCTTTCCACTGCTGTTGTGCGTTCCAGGTCCTGTTTCAGCAGGGAAACGTCTTCTCTTAATCCCCCAAACTGTTCCTTGAGGGTATTCACTGAGGCAGTGCAGACATGTACTGCTCTAAGTATCTCGGCCAGGGTTGGTTGCTCAGTGTCATCTGCTGCCGTGTGCAGGGGAAGAGGCTGCTTAGTTATATAGTCCTGCTTACCCTGTCCCTCTGTCTCTCCTGCAGACTGTCTCATTGCGCCCTGTGCTGCTGGGCCCTGTAGTGCCACATGGGTTTGTATAGAGCCCCCCTCTGCACTGTGATCCAGGGAACCCCGCAGCTTTTGTGTATAGTAAAGCATGTCCCTCGGGTACTCCTTACCCTGAGTCTTTTGTGACCTTTTGCTGGGTTCCCCCTTGGATTTGTCTGCTCCTCTCGGTGTGCGCTGAGCCAGGGCCGCGGCGGCGCCATCTTGGATTCCAGAGCTCATGAAATCTTCCATTTTTTTAGCTTTTCCTCGGGTGCAGAGGGCCGGGCAGGTGGTCCGGGAGGTTGCCCTGGTTGGTAGCCAGCTGGAGAGCCTTTTCTCACCGTTGGATTGCTGCTGGGATAGGATCAATAGACTGTGCTGTGTAGGAGCTGTGAGACACACGTCTCCTCACATGCCTGTCCTGGCCACGCCCCTCTTAAATGAAAACTTAAAGCATTACTAAAGAGCTGCTCCTAGCCAAACACTTTTAAATTTTTTTTGTTAATGCTTTTGTACATGTTCTTAATGGCAGTGTACAGCCCGCCATGCCATTTTTTTAACAGTCCCTTGCCTATTAACCCATTGTCTTTATCTCTCATGCCAGGGCCTTTTTTGTCCAGACTTGAGACACACCCCCAGTTGGGTGTGGACTATCGCAGCCATTGAAGACATCTTGAAACAATGGTCATAAAAGTTCATTCCTGTCCCAGGCTTAGAGTTGAGTTCTTGATCAGATGACCACACAAGATGTCCACGTGATCCTTCCCCTCCAGCAGGCATGCTGTCAATACCACAGACGCACACAGAAGTAACAAGTCCTGGACTCGTGGACTTTAGAGTCTGAGAACAAAGAGTTTGACATTTTTCTTGTGGAAGAAGAACTCTGGATGAGCAATGTCTGGGACCAAACTTCAAACTTCACTCCAAGTGACTAGCTGACTCCAACGCAGACCTCTGAAGGTACTCTCAGAGATCCTAGACTGGTACCCGCACTAGTACAAGATACAAGCTGCTTCTCCAACTTTAAGTTGGCACAAACCACATAAATAAAGCAGCTTGTGAAAGAAGTCTTGATTATATAAAGAATCAATCTGAAATAACCCAAAAATAGCCAGTAAAAATGGTTAAACTTTTCTCAGTAGAGAAAAAAATGTCCCTCCTGCTAGGCCACTAGCAAAAAAAAAAATTTTTTTGCCCATGTCCAAATCTTTGGTGGCAGCATAACTCAACCGTCTCTGAGTCCCGTGTCCCCCAATGAACGAGAAACAGAAATATATACCAAAGGCTGTAAAGTCTTATAGGACTATACTTGTAAAAAGTCAACCTTTCTTACACTATTGTTGACTGTCTTGATTGCCTTTTATAGCGTTGCCTTCCTATTACAGCAGTTGTGTGTGGTTTCTATGGGTGCACCCAGGCCTTTAGCCACTTGGTGTGCAGGTAACATTAGACAGAGCTTTATATAATAGTATATGGCTGGTAATGACAGAGAAGTAACTGTAATGTAGCATACATTTCTAAAGTTGGTAGAGCTGCTAATTTCTCCTAAAGCAGACATTGTTCCTGTAAGAGTTATGTTGCGTTTCTGCAATTAATACGGCTGACATATGATTAACAGAAAAGAAAGCTGCTAAGACTTTATGGGAACATAAAGCTTTACCAGATCTAGACATGCTCCACGATGACGGGGTTGCAGTGGCCATGAAAAGTTTCTCATGTCTTTAATCTTTCCATATGTAGCGCTGGTAGATTTGCGATCTACCATCTGATAGGTATAGATTTGCCTCTGTTCCAGCTTGGCTGACATTGCGTGTGTTTCCATACTGAGCCATGGGTGTTGCTGTTACCGCTGGCTAGTGTTGGAAAGGCAACGTGTCTAAGCGTATGGATGCTCTTCTGTCCCGGAGACAACTCGGTGGAGGTGGTCCTCCGAGCTGCATTCTGGGCGAGGGTATTTATGGGACAGACGCCATATTTTGCGGTTCGTTTTACAGCCACCTGCTGGCCCTCCTGACCGACAGGTATGTGTTAGAGAGCTATTTTGTGGTCCACGTTGCTGCGGCGCAGGGGTGGGCCCAGAGGCTTGTCTGGGGCCTACCACAGCGGCCGAGGAATGGTCCTGAGCTGTCTATCCAGAGGGAAGAAGCTGGACCGCCAAGGAGATCCCAGGGGAGGACCCGTCATGGAAGGATCATGCAACGTGCTGGTCTGGAGAGGGGCCTGGTGACTCGGTTGGAGGATGTATCCTAAAGTGATTATACAGCTTAGTGTTGCCGGGTTGGCTTAAAGGTTCAAGCACTGTGACTGTCATTCACCACAAAAAAAAAAAACAATACATCCTGTGGCAGAGGATTGTACGGGTTCATCCCAAATAAGTCTGTGGCAGAGACTTTTGTTCGTGCTACGTACTGGCTGCTAGGCTAGTGAGAGAGGCCTATCCAGGCGTGCAAGGAGTGTTCCACCAAGGGAGTGCATTCTACTGAAATATCCAACCCCAAGGACATTTGTCAAGAATCTTACTAAAAAAGGTATTTGAGTTTTCCTCTGCAGTTCTCCTTCTGTCTCTTTCCTGCTACTTCCTTCGTTGATGGTTTAATAAAGCTTTGAAAACGTACTCAAGTGTTGGAGCGTGTGTCGTCCAGAGGTAAACTCAACTGAACCCTATACCCGGTGCCGGTGAAACAGAGGGAAGGAGAGTGAAGGTAACAAGCCCGCTTAAACCAGCAGCTCCACCGAGAATTAGTGCTACACATACAAGTTACAGCTATGGGGGCCCATTGCACATGTAATGCTTTGCAGAATTATTTTGTTAACATACTTAAACCTTATTTTGGTGTAGGTTAGCTCTCCTAAACAACACAAGATAAAGTACCTTTCTCTACAGAACTGGAAGGTGAGCCTTCACCACACAGTGATTCTGTTTCCGGTGGTTTGTTGTACTGTTTGGTCTGGATCTTGCCTTGTTCATCAATAAGAAGTTCAAGATCTAAAAGGTTAACTTTCTTGCTGTCCATTTCTAAACCTTAAGAAAAAAAAATAAGACAGCTACAGTTACCATTGAAAATTATGAAGACACAAATATTCAAGTTGGAGACAGGAAAAACTTAGATTCAGTAAAAATTGCTTTACCATTTAAATTATTTAAATAGTATCCTGAACACAGAGGAACCAATTAACTTTTTAGGTTTCAGGTTCTACCCCAGACTTGGCCATTTTAATGTTGGTAGATATTTGCAACCCCTTGGCAGTTATAACTAAAAAGGTCTTGCAGCATCTAATTCTGGGGATGCTCTGCAGGTGCTCCTGTGATGCCTTCCATGCCATTTTGCATTTCCTTGTGCCTTTTCACACATTCGCACAGCAAATCATGTGATAAGACCACTGTTAAATATAGATAACAAATGTTAATAAGGATCAGTTTTAGGGTCTGTTAGTAAGCGAAACTGGGAAACAACACAGAAAGTGATAGAGATGGGAAACCACTATTTTGTTTCACCTACTGATGGCACAGCACTTCAGCAGCAGTAAAACTACAATAGTTGTATGTCAATTTTATATAATTTTAATTTTTAAATGTATGTTTTTTAACCATGTTATATATCTTTTTTACTGTGTAAGTTAAATGTTTGCAAATAAATGTGTGCAGGGTCACTGGATTCATAGAGCTGAGTGACATGCACAGCAGGAGAGGACTGGGGAGGCATGCCTGAGAGGACAGGGAGCATGCAGTCTGGGATGGGTGCAGAATCAGTGGAGTGGACTGTGGTGTCATGGGCAATGGAGAAGCAAGCTGCAGTCAAGTGGGCTGGCAGGGCCTGAAGATGGGTTACTGGGCTCAGTAGCAGCATGTAGAACAGCTAGCACCAGAGACTCTTTATTTTGCTACACTATAGGGGCCCGCAGTCCCTGCCTGCAAAAGGCAATTACTCAGGCCTGGCTGAGCCAGTGTCAGGCCTAATCACTTTGTGCTAGCTGTGCCCGAGGATTGGAGAGGAAGCGATGTGCAGGAGGAGAAAGACGTGAAGGTTAGAGAGGAAGCAATGTGCAGGAGGAGAAATGGCGTGTATATACAGACTTGTATATGGTTGTCTCAAGCAAGTTCTTCCAATTCTAATGGGCATCCCATACTTCCCTTACCCCATCTAAGTTCAACCCCCTCAATAAAACAAAAAAAAAAACAAAGCACATGGACTGTTCTATGTCTCTGAGTGTCTGAGAGGTGAATGCCGGGCTGGGCAGGGTGACCACAATATTCAGCAGCTCCTACGGGATTACCGCAACACAGACAAAACTTCAAACCAAAGACTCTGGGGACATTTTGGTGTTAGGGTTAAACCACTGACGGATGTGAGTCATCCTGTCCTCTAACACAGGTCACCAGCTAACATTTACAAAAGAGAAACAAGTTCTGATGCTAACTACTAAAGTTTTGCTTTGAATCTGGCCCCAAGAAAATGAATATACCCTACACCATTACTGGAACCTGTTTCCGCTACCAACACTACCGAATGAAAACGCAATACAAAGGGTAATCCCTCTTTAAGCACTCCTGTTACCAATTGTAATTTAATTCCTATATTAACAGGACAAACTCATCCCACTTTGACTAACACACCTGGCAATAGTAATATTGTTACTCAAGCACAGGCACATGTAACGACCAATACCACATGGTGCGGTCCATTGGACATTCCCATGGATGATACTGAACCTATAATTGCTCAGAAACCGTTTACTTTTTTAGTGGCTCAGAATCCAGATCCCAGCAAAACTGAGTAAGGAAAGAAATTGGCTGCACACCGACGTCCATTTATTGAATGTTCCATACAAATAATGGCACACACCACGGTTGCAGTAGCCGGAACAGAGGTGGACTAGTTTCGCACAGCTACACTATGCTTACTCATCACCTTGAGGTGTGCTACTGACATTCCTTAAATAGCCCCCCCCCACACCTGTGTCCACGGGAGTGGGTGGGTATCAGTAGACACACCACCTGTCCCAATTACATATAGAACTGCATGTTCAAAACCAGATTATTATTATTATTATTATACAGGATTTATATAGCGCCAACAGTTTGCGCAGCACTTTGCAACATGAGGGCAGACAGTACACTTACAATACAAATCAATACAGGAGGGATCAGAGGGCCCTGCTTGTTAGAGCTTACAATCTAGAAGGGATGGTCAAGTGGAAACAAAAGGTAATAATTGTGGGGGGTGAGCTGATGGAGAAAATGAAAAAACAGTTGTTGCTAGGTGTGGGTAGGGTAGGCTTCTCTGAAGAGAAGGGTTTTCAGGGATCGTCTAAAAGCTAAAAAAAGTGGGAGATAAACGGACAGATTGGGGTAGGGCATTCCATAGGATTGGAAAGGCTTTGGAAAAGTCCTGGAGGTGAGCATGGGAGGAGGTGACGAGGGAACTAGAGAGCAGGAGGTCTTGAGAGGAACAAAGAGAATGAGTAAACAAGGAATGCGTTGCGCCTGGGGATGTATCTAAATGTCTATACACCTTAGTAGTATCATGTGAATCAAAATAATAACAATAATAATAATAAGGTAAAGTGCAGTTTGCAGAAATTATGGATCTAAGACCAATTTCTGTATTAAACAAACTATATCAACACGCGCAGCAAGGTGCCGTGTGCATTGAATCACAAAGTGCAATGTGCCAATACTGCGTACCTAAATCATGTGGTATATAGCTATGACAATATAGATCTAAGAACACATTTAAATAAATATTTAAAACAACCAAATATAATTCCTTGAATAGGTGTACACACTAGAAAATATACTATATATACCACAGTGGGGTACTCACATTTATAAGGTGCTCATGTGTACCAAACATAACAAGCGAAAGAGACCGCTATACGGCGTGCTGCGGGGTATGAGAGATCCACAACCCAGCTCTGTGCTGCTCTGTGTGGGGATTGGATGTCATTTTAATAAAAATAATCTTGCGGTATTACACTATATTAGCCTTTCTCTTTTATATGGTATGATGTTTGTGGAGCCATAACGAATCTGTTTGGGGAATCAGCTGTTACTAATCACTGAGCCCAGGGGTGGCTCCAAAGCGTGTATTGACACAGCTGAACACTGTGTCACACGCTCTAAGGTGAGCGCAATCACATTGGGGGTCACCGAAGCACCTCATGGCATGATTTGGGCACCTTTGATTTAGTACTGGAACTTTTTCTTTGAAGCACCACTATTATACTGATTTCTGTTGGAATTTTGTCACTTCACATTGCTGGATTGGAGGATTTCTCACGATTTTAATTTTCAACATCACAATAAGGACGATTACAATCTATTTACTACACGAGTGATTCATTTATTTGTTTATTTGTACTTTTATATTTTATTTTATATTTAATTTTTTATTTTTTCACCCATCACTTTTTACAACCACAGTGGTTTTATGTGATATATGTATAGTATATTTTCTAGTGTGTACACCTATTCAAGAAATTATATTTGGTTGTTTTATATATTTATTTAAATGTGTTCTTAGATCTGTATTGTCATAGCTATATACCACATGATTTAGGTACGCAGTATTGGCACATCGCACTTTGTGATTCAATGCACACGGCACCTTGCTGCACGTGTTGATATAGTTTGTTTAATACAGAAATTGGTCTTAGATCCATAGTTTCTGCAAACTGCACTTTACCTTATTATTATTATTATTATTATTATTTTGATTCACATGATACTACTAAGGTGTATAGACATTTAGATACATCCCCAGGCGCAATGCATTCCTTGTTTACATTTTATCGCACGGTCATGAATACGTGATCTGTGTTTGCAGCCGGGTATTTATTCAGTTGTTTCTCTACTAAGGTGCTGGATTATTGTGGCTCGCAAGATTTTTTCCTTGTAAAGAGAATGAGTAGGTTGGTATTTAGAGACTAGGCTTGCTGGGGGCAAAATTGTGGATGGCTTTGTACGTAGTTGTTAGCATTTTGAATTTAATTCTTTGGCCGAGTGGAAGCCAGTGGAGGGATTGACAGAGAGGAGTGGCAGACACAGAGCGATTGGTAAGGTGGATGAGTCTGGCAGCAGCATTCATTATGGATTGAAGAGGTGATAGACTATGTAGAGGTAAGCCAATGAGAAGGGTGTTGCAGTAGTCGAGGCGAAAGATGACCAGCAAGTGAATTTAAAGCTTTGTTTTGTCATTGGTTAGAAAGGGGCGTATTTTGGAGATGTTGCGGAGGCTGAGGCACCAGGATTTGGACAGTGATTGGACGTGTTGCTTAAAGGAGAGTTCAGGGTCCAGGCTTATAATTGTGCTATCGATTTTGACAGAGAGATCAGGGGAAGGGGCATATGGGGGAGGAAAAATTATAAGTTTTGGTTTTGGGTTGATCCAATTTTTGGGTTTTGGATTGAGTTGGAGGAAGTGGTGTGACATCCAGACTGATATATCTGATAGTAAATTAGTGATACGTGAGGAGACAGAGGGAGTGAGCTGAGGGGTAGAGAAATAGATTTGGGTGTCGTCAGCGTAGAGGTGATATTGGAAGCCATGGGAGGCTATCAGTTGACCCAGGGAGGAGGTTTAGATTGAAAATAGGAGAGGTCCAAGAACAGAACCTTGGGGGACCCCAACAGAGAAAGGAAGAGGAGAGGAGGAAGTAGAGTTGTAAGAAACACTAAAGGTGCGGTTGGATAAGTAGGAAGAGAACCAGCAAAGAGTACAGTCACAGAGACCAAAGGCGTAGAGTTTTTTGAGGAGGAGGGGGTGGTCAACCGTATCAAAGGCAGCAGAGAGGTCCAGGAGTAGGAGTACAGAATAGTGTCGATTGGATTTGGCCGTTAGTAGATTGTTTGTTAGTTTTAGGAGAGCAGTTTCTGTGGAGTGTTGAGGTTGAAATTCAGACTGAAGGGAATCAAGAAGGCTATTATCAGCGAGGTGGACGCTCAGTGGGTTGTAGACTAGACGTTCGAGGAGTTTGTATAAGAAGGGGAGCAAGGAGATAGGGCGCAGGTTGTTAAGATTGGATGGGATCAGTGAGGGCTTTTAAGTATGGGTCTGACAAGTGCATGTTTTAGAGAGTTGGGGAAGATGCTAGAAGAGAGGGAGAGATTGAAGATGTGGTTTAGAGAGTGTAGCATAGAGCCAGAGGGTGAACGTAGCATTTGTGAGGGAACAGGATCCAGAGGGCAGGTGGTAAGGTGGTCATTACCAAGTAGTTTAGCATCCTCGTCTATAGTGGTGGGGTTGAAAGAGGGAAGTAATGATTGTGCCTGTGGGCATGAAATGTAAAGCGCGGAGGGTATCGGAACAGTAGAGATCTCCTCGCAAATTGTATCAATCTTTTGTTTGAAGTGATTGGTAATCTCCTGGGCAGTGAGTGAGTTGGTGGGTGGAGGCGGTGGAGGACGAAGTAAAGAGTTAAAGGTAGAGAAGAGTTGACAGGGACGGAATGATAAGTTGCTAATGAGAGTGATAAAATAGGTCTGCTTGGCAGAGAGGAGGCTGGAATTGTATTTTTGGAGGGCAGATTTATATTGGTTGAAATCTCTCTGAGACTGTCTTACGCCACAGGCGCTCATGAGCACAAGTACGTTTTTTTCAGACTTCTAGTATCATCTGTTTGCCAAGGTTGAAGGGGTCGGGGCTTGATTCTGTGTGTAGTGAGGGGGGCCAGTGAGTCCAGTGAGGCTAGAAGTGAAGCGTTGTAGACAGAAGTGGCTAGGTTGGTGCAGGATAGGGGTGAGATTTTGTCATAGAGGTTTTCGATAGCAGAGTAGAGACGAGAAGGGTTGAGATGACGTAGGTTTCTGCGGGTAAGTTTTAGGCAGTTGAAGGGAGAGGAGGTGGACTAGAGGGAGAGAGTGAAACTAATAAGGTGTTGATCAGAGAGGGGGAATGGATAGTTAGAGAGGTTGCATGGAGTGCAAAGGTGAGAGAAAACGAGGTCAAGGGTATTGCCTTCGGAGTGAGTAGGAGCATGTATCCACTGCTTCAGGTCAAAGGAGGAGGTTAGGCTGAGAAGTTTGGAAGGGGCAGGAGTGTTAGTATTAATAGGGATGATGAAGTCCCCGAGAATGATTGTGGGGATTTCAGAGGAAAGAAAGTAGGGTAGTCAGGCAGAGAAGTCATCAAGAAAGGTTGATACTGGTCCAGGGGGCCTGTAGATCACAGCTATCCTTAGAGAAACTGGAGTGAAAAGACGAATGCAGTTCGAAAGAGGAGAGTGAGAGAGAGGGAGGTGACTGAAATACCTGAAAGGTGCTATGTGGGGCTAGAAGGATTCCGACACCTCCTCCCTTACGTCCACTGGTTCTGGGGGAGTGAGTCCAGAGAAGACCACCATGGGATATGGCAGCAGAAGACGCAGTGTTGGATTCCTGGAGCCAGATTTCGGTAATGGCGAGTAGGTTAAATGAGTTGGCGATAAAGAGGTCATGGAGAGAGGTGAGTTTGTTGCAGACAGAGCGGGAGTTCCAAAGGGCACAAGAGAAAGGGAATCTGGACTTGGGAAGAATAGAAATGGGAACTAAATTGTGTTGATTGCAGCTGCTGCCAGAGGGTGCAGGGTGATGGGTGCATGGGGTACAGTTAAATGATGGAGGCCCAGGGTTTAGGGATATATCTCCAGAGGTTAGGAGAAGCAGGAGGGTGAGGGAGGTAATATGGTAGTGGGATTTATATGAAGGGACATGGCCCAGGGTCTTGGAGAACTTTAGTGTGTGTGGATTTATAATTAGCAGGAGTTGGTGGGTGCAGTATTAAGGAGAGAACAGAAGTGAGGGTGATATATATATATATATATATATATATATATATATATGCTGTGGGGGGAGAATAGGGGTGAAGAAGAGATAGTTTTAGGAAAGAGGACAGAGCTGTCAAAAGGAGTGGTAGAGAGTGCATGTTACAAGGAGAAAGAGCTGAAGGGGTAAACAAAGTCACCTGATGTCTGTGTGGTGTTTTTCATTTTTTTTCTTGTGTCCCTTCGCTGAAGTGCAGAGTTAGAAGTGCTCCCACTTATAGAAATATCCCCACTTGCAAATGTGTGCCCCCTGCAAATGCTTCCCCCAAAAGAAGCTTATATTTATACTGATAGGGGTAAGGTGTGGGTGGATTTCAATTAGAAATCAGGAGGTAATAAAGCTTGGCTGGTTAACAGGGCAAAATTCTTACTTCAGAAACAGACTAGCAAGAGGGCACTAAAGTTAAACGGGCCATAATTTTGGGTAAGACAAGAGAGATATGAAAGCACTGTAATGTGGACAGGTCTACAGACAGTTAAGCAAAAATAACATACCAGCAATTATTAAATAGACATAAGAAAAGCAGATAGCAGTGTTTCAGTTTTTGGGTGGAGATGGTTCAGTTAGCACATACCAGCAATCATTAAATAGACATAAGAAAAGCAGATAGCAGTGTTTCAGATTGGGGGGAAGGGAAATAACTCACATTATCTAATTTTGTTTGAAAAAAGGCAAAAGAAAAAGATTTACCGTATAAACTGATTACCCCCTACCAATATAAAAACACCCCATATGCAAATAAATACCAACAGACAATTGACCATGGCAATGCATATAAAACCATCAAGTATAAAAAAAAAATTATATAAAGAAATTAAAAAAAAAATTCATATATATATATATATATATATATATATATATATATATATATATATATATATATTAAAGAAACAAACTTCAAAATGACACACAAAAAGGAAAGGGAAAGAAAAATAAGACCAAAAGTTGCATGTAAAATCATGAATTATCTTCTGTATATAGAGAAAAATCATGAGTGCACATATAAGTATTATATACTAAATTAACCTCAAATTTATTTACTGCATATGTCTTACGGTTAAAAATATCCAATGGAAGGCCTGATTTATAAATAACAAATTGTAAACATGACTATATCAGACTAGACATGGCGACAAAGCCATGCCACTTATAGGACTGTGTGTACCATACATGTGAGCTCCCACCTACCAGATTATTACACCAAAATGGTATATGGATATATATAAATTGTCTCCATCAAACAAAATATAAATACAGATACTGGAAGGGATAGAGGAATGAACTAGTAAAAACACATGGAGAAAAAGGCAAAGATAAAGCAAAACAGAGTATATTATGAACTACCTGCATAAAAGATGTGTGCTGCTGGGCCGCAGGGAAGCGCCGGAACTTATTCATAAAAATGACTCGCAACCCATTCAAAGTTCAAACCCAAAGGGATGCGAGTCTGGAGATGGAATAATCAGAATATCTCTCTGCGGCACAGCAGGCGAAAGGCATCTCCACCTCTCTTTGGGACTCTAATCTTGTCTATGACTTGAACTTGCATGGTGGATTTATTACCTTCCTGACATGAAATAAAATGTTTAGCTACATTTGTAGATTTATTTTTTTCAATACTATAGACATGTTCATAGAACCTGTCACGTAGACATCTAGTTGTCCTCCCCACATATTGGACACAACAGGTACTACATGAAATTAGATAAATCACAAAGCTCGCATTACAATTGTAAAATTGTATTACAATTGTAAATATTACAATATAAAATTCTCTCTTGTTGGACATGGAGCTAAACATATTCACCCCCCAGAATATACCTACAGCAGAGACATTCAGCAGCCCCACATTTGTAGTTCCCCTTGCAGTGCAACCATGTTAAGGATTTAATTGGTTTCCTATTAAAAACTAGGGGACAGGGAGAGTCCCAGGGTAGGTACCTGATGGAATACCACATTTATGCCATCCTTTAGAACCTCTGCAAAATCTCCTCAGTACATAAAATCCGTAATCAAAAAATGGAGGGGGAGGGAGAGGTAACACACCTCGGGACTTTTAAGGTGTTGAATAGGGAGATTTAAACTCACTTTAACAATGTATAAAATGAATATTTTTTATTATAAAGATAAAAAACATGAGAACAAAGTTTCTTCCATATCACAAATCACTTGTTCTATAAGGGCACTCTCAACATGTTTCGCTCGACAGAGCTTCCTCAGGAGATTCCGGTGTGGCGTTTTATATGCTATAGACAACAAAAAGATTGGAATGAATACTCATGTTGATTTTAATTTACACAGCAACACGTAAAAAAGTATATTGGCATATAATAAACATGCAGGTAGTATAGTATGCAAAATATCAACAATAGGACATAGAGAATATATGGGGACAGAAAGAGACATGAACATTACCAGAGCTGCTTTAAATCAATATATAACTTGGAATTTAGAAAGAAAAATACAAGTTCCATGTATGCACAAGACATCCCATTATTTAAAAAGATTCCTCCAGTGCTTGCAGAAAAAAAAAAAACTACAATGATAGTTTTTCCTAAAGAAAAACAAAGAAAAACCAGGAAAATATGTATATGTAATTTATAATGAACTGTTGTAGTAAAAATGCCCTTTGACAATAATTCAAAGAGAAATGGTTACCTTGAAAGACTAGAATGAGTTGAATCAATTCCTCACTGATTGGTCCTGCTGGTGAAAGTTACTATCTAGCAAAGATGTTGTATCCTAGGGAGTTCATTCAGCAAAAAAGCAGTCTGTTGAGAACCGTGATATTAAACTCAAAGTATACCAGACTGGTTGAAGGGCTGATGCTCCCAGAGCCAATCTACAAAAAGTGCAATGGTAAAATCATTATGGAAAGGTCCCATTGATATACAAGTAAAAGCTGTATCTGTTCAAAAAAACGAACAGAGGATCCAATAACTGTGAACAGATAAACTTACCAGCATAGGAGGGACAAAGCAGTTGGAGAGAGCCGGGAGAGATGTGACCTCTCCCTCTCACTGCATGTTTGACAGACTGTAGCGGCGTGAAGCCACCGTTATATAATTTTCTTCCGACCCGGCGACGTCTGATGTCATCGCCGTGTTGCGGACGTACTAAGGGGATGCCAGTGCGCATACGCCAAAGTTGATGGACGGCACAGTTGTATAGATGCCGCAGCACGTCAGAACACGACCGCCATTTTGGAAAATCTAATGCCCATACTAGGTGGAAGGAGCGGGACATAGCCTGTGTATGCAGATGGTAGAAATTATTATTATTATTATACAGGATTTATATAGCGCCAACAGTTTACACAGCGCTTTACAACATTAGGGAGGACAGTACAAGTACAATACAATTCAATACAGGAGGAATCAGAGGGCCCTGCTTGTTAGAGCTTACAATCTAGGAGGGAGGGTCAAGTTATACAAAAGGGTAATAGCTGTGGGGGATGAGCTAATGGAGAAAATAGTGCAGTTGTTAGATGGAGGCAGGATAGGCTTCTCTGAAGAGGAAAGTTTTCAGGGATCGCCTAAAAGTGGATAAATTTGGAGACAGTCTGACAGATTGGGACAGGGAATTCCAGAGGATCGGCGAGGCTCGGGAGAAGTCCTGGAGGCGGATATGGGAGGAGGTGATGAGGGAGCTAGAGAGCAGGAGGTCCTGGGAGGAACAGAGAGGGCGATTAGGTTGGTATTTTGAGACTAGGCTAGTGATGTAGCTGGGGGCAGAGTTGTGGATGGCTTTGTAACTTATTGTTAGTATTTTGAATTTAATTTGTTGGGCGAGTGGCAACCAGTGGAGGGATTGGCAGAGAGGGGTAGCAGACACTGAGCGGTTTGTAAGGTGGATGAGTCTGGCAACAGCATTCATGATGGACTGGAAGGGGGATAGTCTATTTAAAGGTAAGCCAATGGGGAGGGAGTTGCAGTAGTCGAGGCGAGAGAGTCAGGGAGTGAATCAGGTATAGCAAAAAGAAATAGCAAACTACATTTGCACATCCCAAACTGCATAACACTGGAAAAAAGGACTGGTAAAAACTAAAATAAACTAAGGGCAAAACCGGACATCATTCCTTTTAGGGCTCAAATCGGTCAGATCATTGATTAGCAAGCCGATCAATGAGTGCCCCGGACGTCCGTACAAACAACAGGATCGGAATGGAATAAAAAATGGGAAAATCAAAGTAAATAAAGTGCATACTGAATGGTTTAATGACAATCAAAAAATAATGTAATATATCATCTAACTAAAAGAGTTGAGGATGATTAATATAAACTTGGCCAATTAGCAACATTAAATAAATAACAATATATTGGTAAGGTTCAGTCAGTGTCTGTGTCCATAAAATATACAGTCATGCAGCACATAACAACATAATAATGATCTTAATTTCCCTGTCACCGGTGATTGAATCAATCACCGGTAGATACAGTAATACAGCCTAGGACAAAAAATAAATAAATAAATTTCAGTGTTTACAAAAACGGTTTAAAACTTAAAGCGTCGTTTAAAGGCCTGAGAGAACATAGGTCGTAGATCCAACGAGCCTCACGTAGTAGAATTTTATCATTGTCACCCCCTCTCTTGTTTGGGGGGACATGCTCAAGTGCATAAAAGTGCATTTTTGAATCATCAAAATTATGGTAGAGGCCAATATAAAATCGGTAGTCGTTTAAGAATGATATTCCTTTCTGGAGTCGAATTCTGCACTAAAGGGGGTGGAAATAGTGAGTCTGTGATCTTGCTCCCTAGTTTTATTTAGATAGCTAACCCTGCTGGAATTCTTTTAGATAATAAATCTACTCTGTCTAGGAAACGTCTATATAAAACAAGCTTCATATTCAAAAGTAGTATCATTGCTACAGATACGTCTGACTCTCAAAAATTGGCCAACAGGCTGGCCACATTGAAGAAATACAGTGAGCTCTCAAATTATAAAATTAATATAGAGAAATCAGAAGCCCTAAAGATTAATATCAATAAACAAGAAGCGAGCAGACTGGGTGCAGTTTTTCACTTCCCCTGGAAAGATAATATTAAATACCTGGGAGTCAATTTAACGGGTCATAGGGAGAACCTGTACAAATTTAACTTTATCCCCCTTCTAAATGAAATTAGAGCAGAAATTAATAGAATAAGACACTGCCATGTCTCTTGGATAGGGCGAATTAACTTAGTAAAGATGGTGTTAGCCCCAAAGGTGCTATATAAGATGCAGATGCTCCCAATTCCCTTACCACAAAATTTTTTTAGTGCACTGACTAGTTTAATAAATAAGTATGTTTGGGATAATAAGAAACCTAGGATAGCCCATACAGTATTGAGTAGAGAGAAAAAATAAGTGGGGGGCTGGCCCTATCAGATTTTAGGAAAGCAATTATAATAGCACGGGCACTGGACTGGGAAAATGATAGAGGAAATAAAAGGTGGGTCAACTTAGAAAAAGGGTTAAGTAATACACAGTTAAATCATTTGATTTGGAATCCCCCACACTTTAGGAACTTGGGGAAAGACACACACTATATTACACACCTTACACTTAAAATTTGGGATCAGATGCACTTAAACAATAAATGGGAGTTTAATTCACCCTTAATTGTTTTGAAAGAGAATATTTACTTTCCCCCGGGGATGGAGAAGGTAGGGGGTAAATGGTTACTGGACACAGGGGCACAAAGTAAGGGACATTATTAAGTGTGGGAAAATTTGTACATTTAGAGAATTAAAGTCACAAGTGGATTCATGGTTATTAAACGAGTGGAGATATGGCCAGCTTGTGCACTTTGTTAATAGTCTTCCCGGCCCATTAAGGGAGGAAGCGGACTATAGACCGATAGAAAAATTATTCTGTAAAGATTCAGTGAAGAGGAAAATTTCAGAGATTTACAAAATTTTGGTGAGGGGGATCGGGGATGGAGTCTCCGCCCTTCATCAAAAAATGGGAAGAGGAATTGGGAGCATGCGGTGACGGAGCTAAAGTGAGGAACATCTTGGGGGCAACACACGGTACGGCAGTGGACATAAAAACAAGGGAGAGTAATTATAAATGTTTGACTAGGTGGTACATGACCCCAGTAAAAATTAGCAAGTTTATACCAGACAGGTCCACCAATTGTTGGAGAGGATGCGGACTTCCAGGTACTATGGCGCACCTGTGGTGGGATTGCCCCAAAATTAAAATTTTTTGGAAAGAAGTGATTAGGCTAATCAAAGAAATAACGGGCAAGGTGATCCACTTAGATCCTTGGGAATGCCTGTTCCATAGGTTGGAAGGAGGGAAAAGAGGCTATAAGACATCAATAATCCCAGTTTTGTTAAACGCAGCTAAGAACGTAATACCAAAGAAGTGACAGGAACTCGAAGCCCCGAGGATTAGGGACTGGGTAGCCAGAGTGAATTAAATCTATATTTTGGAGAGAGAAGAGTCAGGAGAATATATGGAAGGGGACCAGAACGAACAAAGCAGTAAATGGGATCGCTGGATAGCATTTAAGAAAACCGAACATTTCGCGGAAGTAATTAGACAGTAACATAGGATCTGGACACAAGCAATTGTTAAGAGCCTTTTGGAAGAGGAGATAATCTGCGGGGGCTGGGGGGGGTGGGAGGTGGGAGGGAACGGGCGAGTCATATGGGGGGACCATAAGCGTGCGCAGGGGGTGTGCTGGGTGTGCCTGGGCACACCCTAATCACCCTGTGTGGCGCAGATTCTCCCTGCTGATATTTCACCAAAGCCCCCCCAGTGGGGCTCCTAAATTTTTTTTAATTAATCAAAAAGTAAAATAATAAAAATAAAAAAACTACTGACACCATCCACTGCCCTACTGACAAGTCCAATGCTCCACTGACACCATCCACTGCTCTACTAACACTGTCCATGTTTTAAAAAAATTGGGGTGCACACCCTAATGCAAAAGGGTGCGCACACCTATGGGGGGGACTTATTTTTTGTATGTGTCCAAAAGAATTGGAGAATTTTGATATTGGTCCTATTAGGTTCCCCCCATATGTGGGGGGGGGGGGTTCGTTTTCCATTTTTGTGTACTGAGATTTTGAAAATTAAATACAGATTAAAAAAAAAAAAAATTGGCCAACAGGTATCCCTTTATTAAATATGTTTTGGGTGGCCTAATTGGGCAAGAAGGCGGGTATTGCCCGATAAAGGCATTCTGTAGAGGGAAGTGTTGACACCCGATTCCTTTATAATGTCACATCTAAATAACAGATGCTTGTGTTGTCCCCCTGTCCTATAAATCAGTGTTTCTCAGCCCGTGGTATGCGTATCCCTAGGGGTACATGCATCAAGGGCAGGGGGTATGCTGCCTATGCCAGGGGCAGGGTGGCAATCGCCGCTCTGATGCCAGGTAAAAAATTTTAGATTTGCAGAGCTGCCTGCAGCGGAGCGGCCAGTGTTACTCACACAAAGGGGCAGACTGGGCCAGGGGGCCGGGTGGCAATCGCCCCCCAGGTTGCTCTGATGCCGGGTAAAAAGGCCACACTCGGGGCTGGATTAATGTAGTGGGTGGCCGCCTCTACCCAGTGTTATATGTGCAGAGCAGCTGCAGTGGAGCGGTACAAGTGTGCCGAGTGCACTCCTGCATCTGGCTGGCACACTCACAGTCACTTCCCTGTCAGGTGGAGAGGAACTTCCTAAGCCCCGCCTGGCGTGATGTCCATTCAGAGGCTGGGAGTGCGGGATGGAAGAGGAGGAGTGCTGCCTTTGTGATTCATGGACAAGTGAGTCCATGGGCAAGTGAGTGAGCAGAGGCTCAGGCTGATAATATTGCTGCATTGCTGTGTGATCCTACTCTGAAGTGTTTTATTTTTTGGGGGGGGGTTAATTAATCTACATTGGTATTTGTAATATGCAGCATTGAGGGGGTTAATGTTTTGCCATTGGTCACTGATGCATTAGTGACCAGTGGAAATTAATTAACCCCTTTGTGCTGCATTAGTGGCACCAGTGTCAGTGTTAATTGCATACAGGGGTTAATTAATACTGACACTGGCGCCACTAATGCAGCACAAAGGGGTTAATTAATTGCCACTGGTCACTAATGCTTCAGCGACCAATGGCAAAACATTAACCCCCTCAATGCTGCATATTACAAATACCAATATAGATTAATTACCCCCCCCAAACAGTTAAAGTGGTTTTAAGTCTGAAGGTTTTTCAATTTCATGCATTCTATGGGCACTGATGAGGATGCACTGATGGACACCAATAGGCTGCACTGGTGAGGCTGAGCTAATGGGCACTGATGAAACTGCATTGATGGACAGCCATCAGAAATTTTTGGGCCCCTTACACAGCTTTAAGCCTGGGCCTGGGCCTGGCCCCCCTACCCCGAACCTGACCATAAACATTCCCCGGGGCTTGCCCACGGGCCATCCTACCAAATCCACACACCGGCCACCCCACATGTACTCACTCAACCCCCTCAATTCTGTATATTTTGTAAGAAAGAGAGTCAGACAGCGCAAAACTGATCCTAAAAACAGCAGCTGAACACTGAAGGTCAATATAAAACAATCCTTGGATCAAATTTAAAAAACAGGGCAGTGCAGCGCTCAGAAGTAATTGCTCAAAACAATAACAAGTCCCAGAGTGTAAAGTTTCTGAAGCACAAAGGTGTCAACAGCTGACACACCGACAGGAAGAGGGAAGACTCCTTAGTAGTGAACAGGGTGTTTTGAAAACGATAACAACTGTGCATCCAATTCATTGTGTTCCACCACCAGAGGTGCAGGCCGCTCACCTTAAAGTAAAGCGACGCAGTGCTAAATTGGAAAAAGTCCTCTGGTCCTTAGGCAGCATAATGGTCCGGGGCTGAAGTGGTTAAGTGAATACGTTCTATTTTCATAATGTGTATAATGGTAAGGATAGTATATACCTAGATAGTATTTAAAGTACACTCAGTATAATCTTGATTAATAATTTTTACATAACTGGTTATATATATGTATCTCTATAAATGTATCTCTATAAAAACTGGTCTATCTATGAAAGACCCATGTTGTTATATATACTAATCAATACTACATAAAAATGATTATCCATATGGATACATGTGTAATTCTGGTATATCCAATGAATATTTGTTTATCTAAACATAGGCTACAGTCTTATATAATTATAATCATACTTATATGTTTTTCATAATACTAATTTGTTTCTTAAAACACTTCTACTCATAAAATCACACCTTCATATATACTCTCCCCATACCAAAGCCGTTGGGTTTGCATATACTAAAATTATAATATGTCTCTGTGACCTACATTACCATACATTATTTGAAATGACTTATAATAACCATATAGGTAATTTTAAAATATTTCTGACTTGCACAAACTTCAAATCTTTCCCACCGTGTGTTGAATTGACCTTAGTTCAAGGGATGTTTAGATAGTTTAGCTCAGTTTGTCCAAATAGTTCCTAAAAATTCACACAATAGGTTTTGTTGGCCAAAGTGTTAGCTATTCAAACAGTTCCTCACTTGAGCATAATGGTTTAGGCCAGGTGAGGTAATTTCTATTGTGATAACAGTCTGTATAACCTTGTTTCCTATGGCTGTAAGGGTAGTTTTTGCTTATTTACTAAAACCATGTAAATATCTCCTGGTTTTGCAACTGAAAACTACCATTGTTCCATCGAGTTTCTGTCTCAAGGTAGGCTTGTAAAACTTTAAGATATGGTTGATGCATTAAGCTTTGTAAAGTATGTGTGTTCACCTATTTTGCATTAAATGGTTCCAAGAGGGGAACAGCTCACTTATTGCAACATCACAGTTCATCTGCTTTTTGAGGCCTAAGCAACTCTCATATTTCTGCCAGTAAATATAAAGTGTATTTCTTCATGAATTCACAACAATGCGGTACCACATCCCTTTTATATTAGTACAAAAGAGGAAATGGGAGATGGCGGGACTTTAAAGGTACCAAAGAAGGCAAACAGATTGAAAAAGTAGAAATGTATTTATTTACACAATTTTTTAAAAAGAAAGTCTCACGAAACATCTACAACAATTTCATATTATTCCTTAAAGCATATATAGCCACTTCTTGCTCATACTCAACATTTCGCTCAACAGAGCTTCTTCAGGAGCTTTTTAAGGGAAGAAGGGTCACATCAAGTATTATATACTAAAAAAGAAATAACAGATGTAAATGGAAGTGCTAAAAAATTGCTATACATAAATTTATGTCATGAATCAATAAAACATAATTTATGTATTATATATCAAGAAATGTAAATATCATCGGAATTTTTAAATACATTTTAATAGAGTACATTTAGTACAAACAAATTTATCATATACGTATATTTTACTGAAAGGGTGCCTATCGGATACTCATGTTCAAAGGAAATTGGTCTATGATATATGCGGAAAGCCTTTAGGCAGTCAAAGAGAAGGACTATAATTAAACGTTGCTCAAGTCATTTCAAAGTCTATAATGGTATTTGATCCAGTCTAAAGGGTATATTTTGTATCTGGTGTAAAAATATATAGAAAATATATATATCCATACAATTACCTCAAAAAGGTGTATAATGATTGTAGAACCAATATAATCATTCATCCAGTTCCCAGGGATGAAGGAAGGTAGTAAATTACAAAAAAGGCCACAATAAGCTAAAGGGTGAGAAAGAGCACCCTTTGTTTAAGGGATCTGGCTGTGCCCCAGGATGGAAGGCGGGGAGAAAAAAACGGTTGGATTTTGTTGGAAAGAAGGGGGGGGGGGGGGGTTGTATATGTTGCAACACCCAAGACACACCAGATGGAAATGTTCTTTTAGGAGCCAGGAATCCTATAATATAAAAGAAATAAAAGAAACAATTCGGTCTTTAATATATATATATATATATATATATATATATATATATATATATATATATAGTATATTGCAATGGGAAAAAATATTTTCAATGATGGTCATCTAGAGCGGGTAGTTAGCCATAAGGTCTGTTGGGATTCCGGGAGAAAGCCAGGCCACCCCAGAGAAACTCTAAAGTTAAATCCTGACCACCTTCCATCCCCCTGCAGATGGGCAGGTCATCAGATGCCAATGGCAAAACAAGCCCCCATTCATTAAAATGACCAACAAGGAAGGTAGATTTTGAACAAAAGCAAGGGTACTTACTATATCTAGCATCAGTTTGAATAAGGAATGGAGAGGAGAGAGAATGCACAGTGATCTCTCTTTTACCATTGAGGTTCCCGGTCTAGGTATATAGGTGTATAGGTGCACAGATGGCACCCCCTCCCTTCTTTCCAACAAAATCCACCCATTTTTTTTCTCCCCGCCTTCCATCCTGAGGCACAGCCAGGTCCCTTAAACAAGGGGTGCTCTTTCTCACCCTTTAGCTTATTGTGGCCTTTTTTGTAATTTACTACCTTCCTTCATTCCTGGGAACTGGATGAATGATTGTATTGGTTCTACAATCGTTATACACCTTTTTGAGGTAATTGTATGGATATATATATTTTCTCTATATTTTTACACCAGATAAAAAATATACTCTTTAGACTGGATAAAATACTTTTATAGACTTTGAAATGACTTGAGCAACGTTTAATTATATTCCTTCTCTTTGACTGCCTAAAAGGTTTTCCGCATACAGTGGGGACGGAAAGTATTCAGACCCCCTTAAATTTTTCACTCTTTGTTATATTGCAGCCATTTGCTAAAATCATTTAAGTTCATGTTTTTTCCTCATTAATGTACACACAGCACCCCATATTGACAGAAAAACACAGAACTGTTGACATTTTTGCAAATTTATTAAAAAAGAAAAACTGAAATATCACATGGTCCTAAGTATTCAGACCCTTTGCTCAGTATTTAGTAGAAGCACCCTTTTGATCTAATACAGCCATGAGTCTTTTTGGGAAAGATGCAACAAGTTTTTCACACCTGGATTTGGGGATCCTCTGCCATTCCTCCTTGCAGTTCCTCTCCAGTTCTGTCAGGTTGGATGGTAAACGTTGGTGGACAGCCATTTTTAGGTCTCTCCAGAGATGCTCAATTGGGTTTAAGTCAGGGCTCTGGCTGGGCCATTCAAGAACAGTCACAGAGTTGTGAAGCCACTCCATTATTTTAGCTGTGTGCTTAGGGTCATTGTCTTGTTTGAAGGTAAACCTTCGGCCCAGCCTGAAGTCCTGAGCACTCTGGAGAAGGTTTTCGTCCAGGATATCCCTGTACTTGGCCGCATTCATCTTTCCCTTGATTTCAACCAGTTGTCCTGTCCCTGCAGCTGAAAAACACCCCCACAGCATGATGCTGCCACCACCATGCTTCATTGTTGGCACTGTATTGGACGGGTGATGAGCAGTGCCTGGTTTTCTCCACACATACTGCTTAGAATTAAGGCAAAAAAGTTCTATCTTGGTCTCATCAGACCAGAGAATCTTATTTCTCACCATCTTGGAGTCCTTCAGGTGTTTTTTTAGCAAACTCCATTCAGGCTTTCATGTGTCTTGCACTGAGGAGAGGCTTCCGTTGGGCCACTCTGCCATAAAGCCCTGACTGGTGGAGGGCTGCAGTGATGGTTGACTTTCTACAACTTTCTCCCATCTCCCGACTGCATCCCAAACGTCTTCCATTTAAGGATTATGGAGGCCAATGTGCTCTTAAGAACCTTAAGTGCAGCAGAAATTTTTTTGTCACCTTGCCCAGATCTGTGCCTTGCCACAATGCTGTCTCTGAGCTTTTCAGGCAGTTCCTTTGACCTCATGATTCTCATTTGCTCTGACATGCACTATGAGTTGTAAGGTCTTATATAGACAGGTGTGTGGCTTTCCTAATCAAGTCCAATCAGTATAATCAAACACAGCTGGACTCAAATGAAGGTGTAAAACCATCTTAATGATGATCAGAAGAAATGGACAGCACCTGAGTTAAATATATAAATGTGACAGCAAAGGGTCTGAATACTTAGGACCATGTGATATTTCAGTTTTTCTTTTTTAATCTGCAAAAATGTCAACAATTCTGTGTTTTTCTGTCAATATGGGGTGCTGTGTGTACATTAATGAGGAAAAAAAATGAACTTAAATGATTTTAGAAAATGGCTGCAATATAACAAAGAGTGAAAAATTTAAGGGGGTCTGAATACTTTACATCCCCACTGTATATCATAGATCAATTTCCTTTGAACATGAGTATCCTGTACGCACCCCTTCAGTGAAATATACGTATATGATAAATTTGTTTGTACTAAATGTACTCTATTAAAATGTATTTAAAAATTCCGATAATATTTAAATTTCTTGATATATAATACATAAATTATGTTTTATTGATTCATGGCGTAAATTTATGTATAGCAATTTTTTAGCACTTCCATTTACATCTGTTATTTCATTTTTAGTATATAATACTTGATGTGATCCTTCTTCCCTTAAAAATCTCCTGAAGAAGCTCTATTGAGCGAAACATGTTGAGTATGAGCAAGAAGTGGCTCTATGTGCTTTAAGGAATAATATGAAATTGTTGTAGATGATGAAGATTGATAGCAGCAATGCCTCTTCAAGTTTTAGTCGTAAGGTGTGCTTTGTTGAAATATATTTTTCATTGCCCTTTAGCTGGGGGGCATAATATTGCAGTTTAAGCTGCAAGCTACTCTGTGTTTATTTCCTACCAGATACCTACAGGATAGTTGAATCTACGTGCTTGGCTATCTTTTCAGATAACTTTTCTGCCCTGCTGCCAAGCCTTACTGACAGAGATGCAAAAGCTGATCAATGAGGACCAGTAGAGGTGCTCTGCAGTTAGCCTGAGCGGCTGATTTACGAAGCATTTGCGCCATGACTTGTGGTGCACGCCAATGCGCAAATTACATTTTCGTATTTACAAAGCATTTGCGCCAGTAACACAGCGCGATCCCCCATTTACTATTCTCTTCCTGGCGCTCGGGAAGAGGTGATCTGTACGCCACTATAGAACTGGTGCACGGCATCTTTAACTTCAAATTTAAACAAGCTGGAAGTGCCAATAATATGTGGGTGATGTGGGGTGATGTGGGGAAGTGTAGTACTAACTGGCCAAGTCACAAATATGGCCAAAACAGAATGAGAAAGTGACTTTCTCTGAACAAGCCGGCAGTGCCGAAAAATACATTTAAACTGCGGGAGGTGAATTTATACACTGCGCATGCTCAAACGGCATTTGCGCTTGTTTAAATACTTTAGTTCAGTGCGCTGGCAAAATATTAGTAAATGTCAGGCAACGTAAAAGCATTTGCATAGGTTGAACGGGCGCACCTCTAGACTTTTTTTAACGCTGGTTCACTTCGTGAAATGAAATTTCGGTCCGGCAAAACACATACGAGTTCATTGATAAAAACAGCATTAAGAACAAACAAAATTCAGAAAAAAAAAATGCGTGGGGTTCCCCCGAAATTCAATACCAGGCCCTTCAGGTCTGGTATGGATATTAAGGGGAACCCCGCACAAAAAAAAAAATGGCGTGGGATCCCCCAAAAAATCCATACCAGGCCCATCAGGTCTGGTATGGATTTTAAGGGTAACCCTGCGCCAAAATTTTAAAAAAAATATGGCGTGGGGTCCCCCTAAAAGTCCATACCAGACCCTTATCTGAGCACGCAACCTGGCAGGCCGCAGGAAAAGAGGGGATGAGAGAGCGCCCCCCTCCTGAACCATACCAGGCCACATGCCCTCAACATTGGGAGGGTGCTTTGGGTTCCCCCACGAAGCACCTTGTCCCCATGTTGATGAGGATAAGGGCCTCATCCCCACAACCCTTGGGTGGTGGTTGTGGGGGTCTGCGGGCGGGGGGCTTATCGGAATCTGGAAGCCCCCTTTAACAAGGGGAACCCCAGATCCCGGCCCTCCCCCCTGTGTAAAATGGTAAGGGGGTACAAAAGTACCCCTTCCATTTTACAAAAAAACTGTTAAAAATGACAAGAGACAGTTTTTGACAATTCCTTTATTTAAATGCTTCTTCTTTCTTCTATCTTCCTTCGGTTTCTTCCTCCATCTTCTTCTTCTTCTGGTTCTTCTGGTTCTTCCTCCGGTGTTCTCGTCCAGCGTCTTCCTCCGCTGCGTCGGCGTCTTCTTCCCTTCTTCTCCTCGGGCCGCTCCGCATCCATGATGGCATGGAGGGAGGCTCCCGCTGTGTGACACTTCTCTTCTGACGGTTCTTAAATAACGGGGGCGGGGCCACCCGGTGACCCCGCCCCACTCTGACGCACGGGGACTTGACGGGGACTTCCCTGTGGCATTCCCCGTGATGTCAGGAGGGGGCAGGGTCACCGGGAGACCTGAAGGGCCTGGTATGGAATTTAAGGGGACCCCCACGTCGTCTTTTCTTTTAAATCTTGGTTCGGTGTTCCCCTGTGGGGAATTCCCATGCTGTTTTTATCAATGAACTTTTATGTGTATTGTCGGACCGGCAATTCATTAATAGCCGCGAGTTGTTTTAAATGACTTTTTTTCCTTTGAAATATCATTTTGCTGTCAGACGGACCTAAACACGGGAAACATGTGCCCCTTTACAGGCATACTATAGACACCCCCCAGGTACGAAATTTAAAGGAATATTACACTTTTAATGTTTCCCTTTAAGCATTATTAAAATCACTGCTCCCGAAAAAACGTCAGTTTTTAAAACTTTTTTTTGCATTGATCCATGTCCCCTGGGGCAGGACCCAGGTCCCCAAACACTTTTTATGACAATAACTTGCCTATAAGCCTTTAAAATTAGCACTTTTGATTATTCATGTTCGTGTCCCATAGACTTTAACGGTGTTCGCGTGTTCGAACAAATTTTTTGCCTGTTCGCAAGTTCTGGTGCGAACCAAACAGGTGGGTGTTCGGCTTATCCCTAATTGCCGGACCGACATTTCATTATATACATAGAAATAGGTTTGGGCTTCGGACTTTCTGGGCACAATAATCACTATAGTGTATTATATTAAAAAATTAGATTTATTCGAAATTAATTAAAAAACGAGAATATAAAAAGAGCAGATACCAGAAATCAGTACATAGAAACACAATTACAATTATGCACTCCATACATAGCTCTATATTGTAAGAATGAGTCATATAGAAATTGGAATACCAATCCTTCCACCATGTAGTTGTTGTGTAGTTATAAAAGAGCTATGCAGTTGATAATAATCAATGTCTAAAACTTGCTCAACATGTTGCATGCCAAGGCGCTTCTTCAGGAGCATAGAACAGATTACTGAAATATACAAAACATCCAATGAGTGTAACTTAAACAGACTAGTTAAAAAGACTGTAACCAGATAGTAACAAAATATTGCGAGTTTGGTATCACCGCTGCAGTAACCCGTATGATGGTGCCCGTCCCACAAGGCCTAGGTAGTATTCATACACTATGGGGACGTATGTAACATGATAGTAATGTAGGTCAGCAATAATAATTGGTAGTTATATTTGAATCGGTGAATAGATGTGACTGCTTATAAACTGACATTAAATTAAGTGGGTGCAAAAGGGAGAGAGGGTGGAGGAAAAGGGGGGGGGGTGAAGAGTGGAAGAAAAGGGGGAGAGGGGAAAGGAGAAGAAAGGGAAGGAAGGGAAATGGGAGGGAAACTTGCGGCCAATAACTAGAAGATAAGCCAGCCAAGTGGGGACTAGTAAAATTGCCAAGTCAGTTCCCTTAGACTGCAATGGTATTTGTTGTAGAACTATTGCACATGTTAGGCTCTTTAGTTGCCCCCCTGGACTGGGGGGTGTTTTGTCCCATCTGTAATTTTGGTGCATGCTGGATGATGTGCTTAATTTTGGACAGTGGGGTGGCTTATCTTGTGCTAGCTGCATTTGGGTTGTTCTGGGCATGCTCAGGGACTTTGTTTTTTTTTTTTTGGTGGTGCTTTTAGTGTGTGAACAGCACTTTGATGTTTCTGGGCATGCTCAGAGTGTGTTTTTTGGGTTAGTAATTTAAGGACATCCATAACAGGTGTACCCACTTTGAAGTTCAGTCTCTACATTGGGTGAACTTGCATTTTGTGTGTTTAATGGACTGTCCATGTGTTTGCAATTGCCTCATTAGCACACAAACCTATGTTATATAAAGCTTGCAGTAGGGGCGTTGCTAGGTGGCAAAAAGACCAGGGGCTTCAGCTCGAAGTCCAAGACCGGAAACGGCGGGGGGGGGCGGGTGTAAAAGTGACGCAGGCCTTTTTTTTTTTTGGCTGGACCGTGACCTACACTGCCCTACCTACACTAATGGTAGTGACCTACCTACACTGACCTACCTACACTGATGGTAGTGACCTACCTACTCTGACCTACCTACACTGACGGTAGTGACCTACCTACACTGACCTACCTACACTGACAGTAGTGACCTACCTACACTTACCTACATACACTGACGGTAGTGACCTACCTACACTGACCTACCTACACCGATGGTAGTGACCTACCTACACTGACCTACCTACACTAATGGTAGTGACCTACCTACACTGACCTACATACACTGACCTACCTACACTAATGGTAGTGACCTACCTACACTGACCTACCTACACTGATAGTGACCTACCTACACTGATGGTAGTGACCTACCTACACTGACCTACATACACTGATGGTAGTGACCTACCTACACTGACCTACCTACACTGACCTACCTAAAAATTCCTAAGCTGACTGGGAATGTTTTACCACAGCCATAATATGAGCCAGTCCCTTGTGGTTCTTCCTGCAAGCTCGCATTGCTAGAATCCACCTCAGCTACTACTTCCACCATGATCAGCCGATGCCATAACAAAATGGAAGCAGCGCATCGCTGCACAAAGCTGCCTCACACCTGATGAATAGAAACAGTGCTGCTGCCTCAAACATTCCAAGTATTAATGCATATAAAAAAAATAGCCCGTACACTGACCTACCTACACTGATATTTCCATACACTGTCTGACCTACCTCAGCTGTGGTGTGCGGTATCACAGCAGCCAGGCAGTCAGAGGAGGAGTAGGACCCGAGGAGGAGAGGAGAGCGGCCCGCCCGAGCGCAGAGCGGGGATGTGGCACGGCGGCCGCATTGTAATTCCCGCCTTCTGGAGCCTGCAGTGCCTATGATGGACGTCACACGTCCCGTGGTCCCATCATTGGACCAGGGGGACGTCCATCATAGGCGTTGCACTGCAGACTCCAGAAGGCGGGACCTGCTATGGCACTCGGCGCTCGGGATCAGATCGGTCCCGGCGCTCGCTGCTCGGGGCTTACAATTGTGAGCTGCATGCCTGAGGCTCGGGGCTTTTCGGGGGCACATTCGGGGCTTCAGCCACGTCTAGCCACCCCCTCCCGACGCCCCTGGCTTGCAGATAGCAATCTTTACTTTGCCCTGAAAAGAGCCAAGATTGTGTGTGGGGCCGGCAAGAGAGTACATTTGGGTGTCCTTATTGAGTTTCTAACACATGTATTTTCTATTTGTATTTTGTGTGTTATGTTGTTGCAAAACAGATGTGTTTTTATGCAATTTATTTGTTACTTTGGTTTGCTGTTTTTTTTGGGTGGTGGTTTTTTTACCATGAAATCTTTTTTATGTTGGCATTTTTTGTTGTTTTTACGTTGTTCACTTTGATTTAACTGTCTGCGCTGCCTTATTTTTAAAATTCTTTCTTAAGATGTTGTGCCTAATGTTGTTTTAATCCTTAATAGATGTCCATTTGTGGGTGCACTCCTTTTAACTCCTGTTAATTTACACTGCAAAAGGGTCATACCTCAAACCTATTCTGTTAGTGTCTCAAATTAACATACATGGGTGTATTTTGCTTTCCTTGCTTCTTTTCCAAGTCCTGTTTTTTTTTTGGACCAATAAAATTGTTTCAAATTCTTTGTTTTATGTGTGTTCTTTTCATGCAATGGATTTCCCAGCTGCAGCTTAACTAGGCTGATTGCATGTCTTGGACAAATCCCTTTTTTTTTTTTCTTAGTTTTAAGTTACTTTCCTGGTGCCTTTATGGTAGCACATGCATGGATTGTGCGTATGCTGCCATGGATAGTGACCAGGAAAGTAACATTTCAGAGTGGTAAGTATTCAATTTTCGTTTTGAGCAGTGGTTTTCAGCCTCAGTCCTCAAGTACCCCCCAGACAGGACATGTTTAGGAAATTTTATCTTATCTAAAATAGCTGTCCAAAATACAAAGCTATTGACTTTGATTTAAAACACCTGTGCAAGATGAAGGAAAACCTGCATACATGGCCTGTTGGAGGATACTTGAGGACAGGGTTGAGAAGCACTGATTTGCACTGAACTAAAATCAAGCTGAAGACAATTCTATTCTAATTGTGGACATTTAAGGGAAATCAAGATTTTATTTATTTTTTTTTTTTTTTTAAAGGTTGGGCTTTGTATCCCTTTTCTTAAAATTGGCTTCACTTCCTGTCACATAGCCAAACAGGAAGTGAGAGTAAAACCCTAATAATTTTCCTTGGGGACACACAGGTCAATCTAACTAGTACCCCCATTATGCAAATTGCACTCTAGCACTTTGTTGTGTACACCCCAAATGATTAGGTATTTTGGGGTTTATTAAAGGCAAATCCTTTCTGCAATACAAGTGTAGTTGATGAAAATCAGAGGGGAAGCATTGGTGAATTTATCATCCAATCATGTAAAGGCAAAGATGCTGTTTTTTTCTTTTCCTTGCTTGTCCCCCTCGGATCTCCAGCAACTGCACTTATAGTGCAAAGTGGATTTACCTTTCAGAAAAAAAAACCCCAAGATACATAATAATTTGGGATGTACATGGCAAAATGCTAGAGTGCAATTTCCCGAATGGGGAAACTATTTAGATTGACCTGTGTGTCCCCAAGGACCTACATTGGTAGGGTTTTACCCTCACTTCCTGTTTGGCTATGTGACAGGAAGTGAATAATTTTGAATGCGAAATTGGAAAAATTTGTGAGGTGTCTTCACCCTATCAGGGGTGTAGACATCCCCCAAAACTTATAATCCCTCTGCAGTCTATCCCCAAGCAGAAATAACAAAGGATTTTAATGAGTTTAACTTTGCAAAGACACATTCCTAAGTTCAATTGTGATGCATGTTAATGGCCCATTTAGACCTTTAATAGAAAGTCATCAGTTGCCTTTGACTCTAAACCAGGGATCCTCAAACTACGGTCCTCCAGCTGTTGCAGAACTACACATCCCATGAGGCATTGTAAAACTCTGACATTCACAGACATGATGGGAATTGTAGTTCCTGAACACTTGGAGGGCCGCAGTTTGAAGACCCCTGCTCTAAACATAATTTTTGGTCAGTCCTAGAAATCTGCATCTGTTTCTCTATTAACCACTTGGTGTCTGTGCTATAGCCAAATGACGGCCACAGCGTGGACCTGAATTTCTGGGAGGCTGTCATAGGACGGACTCCCCGTATGCTCCCTGCTGCGCGCGCACTCAGTCACTGAGACTCGGCTGATCACAGATCGAAGTAAGGGCCGATCTGTTTATTTTTTCTACTCACGCTGACAGCATGAGAATAGGGATAAAAGCTGATCACTGGCTTAGGTGCAAGGGATATTGGTCCCGAAGAGGCAATTCTGCCTCATCTGTGCCCACCAGTACCACCTTCCAGTGCCACCTATCAATGCCCACCAGTGGTCCCAAGCAGTGCTGCCTATCAGTGTAACCAATCAGTGCCGCCTCATCAGCGTACATCAATGAAGGAGAAAAATTACCTGTTTGCAAAATTTAATATCAAAATATCCAAAAATATACAAAATTATTTTTAAAAATTTGTCTTTTCTTTTGTTTGAACAAAAGAAAAAAAACACACAGGTGATCAAATACCACCAAAAGAATGCTCTATTTGTGGGAACTTAAAAAAAAAAACAAAAAAAAAAAAACATTTGGCTAAGTATGACCGTGCAATTGTCATTCAAAATGGATCAGTGCTGAAAATTGGTCAGGACAGCAGGGGGGTTTAAGTGCCCAGTAAGCAAGTAGTTAATTTCCATGCCAAATATTAGTAAATAGCTTGGGGTGTCTACTTTCCAAAATGGTGTCATTTGGGGGGGTTTGTACCATCTGGGCATTTTATGGCCTTCATAACTGTGATAGGTAGTGAGGAGTGAAATCAAAAATTTACGCCCTTAGAAATCCTGAAGGCGGTGATTGGTTTTCCGGGCCCCGTACGCGGCTAGGCTCCCAAAAAGTCCCACACATGTGGTATCCCCGTACTCAGGAGAAGCAGCTGAATTTATTTTGGGGTGCAATTCCACATATGCCCATGGCCTGTGTGAGCAATATATCATTTAGTGACAACTTTTTGTAATTTTTTTTTTTTTTTTGTCATTATTCAATCACTGGGGACAAAAAAAAATAATATTCAATGAGCTCAACATGCCTCTCAGCAATTTCCTTGGGGTGTCTACTTTCCAAAATGGGGTCATTTGGGGGGGGTTTGTACTGCCCTGCCATTTTAGCACCTCAAGAAATGACATAGGCAGTCATAAACTAAAAGCTGTGTAAATTCCAGAAAATGTACCCTAGCTTGTAGACGCTATAACTTTTGCGCAAACCAATAAATATACACTTATTGACATTTTTTTTACCAAATACATGTGGCGGAATACATTTTGGCCTAAATGCATGACTAAAATTGAGTTTATTGGATTTTTTTATAACAAAAAATAGAAAATATCATTTTTTTTCAAAATTTTTGGTCTTTTTCCATTTATAGCGCAAAAAATAGAAACGGCAGAGGTGATCAAATACCATCAAAAGAAAGCTCTATTTGTGGGAAGAAAAGGACGCAAATTTCGTTTGGATACAGCATTGCATGACCGCGCAATTAGGTATATCTCCCACGCGTCAGATTTAAACCTAAGGGTAGACACCTTCACCAGTGTAATTGGCCCCGGGGGCCTACACAGGTAAATAGGGAGCAATCACAGGGTGGACACCCCAAAATCCCCAGAAAAATAGGGAGCAACTAAGGCCCAGACAACTATCCCAAAATCAAGACAGTGGTTCTGATGGGGATATGTCTGATCAAACTGAGCCAGTAGTCCCTAGAAAGTACAGAAACCAGGTCCCACAACCCAATTCTGATCAACCTGTAAGCGATACGGAAACCAAAATAGATCAAATTATGGACATGTTACATGGTTTCATTGCTGTATGGAATGTGAATAACCCTCCTTCAAGGGTCAAATTCCGTGGCCAGCTAAGGGCCACAGAGCCTTTGAAGCGCCTATGTTAAAATAAATCAGAGGAATGCACTGAATAAAGGTATAGGAGACAGAGGTTCTAACACCATGTTTTTCCCCAGGTCACAGTAATGAGGATCCTGAAATCCCTACCGGGGGATGGTGGTTGTTAGATATTAATTATTCTCCTATTTTTCAGTGGTCACTTAATTCCTCTGACTTACACAGGTCGCTCCAAACAGCCTAATTTCAAGAAGTCGCCGAAGACGGTAATTCCAGAGGAAGACCGAATCCTAAAGACATTAATCAGGAGGCCTAAATGGTTTGATATGTTGGTAAAAGATGAGGAGTCACCCGCATAAGGTAGTTTGATTGCCTCAAATGAATTGTATTGACACCCCAAAGGGGGGAGATTTTATTTGTTTTATTCCTCACAAGTAGAAGGTTGACTATAATGTCAAATATCTTAGTACTGACAATAAGTGGCACATGTCAAACTGAAATGTTTGAATTATTATTATACCAGAACCGCTACAATTAAGCTAAAAAAAAAAAAAAATGGTTCTGAAGAATGTCAGTCAGTCATTCATATCTGGTATCCACAGCTATAAATAAATGTCCTCATGTTATTGAGCCCTGGAGCTTTGTCTCCCATAGCAAAAGTTTCATACATTCAATCCATATTCCCTTACAGGACTAAGATGTCCATGAGCCGATCAACAGAACCGAGAGTCCAACGTGTGTGAAACATCCAGAGAAGGAACCGTATGGGGCATTCAGGGACACCACTGATGGCCAGTCTACACGGACAAAACCCACCAGGACGGCCAAGACCCAAAGGTGCCCAGAGTGATCCATTTCCCGCCAACCAACGGATGACGGCCCTGAGATGCACACATCAATCACCAACCCATTTTGGTTTTTCCCTTCAAAGAATCAAACCCACATGAAAGTGTCTACACCCTTTTAAACATAGATCCACAATATCCATCTCCACAGCTAGATTTACAAGGCCTGAATGAAGCCATATTTCTTCAACATTTTGCATTGGTGAAGTCTTTCAAACGACTCCCGGCATTTGAACACTTCACAAGGGGGGCTTTGTTGTGAATTCATGAAGAAATACATTTTATATTTACTGGCAGAAATATGAGAGTTGCTTAGGCCTCAAAAAGCAGATGAACTGTGATGTTGCAATAAGTGAACTGTTCCCCTCTTGGAACTATTTAATGCAAAATAGGTGAACACACATACTTTACAAAGCTTAATGCATCAACCATATCTTAAAGTTTTACAAGCCTACCTTGAGACAGAAACTCAATTGAACAATGGTAGTTTTCAGTTACAAAACCAGGAGATATTTACATGGTTTTAGTAAATAAGCAAAAACTACCCTTACAGCCATAGGAAACAAGGTTATACAGACTGTTATCACAATAGAAATTACCTCACCTGACCTAAACCATTATGTTCAAGTGAGGAACTGTTTGAATAGCTAACACTTTGGCCAACAAAACCTATTGTGTGAATTTTTAGGAACTATTTGGACAAACTGAGCTAAACTATCTAAACATCCCTTGAACTAAGGTCAATTCAACACACGGTGGGAAAGATTTGAAGTTTGTGCAAGTCAGAAATATTTTAAAAGTACCTATATGGTTATTATAAGTCATTTCAAATAATGTATGGTAATGTAGGTCACAGAGACATATTATAATTTTAGTATATGCAAACCCAACGACTTTGGTATGGGGAGAGTATATATGAAGGTGTAATTTGATGAGTAGAAGTGTTTTAAGAAACAAATTAGAATTATGAAAAACATATAAGTATGATTATAATTATATAAGACTGTAGTCTATGTTTAGATAAACAAATATTCATTGAATATACCAGAATTACACATGTATCCATATGGATAATCATTTTTATGTAGTATTGATTAGTATATATACCAACATGGGTCTTTCATAGATAGACCAGTTTTTATAGAGATACATTTATAGAGATACATATATATATAACCAGATATGTAAAAATTATTAATCAAGATTATACTGAGTGTACTTTATATTAGACCGATTACCAGAATATTTAAAGGTATATACTATCCTTACCATTATACACATTATGAAAATAGAACGTATTCACTTAAAAGGATAAACTCAAAACAGATGTGAGACACCTGGTGGTTGAAGGTGGTATTATTTGAACTAACTAGATTTACGGGAAAGGTAAATGATTAAGTTTATAACCAATAGAAAATAAGCCACATCCTTTTGGGCAGAGTCATTATAATTTTTATGGTCTCATTATCTGAAATGGTATTTAGAGGCAAGTGAGATGCCATGAAGGAAAAAAGGAGGAGGAGAGCTCGGGGGAGAGCTCAGAGGAAGCTCAGGGATCCACCCTGAGGGGGGACACTGGGAGATACACACGTTCCCAGACAGACTGACACTTATGCACCATGCATGAATACATATTTTAAACATCTATGAAGATTCCTGAACCCTGATCCTTGGAACTCGGAGGTCGCAAGAAGTAAATCCTCTTTAAGAGTATCCATTTTGAAAGCCACGGCAGCCATTTTAACAGCCATTTTAATTCTGGTAACCAGCCAATAGGAATAGTAGCCATCTTGGAATGGGTAATTATGTCATGTTGATTTTATCTTGTATGTTCTCTCAAATATTGATATGTTCTCTCAAATACTGATGTATTGAATATTATACAATTGATAATCATTCTCCCGAATCAATAAACCGCCTTGTGGACTTTTCTCTAAAGATTCAAATTTTTCATGATATCTTTCTTTTTGCATAGTTGCCACATTTATTGACAAAACAAACGTCTCATTTATTTCACATTGTTAAGCACTTACTTACCTGCAGTATAGTAACGGTTGTACGTGTGAAATACAAACGTCAAAGGGACGGTACGCCCATTTTTGCAAGTGTTTTTATTGATTTTCAAGACGTTCATGTAACGCAATCGGTATCTTAATTTCATGTGATTATTTGTTTTTGTCAACCAATAAATGTGACTATTTCGTATGCTCACATGTCTCCGTGAATAAGTTTCATATGCATAGACTGTGTCATATAGATTGATTGTGTATCTTAAAAATATCCTCGTTAAAAATTACTCAATAATAATTATTGTGCGGGAAACCTGTCCTAAAGGCACATACTTATTATGACTTATTATTCATGACAGCATAGTCCTGTCACCCAGTATCACAATATATACACTTCTTAACCACTTGCCGACCGCCGCACGACTATATACGTCGACAGAGCGGCACGGGCAGGCAAAAGGACTTACAGGTACGTCCTTGCCTGCCCGCGGGTGGGGGGTCCGATCGGACCCCCCCCGGTGCCTGCGGCGGTCGGCAAATCTCCCCCGGCGATCGGTGGTGAGGGGGAGGCCATCCATTCGTGGCCCCCCCCTCGCGATCGCTCCCAGCCAATGGGATCATTTCCCTGCCTCTGTATTGTACACAGAGGCAGAGGAAATGATGTCATCTCTCCTCGGCTCGGTATTTTCCGTTCCGGGCCGAGGAGAGAAGACTGCAATGTGAGTGCATAACACAGACACACACAGTAGAACATGCCAGGCACACAAAACACCCCGATCCCCCCCGATCGCCCCCGATCCCCCCCCCAATCCCCCCCCCCCTGTCACAAACTGACACCAAGCAGGTTTTTTTTTTTTTTTTCTGATTACTGTATTGGTGTCAGTTTGTGACAGTTACAGTGTTAGGGCAGTGAGTGTTAGGCCCTCTTTAGGTCTAGGATACCCCCCTAACCCCCCCTAATAAAGTTTTAACCCCTTGATCACCCCCCGTCACCAGTGTCGCTAAGCGATCATTTTTCTGATCGCTGTATTAGTGTCGCTGGTGACGCTAGTTAGGGAGGTAAATATTTAGGTTCGCCGTCAGCGTTTTATAGCGACAGGGACCCCCATATACTACCTAATAAATGTTGATGACGCTGGTTAGTTCGTTTATTTTTTATAGTGTCAGGGCACCCGCCGTTTATTACCGAATAAAGATTTAGCCCCCTGATCGCCCGGCGGTGATATGCGTCGCCCCAGGCAGCGTCAGATTAGCGCCAGTACTGCTAACACCCACGCACGCAGCATACGCCTCCCTTAGTGGTATAGTATCTGTACGGATCAATATCTGATCCGATCAGATCTATACTAGCGTCCCCAGCAGTTTAGGGTTCCCAAAAACACAGTGTTAGCGGGATCAGCCCAGATACCTGCTAGCACCTGCGTTTTGCCCCTCCGCCCGGCTCGGCCCAGCCCACCCAAGTGCAGTATCGATCGATCACTGTCACTTACAAAACACTAAACGCATAACTGCAGCGTTCGCAGAGTCAGGCCTGATCCCTGCGATCGCTAACAGTTTTTTTGGTAGCGTTTTGGTGAAATGGCAAGCACCAGCCCCAGGCAGCGTCAGGTTAGTGCCAGTAGCGCTAACACCCACGCACCGTACACCTCCCTTAGTGGTATAGTATCTGAACTGATCAATATCTGATCTGATCCGATCAGATCTATACTGGCGTCCCCAGCAGTTTAGGGTTCCCAAAAACGCAGTGTTAGTGGGATCAGCCCAGATACCTGCTAGCACCTGCGTTTTGCCCCTCCGCCCGGCCCAGCCCAGCCCACCCAAGTGCAGTATCGATCGATCACTGTCACTTACAAAACACTAAACGCATAACTGCAGCGTTCGCAGAGTCAGGCCTGATCCCTGCGATCGTTAACAGTTTTTTTGGTAGCGTTTTGGTGAACTGGCAAGCGCCAGCGGCCTAGTACACCCCGGTCGTAGTCAAACCAGCACTGCAGTAACACTTGGTGACGTGGCGAGTCCCATAAGTGCAGTTCAAGCTGGTGAGGTGGCAAGCACAAATAGTGTCCCACTGCCACCAAGAAGACAAACACAGGCCCGTCGTGCCCATAATGCCCTTCCTGCTGCATTCGCCAATCCTAATTGGGAACCCACCACTTCTGCAGCGCCCGTACTTCCCCCATTCACATCCCCAACCAAATGCAGTCGGCTGCATGAGAGGCATTTTCTTTATGTCCTCCCGAGTACTCCTACCCAACGAACCCCCCCAAAAAAGATGTTGTGTCTGCAGCAAGCGCGGATATAGGCGTGACACCCGCTATTATTGTCCCTCCTGTCCTGACAATCCTGGTCTTTGCATTGGTGAATGTTTTGAACGCTACCATTCACTAGCTGAGTATTAGCGTAGGGTACAGCATTGCACAGACTAGGACACACTTTCACAGGGTCTCCCAAGATGCCATCACATTTTGAGAGACCTGAACCTGGAACCGGTTACAGTTATAAAAGTTACAGTTACAAAAAAAGTGTAAAAAAAAAAAAAAAAAAAAACACAAACAAAAATATAAAATAAAAAATAATAGTTGTCGTTTTATTGTTCTCTCTCTATTCTCTCTCTCTCTATTCTCTCTATTGTTCTGCTCTTTTTTACTGTATTCTATTCTGCAATGTTTTATTGTTATTATGTTTTATCATGTTTGCTTTTCAGGTATGCAATTTTTTATACTTTACCGTTTACTGTGCTTTATTGTTAACCATTTTTTTCTCTTCAGGTACAGCATTCACGACTTTGAGTGGTTATAGCAGAATGATGCTTGCAGGTTTAGGTATCATCTTGGTATCATTCTTTTCAGCCAGCGGTCGGCTTTCATGTAAAAGCAATCCTAGCGGCTAATTAGCCTCTAGACTGCTTTTACAAGCAGTGGGAGAGAATGCCCCCCCCATCGTCTTCCGTGTTTTTCTCTGGCTCTCCTGTCTCAACAGGGAACCTGAGAATGCAGCCAGTGATTCAGCCAGCTGACCATAGAGCTGATCAGAGACCAGAGTGGCTCCAAACATCTCTATGGCCTAAGAAACCGGAAGCTACGAGCATTTTATGACTTAGATTTCGCCGGATGTAAATAGCGCCATTGGGAAATTGGGGAAGCATTTTATCACACCGATCTTGGTGTGGTCAGATGCTTTGAGGGCAGAGGAGAAATCTAGGGTCTAATAGACCCTAATTTTTTCAAAAAAGAGTACCTGTCACTACCTATTGCTATCATAGGGGATATTTACATTCCCTGAGATAACAGTAAAAATGATTTAAAAAAAAAAAAATGAAAGGAACAGTTTTAAAATAAGATAAAAAAGCAAAAAAATAATAAAGAAAAAAAAAAAAAAAAAAAAAAAAGCAACCCTGTCCCCCCTGCTTTTGCGCTAAGGCGAACGCAAGCGTCGGTCTGGCGTCAAATGTAAACAGCAATTGCACCATGCATGTGAGGTATCACCGCGACGGTCAGATCGAGGGCAGTAATTTTGCAGTAGACCTCCTCTGTAAATCTAAAGTGGTAACCTGTAAAGGCTTTTAAAAATGTATTTATTTTGTTGCCACTGCACGTTTGTGCGCAATTGTAAAGCATGTCATGTTTGGTATCCATGTACTCGGCCTAAGATCATCTTTTTTATTTCATCAAACATTTGGGCAATATAGTGTGTTTTAGTGCATTAAAATGTAAAAAAGTGTGTTTTTTCCCCAAAAAATGCGTTTGAAAAATCGCTGCGCAAATACTGTGTGAAAAAAAAAAAATTAAACACCCACCATTTTAATCTGTAGGGCATTTGCTTTAAAAAAATATATAATGTGTGGGGGTTCAAAGTAATTTTCTTGCAAAAAAAAATAATTTTTTCATGTAATCAAAAAGTGTCAGAAAGGGCTTTGTCTTCAAGTGGTTAGAAGAGTGGGTGATGTGTGACATAAGCTTCTAAATGTTGTGCATAAAATGCCAGGACAGTTCAACCCCCCCCCAAATGACCCCATTTTGGAAAGTAGACACCCCAAGCTATTTGCTGAGAGGCATGTCGAGTCCATGGAATATTTTATATTGTGACACAAGTTGCGGGAAAGAGACAAATTTTTTTTTTTTTTTTTTTTTTTGCACAAAGTTGTCACTAAATTATATATTGCTCAAACATGCCATGGGAATATGTGAAATTACACCCCAAAATACATTCTGTTGCTTCTCCTGAGTACGGGGATACCACATGTGTGAGACTTTTTGGGAGCCTAGCCGCGTATGGGACCCCGAAAACCAAGCACCGCCTTCAGGCTTTCTAAGGGCGTAAATTTTTGATTTCACTCTTCACTGCCTATCACAGTCTCGGAGGCCATGAAATGCCCAGGTGGCACAAACCCCCCCCAAATGACCCCATTTTGGAAAGTAGACACCCAAAGCTATTTGCTGAGCGGTATAGTGAGTATTTTGCAGACCTCACTTTTTGTCACAAAGTTTTGAAAATTAAAAAAAGAAAAAAAAATTTTTTTTTTGTCTTTCTTCATTTTCAAAAACAAATGAGAGCTACAAAATACTCACCATGCCTCTCAGCAAATAGCTTGGGGTGTCTACTTTCCAAAATGGGGTCATTTGGGGGGGGTTTGTGCCACCTGGGCATTCCATGACCTCCGAAACTGTGATAGGCAGTGAAGAGTGAAATCAAAAATGTACACCCTTAGAAATCCTGAAGGCGGTGATTGGTTTTCGGGGTCCCGTACGCGGCTAGGCTCCTAAAAAGTCCCACACATGTGGTATCCCCGTACTCAAGAGAAGCAGCAGAATGTATTTTGGGGTGCAATTCCACATATGCCCATGACCTGTGTAAGCAATATATCATTTAGTGACAACTTTGTGCAAAAAAAAAAAAATAAATTGTCACTTTCCCGCAACTTGTGTCAAAATATAAAATATTCCATGGACTCAACATGCCTCTCAGCAAATAGCTTGGGGTGTCTACTTTCCAAAATGGGGTCATTTGGGGGGGGGTTTGTGCCATCTGGGCATTTTATGGCCTTCAAAACTGTGATAGGTAGTGAGGAGTAAAATCAAAAATGTACGCCCTTAGAAATCCTGAAGGCGGTGCTTGGTTTTCGGGGCCCCGTATGCGGCTAGGCTCCCAAAAAGTCCCACACATGTGGTATCCCCATACTCAGGAGAAGCAGCTAAATGTATTTTGGGGTGCAATTCCACATATGCCCATGGCCTGTGTGAGCAATATATCATTTAGTGACAACTTTTTGTAATTTTTTTTTTGTCATTATTCAATCACTTGGGACAAAAAAAATGAATATTCAATGGGCTCAACATGCCTCTCAGCAATTTCCTTGGGGTGTCTACTTTCCAAAATGGGGTCATTTGGGGGGGTTTTGTACTGCCCTGCCATTTTAGCACCTCAAGAAACGACATAGGCAGTCATAAATTAAAGGCTGTGTAAATTCCAGAAAATGTACCCTAGATTGTAGGCGCTATAACTTTTGCGCAAACCAATAAATATACACTTATTGACATTTTTTTTACCAAAGACATGTGGCCAAATACATTTTGGCCTAAATGTATGACTAAAATTGAGTTTATTGGATTTTTTTTAGAACAAAAAGTAGAAAATATCATTTTTTTTCAAAATTTTCGGTCTTTTTCCATGTATAGCGCAAAAAATAAAAACGGCAGAGGTGATCAAATACCATCAAAAGAAAGCTCTATTTGTGGGAATAAAAGGACGCAAATTTCGTTTGGTTACAGCATTGCATGACCGCGCAATTAGCAGTTAAAGCGACGCAGTGCCAAATTGTAAAAAGTGCTCTGGTCAGGAAGGGGGTAAATCCTTCCGGGGCTGAAGTGGTTAACATTATTAAACTTGGACCTGTGGCACTGGACTTCTGCTGGGAAGTCTGGGCAGAAGGAGACTCTGGTTTCATTGACCTGGATGTTGGTGCAATCACGTGCATGACATGGATTCACCTACCGGTCATGGTAGTGGAGAAGCTGGGCTAGAATAGGTCTAGATGGGCTCCTGGCTGAGGTGGGTGAGTCGGTGTTTGGTAAGCCCTCTCCACCATAAAAAAGAGTGTAAAAGCATCTTTGCCAAATAGCCCCAAGAGCCAGCTCTCCACAAAGGCAGTGGGGTCCCTATCCCCAGCACATTTCGGCAAGCCACTATATCAATGTTATTTTGACAGAGACGGTTCTCCATGTCTTACACCCTATTAGTGTCCTTTGCCATCTGGTAGGCTGTCTGTGTGTCTCGGGTAAAGGGAGGGAGCTGATCCTCTATGTTACTAATGTGATTTCCACTGCTGTCACCCTCTCCCTTATCTTCTGCAGGTCCTGCCTCAGTTAGGACACCTCCCACCTCCTCTCAGACCCCGAATGGGTCCTTGGGGGTATTCACCAAGGCAGTGAATTTGTTGACTGCCTTTAGGATTTCAGCAAGCGTCAGCTGTTTTGGCTCGTCTGCCTCTGGGTCAAGAGATGCAGGGAGCTGAAGATCTAGACTGTCAGCCATGGGGTCAGTGGGCAAGATGGTTGCCTGCTCCCGTGGCTCAGGGTAGTGTGAGTGCTCCTAGTCCCCCTGCAGGTCAGCCTCTAGTGTCCCCAAAAATTTCTGGGCATAGTACAGCATGTCATGCGGGGATTTGGCTGACTTGTTGCCCTGGTCCTTTACCTTCCCTGAGCCATGTGGTGTCCTCTGCAGCAAGGCCGCGGCAGCGCCATCTTGAAGTCCTGGAGCCGCCGCATCCTCCTTTCCTTTCTGAGCCATCCTTCTGCAGAAGGCTGGCTGTGGTTCCAGGGAGGTTACGGAGGTATGAGCCAGCGGGATGAACTGAAACAGCAGCTAAAATCAGGCTGGGGAGGATCACAAACCGAATCAACATGCTGGTCCAGGCCACGCTCTGTCTCTTTTTTCTAGTGAGACTTCAACTCTTTGCTCTTCTCATGAACTTCCGGATTCAAGCATGATCTTTACGTTTCCTGTTTGCGCTCTCTCTAGCTGATGTCTTGCTCCTTTGCATACCAAACTTCTTCCTGATTCTGGGGATAAACTTTGGAGACTTTCTAGATTCAGATTCAATCCTCTCTACAGCACTACTGTTTGACTAATGTTGATACTGCTTATCCACTGGTGGTTTGGGATGCTTCCAAAGAGTTCACAAGAGGTCAATATGCCACTATGCTATATTAGTACAGCTAGATGACAATCTAAAAAACATTTGGATAGGGCTAAGACCAAGTCCACGAGATTTGAGGCAGCTTATTTTACCACCCAAAACCCTGATACATATATTGCACTCCTTATTAGAGGTCTCTCAGATCTGTACTTAACTTACACGGAGGGCCTTTCTTCACCAAACACTACACATATATGAACAAGTAGAAATATGCAGTAGACTACTTGCTTGGATATCTAGAGATCAGTCAGCTACTACATCTATACCTAGGATTTATGGGCCCCATGACAAAATCATTACTTGCCCTAGGCTCATCAGGAAATAATCTGCCTCATTTTATTGCAACAGCAATACCTGTAAAGTAGCCTACACCCCAAATAAACTAGATGACTACCTCCATGATCTTTCCCTTTCTTTTCTTTCCCCTGCCTAATACACAAGAACATTTTGCTAGGATGAAGACCCAGTCCACGAGACTTGAGGCAGCTTATGTTACCACCCAAAACCCTAATACATATACTGCTCTGGTCTCTCCTTATTAGAGGTCTCTCAGATCTTTACTAAACTTACAAGGAAGGGCCTTCTCCTACAAACAAAACACATATATGAACAAGTAGAAATATGCAGTATAGATGTGTTGAACACCCCCCCAGTTGGGTTTGTGCCAGAACTCTCGAACATCGTGAAAGTTCAGAGCCGAATAACGAACCCTATTGAAGTCTATAGGAACTGGAAAAATCAAAAGTGCCCATTTTGAGGGCTTAGATGCAAGTTATTGGGCATACAAATGGTATGGGGGTCCAGGTAATGCCCTGGGGGACAGTTTGTTAAAAAACAATTTTTGAATGAGCAGTGATTTCTTGATAAAAATTAGAGATTCCTTTCAATATAGTGCCTAGGGGTCCCCTTAGTCTGCCTGTAAAGTGGCGCATCTGTACCATGTATAGTACCAGCTGCAGCAAAAATTACATTTATAAAGGCAAAAAAATGACATCTTCCCTGCAAGCTTTATTTATTTTATAAACAAAGGCTTGGGGAGAGAATCTGTATGACAAGTGTACATATTCGCCAGCACACCATGGATCAACAATCAACATCTAAAGGTTTCTTTATACTAGAAAGATCACATCACAGAGACAAGTGCAATGTTTTGAAGCTGCGCAGGACCCCTTCGTCAGGCATGTGATAAACTATCAACTATCAATCGGAACATGCAAATGCTGAAAAAAATAGTACCACCCTTATCCTCTGATGTCAGATGACATCAAATCCTGCCAAAAATCGTTAAAAATGAAAGGTGACCAAGTTATATATTGCAGGCTTGCACATTAATTTCCTGCTACTAGGGAATGCAGCCCACATGGATCGCTTCAATGTGAATGCAGCCAATCGGGCACATCAGCCAGATGTGCCCAATACAAACAAGCAGTCACTAGGACCCAGAGGCGCAGCTGCCATCCAGTCAAGCTGGCTGCCAATCGCGGTGTGCCACGTAAGCCATGCTCTTAGTAACGGGGTAACGGGAGGATGCCTACCTGTGGGGCCGCCGTTGCTATGGAAGGCCCTGACATCAGGCAGGCCCTGCATTATGTATACCAGAAAGCCAAAAGGAAAGTGTCAGTAGTGTAAGCGTGTAGGGCCAAACAAGGAAAAGTGAGAAACGGCAAAAAAGCGGACAGAGATAGGAAGAAAAAATGCAAGGGATAATTAGTGGAAATCATAACTGCAGAGACAAAATGAGAAAAGATGAAAAAAATATGGAAAAAAGGGGGAAAAAAGAAAAAAAAAAAAAAAGGACAAAAAGGGAAAAAAAAAAGGGGGAAAAGAGGAAAAGAAAGAGAAATGAAAAAAAAGGGGGGGAGAAGAAGAAAAAAAAGAGAAAAAAAAAGAATAGAAAAAAAAAGAAAAAAAAAGGAGAAAAAGGAAAAAAAGGGGGGAAGACAAGGGGGGGAGACGAGGGGGGGGGGAACAAAGAAAAAAAATGAAAAAAAAGGAGAAGAAAAAGGTAAAAAAAGAAAAGAAGAAACGAAAGGAAGAAATATGTAAAAGCAAAAAAACAACACAAAAACAAAAATTGCACATACAACTAAAAATAGAAGAAAAATTGGGAAAAAAATATTAATTGAAAATAAATCTACACAGAAAAAAAGAAAAAAAAAATAGGAAGGATGAAAAAAAAGAAAAAAAAAAAAGGAAGAAAAACAGACAAATGGCTGCACTCAAAATCAATGCTAATATCAATAGGATTGGCTTAAGTGTGAGAGCCAGTGGCAAAAACATTTTCAAATTAGGCCCGTAAAGTATAAAGAGCCGCCAGATAGAAATAATCTGCCGGTTACCCAAAAAAGTGTGTCTTGAATAAGCATAGAGTGTTAGAAACAGAAAGGAAAAAGTAAGAGCAAGAGAAGAATAAGAGATATATTACATCGTATACCAGATCAAGTATCCCCCAGAGTAGACATAATCATAAATTATACAGGAGGCTCATGATTTTGTTTGTCTGAAACAAATATGTCAAAAAAGAAGAAAGGCCCTAGTCCAATCGGATAAGGCATTTGCAACCTATCCGAGTGGGGTACCCACGTTCCAAAAACTTGTGATATATTATCTCAAGTTTTTTTTTTACGTAATTGTTGTCAGAACAGATGCATAAAACACTTACAAATTGTGAAATGGGCAAGTTCTTGCGCAGATGTACACTATGAAAATGAAGCAATATGTTTCTGTCAGTGGGTTTGGTATAAAGAGATGTAGTCAGGGCCGCTGATAAGCCAGTACAACTGGCCCTGTTGTACCCGGCCCGTCCCCCTTGGGGGGCCCGGGCAATCTGAACAGAGTGCAGAAAAAAAAAAGTCTTTCTTCAACTCCCCCTCTCCTCCGCTCCTCCCCCTCCTCTCTCAGCAGCTGTTCAGACGCTCTCAATGAGCACTCACTCAGGCTAAACATTTCAGAGGCGGAGCCTGACTGTGAGATCCTGTAGTTTGAGTGGGCAGGAGGGGGTGTGGCCGGCTTTGAGGATGAGCGTTCCCAGGTTCTTCTGGTGTGCACACATGAGCTGCATTAGCAATATGGTGGCAGTGGATCTGGATTCTCAGGGGACTGCAGGTTATCCCACTCATATTAACTGCAATGTAAAGTCTAATGTCTGTTTTTTTCATGTAGCACAGCTGTCCTGACTGTGAGAAATTGGGTTTTAAACTGCACTGCCTAATTTCTCACAGCAGTGCTACATGAAAAAAGGGATGCAATCAATGTCAGCAAACCCCACTTTTTAATACTTCTGTCTAAATTTTTAGATCACTGGTTCACACCATGCCTGGAGCTGAATCACACAGGAACGCAGGGATTTTTTAAAAAATGTTTTTCCTTCAGCCTACTAATTAAGGGGAGTGGTTAATTGGTCACAGGTGCTTAAGTCCTATATAAATTTCTGTAGAACTCATTTTGAGCCTGCTCATCTTTGAGCTTGCTGGAACTCTGTCCAAGTGGAACTGGACTAAGTGGTGAGTTAAAAACAAGAGTTTAAAACAGGAGGTTATAACAGGGGTCATAGTACCTGTGTAGTGTGATTACCTGAGTGTTGTCTGAGTAGTGTGTGTGGATCGTTAGTACTTGTGTATTGTGTACTTGTGTATTGTGAGTGCACGTAGGTCTGCGAGTGCACGTAGGCCTGCGAGTGCAAGTAGGCCTGCGAGTGCACATAGGCCTGCGAGTGCACATAGGCCTGCGAGTGCACATAGGCCTGCGAGTGCACATAGGCCTGCGAGTTCACATAGGCCTGCGAGTTCACATTGGTCTGCGAGTGCACATAGGTCTGCGAGTGCACGCAGATCTGCGAGTACCTGTGTATTGTCTTGTTGAGTACTTGTAAAACAGGAGGTTATAACAGGGGTCGTTAGTACTTGTGTATTGTGAGTGCACGTAGGTCTGCTAGTGCACGTAGGCCTGTGAGTGCACATAGGCCTGCGAGTTCACATTGGTCTGCGAGTGCACATAGGTCTGCGAGTGCACGCAGATCTGCGAGTACCTGTGTATTGTGTTGAGTACTTGTGTATTGTCTTGGTGAGTATTAGTGTCAGGAACCTAGTTGTTTAGGTAATTTGGACAGAGTATAATCCCCAATCCTCAATAATTTAATAGATATGATGCCCGGCGGGTGTGGAGAGGTGACTTGGTGTACATCTTGCGGCATGTATGCGTTCCTTGATCATCTGATCGAGGGTGAATACTGCTGTGCAAAATGTAAGTACATTGTTTCCTTGGAAGCCCAAGTTCTGAATCTGGGGAAGCAATTGTCAGCACTGAGAAGTCCCTCCATACTAAAGCAGAGCCAGGAACGTACACGGCAGGTGCCGGCAGGGGCCAGTACAGAGGCGGGTGGAGACAGAGAGGTGCAGGCACTAAAAAAGAGTAAATGGGTGACAGTCATGAAGGAGGGGCAAATGCCAGGGAGGCCGATCCAGGGCTGGAGCATCCCAATAAGTACGCTCCATTGAATGACATTGGTGAAACCAGTCAGGGACCAGCACTGCTGGAGCTAAGGGAATCTCCTAGCTGCCGGGGGAAGAACTCCTCCAGTGAGAGTGGGGGGGGGAAGGAAAGACAGATTCTGGTGGTAGGGGACTCAATTCCTAGAAGGACAGAGAGGGCAATGTATAACAAAGACCTGAAGCTCCGAACTGTATGTTGTCTAACGGGCACTCGGGTTTGGCACATCTTGGATTGGGTGGACAGATTACTGGGAGGGGCTGGGGAAGACCCAGTTGTCATGGTGCACGTTGGCAAGTGAGAGGCAGAGGCTAAAGAACGATTTTAGGGACTTGGGAGCTAAAATGAGGAAAAGGACCTCCAAGGTAGTATTCTCAGGAATACTACCGGTACATCGAGCCACACCAGAAAGGTAGAGGGAGATTAGTGAAGTAAACAAGTGGCTGAGGAACTGGTGTAGTAATGAGGGGTTTGGGTTCCTGGAGGACTGGGCCAACTTCTCAGTTGATAACCAGTACTATAGAAGGGATGGACTGCACCTAAATGAGGAGGGTGCAGATCAGTTGGGAATGAAGGTGGGCAAAAAGTTAGAGAGGTTTTTAAACTAGGCAATGAAGGGAGGGTCCAGAGGTAGAGATAGTCAGCGCGGAACATATTCCAGAGGGTAGTATTGGGGGCATTAGTGGTAGGTTGACCAAAGCACATAACCCAAGGTAAGTATAGTAGCAAGTCCTAGTTGCAATCTCGGAACACCCAATAAGAGGATAATATGCGACTGGTCTAAACTACGTGGCATGTTCACCAATGCCAGGAGCCTGGTGGACAAGATGGGTGAACTAGAGATACTGTTGTACGTTGAGGATTTGGATTTTGTGGGAATTTCAGAGGCCTGGTTCAACAGCTCTCATGATTGGCTATGATTGGCTGGCAACCATTCATGGGTATACTCTGCATCACATGGATAACACAGGTAAAAAAGGGGGAGGGGTATGCCTATATATCAAGAATAATGTACAAGTGAATGTGAGAGATGATGTCACTAAGGGAGCTAGGGAGGAGGTGGAATTATGGGTAGAGCTCCAAAGGGATGAAGCTAAGAGGAAAATAATACTGGGAGTATGCTATAGGCCCCCTAACCTGAAGGAGGAAGGGGAGACAGATCTCCTATCACAATTTGGATTAGCAGCAAGGATGGGAAGTGTTATCATAGTGGGGGATTTTAATTATCCAGACATAGACCGGGTGGAGGGAACCACACATTCATCTAAGGCTCGCCAGTTCCTAAACATCTTGCAGGACAATTTTATGGGTCAGATGGTAGACGCACCAACCAGAAATAAAGCGTTACTGGATCTACTGATTACCAACGGAGAAATGTAAGTGATTGCCTCGCATCTAATACATATTGGCACCACATCCCTTAGGTAATACAGTATGAAGAAAATATAAGGAACTGGGACTTTAAAGGTGCAATTGGTGACACAGAAATTATGTAAAAAATTCACATTTTATTTGGAAAAATTGATAAAAACATGTCTATAAAAAAGAGTTTACATTCAATGTAACAATACAGTCTTTGATAGTGCAAAGATTTGTTTCTCAACATGTTTCACCACATGCCGTGGCTTCTTCAGGAGAATAATATTTATCAGGCACTAAAGGGAGTTATATGAAAATTACACAATGAACAAGACAATATATCAAAGAGTCAAAAAATCAATCAAAATACAATTTAAAACTATTACCACATATCTGATCTGCCAATGCAATACTTCAGCCAAAGGGGATATATATACCTGTGTATAGATCTTTCAAAGATTTGAATAATAAATTGAATATAAACTCTAATGTTTGAACCACATAAATCAAGAGGCGAACCCAGCCAAAGGATCATCTGATGACCATAGAGTGTAAATAAGATCGCATTTTTAACTGATGGAAGAGGACTTAGAATGAGGATGGAGGAAAGAATAAATGAATTTTTGTTGTAATTCTTTATTCTTTTATTTTTTAATCCCTTAATTCTTTATTTTTTATTGAAAAGAATATATATACGGAAAGTATTCAGACCCCCTTAAATTTTTCACTCTTTGTTATTTTGCAGCCATTTGCTAAAATCATTTAAGTTCATTTTTTTCCTCATTAATGTACACACAGCACCCCATATTGACAGAAAAACACAGAATTGTTGACATTTTTGCAGATTTATTCAAAAAGAAAAACTGAAATATCACATGGTCCTAAGTATTCAGACCCTTTGCTCAGTATTTAGTAGAAGCACCCTTTTGATCTAATACAGCCATGAGTCTTTTTGGGAAAGATGCAACAAGTTTTTCACACCTGGATTTGGGGATCCTCTGCCATTTCTTCTTGCAGATCCTCTCCAGTTCTGTCAGGTTGGATGGTAAACATTGGTGGACAGCCATTTTTAAGTCTCTCCAGAGATGCTCAGAGATAAGTCAGGGCTCTGGCTGGGCCATTCAAGAACAGTCACGGAGTTGTTGTGAAGCCACTCATTGTCTTGTTGGAAGGTAAACCTTCGGCCCAGTCTGAGGTCCTGAGCACTCTGTACTTGGCTGCATTCATCTTTCCCTCGATTGCAACCAGTCGTCCTGTCCCTGCAGCTGAAAAACACCCCCACAGCATGATGCTGCCACCACCATGCTTCACTGTTGGGACTGTATTGGACAGGAGATGAGCAGTGCCTGTTTTTCTCCACACATACTGCTTAGAATTAAGGCCAAAAAGTTCTATCTTGGTCTCATCAGGCCAGATCTTATTTCTCACCATCTTGTAGTCCATAAGGTGTTTTTTTTAGCAAACTCCATGTGGGCTTTCATGTGTCTTGCACTGAAGAGAGGCTTCGGTCAGGCCACTCTGCCATAAAGCCCCGACTGGTGAAGGGCTGCAGTGATGGTTGACTTTCTACAACTTTCTCCCATCTCCCGACTGCATCTCTGTAGCTCAGCCACAGTGATCTTGGGGTTCTTCTTTACCTCTCTCACCAAGGTTCTTCTCCCCAGATAGCTTAGTTTTGCCGGATGGCCAGCTCTAGGAAGGGTTCTGGTCATCCCAAACATCTTCCATTTAAGGATTATGGAGGCCACTGGGCTCTTAGGAACCTTAAGTGAAGCAGAATTTTTTGTAACCTTGGCCAGATCTGTGCCTTGCCACAATTCTGTCTCTGAGCTTTTCAGGCAGTTCCTTTGACCTCATGATTCTCATTTGCTCTGACATGCACTGTGAGCTGTAAGGTCTTATATAGACAGGTGTGTGGCTTTCCTAATCAAGTCCAATCAGTGGACTTGACAGCAGTGTCTGGTATTGAAGAAGTCTTTTCGAAGAAACATGTCTTGGGCGTGGTTACACAGCATTCCATCGCACTGACATTAGACACTGCTGTCTGGAGAGGACTACGCCGATCGAACTGCTGGGCCTTAAAAGGTTGGGTGAGAGACACACCAATTTACACTTCAGGTCCGCTGTGACCGCGGAGCACCGTTGGATCATTGATCCTGTTGTTTTCTGTGGATTTGTTCAAAGGCTTATTTGTTTCAGTTTAAAAGTGAGTGCAACCATTGAAGTGTGCTTAGAGTGATTTTAATAAAATTTGTTAAAACGGTATCACGCTATGTGGAGCACTTTATTCATTTGTCTTTGACATATGGAGCCGGCTTGATTGCAGTTACGGTTCATCACATGCAACCCAGGTGTGGTTCAATTGCTGTTTTGCCAAACACGAGAGTGGGAGGCTATACATTATGGTAAGTGTGCTCTTCAGAGGGAGTGGTGTCACTATCACAGTGGTGTGGTGGAAGAGTAGAAGATCTATCACATAGGAAGATTGAAAAACTACTGTTGTGCTGGATTTTTTTCATGCAAACTTTTTTCATGGACTTTTCACAGTTTATGATGTTTGTAGTGTTTTTATTGTTATACTGACACTTTTCACGGGGTGTTATATTCCAAACCCCTATTACTGTTTTTTGCATAGAATCAGAGTGGCACCGGTATCATGCTGTATTGATTCATATCTTTACAAATATATATTAGCGCCACTATCTCTATCTGTACACATGTGAGAGGTATAGTTTTGGGATTCAGAACAATTTACACATTTATTTAAGTGGCAGCTTTTCACTGTACAGTGTGTATGTACACATCTTGTATTCATTTACACAGCAATCATTTAGTTTTGTCACTGGTCTTTGGCGCAGTGGAGTAAGAGAGAACCAAGGGCGGCTTATTGTTACCTCTCTTGCTACAAACCATCATAAAACATTATTGTAGAAATCTAAATCTGGGACTCTTGGGAGAAGAAAAAAGAAAAAAAATTATATATATATATATATATATATATGTGTTTCTCCCTTTCTTCTTTTTATATATTCAAACATTTTTGATGGATTACATATGTGTGATTGATATGCGATCAGGGATCCCAATGACTAGAAATAAATTAAAGGCTGTTCAGATAAGGGTGTACATAAGAGCCTTACAAAAGGTCCCAACACGTAACAAATACCAGTAAAACCAAAAGTAACCACTTATAGGAGCAACTGAAAAAATGACCAAACAGAATCCCTAGAGGAAAGGCTTAAAGCTAATGGATTCATTGAGCCCAGGAGACGAGGTGGCAGCCAAGCAATGGATCCACCTCATTTCCTTCTGCAGAAGAATCCTATCTACCCCCTCTCATGAGTAGGTGTGAATTCCAGGGCAAAAAATGTCATCTTTGTTAGATCAAATGAATGGTATAAACCCATGTGTCGACTGATAGGTGTTTCCATCTTTTTCTTTTGGACGAGGGACCCATGGTCCCTAATCCTATGGAAGAAGGGTCTCTTAGTTTTACCTATATAAAAGGCCCTGAAAGTACACCTCATATAATAAACAACCCCAATAAATTGGCAGTTGGCAAAGAAATTGGGTTGATAAAGAGTCCCATCTGGAAGAGTTAACTCTTCTGAATCTAGAATGTAGCAGCAAAATCGCACCTGCCACACGTGGCAGTGCCTTTCCGAATATCTCTCCCAGATCTTTGTGTCAAGTGGCTATGGACCAATTGATCCTTTAAAGACCTGGATCTTCTGTAAGTAATAGAAGGAATTGGTTTAACATACCTAGAGATTAATTTGTCAGTGGATAATAGAGGCCAATATTTCTGGATAATTTCATAGACTTTTTTATGTTGATTAGAATAATGTCGTGATCAGCCGTACCTGCTGGTCCGTTTTTCGGGGTCTTGATGAATGGATTAATTCAGTTTGACTATGTTGTTTGGCCCTATGGTATGCCTTTTTGAGAGTGGAGCAACTGTAACCCCTGTCTAACAGGCGTAACTACAAAGCTAATGCTTCCTTTTCAAAGTCCTGGTCACGACTACAATTCCTCCTTATTCGTAGATATTGACTGTAAGGGATGCTCTCCATCAGAGACTTGGGGTGGGAGCTGGCCACGTGTAGAATGGTATTCCCTGCTGAGGATTTTCTTAACAGGGAGGAACCAAGCGTGCCATCTGAATTGAGGTAGATAGAAATATCCAAGAAGTTAATCATGTTTTGATCGTAAGTCATAGTAAATTTGAGATTATATGAATTGGCCTTGAGTTTATCCAAACAAAGAAGTTCTTCCTTGGAACCAGTCCACACCACAAAAATGTCGTCGATAAATCGACGCCAAATCAAAACATTGTTAAAAAATTCACAAAAATTATCTGAGGAGAAAATCTCCCGTTCCCACCCCCCCAGGTACAGATTGGCGTACGATGGGGCACATTTAGTTCCCATTGTAACACCCTGCACCTGCAGGTAGTGGGAGCGATCGAAAAGAAAGATGTTATTGGTTAGGATGAAGAGTAATAGATCCAAAATGAAACGATTATAAGCAGAGGCCCCAGGGCCCCTTTCTGATAAGAAACCCTCCACAACTCCAACCCCACGTTTGTGGGGGATGGAGCAATTGATAGGGTTGAAATAATGACTTAGAGTTCCACTTTAATTGTTTCTGCTTTTTCTTACCTGTGTACGTATCAATTGTTCTATTTAAATTGTTTATGCTCCTTTCTTACCTGTGTACGTATCAATTGTTCTATTTAAATTGTTTGTGCTCTTTTCTCTTCTGTGTACGTATCAATCTGTATCTAGATGGAATTTGGAACTGCTGAATAATCATTACATGTTCGCTGATAAGAAACTCTTTGTACCTTAACCTCATTTGGTAATGCCGATAAGATTACTGCTTGTAGAACTGCCTATAAAAGAAGTAAAGGGAGCAGTTCTCTTATGCTGAGAACTGTGATACAGACATACCTGACTCCGTGTCATCTTTCTTATAGAAGCAATAATTTGACAAAGCAATATAAACTTAAAGCAACTTATTTAAAAGTTGAACCTAACATTTTGGCGCCCGAACAGGGACTCACCAAGTTGCTACAAGAGGTGACGGAACAAAAAGAAATAGGCATTCCGGGAACCACAGATTAAAAAAACCTGGCCAGGTAAGAAAAAGCTTTATTTTTCTTATATTCTGTGCTCCCCTGATTTGTGCCTATCCGTTCTGTCAGTTACGGTTCTCCTGGTTTTAAAACACCAGCCTCTGTAGTGGTGAGTCTAGAATTACTGCATATTTTAGTTTATATTGCTGGAATTATTTGTTTGTTTTGTTGTCTGTGTCTGTCTTGTCTGTCTTGTTGAGAAAGTGAATGAGCCTTGTCAAGGATGGTATGAGTTAGAAGGGGATTGCCGAACTAAGCAACGGAATGCACCTTACCTCACATGATTGGGAACTTGAGGGCTTGTGAGCTTGGGGGTCTGACGCTTATGCTTAACCTCACATCTAACTCATAAACCATAGACGGGTTGAGAGTATAAGCCCTGTCTGCTCCATAAAGCAGGGATAAGAGTGTATGAGAGGGATTCCCAGATACGGGGAGGGAATAAGATCTCCAAAAGTCCGGAGATCTAGTCGGATACCTGGCCACTTAAAGGAATGCTTGTATATGTTGTAGCCGCATTTTTGTATATGTTGTAGCCGCATTCTGGTTTGTTATTGGGCTAGCATATAAAGTAATTATTTGTTATTGGGCTAGCATATAAAGTAATTCGATTTCAGAAATCTCATTCCGGAAGAGGTTTTTAGTATTCTAGCACCCTAGGAGGAAGGCAACGAGGAACTAGTGTAACTTAGCTGGTTTGTTATTGGGCTAGCATATAAAGTAATTATTCATTCTTGTGTATGTTGTAGCTGCATTATATTGTACACTAAGTGTCCCACACGCTACCTAGGCAGGACTGTTAGAATGGGCCAGAGGAACACAAAACCCCGTCAGGGAATTGTGGCGCACTATACGGTGCCACAGATAATTAAGAACATTTATGGGAAAACCGAAGCACAGGACTTAAAGGATGTCCTTCGTAAATTTAAGGTGAAAGGAGCAGCGGGCTTAGACCCGGATGTATGGAGTGAAATAAAAAGGGACAGACAAGGAGAGGTGTTAGAGAAGCAATGGATGCGTCAGGTTCAATGCTTAATTAAGGTCTCAAATAGAGCGAAAGAAGAGGGGTGGAAATATAATCCAGATTGTGATGGTTGGGATATGAAAGATAGAAGAACAAAAAATGTCGAGGCTCCCAGCTCAGCCATCCCACCCCCATACACTGACGTAGAACGCAAACCACACAAGATATATCCTGTACTTGAGGGGAGAGGATGGGTTTGTCAGGATTGTGGAGCACAAAACCCAGAATGGGCAGTAGAATGTGTGCATTGTGGGGCACAAAAACCTCATCCAGAAACTGTAGCTCCCGTACGCACTGATACACGCATTGTTCAGGTAAACAATCCAGAATTTGGACAAGCAGCCCATCCAAATGCCCCGCCTACTGTCACTCGTAGAATGCAAATAAGGACTTGGGCACCATGGTCGGCAGACACCCTTATGGCATTAATACAGAGCGCCCCAGACCCGGTAGCAAAGCCAGCTGCTTTTTGTAGATTTGTGACACAGTTAATGAATACACATGAAGCGATCTGGCAGGATGGGGAGGATCTATGCAGACACAAAATGACTCTGACCCTGTTTAACCAGTTTATGACAGAAATAGGTCCACACAGACCTGCAGGACAAGTTGATGGGGATGGCAACCTGGAGGCAGGACATGTCAGACATATAGACTCAAGGGCCCCTTTTATTGCTAGATTAGAAGCTTTTTGTCAAGCAAAACAACAGGAGAGGGGGTCCATATCACCCATGAAGCAAATGCCAGGACAGACTGTATCGGAATTTTACTTATCTATGGAAAGTATGATGGCAGATGAGGGATTGGACTTGGCCCTGCCAGTCACAATCCGAGCCTTCAATAGACAATTTATGGAGGGATTAATTCCACAGATAAGTGAGAGACTGAAAGCCTGCACACCAGAGTGGAGGGCAACTAGAGATAGAGGGACGTTGTTAAAAAAAGCGCAAGGCATAGAGGCGGACTTAGCAGAAACCAAAGGGAGGAAATCTCATGCTATCAACGCACTCGGGGGTTTCCAAGAGCAAGGTAGAGGTTCCTTTCGCAAACCCCTTACCTGTCACTACTGTAACAAGATTGGTCACATCAAACGCACCTGTAGGAAAAGAATAAGGGATGAAGGAGAGGAAGGTGTTGATTCTCCAGTTAATCAGAGAAGGAACCAGCCCAGGGACAACAAAAATAGTCATATCAGGCAGCAGGGAGATGGTCCACGAGCATGACTCGCCCCGGTTTTAGAAAAATCCAAAACAACAATGCTTAAGACAAATATAACGGTTGGTAATAAGAAAATCTCTTGTTTAGTCGATACAGGAGCTTCACGCTCGTTACTTTCTGACTCCGAACTACTCCCTGGCCAAAAATCACCTGACACTTTACTAATAACTGGATATGATGGCATTTTAGCCGACGCCCCGCTTACAAAACCTCTGAAAGTTAAAGTAGGAAACCACATGTTCCTTTCACGCTTTCTGGTATCCAGAGGAGCCCCCACTAATTTGTTAGGAGCTGACATTTTGCAGAAAATAGGAGCTAACATTACCTATCACCCAGATGGCACTGTCACCTTAGCTATAGGGGATAATCAAGAACACATGGAGATGTGTAACCTGATACAATACCTAGAGGAGGAATTGGAATTGTCCGGCCCACCTCCTTCAGACTTAGATCAGATTTTGTCGTCCCTTCCAGGAGAACTATGGGAGAAACATCCAGCTGATGTTGGACTTTTGCCCATACCTCCGGTTACCCTACAGCTGATTCCAGGAGCAGTGCTTCCCCAACAAAAGCAGTATCCACTTAGTGCACCCCAAGAGACGGCCATAGAAATGCAGGTCCAATCCTTCTTAAAAAGTGGAGTTCTAAAAGAGGTAAAATCACCGGCAAACACTCCCTTGTACCCGGTTAAAAAGAAATCAGTAGCCGGTAGTCCGGTTAAGTATAGAATGGTCCAAGACCTTAGAGCGGTCAACAAAATACTAGCCCCGATGACACCTTTAGTACCCAATCCACATACATTACTGTCACAAATACCATCAACCAGTATGTACTTTACGGTTATAGATTTAGCGAATGCTTTCTTTTCCGTCCCGCTTGCTGAAGAATGCCAACTTTGGTTCGCATTTTCAATCAAAAATCGGCAACTAACCTGGACACGCCTACCTCAGGGTATGGCGCATTCACCTACCTTGTATTCGCAAGCATTGCAAACGGTGTTGGGAGAATGGGTACCACCAGATTCCTGTGTATTGTTACAATATGTGGATGATTTATTGTTATGCTGCCCTGACAAGGAAACTTGTTTGGCCACCACCCTTAATTTGTTGCGATTTTTGGCAGAAAAAGGTTGCAAGGTTAATAAGAAAAAGTTGCAAGTGTGTCAGGAAAAAGTTATCTTTTTGGGACATTGTATATCACAGGGTACGAGACATCTCACTGAGGAGAGGGTTCAAGTGATAAAGGGAATGTTACCCCCACGGAATTTCAAACAATTGCGTATGTTTTTAGGTATCGTGTCATATTGTAGACAGTGGATACCACATGCTAGCGCTTTGATGCAGCCATTATACGATTGTTTGAAAATTGTACCGTATATGCTTACAGAAGTAGCTTATGAATCGTTTATCACTTTGAAAAAGTTGTTGATTGCTGCCCCGGCTATTGGTATACCAGATTACACCAAGATATTTAATCTGTACATTGCTGAGATCACTGGACACGCCACAGGTGTTCTGACACAGGCACATGTAAAACAAAGACCAGTCGCTTACTTTTCAGCAGCATTAGATCCAGTATCTAGAGGTTCACCGTCTTGTGTACGGGCGGTAGCTGCAGTGTCAATTATCATAGATAAGTCATCAGAGATTGTTCTAGACAATCCAGTCGTAGTGCATACCACACATGACATACATGCAATCTTGTCTCAGGTACAGCCCAAACACATTTTGCTAGGCAATTAAGGTTACAGTGTACTTTATTCTTACCTCCAAATGTCACTTTTCAGCGCTGTACAACCTTAAATTTGGCCACCTTTTTGCCTCTTCAGTCACCAGATTTGGCAAGGGGGAATGATAGTACTAATAGTACTAGTGAGAAAAGAAATGAGGACACTGACACTCTTTTGTTTAAAGAAGTAGATCAGCACGATTGTTTTCAGCTCATGGAACAGGAGACAATGGGATTCCCACACGTTACAGATACACCAATTTTAAACGCTGAGTACACCTTGTATATAGATGGTAGTAGGTTTGCTGATGACAAAGGTAAATATCACACAGGGTATGCTGTAGTGACTGATACGCAGGTAATTGAAGCACAGGCCTTACCAGCCCACATGTCAGCACAGGAAGCAGAATTAAAAGCTTTAGAACAAGCCTTAGAATACTTAAAAGGACGAGAAGGGAATATTTACACTGACTCTGCCTACGCTTATGGTGTAGCGCACGATTATGGCCACATATGGAGGGCTAGAGGTTATCTGACAGCAGCAGGTACACCTGTAAAACATGGAGAAGGGATTAAGAGAGTCCTGAACAATCTTCAAAAGGTTAAACGAGTAGCCATCATGAAGATAGCGGCACACACAAGCGCAAAAACAATTGAGGCAAAAGGAAATGCATTTGCAGATTTGACTGCAAAACAGGCAGCTCTAGGGGAAGGAAGCCCTGAGACCTTAGCAGCGGTAGAGGTGAGTATCCCAGAACCAACATGGCAGCAGCTGAGTAAATTACAGGAGCAAGCAGGGGAGAGCGAGAAAGATAAGCTCCTTGAGGGTATAGGGACTGATGTGAATGTATAATATATATATGTAAAGCGCTGCGTAAATTGACGGCGCTATATAAGTACCTGAAATAAAATAATAAAATAAAATAAGTGGGTCAGAATGGGAGCAGCACCAGACCTTGACAATGTATGGAGGGAAGGAGGCAAAATATGCCTACCTGCCTCTCTGTACCCAGTGATGGCAGCGGCAGTTCACCTACCCACACACGTCAGTTCCAATTCCATGTATAGGATTGTGAACCAAGGATGGCTCGCCCCTGGATTCAGTAGTACTGCGAGAAACTACTGTGCAGCCTGCCAAATCTGTCTCCTGAATAACCCAGGACAGAAAGTAAAAACCCCACGGAAACACCAGGTCCGGGCCCAATACCCCTTCCAGAGACTGCAAATTGATTACATACAAATGCCTAAGAGCGGCCCCTTTGAATTTGTCCTCGTGTGTATCGATTTATTCTCAGGTTGGCCCGAAAGTTATCCAGTAAAATCAGCTACAGCTAAAGCCACAGCTAAGAAACTGATCACTGAGTTAATACCTAGGTTTGGTCTTCCTGAAACCATAGAATCAGATAGGGGGACACACTTTACAGGAGAAATCATGCAGAATGTGATGACCATGTTAGGGGTTCAACAAAGTTTTCACACCCCTTACCACCCACAGAGTTCAGGATCAGTGGAGAGAGTAAATGGGACAATAAAGCTAAAAATACAAAAAGCCATGCAAGAGTTAAACAAGCCTTGGCCAGAATGCCTGCCTCTGGCTTTATTCTCTATAAGGTACACTCCAACAGGAAAAACAGGATTATCCCCATACGAAATACTTTTTGGGAATGCACCTAGATTAGGTTTATACTTTCCACAGAGTATGCAATTGCAATGTGATAGTTTGACTGCATATGTGATACAATTACAACGTCTAACTAAGATCCACAAAAGTGTGTATTCTTCTCTTCCAGACCCTCATTCAATAACAGGTACACATACGCTGCTACCAGGGGATTATGTATATGTAAAGAAACACACCAGAAAGACATTGGAACCCAGGTTTGAAGGTCCTTACCAAGTACTCTTGACCACAGCCACCTCAGTAAAGCTGGAAGGAAAACCTACCTGGATACACGCATCACATTGCAAGAAACAACCCGAGAAAACAACATGATGAAATATCTACTTACATATTTTTTGTTGAAGATTGTTGTTTTACAAATATATGCATGGACTCCTGGTATTAATGTACTTGAAGTAGAGGAAACAACAACTTTCGAATGGGCTATAGATGATCCTAAAGTAGCAAATGATTCAGGATATGAGATGAATAAGGATTATAATGTAGGTAATTAACACTAGAACATAACCTACAGAATAACCTTGTATCCGCAATTATTGACAAAGGTAGACTAGTACATCTTTCCTCACAGATACAACAGGATACTGCACCACATTGGTGGGATATATTTAGTGGAATGTCTTCTACAGCAACCAATACCTTTCACTGGTTGTTAAGTCCAATGGTAATTATTATTCTAATATTAATATCACAAACAATCACAAATATATGTGTATACAGGAAAATAAATAGGAAAATTAGGAGAATAGACAGGGCATACCGATAAATGTGTATTGACATCACCCTACTCCTATAAAACTCCTCTTCTTGAATTTTAAGATGTTGGTAATACCTAGGGGGATGGGTTCTACCCCTCTGACAACTCGCGGTCAGGGAAAGGACTCTGGGGAAAAACTGACTAGAACTTATTCATGAGGACCCAGGGGGAAGGAGAGGATGATGTCAAAGGGGGAAATTGATAGGGTTGAAATAATGACTTAGAGTTCCACTTTAATTGTTTCTGCTTTTTCTTACCTGTGTACGTATCAATTGTTCTATTTAAATTGTTTATGCTCCTTTCTTACCTGTGTACGTATCAATTGTTCTATTTAAATTGTTTGTGCTCTTTTCTCTTCTGTGTACGTATCAATCTGTATCTAGATGGAATTTGGAACTGCTGAATAATCATTACATGTTCGCTGATAAGAAACTCTTTGTACCTTAACCTCATTTGGTAATGCCGATAAGATTACTGTTTGTAGAACTGCCTATAAAAGAAGTAAAGGGAGCAGTTCTCTTATGCTGAGAACTGTGATACAGACATACCTGACTCCGTGTCATCTTTCTTATAGAAGCAACAATTTGACAAAGCAATATAAACTTAAAGCAACTTATTTAAAAGTTGAACCTAACACTGTAGAGGGCCTCAACATCAATCGCGACCAATAGGGACCCCAGTGGTACACAAATACCATCCAGGGATCTCAAGAGGTCAGCAGTGTCCTGAATGTAGGAGCTCAACGAGCCGACATGTAGTCGCAAATAATCGTCCACAAGTTTGCTAGCAGGCTCAGACAACCGTTGCTCGAGACTATCGGGCGGCCAGGGGGAGATTTGAGGTTCTTGTGAACTTTCGGCAAGGCGTATAGGGTGGGAGTCCTGGGGGTTTCAACAATCAAGAAATCAAACGTCTTACTGTCAATAAAGTCATTGTGAAATGCCCGAGTGACAAGAATTTTAAACTTTGTCTCTGCATATTTAACTTGAAACGAGGGAACGGGCTGATACCAACTGCGATTCCGCAAGAGATCCAAACCATTTTCTTGTAGAAATCCCTATTCATAACTACTATGTTTCCCCCTTTATCCAAGGGTTTGATGACAATATGATCATTATGTTTCAAGGAAGATAGAGCTCTGCGAAAAGCAGGTTTCATATTGGAGCGACCATTGAATCGCTTCCAATCTGTGGCCTGAATCTCTTTGGTAACTTGTTGGGTAAAGGCCCAAATGCTTGGATTGCCTTGTAAGGCAGGGAAGGAAGTAGATTTTGGTCTATAGAGATTAGGTGGAGGAAAAATCCTCTCAAGTGGAGGGGCAGAAGAAGGATTCACAGTTGGCTCCTCAAGGGGGTCATCAAATGCATTGCTTTCCTTCCATAATTCCATCAAATCCTTTAATGCCTTTACCTCGTTAATGGTTTTATTCATCCAAAGACTCAAAAAAATTTCAAAAGTATCCACCTCCTGGTCAGGACAGAAGGTCAGGCCCAGTCTGAGAACCCGGATCTGATCCTCTGTTAGGGTACAGGAGAATAGATTGATTACTTGCAAGCCGTCTTGGCTGTCCCCTTGAGTGTTGGGGGTGCATTGATAACTTTTTTGGCGTTTTCCAAATTTGGTGTCAATGAGAAGATGTGCCGTACAAAGATCCCTGAGATTGGGGAATCCCTGTGAGTTCCCCGAAGGGGTATTGACTGATGGGTGACTTACCTTAGGTATTGCTCCCAATTGTGATCCAGAACCTGAAGAGTTAGAATGACCATCACCAAGAGAATTAGAGAGACAGGAAGGTTCATTTTTAGCTTGTGAGCGGAGCCCGAAACGATTGGTGACCTGCGGGGTGCATTTAGCAGCCGAGACGGTTGATGCTGACCTATCAAATTTACGTTTCTGCGTGGCAGATGATATATTGAGTTGGCACCTGCTAAGGATGACTCTCTCAGGCTGGCCCTCTATTGAACCACCACCAGAGTGCTTATATACTCTCCCCCTCTCCAAATTGGCGCCAAAAAACGGCGCCAAAAACTAGGGGATCAGATCAATCAGATCAGCACAGTCAATGGTGCAAGGCACACCGGAAGTGACACTAGGTGGCACACCGGAAGTGATGGACATCACCTCTAGGGACTGTAAGCAGTGAAGTAAATATCCATAGGGGCCAAAAAGGCATAGGAAAAAATATAAATACAAAAAAAGAAAAAGAAAGAAGTGTAACCGGATAAGATGGATACGTTTTCTGGAACAACAAATATTTTCAGAAATATATAGAAGATAGAATTGTGCCTTGGGGACTACGGATACAAATTTTTCCCAACTTATCAAAAATTGAATCTGAATTTAAAATTGATTGGGAATCAGGTTTACAGTCCCGTTCCTTCAAAATGATGGAGGCTCTCTGTCAGAATTATCAAAAGGAACAAGAGGTTATCAATGGAGACATTGAAAAATTACCGTATTTATCGGCGTATAACACGCACTTTTTTCCCCTTAAAACCAGGGGAAAATCGCAGGTGCGTGTTATACGCCGATCCCCTGCGATCCCGACCTGTCACATTTTCAAAATCGCCGACCGCGATTTGAAAATGGCGCCGCCGGCGCCGAAATACACAGAGCCGGTCCTCGGCTCTTCCCGGCGGCTCTCGTTCATTTTCGGCTCCACTCGTAGTCCCGAGCGGAGCTATCCGAACCTACTCGGCTAGGTTCGGATAGCTCCGCTCGGGACTACGAGTGGAGCCGAAAATGAACGACAGCCGCCGGAAAGAGCCGAGGACCGGCTCTGTGTATTTCGGCGCCGGCGGCGCCATTTTCAAATCGCGATCGGCGATTTTGAAGCCCAGAATGGCTGGGATCACTGGGGAAGGCTGCACTGGGGAAGTCTGCACTGGGGAAAGCTGCACTGGGGAAGTCTGCACTGGGGAAGTCTGCACTGGGGAAGTCTGCACTGAGAAGGCTGCACTGGGGAAGGCTGCACTGGGGAAGGCTGCACTGGGGAAGTCTGCACTGACAAGGCTGCACTGGGGAAGGCTGCACTGGGGAAGGCTGCACTGACAAGGCTGCACTGACATGGCTGCACTGGGGAAGGCTGCACTGGGGAAGTCTGCACTGACAAGGCTGCACTGGGGAAGTCTGCACTGACAAGGCTGCACTGACATGGCTGCACTGGGGAAGGCTGCACTGACAAGGCTGCACTGGGGAAGGCTGCACTGGGGAAGTCTGCACTGACAAGGCTGCACTGGGGAAGTCTGCACTGACAAGGCTGCACTGGGGAAGTCTGCACTGACAAGGCTGCACTGGGGAAGTCTGCACTGACAAGGCTGCACTGGGGAAGTCTGCACTGACAAGGCTGCACTGGGGAAGTCTGCACTGACAAGGCTGCACTGGGGAAGTCTGCACTGACAAGGCTGCACTGGGGAAGGCTGCACTGGGGAAGGCTGCACTGGGGAAGGCTGCAATGATGGGCATTTAAATGTAAGTTTTTTTTCCCTTCAACTTCCCTCCTAAAAGTTTTTTTTTTCCTTAAAATTCCCTCCTAAATTGGGGTGCGTGTTATACGCCGGTGCGTGTTATACGCCGATAAATACGGTATATACTGACAACAGCAGTCTTGTCTCTGATTCAACCTTTGCTGACAGAGAGCTAACATTAGAGAAATATCTGGAACGTTTTGTTATTGATATTCTCAAAACCAAGGACAAAAAATATTACCGTGACAGATTAGCATATGAGACTAATACGGCCTACAAATGGTCTACAGTGAATTCACAGAAGAAGAATAAACCTTCTTCTCGTGGACATAACTCTATTCACGATCCAAGTGACTCTGACGAATCTTCCCTTTCTTCCTCATCCTTAGCAGGTGTCAACTCCAATACATCATCTGGCACGCAGAAATGTAAATTTGATAGGTCAGCATCAACCGTCTTGGCTGCTATATGCACCCCGCAGGACACCACTCATTCCGGGCTCCGCTCACAAACTAAAAATGCACCTTCCTGTCTCTCTAATTCTCTTGGTGATGGTCATTCTAACTCTTCAGGTTCTGGATCACAATTGGGAGCAATACCTAAGGTAAGCCACCCATCAGTCAATACCCCTTCGGGGGACTCACAGGGATTCCCCAATCTCGGGGATCTTCTTACGGCACCAATCTTCTCACTGACACCAAATTTGGAAAACGCCAAAAAAGTTCCCAATGCACCCCCAACACTCAAGGGAACAGCCAAGACGGCTTGCAAGTAATCAATCTATCCTCCTGTACCCTAACAGAGGATCAGGGTTCTCAGCCTGGGCCTGACCTTCTGTCCTGACCAGGAGGTGGATACTTTTGAAAAGATGTACATCTTTTCGCCAGGAAATTATTGTTTAAGGTTATATTCAACAAGGATCCCAGTTGCTCAGATGTCAACTCGGAGAGTCTTTGGATGAATAAAACCATTAACGAGGTAAAGGCATTAAAGGATTTGATGGAATTATGGGAGGAAAGCAATCCATTTGATGACCCCCTTGAGGAGCCAACTGTGAATCCTCCTTCTGCCCCTCCACCTGAGAGGATTTTTCCTCCACCTAATCTCTATAGACCAAAATCTACTTCCTTCCCTGCCTTACAAGGCAATCCAAGCATTTGGGCCTTTACCCAACAAGTTACCAAAGAGATTCAGGCCACGGATTGGAAGCGATTCAATGGTTTTGTGGTGTGGACTGGTTCCAAGGAAGAACTTCTTTTTTTGGATAAACTCAAGGCCAATTCATATAATCTCAAATTTACTATGACTTACGATCAAAACATGATTAACTTCTTGGATATTTCTATCTACCTCAATTCAGATGGCACGCTTGGCTCCTCCCTGTTTAGAAAATCCTCAGCAGGGAATACCATTCTACACGTGGCCAGCTCCCACCCCAAGTCTGTGGTGGAGAGCATCCCTTACAGTCAATATCTACGAATAAGGAGGAATTGTAGTTGTGACCAGGACTTTGAAAAGGAAGCATTAGTTTTGCAGTTACGCCTGTTAGACAGGGATTACAGTCGCATCACTCTCAAAAAGGCATACCATAGGGCCAAACAACATAGTCAAACTGAATTAATCCATTCATCAAGACCCGAAAAACGGACCAGCAGGTACGGCTGATCACGACATATTCTAATCAACATAAAAAAGTCTGTGAAATTATCCAGAAATATTGGCCTCTATTATCCACTGACAAAGTAATCTCTAGGTATGTTAAACCAATTCCTTCTATTACTTACAGAAGATCCAGGTCTTTAAAGGATCAATTGGTCCATAGCCACTTGACACAAAGATCTGGGAGAGATATTCGGAAAGGCACTGCCCCGTGTGGCAGGTGCGATTTTGCAGCTACATTCTAGATTCAGAAGAGTTAACTCTTCCAGATGGGACTCTTTATCAACCCAATTTCTTTGCCAACTGCCAATCTATTGGGGTTGTTTATTATATGAGGTGTACTTGCAGGGCCTTTTATATAGTTAAAACTAAGAGACCCTTCTTCCATAGGATTAGGGACCATGTGTCCCTCGTCCAAAAGAAAAAGATGGAAGCACCTATCAGTCGACACATGGGTTTATACCATTCATTTGATCTAACAAAGATGACATTTTTTGCTCTGGAATTCATACCTACTCATGAGAGGGGGGGAGATGTAGATAGGATTCTTCTGCAGAAGGAAACGAGGTGGATCCATTCCTTGGCTGCCACCTCGTCTCCTGGGCTCAATGAATTCATTAGCTTTACGCCTTTCCTCTAGGGATTCTGTTTGGTCATTTTTTCAGTTGCTCCTATAAGTGGTTACTTTTGGTTTCTACTGGTATTTGTTACATGTTGGGACCTTTTGTAAGGCTCTTATGTACAGCCTTATCTGAACAGCCTTTACTTTATTTCTAGTCATTGGGATCCCTGATCGCATATCAATCACACATATGTAATCCATCAATAATTTTTGAATATATAAAAAGGAGAAAAGAAGAAAGGGAGAAACATATATATTATTATTTTTTTCTTCTCCCAAGAGTCCCAGATTTAGATTTTTACAATAATGTTTTATACTAAGGAAGCCCCACCAGGAGTAGGTGACCATACGGACACCCAGGGCGCCAATTTTGGTGGTAATTTTGTTTCCACTGGTTGGCGCCAATTGCGTTTCCCTTTAGCCTTTATTTGGGCTTTGTCCATATAATCGGCTGTAGTTATCTTTCCATCTTATCCGTTTAAACTTCTTTCTTTTTTTTTTTTTTGTATTTATATTTTTTCCGATGCGCTTTTTGGCCCCTATGGATATTTACTTCACTGCTTACAGTCCCTAGAGGTGATGTTCATCACTTCCGGTGCGCCACCTAGTGTCACTTCCAGTGTGCCTTGTACCATTGACTGTGCTGATCTGATTGATGTATTTCCTTTCCTGACTCAGCTTGAAGTGTCACTTCCGGTGTTACTACCTATGGGTGGACGGCCCTGCAGCGTCATCCCCTCCCCTAGTTTTTGGTGCCAATTTGGAGAGGGGGAGGGTATATAAGCACTCTGGTGGTGGTTCAATAGAGGGCCAGCCTGAGAGGAGGAGGACGTTATTTTCCCCACACACCACTTCATCCAGGTATTTAATACTATTCTGAGGAAATCCTTGGCTAATTATTTAGGGGCCTTTTTTGGTCTAGATTTTATGATTGATTTCAATCCATTGGACTTTTTAGGTTCTCTGTTGTTTTTTCCCCCTTGGGCTCTGCTTTGGGGATGACACTAACCAATGTAGAAAAGTAGCTTGGACTGGTGGTTTGATATGTGATCTTTCCATCACAGGTATAAATTTTTGTATATCTGTGTTTATTACTTTATATATTGATATACATATATTATACATTTAAAAAAAAAAATATATATATATATATTTTGTTTTTCAATAAAAAATAAAAGATAAAAATAAAGAATTAAGGGATTAAAAAATCAAAAATCAAAAATTACAACAATAAAAATTCATTCATTCTTCCCTCCATCCTCATTCTAGGTCCTCTTCCATCAGTTAAAAACGCAATCTTATTTACTCTCTATTGTCATCAGATGATCCTTTGGCTGGGCTCGCCTTTTGATTTATGTGGCTCAAACATTAGAGTTTATATTCAATTTATTATTCAAATCTTTGAAAGATCGATACACAGGTAAATATATCCCCTTTGGCTGAAGTATGGCATTAGCAGATCAGATATGTGGTATTATTTTTGATTTGTATTTTGATTGATTTTTTTGACTGTTTGATATATTGTCTTGTTCATTGTGTAATTTTCATATTACTCTCTTTAGTGCCTGATAAATATTATTCTCCTGAAGAAGCCACGGCATGTGGTGAAACATGTTGAGAAACAAATACTTCAGTTGCACTATCAAAGACTGTATTGTTACATTGAATGTAAACTCTTTTTTTATATGCATGTTTTTATCAATTTTTCAAAATAAAATGTGAATTTTTTACATAATTTCTATGTCACCAATAGCACCTTTAAAGTCCCAGTTCCTTATATTTTCTTCATACTGATTACCAACAATACAGACCTGATCACGGATGTGGAAATACGGGGCAATTTAGGTAACAGCATGAAGGCATGAAGGCATGAATTGGGATAAAATCTTAGGAACAAAGAACACGGAGGAGAGATGGGTTTGCTTTAGGAGCATATTAAATAAGGGCATTAGCCAATGCATCCCATTGGGTAATAAATTTAAAAGAGGGAACAAAAGTCCTGGATGGCTTAATGCCAATGTAAAAAAGCATATAAAAATAAAGGAGAAGGCCTTCAAAAAATACAAAGTTGAGGGATCATCATCAGCATTCAGACTTTATAAAGAATTCAACAAGAATTGTAAGGGTGCAATAAGGACGGCTAAGACAGAACATGAAAGACACATAGCGGAGGAGAGCAAAAAAAAAATTCCAAGAAATTCTTTAAGTATGTAAACAGTAAAAAGGGAGGACAGACCATATTGGCCCCATAAAGAATGAGGAAGGACATCTGGTTACAAAGGATATGGAGATGGCAAAGGTATTGAATTTATTCTTCTCCTCAGTCTTCACGAGGGAATCGGGGGGCTTCAGTAACCAAAACTGCAGTGTTTATCCTCATGACACATCACAAGAAGCACCTCCATGGTTAACAGAGGACAGAATTAAAATTAGACTTGGGAAACTTAACATTAATAAATCACCGGGACCAGATGGCTTGCACCCGAGGGTACTTAGGGAACTCAGTCAAGTAATTGCCAGACCATTGTTCCTAATTTTTACTGACAGTCTACTGACTGGAATGGTACCAGCTGATTGGAGAAAAGCCAATGTAGCACCAATATTTAAAAAGGGCCCAAAATACATCCCTGGGAATTACAGACCAGTTAGCCCAACATCAATAGTATGTAAACTCTTGGAGGGGATGATAAGGGACTAAATACAAGATTTTAGTAATAAGAACGGTATCATTAGCAGTAATCAGCATGGATTCATGAAGAATCATTCTTGCCAAACCAATCTATTAACCTTCTATGAGGAGGTGAGTTGCCATCTAGATAAAGTAAAGGCCCGTAGACGTGGTGTATCTGGATTTTGCAAAAGCATTTGACACAGTTCCCCATAAACGTTTACTGTACAAAATAAGGTCCGTTGGCATCGACCATAGGGTGAGTACTGGATTGAAAACTGCCTACAAGGGCGAGTTCAGAGGGTGGGGATAAATGGGGAGTACTCGGAATGGTCAGGGGTGGGTAGTCGGGTCCCCCAGGGTTCTGTGCTGGGACCAATCCTGTTTAGTTTGTTCATAAATGACCTGGAGGATGGAGTAAATAGTTCAATCTCTGTATTTGCGGATGATGCTAAGCAGGGCAATAACTTCTCCGCAGGATGTGGAAACCTTGCAAAAAGATCAGAACAAATTAATGGGGTGGGCAACTACATGGCAAAGGAGGTTCAATGTAGAAAAATGTAAAATAATGCATTTGGGTGGCAAAAATATATATGCAATCTATACACTGGGGGGAGAACCTCTGGGGGAATCAAGGATTGAAAAGGACCTGGGGGTCCTAGTAGATGATAGGCTCAGCAATGGCATGCAATGCCAAGCTGCTGCTAACAAAGCAAACAGAATATTGGCATGCATTAAAAAGGGGATCAACTCCAAAGATAAAATAATAATTCTCCCACTCTACAAGACTCTGGTCCGGCCGCACCTAGAGTATGCTGTCCAATTCTGGGCACCAGTCCTCAGGAAGGATGTACTGGAAATGGAGCGAGTACAAAGAAGGGCAACAAAGCTAATAAAGAGTCTGGGGGATATTAGTTATGAGGAAAGGTTGCGAGCACTGAAATTATTCTCTCTGGAGAAGAGACACTTGAGAGGGGATATGATTTCAATTTACAAATACCATACTGGTGACTAGGGATGAGCCGAACACCCCCCGGTTCGGTTCGCACCAGAAATTGCGAACCCCGTTAAAGTCTATGGGACTCGAATGTGAGAAATGAAAAAATCGAATTTTAAAGGCTAATATGCAAGTTATTGTCCTAAAAAGGGTTTGGGGACCCGGGTCCTGCCCCAGGGTACATGTATTAATGCAAAAAAAGTTTTAAAAACGGTCGTGTTTTCAGGAGCAGTGATTTTAAGGATGCTCAAAGTGTAAAAATAAAAGTGAAATATTCCTTGAAATAACGTGGATGGGGGGTGTCTATAGTATGCCTGTAAAGTGGCATGTGTTTCCCGTGTTTAGAACTGTCCCTGCACAAAATGACATTTGTAAAGGAATAAAAGTAATTTAAAACTGCTTGCGGCTTTAATGTAATGTCTGGTCCCAGCAATATGGATGAAAATCATTGAGAAAAAAGGCATGGGTACCCCCCCCAGCCCATTACCAGCCCCTTTGGGTCTTGTATAGATATTAAGGGGAACCCCGCACCCAAATTAAAAAAAGGAAAGGCGTGGGGCCCCCAGGGCCTGTATACTAAGTAGAATATGTTTGTAATTTTTGAACTGGTACATTTTTAAAGTGTAGCTCCAGCCTAAAAATCTATTTTTAAGCTTTTTGGAAAACATAGGGAAGGGTTATCACCCCTGTAACCTTTGTTTTGCTGTCTGTGCACCTGTTCAGAAGATTTCACCTCACTTTCTGTCCCAATGACAATCGGATATTGAAAATTTGGGGTTTTTAAGGGAAACAGGGATTGGTGATAAATCATGGGAGGAGACACCCTTTTTCCCATATTAACTCTTACAGGAGATAATTTCTCTTCCTAGGGGTAGATTTCCTCTCACTTTCTGTTGTCTGCTTCTGTTTGAAAGTAGGAGTCGTTTGTAAGTTGGATGTTTGAAAGTAGGAGCCTGCCCCATATACTCTGCAGAAATTTGGGCCTTAGGTGTTGGTGTCACCACAACACTGTAAGCTCTCACAGTTACTCTTGGTGGGAGCAGGAACGGACCTGCTGTGAAATATTGGATCAAGAATTGTAATTACATGCCCCTGTTGAACAGGGTCGGAAAAATTGGGCCTTTGATGGTGGATGGTCTGGTGGTGTTGCCACAACACTGTAAGGCCTCACAGTTACTCTTGGTGGGTGCAGGAACGGGCCCTGCTGTGAAATATTAGATCAACAGGGGCATGTAATTACAATTCTTGATCTAATATTTCAAGTTGCAAATAGCAACAGTGCGATCTGCTGCTCCTATCAGGCACCCATGTAGAGTCAGTGACCTCATCATCCCCTCCCTCCTCGTCACTAGAGCAAACCTGGCAGTATGCTGCAGCTGGTGGAACATGACTGCCAGTTTGCTGTCCTTCTTGGGCACCCCCTCTATCTGGGCTCAAGTAACTGCCTTGTTCAAGCTGTGTACCATCATCGGAGCCCTCAAAATGCTGCGCATCCTCCTACAGAATGCGCCCAACACTGTGGCAAAACAGTTCGGGGGACACCTCAGGACATGGTGGGGCTAGGGAAGGAGTGACTGATGCCATTGAGCCGAGGGAAGAGGCTGCTTTGGCAGCTGCTTTGGCAAAGTACCCTTAGCCTGGGTGAGAGAGGATGAGGAGGATGAGGATGGCTTGGTCATCCACTCCACCAACTCTTGTGCATGTTGTGGCTCAACACGACCAGCTCCCGAAAAAAATGATAAGCATGCCCCACGGCCACATGCTGAGGATGCACTGTGTCTACGACCAGCACTGTTTGCTGTAGACACAGAGCCTGCTTGCCCTCTTTTAGTGGCCTGTGAGCATCTGCCTCTCCTTGGTGGCCTTCCAGAAATTCTGTGCAATTAGATTAGCAAAACAACGCCTGAAGTTTACTAAAAACAGTACACCAGGAATGACCTACAGTAAGGTAATGGCTTGGCTTGGCTAGACTATATATATATATATATATATATATATATATATATATTATATATAAATATATATACATATATATATATATATATATATATATATATATATATATATATACACATATATATATACAAGCCTGTATATATATTTATTAAATGCACTGAGCTCAGTGAGTCACCTGCCTGGCTGAAGAATATTAGACACAATACACCAGGAACGGTCTGCAGTGAAATTAAGTTAAACTGTATACAGTGTGTGTGCCTGGCTGAAAGTGTCTTTGAACATGCACTCAAGGCAATGGCCTAGTCAGGTATAGGCTTGGCTAGACTATATATATATATATATATATATATATATATATATATATATATATATATATATATATATATATATATATATATATATATATATATATACAAGCCTGTATATAGATTTATTAAATGCACTGAGCTCAGTAAGTCACCTGCCTGGCTGAAAGTGTCTTTGAACACGCACTCAGGCAATGGCCTAGTCAGGTATAGGCTTGGCTAGACTATATATATACAAGCCTGTATATATATCGATTAAATGCACTGAGCTCAGTGAGTCACCTGCCTGGCTGAAGAATATTAGACACAATACACCAGGAACGGTCTGCAGTGAAATTAAGTTAAACTGTATACAGTGTGTGTGTGTATATATATATATATATATATATATATATATATATATATATATACACACACAAATACGGGATGTATATATATATATATATATATACTAAATACACTGCAGCTGTCTCGCCCGCCTGCCTGAAGTATATTAGCGACAGTACCCCAGGAACAGTCTGCAGTGAGATCTAGCTAAACTATATACAGTGTATATGTTTATTAATATATATATATTTACACAAAACTGGGATGCATATAAATACACAATACACTACAGCTATCTAACTGTCTTGTCTGCCTGCTGAAGTATATTAGCAGCGTTTGAGGTGTCATTAACTTTTTATTGACACCTGATGCAGATCGCAAAAGCAGTGCGTTTTGCATGCAGGTTGAATTGTACAGGAATCCACAGCACATTCCTTCACAATTCAGGTGCAGGCATGATGTGAACCGGCCCTTATTACTTCTCATTAAAAGTTTAGAAAAAAAGTAATTTTTTTTTAAAAGTGGGCTTAGCTGACATAACTTCATAACTTGCATCTCCTTATACTGGTCCCCCAGCTATTAAACTCAGCCAAAAGTTTAATCCCCCGACAGTGGCAGGAGCTAGAAAGCCCCACAATAAGGAGTTGGTGCAGTAAAATAAGCAACTTTTATAACTTGGAATATCTAAAGTTTTGTCGGGAGGTTGGAATGGAAGGTTTTGAAAACAAATGGAGAGTCTGGTCCGAGTTTAAGCAGACAATTAGATTTGCTGAATTAACGGGAGTATAGCGGGCGAAAGGATTGGAGATATGGGAGAAGTAGGGCAGAGGGAGGTCAGTAAAGAATAGGTTTGAGAGGAGGGTTAGGCATCGAAGGGGGGGGGGAGAAGATGGGGGAGGAAAACTATTTTTGTATGACTGTGTATTGTATTAAGTGAAGTAGTTGGCAAGAATTGTATCTCGGTTTTTGTATAATCTGCTATAAAGAAAATCAATAAAGAAATGGAAATAAAATAAATAAATAAAAACTTGCATCTCCTTTTTCATGTAGCACTGTTTGACTGTGAAAAATTGGACAGTGCAGTTTTGAACGCAGCTCAGTGTCATCTGCATCCTACACGCAGTCATCTTAGACTCTAATTAACCACACCCCTTTAAGCCATGCCCAATAATTAAGCGTAATTTAAACCACGTCTGTTTTTCAGCTCCGTGTGGTGCGTATTTTTAAATTAGCTCACAATTTAGCCTTTATGTGTATACTATAGCCTGTCTGTATACCCTAGCCTCTCTGTATAGGGGCGGGGCCAGGGGTGGGGCTGAAGGAGGGACCAGGGGTGGGGCTAAAGGGGGCCCCATGATTTCTATCAGCGGCCCAGGATGTAGTGATGGTCGCAAGAGCACATCAAGAAATTAAATCCGATCTGTCGAAATCTCAGGGTTAAACACTATTCCTGGGAAAATACTGTTCAGGAAATCAACTAACCCAGTGAAATCATCTTCACTACCAGACCAAATGAGAAAAATATAATCAAAATACCTCATCCATTTCTTGACATGCTTGGTGAATAGAGGGGATGGGTAGACATAGTTTTCTTTGCGATAACCCACAAACAAATTAGTTAATGAGGGAGCCGCTGTGCTCCCCATGGCAGTCCCTCAAATTTGTGTGTATGTCTTTCCTTCAAACGTGAAGTGGTTATTATTAAGAATAAACCTGAAGAGCTGGTGCAGGGATCAGTGACCACAAAGGAAACACAAGGGAAAGTTACATGCTGTGTCACTAAATGTGTGCTATTGTTAAGGGACTGGGAGTTTCTGCCTGTAATGGGCTGTTACTGAACTGACAAGGAGACAAGTTCCCCCAGGAGTGTATCAGCAGAGGCTAAGCAAGAGAGAGGCCAAGAGTGTGCAGTAGGAAAGTGAAGAAAATACTTTATATAACTGTATATGGGAATTTGTCCCTGAAGTTTGCTGAAGTCAAGTAGGCTTTCCATAACTTCCCATCCCTATCCAAGTTGTTAACCCCCTAATAAACATAATAAACAACAAAAACAAAGGACTGTTTTCTGACCCTGTGTGCCTGTGAAGATTCAGTGTGCCTGCCTGTGCAGGAGTGGGGGATCCCTGTTCATCTGCAGCTCCTACATGGGGTGTGCTACATATACATCTGACTTTAAGCTATTCTTGACTCGAAATGTCACAGGGGTACAGGGTTTGTTCCAACAGCAACCTCCTCAATCTTTAATAATACAGTACTGGATTTGCATTATCGTCACATGCACACAAGTTTTCTTTGTTTATATTGCCTGAACATCCCTCCTAATAGGGCTGCCTTCCACCCCCAGGTCCATTAGCAATTGAGGGGGCTGCTAATGTGTTGCTACACCACTGTCTATTTGTAATGTGTGATTTGCACCACCTTGTGGTATTTGTGCTTGTGTTTTCGGAACTGTCCCATGTACAGATTGGGGGAGTTGAAGTCCTCATGATTATTTGCCGCTGAGCTCTAAAAAATCTGAGGAGATGTAACAGACAAACTCTTGCACCTTGTCATGTCCCCCTTCCCAACTTCTGATGATAGCTAGTAGTTTTGAACAGCATTTAAACCACCTTGGAAAATACAGTACTTCACTGCAGTAGTAAATACAGGCAAGAAGACTAATTCTCACTGGAAGATTGATATCATTAAGCCCATTTAAAAAAAAAGTTCCAGCAATTAGGTTTTTGAAGTGTATGTTTTAGTAAATAAATAAAAAAAACACATATGGAATACATTTCTGCAATACATGCAGATTTTAACAACTTTTGTAAGTACAGAAACATCCTTGTTAATATAGACAAAATCCAGTGAGCTGCTACTTTCTTGCAGTAAGCTGACAATGCTGCCTTTGCGGTACTGAAATTCCAGCCATTGGTATCAGTCCTGCCTGAATTCTCCCCTGCTGGGCTAAAAAACACTTGCCCCATAAAATTAAGTAAAGATGTTCTGTCTGTCAGAAGAGTACTCAAACCCTGCATGGGACTTCAGTGTGGTCAGCTTATTACAGAAAAAGTTAGGAACCCATTGGAATCCTGGCAGGATCAAAAAATACTTTTAGCGATACAAAACGTGGGGAAATGCACATGTATTGCAGAAATGGACTGAACTTTTTTTTCTGCCCAGATATAGACTTAAAAAAATATGTTGAAATCATCACAGACACACCCAAAACAGCTTCAAGTGTCTGTTGAATAAATCAAATTTACCCAAAAGTTACATTTTCTTTAGGAAGGTGTAGTCTACCTCAAGTCAAATCTTTCCTTGCTGAAATTTCTCCTTACTAGATAGATATATAGATACGGATGCCATGGAACAAACACAGAAGAGCCATATGCATTTTCACGTACAAAACAAATAATGAAAATCCCTGTTTGCTAATTGAACCTGTGTTACCTGTAGTGGAGGTTTCATGATTATACGTGCTTTCCTCCTCTGATGGTGTCTGTACATAGTAGATCTGATCTGGAATCATACTTGCAACCTTCTCTTTTATACTGCTGGATCCAAGTCCACAGCGCATCACCTTTTCTCTTCTTTCATGGGCCATTATCTTTCTGGTCCTTGCCTTGATATTCTCCCAGCATTTTTTTAGTTGTTTGAAATCCCTCAAAGACACACTAGGCTGAGAATTGTACTCATGTGCTAGAGCTTGCCAGGTGCGCTGCTTTAGAGCAATAGTACGAGCATCGCTTTTTTTACATTCCAGTACATATTTGTACTTTTCTACCAGAGCCAGCAAAACATTCTTCTCCAACTCAGAAAAGTACTTAGCTGGTTTCAACACTTCGTTATTTTGCATTTTCCTTGGCAAGGTGAGCATCTAAGAAAAGAAAAATCATGCAGACATTTATAGAAAATGATTTCACAATATAGTGAAAGAAATATTTGTTTACATTGGGATAAGTGTGAAATACTAAAGTAAAAAGGAGACACAGAAACAGCATAGCCATAAATGGATTCTACATATTTCTTTTCTACCTCAGAAGATTTATAGAACAGCATACTGGATCTGATTGTGATAACTTAAAGTGACATTAACGGCTTGTTAAGAACAACAAACATGTTATACATACCTGCTCAGTGGTTTTGCAGAGAGCAGCCCGGATCCTCCTCTTCTTGGGTCCCCCGCCAGTGCCCCCAGGCCACTCCCTCCTGCCGTGCACCCCATAGCAAGCAGCTTGCTGTGGGGGCACCCAAGCTACTGCTCTGCATGTCCATTTACACACAGAGCCTCAGCCCAGCCCAGCCCCCTCTCTATCCTCATTAGCTCTGATTGACAGCAGCAGGAGCCCAATGGCTGCTGCGAGTCCCCGAGGAGCCGAGGCTGTCGTGGACATCACTGGATCGCCATGGGGCTCGGGTAAGTATTAGGGGGGCTGCTGCGCAGAGAAGGTTTTTTTACCTTCATGCATAGAATGTAGGAAGGCAGAAATCCTTGAGGCTTTAGAACCACTTTAAATGGCATGAACATAACATAAAAATACTATCTCAATATTTTAAAAGTAATCCAAGTGCTCAGCCCAGCTCAGCTCATGCGCAGATAGGACTGGTTATAAATAAGTTAGGGTCATGTGCAAATATCAAATGGAGTCCCCCTTGGCTGGAATATTGCAAACCCTCTGACACAACCCACTTTAAAAAGTACATTATAACCTGCCCCATGTGTCTTTCTACCCAATTTCAACCACCTAACAGTTAGGCTCTATTCACACTTGTGCAACTTGTCATGCGACTTTGGACACACAGTCGCATGACAAGTCGCAGCCCATGTATTTCAATGGAAGCGGTTCAAATCTATGTGACTTAAATTTGCAGCGAGTTTAAAAAGGATCCTGCACTACTTTGATGTGCCTTGAGTGCTATAGACTGCAATGTAAATTCTCAAAAGATTCATGAAAGTCACATCGTTAAGTGGTAGCAAACTCTCCCTGTTCAATTTTGCCAATTTAAATAATTAAAACACTCTATGAATCACTCTCTAGATCTCCTCTAACCTGCTTAGTTTTCTTGCAATCCATGGCTGTTCACTTCTATGACATCACCAGCGCACGATCTCCCCTGTTCACGACAAGCTTATCGTGCCGCTGTTTCGTCAGATATGGCGACCCATCACATTTGGCTACCCGCTGGAATGCGCATGCGCACCGCCGCCATATGCGTTCCAACACTGTTGTAAGACACCACTTTGCCACAGGGCCCCTCGCGAGCTCGCTTTGCTCACCACGCTTCAGGCAGGGCCTCGCTTCGCTCAGCATAATTATAATATAACTCTATGTCCACTTGGATGGTGGGGCTTGAACCTGGACTCAGGGGTGTGGCCACAAAATTCTGCGCAAGCGCAGATCGCCACAGTGTTGGAATGCATATGGCGGCGTTGTGCATGCGCAGTCCAGCGGGTAGCCAAATGTGATTGGTCGTCATATATGATGAAACACCGCTAGCCTATTCAGTAATGTGCCGTGGTTTCGTCATGCCCTCTCGATGGCATTGCTCTGCAATCCCGCGAGAGTACAAGCCAATGAACAATTTCTTGTTTACACCTCACATGACTTGCAACGTAACAGGGGGGTGTAAACATTGGTGCATAGCACAGGACAGAGTAACCATAGTAATCCAGGATGAAAACGAGCTTGGCAAAAAAAAAAAAAAATTACTGGGCATGTGCAAGATTACTGCAGGGAGAAACAGAAAGGTCAGAAGCCCACACCGCTGCTGACTTGGAATACAGTACCCAACATGGCACCGGCTTTGGTCAGGAAGGAAGAAAATAAGAAACACACATAATAATAGTAAGAAACATGCAAACGGTTCACTAAATGGACAGAATTTTATGGAAAGCTTTATCATACTCGCTGCATTGAGAAGGCGCAAACCAGGGGCAGAGTTTACTACCACTTTAATGTTATCAATGTGACAGCTGGTCAATAGTCAAAGCCAAAGTAAGCAGCCAAAGTCGCACCCATCCAAAGTTGCATCCAAGTTGCATCAAAGTAGCAATGTAAAATTTTAACATAAATCACGCGACCTTGGAGTCGCACAAGTGTGAATGGAGCCTTAAAGAGACTTTTTCCAGAATTCAATTTTAGAAACTCAGTAGCACAGTATTTGTACCTTAGAAGGTCACTACCTTGCTTGCTGGGAGGAGAAACACAGCCCGCTCCTTAACAACATGCTTAGTGGTGTGGCGTGCTTAGCATTGTGCAGCATTATAGGCCTCCTCAGATGACCGTCCAGAGCACTGTGTGCATTACAAGGCCTCCCTAGACAGACAACTGTCCAGAGAACTGTGCAGCATTTACAGACCTCCTGACTGTTTAGAGCACTGTGCAACATTACAGGCTTCTTCAGACTATCCAGAGCACTGTGCAACATTACAGGCTTCCTCAGACCATCCAGAGCACTGTGCAGCATTACAAGCTTCCTCAGTCCGTCCAGAGCACTGTGCATTACAGGCCTCCTCAGACCAGCGTCCAGAGCACTGTGTGCATTACAGGCTTCCTCAGACCATCCAGAGCACTCACTGTGCACTACAGGCCTTCTCAGACCTTCCAGAATGTGTAGTTTGTTCAAATCTTAATACCACAAATATTAACATGATATTATGACATTTTTTTTTATTCCAGGAGTATTTAAGGAGTTTGGAAATTCTAGAGAAATGCTTAAATAATGCATTCAAATTTAACCAAGCCCATTAGATTTTAGTCAACTACAATGATTTTAGTGAAAAGAGGAGAAGAAACAGTTTGGGACTTTATATGAGGACATTGTAATGTACCTCCATTCCCGACATTTGGATATATGAGAAAAAAAAAAAAAAAAACTTTTTTTTTTCTTCTCATATATCCAAATGTCGGGGATGGAGGTACATTACAATGTCCTCATATAAAGTCCCAAACTGTTTCTTCTACTCTTTTCACTGTAATATCGGGGATGGAAGCATGCACCTTATACAGCTTATAGTACATATATTGGTAGTATCCATTGTCAGCACCACTTAAGTGTGTTTATCTTTTTACTATGGTTGACAATTTTGCCATGATCAGGTTAGAGTATGGACGGGTGGTTGTTGGTTGGGGGCCAGATTCTTTGTAATTAGGATCCCCAGTAATATCCCCCCCCCCCCCCCCCCGTGACATACCCTATTGGGTTTGGGTTTTGGTGTACTGGGTGCTCTTGTGCTGGGTTTCTTCTGACCCAGGAGCTGCGATTAGCTCCGTGTGTCCTCCCCTTTTCCTCCTCTCATTGCGACATGAGGATGGGTGCGGGTGTCCTGTTGCTCATCGACGTCATGCCTTCCCGCGCCGTGCATGCTACGTCATCATTAGTGGCGCTGGCACGTTGACGTGGTGATTTTTACATCGGCGGTCTCCATGAGGCAATGCGCTGTGGGCTGGCGAGTGTTCCCACTGCTTGACTGTTGCAGCCTTCCTCTAATTGACTGCTGCGTGATGTTGGTGGTCATCCCCAGTCACACAAGAGTATTTATACTCCTTTTATTCAGCGAGACACTCCCTGTGCTCACGTCCCCATGGACACTGTGTACCATTGGATTGAGACATCTACACAGAAGCCTTTAGGTATTTCTGCAAAATCTTTTTCATATACAGTTTTCTTATTTCTGCCTTGGTAATTGTATTTTCTATTCACATACCAGTAATCTCCCCTGGTTGGTATATACTATTATTTTCACCATTTATTAACTTGTTTTTTGTCCAAGCCTTGTCACTGTACTTACCCAACACTACTTGGTCACATACTAGTATACCCTCTATCAAAGTATTAGCCACCATGATATATACACTTATATGTTTTATTACATTATATACACAATTATATTGTTTATAGATGGGCTTTTTATATGTGGCTCATACCACTCTCCACTATCCATGGAGTATTCGCTCCTGGGGACTACCTTCTCTGCTGTTTGTTCCACCTGTGTCACATGGGGATCACCGCCTCAGCTCCCGGGCTGATGATCCGCCTGACCAGCCTTTTGCCCCTGTTTGCCTGTGCTCAGACTCATGGTTGGTCTGCAAGTATGAGCGGGGGATTCTCTCTATATAATACCCAATCTAATATTTACCTTAATACCTAAATAGACATCTACATCGCATCTACTCCTGAGGAGTGGCAACACAGCCATTAAACGCGTCTAGCTATTCGATGCCTCTCATACTATTATTATACATTATCTATATTATGCTCTTTTTGACTCTACCAATTTGTATTATGTTTTTACTGTGGAGACACACAACAATGAGTTTGGCGTTTTCATTATTTTACCACTGTGATTATATTATGCTGCTATGCCATTATGTTACTTTTCTACTATGTACTATGTTATGGAATTAAAGTTTCCTTGTTTTATTATATTATATTGTATGTATTCTGGTAGTATGCAAGATATATGGTCACAAATATGGTTTATCCACCAAACATCATCATTAGTCTTATGTTGTGTTGCCTCCCTGACTGCATGCTTCACATAAAGTCCCAAACCCTTTTTTTTTCTCATATATATATATATATATATATATACACACACACACACACACACACACACAATGATTTTAGTTCACTAAAATGTACTACTGATTTTAGTTGACTAAATACAAATAAAACTAAAAAAATTGTAGATGACTAAAATGCAACCAAAACTAAAATGGCATTTTAGTAAAAAGACTATGACTAAAACTAAATCAAACTTTGACACCAAAATTAACACTGGCTGACAGCTGATGAGTCAAAAATGTCGGTAACATCATAGGATAGTGTAGCTATACTACTATAGGAGTATGGTAATTTGTACAAGGTGAGAAACATTAGAGATACTGACCATATTATGTTGCTTGGAGGGCATGTGTTACTGTTTTGTATCCAATGAAGCACTCAAAAGAAAGGGGGGGGTATGGTTGGTTAGGGGGATAAAAAGACACACCACTGGACCTCCACGAATCGTTCGCCCCCAGTCCACGTAGGGCCCGTGACACCCAGAACCCAGCGGGGCGGCCTGAGTGAGAGCTCCCCAACAGAGGGCGCCACAAAGCCACCGTAGAAAAGAGTAATTGAAGCATGCTCCAATCTGTAGAGGGTCAAAAGAGTGAGAGGGAAATGTTACCACCAGGTAGGGAGGTATGTACATAGGAACCTCTATGTTCATTCAGAAAAAGTAATAGGATGCGGGTATAATGAGGAAGGAGATAGACTTACTGTGGGTATAGTAGTATAACGGAAATCCCCTGGGAGAGAGCAGAAACGCTCTTTGGCTTGTGGTTGAAAGATGGAACAATATATAGCTGCATTTGGCGCCAACAGATTCCCGCCAAAGAATTTGCGCCAAAACAAACAGACAAACAGATAAGGTAGTCTGCTGTGGAGCACGTCATAATGTGGCGTCAGAAGGGAGTATGTTCCTCCCACCATAAACGGCATCCACAGACGCAGTGACGTCATGACGAGGGTGTCAGCATCAGAGTTGCCTGCCGTAGTGCTCACATTGCGCATGTCAAACCCGGAAGCAAGAGCAAGAACAGACAATGGCAACAAAAACAATCCCGCCCACAGCGGGAAAGGCATCCGGAGACACAAACAGAAACAAAAAGTACAAGCACCCACACTGGACACCCCAGCAACAAGACACACACATACAAAGCGTGGTCAGAGTCTTGTGACAAAACAAGCCCAAACGGAGCATACCCACAGAAAGAAAACAAGACAGCACAATCAAAACAAAACCACCATATTTGCATATTAGGCTAAGTTGTCACCCCTGCAAGGAAACCAAAACGAATGTATAATGGGCCAAAGAGGATCATCATGGTATATAGTGCTTGTCATACAAACATGTCCCAATATCACAAACCAGAAAAAAGATATACATCAGATTTCATATGCATAAAATGGTTGTTTGCCAATAGGTATATATAATATCATAGCATATAGTAATGCAAATTATATACTTTTGCTTACACACAAGATATAGTTATCAAAGTATCATTGTATGTACGATAACATTTTTTTCTTCATGTGGGAAAAAAAAAAATAATATTAATTGAAATCATAATAGTATGGTATGCTAATAGATCCCACCTCTAAAGTTATATAGAAATGGTCTGAAACTTAACATGTCGTTCAGGCCAGGATAAGATGTAGCCTGCAAGTTATACACCCATTGGGTTTCCCTTTGCAACACCCTTTGGTCAAGATTTCCCCCTCTAGGATCCTCATAAATGGGATCGAGGACAACAACTTTAAAAGTATGTGGATCATGTTTATGTTTAAATGCCACATGATAAACAATGGCCGTATTAAGTATACCATTGGTGGCATAATAGATGTGATCATTCATTCATATATGTTATTGTAATTATGTGTTTTTATTTGTAGATAGTGAGACCTTTTCTCTTTCTTGCAATCAATGAACCCCGAGTGTGTCCTGAAGAAGTTTTGACACGAAACGCATAGACGCATTAGGGCTCACATCATGTATATTTTGTATATATGATTTTTAAATATTCTTTCCATGTCCTTTTTTGTACTATATTTATCTGTATTTGTTGTTTCAATAAAGCTTATATATTTTTTCATATTTCTTTTGTTTGTTGTGCCCTCAAAGTCCGACCTTGGGTTACCTTTTTTGGTACCCCTTTTTTTGTACTTTGATAATGAAATTGCTAACAACTGGCTGAAATTCAAAAGGTACAAGCTTACACTCAATTTTGCTGGTTCAGATGCACTAGATAAATATGAGTCATTTAATTTTCAAGAAAATGAGGACAAAGAGGATCTGATGTCTTAATCAAGAAATTTGATGAGCTATGCTTACCACAACATAATGTGATAATAGACAGACATGCATTTAACACGATGGCTCAGAAACCTGATGAAGGAATACAATCCTATGCAGCCACACTGAGACTGCTGGCTAAAACAGTTGATTTGGGTGCACTGACATATGAACTGATATGTGAACTGGTATGTAGTATCTACAATAATGCAGTTCGTGCTCAGTTGTTAAGGGATAAAGATTTGACACTGGAATCAGCCATCAGAATATGCATGTTGTGTGAACATTCTGAAAGGGCCACTAAGGAACTAAAAAGAGAGGCAGAAGTGTTTGTGGTGCAACAGCACAAAAGGCATTGCAGCAACTGTGGTAGTGAACACGCTTCTGAGCGCAACACGTTATTTGCTTTTACAAGCTATTTGCCACTCCATTAATTCTGTGCATATTTTGTTGTTTAGTATAACTAGATGGTGTCATCCATGCACCTCTATTTTGAGGCTTGGACCTACAACTTTTTGCAAAATGATTCCACCTTTGTTGTATGAGTTGCGCCTTTTGTTAAAAGGTGCAAAGCCAAAAGTTGCACCTTTTGGCTTTGATCAAAAGGTGCAACTCATGCAACAAGTGGAATCATTTTGCAAGATGTTGTAGATCCAAGCCTCAAAATAGAGGCGCGTGGAAGACACCATCTAGTTATACTAAACAACAATATATGCACAGAATTAATGAAGTGGCAAAAAACTTGTAAAGGAAAATAACTTGTTGCGCTCAGTAGCGTGTTCACTACCACAGTTGCTGCAATGTGCACAGAATTTATGAAATGAAAAGTGATGATCACCAAAACTGTTTTCATTGTGAAAGTGTGGACCTAATTGCAAATAAGGGAGAACGTTTCACCACCTTCTCAACAGCATGCAACAAACTTATCAAGTTGAAAACTGACACCGGTGCCAAATGCAATGTCATCTCCTTATCCACATTGCACAGCATTGACCCCAAAGCTGAAATTGATCAGTCAAATAAAGTAAACCTGATAGCTTATGGTGGTCAAACAATTCAGACATTGGGCACTTCTTCTTTGGATCTATCAGGGGACAAGCTGCTATTCCACATTGTGGATAGAAATGTTAAGAGCCTGCTAGGCTTACCAGACAGCATGCTCTTAAATCTAATCCAACTCAGTCCATAAGTACATGCAGTACAACAACAGGCTCCTGAGATGAGCGCTTATGAGGACTTATTTCAAACTGACACTGTTGGTGAGCTTCCAGTCATGTATCACATGCGCTTAGATGAAACGGTACAGTCTATTGTGTGTGCCCCTCAAAGGATCGCACTGGCTATAAGAGACAAAGTCTTGCAAGAGTTGGAAAGGATGACTAGACTGGGCATCATTGCACCAGTGCAGGAGGCTACCCCGTGGGTGTCTGCCATGGCAGCAGTAGTCAGGAAGGATGGCACTATCAACATATGCATTGATCCTGTGCACCTCAGTAAGGCTGTTCTGAGGACTTATCACCCATTAAAAACTGTAGAGCAAGTGATCGCTGATATCCCACAGGCAAGGGTCTTCAGCATTCTAGATGCAAAATTTATATTCTGGCAAATCCCTCTGGATGAGGAATCATTACTATTTACAACATTTATGACCCCAGATGGGAGATACAAATGCTTATGGATGCCATATGGAATTTCAACTGGAAGCAAATTCTTTTAGAGATGTATGGAACAGCTCTTTACTGGACAGCCATGTGAAATAGTCGTAGATTATATTTTCATTTGGGGATCCTCCATTGAGGAACATGACAAATGACTTAAATATGTACTAGACTGTGTCAGAGCCATCAATATGCAGCTCAACCCTACCAAATGTCACTTCGGGGTCTCAGAGGTGCCATATGTTGGACACCTTCTCACGGATAAAGGTGTCAAGCCTGACCCAGAAAAAACCAAAGCCATCCATCAAATGCCTGCTCCAGAGGACAAACATGGATTGCAAAGGTTTCTTGGCATGACCAATTATCTCTTGAAGTTCATTCATCACTACAGTGAGATAACATCTCCACTGCATCAGCTTCTGCGCCAAGATGCCGACTGGTGTTGGACTGACATTTTGTGTTTTTTCCTCCCACTGACTGCCAACACTATGACATTTTTCTTTCCTCCTTACCCTTGCATTTTGTATCCTGTGCTGTGTTTTCCACATGGACAGTGCCAGTGTGAACAGAGGCAATTCCATTCCTTGGAAATTATTCACCAATATAAACAAAGTAAAAAGGAGCAGAACTACTGCAACTAGCATATAACATTAATCATAAGTAATTACAGTAGATGCATACCAGTATAGTAATAATACAAACTTTATATAAGAAGAGATTAATAATAGTACATATCCAATGTACAAATTTATATTATCAGCAAAGGGCTTAGTAGGAATCCTGTTGGAATTGTGCAAATATAGCTGGGTATATATAGTTATTAATAAAAGATACCTCCAGATAAATGTTGCAGCAGAGACCAGTTGCAGGGGCCTCTGAGGATTGATGTGGTTTCTGTCTTTGTGACAGAGACCTGAAGACAAGATCTGCAGTCATGGTGAGATTCTCCAACTGATGTCTAACCAGCCTGGATTGGAGCTTTTCACGGACAAGAACTGTGTTGTGGCACTGAAACTCAGAGTCAGCCTATCTACTCTGTGCTTTTGTCTGCGCTTTTGTCCCTCTCTAATAGTTTCTATTCTGACATGCAACCAGACCTGTAAGCCTATGAGACCGAAGTGGCCCAAGCGAGATGCCTAACCGAGCTCTAGCCTATGCTGGTTATCGAGCCCTAAGGTAAAACTTACTATAGATTCCCAGACCAGAAGGGACAGGGTTAACTTAAATAACAGGTGCTGCATTTAAACTATTCTGTAATAAACAGGTTCACCTTCCAATATACTGGAAAGTGACCACTACACATAACAGCAGCACAGACCTAGCTATCTGGCATTGTGCATGGGAAATAATGAGATACTTTGTCTGTCACAAGGATTTAGATATACACTAAGCAGCTACAGTTAAATTATTAAGATTATAGGAATGCTGCATGGACAGGACATGTGGCTAAACCCTTCTCTCTCTCCTCTTCCCCCTTCCAGGGTATCAAATACAACATTCCAGGAACAGGAAATGCATACATAATATAGTTACAGGCATTTACAAATTCAGACAGTAGATGGAAGCAGATCCCTACACATGTCTGAGCTCTGCATTCTATAAGCCTGTATGTTACATATTTCCTATTGTATACACTGTGATCATGATATATGGCTCTGAACACTGCACTCTGTAATCTCTGTTGTACATTACATACTTCTGACCAACACATTGATTGATAACTATTTTCAGATTCAGAATATTTCATTAATCCTGAGGGGAAATTATTAAGATATAATTATACTCCACAAAGAACAAATAAAACAAAGCACAACAACATGCAAAACTAAAAACACAATTTGTTTTTAAAAAATAAGTTAACACAAACAGCAAATTAATATGGCCAAAAAATTAGAGAGGTTTTTTTTTTTTTTTTTTTCCTTGTCAAAAGAAGTTTATTGAGTATACAATGTTATAAAGATACATAAAGTAAGTTTACAAGGATCTATAAAGTAAGCTCATTGTTTTACAGTAGGGTTTATATAGGTAAATATCATGAAATTTCAAATATTAAACATTGGGTTCACGTAAACCTAAATTATATATGATATATATCATTTCCTTAGTTACTTTTGTAGGTATTTAAATGATTTATACCTACTATACATATTGTTTACAAGTAGAGTGTATATAGGTCAAATAAATTCTGATAATGAGCTTTAATCGTAAGGTGGAGAAAAGGAAAGAGAAAGAAGAAAAGGGGTTGAAAGGTAGAGGTATGGTCCACAAGGTTGTCCCGCTGGTCAGTTTATTATTCTTTTTAGTTCTCTTTGAAGCCTTAGAATGGGTGTCTCTGTAAGTCATTTAATCTGTTACCATGGCAACAGGACAGAGTCATTGAAGTTTGACAGGAACTGTTGTTTTATCCAAGGATGCCAAAGTTTTTCAAATTTTGGAATTTGATTTTGATCGATGGCTACCATCTTAGCATGGGACATTGTATTATTCATTCTATGAATTGTTTCTGCTAGTACCAATGTAGGAGATTTCCATGCCTTGGCCACTGTTTGTTTTGCAGCCGTTATTAGTTGGATCATAAGTTTGAATTGAGAGAGTGTTAACCATTCCGGTTTTAGATTAAGTAAAGTTAAATATGGATCCGGTTGTATTATTTTTTTAAATATTTTAGATGCAATCACGAAGACTTCCTTCCAGAAGGTTTGGATTACTGAGCACGTCCACCATATGTGTAAATATGTGCCTATTTCTGGGCATCCTCGAAAACAAAGAGCTGAGGTATTAGGTGAATATTTTGCCACTCTAGCGGGTACAAGGTACCAGCGAGTTAGGACTTTATAATTTGTCTCCAGTGCTAAGATGTTGGGTGAAGATGACTTAGATGTGAGCCATATGTTAGACCAGTCCGTGTCTTCTAAAGTTCGTCCCAGGTCCTCCTCCCACCTCTGAACGTAAGAGGGTCTATTAAGATTTGCTACTCCATATAATTGATTATAAAGTGATGAAATTGTACCTTTAGCAAATGGATCTTTTGTACAGATTGATTCAAAAATGGATAATTGGGATAATGGTGTATCCCCCTTTAGGAATGGTGTATAGAAATTTTTGATTTGGAGATATCTAAATATCTCAGAGTTTGGTAGATCATATTTTTCTCTAAGCGATGGGAATGAAAGGAATGATTTAGATGCTATGAAGTCATTTAGTGTCTGAATGCCTGATGTTGTCCAAGCTTTAAAAGAATTTGGGTAGATCCATGCCGGATAAAAGGCCGGATTTCTGATAAAAGAAAGGAGAGGATTGTGTGGAGATTGTAACTGATATTTGGTTTTTAGTTTATCCCAGAGAGATAAGAAGTGTTTAGTTATGGGATTATGAATTTTAAAGCGGTCTTTAGGATCAAGCCATAATAAATTTGATATTGATAGAGGGTCATTTTCTGAAGCCTCTATAAATACCCATAATGGGATTTCCTGTTTTGCATGGTATTTGGACAGACTGGCCAAATGTGCTGCTCTGTAGTAGTTAGTAAAATTAGGGTATCCCAGGCCTCCTTTATTTTTGGGAAGATGTAGTGTGTGTATAGGTATACGTGGTTTAGAAGAGCCCCATATAAACGAAGTTGCTCTTTTTTGTACTATTCTCAAAAAATAGGAAGGAATTGGAATAGGGAGGACTCTGAATAGATAAAGCAATTTGGGTAGAATAGTCATTTTGATTGCATTAATCTTCCCTATCCAGGATAAAGGAAGTTGCGACCATTGTTTTATTAGATTTGTGATCTGTCTTAATACAGGAGGATAATTGGTTGAGAATAAGTCAGAATGAGATGCTGTTAAATGAATTCCAAGATATGGGATTGATTTTTCTGCCCATGTGAATGGGAGTGCAGCCCTAGCCGGGATCAATTCCATGTTTGTGAGTGAAATATTAAGCACTAGGCATTTCTTAGGATTAATCATAAGGCCGGATAGGGCTGCAAACCCATCAAGAGCTGGTATTAAGTTAGGACCAGAGACCTGTGGTGATGATAGAAAAAGTAATATATCGTCTGCAAATATACATAATTTGTGTGTAATACCTCCTACTTCAATGCCAGTTATAGTTTGGTTTGTTCTGATGTATTGGGCCATGGGTTCGAGTATAAGGGCAAATAATAAGGGAGATAATGGGCAACCCTGTCGGTTACCTCTTTCGATATTAAAGGCTTCAGATTTGTATCCAGCATATTTTATATAGGCTTTGGGTTTATTATATAATGCTTTGATCCATGTTAAAAAGTGGGGTCCAAAACCCCATTTTTGTAATGAATATTGCATATATTGCCAGGATACTGTGTCAAATGCCCTCTTAATATCGAGAGATAGAAAACATAAAGGGATTTTCCGTTTTTTAGCAATATGTGCCAATAACACTGCCCTGCGTATATTATCGCCTGCCTGTCTATTTGGCATGAAGCCTACTTGATCTCTATGTATTAATTTTCCTATAATGCTATTGAGGCGTTTTGCTATTATTTTTGCTAATAATTTAATATTGAGGTTTAACAGAGAGATAGGCCGATAATTCACACAGGAAGTATCATCAGAAAGGGGTTTTGGGATCATACAAACAATTGCCATTAGTGTTTCTTGCCGAAAAGAATGTCCATCTAGAAGTTTGTTAAAAGTTTCAGTGAGAATGGGAGAGAGTATTTCTGAGAATGTTTTATAGTATAAAGCCGAGTAGCCGTCTGGGCCTGGTCTTTTGTTAAGTTTTAGGTCTTTTATGGCGTTAGCAACTTCATCTATAGTTATAGGCTCATCCAAACTGCTTTTTTGATTCTGAGATAACTCAGGTAAGGTTATTTTTGAGAAGAAGGATTCAGCCTCTGTAGGATTAAATTCATTGTTTGTCTTGTATAAAGTTGCGAGATGTGAGTGAAATTTATGGACTATTTTAACTGGATTACAAGTGTAAACATTTTTTGATAATTTCAAACGTATTGGTTTGAAAGATTTGTTAGTTGAATTTAATGCCCGAGCCAAATATGTACCTGGTTTGTTTGTATTCATGTAGAAATTGTGTTTGGAGCGTTTGAGGAATTTATCAACTGACTCAGTGAGAAATAGATCGTATTCCAATCTAGATTTTTCCAGATGAGATTTTGTACTCTGAGATGGATTATCTTGAAATGATATGTAGGCTGCATTAAAATTGAGTTCTAGTTTTTTTGCTAGATTTTTGCTTTCCCGTTTAAATAGTGCCATTTGTCTTTGTATTGTACCACGCAAGACAGGCTTATGAGCTTCCCACAGTGTTATTGGGGAGATGTCTGTTGTATTATTAATTGATATGTATTCCTTTAAAGCTTGTTCAATGGCCATCTGATGTAGTGGGTGTTTGAGCATTATGTCCGGTAAGTACCACGTTGGGTAAAAAATTACAGTAGGTGACCGCGATATTGTGTCAATCTCGCCGCACTTCTCGGCGAGATTTGACACCTACGAGCCCTGTCGCAGGAGCCAGCGCCGAGATGGCTCACTCATCGGGAAAGGAAAACTTTGTTTTCCTTCCGCGATGAGTGACAGGCAGCGCTGACAGCTGTCTAGTATGAATCCTGAGGCGGGAACACCACGCCAAATTTTAAATGAAAAAACCGGCGTGGGTTCCCCCCTAGGAGCATACCAGGCCCTTAGGTCTGGCATGGATTGTAAGGGGAACCCCCTATGCCGAAAAATCGGCGTGGGGGTCCCCCCCCAATCCATACCAGACCCTTATCCGAGCACGCAGCCCGGCCGGCCAGGAAAGGGGGTGGGGACGAGCGAGCGCCCCCCCCCCTCCTGAGCCGTACCAGGCCGCATGCCCTCAACATGGGGGGGTGGGTGCCTTGGGGGAGGGGGGGCGCCCTGCGGGGCCCCCCCACCCCAAAGCACCTTGTCCCCATGTTGATGAGGACAAGGGCCTCTTCCCGACAACCCTGGCCGTTGGTTGTCGAGGTCTGCGGGCGGGGGGCTTATCGGAATCCGGGGGCCCCCTTAATAAGGGGGCCCCCAGATCCCGGCCCCCCACCCTGTGTGAATGAGTTTGGGGTACATGGTACCCCTACCCACTCACCTAGGCAAAAGTGTCAGTATAAAAAAAACACATTACACAGGTTTTAAGAATAATTTATTAGTCAGCTCCGGGGTCTTCTTCCGACTTCGGGGGGTCTCCTTCTGACTTCTCCCGGTGTTCGGCCTCTTCTCCCGGGCCCCGCCGCTATCTTCTTCCAGCTCTATTGCCAGCGAGGGGCCCGGTCTGCTGCCGCTGTCTTGTCGCCGCTGTCTTGCCGCCGCTGTCTTGTCGCCGCTGTCTTGTCGCCGCTGTCTCGCCGCTTCTTCTCTTCTTTTCTTCTTCCCCGATGTTGACACGACGCTCTCTCCGGCTGGAATGCTGTGTGCGAGCTGCGGAGCCATTTATATAGGCGGTAACCCCGCCCCCTTACGACGTCATGGTCCCAGCATGCGCAGGGACTCTGGCGTCATAAGGGGGCGTGGCCCCAGAGTCCCTGCGCATGCTGGGACCATGACGTCGTAAGGGGGCGGGGTTACCGCCTATATAAATGGCTCCGCAGCTCGCACACAGCATTCGAGCCGGAGAGAGCGTCGTGTCAACATCGGGGAAGAAGAAAAGAAGAGAAGAAGCGGCGAGACAGCGGCGACAAGACAGCGGCGACAAGACAGCGGCAGCAGACCGGGCCCCTCGCTGGCAATAGAGCTGGAAGAAGATAGCGGCGGGGCCCGGGAGAAGAGGCCGAACACCGGGAGAAGTCGGAAGGAGACCCCCCGAAGTCGGAAGAAGACCCCGGAGCTGACTAATAAATTATTCTTAAAACCTGTGTAATGTGTTTTTTTTATACTGACACTTTTGCCTAGGTGAATGGGTAGGGGTACCATGTACCCCAAACTCATTCACACAGGGTGGGGGGCCGGGATCTGGGGGCCCCCTTATTAAGGGGGGCCCCCGGATTCCGATAAGCCCCCCGCCAGCAGACCCCGACAACCAACGGCCAGGGTTGTCGGGAAGAGGCCCTTGTCCTCATCAACATGGGGACAAGGTGCTTTCCCCAAGGCACCCACCCCCCCCATGTTGAGGGCATGCGGCCTGGTACGGCTCAGGAGGGGGGGGGCGCTCGCTCGTCCCCACCCCCTTTCCTGGCCGGCCGGGCTGCGTGCTCGGATAAGGGTCTGGTATGGATTGGGGGGGGACCCCCACGCCGATTTTTCGGCATAGGGGGTTCCCCTTACAATCCATGCCAGACCTAAGGGCCTGGTATGCTCCTAGGGGGGAACCCACGCCGGTTTTTTCATTTAAAATTTGGCGCGGTGTTCCCGCCTCAGGATTCATACTAGACAGCTGTCAGCGCTGCCTGTCACTCATCGCAGAAGGAAAACAAAGTTTTCCTTTCCCGATGAGTGAGCCAGCGCGACATTCACAGTACCCTGTCGCCGAGAACCAGCGCGATGGTATCGCGCTGGAAACACAATCTCGCGGTCAGGTACTGTAGAGAGGTTTTTAACCTCCCTGGCGGTATGATTATTTTGGATTTTAGGTGCTGAAAGCGGTACCATTATTTTTGCATGGAAATGTGGCGTTTTATATTGTAGGCCTGTAATTCTTATGCCGTGTACACACGGTCGGACTTTACGGCAGACTTTGCCCGGCGGACTTTTTGACGTACTTTACGACGGACTTTCTGAATGAATGGACTTGCCTACACACAATCCACCAAAGTCTGTCGAATTCGTACGTGATGACGTACGACCGGACTAAAATAAGGAAGTTCATAGCCAGTAGCCAATAGCTGCCCTAGCGTGGCTTTTTGTCCATCGAACTAGCATACAGACGAGCGGACTTTTCAACCGGACTCGAGTTCGAAGGATAGATTTAAAACATGTTTCAAATCTAAGTCCGTCCAACTTTTGAGCAAACAAAGTCAGCTGGAGCCCACACACGATCGAATTGTCCGAAATCCTGTCCGCCGGGCAAAGTCTGCCGTAAAGTCCGCTCGTGTGTACGCGGCATTAGGAATAACTCACTGAAATCTGTCCAAACAAGAGTCTAGTAGACATCCTGGGTATGATAAAGTTTGAAACACAAAATCATAAATTATAATATAATAACTATAAATAACAAATAATAATATAATAGTAATAATACTTTTTATTCAATAAATTTTAGTAAATAATATAAATCAAAAACGCTGACATTTTTTTTGGCCAAACAAGAGTGCAATATTAGTAGTCATATTGCTTTAGTAAACATCTCGGGTATGGAAAATTTTAAAACAGGGTACAGTACAAAGTCCGACGTCACAGTCAGGACAGTAGAACCAGGTTTCTTTTCTGATTTTCCTTCCTGTGTCGTCACGTTTAGAGCAGCAAACCACACACATCCTTGTGGGTGCTGCCTTCTTTTCCGTTGGTGGAATGTGGTCCATAAAGTGTCGACCTGTAAGGCGTTCCGGGTTCACAACGCCAGCAGCACGACGTCCAGATCTATTTACAGTGGTTGGTGTTTGGTGCTTGAGAAATATAAGTTTGGCAACTTTCCAAACAAAGTCTGCATGAACTACAGGCCTGTCACTCTTTTTTTTTTTTAGAAGAATGAAAGCATTCCACAGGCACTGTTCAAGAAGATGCCTGAAGATTTTTTTGTAATTTTTTTTTGTTGCTTTCTCATAGCAGGATAAAAAGTCATGGCCTGGTCAGCTCTGTCAACACCTCCCATGGTGTTGTTGTAGTCCATTACGACTTGAGGTTTCATTACGTCTTTTCCACCTTTTGTATGTACCATAACAGTAGAGGTGTTGTGAATGGTACTCATTAGGCACACATCTTTTTTGTCGCGCCATCTTAGTGCCATCATTTTGCCTTTTTGCCAGGCAACTATTTCTCCTGCCTTGAGCTTTTTATTGCCAAAGGTTGGCGGCATGTATGCATCCGTCTTGTGTTGTAGAAGGAATTCATAAAGTTTTGGAGAAGTATAAAAATTATCTGTGGTTACACAGTACCCCTGATTCAGCAATGGCTCAATCAAAGTAAGAACAGAAGTGGTTGCCATTCCATAATTACTGAATCTGTCGTTGAATTTGGCCCCTTTCCCGGTGTAAAGGAACTAATTCCATATGTAACCAGTGCTGGCTTCACAGAGCATGAATGATTTTATGCCGAATCGTGCTCTCTTAGATGCGATGTACTGTATCCAGCTATATCTTCCTTTGTAGGCCATTAGACTTTGGTCGATACTGACGTCTCTGTCTGGTACATAGGTCTGCTGGAAATTTTTCAGAATAATTTGATATAGATCCCAAATCTTTTTCAGTTTTGGAGCTGGATGAGAAGTCTCATCAAATTCTTCATTATTTTGAAAATGCAGATATTTTATTATGAGAGAAAATTTGTATTCCGACATGATGGTGCCAAAAAAAGGAGTGGCTAGTATTTTGTTGGTTGTCCAGTACCACTTCTGCAGGGGTTTCCCCACCACTCCCTGGAGAATAATTAGGCCCAGAAAGTTCCAGATGTCCTCTTTGGTCACTGGTTCCCATTTTCTGCTCCTTGAAAACCTCTGAGGTATAGCAGCTTGTTACTCCTGGTACCGATCGGTCTCTGTAACAATTCTTTCTATAACCCCATCAGTCAAAAAGAGTTGGAGGTATCCCAAGGGGCTGTCATCTTCAACCTCCACTTTGATACCGGGTGGTAAACGGGAATCTTGGGGGCGCTGCGTGCTCCATACCGCAGTCAATCGAGCACCAAGTCTGCACATCACTGGGCACAGTCGCAGGATCATCGCTGAAATCGCTTTCCATGCCTGATGACGACCTTCCCCATGAATCGCTATCACTCACTTCTGCAAGCGATTCTGTCTCGCTGTCGCTGTTTTCCAGCAGGTCATATGCCGCTTTTGAGGTTGAAGCACGCTTATTTGATGCCATGGTCGCTCTGCAGTTTCCAGACAGAAAGTACAGTAAAACTGCAGGCAGGGGCACTGGACAAAGCACTGGGGGGCAAACTGAGATCAATTTTATTTTATTTAGTAATGTAATCCAATAGGGTTACAATGTGTCAGTGCATCGGGCGGAAGATCCGGCTGCCGAACACAGCGGGAGAACATTGTGGGATTCCGGAGACAAGGTAAGTCACGTCTTCCAGGATCCAGCGATGCGATTCCGAGTCTGGCTCGGGGTTACCGCTTTTGGTACTAAAATCTCACCCAGAGCCAGATTCGGGCATACCCAAAGGGGGGTTAAACAAGGCAATGGAGGGGAGGGCCCAGAAGTAGAGAACATATTCCAGAGGGTAGTATTGGGGGCATTAGTGGTAGGTTGAATAAAGCACATAAACCCAAGGTAAGTATAGTAACAAGTCCTAGTTGCAATTTCGGAACACTCAATAAGAGGATAGTATGCGACTGGTCTAAATTATGTGGCATGTTCACCAATGCCAGGAGCCTGGTGGACAAGATGGGTGAACTAGAGATACTGTTGTACAAGGAGCATTTGGATTTTGTGGGAATTTCAGAGACCTGGTTCAACAGCTCTCATGATTGGCTGACAACCATTCAAGGGTATAACCTTTATCGCAGGGATAGAAAGGGTAAAAAAGGGGGAGGGGTATGCCTATATATCAAGAATAATGTACAAGTGAATGTGAGAGATGACATCACTAAGGGAGCTAGGGAGGAGGTGGCATCCTTATGGGTAGAGCTCCAAAGGGATGAAACTAAGGGGAAAATATTACTGGGAGTATGCTATAGGCCCCCTAACCTGAGGGAGGAGGGGGAGATGGATCTCCTATCACAAGTTGTATTAGCAGCAAGGATAGGAAGCGTTATCATAATGGGGGATTTTAATTATCCAGACATAGACTGGGCGGAGGGAACCACGCATTCATCTAAGGCTCGCCAGTTCCCAAATGTCTTGCAGGACAATTTCATGGTTCAGATGGTAGATGCACCAACTAGAAATAAAGCGTTACTGGATCTACTGATTACCAACAATACAGACCTGATCACGGATGTGGAAATATGGGGCAATTTAGGAAACAGTAATCACAGGCCAATTGGCTTCAGTATAAATCACACAAATAGGAAACATAAGGGTAGGGATGAGCTTCGAGTTCGAGTCGAACCTATGTTCGACTCGAACATCACATGTTCGACCGTTCGTCGAATTGCGAACGTTATGGGCCGTTCACACCAAATTCGAGTGGCGCGTCACAGCCCATAATTCACTGCGGCATCGCAGTGCATTGCTGGCTGATGACTGGCCAAGCATGCACTATGACCCGCATGCTTGGCCAATCACAGCGCTGTCTGTACAGAGAGCTGTAATTGGCCAAAGCCAGGGTGGCTTTGGCCAATTATGGCTCAGGGGGTTTAGTACACGCTCCACACTATATAAGGCCGCCTGTGTGGCGGCCTTGTGTAGTCTGTTGCGGCGGCGGAGAGATAGACAGAGAGACAGTGTCATTTGATTTAAGGCAGGCAGGTGTTTTTACAGTATTTACAGCTACCTGAAGAAAATTGCTGGTGTTCTTCTGATCCTATTAGTACCACAGGCAGGCAGCTAAAATATTTACAGTTAGTGTAGTGTGTCTTCTGCACAGTGTGCACCTAAAGCTACCTGGAGACAATTGCTGTTGTTCTGATCCTATTAATACCACAGGCAGGCAGCTGCAGTACTTACAGTTAGTGTAGTGCGTCTTCTGCACAGTGTGCACCTAAAGCTACCTGAAGAAAATTGGTGGTGTTCTTCTGATCCTATTAGTACCACAGGCAGGCAGCTGCAGTATTTACAGTTAGTGTAGTGCGTCCTCTGCACAGTGTGCACCTAAAATTACCTGAAGACAATTGCTGTTGTTCTGATCCTATTAATACCACAGGAAGGCAGCTGCAGTATTTACAGTTAGTGTAGTGCGTCCTCTGTACAGTGTGCACCTAAAGCTACCTGAAGACAATTGCTGTTGTTCTGATCCTATTAGTACCACAGGCAAGCAGCTGCAGTATTTACAGTTAGTGTAGTGCGTCCTCTGCACAGTGTGCACCTAAAGCTACCTGAAGACAATTGCTGTTGTTCTGATCCTATTAATACCAAAGGCAGGCAGCGTCAGTATTTACAGTTAGTGTAATGCGTCCTCTGCACAGTGTGCACCTAAAGCTACCTGAAGACAATTGCTGCTGTTCTGATCCTATTAATACCACAGGCAGGCAGCTGCAGTATTTACAGTTAGTGTACTGTGTCCTCTGCACAGTGTGCACCTAAAGCTACCTGAAGAAAATTGGTGATGTTCTTCTGATCCTATTAGTACCACAGGCAGGCAGCTGCAGTATTTACAGCTAGTGTAGTGCGTCCTCTGCACAGTGTGCACCTAAAGCTACCTGAAGACAATTGCTGTTGTTCTGATCCTATTAATACCACAGGCAGGCAGCTGCAGTATTTACAGTTGGTGTACTGTGTCCTCTGCACAGTGTGCACCTAAAGCTACCTGAAGACAATTGCTGGTGTTCTCATACTAATAATACTACAGGCAGGCAGTTGATTCTGCTAACTGCAGTATCAGTGTATATATATACATCCCAGCTTTGTGCAGCTACATCTCACTGCAGGCCATTATTATGTCTGGAAGGCCAACAAGGAGAGGCAAACAGTCACAAGCCAATAAAAGAGGGCAAGCAGGCTCTGTGTCTAGAGGCAACAGTGCTGGTCGTGGAGACGGTGCATCCTCATCAGCACGTGGCCTTGGGGCACGCTTGTCCTTTTTTTTCGGCTGCTGGCCGTGTTGAGCCGCAACATGCCAAAGACTTGGTAGAGTGAATGACCAAGCCGTCCTCATCCTCCTCATCCTCTCTCACCCAGGCTCAGGGTACTTTGTCTGGCAAAGCAGCTGCCAATGCGGCCTCTTCCCTCGGCTCAATGGCATCAGTCACTCCTTCCCTAGCCCCACCATGTCCTCCTGTGGAATCCCCCGAACTGTTTGACCACAGTGTTGGGTACATGCTCCAGGAGGATGCCCAGAGTTTTGAAGGCTCCGATGATGGTACCCAGCTAGAGGAAGGCAGTAACGTGAGCCCTGAGAGAGGGGGTGCCCAAGAAGGACAACAATCTGGCAGTCATGTTCCCCCAGCTGCAGCATACTGCCAGCTTTGCTCCAGTGATGAGGAGGGAGGGGATGATGAGGTCACTGACTCCACGTGGGTGCCTGATAGGAGAGAGGAGGAGGAGGCACATCTTCAACGAGGTAGGATGCCCTCCAGAGGCCAGCTTAAGGGCAGCACACCGACTGCATCACACCGCAGAGCTCCGTATGTGCAGGGCGCTGCTGTCTCTGCGCGTTATTCCAAAAGTTCTTTGGTGTGGGCCTTTTTTGAGACAAGTGCATCAGATTCCACCGCTGCTATTTGCAACATATGTCTCAAGCGTATCTTGCGTGGCCAAAACATCACCCGCTTGGGCACCACATGCTTGACCAGACATATGTCGACCTCCTTGCTCCTCATCAGCTGGGATCTCCAACCCCACTATATCTTCAGTCCTCTCTGAAACCTGCACTGAGAGGAATGAAGGTGTAGAATTAGGTGTGTCACAGCCAAGTACTTGCAATCTGCTATCGGTACACCGACGTCAGATTGTACCAGGCAAATTTCCCTGCCCCAGCTGCTGTACCGCCGAAAGAAGTTCGCTCCCAGCCATCCACATGCCCAGCGGTTGAATGCTACCTTGGCTAACTTGCTATCACTTCAACTGCTGCCTTTTCAGTTGGTAGCCTCTGCCCCCTTCCGTGAGTTTGTGGAACGTGCGGTTCCTCAGTGGCAGGTTCCCAAACGCCTCTTTTTTCTCACGGAAGACAATTCCGGCTCTCTACAGGCATGTGGAAGGCAATGTCTTGGCCTCGCTGGACAGGGTGGTCAGCGGTAAGGTGCATATTACTGATGACTCATGGTCCAGCGGGCATGGACAGGGACATTACCCATCTTTTACCGCGCACCGGGTGACTCTTCTGGCAGCTGGGAAGGATGCAGGAAAGGGTGCAGTAGTGTTGGAGGTTGTTCCGCCACCACATCTCCAAAATTCTACTAGTGGGGATTCTGCCACACGTCTGTCCTCCACCCTCTCCTCTTCTTCTTCCTCCATGGCTTCTTCCTGTGCTGATTTGTCCTCGGAACCAGCATTGCTCTGTAGGCGTTCAAGGGGCTACGCAAGCACGCAGGCAAAAAGATGCCATGCGGTGCTTGAGCTGGTGTGCTTGGGGGACAGGAGTCACAATGGAGCAGAGATTCAACCAGATTCTGGTTGACGCCACACTGGCTTTAGCCAGGAATGCTGGTTTGTGACAATGGCACCAACCTCCTCTCTGCCCTCCGACAGGGACAACTGACCCATGTGCCCTGTTTGGCTCACGTCCTTAACTTGGTGGTGCAGCGGTTCTTGGGCAGGTACCCAGGCTTACAGGATGTCCTGAGGCAGGCCAGGAAAGTCTGTGTGCATTTCCACAGGTCATATAATGCCAGTGCTCGGCTGGCTGACCTCCAAAAGGAATTTAACCTGCCCAAGAACCGCCTAATCTGTGACATGCCCACCAGGTGGAACTCAACGTTGGCCATGCTTCAGCGGCTGCACACAGAGCAGACGGCCATCAATGAGTACCTATGTGACTAAGGCACGAGGACAGGGTCAGGGGAGCTTGTTTTTTCTCCCCACGCCAGTGGGCTATGATCAGGGATGCATGCACTGTCCTGTCACCATTTGAGGAGGCCACGAGGATGGTGAGCAGTGACAGTGCATGCATCAGTGACACTGTCCCTCTCGTCCACCTGTTGGAGCACACGCTGCATGGAATAATGGACAGGACACTTGAGGCAGAATAGAGGGAGGAAGAGGAGGACTTCCTTACCTCTAAAGGCCCCCTTTATCCAGACAGTGTTCCTTTATGCCCGCCAATCACACAGGAAGAGGAGGAGGAGGATTGTGTCAGCATGGAGGTGGAGCCTGGCACTCAGCATCAGCAGCAGTCTTCAAGGGATCATTTACAGTCCGAAGAAACCCATGGACTTGTACGTGGCTGGGATTAGGTGGCTGCGGATCATGTCGTCCTTAGTGACCCAGAGGACTCTGGACCAAATGCCTCAGCAAACCTATGCTGCATGGCCTCCCTGATCCTGCAAAGCCTGCGGAAGGATCCTTGTATTCGTGGTATCAAGGGGAGGGATGACTACTGGCTGGCAACCCTCCTTAATCGATGTTACAAGGGTAAGTTTGCGGACCTTATCTTGCCGTCGCAGAGGGAGCAGAGGATGAAACATCTTCAGGCGGCCTTGCAGAAAGGTTTGTGCCTGGGAGGTTACAATTTCCTGGTCTTCCTGGATAACGTGTTGCTGAGGCTTTGGTCAGTCACAGAAGGAACGGTGGAGAAGGTGGCCGTCTGACAGATGCGTTCAGACAATTTTTTAGTCCGCAGCCCCAAGATCTGATCGGTTCCAGCAACCATCGCCAGCGTCTGTTTTACATGGTGCAGGATTACCTAGGGGCAAGATCAGACTTGGACACCTTTCCCACCGAAAATCCTCTGGGTTACTGGGTCTTGAGGATGGATCACTGGCCAGAGCTTGCACAGTATGCAGTTGAGCTACTGGCCTGTCCTGCATCCAGCGTTCTTTCGGAACGCACATTCAGTGCTGCTGGAGGCTTTGTAAGCGATCACAGAGTGCGCCTGTCCACCGACTCGGTCGATTGGCTGACCTTCATAAAAATGAATCAGTCTTGGATCACCAGCTACCAAGCACCTGATGCTGATGTAACCGATTGATTTTTTTTTTAATGTGAGATCCCTTCAAGACTGCCTATGCTGATGCTGAGTGAATATCCTGTTATGCTGAGTGACAATCCTCTTCCTCCTCAATTTTCATGCTGATAGCTTGTAAGAACATTTTTGGTTCTGGGCACCGCCAGCAGTGGCCAAGGCTCAATTTTTCTGCCCCTGTTTAACAGGGGCGTGTAATTACAATTTTTGATGCAATACTTTGCAGCAGGGCTCATTTCTGTGCTCCAACTAGAGTATCTGTGAGGGTTTGCAGTGTTATGGCACCAGCACCAGTGCCCAAGGCTCAATTTTTCAGCCCCTGTTTAACAGGGGCGTATAATTACAATTTTTAAAGCAATACTTTGCAGCAGGGCTCATTCCTGCGCTCCAACTATAGCATATGTGAGGGGTTGCAGTCAGGGCCGTCTTTAATATTGATTGGACCCTGGGCAAAAATATACTTGGGCCCCCCTCCCCCATGCAATTTCACTCTCCACCTGTTCTGAGACATACAATAAATAGCAGCTAGACTTAAAATCAGTTTACTGTTTGAGATCAGGCAGCAATTGTGATTGGTTGCCAGTGGTTACAGTGTATCATTAACGCTTACTGACTGGTTGCTAGAGGTTACAGCACACATTACGGCTCACTGATTAGTTGCTAGAGGTTAGAGCAAATGTATTCTGCTTGTTGATTGGTTGCACTAGATTACTGTACAGTATTACTGCTCACTGCATGGTTGTTAGAGGTTACAGCACATCATCTCCTCACTGCAGGGGGGGCATGATATACATACGAATGCAGCCTTTATTTACCTATCAATGCCCCTGGCCGCAGCTATTTACTTATGCATGCAGTCGCTATTTACATATCAATGCAGGATATTTACATGTAAACACAGGGTCTGCAGGTGAGTTACCTGTACACAACAATAAGGCAGCATTAGTACCACCACTTCACACTGAGATATCGGGACACAGCACAGGACTAAAACGTCAAAGGACAAAGGAATTTAAACTGGGATAGTTGGCAAGTATGAGGCAGCTGCTGTGGGCCCCACAACAATGACAGGGCCCAGGGCAGCTGCCCCTTTTGCCCTGCCTTAAAGACGGCCCTGGTTGCAGTGTTGTGGCACCAGTGCCTAAGGCCCAATTTTTCTGCCCCTGTTCAACAGGGACATGTAATTACAATTCTTGGTCTAATATTTCACAGCAGGGCCCATTCCTGCGCCCACCAAGAGTAATTGTGAAGGCTTACAGTGTTGTGGCAAAACCACCACCACCACAGGCCCTATTACAAGAAAGATCCCAAATAGGTATGTACCTGAAAACAGGGCGACACTGTAGGTACTGTTAAAAATGGTGTGCCAGCGTCCCTATAATATATATGTGTAAATTGGGAACTAATGAAATTGGACTTTGGGGGCAACACTGGGTATATATCACCAGCTTTTCAACGTAATCTAGCGATTGTTTGTTTTACCAATCGCAATACCATACCTGTATCCTGTCTACTTTGTCTGACCAGATGGGAACTATCTCTAGCTCCTGAAGAAGCGTTACATAAACCCGCAACATGTCGAGCGAAAAATAGAGAGAACCTACCCGACCTGCAACTCAACCCACAGTATTTTCTCCTACACTCATATTTGCAACCTGCATTTGGGAAGTTGTTCTCCATTTTTTACTATTTGAATGTTGTAATATATATACAACTAGTTGGGTTTAATGTGCATGCAGGGCAGGATCTATTCTATACACAGTACTTATATATGCACACTGTATCAACTATAATATTTATTTTTAATTTGTAATCTAAATCTAATAAAATAAAACTATTTTTATATTTCATAGTCTACTCGTGTGCCCCCAAAGTCCAATTTCATTAGTTCCCAATTTACACCACCAAAGGCCCAATTTTTCTGCCCCTGTTTAACAGGTGCATGTAATTACAATTCTTGATATAATATTTCACAGCAGGGCCCGTTCCAGCGCCCACCAAGAGTAACTGTGAGGACTTACAGTGTTGTGGCACCAGCACCACCATCACCAAAGGCCCAATTGTTCTGACCCTGTTCAACAGGGGCATATAATTACAATTCTTGATCTAATATTTCACAGCAAAGCCCGTTCCTGCACCCACTAATGCCCCGTACACACGGTCGGACTTTGTTCGGACATTCCGACAACAAAATCCTAGGATTTTTTCTGACGGATGTTGGCTCAAACTTGTCTTGCATACACACGGTCACACAAAGTTGTCGGAAAATCCGATCGTTCTAAACGCGGTGACGTAAAACACGTACGTCGGGACTATAAACGGGGCAGTGGCCAATAGCTTTCATCTCTTTATTTATTCTGAGCATGCATGGCACTTTGTCCGTCGGATTTGTGTACACACGATCGGAATTTCCGACAACGGATTTTGTTGTCGGAAAATTTTATATCCTGCTTTCAAACTTTGTGTGTCGGAAAATCCGATGGAAAATGTGTGATGGAGCCTACACACGGTCAGAATTTCCGACAACAAGGTCCTATCACACATTTTCCATCGGAAAATCCGACCGTGTGTACGGGGCATTAGAGTAACTGTGAGGGCTTACAGTGTTGTGGCAACACCAACACCTAAGGCCCCAATTTCTGCAGAGTATATAGGGCAGGCCCCTACTTTCAAACATCCAACTTACAAACGACTCCTACTTGCAAACGGAAGGAGACAACAGGAAGTGAGAAGAAATCTATCCCTAGGAAGGGAAATTCTCTCCTGTAAAAGTTAATATGGGAAAAACGTGTCTCCTCTTCACTGATGCTTTATCACCAATCCTTGTTTCACTAAAAACCCCAAATTTTCAAAAAACATTTGTCATTGGGACAGAAAGTGAGGTGAAATCTTCTTAAGAGGTGCAGAGACCGCAAAACAAATGTTACAGGGGTGATAAGGGGTGATAACCCTTCCCTATATTTTCCAAAAAGCTTAAAAATAGATTTTTTGGGTGGCGCTAAACTTTAAAAATGTACCAGTTCAAAATTACAAACAGATTCTACTTAACAACAAATCTACAGTCTCTGTCTTGTTTGCACCGCCTGTATACTGCAGAGTATATAGGGCATGGGGGCCCCACGCCTTTCCTTTTTTTAACTTGGGTGCGGGGTTCCCCTTAATATCCATACAAGACCCAAAGGGCCTGGTAATGGACTGGGGGGGTACCCATGCCATTTGTCTCACTGATTTTCATCCATATTGTAATAGTGACATTACATTAAAGCTGCAAGCAGTTTTTAATGACTTTTATAACTTTAAGAAATGTCATTTTGTGCAGGGACTGTTCTAAGCACGGGAAACACGTGCCACTTTACAGGCATACCATAGACACCCCCCAGGTACGATATTTAAAGGAATATTTCACTTTTATTTTTTCACTTTAAGCATCATTAAAATCACTGCTCCTGAAAAAAGGACATTTTAAAAACTTTTTTTTGCATTGATACATGGGGCAGGACCCGGGTCTCCAAACCCTTTTCAGGACAATAAGTTGCATATAACCCTTTAAAATGAGCACTTTTGATTTTGAACGTTCGAGTCCCATAGACTTTAATGGGTTTCTAAAGTTCACACAAACGTTCGGTCCGTTCGCAGGTTCTGGTGCGAACCGAACTGGGGGGGTGTTCGGCTCATCCCTACATAAGAGGAATACAAAGACACTGAATTTCAAAAGAGCCAACTTCCCTAAACTACGAACCTTGTTAGAAGGCATGAATTGGGATAAAATCTTAGGAACAAAGAACACGGAGGAGAGATGGGTTTGCTTTAAAAGCATATTAAATAAGGGCATTAGCCAATGCATCCCATTGGGTAATAAATTTAAAAGAGCGAACAAAAGTCCTGGATGGCTTAGCTCCAATATAAAAATGCATATAAAAGCAAAGGAGAAGGCCTTCAAAAAATACAAGGTTGAGGGATCAGCATTCAGACTTTATAAAGAATGCAACAAAAGAATGTAAGGGTGCAATTAGGGCTGCTAAGATAGAACACGAAAAGACACATAGCGGAGGAGAGCAAAAAAAATCCCAAGAAATTCTTTAAGTATGTAAACAGTAAAAAAGGGAGGACAGACCATATTGGCCCCATAAAGAATGAGGAAGAACATCTGGTTACAAAGGATGAGGAGATGGCGAAGGTATTGAATTTATTATTCTTCTCAGTCTTCACGAGGGAATCGGGGGGGCTTCAGTAACCAAAACTGCAGTGTTTATCCTTATGAGACATCACAGGAAGCACCTCCATGGTTCACAGAGGACAGAATTAAAATTAGACTTGGGAAACTTAACACTAATAAATCACCGGGACCAGATGGCTTGCATCCGAGGGTACTTAGGGAACTCAGTCAAGTAATTGTCAGACCATTGTTCCTAATTTTTACTGTCTACTGAATGGAATGGTACCAGTTGATTGGAGAAAAGCCATTGTAGCACCAATATTTAAAAAAATGGCCCACAATACATCCCTGGGAATTACAGACCAGTTAGCCTAACATCAATAGTATGCAAGCTCTTGGAGGGGATGATAAGGGACTATATACAAGATTTTAGTAACAAGAACGGTATCATTAAAAAAAAACGGGAAATCCCCCAGAGGGTTTTTTCAGCAGCCAGTAATATTGTAATTAGCAAACTAAAAAAATGATAATGTAATAAATAGTTTTATTGTTATAAAAAATATTAATGCTGACAAATAGGGTCAGAACATGAACTGGAGTACAAAAACATTATGTTAAAAGACAGTGGTACCAATAAGCAAAAGGCAATATAGAATATGTTACGTTAAAAACTGACGCGTTTCGACCCCAGTGGGTCTTCTTCAGAGGATAATGTATAAAAACAGTTATGATGTATTCATAATTGCAAATGGCCTAATATGGAAAAAGTGTTTCCATATCAAGGCCATTTGCAATTATGAATACATCGTAACTGTTTTTATACATTATCCTCTGAAGAAGACCCACTGGGGTCGAAACGCGTCATGTTCTTATACGCAAGACATCCATATCAAGGCCATTTGCAATTATGAATACATCGTAACTGTTTTTATACATTATCCTCTGAAGAAAACCCACTGGGGTCGAAACGCGTCGGAATCTTATATGCAAGACATCTCTATTATTGTATTACTGTCGCATATGGTGTAACATATTCTATATTGCCTTTTGCTTATTGGTACCACTGTCTTTTAACATAATGTTTTTGTACTCCAGTTCATGTTCTGACCCTATTTGTCAGCATTATTAATATTTTTTGTAACAATAAAACTATTACATTATCATTTTTTTAGTTTGCTAATTACAATATTACTGGCTTCTAAAAAACCCCCCCGGGGGATTTCCCATTTTTTTTATCCATTATCTTGGGTGTGCAGCCCCCTTTTTTGTCTTTACTCCTGTGAGTGTCCTTCTTTTTTCAACGAGAACGGTATCATTAGCAGTAATCAGCATGGATTCATGTTCTTGTGTCTTTTTACAACCTCACCTACTATTTAACTATGTTATATATACAATAACAGAAATTGGCCATCCTAAGCTGCTTCCTCGGCATGCCATCGCATACCAGAGAGCACTGGCCACCACACACTCAAAACATCTTCAGTATTGTCCGGCAGATGTTAAAAGACCTTAGCCACCTCAAAAAATAGAGGCGGCTCTGGCCCTTCTTATAGAGCACTTCAGTGTTCTTAATCCAGTCCAGTTTATCAAATAGGTGCTCCCTCATATACGTATAGGTCTCTACTACTGTACATCCACACCCACTCCTTGGATGGAGACAGGGGTCACCTGTGACTTCCTCCTTCTCCCTCCTACTATAGTCCACAACCAGCTCCTTTACCTTAGTCACATTTAGACACAGAAGATTATCTTCACATCATGTGACATAGTGCTCCACCACAGTCCTTTACTCAGTCTCTTCCTACACCCTGATACAGCCCATTACCCTAAAGTCATCTGAAAACTTATGAAGATGTCAAGACTCTGTTTGGTAGCTGAAAAAAGTGGTATATATAGTGAAAAGAAAGGGAGAGAGAGAATTGTCTCCTGTGGAACCCCAATATTGCTGACCACCCTATCCAACATACAGTCCTGCAAATGTGGTCTTTCATTCAGGTAGTCAACAATCCATGACACAAGGGAGACATCAACCTGCATTGAGGTCAGCTTCTCACCCAGGAGAGCGGCCTAATGGTATCAAAAGCACTGGAGAAGTAAAAAAAAAAAAAAAAAACACATGACCCTCATTGTGCTTGATGGCTTATCCAGGTGTGTATAAGTCCATTTTAGCAGGAAGATGATAGGAAAACTGCAGTAGGTATAAATATGGGCCATAACTGATGCAAAACAAATCTCTCCAAGGTCTTCATGATGTAGAGACGGAGTATCTTCAGCACAGGAACAAGGCAAGACATCTTCCACAACACATGGACCTTTCAGGGATTCAGGCTCAGGTTCAAGACCCATTGAAGAGCTTTGTGTGGGAAGAAGCCTACAAGCCTGTATCTAGGTCTGTTCTGGGTACCAGCAGGCTGAGTGTGCACACTAGGACCTGATAATAGTTTAGGGCTCGACCCTCCTGAGGAGTCCATGTGATTGCAAGGGTGCAGCCAAAGCTGTGTAGGTCAGTACAGTCCTGCTGTAGACTGTGAGGGAACAGATGGAGGCCCTAAGCCTGAGGGCCTGAGTATCCAGAGTGTGTGTGCAAAGAAAGATGCAGGAGCGCAAAAAAGCTGAAAGCCTGAGCAGCAGTGCTGGGAAACAAGCCAGAAGGCTTACTTGCATATTTTTTTATCTGTACTTGGAAATGGAGATGGAAACCCATGCATGGGCACCTGTTTGTTTTGTTTGAACTTTTTCCCTTTCTCTGCAAATAAAAGTGGACAAACAAACCCTGAACATTATTTCTGGCATAGTCTGAGCTCACAATTAAGCTAACACGCCAATATACCTGTATATTAAAATATGATGCTAGTAGTGTTACTGGAAGGAAACATTTCCCTGTGTTGGTGTCATTGAAAGGAAAAATGTGCCTGCATACATGGTGTCACTGGAAGGAAAAAAATGCCCAAGAGTCTGAACTGTCACTGGAAAGAATAAAAAAAAAGGCCCTTGTCCATGGTATCACCGGAAGAAAAGAATGCCTTGTGTGGGTGGTGGCACTAGAAGGAAAAACTGCCTCTGCATCAGTGATGTCAATAGAAGGAAAAATATCCCTGCCTTGGTGGTGTTACTGGAAGGAAAAATTTCCCTGTGTAGGTGGTGTCATTCTAAGGAGGACTTATTTGGCAGAGGTATAAAGGTGGAAGGGGAGCTAGCAGGGTGGGAGCTCTGTGGGGTGCTTTTAACTAAGGGAATAGATTTGAGGGCTAGTTTACACTTGCATTAACCCTCAGAAGAGCGAACCACAGTGGATGGCTTTTCAGAGGGCATTTGACAGATGGGGAGGAGGCATGGTGTTGCCTACTAACCATCTGTTTTAACTCCTAAAAGCCCACATCACCACCTGCAAATTGCACGTGGTTGTGGAGTGGCCCCATTTTTAGCAAGAATATATCTTGCAATGCCATGTGCACACCCCATCCACTGTCTTTGCAGCTTAATGGGGAATAGTTGGGGTCAGTAAAAATGTGTCTCAACCACACATTTTTACACCCCCCCAGTTCTGTCTTAGTGGTGAACATGCCTGGGAATTAAAGCAACTACCTCTGGTCATGTTATATGTCACAATCTCTGGCAAGTGCCCCTGCTGAAAGGAAGTGTCTCAGCATGGGCGCTGCTCTGCCTTCTCTCTTGCCTACATTACAGTGCTGTTGGGAGGAAAGAGCAGAAACCTCCTTCAAGTAACTATTGCGACCCCTGAAGTGTGCTCCATTCTGAATGACAGGTGTAATGGTAGCATCACTCGTGTCATGCAGGCAGCTGGAGAGCGGGTCAAACAAAACCAAAAGAAAATTCCCAGCTCAACTCAAGACCAGCCTGCCACCAACCAAATTATTCTAACAGTATTGGTTAAAAACAGGGATTTAGTTTGCACATATTTGCAAAGCCTCTTCACGGCACCCCAATTTTGTTTTTTTAATAAACATAATTTACAGCATTTGCATCTGTAAACAAGCAGCTGTGGCCCCATTTTTAGGCAGTAATCATAGTAGGCCTACAACATTGGCAGGAGATATTAACAATGGCAGGTAGAGGGGTGTGCTAATGATGCCTCTTGGTGCTCATAGGGAGTGAATGGGGCATTGGTGGCAGCATGTGAGAATTTTGTGTGGCCTGTGGCAGTGAAAGGAGAAGCTTTGAATGAACCCAAGTCCTCTTGGTAGCTGAGGTTGACATTGTCCTGAGCTCCCTCCCTCAGGGGGAGACCATTGTTTATTAAAATACTAAATAACTGCTCAAGCGTTCATTAATTGTGGCATGTCCATACAGGCTTTTTAGCTGTGGTGCAAACCTGTATGCCATTTTCATCCTCGGTGTCCAAAAAATACACTATTAATAATTTTTTTTATGGCTACCAAATACCTGCTCAAGCTCTCATATTTCAGCCTGACCAATAGGGATGAGCTTCGAGTTTGAGATGAACGTGAGTTCGACTCGAACATCGGCTATTCGAACGTTCGACGAAGATCGAACATTATGGGCCATTCGCGCCAAATTCATGCAGCGCGTCACAGCCCATAATGCACTGCGTCATCGCAGTGGTTTGCTGGTGGATGGCTCAGGGGGTTAAGTACATGCCCCACACTATATAAGGCCGCCTGCACGTCAGCCCTGTGTAGTGTGTTGCTGGCATTATTGAGAGATAGATAGAGAGTAGGGATGAGCTTCGAGTTCGAGTCGAACTCACGTTCGACTCGAACATCGGCTGTTCGCCAGTTCGCCGAGCAGCGAACAATTTGGGGTGTTCGCGGCAAATTCGAAAGCCGCAGAACACCCTTTAAAAGTCTATGGGAGAAATCAAAAGTGCTAATTTTAAAGGCTTATATGCCTGGTATTGTCATAAAAAGTGTTTGGGGACCTGGGTCCTGCCCCAGGGTACATGTATCAATGCAAAAATGTTTTTTAAAAACGGACGTTTTTTCGGGAGCAGTGATTTTAATAATGCTTAAAGTGAAACAATAAAAATTTAATATTCCTTTAAATTTCGTACCTGGGGGGGTGTCTATAGTATGCCTGTAAATGGGCGCATGTTTCCTGTGTTTAGAACAGTCTGAACAGCAAAATGACATTTTAAAGGAAAAAAAGTCATTTAAAACTACTCGCGGCTATTAATGAATTGTCGGTCCGAACATGTCGGTACGTAACGGGTGACCCCGCCCCCCTCTGACGTCATGGGGGATGCCACAGGGAAGTCCCCTTCAGGTCCCCGTGCATCAGGGGGGGCGGGGTCACCGGGTGGCCCTGCCCTCCGTTATTTAAGAAGTGTCAGAAGAAGAGAAGCGTCACACAGCGGGAGCCTCCCATGGATGCGGAGTGGCCCAAGAACGAAGCGGGGAAGAAGACACCGCGGAGGAAGATGCCAGGCAAGAACACCGGAGCAAGAAGCAGAGGATCGGAGGAACAACCAGAGGAAGAAGAAGATGGAGGAAGAAACCGAAGGAAGAAGGAAGGAAGGAAGAAGACCCGAAGAAGATGGAAAGAAGAAGACTTTAAATAAAGGAATTGTCAAAAACTGTCTCTTGTAATTTTTAACATTGACATTTTTTTTGTGAAATGGTAGGGGTACTTTTGTACCCCATTACCATTTCACATGGGAGGGTGGGATCTGGGGGGTCCCCTTGTTAAAGGGGGCTTCCAGACTCCGATAAGCCCCCTGCCCGCAGACCCCCACAACCACCGGCCAAGGGTTGTGGGGATGAGGCCCTTGTCCTCATCAACATGGGGACAAGGTGCTTTGGGGGGCCGCTACCCCAAAGCACCCTCCCAATGTTGAGGGCATGCGGTTCAGGAGGGGGGGCGCTCTCTCATCCCCCCCCCTCTTTTCCTGCGGTCTGCCAGGTTGCGTGCTCGGATAAGGGTCTGGTATGGATTTTTGGGGGGGGACCCCACGCCATTTTTTAAAAAAATTTGGCATGGGCTTCCCCTTAAAATCCATACCAGACCTGTAGGGTCTGGTATGGATTTTGAGGGGGACCCCCACGCCATTTAAAAAAAAAAAAAATTTTGACGTGAGTTTCCCCTTAATAACCATACCAGACCTGAAGGGCCTGGTATGGAATTTAGGGGGACCCCCATGCCATTTCTTTTTTTAATTTTGGTTCGGGGTTCCCCTGTGGGGAAATCCCATGCCGTTTTTATCGATTAACTTTTATGTGTATTGTCGGACCGACAATTCATTAATAGCTGTGAGTAGTTTTAAATGACTTTTTTTCCTTTGAAATGTCATTTTGCTGTCAGACTGTTCTAAACACGGTAAACATGCGCCCCTTTACAGGCATACTATAGACACCCCCCAGGTACGAAATTTAAAGGAATATTACACTTTTATTGTTTCACTTTAAGCATTATTAAAATCACTGCTCCCCAAAAAATGGCCATTTTTAAAACTTTTTTTTGCATTGACACATGTCCCCTGGGGCAGGACCCAGGTCCCCAAACACTTTTTATGACAATAACTTGCATATAAGCCTTTAAAATTAGCACTTTTGATTATTTATGTTCGAGTCCCAAAGACTTTAACGGTGTTCGCTTGTTCAAACAAATTTTTTGCCTGTTCGCATGTTCTGGTGCGAACTGAACAGGGGGGTGTTCGGCTCATCCCTGATAGAGAGAGAGAGTGTGTCATTTTATTTATTTGAGCGGGCAGTTTATTGAGTTAAGTAGATCTCACTGCAGAAAGTTCCTGCTGCACTATTTCTAATCTACTTCAGGCAGGCATTTGATCCAGTTTAGCTAGATCTCACTGCAGACCGTTCATGCTGTACTATTTGTAATCTACTTCAGGCAGGCAGTTGATCCAGTTTAGCTAGCTCTCACTGCAGAACGTTCCTGCTGTACTATTTCTAATCTACTTCAGGCAGGCATTTGATCCAGTTTAGCTAGATCTCACTGCAGACCATTCATGCTGTACTGTTTCTAATCTACTTCAGGCAGGCAGTTGATCCAGTTTAGCTAGATCTCACTGCAGACCGTTCCTGCTGTACTATTTGTACTCTACTTCAGGCAGGCAGTTCTGTTAGCTGCAGTATATTCAGTACTGTATCCTGTGCAGCTAGATCTCGCTGCAGACCATTCCTGTTGTTCTGTTCCTAATATACTACAGGCAGACAGTTCATTCAGTTAGCTGTAGTATATATTGAGTACTGTATCCTGTGCAGCTAGATCTCACTGCAGACCGTTCCTGTTGTTCCGTTCATAATATACTACAGGCAGGCAGTTCATTAAGTTAGTTGCAGTATATTCAGTACTGTATCCTGTACAGCTAGATCTCGCTGCAGACCGTTGCTGTTGTTCTGTTCCTAATATACTACAGGCAGACAGTTCATTCAGTTAGCTGTAGTATATATTGAGTACTGTATCCTGTGCAGCTAGATCTCACTGCAGACCGTTCCTGTTGTTCCGTTCATAATATACTACAGGCAGGCAGTTCATTAAGTTAGCTGCAGTATATTCAGTACTGTATCCTGTACAGCTAGATCTCGCTGCAGACCGTTCCTGTTGTTCTGTTCCTGATATACTACAGGCAGGCAGTTGATTCAGTTAGCTGCAGTATATTCAGTATACTGTATCCTGTGCAGCTAGATCTCGCTGCAGACCGCTCCTGTTGTTCTGTTCCTAATATACTCCAGGCAGGCAGTTCATTCAGTTAGCTGCAGTATATTCAGTACTGTATCCTGTGCAGCTAGATCTCACTGCAGACCGTTCCTGTTGTTCTGTTCCTAATATACAGGGGGCTGCACATACAGGGGGTTCTTCCAAAGAAGTGGGGTTCTTAAAATAAGTGGCACTTCTGCTCTTGCGCCATCCATCTGAACATTTTCTTCTCTCTTCACAGGTAATCTGCGTTTATATTCCCATGTCCTGCAAACTGAAAATTGACTGACTGCTTATATACATTTTTGGTAATCTGCGTTTATATTCCCATGTCCTGCAAACTGAAAATTGACTGACCGCTTATATACATTTTTGGTAATCTGCGTTTATATTCCCATGTCCTGCAAACTGAAAATTGACTGACCGCTTATATACATTTTTGGTAATCTGCGTTTATATTCCCATGTCCTGCAAACTGAAAGTTGACTGACCGCTTATATACATTTTTGGTAAATCTGTTTGTCACCGCTGTCTCAACTACATCTGTAGCCATGCTCACATTATTTCAATGTTTATTTAGCCATTAAGTCTTACCTAAATTATGGGTTCCCTTATCTTTACAATTTTGGCCTTTTAGTCCCCTTGCAGTTTGATTGTGGTGTGAAAGTTATGCCCTGCTTGCCGTGTTCCTAATATGCCTTCCTAATTGATTAATTGCCAGATTCCATCCACACCCAACACAGTATATAACAAGGCCTTCTTTACGGGGGAACATACAGGGGGCTGCACATACAGGGGGTTCTTCCAAAGAAGTGGGGTTCTTAAAATAAGTGGCACTTCTGCTCTTGCACTTCAGCGATTTGCACAAAGCAAACCACAGCAGATTGCAGGTGATCTCATTTTCATATTATCTCTCCTTCTCTGAAACATGCACTCTTTACCTCTCCTCCTCTTCACAATTGCAGCCTCTCTCCTCAAGCTCTCTTTTCTACATCCCTCTGCTCCACCACACAATCTGTACATATCACCCTCACTTCTCCCCTCCCCCTATTACTGCACTCATCACCTCTTTCTATCTCTAAGCCCACTTGCTAACATACCCCCCCAGGATACTGAAGCATGTCCCCTCTTACAAATCATATTCTCATATTACCTCCCTCACTCTTCTGCTTCTCCTAATCGCTGGAGATATTTCCCCAAACCCTGGGCCTCCCTTATTTAACTGTGCCCAACACACCCATCACCATCACCCTACACCCTCTGGCAGTAGTCGCAATCTACACAATTTAGTCTCCATTCCTCTTCTTCCCAACACACCAGCCTCCCTCTCTCCTGCGCCCTCTATCTGCAACAAACTCACTGCTGTTCATGACCTCTTTGTCACTAATTCCTTTAATCTACTTGCTCTCACCGAAACCTGGCTCCTGGCACCGACACCCCTTCTCCTGCTTCCCTCTCCCAGGGTGGCCTTCACTGGACTCACTCCCCTAGGCCTAATGGACGCAAGGGAGGTGGAGTGGGATTCCTCCTATCCCCCCAGAGCACCTTCCAGGTTATTCACCCTCCTCCCTCTTTTTCCCTCTCATCATTCGAAGCCCACTGTATACGTCTATTCTCTCCTACTTCCCTAAGAATTGCTGTGATTTACCGGCCCCCTGGACCATTATCGACTTTCCTTGATGAGTTTTCTGCCTGGCTACCCTACTTTCTCTCTTCGGATATTCCCACAATCCTTCTCGGTGATTTCAACATCCCTGCTAATACAAACACTCCTGCTACTTCTAAACTTCTTAGTCTAACCTCTTCATTTGACCTGAAGTAATGGGTACAGGCTTCTACTCACTCTGAAGGCAACAGCCTTGACCTTGTATTCTCCTACCTATGCACTCCATGCAACTTCTCAAACAATCCTTTTCCTCTCTCCGACCACCACCTTATTAGTTTCTCTCTCCCCCTGTCTTCCACCACCTTTCCCTCCAATCGCCTAACTATCACCCATAGAAACTTTCGCAACTTCAACTCTTCTCTCCTCTATTCTGCTATTGACCACCTCTATGACAAAATCTTTCCCCTGTCCTGCCCCAACCAAGCCATGTCCATCTACAATAAATCTCTGTCCTCCACCCTGGACAAGCTCGCTCCCCTCACTACACGCAGAATCAGGCCTCGACCCCTACAACACTGGCAAACAGATGACACTAAAATTCTCAAAAAACTTAGTCGCGCTCTTGAGCGTCTGTGGCACAAGACTAAGTCTCTCGAAGACTTCAACCAATACAAATCTGCCCTCCAAAAATACTATTCTTTCCTCCACACTGCCAAACAAAACTATTTTACAACTCTTATTAACACCTTCTCATCCAATCCCCATAAACTCTTCTCTACCTTCAACTCTCTACTTTGTCCTCCACCGCCTCCACCCACTGATTTACTCACTGCCCAGGAAATCGCTAATCACTTCAAAAACAAGATTGATACAATCCGTGATGAAATCTCCATTCTACAGGTATCTCCCACAGCTAAGACCCCATGTCAACAGGTACAACTGACACTCCCCCTATTCAAATCTACTACTACAGATGAAGTTACTAAACTCCTTTCTATCGCCCACCTAACCACCTGTCCCCTGGACCCTATTCCCTCTCAAATGCTACGGTCACCCTCTGACCCCATCCTACACTCTCTAACCCACATCTTCAATCTCTCCCTCACCTCTGGCATCTTCCCCGATGCTCTAAAACATGCTCTGGTCAACCCCATACTCAAAAAGCCGTCCTTGGACCCTACCAATCTTAACAACCTACGCCCTATCTCCTTGCTCCCCTTTTCCTCTAAACTCCTTGAACGCCTGGTTTACAACCAACTGAGTGACCACCTCATTAAAAACAACCTTCTTGATCCCCTTCAATCTGGATTTCGCCCTCAACACTCCACAGAAACTGCTCTTTTAAAACTCACAAATGACCTACTAACTGCAAAAACCAACGGACACTATTCTGTACTCCTACTTCTGGATCTTTCAGCTGCCTTTGACACGGTTGACCACCCCCTCCTCTTCAAAAAACTTTACTCCCTCGGTCTCCGTGACTGTGCTCTTCAGTGGCTCTCATCCTACCTATCCCAACACACCTTCAGTGTCACTTACAATTCTACTTCCTCCACTCCTCTTCCCTTCTCTGTCGGGGTCCCCCAAGGTTCTGTTCTTGGACCTCTTTTATTTTCAATCTACACCTCTTCCCTGGGTCAACTGATAGCCTCTCATGGCTTTCAATATCATTTCTATGCTGATGACACACAAATCTATCTCTCCACCCCTCAACTCACTCCATCAGTCTCCTCAAGCATCACTAACTTACTAACCGACATATCTGTATGGATGTCGCACCACTTCCTCAAACTCAACTTGTCCAAAACCAAGCTTATAATATTTCCTCCCCCACGTGCCTCTTCCCCTGACTTCTCTGTCAAGAGCAATGGCAAAACCATCCACCCGTCCCCACGTCAGGGTGCTAGGTGTTATCCTAGATTCTGAACTCTCCTTTCAGCCCCACATCCAATCACTTTCCAAAGCTTGCCGCCTCAACCTCCACAACATCTTTAAACTACGTCCCTTTCTAACCAATGAAACCACAAAGCTCCTGATTCACTCCCTGGTTATCTCTCGCCTCGACTACTGCAACTCACTCATCATTGGCTTACCTTTAAACAGACTATCCCCCCTTCAGTCCATCATGAATGTGGCTGCCAGACTCATCCACCTTACAAACCGCTCAGTGTCTGCTACCCCTCTCTGCCAATCCCTCCATTGGCTACCACTCGCCCAACGAATTAAATTCAAAATACTAACAAGTTACAAAGCCATCCACAACTCTGCCCCCAGCTACATCACTAACCTAGTCTCAAAATACCAACCTAATCACCAGCTCCGTTCCTCCCATGACCTCCTGCTCTCTAGCTCCCTCATCACCTCCTCCCATATCCGCCTCCAGGACTTCTCCCGAGCCTCGCCCATCCTCTGGAATTCCCTACCCCAATCTGTCAGACTGTCTCCAAATTTATCCACTTTTTAGGCGATCCCTGAAAACTTTCCTCTTCAGAGAAGCCTATCCTGCCTCCATCTAACAACTGCACTATTTTCTCCATTAGCTCATCCCCCACAACTATTACCCTTTTGTATAACTTGACCCTCCCTCCTAGATTGTAAGCTCTGACGAGCAGGGCCCTCTGATTCCTCCTGTATTGAATTGTATTGTACTTGTACTGTCTGCCCTAATGTTGTAAAGCGCTGCGTAAACTGTCGGCGCTATATAAATCCCGTATAATAATAATAATATACTACAGGCAGGCAGTTCATTCAGTTAGCTGCAGTATATTCAGTACTGTATCCTGTGCAGCTAGATCTCACTGCAGACCGTTCCTGTTTTTCTGTTCCTAATATAATACAGGTAGGCAGTTCATTCAGTTAGCTACAGTATATTCAGTACTGTATCCTGTGCAGCTAGATCTCGCTGCAGACCGTTCCTGTTGTTCTCTTCCTAATATACTACAGGCAGGCAGTTGATTCAGTTAGCTGCAGTATATTCAGAATCAGTATATATATATATATATACACATACATCCCAGCTTTGTGCAGCTACATCTCACCGCAGGCCATTCCTGGTGTACCTATTCAAATACATTACAAATAAAACAAACACAGTATGTCTGGAAGGCCAGCAAGGAGAGGCAGACGCCCCCAGGCCACTAAAAGAGGCCAAGCAGGCTCTGTGTCTGCAGCCAACATTGCTGGTCGTGGACACCGTGCATCCTCAGCACGTGGCCGTGGGGCACGCTTGTCCTTTTTTCGGCAGCTGGCCGTGTTGAACCACAACATGCAGAAGAGTTGATAGAGTGGATGACCAAGCTGTCCTGATCTTCCTCATCCTGTGTCACCCAGGCTCAGAGTACTTTGGCTGCCAAAGCGGCCTCTTCCACCGGCTCAATGTCATCAGTCACTCCTTCCCAGCCCCACCATCATGCCCTGAGGAGTCCCCCGAACTGTTCGACCACAGTGCTGGGTACATGCTGCAGGAGGATGCGCAGCATTTTGAAGGCTCCGATGATGGTACCCGGATTGAGGAAGGCAGTAACGTGAGCCCATAGAGAGGGGGTGCCCAAGAAGCACAACAAACTGGCAGTCATGTTCTCCCAGTTGCAGCATACTGCCAGGTTTGCTCCAGTGACGAGGAGGGAGGGGATGATGAGGTCACTGACTCTACATGGGTGCCTGATAAGAGAGAGGAGGAGGAGGAGAAGGAGGATGAGGTGGAGACACATCTCCAACGAGGCAGGATGCCCTCCAGGGGCCAGCTTAAGGGCAGCCAACTGACTGCATCACACCGCAGAGCTCCGCATGTGCAGGGCACTGCTGACTCCGCGCGTTTTTCCAAAAGTTCTTTGGTGTGGGCCTTTTTTGAGACGTAAGCAGCAACGGTGCAATCTGCTGCACACAACATATGTCTGAAGCGTATATAGAGTGGCCAAAACAGCAGCCGCTTGGGCACCACATGCTTGACCAGACATATGTCAAACTCCCATGCAGTCCGTTGGCAAGCGTACTTAAAAGATCAAGGCAGACCTCTCCTTGCCCCTCATCAGCTGGGTCTCCAACCCCACTATACCTTCAGTTCTCTCAGAAACCTGCACTGAGGAATGAATTAGATGTGCCAAGTACTTGCAGGCAATCTACTACCGCTACACCAACGTCCGATTGTAGCAGGCAAATTTCCCTACCCCAGTTGCTAAACCAGCGAAAGAAATTTGGTCCCAGCCATCAACATGCCCAGCGGCTGAATGCTAGCTTGGCTAAATTGCTAGCACTCCAACTGCTGCCTTTTCAGCTGGTAGACTCTGCCCCCTTTCGTGAATTTGTGGAATGTGCAGTACCTCAGTGGCAGGTTCCAAAACGCCACTTTTTTTCACGGAAGGCGATTCTGGCTCTCTACCAGCATGTGGAAGGCAATGTCTTGGCCTCGCTGGACAGGGCGGTCAGTGGTAAGGCGCATATTTGTTTGTGCAATGCGTTTCCAGAGCCTGGGAGATTACAAATTCCTGGTCCTGGACAACGTGTTGCTGAGGCTTCGGTCAGTCACAGATGGAGCGGTGGAGAAGGTGGCCGTCTGACAGATACGTTCAGACAATTTTTTAGGCCGCAGCCCCAAGGTATGATTGGTTCCAGCAACCATCGCCAGGGTCTGATTTACATGGTGCAGGAATACCTAGGGGCAAGATCAGACTTGGAGACCTTTCCATCCGAAAATCCTCTGGGTTACTGGGTCTTGAGGATGGATCACTGGCCAGAACTTGCACAGTATGCAATTGAGCTACTGGCCCGTCCTGCATCCAGCGTTCTTTCGGAACGCACATTCAGTGTGAGGCTTTGTAACCGATCACAGAGTGCGCCTGTCCACCGACTCGGTTGATTGGCTCACCTTCATAAAAATGTATCAGTCTTGGATCACCAGCTACCAAGCACCTGATGCTGATGTAACCAAATCATTTTTTTATGAATGTGAGATCCCTTCAAGACTGCCTATGCTGATGCTGAGTGACTATCTTGTTATGCTGAGTGACTATCCCATCCTCAATGTTCATGTTGATAGCTTGTAAGAACATTTTTGGTTCTGGGCACCACCACCAGTGCACCACCCAATTTTTCTGCCCCTGTTTAACAGGGGCATGTAATTACAATTTTTGCTGCATTATTTTGCAGCAGGGCTTGTTCCTGTGGTCAACTAGAGTTGAGGGGTTGCAGTGTTGTGGCACCAGCACCAGTGCCTAAAGCCCAATTTTTCTGCCCCTGTTCAACAGGGGCGTGTAATTACAATTTTTGCTGTAATATTTTGCAGCAGGGCTTGTTCCTGCACTCAACTAAAGTATCTGTGAGGGGTTGCAGTGTTGTGGCACCAGCACCTAAAGCCCAATTTTTCTGCCCCTGTTCAACAGGGGCGTGTAATTACAATTTTTGATCTAATGTTTCACAGCAGGGCCCGTTCCTGCTCCCACCAAGAGTAACTGTGAGGGCTTACAGTGTTGTGGCAACACCACCACACCACCACCAAAGGCCCAATTTTTCTGACCCTGTTCAACAGGGGCATGTAATTACAATTCTTGATATAGTATTTCACAGCAAGGCCCGTTCCAGCACCCACCAAGAGTAACTGTGTGGGCTTACAGTGTTCTGGTACCACCAACACCTAAGGCCCAAATTTCTGCAGAGTATATAGGGCAGGCCCCTACTTTCAAACATCCGACTTACAAACGACTCCTACTTACAAACGGAGGGAGACAACAGGAAGTGAGAGGAAATCTACCCCTAGGAAGGGAAATTCTCTCCTGTAAGGGTTAATATGGGAAAAAGGTGTCTCCTCCACTGATGCTTTATCACCATTCCTTGTTTCCCTAAAAAGCCCACATTTTCAAAATCCAATTGTCATTGGAACAGAAAGTGAGGTGAAATCTTCTGAATAGGGGCACAGACAGCAAAACAAATGTTACAGGGGTGATGATAACCCTTCCCTATGTTTTCCAAAAAGCTTAAAAACAGATTTTTTGGCTGGAGCTACACTTACAAAATATACCTGTTCCAAATTACAAACAGATTCAACTTAAGAACAAACATACAGTCCCTGTCTTTCTTGGGACTGCCTGTATACTGCTGTTCAGAGTGTATAGGGTCTGGGTGCCCCACACCTTTTCTTTTTTTAATTTGGGTGCGGGGTTCCCCTTAATATCCATACAAGACCCAAAGGGCCTGGTAATGGACTGGGGGGGTACCCATGCCGTTTGTCTCACTGATTTTCATCTATATTGCCAGGACCTGACATTACATTACAGCCGCAGTTTTAAATGACTTTTATTTCTTTAGAAATGTCATTTTGTGCAGGGAATGTTCTAAACATGGGAAACACGTGCCACTTTATAGGCATACATAGACACCCCCCAGGTACGATATTTAAAGGAATATTTCACTTTTATTTTTTCACTTTAAGCATCATTAAAATCACTGCTCCCAAAAAAACAGCCGTTTTTAAAACTTTTTTTGCATTGATATATGTCCCCTGGGGCAGGACCCGGGTCCCCAAACCCTTTTTAGGACAATAACTTGCATATTAGCCTTTAAAATTCGCACTTTTTGATTTCTCACGTTCGAGTCCCATAGACTTTAATGGCGTTCAAAAGTTCGCGCGAACTTTCGGTCTGTTCACATGTTCTGGATGCGAACCAAACCAGGGGGTGTTCGGCTCATCCCTACTGGCCAGACAGGCTTTCTAGCTGTGTTACAAACACATATGTTAAAGACCCTTTTTTCATTACACTCATGCTAAATGCCTGTTCAATCACTCATAAATTGCAAGCTGTACATACAGGCTTAATAGCTGTGCAGGCAAAAGTTTCACATTTCAATCTTAAAACCTCGAACACACGCTTTGATTTTTGGGACGACAGAACGTTAGATTTTTGTGGCATGCTAGTCTCACGTCGAAAGAGGTTACTAACAATACGAGCATTTTCGTTTGACAGAATACAAGTCAGAAGTGACGTAACGTGTTGAATAGTTTTGTATGTATTGCATAGGGAAGATACATATATGGAGAGGTAAGATTGCTGCACACCCCAGGTAATATGATATGGGAACCCCAAATAGGGTTTTTTAGCAGGTAGGTAGGTAATGAGAAATTTAAAAGGTGTTATTTAAAGGTTAAAATATGAGCTCAGCAAGGGGGTATCCCCAAGAAGTACAAATATTATTATATTGCAACATTGAAATGTACATAGCATTACATAGCAAACATGTCTGATAAAACAGAAACCGACGCGTTTCGACCCATTTATTCTATAGAGGATAGGTTTGCTGCAAAGAGACTACATTTAGCATATCAATGGAAGAAATGCACAAACGTTCATATAAGCGCAATCAGTAACTATTTCAAACATTTCAGACATTTACCTATGTATATACGGAGGGGATCTCCCAACCGAGATTCCCATGAAAGACAGTTCAGATTATCCCGTGTACCGGCAGATCAGGAATCACCCCAGAGCTGGATGAGACCCCCTCAAGCGCGACTTACAAGGAGTCACACGTAAGTACTCCTGTGACCTGCCAGGCACGGAAGGGCCGACACCTGGCGGATTCCAGAGTGCAACTACAGAGAATATATATATATATATATATATATATATATATATATATATATATATATATATATATATATATATATATATATATATATATATATATGTGTATAAAAGTTAATGTGTAGTAATGTGATTGCATATTGGGATATACAGTTAACAAATAATATAACATGGACGGGCCTCTCCAGAAAGGTTTATCAAAACCTATCAATAACAAGATTGGACATATAGAAATTATCATAAGTGGTGAAAACCATGAGTGGGGATTTATTGGTGAAAAAACAGCACAAAAAAAAAATAACAATTTTGAGAGTGAGAGTGAAAGGAAAATGAGAAAGCAAAATTATAATATGAGAAAAGAGAAAAAAGAAAAAATAGCGCCGGTGATGAGTTGGGGTGACTGGAGAAAGAAGAAAAGAACAGATTGTGAAAGTACAAAATAAGAAAAGAATATGAATAATAGTGAAGTGAGAACGTTGAAAAAATATTAAAGAAAGTGAAAGAAATAAATTTACACTGTTATACAAGCTGTACACTCACTACTTTACATTGTAGCAAAGTGTCATTTCTGTAGTGTTGTCACATGAAAAGATATAATACAATATTTACAAAAATGTGAGGGGTGTACTCACTTTTGTGAGATACTGTATGTGTCCGGCCATCCACACACAGGATGCGGGATGATTAACTGCAGACCCCCCTGCATCCTGAGACTAATATAGTATCCCTAATTGGGTGCACCTAAGGGGTCCGCCACAGGTGAATAAGCCCTCCCACTTACCTGGCCGAGGGAGACCAATGGCTGCCGAAGGAATGCCGCATGTGGCTCCCCCCAGCGTTCTGAAAGGCGGAAGTGCCCCGACCGCTATCTTCACTACGTGACGTCACGATGCAGCGCGCACCTGCGGGGACACCACGCATGCGCGCCGCGCAGGACGCCCAGAAGCAATTGGGAATGCCGTTGGCAAGGGCAAGGGAAGGACCCTTGTGGATCACCATAGGAGACACACATCTGGGAAAAAAAAGGGAGCATGATGGTTATAGCTCCCCCCCTTGCCGGGAAGGTGCACAGAGTGGGGCCCGCCCACCACAGGGGTCCGATCAGTCCCAACACGCAGGAGTCTGAAAGGCAGAAAGAGGAATGATTAAAAACACAAGCAAAAGTGTGTAATAGTATATTAAATGGCTATATGTGCAAAATCGAAGCGTCTATACCACAAAATATACAATGTGGTTAATGCCAGCAACATATATATACTTGGGAAAAACCCAATAAAAATAATATGTTGCCCGTTGGTGAACCTTTATTAATTTGTAAAATATTAAGATATCATCTGTTACCTAATGCTACCATTGGATGAATTGTGTGTGATCTCTGTTTTCCTTTTCATTTTTTCAAGTGTTCTAAATGTACTGTATTAATAATAGTTGTTCTTATTGATCTATGTATATATATGTTGCTGGCATTAACTACATTGTATACTCTGTGGGATAGATGCTTCCATTTTGCACATATAGTCATTTAATACACTATTACACACTTTTGCTAGTTTTTCAAATTATTCCCCTTTCTGCCTTTCAGACTCCTGCGTGCTGGGACTAATCGGACCCCCGCTCTGTGCGCCTTCCTGGCAAAGGGGGGTGCTATAACCATCATGCTCCCTTTTTTACCCAGATGTGTGTCTCCTATGGTGACCCACAAGACTTCCCTTGCCGGCCGCGTTCCCAATTGCTCTTGGGAATCCTGCACAGCGCGCATGCGCGGTATCCCTGCGGGTGCGCGCTGCATTGTGACGTCATGTAGTGACGACAGTGGTCGGGGCACTTCGGTCTTTCAGAACGCCGAGGGAGCCACACGCAGCATGCCTTCGGCGGCCGTTGGTCTCCCTCGGCCAGGTAAGTGGGAGGGCTTATTCACCTGCGGCAGATGCCTCAGGTGCACCCAATTAGGGATACTATATTAGTCTCAGGATGCGGGCTGGTCTGCAGTTGATCATCCCGCATCCTGTGTATGGACGGCCGGACACATACCTCCTTCATCCAAGATCAGTGAGTATTTCTATGGGCTTTCAAGATTGTTTGTCCTTTTACAACTGCCAAGGCATGCTATTATATATTATATCTTTTATCCATTTTCATTTCAAGTGTCATGTTCGTGGCACTTGCAATACTCCCTAAGCATTACATTCTTATGGTTTTCATTGTCATTCTGGTTGCTCACATTCTCACATATACTGTACACTTTTTCCATTGCACACTCCTACTTTCTCTCCCCTTTCTTTCCAAGCCATTTTTACTCACTCATTGCATTATTTCTTATGTATTTTCATGTTGTTTTGCACCACTTTCACTCACTCTCTTCATTCTCTTCACTTTCTTTAATATTTTTTCAACTTTCTCACTTCACTATTATTCATATTCTTTTCTTATTTTGTACTTTCACAATCTGTTCTTCTTTCTCCAGTCAACCCCACTCATCACCGGCGCTATTTTTTTCTTTTTTCTCTTATTATAATTTTGCTTTCTCATTTTCCATTCACTCTCACTCTCAAAATTGTTTTTTTTTTTTTTCTTGTGCTGTTTTTTTCACCAATAAATCCCCACTCACGGTTTTCACCACTTATGATTATTTCTATATGTCCACTCTTGTTTCTTGATAGGTTTTGATAAACCTTTCTGGAGCGGCCCGTCCATGTTATATTATTTGTTAACTGTATATCCCAATATGTAATCGCATTACTACACATTAACTTTTACACACACACATATATATATATATATATATATATATATATATATATATATTCTCTGTAGTTGCACTCTGGAATCCGCCACGGTATCGGCCCTTCCGTACCTGGCGGGTCACAGGAGTACTTATGTGTGACTCCTTGTAAGTCACACTGGGCAGGGTCTCGTCCAGCTCTGGGGCGATTCCTGATCTGCTGGTACACGGGATAATCTGAACTGTCTTTCATGGGAATCTCTGTTGGGAGGTCCCCTCCGTACATACATAGGTAAATGTCTGAAATGTTTGAAATAGTTATTGATTGCGCTTATATGATCGTTTGTGCGTTTCTTCCATTGATATGCTAAATGTAGTCTCTTTGCAGCAAACCTATCCTCTGAAGAAGACCCAAAAGAAATGGGTTGAAACACGTCAGTTTCTGTTTTATCAGACATGTTTGCTATGTAATGCTATGTACATTTCAATGTTGCAATATAATAATATTTGTACTTCTTGGGGATACCCCCTTGCTGAGCTCATATTTTAACCTCTATGGTAATTTTGTACGTAAATACATTTTTATTAATTAAATATCACCTTTCGAATTTCTCATTACCTACCTACCTCTCTTCTAAAAAACACCAATTTGGGGAAACCTTCCCATATCAGTTTTGTATGTATTTTTTCTTTTCTGAGCATGCGTAGTCTTGCTCTTACGATTTTTTTCGTATGAAAACTATACTAATGAAATGAAAATCAGACGTTGAGCTCACATCGACAAAAATTTTATAGTCTGTACATCCAGCTTTTGTCTGACGAAAAAGTGAAATTGGCTGTCGAAAGCACGGTACTAAGGGTAAGATTTGCAGATGATCTGTTGTCGTTGACATCCGAAAATCAAAGCGTGTGTATGGGCCTTTAGACTTTCAAAGAAGAGACCATTTTTAGATTCAAAGTGCAAGCATATTTTTCCCTCTCCTTCCAAAAATTGTGGCCAATATAAGAGGCTTATAATGTGTCCTTCAAAACTGTTCTAATTCTCAGTCTACTGGCCAAACATTAATACCATTTGTAATAATACCTTTAAAGGATGTGACATAAAAATCATCACATCCTCTTTAGTCAGGAAGTGAATACCCCTTAAGGATCAGCATTTTCAGATTATGCCAGCTGCCTAGATGTAATCTCTTCCCATTCATGGCATCGGAGGTAAGCAATCTTCCCCTTCCTCCTCCACAGGCTATTAGGGAAAGCAGATAGTCATTTCAGTTAATATTTTATATGATGTTTACTATTGTATGGTAATGTTATATTATTCTTGTTGTTTTCAGTTTTACCGCATATAACGTGTGTCATTCACACTTGTATTAAAATCTGCAACGTGCCAATAAAGACACAGACAAGAAACAGCAGTCTATTATTGTGTACGCAGAAAAAGGTTATCTGCCTGGATAGCTACCCATAGACTCCGGGAGTACGGGAGGCGAGGCCAGGACAGTAAAACTCAGATGCCATGGAACACTACAGATAGTGCAGAAGGGGAAGAGGTTTGGCCACACGGAAGAGCTACAGTATGCAATCGACTATACAGCCACTTTCATACAGCCAAGCAGCATACAGAGACTGCAGCCTATACGCCTACTGCTCCCACAGGCCGCTACTCAGTCAAGCTGCCATGTCACGCAGTAGCACACCCTCACTCAAAACCAGATCAAGAGTTTACTGTTCCAGCAAGTCGGTGACAGCCAGTGTTGCAGCCGCCATCGCCCGTGGGAAAGCTAAAGCGGCAAAGACGCGAGCTAACTTTCCCGGACAAGAATGCAGTTGAAGTTAGAAAAGGCCTCGCTAGAAGCCAAGCAAGCGCAAGAGATGGCCTCTATAAAGCTTGAATAAACACGTCTAGATGTCGCACTAGAGAAGCTCACTACAGGAAAGGAAGCTGCAACTGCCATAGCCGAAGCAGAAGCCCTGGAAGCAGCCATGAGCCTCAGTAGTGAACGCAGCAATGTGCTTGGCTCCGAACAAGGAGAGCCGAATCCCTCACAACGCACTTCAGAGTACTTGCACCAACACTTCAAATCAACCTACGATACCTCTCCTCTACAGGGAATAGACGGTGTCCTAGGAGAAACAGACCAAACACTGCAGGTAACAGAGCATGAGAGCAATCAAACTCCTCAGAGCTGCAAGCAGCAGAACTCTCGCCAGCCTACGTCTCTGCACACCACGACCCTCAACCTCCAAACCAGCATCAGAATAATCTTTCTACTACGCAACGGTATGAGACAAGAGGACCTAAAGCAGAAACTTCTGACAAGTATGGTCGCACACCACACTCCCACTACAGTAGTGAATCGCCGCAATGCTCTAACACCAACCAAGTTATAACAGACTTTGCCAAGTTCTTCGTCAGAGGAGATTTAATCACAAAAGGACTCCTTAAGTTTAACGATCGGCCAGAAAATTACAAAGCCTGGTGATCGTCCTTTCAAAATACCATAAAGGGTCTAGACCTGTCTCACACCAATGAAATAGACCTCCTAGTCCAATGGCTTGGGAAAGACTCTGCCGAACATGCCAATAGAATCAGGAACATTAACATAAAACAACCAGAGACTGGTCTTAAAAATATTTGGAGCAGATTAGAAGAGTGCTATGGCTCAACAGAGACTATAGAGCATGCACTTTTTAAAAGGATTGAGGACTTTCCCAGAATACCTAGCAAGGGTTATCACAAACTACGAGAATTAGCCGACTTGCTAGAGGAACTACTTCTTGCTAAAGAGGAGGGAGACCTGCTGGGTCTCGCCTCCCTGGATGCGGCCAGAGGGATTAAACCTTTAATTCTGAAGCTTCCTTATGACCTACAACAAAGATGGGTCACATATGGTTCTAAACATAAGAAAAGGTTCCAGGTACCATTTCCACCATTCAACGTTTTCGTAGACTTCGTTTCAGAGCAAGCTAAGTTCTTGAATGATCCAAGGTTTGACTTTATACTGCCATCAGCCACGCCCCCTAGCTTCAAACAGCACAGGATGCCAGTGACAGTGAACAAGTCATACGTTTCTCCTACAGATTTTTCCTATAGGTCTTCCAACAGTGTTCACCCAGAGGACAAAGTCAGAGACCCTAGCAAGCAGTGCCCTCTTCACAGAAAGCCGCACCCTCTACCAAAATGCAGGACCTTCAGGGAGAAGTCTCTAGAAGATCACAAAGCCTTCCTAAGAGAGAAACGCATATGCTTTAGGTGCTGTTCATCCACATCACACTTTACCAAGGACTGCAATGTTAGTGTATCATGCACAGAGTGTGACAGCACAGTCCACAACTCAGCACTTCATCCAGGCCCTGCTCCTTGGACCGCTCAGCAAGTTGGCGATACCAATGAGCATGGCGGGGAGCAAGAGAACACTGGTTCAAACATCTCAGTGGTTACCTCATAGTGTACTGAGGTATGCAAAGATCCTGCAGGCGGTAGGTCTTGTTCAAAGATCTGTCTTATTAGAGCTTATCCAATGGGTCACAGAAACAAAGCTGTCAAGATGTATGCGCTCTTAGATGATCAAAGCAACCACTCTATGGCTAAATCCACATTCTTTGACACCTTCGGTGTTAGGGGTCCAAGCTCCCCTTACTCTCTAAAGACTTGTGCAGGTACTGTTGAGACGGCGGGGAGGAGAACCACCGCTTTTTGTGTAGAGTCCATAGACGGTCGGACTCGCTTACCTTTACCCACCATACTCGAGTGCAACCAAATTCCAGACAACCGGTCAGAAATCCCCACACCAGATGCAGCAATTCACCAGCCTCATCTAAAACGCATGGCCCATCTCCTACCAGAATATGATGAGCAGGCTCAGTTGATGCTGCTCCTGGGAAGAGACATTCTGCAGGTTCATAAAGTAAGAGAACAGATTAATGGTCCCCGCAATGCTCCCTTTGCCCAAAGACTTGACCTGGGGTGGGGATGTCTGCCTAAAGACTGTGCACAGACCCACCACGGTCAGTAGCATGTTCACTAACATACTCGACAAAGGACGCCCTTCCTCCTTGCAACCATGTCACAACAGCTTCATCACAAAGGAGCTTCCAGGTAGTACTCACATACCTTGTTCCTCTGTAGACCCAGACACCCTTGTGACAGTGACCCAGACCACCTAGGGTGTACAGTCTTTCATAGAACAAAGGAAGACCAGCAGGTAGCAATGTCCTTTGAAGATAGACTTTTCTTGCAAATAATGGAAAAGGAGACAGCCAAGGAAGAGTCAAACAATTGGGTCGCACCTCTCCCATTTAGAACTCATAGACAGAGTCTACCTAATAACAAGGAACAAGTCCTTAAACGCTTTGTCTCCCTTAAACGTAATTTCCAGAGAAAACCAGACATGAGAGATCACTTCTTTACCTTTATGGGCAAAATATTTGAGAATAATCACGCAGAGTTAGCTCCTGCCCTTAAAGACAACGAGGAGTGCTGGTATTTGCCTATATTTGGAGTGTACCACCCCAAGAAACCAGGTCAGATTAGAGTAGAGTTTGACTCTAGCTCTAAAGAACAAGGTGTGTCGTTAAATGACGTTCTTCTCTCAGGGCCGGATCTGAACAGACTCATTGGGGTACTCCCCTGTTTCCGCAAAGACTCTGTGGCATTCATGGCGGACATCCAGCAGATGTTCCACTGTTTTCTCATGAAAAAGGAACATAGGAACTTTTTGAGATTTTTCTGGTTTAAAGATAACAACCCTTTCAAAGAAATCGTAGAGTATCGCATGAAGGTCCACATATTTGGGAACAGCCCTTCCCCCGCAGTTGCCATTTACGGGCTTAGACGCTCGGCTCACGAAGGCGAATCAATCTACGGATCAGAAGTGAAACACTTAGTAGAAAAAGACTTTTATGTAGACGATTGCTTAAAATCTCTACCCACCGCTGAAGCAGCTATCAGTCTCCTCAAGAGAGCACAGGAGATGCCAGCCTGTTCTAATTTGAAGCTCCACAAGATCGCCTCTAACAGCATAGAACTGATGAAGGCCTTCCCCTCTCAAGACCACTTTGGTGAGTTCAAGGACTTAGATTTAGGTTCTGACTCTAAACCAACGCAACGTAGCCTTGGACTACTCTGGGACTTAAGGTCAGACACCTTCACCTTCCAGGTTAGTCGAAAAGAAAAGCCCTTTACGCGCAGAGGTGTTCTGTCAACCATAAACTGTCTGTATGACACTCTAGGGTTTGTAGCTCCAGTCACCATTGAGGGTAAAGCACTTCTCAGAGACCTGATTCAAGAGACAGTGAACTGGGATGATCTACTTCCCCCCGAGAAAAGAGATCAGTGGACAGAGTGGAAAAATTCCCTAACAGCCTTGTCTAACTTAAAGGTCCCTCGACCACATGCTCCTGTACCATCCACAGAAGTCCAAGACCAAAGACTTTGTGTTTTCTGCAATGTTTCTGTCAAAGCAATCGCTGCTGTAGCTTACCTCAGGACCAAGGACATGAAAGGACAGTGCCATATAGGTTTTGTCATGGGAAAAGCAAAACTTGCCCCACTCCCAGAACACACAATACCTAGACTGGAACTTTGTGCCACAGTGTTAGCTGTGGAGTTAGCCGACACGATTGCTAGAGAGATGAACCTAGAAATCAAAGACACTGAGTTCTACACTGACAGTAAAGTTGTCCTGGGGTACATCTACAACGAAACCAGACACTTTTACGTCTATGTCAGTAATAGAGTGTTGAGGATTAGGAGATCCACACACCCAAAACAGTGGCACTTCGTTCCAACTAAACACAATCCCGCAGACCTAGCAACTAGAGCTGTCCCAGCCAACTGTCTTTGGGACACAACATGGTTTACAGACCCTGCATTCCTGTACAATTCAGAACACAACACCTCTGAATCGGAGACCTTTAGCTTGATAGATGCAGTCAAGGATGCAGAAGTTCGTCCACAAGTGTCTGCATTAGTCACTGTGGCTTCACAAAACCAACTCGAATCTCATCGGTTCTCCAGGTTTTCCACACGGAAATCACTCATTAGACCCATTACTTCCTTATCCCACATAGCCCGTTCCTTTGGAAAAAGGACTAACTGCAAAGGCTGGCACCGCTGTAAAAATACATGCTCAGTGACTGACCTAGAGTAATCAAAACGTCTGATCATTTACACTGTGCAACAAGAGACCTTTGCTAGAGAGGTTGACTGTATTAACAACAAAAGGCCAATCCCTAAAGACAGCGTCCTAAGGAAACTCGATCCATTCCTCGACAGCAGTAACCTGTTGAGAATAGGAGGTCGCCTTAAAGAAGCTACCTTGGAGTACGACAGGAAGCATCCTCTCATTCTCCCAGCTCAGCACCATGTCACTGCCCTGCTTGTACAACACTATCAAAGTCAAGTTAAACACCAAGGCTGGCTATTCACCGAAGGAGCTTTGAGGGTTGCTGGACTGTGGATAATAGGAGCAAAAAGATGTGTGAGCAAGTGTATCTTTAATTGCGTTACCTGCCGCAAACTCCGTAGACTCTTACAAACCCAAAAGATGGCTGACCTTCCACCTGACAGACTTAACTCAGATCCTCCCTTTACAAGTGTGGGCCTTGACGTATTCGGTCCTTGGTCCGTTATCACTCGCCAAACCAGGGGAGGCCACGCCAGCAGCAAACGCTGGGCAGTTATTTTTACTTGTATGACCGTTCGAGCTCTTCACATAGAGTTGATTGAATCAATGGACACTTCCAGCTCAACGCTCTCAGGCGCTTCATTGCCATTAGAGGCCCTGTTAAGCACATCCGCTCTGATAGGGGCACCAACTTTGTTGGAGCAGCCAAGGAACTTCAGATCCTTTCTAATCTAGACAACAGTGTGGAAAGGTATCTCAACCAACAGGGATGTACCTGGACATTTAACCCTCCTCATTCTTCTCATATGGGTGGTGCGTTGGAAAGAATGATAGGCGTAGCCCGCAAGATTTTGGATTCTATTTTCCTTCAAATGGGGAATGCCAGACTCACGCATGAATGTCTGTCCACCTTCATGGCCGAGGTCTCAGCCATCATAAATGCTAGACCGCTGATTCCAGTTACTAACAATTCAGAGGAACCCATGTTGCTGACACCTGCAACTCTAATCACCCAAAAAACCAACACAGTCAGTGCTCCAAATGGAGAGTTTACTGATAAAGACCTTTTCAGACGTCAATGGAGACAGGTGCAATGCCTAGCCAACACTTTCTGGAACAGATGGAGGAGATATTACATCCAAACCCTACAACTCAGAAATAAGTGGCAAGTTAACAAAATAGACCTGAAGTCAGGAGATGTGGTGCTCGTCAAGGACTGCCAAGCACACAGGAATGACTGGCCTTTGGGACTTATCACACAGACATTCCCAAGCAAAGATGGACACGTCAGGAAGGTCGAAGTTAAAATTTCCAAACAGGGTGAAGTAAAGTCATTTCTCAGACCCATATCGGACTTGATTTTACTGTCCAATAACGCTGTTAGTGGCGTTGGTTAACACCAGACGGGGAGTGTTATGTCTCCAGGAGACCTTTCTCTCTCTCGAGGTTCAGAAAAGAGAATTCATTTTGTCATTTAATTTGTATATTGTGTTGCTGCATTATTAAGCTATAATTATGTTTGTTCCAGGTTAGCTGTACGCATGCACCACCTACTGGCCAAACATTAATACCATTTGTAATAATACCTTTAACCTTTAAAGGATGTGACATAAAAATAATCACATCCTCTTTAGTCAGGAAGTGAATACCCCTTAAGGATCAGCATTTTCAGATTATGCCAGCTGCCTAAATGTAATCTCTTCCCATCCATGGCATCGGAGGTAAGCAATCTTCCCCTTCCTCCTCCACAGGCTATTAGGGAAAGCAGATAGTCATTTCAGTTATTATTTTTGTGACGGGAGGGCCCGTGGAACTCAGAATACATCTTGTCTAAGTCACCCTGTGCCATCCTGGCACAGGATGAGTGAGAAAATATATCTTGGACTACTTAAAATGGGACAGTAATATTTGTCCACGATATCTCCCAAGATGTATGTAGAGACTATTATTGGTTTGGTTGATTCTGAACTCAACCTGTTAATTGAGTGAGCTGATCACATTAGCCTCCAGGACTGGCTAGGAGCCGAACTGTTGATGAATAGGCTGGGGGGGGGGGATTGTTGTTTGTATTGTTATTTAATTAGCTCCAGCTATTGTGTTTATACTACTGTGTGAAGCTCGGTGCCCACAGGTGTCCTACAGGTCACGTCTCTGAGTCATCTGGTCTGGGTAAATTTAATAGTAAATTAGCTCATGTTAATTAGGTTAGCTTTGAGCCATCCTGGTGTATAAATTTGTATGAGATCTCAAATAAAGAGTTAGTCCTGATGTACTCCAAGACTGGCGTTGTCTAGTTCTTGGGGGTTCCTAT